>NC_136854.1:14094221-15405221 GCF_951799975.1 Gobius niger | reverse complement strand
GAAAACAAACATCTACAGTAGTTATGACTGTGGGCTAAATACTGTTTTAAAACTGTACATTTTAGCAAACAAATGTATAAGTCCTTTCAAATATACTTATGTTGTAGACAACCTTTGGGGGCCTCCCTGCAGCGTCTCGTCTTGGCCCACTATTGTAAGGCAGTTAATGAAAGGCTTGAACTGTAGTCTTTACGAAACTGGCTGAATTTGCTTTTTGTCCGGACAATCGACAGTCTATCCAACCAGTCGCTCGCCAAACAACTGCTACATTGTCTACATACGCCTGATAACTCACATTATAGATATACTTTCTATTGGTTCTGAACATACTGAACACAATCTGCAAAGTCAAGGCACGTTTATTTGTAGAGCACAATTTATACACAAGGCGATTCAGAGTGCCTCACAGTTTCATCAAAGAAAGTATATCAAATCAATAAAACATAAACATGTAAATGTATTAATTACAGTAATAAAACTAAAGTTCAGATAAATTACTTTCAGTGTCATCTGCACGGGTAAAAATAACGTTTTTCAGCCTAGATTTGAACATTGTCAGAGTCGAGGCCTGTCTCACATCCTCATGAAGACTGTTCCAGATTTTAGCTTTAGCCTCTGCGTGTTTAGTCCTGACTCTGGGGGCCACCAGCAGACCCCTCCCTTGAAGTTCTCAGGGCCTGAGATGGTTCATACGGCTCTAACATGTCGGAGTTGTACTTTGGTGCTAAACCATGAAAAGACTTGTGCACAAGCAGAGCTGTTTTAAAGTCTATTCTCTGAGTGACAGGAAGCCAGTGCAGAGACCAGAGCACTGGACTAATATGAGCGTATTTCCTGGTTCCTAGTTGCAAACATTTGGGTAAATAGTAAAGTATAAGGACAACACTCAAGTCTTCTGGGTGAACTCCATCTAAGACACATTTTACACAAGTGTCTTTGAAGCACAAGTAGCTCTTTGCGTAAGAGGAGCTTGCTGGGTAAAACATGTTGGAGTCCAAATTCTACTCTAAGCTGCTGAAGAACTGCAGCGTCAACGTCAGCTCTTGTCCACTTGATGGTGTCATGTGTGTGCAAGTGGATACAGGACAATGAAACTTCTTCGTGCAAGGCTTGCAGAAAACCAAACATTTACAATGTGTGTCTTGAACAGGCCTTTATACAGCAGTATACAGTATTTACAGTAAAACTTGTGTTGCATTTGCTGATAAAGCAATAATCATACCTCTGTGGATGCAAGAAAATACAAAATCAGATTCAAGGGTTTGAATATAGAGAGATGTTCAAATTGTTAAAATTAAGGAATAGCTGATATTGCAAAACAAATTTCAGATTCTGGTCTGGTAATATTTGAGACAAAAAGTGCAAATGATCCTACATACATAGTTATTGGGCAAAAAAAAAAAGCCCCATTTAAAATTACAGGCAGACACTTACAAATGTTCTGTAGCTTTTTCTATCCATGCTTGTTTATTTGAATGCCTCATTTAACCATCTGCAGAGAACAAACAAGGTGAAAATGGTGATATTTATGTACTTTCAGCATATTTGTCGGTATTAGAACTATAGTGACCGGCTGTACCTGCTGCTGCTGAACGTTGTAGTAGCTGTGCACATGCGGGTGAATGGTGTGATAAATGTCCCTTTGACCTCTGTGCAGAAGGTCAGTGTACGTCCCCTCTGTGAATCCAAAAGACTTTACATTAACACTTCACTCCTTATAACATCAGGATTTCATTTTACACCTGCTGCAGTCGACTGTATTGGTTTGTTGTTTCAAAAGTTCCGCATTTTGTAAAATACTTTGTGCAAACTTATTGTGTCAAAGCTCAAAACATGTAATAAAGTAACAGACAATCTGGAAAGTGCTGTCGGATCAAACTACTCGGAGAAGTACAGTGACTAGAATGTTTCTTAAAGGAACAGGCCACCATTTGTCCATACTGAGACATGTTCTTACCTGAGCTTAGACGAGTTGATGCGTACCTGTCTGGTCTTTACGTGTGCGCTCAGTCATGCAAAAAGATCAAAGTTATAGTTATATCTTCACTTTACTGCGCGGATTTTGAAGTGCTCCTAAGGTGTTATATTGCCTTACAATATAGTACCCTTTTTATCTGCTTAGGAAATGGACGTGTTTAATTTTGGATCGTGTAACTACTCATGTTAAATAGGGGAAACGTGGAAGAGCTTGGCCTTATCTAACTTCACCCCCGTTTGGCCCCATAGATGAGAGGAGGAGAGGCTAAATGCTAACAACATCTTTGGTCTTTTTGTGTGACTGAGCGTACGCACAAAGACATATCTCAGTATGTAAATGTAAATGGTGGCCTGTTCCTTTAAGTATTAATGTATTACATGCCTCTGAGTGGAGTGTTGGTCACAGCTGAGACGTAAATGACATTTTACAGTCTACTCACCCTGAGGTGGAACAGTTTCCTGAGACCTGTGAGTCATAATATTTTAATAACAAGCAAAACCATACAGGACAGTAAATGTGAAAGATCATTACATACCTCACACAGCATAAATCTGAAAAATAAATGTAAATGAAAAAAACAAAATAAATCAATGTTATTGTGTAATAATTCTTAATCTCTGGATTACTCGTTTATTTTAAATTATTCATGGTGTTGAATGCTCAGCTTCAGAGGCTCCCAAAACAATGTTTGTGTGTTTTTGTTTCTTTATTCTTGCAAATTATGGTGATTTTGCACATCTGAATGATGCTGTGATGTGTTGGATCTTTGTGGACATTAGAGCACAGTTTTTGATAGACCTGTGTTTGCAAATCTACAGATATAAATACGAAACCAAGTGCTTCATGAAAAGTTCTGCAGGTGTCTCTGCAGATGTCATTTGCTCCACCCCCTACATCTACAAAAGTGTGAGTAAACCGAGATCTCTGAGCCAGACCAGTGTCTAATCCACATGAGCCACACCTTACAACAGGTCATTGGACAGTCTTTCAAGCTGAATGACTGTCTTCCCTGTGGACTGTGTAAGACTGTATGTATTATTTTGGCTGTTGGCCTGTTTTATTGTATGTCCTGCTGCAGAGAGACCTGGTTTATCTCAGAGGGAGACACCACAACCATCTCATAGCCTCTTCAGTCGTGCATCAGGGAGAAGACTTTGGATGTCTCCATCAGTACCAGGTCCATCTGACTGAATGACAGGTTTATCTACTTAGTTGTCAGAAAGCTGGACTCTCTTTCCCCCCCTCTGCTGCTCCCTATTATGTACATATACAGTGCCTCTCGAAAGTATTCATACACCTTGAACTTTTGCACATTTTGTCATGTTTACAAGCCTAAACATAAAGATTTTATTTTGATTTTTTTGCTGAACGTTCACACACAAGTAACCGACAACTGTGAAGTGAAAGCAAAATGATACATGATTCCGTTATTTTTCAAAAAATAGAAAAGTGAAAAGTGGGGCGTGCATAAGTATTCATACAGCATTTTCTGATTGCATTAAATTGCCTTTAAAACATTCCTAATAACTCCAGAATGTTCACACCTTGGCCTAACCATTAAATAGAGACCACCTGTGTGTAATCTACTCTCAGTATAATTTCAGCTGTTCTTTTAGGCCCTCAGAGCTGTGGTCGGAGTGTATTGTCACTAAACAACATCATGAAGGCCAAGGAGCACCAGAGAGGTCAGGGATAAAGCTGTGGAGAAGTTTAAAGCAGCGATAAGTTACACAAAGATTTCCCAAGATTTAAACATCTCACGGAGCAACTGTTCAATCCATCATTCAGAAATGGAAAGAGTAAAGCACCACTGCCAACTTACCAAGACACGGTCGCCCATCTAAAATATTAGATCAAACAAGGAGGACACTGGTAAGATATACAACCAAGTGCCCCAAGATAACTCTGGAGGAGCTGTGAAGTCCTGCCGCTGAGCTGGGGGAATCTGTACATGGGACAACTATAAGTCTTACTCTACACAAATCTGGCCTTCATGGACGAGTGGAAGAAGAAAGCCATTATTGAAAGGAGGCCATAAGAAACCCCGTTTGAAGTTTGCTAGAAGTCATACGGAGGACACAGCTCCATGTGGAAGAAGGAGCTTTGGTCAGATGAGACAACTTTTTGGCCCAAATGCAAAACGTTATTTATGGAGCAAACCTGACACTGCTCATGGTCCTGAGTGCACCATCCCCAGTGTCAAATATACGGGGGGGGGAGCATCATGCTGTGGGGCTGCTTTTCCTCAGCGGGGACTGGGGAGATTGTAAGAATAGTTGGGAACATGGATGGAGCCAAATACAGGGACATTTTGGAGGAAAACCTGCTGGAGTCAGAAAGAGAACTGAGGCTGGGGCGGAGATTCACCTTCAGCAGGACAATGACCCGAAGCACAAAGCTAAATCTACAATGGAATGGTTCAATAAAAACATATTAATGTGTTAGAATGGCCCAGTCAAAGTCCTGACCTAAATCCTAATGAAAATCTGTGGAATAATCTGAAAACTGCTGTTCACAAACGTTCTCCTTCTAATTTGACAGAGCATGAGTTGTTTTGTAAAGAGGAATGGGCTAAAATGTCAGTCTCTACATGTGCAAATCTTGTAGAGTCAAACCCCAAAAGACTTTCTGCTGCTATTGCAGCAAAAGGGGGTCCCACAAAGTATTCATTCATGCTGTATGAATACTTATGCACGCTCCACTTTTCACTTTTCTATTTTTTGAAAAATAACAGAATCATGTATCATTTTGCTTTCACTTCACAGTTGTCGGTTACTTGTGTGTGAACGTTCAGTAAAAAAATCCAAATAAAATCTTTATGTTTAGGGTTGTAAACATGACAAAATGTGCAAAAGTTAAAGGTGTATGAATACTTTCGAGAGGCACTGTACATACTATCAATCGATTGAGAGAAACCAAATTTTGATTCTCTATATGTGCTATATCACTAATACATTAAAAACCTTTTTCTGCATCAATTTAGCCATTTCAAAATATAAAATATATTCATAATATAAAATATTTTGCTGTACCTTTGTTGTCTCTGCAACACCACAAAAGCAGAATCAGCAGCAGAATTAGCAAAACAATCAGGAAAACTGCTCCAACTAACACCAGCAAAGAAACTGAAGAGCTTTTCTGCTCTGACGCTGAAAAAAGAATTAGACATTTTATATTCAAATGCATCATAATTTTTCAGCTTTAAGATTTTGTGAGGAATGTGGGGTCCAAAATAAATGACTGATATATCTGTCCTCTCTTCTTTCTTGATTCTCTTTTTTGAGGAGAACTGGCCACAGATCAGCTCTGTTTGGGAGCGCGGGAAACACGTGTGTCCGGATTGGTCAACAATGTCATGTGATCACTGTCGGCACAACTCAATTCATCGGTGCAGTCTTCCTGAACTTGTTCTCTCAAATGGAAATTAAACGTAGGCGACATGAAGATGCGCAACGTATTTCCAGTGGATTTAATAAGAAAAGGAGGTGGGCATCAGCCCGAAGATGGAGGAGACGGCAGAGAGAATGTAACATTGATTTGTCCAACTCCGGACACAGTAAGTGCTGCTAAACTCTGTGTGCGGTTGAAATTGTTATTGTGAACCTTTGGTACTATAATGTTGTACTGTTTGGCATGGTCTTTGTGCAGCTCGCTGTGGCCGTTATGTTCTGTGTTATTGGCCGCTGTTTTTCTGTGTGTCAATTTTGGGATGATAAAATCACCCAAGCTTCTCTGCGCGTCCTAAATCTGGCTTAAAATTCAAACATGAATATGAGTCCAGTCGTTGACCCTCCACATGACACAAGTCTCTGCGACAGCCTTCAACTGGTCATGACTCAGGAAGACTTTAGAAAATGATAGCAAAATCGGGCAAAAAATGCAGTATGTGCTCAGCTTTATAAACTTACATCTGACTGACAGCCAACTCTCTGGAGATGTCAGCACCTGATTTGAAGTAAGAAGTTGACTACATTTGTACAAGCCTTCATCAGACTTGGACAGTGCAGCAATGTTGTATGTTGTTATGGATCCTTCTTGGATCAACTGTCCATCTTTATAGAAATGGACTGAGAATTCTGCAGATTGTCTCACTTTACAGGTGAGAGAGACAGAAAGTCCCTCAGAAAGAGGTCCAGCCGGAATCAACAAAATCACAGAATCTGTCAAGATAAAAAATTTGACATATGTTACAGACTTCACAAATACAATAATCAGTGACATGGAAACCCTGAAACGTAGAAGAGATTTTCCAACATCGTTGACTAGACTGATCCCATCTTCTCTTGTAGTGCGTGGTCAGAACAGTATTAATCCCACTGATTGGACTAGTTTCCAGTTTCACTAACTGGAACAGCCTTCCTGAAATCCTCAAAGTAGTCCTTCCAACAGCTTCAGTCAATAGCTTTAAAGGAATAGGCCACCGTTTTTACATACTGAGATATGCTCTTACCTCACTTTAGCCGAGTTAATATATCCCCTGTGTGGTCCCTGAGTTGAGCCCCGGGATCCGCTCATATGAGTACGAGCCTGATGGAAGAGGAACAGTCCGGTACCGGTAAAACCTCCATCCTGCAGAGGGCGCCCCAACGTTACACTTCAGAGAGACGGAGGTGCCAGGACTCAGCCACAACGGAGACACAGAGAGGACGGGGACAGCTTTACATGCAGGGGAAGACGTATGATGTACAGAATTTCATCTTAAAGGAATAGGCCGCTGTCAAAAACACCGAACATGTTGTTAGCATTTAGCCGACTGTGGTTAGCATATAGCGAATTTACTGCGCGGAGTCAAAGTGCTCGTAAGGTATTATTACGCCTTACAATGTAGTACCCCTTTTATCCACTTAGAAAATCGACATGTTTAATTTTGTGTGACTAGACTTGGATCATGTAAACGCTCATGATCGTGGAAGAGCTTGGTCGCTTCTAACTTCACTGACATTTGGGTCCATAGAGGAGAGGAGGAGAGGCTAAAGGCTAACAAGATGTTCGGTCTTTTTGCATGACTGAGCGCACACGTAAAACCAGACAGGTACGCATCAACTCGTCTAAGCTCAGATAAGAACATAGCCTATCTCAGTATTCAACATTTTCTATTCAGTTGTTAGTAATACTTTTTTGTTTGTATTTAACGTTTTAAAAAGTTCTATTCTTTCAGTACTTCCAAATTCCCCATCACAAAGTGGTGTCATAGTTCTGCAAATGAAGAAGGTCTGAGACCTTTTAATCAAACACATTAGACTCACTGAGCACTTGGAGCCGGCTCTCCTCGCTCCATGGTGTTCTTTGATAAGCCTCTGTCGTCCCTCTGCAGCTGTAGTCTCCGCTGTCTGACACGGACACAGAGGAGAGAGTATATTCTCTCGTCGCTGTTGGTAAGATGACTCCAGTCTTCCTCCATTCATAGCTCCACCTTGAGCCTCCTTCATCCTCCACCTCACATCTGAGGGACAGACTCTCTCCACTGAACACCTTTGTCCAGGCAGGATTACGCTGTACCATTGCTCTGTTTGACACTGAATAAAGACAACAAACATATGAGAGTGCAGTAGTCCTCCACAGACAATATGATCAAAAATCTACATGTGTTTTGCTTATCTAGGCCTTTGGTCATGTCCTTTAAATATACAGTATGGCTGTCTCAGTTCACTAATCCCACTCATGTATTTTGGATCATAACCAAAAGGAGTTTCCTCCAGATGGTGGCTGGTCATAGCAGTGGTTCAAAGTGGAGTTTAGAGCACAGTTGCTGATCCTCAACAAGGAATCGACTGAGGAAATCGGGCACACAGGGACTAAGAAAGTCTCATCTCAACAGACCTTTGAACAGCCTGGAGATGCCCCTCCCAATGGAGCTTTAATATGTCTGATGAATTAAGTGCTTGTTCAGACTGATGCCTCGGCAAACCAGTTGTTCCTCTTAACTCCACTACATTCTCGAATAATATAAAGAACTAGAAATGCAATGGCTGCGCCATTGCGATTGACTGCGGAATTGCGGGAAGCAAATGCAGAAATTGCATAAACTGTTCAAATTGCATAAATTGCTAAATTTGCATAACCCAATTTGCATAAACTGCATAAAATGTCATGTTGCATAAACTGTATAAAGTGGTAAAATGCATGAATGGGTTAATTTGCATAAATTATGTAAATTGCATAAACGCTTTAAAATTCATGAATCCTAAATGGCATAAACTCTTAAGTTGCATAAACGGTTTAAAATGCATAAAGTGGTTAATTTGCATAAATTGTTAATATTGCATAAACTTTTATATTCCATAAACTGGTCAAACTGTTGAAATGGCCTCAGTGCTTGATTGGCAGAAGCTGCACAAATGGCTGAAAGGCGGAGTCTCCCCATTGGCTGGATTCCCCCATACACACCAATGCAAACATTTCAAACTCTCGTATAAAAAAACTGGAAATCTGCAGAAGGCCAATTTTTTCTCAAAACCCACAAGTTGCAGAAGCTGAACATGCACAAAGTGCAGAAATTGCATAAAATGCAGAAAAAAGTGCAGAAAAGCATGGATTTGCGACAGCCCCATTATAAGTCAATGGGAAAAATCTCAGACATTTTGACCGATTGCGGAAAAAACGTAAATTGCAGAAGTCCCAAAAGTAATAGCACCCTTCTCCTCAACATGCAGAACGTTTTGATGCATAACTTGCATAAATTGCACAAAGCATGAAAGTGCTGAAAGCTCTAGAAAATCGGGAAAAAGATGGAAGAGGAATAATAATAAAGAACATGAAAACCAATAATTGACTGCGGAAGAATTCCGCAGTCAATCAATGAGTGGTTGGTGCTCTTGCCTCACAGGAAGTAACTTTTTTTTTTTTTTACCTATATTTAACCAGGAAAGTCCCAGTGAGATTAAGAATCTCACTGAAGTGGGGTAACCACTCACTCACAACACTTCTCACACTACGCATGTTTTAGTTGTAAGGGAAACCCCCAACCGGTCCAGGGTTCAATTCTCAGACCTTACAAGGACTTTTGAGTTTGCATTTTCTCCCAGTGTCTGCGTAGGTTTAACCTACCTCCAAACAGGCTGCTGGTTAGTGGCAACTATAATTTTTTATACAATGATATAATGACAATAAAGGCGCTTTACCTTTAGCTTACCCGTAAAACTAAAACATATAATGGATTAACAGTTATGTAATTTTCAAACCAAATGTTCTGAATCAAAATGTTGGAGGTGGTCAGAAAATACAGAAATGTACTCACCAGTTGCCCAAATAGTGACACGACTACTTTCAGCCGTCAGAATTCCAAGCAATTTTGTTCCTGTGCAGGAGTAAACTCCTCCACGAGAGACAGTGACAGTAGCTGTGTGTTCTTTTAATGTTTCAACGGCAGGACTCTGAGCTGAAGAACGTCTCTTCCATGTAAATTCATAAAATCCGTTTCCCTCACATTTAAGCTCCAATGTGCCCTGGTTTGGGACGACGTGGCTTTTTGAGGTCAATTTAACAGTGTGGTGCAGTCCTGTGGGAAAACATATCATATCATGCATTACTCAGGCTTATCAAAATATACGTTTGTGACTTTTTATTGTGTCTCCCCACCTTTCATCGCTCTCTTTATTGGACTAGGTTGCATTAAGATATCACATCGATACAATAATAAACTGATGACTGAGGCTTTATCTTGTGTTACCCTTCTTATGCCACATTAAAGTCAAGTTTAACGTACTAACCCCCACTTCAACCGAGCACAGTTTCTCCAGTTCGAGAGCTCACAGCCTGTAGGCCAGGGTAACGGCTCATTTGAAACCGAAGACCTAAGCTCTTTCCTTGTTTTAGTTTTCATCACATTTTGGTCACATTTTTGTCATGTTTTCGTAAGTTTTTAAATTTGGGTAAAACTGGAGAGGATGTTTATGTTATGTGCTATGGTGGGGGGTTAATGATTTTTAATGCCCAACTATTTTATTTTAATGCCGCAAATGCAAAGAATGCATATTTCTTTTCTCAAGAAACATTCCATTGATTGAATGAGGGTAAATTTCAAAATTCAAAAGCAAATATCAGAAAATAATTGTGTACATTGGGCTACAATCCCCACGCGAGCGTCACATGACTCCGCATGGATCCTCAGGAGGCGCTGCTCTTCCTGCCCCGTTATTTCCCTCTAAGTTTATAGCAGTGTCTTGTCTAAAAAAAGAAATAGCTCAAGATGACATGGCGGGCAGTGAGTTTTTGTCCAAACGCCTACTCTTACTTGAGTAAAAATAATTGTCACTTTTTCCACTGTGAGTATCATCGGGCCGAATGAAGGTAGAAAAGGGCTATATAAGTGGAGACCATTTACAATTCATTTAGTGATGTTTAATTCCCCAGAGAAACCCAGGGAACATAATTAAATTATGCAAATGTATCTACCTGCTATCCCACTGTATCAAAAACATAAGGACATTTATATTGCTCCTCCGAGGAAATTCATTTGCAGCGAGTGAAACCATACACATAAATACATTTTTCCTAACGCCAGGCAGAGAGCTCCTAATATCGAAGACGTGATTGATAAAAGGCCGTTTTTTTTATGTATCTAAAATCGCAATGGGACTGATATTTATCTTTTGCGAAACGTGTTTGTGAATATAATCTACACCACTAATAAAAAGGCTGTAACTGTCTGACAAATCATTTTTAGTGAATTTAGCTTTGACCTGTGTGCATAAAGGTTCTGAGTTAGCTCACATCAGGTACACAGAGGTTTTGAGTTCATTCAACTGCAGATTGTTTGTGGTACTTGTGCCACTTTCAGTTATGTAACATACTTATGGTCAGAAACAGAGAATCTCCTCTGTCTTAATTGTATTTAGTATGAGATGGGAAATGTTTCCAAAGCACATTTATGCAGAATATATCACACTAGAGAGACTTATCATTGGTGGGTCTGCAGAGCACAGCCGTGAGATCTGAAACAAGAGCGAACAGTGAACAAAGCTAGAGGAGGGTAAAACACAGAAGATGGTAAAACACTCACAGAACAAAGTCAGAGTCCAGAGGTGACGGGAGTCCATCTTCAAATCACCAAACACTGAGCGCTGACAGGAAATCACCACTTTTAAATAGCATATGTCCTTCCTTTTCTGACTAATGAGCAAAGAGACAAAGGGGTGTTTCAAAAATGTTGTAAAACAATTCCAAGGAGTTCATTTTGAAGTTGTACTTTTTTTTTTTCTTCTTTAAAAAAAAAAAATCTTTTTATTAAAATTTTTTAAACATTTTATAACAACAACAAAAACACAATATCAGCAACCAAAAAAAGAAAACAAAAAAGAAAATGATAAATGAAAAAAAGTGGGATTCAGGCCATGCATCATCATTCCTCATTCACACAGTTCCTTGCTTGAACTTATTGAAGTACGGATCCCAAATCTGGCTAAATTCATGGTACATTTCTTTACATAACTAGAAAACTAACCGTGGTAAGTTGGTGAATCATTGTGCTAAGTGATGATACATGTGTTAGTTTTGGAGGTTGTGGTGAAATGAGTGAAATTACAGCATGGAAAAGGCAGGCACCGTATTTGATCATACTTAAACCTAAAGTTAATGAGTTTTGTCCATATTTGGACATGCCCATTGCACCTATTATTCATACCTACAGTACAGTACCTACCAATAAACCCTAGGACTATGTCTTTATTTTTCCAAAGGTTATCTTTCATATATTTTTTAGGTAAACAACATTGCCTCTGACAGGTGATCTTCAAACATCAATATCACAAAACACAACGCCTCTTGAATAACAGCAACCCCCGAGACCTGAAAGTACTGTTTGTATATTTAATATCGGTAACTTTGCTTTTTTTTTTACCAGGAACCAAATATGGTAACTTTGCTCACATTGATTTTCTGCATGATAAAAAAAACTTTTGAAAAATGTTACAACATAAATAAACTTGTGTTATGTCCCCCAATACCACTCTGAAGTTGAAATGATGTATTTCAAAGTATGTCAATGAGTGCCCTATGAAGGGTTAATTGAAATGAAGTTTACTTCAGCGGGCACGTCGACCAGGAAGTTAAACTCCCTCTTCACAGACAGCAGAGTCACTGTGACACAGAGGACAGTCAGGTCTGGACAGTAGTTTGAAAGAAGTGAGTAAAGTGTTGTTTGTTTGGGTTTGACTGAAAGGAGCACATCCTGGTATACTTTTTTTTCATAACTACAGTTCTGTGAATGTGCAGGGTTTGAAGCTAAATGTATTCAGACTAAAGAGAAGAAGCTTTACCAGTCAGGTGCAGTTTCACTTTATTTTAAATCAGTCTTTCTCAAACTGTGGGTCAGAGACCAGAAGTTAGACATAGCATTGGCTTGAGGCTGTTGTACTTATGATCAATAATTTGGACCTTCCTCATTTGACCACAGAAGAATCTTCCAATCCCACATCCGTATGAGCCACTCTGTCTCCTGAGACCAAGGACCCCTGGAAATGAACCCGGAATTTAGCTTTTGATTACAGGACCCGACCTCAGTCACACCACTGTGCCAATCCGATCGTCGTCAGACCAGCCAAGCTTCAAAGGCCTGGAGCCCCTGCTGTGCCATGAGCCAACCACTCTATGCAAAGATGCTTGGCATTTTGGAACTTAACCAAAGTCACTATTGAAGCCTACTACTACTAACTTTTAACCTTGGAATCCGTTGAACTAAATCCTCGAGTTTAATTCACTGGACGTTTTATTCAAGCAAATCACTAATGACTTCATGTGCCTGCAGCTGTTCCTACAGATTCCTACATTACAATACAGATGTTGTATTCATTTACATTCCCTGTCTGCCACCATGTCAACACGTGATATCGCATCTTCATGTGAAATAATGTTGTACCTTGATCACCATCTTCAAACCTTTAATTGGATTTAAACTACAAATGTCCAGCTCACTCGTTGGCCATTCACCGAGGACACCTATGGCCAGTCGGTTTCAAACATGAGCTGATAAGGACCACCCATCCCGGTCTCAGACAAAAGGCTAGACAGTAAATCTGCTGGAATCATCTCCAGTCAAGTTCTTGAGGAAGTGCTTCTACAGACAACTTCTGTAGAAGAGAGCAACCCAAGCTGGAACCACCTTAGGGACACAAGGCCCCCCCTTTGGTCGTTACCTTTGTCCAAGCTGTGAGGAAGCTGGACACAAACAAGGATTTTGGATTCCTAAAATTGCATTCCTAAAGTGGTTAAGTGTGGTCTTTTCTTCTTCAAATGTGCTGACATGTGTCATTTCAGAGATGGGCGATGCCACGTTTCGGGGATACAATACAATACCGATACTTTTGGGGAAAACAATTCGATACCGATACTTGCTGTTACATTTCATTGATATCATATACTACTGTATATTCAAACCACAACACATTCTGAAATATATAACCACTTTAATTCACTGCATTCAAGTAAACTGTGTGTAACCCAGGTGATAAAACCTGTGCCCAGCCTGTTCCTACCGTTCCCATTCATTAGTTTTTCCCCATGCCGGTAACCAATCACTGCGCTCGCTTTCGGTGACGTCATCGAGTCACATGGGTCGGGGCGGCGTAGCGTGCGTTCTAAGATGGCGCTGCGCATTCAGTGTGCAGATGCAGTGGGGAAAGCAACATCAGAGTCGTGCTACAGGTCGGTTTGAGCTTATTTTCGTTGTTCTAACACTTCGTTTTTACTTATCATTTAACTGGTTTATATCTCAACTCATAGGAGTCTCCTACCGTGACCCAAACCGCGAGGAAGAGCGCTTGTGGGTAGAGATAGATCGCTAAACCGGTGAGTGTTTGTTTGTTGTCATGCTGCGGTAGCATTGGCGTTAGCCTCCGCCGGTTTGTGTATGGGCGCTGGTTAGTATGGGGTTTCACAAAGTTTATGCCCTGTTTCTTAATTATGTCAACTCTGAATTGAATGTGAATTGAATCATGATCCATATGTGATTAACTTGTGTGATGTGATTAACTCTTAACTGACTGCTGGTTATTATTTGTAAAGATTAATTGCTAAATATTCTAACTAGTGTTATGAAACTGATCTTTGAATGTAAATGTACATGTATAGTGCAACTAGTGCTAATAATCTGACATTTATTATTGATTAATCTAAATTATGTGCACATGTGAACGAAATAGTTAGCAACTAGCTGGTGATTTATTAGAGCTTTTGGTCCTGTTCTCCAGGCCAGGTTCTAATCCCGATGGCGAGCTGATGGAGCAGGCCTAGAGCCTACAGTTGGCAATTGCTGAAGAATCGAATCGAATCGCACTCTCCTGCTGGGCTGGTAGGGGGCTCCTTGTAGTCCACGAACTCTCCCCACTCAACTCACTTGCCCACACACACTACATTCCCCAAACCCCCTCAGACATTTTCCCCTGGGCAATTACATCCAACCCAGACGTGGGTTTACCCGGGATTTGTGGAGGGGTTGGAAAGTGGGGTGGTGTGCCTGATGTTGGGGTTTCCCAACGCTGGGTTTACGGACTCGGGATTATGATCAATGTACGGTTGTATTGTATTGTGCATTTTTGTTGGTCATTTGATTTGAATTGTACTCACTATTAGATAACGATTTAAGCGCTTATTTGTTGAATGGCCATTCACAGAATCTATACTATTGGTTTCTGTATATCTTTTTCACTTTTGTTTATTATTACTACTTTTCTTTAAATACATGGTACCTCTTAAACCGTACTCTTGCCTCTTGTCCACTCCCTCCTAGAGCCGAATTAGATCTTCTGGTCACTAGCCTATGTTGACATTTCCTTTTGTATTCCTGTGTTCCGTAGTAACCTAGCCTACTCGCAGGTACTAGGTACGTACTCTATAAAATCTATAACAGTGTTATCACACAGGTGCTACATAATTCGTGGCGAGCTAGCCAGGAGGGAGTTATACGGACAGATCAGAGTGTATTTTTGTAGTAAAGTGACATCTGTGCAAATATGGACATTTTAGAGAAATACGGCATAAAAATCCCCAACGCTGTTCTGGTTAAATATGCTACTGGTACTGATACGGATGATGAAGTTGTTGAATTTTTGAGCCGGTATGGTAAACCATCCAAAGTAGAAACGATAACGGAAAAAGGTGTTTTCAACAATACGATTATTGTTGAATTTACCAACGGTGATACAGTGATGGAGTTGCGAGAAATGTTGCCACATACGTTCAAGCTTCATAGCAAACAGGTGACTTATAATCTTGTTGAACTTCGTCTCTTCTGTTCAGAAATGGAAGGAAGCTCGAAAACACAGAAATACCTCAGTGAGTTGCGAAATTTGGCCAAACTCACAGGGCAGGATTATGAAGAAGTCCTCCACGGTGTGATGTCTCTACTGGGCCAGTCTATCCCAGGACCAACTCCCACCCCTGTTGCCACACAGCTGCTCAACGCTGCCACCAGTCCATCCCGTGGTACTGCAGACACCGCATCCAATGTGCAAGAGGAGTGGCCAAGGATCCAGGTGAATCCAAACGTTCCATACGCTACAAGATCTACACCTCCAACCATGGGTCTGCCAGATCTTAACCCGCCAGGGATACAACGCTACGTAGTTGAACACATCGTGAAGAGTGACGACAGTGCGGGGCACATGTCCTCTCAGAGACTCAGATCGTTTTCTGGTCGAGCGCCGCGACCACCACACGAAACAGATTATGAGACCTGGCGCTCAGGGGTGGATCTTCTATTAAAGGACCCGGCAGCCTCCAATCTGCAGCGTTCCAGAAAACTGTTCGACAGCCTCCTTCCGCCAGCAGCAGATATGGTGAAACATCTAACACCTGAAACACCACCTGGGATCTATCTGCAGATTCTGGACTCGGCATACGGAACTGTCCAAGATGGCGACGAGTTGTACGCAAAGTTTATGGAGCTGTTCCAGGATGCGGGTGAGCAGCCGTCCGCGTACTTGCAACGTCTGCAAGTGGCGCTCAACTTGGCTGTGAAGAGGGGAGGAGTTAAGGCTACAGAGCTGGACCGGCACTTGCTCAATCAATTCTGTAGAGGATGCTGGGACAATACGCTGATATCCGAACTCCAGTTAAAACAGCGCAAGTTCCAACCACCGTCCTTTGCTGAGCTATTGCTATTGCTGCGAACGGAGGAAGATAGAGAGGCTGCTAAAGCTCAGCGTATGAAGCAGCACCTCGGTTCAAAAGCTAGAGCAGGGGCGCACGCTCAGTATGCTGTAGCTGCGGCTGAAGAAAGCAAGGTTGATACATTAACAACCATCACCCAGCAGTTGACCCAGCAGCTAGCTGACATACAAAAGCAGCTAAAGGCTCTCACTGATGCTCAGTCGGGTCGAGGGCAGCCTACTCCAGTCAAGTCTACTCATGTCAGCAAGCTCAGTGAAGGTGCGAAGGCCAGCAAAGGAACATTCCGCTCATCACCCAAGGGTCCAAAGCCGGGTTACTGTTACAACTGTGGGGAAGACGGACATATAAAGCCAAACTGCGAAGATGACCCCAATCCCTCACTTGTCGCCGCAAAGAAGAGACAGTTTGCTGAGAAACAGAAAAAGTGGCAGAAATCAAACTCTCACAGTGACCCTTCTTTAAACTAGAGCGGGTTCCTGTTGAGGGGCAAACGGGAACTGCAGAGGGCCAACAAAGTCCCATCAAGCAGACACCAGTGAAATGTGTCAACAAGTCACAGTCCACTCCCGCTGACAACATTGTACTGCCAAGAGGATTGATCGGATCAAGATGTACTGGGCAAGTCACAATCAACGGTAAAAGTTTCTCCTGCTTACTGGACACTGGATCACAGGTGACGACCATACCAATGTCGCTCTACAATCAACATTTCTCCCGTCAACCTGTGAAGCCGTTGTGTGATTTGTTACAAGTGGAGGGGGCCGCAGGACAAGAAGTCCCATATTTGGGCTATATCGAAACAACTATCACATTCCCAAAGGAATTTATTGGTGACGATTTGGATGTGTGTACACTGGCACTGGTGGTTCCAGACGTCAGACCAGGATTCGAGTCCCAGGTTCTCATCGGGATGAACACCCTTGAGCCACTCTACGAACAACACCTGGAGAGGGAGTGTGCCAGCTACAAACCATCGCAAAATGGCTACAGAGCAGTTCTCCAGTTGCTCCAGCTGCGGCATCGGCAGACCCGAGAGGCCAGGGATGGTGTGGTGCGATTGGCCAGCAAATTACCAGTCGAAATTCCAGCAGGCCACACCATGGTTATCAAGGGTTCTGTCCGAGCCAATCCATCACCAGCGGGCAAGTGTGCACTCGTAGAACCACCGTCTAGTCCACTGCCTGGGGGCTTGTGTGTGAAGAACTGTTTAATCACACTGCCCAGCCACACATCCCATAAGATCCCCATCCTCGTCACTAATGAATCGGATCATAGTATTACACTTCCACCATTAAGTGTTATTGCAGAACTGTCCGCGTCACCCCAGATTCTGACCCATCGTGTCGCCACCACCAACACACAACACGGAAGCACAGAAGAATGCAATCTGGATTTCGAGTTTGGGAACTCTCCGATTCCCCCAGATTGGAAAGAACGAGTCATCTCTAAACTTAAGGAAATTTCGGATGTGTTTTCTCACAGCGATTTGGACTTCGGATGTACTGATCGAGTAAAGCATCACATCCGCCTCCACGACGAGACCCCATTCAAACATCGACCTCGACCCATCCACCCTCGTGACATTGAAGCCGTCCGAAACCATCTTCGAGATTTGTTGGAGACGGGGGTGATTAGAGAGTCTGAGTCACCGTTTTCGTCGCCGATTGTTGTGGTCCGTAAAAAGAATGGAGATGTAAGGCTTTGTATTGACTATCGCAAGCTAAACCTCCAAACTGTCAAAGACGCTTACGCACTTCCAAATCTGGAGGAGTCATTCTCAGCTCTTACGGGTTCTCGATGGTTCAGCGTCCTCGACCTCAAATCAGGGTATTACCAAATAGAGATGGCTGAAGCAGACAAGACCAAGACCGCGTTCGTTACTCCGCTGGGCTTTTGGGAGTTCAATAGAATGCCGCAAGGTGTAACCAATGCACCAAGTACGTTTCAACGCCTTATGGAAAGGTGCATGGGCGATTTACACCTGAAAGAAGTCTTGGTTTTCCTGGACGATTTGATAATCTTCTCTGATACTCTAGAAGAACATGAAAGAAGGCTTCTGCGAGTTCTACAACGGCTCAAAGACTATGGCCTCAAGCTGTCGCCCGAGAAATGCAAGTTCTTCCAATCGTCGGTGCGCTATCTCGGTCACGTAGTTTCGGAGCAGGGTGTGGAGACGGACCCGGAGAAGATCATCGCGTTAAAATCCTGGCCGGTCCCTCAGACGCTGAAGGAGTTGAGGTCCTTCTTAGGATTTGCGGGATACTACCGCAGGTTCATCCATGGGTATGCCGCCGTCGCAAAGCCCTTGAACGACCTGACGAAGGGATACGTACCAACTCGCCGCAAAGTCCGCAAAGATCCATCCACTCCAACGTTTGATGCGAAACAGCCATTCAATGACCGCTGGACTCCGCAATGCCAACTTGCGTTCGAAACACTCATTGACAAACTGACGACAGCTCCAGTGCTGGGATTCGCCGACCCGAAACAACCTTACATCCTGCACACTGACGCAAGTACCACCGGTCTGGGCGCTGCACTGTATCAGGAGCAGGAGGGGAAGCTGCGGGTCGTGGCATACGCCAGCCGTGGATTGTCGACCAGTGAATCCAGATACCCAGCACATAAGTTGGAGTTTCTAGCTTTAAAATGGAGTGTGACGGAAAAATTACATGATTATCTGTATGGATCCAGTTTTGTCGTTGTGACTGATAACAACCCGCTGACATACATCTTGACGTCTGCCAAGCTTGATGCTGCCAGCCACAGATGGCTTGCTGCGCTCTCAACATATGATTTCAAACTACAATACCGAGCGGGCAGCCAGAACCAAGACGCGGATGCACTCTCCCGAAGACCGCATCACCAGCCACCTGACGTCCACTGTCAAAGAGAGTGGGACATGGTCCAAAAGTTTGCACGTGACCATGTTGAAGATACTGGTATTGCAGTTGAAGTTGATCCAGAGGTTGTGGCCGCCATATGTCACAGCTGCTTGGTGAGAACTTCTTGTCCGGAAGGTTTTCGAGGGACCTGCATAACTCTGGTTGAGTCACTGAGCATGTCTGTCGCTGCCATCCCTGATTCCTACGACAGTGAGTCTCACCAGGGATTGCCTGTCGTTCCATCGTTGTCACAGGATGATCTACGAGAGAAGCAGCGTGCAGATTCTAGTCTCAGAGAAGTTATCTACCAACTAGAAACTGGTGAGAAAGTCCCTCCCACTGCGAGGAAGGAGTTGCCAGATCTTGCTCTTCTGCTTAGAGAGTTAAATCGCCTTGAGCTCCAGGACGACATTCTCTACCGAAGGAGGCAGGATGGAGAGCGTGTGTCTTTCCAGCTCGTTTTACCTGAAGAGTTGCGCCATGTGGTTCTTACCAACCTCCATGACGACATGGGCCATATGGGGGTTGAGCGAACACTGGACCTGGCACGAGCTCGGTTCTTCTGGCCACGCATGGCTGCAGATGTGGAAACCAAGATCAAGACCTGCAACCGATGTGTCAGGAGGAAGACTCTTCCGGAGCGAGCTGCCCCATTGGTGAACATAAAGACCAGTCGACCACTGGAGCTGGTGTGCATGGACTACCTATCGCTCGAGCCCGATAAAAGCAATACTAAAGACATCTTAGTCCTCACAGATCATTTTACGAAGTACGCTGTGGCCATTCCAACTGCCAATCAGAAGGCGCGGACTGTAGCTAAATGTCTGTGGGAAAATTTTATCGTGCATTATGGCATCCCAGAGCGTTTGCACACAGACCAAGGGCCCGATTTTGAGAGTCATTTAATCAAAGAGCTGTGCGACATTGCTGGTATTCGGAAGACCAGAACCACGCCCTATCACCCTCGCGGGAATCCGGTGGAGAGGTTCAACCGAACGCTATTAAGCATGCTGGGTACGCTAGAGCCAGAGCAGAAGCAAAGGTGGAAAGAGTACGTGAAGCCTCTGGTCCATGCTTATAATTGCACCAGAAGTGAGGTCACAGGCCATACCCCTTATGAGCTCATGTTCGGCCGCTCCCCAAGGCTGCCAGTTGACCTAGCGTTCGGTCTACCAGTGCGCGACGCACCATCTACATCGCACTCTCAGTACGTGCAGAATCTTCGCTCTCGACTCGAAGAAAGTTACCAACTCGCTGCAAGGAATGCAGCAAAATCAGCAGAAAAGAACAAAATACGGTTCGATCAAAGGGTTAAACCATCAACGCTGGAAGAAGGAGACAGAGTGCTGGTCCGCAACGTCCGACTCCGTGGAAAGCATAAGCTGGAGGACAAATGGGAGAGAGACATCTACGTTGTCATCAACCGGGCTGGAGAGCTTCCCGTTTACACGGTGCGGCCCGAGAAGGACTCATCGGGCCGAAGTCGTACTCTGCACAGAGATCTCCTTCTGCCGTGTGGGTTCCTACCTGAAAGTAACGATCCTGACCTGAAACCCAGTACACCGGCAAGAAGACCCCAAACACGTAGTCTGACGAACATTGGTGTAGACACTGAGGAAGTCCCGAGTGAGGAAGAGGAGTGGGTTTGTCCTAAAATCTCGATTCCGCCCACGGTGAAGGTTAACGTCGGGGGAACTCTTCCTGTGGAATCCTCAACCCGTAATCTCGTAGTTCCTGAACCACCTCACTTACCTGTGAATAGCCTACCTGATGTCGGGAAGTCCTCTCTGGTGGTTGGTGCCATGGATCCGAACTCCTCCAGCGAAGATCTCAACGTCTCTAAGCCTGAAATAGATCTGGAACCATACTTACCTGAGCCTGAAGATCTCCCCATGGCTCTTGAGACCCCTCCAACTGACGAAATGCTGGACCCTGGGGGCCCAGTAGAGACATCCCCGCATGCGGCAGTTCCAATATCGCCGTCCGCTCAAGCACCCGTTGCCACTCCCAGTCCTGAGAACGGGGTTGCTTTAGAAGTTACTGAACCTGACTCGCTCGTTCGTCGTTCTTTGCGACAGCGACAGCCGCCCAAGCGTTTGCAATACTCCGCTTTAGGCAATCCGCTAATCTCTGTCGTGCAGACGGTTTTTCACAGTTTAGCCGATGCTTACGGTGAAGCTTTTAGCGGCGCCGCAACCGACGTTCCTACTGTTCATGTAGTTTAGCATGCACCGGAGTTGCATGGGTTTAAGGGGGGAGGGTGTAACCCAGGTGATAAAACCTGTGCCCAGCCTGTTCCTACCGTTCCCATTCATTAGTTTTTCCCCATGCCGGTAACCAATCACTGCGCTCGCTTTCGGTGACGTCATCGAGTCACATGGGTCGGGGCGGCGTAGCGTGCGTTCTAAGATGGCGCTGCGCATTCAGTGTGCAGATGCAGTGGGGAAAGCAACATCAGAGTCGTGCTACAGGTCGGTTTGAGCTTATTTTCGTTGTTCTAACACTTCGTTTTTACTTATCATTTAACTGGTTTATATCTCAACTCATAGGAGTCTCCTACCGTGACCCAAACCGCGAGGAAGAGCGCTTGTGGGTAGAGATAGATCGCTAAACCGGTGAGTGTTTGTTTGTTGTCATGCTGCGGTAGCATTGGCGTTAGCCTCCGCCGGTTTGTGTATGGGCGCTGGTTAGTATGGGGTTTAACAGCAGTAAACAATATTTCATCTAAGCAGTTAGCTTAAATTTACAGTGGATTGAACAAAAAATGCAAAATACAGTATTTAATAAACAAACATGAACTACAGTACAATTGCAATTAATTAAAGTAAGTATAAGAGATTAAACAAAAAAAACTTGTCAGGGTGCAATGCATTGTATGTGGTCAAACTGTAATCGTGCAGCAACAGCAACATTAATGCACATCAAATCTCAAATCTTGCTCTGATATTTTAAATTCACACTAAGTAACATTTCACAAGTAGATTACAATTCATGTAGGTCAATGTTTTATTGAAAATAACAAACAGTCGGTGTCTCTGTACAGCAGTGTGCCTTCACATTTGCAACTTGAGTATTTAGGAAGTGTTGAAATGTGTCGGTTGAAGGCGATTACGTCTTTGGCTAACCGCTTCACCAGCTTTGGGGAACGCCCTTTCTGCAGAAAAGGATGTCGCCACAGTTCTAAAGTATTTCTGAGGTATAACTTAACTTAACTTAACTTAACAGAAATCTCTCTTCATTCCATTTCCACCACCGCAAAGGATATCCACTCTTGCTATTACCTTTTCCTCCATTAGGGTTCATACAGATTTTTTCTTGAGGTTTTCCATGACCCCTCCATGGGGTGTCAAACATACAGAGATGATTGAATGGCGTCTGTAGAGCATGAATTCCAGAGTATGTAAAAAAAAAGGAAGTCTTTAGCCCATTCCTGTGCGGAGTTATGAATTTTTAAAGAATAACCAGAATGCTCACTCTAGCCACTAGGGGGCATTAAATAATAAAAAAGAAAAGAGTTCCACACGTGTCCAGCAGAGGGCACTGACATAATAAGAGCTCAGGATATGAACAACACATTATATAGCCACGTGGTAAATGGACAGTCTGCCCCGGGGCGGCTGTGGCTTCGATAACAGCTTACCACCACCGAGTGTGGTGAATGAATGACTATTATGTAGCACTTTGAGGAACTTGTGACACGGGCTTGTAAAGTGCAATACAAGTGTAAGCCGTTGTTATTAATGAAGCTACAGTCAAGTTGGGGCTTTGACCAAATCACAGCTTATTATTATTAATTTATTGGAAAAAAAATTCTCTATTATGCGGCCTACGACCCACTGTGAGAGCTGAATTTAAAGACACCCCTGGGCTAGATGCAAGTTGGTAATTTTATACTCACTACTGCCACCTCAGGTCACACGTGTAACTGCAGCTTCTATATTAAGCTCATGCATGACGGCACTTCGACCCGAATTAACAACTTTTTGAGTGACAGTGCAGGATTTTAGAGGCAGTTGTGGTGAACAGGTCTGGGCTCAGTCTACACATTAGGACATGGATGGAACACATAGGGGGAGGAAAATACTTAATTTTAACATTTTTAAACTCTGTATAGTCCCTTTTTTGGAGTGGACAGATGCTCATCCCTGACAATACCTACAGAACACTGTAATCAAAGCTACAGGTGGTCCAACATTTAAAAGCATTAAAGTTGTGAATGGAATTTCCTGTACGCATTCAATCTCAGCTGCATGTTTGGCTTAAATTTGCCATACTTTCGTTTAAATAGTTTTTGTCAATTTTACTCAGATTTTGCTTAAAAGTTGTCTAATTTGTCATATTTACTTACTTATATCAGCATTTTACTTCGCTCCGCAGCTTGATCTAATGTTTGCAAATGTTTTTGAAATAATACATGCACTGATTTGTGAAGTGGGTGGCATAAATCGCTTCAGGGTATAAAAATGGTGCTTAAAAAGTGCTTTATTTGACTGGAAAAAAGAAATTCTTGTGAAATTTGTGAAATGGGATGACTTTTTTTTTTCTTTTTTTTTAACAGCGCTCTGGTGCATCTCATGGAAACCTTCTTTTAGACGGCGTGACCTCCCTGCCTACACCGGCGTGGAGGAAGTGCCCCCGAGTGGGTCCGTGCCAGGAAAAAGACACGCTGTGGTAATGGCCCGCGTGTGGGATATGGGGGGGGGGGAGATTACAGGGATCGCACGGATATAGGCGTCCACAGGCAGCGCCGTAATCAAGTGCAATGGCCTGTGACATCACGCGCTACTATGGTCGCGGTAATGGGGGTTTTTATGTGGGAGGCGTGAGTGGCCCAACAGTGCACCGCATGTACGACTTCTGGGCTCTGCCAGGGTCACTGCCGAGCCGAAACGCAGCAGATTGCTTTTGGATAGTCTGAAAGAAAAGATGTAAAAGGCAAGTTTTGGCATTTTGTGCCTCTCAAGCTGTAAATAAACACTACAAGTTAAACGTTTTGTAACACATCCATTTTATTGCACTCTTGAAGATGAAGAATTTTAATTTAATGAAGTCTGAAATAAAGTGTGTACTGTTTCATTGGCTGGATAGCTTACCTTTAAACTGTGTGCAGTGCTTGAGTGAAAGGCAATATTAGCCAGCTAAAATTGAGACATCAATATTGAACTTTTACTGAACATTACTGATATAAATGTATTGCAAGTTTTCTGTCATTTCAGCGCAAATTCAATCTGGAAGACCTACCTGCAGCCCTCATTATCCAATCATCCAGTCACTCGAGATGGGGCCCCATCTCGAGCCGCACCTCCGAGTCAGCCAATCACCGCAGCTGCTCATCCTGCTTCAGCCAATCACCGCGCAGGATCCCCTTCTGAAGCTCCCCGGTCAATCACTCAGCCGTTTCCAAGCCGTGCTGTGACCCTCCTCCACCCCTTCTCCACCTGGTGTCACCTCGGTTCTGCTCGTCGTGTTGAGCGGCCGCCCCCGGTCTCATCCTACCACCACCAGTGTCCAGGCTCTGGGAGAAGATTCTGGCTATCATTCATCCATCACCATGTATTCCATATCATTAACGCAATCTTCCGCCGGGGTCTGGGCCCCAATCACGATCCATGTGCGATAAAACTTCCTAAAACATTCTCTCTGAGTCTTTTCAGGTTGAAATATTTTCATATAAAATAAGGCATTTTGTGCATAAAATGGCCAAATTGCTGATATTTTCAGCGACAAAATCTAAATAATGGATAGACCCAGATTTAAATATATGTTTTTATTTTCTTGACATATTAGTAAGAAATGTTTTTTTCAGAGGGGATTTTGTTGGATCTTGTTGAGTTTTTGAATAAGCTTATCATAAGTGAAAAAATCTGTAAAAAACATTGTATTTGTGTGTACATGAGAAGCAATTCAAACCTATGTCCTGCTTAATGTATAGCGTTAGCATTTAGCTATCAAACATCTCAAATTATGAATGATCCATGATGTTGTCACTGTTGTCAACCCATCAATATAGGTGAGGTCAAAGTCTAGTTAGAAATCAATGTACAGATATATATATATATATTTTTTTTAAATGAAGATAATAATTAGCATATAAAAGTGGCCTCTGAGCTAAATGCTAAATCATATTCCGTCCAGTTTTTGCTTCTTGTGGAGTCGGATGCACATCTAAACATCATCTTATATTGTGTTAATGAGCGAGAAAGCACAGAAATTAAATAAATGCCATGAAACAGCTACCTCATACCTTGCATACTTTAATATAGGGCATGGTTTCACCATTTATACAGAACGGTCAATTCAAACAGGTCCGGGAAGCCGTCGGCTAACAGTGGTGCTCATTTGTAGGAACAGGATCAGGATCGCTAAAAGCATGTCTATGATTTTTATGGGTTTAGGAATATGTTCCATCCATGGAAAAATACAGATACCCCACTCCCACATGCTCCCAGTGAGTGACAGAAGATTTTAACCAATCACAGTTAGGCCTGAACATACAGATGTTACCTCCTGGTAGGGGTACCCCAAACTTTTCAGGCCATGATCCCCAAGAACACTCAACCAATATAAGAATTACGATCAAATCCAAATTGGGACGTACACTCCAAGTTGTGAATTGTTTCTGGCATACCCACCTGGACAGTTTGTTAAATCGCTCTGTTGTTTATCCAACACTCGTGTCAAAAAGCACCGGCACGTAAAACTCCAGACGCCGACTTCAAGCGGTTTCATATGAAAATAGTTATCTGTGTATTTCATCCATGTGTTTGATGAATAATAAGCAATCGCCCTATCACCTCCCTCACAGGCGGGTTCTTTCATCTGTTGCCGCGGTTCCTGAACCCTCTGCAGTCTCATTCCAAAGAGGGATTAAGTTAAGTCCCAGCACCGCAATGATCCAGCCGCTTTCCCTTCTTTAAGATAAAAGTGTTAAATGGATGTTTGGCGAGCCCTTAGCGGAAGGTAATTAAAGAGATTGTGGACTTTTTTTTTTTTTTTTGAAGGGTGCCCTCATGTTTATTTTAGAATCGTCTGGGAGAGGTCAGTGAGGACGACGGCTGGGAAGCGAAGAGTTGTACAATTTCACCCACTGATTTGTTTGTCTATATAGCACAAAGAGCTTAAAGAGGGGGTATTCTACTTGTAAAATGCTTTCTTTTTGATCAGACCAGAGTGTTTTTTCCCCCATACCTGACAGTTTCAACGGCCCACTGTCTCCCTCAGAGTTGGTCTCTTGCTGTGGCGTGTCTTGTCAGATGCCGCCGTCGTCCTACGTCCACAGGTCCAAGGGGGTGATTTTTGCATCTTTTTCGCATTTTTACTTCTACTTAACCACCACCTTTCACTTATTGCAATATTGATCTAAAACAGCTAAAACAAACTACCCAGTAGTTCCACTTCCTGATCCCGCAAGTGCCCTACCATAAGCCCATCCCACCCCACTCCTCTTACTCCCCTTCACTGCAGAACTATTTCTTTTTATTTATTTCTTTTTTTCATTTCTGCTTGTTACTTGCCGTCCCAGGGGGCCAGGATTAGGGCCAGGGGTTAGGATTATGATTAGGGTTAGGAATGGCAAAGGTGAAGCAAGTTGTGCTTCACCAACACAGATGAAATACGCTTTGAGATTTGGATATGCACAGTGCTTAATTTGATCCCCTCACCTTTCAGTTTTTCAGGGTAAAATATTTAGGAGGATCCGGCAAAGATTTGTTCTGATATAATGGTGTTTAATGAGATAAGAGTGTTCTGGCAATTGTTTCGGCCTGTTCCCTGAATCCATCACTTCAGACCAAAAGTGTTCCTGAAACTACTAATTTAATTAAACACTGGGTATGCATAATTGCTAACCCTATCTCCAAACCAAACCCTTAGGCAGTAGGTAACAGTTTAAAGGATTAAGCTGAGCTGTGAGAAACAGCCAATCCAAAGATTGCTCAAAGATGCGCTAGCGGCTCGGAACACAGCTCCTTGTCTCGTTGTAACATGGTAAAAAGCTCCAAAAAGTCGATTCTGCAAAATACCCAACAACCTCAAACAATTAAAACAGCGACAAAAACACTTACTGGAAGTCTTAAAAAAGTCTTAAAGGGACAGGCCACCGTTTTTCCATACTGAGATATGTTCTTACCTGAGCTTAGACGAGTTGATACGTACCTGTCTTTGTACGTGTCCATGGAAGAGCGTGGTTGCTTCCAACTTCACCCCGTTTGGAGCTATAGGAATATACTGAGGCCAAATGCTAACAACATCTTTGGTCTTTTTGCACCAGACAAGTACGCATCAACTGGTCTAAGCTCAGGTAAGAACATATCTCAGTATGGAAAAACGATGGCCTGCTCCTTTAAAAAGTTTGACAACCATTTACCTTAATCATTGGCTTATCCCCCAGCCTGGTATAGATCCTGCCCCAAGATCTGGAATTTTGTAAAACGGGACATTTTTGTAATATAAATATTTCAAATAAAGATGTTTTTTTCATTACTTAATATAGAATAAAGCACATCATACTGCTGAGAATGACACCCACCAAAATTTCTCCAATCACCTCAAAAGCCGTACACAATAACGTCTGTTTCTCTATTTCCACTGCGGTCCCTCCAGCACCTCACCGCCGCCTCTTTCCTGCGTGACGTTTTCTGTTTGCCTATTTGCTCACGCCTCAGCTCACGGTGTTCGCTAACAAGCCGACTGAGATGTGTATTCTCCCCGGGCCAGATTAACACAGCTGATCAGCAAATCCATAGCAGTGCAAGGGATCGCACCGAATAAATGCCTAATTAACGAAGTCTATTTGTCACTGCCAGGAGAGTCGGGGGATTCGTGGCTCTTGAACAGGGGCAGAATATTTGGAATTTGTTCATTTCCTAGAGCCGTTCAAAGGAATCTCGTTTTATTTTGAGAAACCAGCCAAATATTCTACAAATGATCGCAATCAGCCTTGGGGTATTGGCAATGGTACAGACCGATAGTTTGTTTTGGCTGTCCACCCGACTAAAGGATATACATGAAGCTTCAAATGTGGGATGGCATACTGTAACTTCGGAGGAGATGAAGGGACTTTATTACTGCTAACCATGCAGTACCAGTGAGTGAGTAAGTACTGTTACTTCGACAGTTTGTTAAGTGCTTCAATTGAGGAGCAGTAATTTATATACATAAAGTAAATGATTTTAAAGGGGTGGTATTATGCAAAATCGACTTTTTCAAGCTTTACATCATGTTATTATGTCATTCCCTCATTAAAAACATGCCTGAAGTGTTGCCTTGGCACATTCACGTATTTTTGAGTAATCTGTAAAAACTCTGATGGCAGCCATTTTAGGGATAGGTTTGCCTGAGTCAACCGAGGAACGCCCCCACCTCCTGGAGACGCCTCCGAGCTTTCATCACCAGCCGAGTAACCAACCACTGCTCCTCAGCAGAGCCCCCTCCCCACTGATGCCACAGACAGCATGTGGAGGGGGCGTGTCGGAAAGGCTCAGAGGTTCTTAAAGAGACAGAGGCCTATTTCAAGACATTCACTACAGCCATTTTGAGAGAGCAATTTTATACAAGGCAGTTATTCTAATTTACTGCATTTACAGACCAACAGAAGGTTTGGTCATCATTGTAGTGTGCTATAGACTGGTGCTATGTGATTGAAAAAAGCATAATACCCCCTCTTTAAAGCAACAGCAAATCATAGGAAAAAGTTTTCAATTCATCTTCTGTTAGCTTATTTCTTATTTATTCACAACCATCCACCAGGGGGTGATGCAGCACCCTAAGCACCCTGGGTTCCCAGTTGGTCAGAGGAGTTTTCAAGTCTCTATTGAAAGTGAGGAGTCACGTGCCAAATCTGGTTGATTCGGGGGGGCTCTGAGCCAGTCGGCCATGATGGTAGTACACTAGTGGCACACACCCAGATATAACAGAGCACTTAAAGTTTTGCGCATTTATTTTTTCGGCGGGACAGAGACGGATCTTTGAATACAACAAAGAAAAGGAAGAAAGTAAAGCAATGTAAAAAGATAAGGCGAAATAAAAGAGACCTTAGAGAAACAAGTGCAAAACACAGCGGTGTTTGGAGAAGCCAGCGGACGTCCAGAACATCAACCCATACAAGCTCCCTGCAGAGGAACGGCACAGAGACCTGGACCATTTACCTCCATGCACATACATGAACATAGTAAATGACCTTCTTTTTGGTGCAAGTTGCTACACGATGCAGGAGTTTAAAAGCCACAAGTCTTTGGAAAGTTAGGGGACTTTCTGCTGTGGCAGGGTTCAGGACTCGGCCATCTACAAGCCTCCAGCTGGTGAAAACAGAGTTGTTTTGTTGTAGTTACATTGCATTTAGCAGACACTTCTTGACCAAAATATTGACCAAGTAATAAAGTGTGTGTTTCGTAAACGCTACATTGTTTCGAGATGTTCAAAGTTTCGGTAAATTAAAAAACTGCATCCCGTTGTTCCTTCGTTTTCCATGTTTATCATGTGAGGTTTTGGAGCAGTTTTTAACGCAGCAGTTGTCATATCCCTGGCTGTTCTCCTCTCCCCTTCACTGTGTGTGTGTGTTGGGTGGAGGTACCTGGGCGGAGTCCTTCTCTCCCAGTTGCTGGCTGATTACCTCTCACCTGAAAGTCACCTACAATCCAGACAGTCTTCATATACTCCAGTTCAACTTCCACTCCTCACCAGTTCGTCAAACTACAATTGTGGTGATTAGACTACAGCTCCAGAAACTATTTTTCCATTGTCTTGTTTTGTTCTTTGTTTTTCGAAGATTTCAGCCAAGGCTTCAGCCCAGCCAGACAACTTTGCTCCGACCTGATACCTACCTGCTCTCCCCTGGACCTCCGGCCTGATACCTACCTGCTCTCCCCTGGACCTCCGGTCTGATACCTACATGCTCCCCCCTGGACCTCCGGCCTGATACCTACATGCTCCCCCCTGGACCTCCGGCCTGATACCTACATGCTCTCCCCTGGACCTCCGGCCTGATACCTACCTGCTCTCCCCTGGACCTCCGGCCTGATACCTACCTGCTCTCCCCTGGACCTCCGGCCTGATACCTACCTGCTCTCCCCTGGACCTCCGGCCTGATACCTACCTGCTCTCCCCTGGACCTCCGGCCTGATACCTACATGCTCCCCCCTGGACTTCCGGCCTGATACCTACCTGCTCTCCCCTGGACCTCCGGCCTGATACCTACCTGCTCTCCCCTGGACCTCCGGCCTGATACCTACCTGCTCTCCCCTGGACCTCCGGCCTGATACCTACCTGCTCTCCCCTGGACCTCCGGTCTGATACCTACATGCTCCCCCCTGGACTTCCGGCCTGATACCTACCTGCTCTCCCCTGGACCTCCGGCCTGATACCTACATGCTCCCCCCTGGACCTCCGGCCTGATACCTACCTGCTCTCCCCTGGACGCTACTACCACGTTAAGAACAGACGTAAACAATCTGTTTTGCCTCCAGAGTTATACCATCATGGCAGAGAGGGGGGGGATCGAGGGAAGTGGGGGCTTCTGTGCCATGACGACAACTCCTCACTCTCAATGGCATCAGGCTGAACTTCTTATACTGATCGACTTGGGAAGGGGTTTACCAAGTCCTCGACCTCTTGTTAAAATTGGCTCCACACGCCAAAAATAAGTCAAGAAACGGTACGTCCATCGGCCACAAAAGAATCCACATTGATCGACGTCTTTTTGAAACGAATATGACTTTGAGCAACAGTGAAAGCAGGCTGCTACTGTTGAACAAGCTTTAGAGCCAAAGGATTGCATGTTTTTCCTGCAAAAAAAACTGTCATTAAATACAAAAGTATAAGAAAAGTCTAAATCTTTCATTTGAACATCACGTCACTAGAGTCTGTGCTGTGGCTGTCGCGCTGCAGCTGTGGAGGGGATTGCATTTCCGAAGAGTGACGGCAAAGGTGCTAGCATGTGGGGGATGGGAGCACCTTAGCCAGACGTCCTGGGACAGCCTGGTGAACTTTGCGCCAGTTGCCGGTATAGTGCAGTCAGTGTTTGGAGGGGGTAAAGAATGGCGACGGGCCTGTCACCCCGGGGTGCGTGTGTGTTTGGGTGCAGGAAGCAGACAGTTTGGGTGGTCTACCGGCGCAGTTCAAAGGCCTTTCCATATGTTTGTTTTTATGGGGGATTGGATTGAGTAAAGGCAGACAGTGTGTTTAAAGAGTACAGGACCTAAGACGTTAACCGAGAATGTTGGGTCCGTCCCGTTAAAGCTTTGGGTGCGTATAAGGATGGTTCCATTAGATTTGGTCCTGGTTATTTAGAAAGGAAACTCTATGCCTGAATATAGTACTCTCTCAGCATATTTCCTTAGATGTTTTTGAGCTACAATTATTTGTATTTGTTTCACTATCATTACAATTTCCGACCTGACAATGGGAATAGCGTACTGAAAGGGAAAAACGGCTTTCCAAGTTCTGACAGCATACGATATTATACCTCAGGCCTTTGGCTGAATCAAAGTCATTTGTGATAAGTTAGAGGCACAGTGGTCTCTCGTTTGTCGCGGGGGTTACGTTCTAAAAATAACCCGCAATAGGTGAAATCCGCAAAGTAGTCAGCTTGAATTTTTACAACGATCATATATGTTTTAAGGGTGTAAAACTCCTCTCCACACACTTTATAGACTTTTCTCACTAGTTCACACGGGTTCTGTCTGGTGTTCACTGTGCAATTTTTTTTGTCTAAATAGATTTTTAGATTTACATTACAGACGTGGGAATGTAACATCGTGAGGTGCTCTCGTCTCCGCTGTGCATTTGTTCAAACTAAGAGTCAATGAATCGTAGCTACGTCTAGAAGGCGAGTGTTTATCTGAGGCGAGCGCCACATTTCCGCGAAAAAGTGCTGAGAAGGTCCTGTAAAATGCGGACTCGGACCCGCTCATGCCTGGCCTGTGCTGCTGTGACTCTGCGGCCAGAGCCCCCATGTACCAACATCTTATTCAGAAGCCTGCAGTAAATGCTTGATAGACACAGTCTTCCTAATGATTTTTGTGATGCAGTTACATCATCTCTCCACCAATGCTCTGTGGCGCTGTTCATCCTCATCCTTCTGTTGCTTTAGTGAGTCATGGTTCTCTAATGCACGGCTAGCACGGTAGCGCAGCGGTTAGCGCTCTCGCTTCGCAGCTAGAAGGTCTGGGTTCGATTCCCACCTGCACGGGGCCTTTCTGTGTGGAGTTTGCGTGTTCTCCCCGTGTCTGAGTAGGTTTCCCCCGGGTACTCCGGTTTCCCCTACCACTAAAAACATGCACAATAGGCCAGGATGAATGATGTGTGAGTGAATGTATGGTGGTCAGAGGGTCCGTTGGCGCAGACGTGTGCAGTCGCGAAAGCGCTTCTGACAGTCTCCCCCAGGGGAAACTGAAGCTACAAACGTAGTTTACCACCACCGAGTATGGAGTGAATGTACAATTGTCTCATGTAAAGCGCTTTGTGACCATGTGTGACCATCTGTGAAAGGCGCTATATAAATAAAGATCTTCTTCTTCTTCTAATGTTATAATGAGCAGTGGACAGACTTGTTACTCATGGCTCCACAGGATTATATTTCTAATAGTGAAACCAGTTTATTGTAACACTCATCATGACTTAAAGAACCTCAGCCTTCTGTTCTGAGGAAAACTTGAGCAGATAATTGCATTATCAGAGTAGTCAGGTGACCCCGCTCCTGCCCAGATGACGTCCTCTCTCCTTGTGCGCAGTACACCGACAGAGGGGCCCTACATTCTTGCTTGGGGCCCCTTGGCATCCTTGCTACGCCACTGTCTGCGGCGTGTGCTCACACTGACAGAGGTCCTCTCTGCAGCGAGAGGAGGCACACTCTACGACTAATATAACGTCCAATCAGGATGCAGAACACAATGCGTGTATGCCGTTCGTACGCTGTAAGAAAGCATGCAAAATTGTACTGAAAAAAATCTGCGACACAGTGAGGTGAAAGGTGAAACACGTTATAGCGAGGGACCACTGTGATGCAACAGTAGCCCTGGGCCTTCACTGGCCTAATAGTTTACAAAATACTAGGTAAATTGCACAAACACACAGCCAATTGTCATAAATCGCAAATAAAGAAAATCACTGCAATAGCACGTATCGACTATGAGGTCAGGAGGTGGACAGTAGAGGAAAGAGGCAACATTGACCTATTGCCAGTGTATTATGGCTTTTAAATGAGACAGGGTTGATCCAATAAACCCACCAGGAGCATACATTAGGCTAATACTGTGCCACGTTGCAAATATTGCCCTGAGAGATGAATGCCTAATTCTCAGTCACAAAAAAATCAATTGGCTGTATTTATCTCCCTGCGCTGCCAGCACGGTCCCGCCAACAGTATACGCTACTTAGCAACTTAGCCGATCGATAGGAAATAAAAGGCTGACAAGGATTAATGGTGAAAGCGGCGTTGTCCGAATAAATGAGTTCGAAAGAAAGGGGAAGTCGGCAGCGAGGAGCTCAATACGTGGGATATATATAGTCGTCCGTGACCGTGTAATTGTATTGCGGTGATTTTCCTCCATAGGCAAACACACTTCCAATTTTTCATGTCCCGGTGGCAATATAAAGCTGTAATTTCAGATTCCTATCATCGGTTCGGTACAACGGTAGGCTGTAATTGTTTGAGTTTTCCCCCCCGAGCTCGACGGACACAGTTAGGCCGATATCATCTGTAGGTTTAGAGGCGCACTGTTTGTTTTGAAGGCTATTAAAGGTGTAGAGTGGATTCATGCGGCAGCGGTGGGCAACACAGTGCTGATAATAAGACAGACGATGCCGCCAAATTTCAGTATAATGGAGATAGATACAGAGGTCGGACAGGGTGTTGCGGCAGCTGACGGGAATACAAAATGCTTACGTACTTGCATGCAGGGGGGAATAAAATGTCAGGGCCAGTGGTAATACAAAAACATAATTGAAATGATGTGCTATAATAGTAAAAAGCATTCAACGTATCTTAAAACTTGAAGCTGCACGACCCTTTTCCTCCCATTTTAAAGCTGTGATATTTGGACCAGGTTTGAGCTCTAACTTGTTTTAAACTCTCACAATACCTTCTAAATAAATGAAATACACATTTTAGGCATGTGTACAGTTTCTGCAGACGGTGATAAAAACAGGACATGCCTCCATTGCAATACATACAGTAGTTCTGATTTGAGTCTATTCGTCTCCTTTCTTGACACTTCCGGTGGAGCGTGAAGCCCGTTCATTAAGTGGAGAATAAGGGAAAATGTCCAGATGTCTAAAAAATGTTAAGTAGATTGATTTGTGTAAAATGTCCAATTTTCATTTGCACTAACAAGTCGACACTGCACCGTTTCTCTGCACGGCCTATGAACGACTTGGTATTCATGTAGTAACTGATTGATTTTATCTGGACTTCTCCAGTCCTGTGTAAACTAATAGAACCAATAAAATAAAATAAAATTAAAAAAAGGACCGGGCAATTTCTTTCACTGCTCTTTTCTTCACTTTTTATACTGTTTTTAACTCATGTTAGTATACAATGTTTGCTCCGTGGTGAATTTATAAAATTCATCCATCTCAAATTCCTATTCCTATTCCTTCCTATTAGTGCTTGATAACAACTGTTGTTTGGAGGAATGTTTGTTGAATTGTTAAGATTGTAGTCATACCACCTTTGCTCTGCCTGATCCCGTCAGACCTCGGAAGCTAAGCAGGAAGGGCCTGGTCGGTGCTTGGATGGGAGACTGTTTGGGAACACCAGGGAGCCTGGGGTGAATGCAGAGTGTGTGTGGTTGGTGGTGGTCGGAGGGGCCGATGCCGCAGACTGGTTGCCTCGTTCCGTCAGTCTACCGCAGGGCAGCTGTGGCTACAATAGTAGCTTACCACCACCCAGTATGGAGTAAATGAATAATGCAATGTAAAGCGTCTTTGAGTTTCCAGAAAAGCGCTATATAAAACCGATGCATTATTTTTGAAAAATGCTTAACACAAAATGTAACAAAGCGCTGTATAATAACTGTTACTGGAAAACAGGAGTGCAGGGTAAAAATGCCTCCAAACACAAGTTTACTTGAGATTATTAGTTTGTTTGACAGGGTCAGGACAAGTAGGCTAGTTAAAGCATCAATACTTGGTATTGCTGGGTTGCAGGTTCTAGATGTGATGATGTCACTGTGGGGGGCAGGAGCCAGTTTTTCCTATTAACAGCATTACACTTTAACAAGTCGTATCTTAAAAAATGTATGAATTACAAAAATGATCATTAATATCAGTCAGTTGGTCCATGATCTCTCTGTACAAGACCAAAAATGTCCTCAAAAACAAAATAATTTGACCTCTATATAACATTATAGGCCTTTAGAACACTGTGATGCAGCAAAAAGTATTGCGATACAACATGATATTTTGTCCCAGCCTAAACAGTCATCGTGAAATGTGGATGCCTAAATCCAGGATAGTGCAGAATTTTTTTTATTTTGTATTTAATTTTTCTTTTCACGTTATGCTAGATATTAAACCTGCAGAAGCAATGCTGTACTAAGCTGAATAAAGACATAATCATCTTATATGATTTGACAGTTCAAATATTGCATAGGTTTTTTTTTGCTTCTATGCACCTCCGTATGATCCTTTTCTAGAAGTACTACTGTCTGCATATACAGTTGTAACCTGAATGCACAGACACATGATAAGGAGCACATAACAGCATCAGGTGCAGATGTCACAACAGCAGCGATTGCCCTCTGACCGACTCACCACCCGCCACATCTTCCATATGAATAAATGCAGTTTCCACTGCCTTTGTGTGTGACCCCAATGCTGTCATGTAAGCAGCTGGAGCATTACTGTCATGGACTGATCTCCACCCCCTGAAGTTAGAGGGCACAAACATAGCGGATGTCTGTAAAGGGGGAAGACTGAAACGTACAGTATGTAATCAGTTGGCTTACTGATCTGATACACTGGAACTGGACACTGGGAAAGAGAGTGAGACAAATGAAATTCCCACTCTGCTGTTTATACTAAAGCCATAATAGAAGAACAGAACAACAAAGTGCTTAGAAAAAGATAACGTGCAAAACTGTGTGTGCAATGTATGCATGTACAGTTAATAACAGACACAGTGCCTGCAGTCGTCCAGATAGTCCTTATTAAGAGCTCTGATGGCAGAGGGGAAGAAAATAGTATTTAAACCTAGTTTTCCCGCACTTCATGCAACTAAACCTGTGTGAAAAATCCATGCTGGGGGTGGATGGAGACTGACTCGTGTTGATAAATACTCTGCAGAGAGTATCCTTCCAGGAATATCAAACTCACTGACATTTACATATTTACATGGTCAGTTGGAAAAAAAAAAACACGTACAAATTGTGTTATTGGCATAACAAAGATAGTAACGCAACATTTCTCAAGGGCAGTTTTATATTACAGGGCAGCACATATTGTTGTCAGGAACATAGGTCCTTAGTAAAGATCCTATGATGCTTTATTACATAAATTACAGCTACTTTAGACTCGTCAACCTTGATATTCTGTAGTATAAGTTATAATGTACAATACGTGTCTAGAAAATACCCCTAGGTCTTAAAGGGGGGATATTATGCAAAATCAACTTTTTCAAGCTTTACATCATGTTATTAAGTCATTCCCTCATTAAAACCATGCCTGAAGTGTTGCCTTAGCACATTCACGTATTTTCGAGTAATCTGTAAAAACTCTGATGGCGGCCATTTTAAGGATAAAACGCCTGATTCCTTCAGGAAACGCCTCCAACCTCCAGGATACGCCTCCGAGCTTTCGTCACCAGCCGAGTAACCAACCACTGCCCCTCAGCAGAACCCCCTGCCCGCAGTGTGTAGCCCTAAGATGTAAACAGAGTCATCATGGAGGATTAGCTTCATGTGTTGTGAACCGGAGCCACAGCAGACTTTTACAAAGACACACATCAGTGTTTCTGTTACCGAAACACCCAGGATTAAAACCGGTGACAAGAACGCTTATTTCAGTGTCTGGTTCGGCGCTGGGCCTTGATGATGCACAGAGCCTCCGGAGAAAGCTAATGCTAAGCTAAACCTCGAGTCATCACGTGAAAACGATAAATATGCACAAATAAAGTCAATAAAACCACCACACACATAAAGAACCGTTTAACAATGATCACACACGGAGCCTGGCTTGTTGATTTGGAAGTTTATTGCTCACATTTCATCTGCAATGGGTCATAGACGAGTGGCTTTCTCCCGGAGCTAACAAGCTAGCCGCGACAAGCTAACGGGAAAATTCACTGAATACAAGCAGCATATTATGCATTGAAAACGTCACTAAAACAGGCAACTGCTTGAAGCAGCCTTTATGATAATCACACACGGAGCCTGGCTTGTTGATTTCGTAGTTTATTGCTCACATTTCATCTACAGTGAGTCGTAGCCGAGTGGTTTTCTCCCGGAGCTAAGGCACTATTAGCCGCGACAAGCTAACAACCTTCACCTTCACAACATTCATTGAAAACAGGCAGCATATTATGCACAAATAACGTCAATAAAGCAGCAACTACTCGAAGCAGCCTTTACGATGATCACACAATGAGCCTGGCTTTACACATTTGTGGTTTATTGCAGACTTTTCATCAACAATGAGCTGTAGTCGATTATAACAAGCTAACGGGGTAACCTCGAAAAACCATTGTCCACCTGCACAGATAATGTCCGTCTTTGAATCGTATGGGCTCCTGCAGATCCTGGTGTCGTCCATGGGGGTATAGTTGGAGATCCATAGGGCATGGCAGATGCAAAGAGATAGCCTCCAAACAGCAGTTATTTTTCAGGCAAGAGCCCCTTCCAAGCGTCCGGTGTGGAAGGTTCGTCTCCAAATAATATCCTGTGTGGCCATTGTTCACAAAGTGATAAACAGTAGCTCCTTTCCAACAATAAAAATTAAAATGCACCGATCGTAGTTTCAATACTGTTGAGACAACGAGCGGAGTGTTGACAGCGTGTGGAGGGGGCGTGTCGGAAAGGGTCAGAGGTTCTTAAAGAGACAGAGGCCTATTTCAAGTCATTTGCTACCGCCATTTTGAAAGAGCAATTTTATACAAGGCAGTTATTCTAATTTACTGCATTGACAGACCAACAGAAGGTTTGGTCATCATTGTAGTGTGCTATAGACTGGTGCTATGTGGCTGAAAAAAGCATAATACCCCCTCTTTAAGAATATATAAAACGTAATTACACAAAATGCCAGCAGAGGGCGGAGCGCAAATAACAATCACACGAGTGCAGCTCAGAGACTTGGCATTTGCTGGTAAAGACAATCTGGGCGCTGAAATAATCAATCCGGTGAACAGGTGTGGACTTGAAGCACGTGAGGCTGTGCAATAAATCAAACGATCCGGTAACACTTTTTAACACCTTATTTAGCCTCAATAAAGGATGAGTCAACACTTCAATCATCATGAACAATTCATCAGTTAAAGGGACTATAGGGAGTTTAAAAATGTTAAAATTAAGTATTTTCCTCCCCCTACATGTTCCAGCCATGACCTAATGAGCCCAGACCTGTTCACCACAACTGCCTCTAAAATCCTGCACTGTCACTCAAAAAGGTGTCACTTCGGCCCAAATTGCCGTCATGCACGAGCTTAATATAGAAGGTGCAGTTACACATATGGCCTGAGGTGGCAGTAGTGAGTATAAAATGTCCAACTTGCATCTAGCCCCTTTAAGTGTGACTAACAAATAATAAATCTGCTTAACAACGAATAAGTCAAGAATGTGAAGAACTTTTCATTATGAGTTTGGCACAAACTGTAGTCGTTAAAGGGACTTTACTTAATTTTGAACCTTTTTAGTCAAAATGTGACGGAATGGGGCCCCAAGCAAGACTGTAGGTAGGGGGCCCTCTGGTGGCCGCTCGGTGTACTGTGAGAGAGAGGACGTTATTTGGGCAGGAGCGGGTCACCTGACAACTCCCATAATGCAGTTCTCTGCATAGGTTTTCCTCAGAACAAAAGGCTGAGGTTCTTTAAGTCATGATGAGTGTTACAATAAACTTGTTTCACTATTAGAAATATAATCTGGTGGAGACATGAGTAATGTCTGTCCAATGCTCATTATAAGTTAACATTAGAGAACCATGGCTCACTAAAGCAGCAGCACGATGAGGATGAACAGCGCCACAGAGCACTGGTGGAGAGATGATGTAACTGCATCACCAAAATCATTAGGAAGACTGTGTCTATCAAGCGTTTACTGCAGGCTTCTGAATAACGGGTTGGTTCATGGGGGCCCTTGACTGTTGGGGGCCCCAGTCAGCTGCCTGCCTTGCCTTATGGCAAGCTACGCCATAATATTGACTTTTTGGGTTGACCATGTACTTCAGGCAGATTTTTTCACAAATGACTATTTTTACAATGTATTTTTATGGAGCAAAAATAATTTTACCCAATATAAAGAAAATAAAGGTATAGCTCCTTTAAGTAGTTATTGAGTATTAGTCACTTAACTAATGAATTGTTCATGATGAAGTGTTAATGCATCATTCTCTACAGTTCTATGTTAAACTTTGTTTTTGTATGTTTGAACAATGAAACAAATGTGGATATTTTGATGCAGCATTTTCTCATGGTATTTATCTAGATTATGACAGAAGTGGGTATTATTATCAATTTGACTACACATAAAGCGTATTACCCTCAAACCATTGGTGCAAAAGTCAATAAGGTCAGGTATACTTAAAGGATACAGCATTATATTGCAGTAACAGATAAGTAGCAACATCTATTCCGTATCCCTTTACAGCTAATAACCGCAACATAAAAATGACATCATCACACGTATTGAACATCCAGCTAGACTTATGATGATTTATGTCGTTCTCAGTACCGCTGTGTGTGACCCCAGTGCCCGTCGTATAAGCCACCGGTCCATTACCATCATGGTTTCATCCCTAAAACCCGCCCCCTCCCCTTAAGGTCTTGGGGGGGCGCAAACATGGCGGACATCAGTAAAAAGCTGAAGATTGGAATGCACGTCTCGCTGGCCGAGGGCAATTTTCCGAGCGGGACTAACTGAATGATGATGCTAATAACATCCTGGGTCGCCCCCGCAGCTCTGTGAAATATTCCTGCCCCATGTAATGTATTTTAGATTCGCTGGTATCTACCGTGTAATGGCTCTTTCGCTCGCTGGCGCCCACTTTTCGTGATGGGGCGACGGAGCGCAGGGGGATGAAATATTCACTCAAATTTCCCTAACTTTATCCGAGGGCCATGCAAATTTCATGACTCTTATACTTCTTGTGATCAAATAGTTATACTCCGCTGTATCAATATTTTAGCGTGAATGCTAATGAATGACGCTCCCCGAGATGGGATAAAGGGCAGGCTTCCCATCCCATCTCCAAACGGTCCGTCCTGGTGTTACGCTTTTATCCTGTGTAAATGTTAATGTATAAAACGGAGATTCGATCGTATACTTACTTGCAGAAATATGTACATTTTCCAACCACTAACATCAGTACGATTGCGTTTGAGTTTGTAAAAGTCTTTCCCAGATCCTTGGCACCCAGGCTTTTCAGAAAATGAACATCCACCTCCTTTTTCTTCTATCTTTTGACAGATTTCAAATGTTGGTTTCTTTCTACTCTCCAAATGCTGCTTCACCTCAAGGTTGCAGCGGCTAAAAATATAATATGACCCAGGCAATTACGCCAAGAGGCTGACGAATTGTTTGCTTTTCTCCTCCTTATTTTTTTTCATCCAATATCCTCGGATGCATATACTGTATTCCAAACGCCATATTCATCTTCACCTTTCAACGGACCAATATCGAGCGATAGATTTTGAATATTGTCACCACGTTTGGACACCGTTATGGGTTGTCTTGTTTTTCGCTAAAAGATAAAGCCAAAACTGTGTAAGATTTGCCTACAAATGCCATTCACTCATTTCCTGCTTGCCTGCTCTGGAAAACACTTAACCGACAACAAAGAGGAAAACACATCACTTTAAAGGTGCATTATGCAACTTTTTATGTGAAAAAAAGTGACCCAGCGGCTGTGTGAGTGGTCAGCATGGTGCTTTTACTATCACAGTGGTCTCGATTACGCCCCAGGATCAATAGTTTGAGTTTAGTTCAAATTAGTATATGTATACTCTTATTTCAACCAGTAAGACTGACTCTCCTTTCACTATCAAACATTTTTTTCAACCCTTTCAGCCCATATTTTAGATACTTCATTTCAAAGCACGTGCTCTCTCCTAAACCTTCAACTGCAGTGTGTGACGGCTCTCCTCCACCCATCTGCATCACAGCGGCAGAAGAAAACCATCATATCTTCAGACTGCATCTTTGAAGTTTTCATCTCAAGGCGAAAGCATCAAAAGTTATATTTTATATCATCCATTCACAGATTTGTTACGCTATTGTCTATGTTAAGTCTCTCCTGGTTAAACTGGAGATCCCTATACTGTATTTCTACTGCAAACCATAGACTGTAAAATTAATAGACCGCGTCTCCTCACTCCTCCCCGTTTACCATAATGACCACGTTCGAAAGGGAATCTACGGCGGATTTACTGACTCCTACCCTGCTCCAATCGAGCATGTTCCTAAAAAGGGCAGATGGGCGGGATCTTCAGTGTAGTAATTCGGCCATAACCACGCCCGCGCCATTAGCTCTCATGCTAACGGCCTGTCAATTAATGCCAGGTCCTCAATAATATACGACATTTCTAAAATGTACCTTACGGAAGCCAGCCTGGTCACTTTAATTGTACTGAACGTTATCACAGGAGCTTTACAGTTGTTTAACATGCGTAAAGTGCAATGCTTTCTAATGGAAAACTAGCTTGTTCTGCCGCCCCATATGAATGTATTGCAGCAATGGAGGGCAATGGCGGCTCCTAGAGTGGCAGTCATGAAGCAGAGCAACCAGTCCTTGCTACAAACATGCCTCTCCTGAGATATTTTTTTCCCACAAACATAAAATGTAGACACTCAGAAAGGAAAAGATGTGAGGACTGTCCCCGTCCGGTAAAAGTCGGTGGGGACATGTCCACAGTAAGATGGGAAGGGAAACTTGTATTAACTATAGAATTGTTCTTACATCAGAATGGTGCCAACTGTCCTGCATTGCCACCGATCTCAGCTGTGTTACGTCACTTTACATAAACCGATTGAGGAAAAAAAAAAACTACCTGTGTATTCCCACACAGAACAAACCATCCGCATTCGCACCATTTGTCACAGCGCTTTGGTCTCTCGCAAACACCGGCTCCAAAGTGCCAGGCGGATGTGTTGTTGTATCCTATTTACCGCCATTACATTTGTCTATGGCTTGTCTCTGAGCCATATAGGATTCCAGGCGGGAGCAGGTCCGATCAAAGCCCCGCGAATGAATCATTGTGTGCGGAAGACGCTGAGCCGCCAGGAACAGTCGCACAGTCTGATCGGATTTTCCACTTTCGGGAGCAATTCTCGCTAATGTCACTGCCAGCCCGCTAAAGCTACAATGTCAGGGCCTGTTATCTCCTGCCGTATTCTCCGATTGGCATTCCCCTGTCTGCCAAGAGCATAGGGCACGGCTCACAGTGAGACATAGGGGAATATTCCGCTCGTTATTTCCAGCCCGCCGAAAAAGGGAGCGCGACAGGAGCATTCGGTTTGGTGTGACAGAAAAACCAAAGGCGTTTTTTTTATTTGCAAGAAGGGTTACACAATACCGTTTAAGAGGATTGAGCAGTAATGCAAATCAATTGGAATGGGACATACAAGAAATTAGATGTCAATTAAACATCAATTGAACGTCAGCGACCGTGGCGATACACTGGAAGGTGGAAAATTGCCCTTTAAAGGAACAGGCCACCGTTTTTCCATACTGAGATGTGTTCTTACCTGAGCTTAGATGAGGTGATGCGTACCTGTCTTGTCTTTGTGCGTGCGCTCAGTCATGCAAAACGGCTAAAGATGTTGTTTGTATTTGGCCTCTCCCAATGTATTCCTATAGCTCCAAACGGGGGTGAAGTTGGAAGCTGCCACGCTCTTCCACGGGCACAAAGACCAGACAGGTACGTATCAACTCGTCTAAGCTCAGGTAAGAACATATCACAGTATGGAAGAACTGTGTGCCCTCAGTCACGCCAAAAGACCAAATTTGTTGTTAGCATTTGGCCTCTCCCAATGTATTCCTATAGCTCCAAACGGGGTGAAGTTAGCAGCGACCAAGCTCTTCCACAGTCACGCACAAAGACCAGACAGGTACGCATCAACTTGTCTAAGCTCAGGTAAGAACATATCTCAGTGTGGAAAAACGGTGGCCTGTTCCTTTAACCGCCATCAGATATATTAGTAGATGCTTGACAAGAAATGGAGTAAATCTCAGGTTTGAAAGCAAAGCAACTGGATGGACTGAACAACTTTCCGGATGGAGAGCGAAACGTTGACATCTAACTAAAAGCGTGAGTCCAGTTGCTTTGTTTTTAAGCCCCTTGGATTGAACGAACTACCTGGAAACATGATTTCAAAATGGAGTACACAGCACATTTCAGTGATCCATACAAGGCTCTGTTATCAGAGAGGCTCCCAAAAAATCAACACTCAATTGTTGTATTTCCGAGCCAGTTCTGTCTGATAAGAATATGTAGAAACTAACTCTTCATATATGATCTTAAACAAGCAGCAACCTCTCTTTCTCTTGGCAGCTGTGTTTTTTGCCCTTTGTCTGCAAACTACATTTGTAGTTTCTGTGTTCCACATTGCTTTACTGGATACTTTGGTACATCTCTTCTGTGTTTTTGTGAGGTTCAGCGCATGAGAAAAAGACATTTAAAGGTGCATGATGCTACTTTTATGTGAAGAAAAAGGTTGATATTTGTGCGTATTTGACCTTGTAGTGACACGGCGGCTGTATGAGTGGTCATCGAGGCGCCTTGGCGTTCCATCACAATGGTCTCTAGGAAGCTCCACGATCAATTGTTTTGCAGGTTTTCTGGTGAGAGGCTCTGTCGGCAGTGAAGACCTTCTGGAGCATCCTAGAAGACACTGTGATGGAAAGGAAAGACGTCATGCTGACCACTCATACAGCCGCTGGGTCACTACAAGGTCAAATACCCACCAAAAGAATTGCATATTGCACCTTTAAGACCTACAATTTTCTTCTTCTGAAACACTGAAGAGGCACCAAGAGCCCCCACACCTGCAGCACAGTGGAGGCGTCACAAGAGGTGCTACAGGAAACGAAAAAGGGGCAAACAAGGAGAAGATGGTGAAAGCTTGTTGTGGAGCGGAGGGAGCTGTGCAGAAAGAAGAGGAAGGAGGAGGTGGAGGAGGTAGAGGAGCTGACCAGTGCAGGACACCACGCTCTGAAACAGGAACAATTTTACTGAGACAAATAAAGCACTTACTGACTAATGTCATGAAAACTATCTAAAGCTCATCCCCCCACTTGGTACTCATGGTCATGAATGTAGCTGGAAAAGGATTTGCTGCCGTCATTCACTGTATAAGGCCCACCATTTTGTGTGTTCCATCTTCCAGCACAGGTAAGAACAGATTTGTTTCAAAGAAACCCTAAAACTTTCACCTGCGTATGCCAGGAGCATAAAATAGCAGACCAAAGCAGTGCCAACTGTTGGTCAGAACGCTCTCTCTGTTGCGCTACCTTATAATTTCCTGCTCTGCGAGAAATCGGCTGCATCCTTTGTAAGAATATTCTTATCCCTAAAGAGAAAAATGCTTTCAGAACTTCTCATTTATTCAGCTTTTAGAGACAGCGGCACGTTCCGATTTCCCTTCTCTCCCAGGTGTGATTTTGAAAGAGAATTGGAAAATGGTGAGTGTTACCAAAAATCTCCAGAGTTTCCAAAAATAGTGGTGGAAATGGTTTGTCAAACCATGAGAGACCAAGCAAACTAGTGACAATTTTGGCTCAAATTTACAACTTTGTCAGATGTGAAAATGGCTACAAATCGGTCCTACAGTAGTGGTCCTACAGGGAACCGTTTTCGGACCTTCCAATTTCCTACTTTTTCCTACACTCAACAATTAACAAAGGTGGTTGTGAGCGATTTTCAATGAATGTTGATTATTTTGTGTTCTTGTTGGGGTTTTGGAGACAATATAGGACCAGGGCTTAACAAAATGCTGCCAATTAATTTGAACATTAGTAGATTTGAGTATTTTTCATATTTCTAATAACTGATGAGTGCTTCCATATTGACCAGTTTACCTGCCATCTACCACCTGCAAGTTTTGTTTTACTTATTGTCAGAAACTTCAAGGTTAGCGTTCAAAAGAGGCAATAGGGATGGAAAAAAGCACAAAATAGCGATAAAAAACCGACAAAACAACATAGCAAAAAGAGATGAATACAACACAAAAAAACAATAAAAAGTGTCAAAAACATTACAAAAACATGCCAGAAAAAATAACATAATAAAAAACTTAAAAGCGACTCAAGTGCAACAAAAATTTGTCAAAATTTCAACAAAAATGTGACATCATTTGGCGACAAGTTTCGATCAGTTTTGTAGGTCTTAGCTTTCAAATGAGGCGGTGTTACACTGGCCTATAGGCTGTAAGCTCTACCGTCAAGACGGTTTGGGGAGAAGGCGCTCGGATGAATACACCCGGATGGAAACTCAATCCAGACATAGGGAGAACATGCAAACTCCTCACTGAAAGGTTGAAAACAATCCAGGAATCAAACTCAAGAACCTGTTTACTGTGAGTCAAGAGCAGTCTTTTTGTACTTAAAATGTGTTACTTTTTCCACCTAAAATAAGATTAAATATCCTGTTGCATTTTAAAATGAGAAAATAAATCTCAGTCTGGTTGAAGTGAGCATGGTCTTACCATATACCCTTGAACTCATTTCGTACAGATGGTCTGGATCTTCACAATTGAGCTCCGTTTTCCTTTTAAAGTTTGAAACGATTGGATCTGATTTTAGCGTTTGGTCGTGACGTACAGTATGTAATGCGTAAGGCTTCAAGTTTAATTTCTGGATATTTGGGAGCCGAGTCAGATCGGATTAAAGAGCTTCCTTTACTTTCGTATCCGCCGCCATTGCCAAACTACAACCAGCTAAAATCGTATTCCACTGGCCGTTTTTTTTCATGTGGCAAGTCAGGATTTCTTAACCTCTTAAAGGAACAGTCCACCGTTTTTACATATTGAGATATGTTCTTACCTGAGCTTAAACGAGTTGATACGTACCTGTCTGGTCTTTGTGCGTACCCTCAGTCACGCAAAACGACCAAAGACGTTGTTAGCATTTGGCCTCTCCCAATGTATTCCTATGGCCCCAAACGGGATGAAGTTAGAAGCGACCACGTTCTTCCACGGGCATGCACAAAGACCAGACAGGTATCTATCAACTCGTCTAAGCTCAGGTAAGAACATATCTCAGTATGGAAAAACGGTGGACGGTTCCTTTAACCCACTTGAACAGAGCACATTTTCTCCAGTTTAGCTTTACGCAAATATCAAAGCTTCTTGAAAAAAAGTGTCAAAATAACGAGGATGAAAACACAGCACTAATCTGACAAAAAAGCCACGAAAGAGCGACAAAAAAGTGACAAAAATAAGCAACAAAGAAACAATAACACCAACAAAAAAGTGAGAAAAGAGCTAAAGCTAAATTAGATTTGGGTACAGCCGAACTGGAGAATATGTGCTCACGTCACTTTTTCTTTTTTTGTGTCACACTTACTACAGCAAGTCCCAGCCTCCCCTAGTATTCCCTCAAACTCTGCGCTTTATCCTGTCAGACAATTCCCCAGGTGCACTCGCGTCTTGTCTCGCACAAAAAAACAACAACACAAAAACATCTAAGTACCCTAATCCTCCTGGCCTTCTCTCTCCTTAAACTTCAGTCGGCACCGCTGCCCACACCAACCCCCCCCCCCCACCTCTCACCCGCAAAACACGCTGACAACACCAACACTCACCGCCTCTCTTATGTTTGGCGTTACAAGCCCGGAGAATCTGTCAGACCTTCAAAGAGAAACCCACTCGACAAATAACACACTGTTTCGAGAGCCCCTCGTTGGCTTTGAAGACCGGCCCATATTTATACCCGAGGACATAACGGGTCAGCCGGTACAGCCCGTTTCTTTGCGGCGAGCCTTAGATCAATCTAAGCGAAAGGCCAGCGAGTCTGTTGACCTTTATAAATGAGTGAAAAGATACGCCTAGGTAAAAAGTAAACAGCCGTTTGTTTGGCCAATCGTGGCACGTCGCATTGATCTGCCGTTCCCGGAAAAGGTCGCACACTTGAGAGGTTATTAGATAAGCAAAAAAATGGTAGCGCAAAGAAGCCACGCGGTTACATTTCATTATGGCGATGATTTTTTTTTTTTTTGTTGTTGTTGAGGATGTGTTTCATTTCAGCAGCGAGGTTTGGAAAGCGGAGTGGCTTTGCGAGTTGTTTGCCCTGGCGTTGGAGGTTACGGAGGCCGTTTCACATGTTTACGCTGAGAATCAAAGTTCGAAGTGAGATTCAAACAAGCGAATAAATAGAACTCACGGGGCCACGAGTATTAAGTGCGATACCAACAAAAAAAAGGGTCTGACACAAGGAGGAAACCAGTAAAGTTTTGAAAATTCAGATAGCTCTTTACACAGTACAAAAATAGGCAACATGAAGCAAAGAAAGTGTATTAATTTAGCACAATCGGTATAGCAATTCAAAGTGCTTAACAGAACAAAAGGAAGGTAGTGCATACACTTAGTTAAAAGAGGAAATAAAACCAATGAAATGTAAACATACAGTAAGTGTTACAGTCCCCAGTCCTTTTGTCGTTCAGGCTCCCGCTTGTCTCTTCTGTGCAATGCTTTTGGCTGCATCAGAAACCATCAAATTACTGTATAGCCTCTATTTTCTAACCCTAGCTCCTGATCCTTCACCTTTCATGGGGTCAACTGTTAGATCTCTATGCTCTGGAACGACCTGCCGGAGGAGCTCAGGGCTGCAGAGAACGTTCATGTTTTTAAGAGCAGGTTCAAGACCCACCTTTTTAGCTTAGCCTTTAACTGACTAATCTATTTATTTAATCCTAATATACAAATATATATATGGGAGGTTGTCCCAGGCGCATTGTTTTAACTGTTGTAATCTGTAAAGCACTTTGTGATACCTTTCGGTATGAAAAGCGCTTTATAAATAAAGTTTGATTGATTGATTGATTGATTGATTGATTGATTGATTGATTGATTGATTGATTGATTGATTGATTGATTGATTGATTGATATGCAGTTAGCTAACTTTTGCTTCAGCAGCATTTGCTACTTACCCAGGGGAAGGGGAAGTGATGCCACCAACCGCTGCTGTTCTTCTTCTTTAAGGTTATTGGCAGACTGAAAAAAAGTGACATGTGACTGTGCTGTGATGACATGTATTTTGTCATTTTTATAAAGTTTGGCTTGTGCAGAATCTAATTCCATATTTTTTTTATTAAATGTGCGTCTGTCAATCAACAGTGGTTGCACATGAATCACTCGAGGGTGGGGCCAAGGGGGGTGGGGGAAATGGCGGCGTGGTGGCATATGGGATGGCACATAGCTCCTAATCACCGGTTAGTTAGCACCAGAGGTCCCTATGTTAAAGTGGCTATGATAGTTAGCATTGAGGCTCCTTTTCCTAACTCCTTCCTAACTGACAGCCCAATTCGGAGGCTTCTTATCATGGCGGACACTGACGCACATCTGGTTTGGCGTTAGACCTCTTACCAATCTGCTCGTTTCGGAAGGGGCCTTTTTTTTACCGATTTTCTGTATGCGCCCTCCGGTTGGTGGACCCTGGAGCCCGTTTGGTGGACTTCGCCTGTGCCTCACCAGGATTGGCTGGAGATCGTCTCTCCTTGGACTGGCCATGGTTGCTTCTGCTCCTCTAATCTGGGACTTCGACACCTGAGCGCCACGCCCAATAAAACTGCCTGTTCATCACAGTCTCGTTTGGAATCATTTGGGGTCCACTGCACCACCCATTCTCTTGTTTTATCACTCGGCTCGCCAGTTTTAGTGACTTTAGTTTTGTTGAGACACTTGTTTGTTTGGTTGTTCGTTCCTTTATCATTAACGTTGGTACTTTTGTTAAAGGAGCTGTGTTAGTTCTGCTCTGTTCATTAGAGTTAATTATTGGGTTATTATGCTGTTATCTCTTTTGGCTGTAATTGTTTTTCCTTTATTAATCTGTGTTGTTAATATTCACACCCTTTTGGAACACCTTTTGTTCATCATTTACCTATTTTGTTATATTAAACTGCAAATCCATCTGAGGTCATAACACTAAGCTAAGACTGTGGATAAAACACGTTGAGCAGTTGTCATATTCGAACCATTTTCAGCCTGGAGTATTACTGGAGAATTATAGCTAATTATGCATGTTTTGATTTGACGTTGGAAACGCGGAGCACACGGAGGAAGACGAAGCGAAACAGACAAACAGAACCCAGGACCTGAGGTGATGTGAGATTAGTCATCACCAAGGGGGGGCATTAACCAAAAATGTATTTATTCTATCTCAGTTTCTGCCATGTCAACTTAATCCTTCCATATCGACGTAAAAACACTTAGCTTCACTGCAGCCTGACGGGGCCGGTCCTGCTCCATTTTCTTCTTCCTTTTCCCCCATTCATTTATTGAAACAGCTGCACAGCAAAGGAGAGGATGAGGTTGGGACGGGCTCACGGTGAGATCATTTTAAAATCAGAAGTACTGTATATTGTGGTTTTTCGGCTAACCCTAACCCACATTTCCCTGTAAAAGGGGGATGAGGGGAAAAGTACTAGTATGTTAACAATTTAAACAAAACAAAATAAGAATTCTCTGTGTTATACAGTAGGATATCTAGTCTAAACCAGGACAAAAACAAGCCTGTGTGAAAGGTATTGAGCATTGTATCTTTTACTGGATCACCAATGGATTAGCAGTGGCGCATTAGCCAAACTCGGTCTAATCTAATGAGTGCTAATTAGCTAATGGCTGCTATCTATCTTCACAAGTAGAGCGGAGTGAGATAAAAACCTAACTGAATGGTAATTTTATCAATGTTTTCAAGTGCAGGCTTATCTTATTGGTAGGAGTCCAATGAAGATGCCTTCCCATCTGGAACCAGTTGGAACCAGTTATCGATTGATGAGGGATGCTGTCGGGGTATTGTAGCGTACATTTCTATGTCTTCTGGCTTGCAATAATTGTGATGATAAACATTATTACTGCCGGACAGTCTGCCGGGAATCTTGAACTAGGTTTGGCCTGGCTGGAGTTAGCATTAGCTTGGAGGATTAGCATAGTTTTGTTTACTTCAAACCAACACACCCACAGCGGGTTGCGGGCCGCTCGATGGCAGTAAGCTACTATTGTAGCCAAAGTCGCCCTGGGGCAGACTGACCATTTACCACATGGCAATAATATGCTGTTTATATCCTGATCTCTTCTTCTGTTAGCGTCCTCTGCTGGACACGCGTGGAATTATTTCCTTTTTTAAATGTAAGCTGCCCCCTAGTGGCTGGAGTGAGCAAACTGGTTATTTCTTTAAAAATCCATAACTCCGCACAGGAATGAGCTGGAGACATGCTCAGGAATTCATGCTCCTCAAAGGGCCACATTAAATCATCCCGCGGGCCGCATTTGGCCCATGGGCCTTGACCTTGACACATGTGTGCTAGAGGAAAAGGCTATTTAGACACACAACAGCGCATGTGGTTCTTTCTATGGTGCAAAAAGAAGTTTATTCTACTACAATGATATCGTTTCATTACCACAGCTTTAAAGCAGTACTAAGTAAGTTGTTTACCTTAATAAATCCTTTTTGTAGTCCCTCTGGGGATAAGACAAATGTTAATGGGATGATTAAGGGGGGTCTTTCATCTCCCCCGGTGTCTCTGGCCAGAAAACCATGCTTGCAACTTGACTGCCACCGGACCGGAGCCACCAATGCACACTAATGGAATCACGAAGAAGAAGCTAACAGGCTAACAGGCAAAGCCAGCTGCGGGCTAGCGCCACTTTAAACAGTATTTACAGCCAAGTATGAGTGACATTGCAACATGCTATAACACCTGCAGTTGCACTCATAGCCTCTAGGGGCAAGAGTTACTTAGTAATGCTTTGAAATGTATTTCCTTATCCTAGTTACATGGTCTGCTACTTGTAAATGTCGTTTTGCGTCTACTTGAGTGCAACCATTTTAAAATAATGTTACTCTTGTTACCTAGGTACCTAGGTTGGCCACTCTACCCACCTCTGGATATAATATGATTTAGCAATGCATTAAAGCGAGGAGCTAGCTTTTTTCCAGGTTTAGCTTCACCTAGCTTAGACATAAGCCTAGACGTTAATTCAACCAGGTAGACTAATTTCAGCATCACCGACCTCCAGCCAATGATCGCTTCCGAGAGGGCCACACCTCCACCTCAGCCATCAGCGTAAAGAGCCGCACCACCGTAGCAGCCAATCATCGCACTCGGTCACGCTTTTAAGCCCCAGCAATCATGGTTCATTCGCTTCCCAGCTGTGCTGCGACCCACCTCCACCCCATCTCCGCCTCTTCCGTCCATGGCTTCTACCTGCTGCATCTTCACGGGTCTTACATACCACCACTAGTGTCCAGGCTCCAGGGGAAGACATCCCTAACTCCAAGCTGTTCATCCGTACTGACTTTCATACATACATCAATGTCTAGGGCCAGGGTCTGATCGCCAAAACTAATATAAAGTCAATAAATCTTCCTAATCGCGGCTTTTGTCTGCTTGAGTCTATCCAGGTTGAATTACTGCTACAGCCATGGCTATACAGCATGTGAAGTCCCCAGCCGTTTATTCAAGAACCCTCCTCTTTAATCCAACCACACTACTTACTGCGACCCCTTTTTTGAAGTTGTTTGCAAAAATGCTACATTGGTTGAATAAACTTGGCTCAGATGTTTTTGTAGCCTCACACAATAAGCACTTACAGGCCGTCGTACGAGTGCTCACCGCGGTGGCCTTTATACAGCTAAAATGTTGCCGCATGTATTATTGATTGAGAAAACATTGGCGCGCTAAAGAGCGGGAGCGCTGTAGCCTGGATGTGCGCGGTGTCACTCGCAGAGCAGAGCGGGGGAAGAGCATCAAAGTTTTATGGATCTGCCGCTCTGCCAGTTTGAATCTTTGCAACGGCACTGATTGAACTAAAGAGTCTGGAAAAAGGGACAAAACATGCGCAGTTACAAGATCTCAGCATCCCCAAAGATCAAGAACATTAGGCTGCCAAAGTTTTCGATCCAAGGCCAACGCATGAACTCTGGGAAGGTGCTCTGGGATTGGAGACCATTTCATGTATGTTTGGTTTACATACACTTTAGACATCACAAGGTCTCTTTTGACATGGCTTAGTCCAGATGATGACTTCTTTACCCGCACCTTAACCAAGCACATTTCTCCAGTTTGGCATGACCTATATTTAAAAGCTTATATACTGAAAATGCAACAAAACAGCCACAAAAATAAGATAAAAATGTGACAGAAACGTGACAAGCGATGAAAAAAGGTGAGAAAACAACAAAAACACTTCCAAAATGTGACAAAAACACGGCAAAAGAGCACCAAAAACGTGCTGGAAAAGAAACAATAACACGACAAAATAACCCCTGACTATAGAGTGAAGAAAAAGCAATGAAAAAGTGACCAAAACTCGACAAGAAAACTACCACAACACTACGAAAACACGACAAGAATGCTTTAAAAATGCGACAAAAAGGTTACGATCTGTTTTGTAGGTCTTAGCTTTCAAATGGGGCGTTACTCTGGGCCTATAGGCTGTGAGCTCCAGTCGAGAAGCTTTTAGATTTGAGTAAAGCCGAACTGAAGAAAATGTGCTCGGTTAAGGCGGGGTTAAGAGGTTAAGTTGGTCTGGACTAGAGGTTCCCAAACTTTATTGCTTGGAGAGACATTTGCAAACAGATCCATGATTGATTTCCAACAGTCTCCGAAATATACTGCACACATAACATTTATAGTCAATACAATAATCAATTACAAATCTTATCCTTTTACGAGCCAAATCAAACCCCCAAGTTCGCCGTCCTAACTAAGTCAAATAACACAAAATAGTCTATTCAGTATTTCCGTATGGCTCTAGATAGTATAAGGGCCCATAAGGTGACAGGCCTTCCATATTTGGACATGACCCCCCTCCTCTCTTCTCTCTGGGTGCCAAAGCCAAACTGCTGAGTGTGCAGACAGGAGCGGCCTGAGGCCATGTCAGAGGCTGCTGCTGCTGGCCCTACAGCTCTGTCACTGGAATAAGACAATAGCTTTCACTTAGTGAGAGGCTTGAGTCGCTTTTTTACAGGACGTTTATGCTTTTTAAAATGTACTTGTTTGTAAGGTTTGTCCTTCATACTTTATATGGAACTCCCTTGTTGTGCAGTAAAGCACATTTTGCTCACATACTTTGTTTTGGTAGCTACAGGAATTAAGTCGGAATGTTCCATTAGAAGTGATAGTTTGCACGTTTGAATGTTTTATAAATTCAATGGGTTGTGTATAGATAGCACAGTGTTTAGCGGAGGGGCCTTTCTGTGTGGAGTTTGCATGTTCTCCCCGTGTCTGTGTGGGTTTCCTCTGGATACTCCGGGACCCCTTCCACTAAAACATGTACAATAGGCCAGAATTAATGTAGTGAATGAGTGAGCAGTTGGTTGGTGGTCAGAGGGGCCGATGGCACAGACTGGTTACCTCGCTTCCGCCAGCCTACCCCAGGACAGCTGTGGCTACAACAGTAGCTTACCACCACTGAGTATGAAGTGAATGAATAAGTGAGGGATAATGCAGGACGAGGTGTCCATTTTCTTCCACGGAAGCAACCGTTCACACCTCCGCGTCGTCCAGTTATTCTGACGATGGACACATCGGAGTGCATCACGCTTACACCATGGTCCCTCGAACTGAAACTGTTCATTGGGGCCTGTTTGCTTATTTTTTTAAAGTCCTGGGCAGGAGTTATTTCACTTTTTAATCAGTTTAATCAGAAAATGGCTGCCTTTTTCAAAATCTCCATGATGAGCTGGTGACCCTCCCAGTAAAGTTACAGAAGTGAGCTGCTCACAGCAATGCTAAAAATATCTGTAATAAAATAAATGCTTGTATTTCATTCCATTCATTGGGTGAAATGTTACGCAGTGTAGCTTTAATGAGCCTTTCCTCCGTGCTATTGTGTCCAAAACTACTTCTACAAACCAATTGCGACCTAAAACGTACTTCTTATTGTCTCACCAACCAGAATTAAACATCGGGCAAAATTCCAGAAGAACAGGCAGCCGTGCTCTCCAACACGCCTCCCTGGGTCGTGCTCACACCGCCGAGTGCTTTAAGACGGTGATAAAAGGGGAGAGAGGCTTTCAAACCCCCGGAGAACGATTTAGTCTGTTTCCACTCCCACCCGGCCCACATGTCTCCTTGAACAAACGCGAGCGGCGGCGAACACTCAATCGCGAATAACAGTGAGCATTACGCCGCATTCATCGGGGCTCCACGAGACATAACATTCTCCCTTTGTGCGTAAACAAGCCAATAGTCCTCATGTATTATGTATGGGGCCGACGCGCCGCCTTATCTCAGACCGGAGCCGTATCGGGTGTTAGAATGGGAACGCTTAAGGAATGCCCACGGAATCACTCCAGGGACTTTGTTTCTGTATTCAGAAAGTCGATTTTTGTTTTTCTGCCTTGTGTACAAAGCCATATGTGCGACTTAAGGGTGGTACATGTAAGGAGATGCAATGTGGGGTTTATAATGGATATGGACATACTGGCCTTCAAAACCTGATTTCGGGCACTTCAGTCTTCAATCTTTTACCTGTTGAAACTTTGAATGCTTCCAGTGTGTAGGTCTGCATATCACAGTCTGATTGGAGCAAACATGACAAAAAAAAACATGCAAGCCTCCATTTTGAGTCAACAGCATGCTAACAAATCCGTGCCGCCGTGATAGATGCAGTTTTGAGTGCGGAACCGATTTGCTCACAGGTTATGTACTTCAGAGGCAAAGGACATTAGGTCTACTATAAGTTTGCTAAAGTTTGGTAATTTCTGCTATAAACAAGAACACCAATTTAAACGACATTAATAATAGTCAGATCAGTTTTAGTTGATCTCATATTCCCTGCCTTCACTTACTGAAGCATTTTTGTCATGTTTTTTTTTAAAGAGGGGGTATTATGCTTTTTTCAATCACATAGCACCAGTCTATAGCACACTACAATGATGACCAAACCTCCTGTTGGTCTGTAAATGCAGTAAATTAGCTTAACTGCCTTGTATAAAATTGCTCTCTTAAAATGGCTGTAGTGAATGTCTTGAAATAGGCCTCTGTCTCTTTAAGAACCTCTGACCCTTTCCGACACGCCCCCTCCACACGCTGTCTGTGGCATCAGTGGGGAGGGGGTTCTGCTGAGGGGCAGTGGTTGGTTACTCGGCTGGTGACGAAAGCTCGGAGGCGTCTCCAGGAGGTGGGGGCGTTCCTAGGAGGACTCAGGCAAACCTATCCCTAAAATGGCTGCCATCAGAGGTTTTACAGAATACTCAAAAATACGTGAATGTGCCAAGGCAACACTTCAGGCATGTTTTTAATGAGGGAATGACATAATAACATGATGTAAAGCTTGATATTACATCATGTACTTTTCCCATGCATAATACCCCCCATTTATATGTTTTTAATGTTTTTTTGTTGCTTTTTCATTGCTTTTTTTTTTTTTTTTTGGCTCCACTGGGTTTGTATTGTGTCTTTTGTAACTTTTGTAACTTTTTGTAACTCATTTGTGTTTTTTTCATCACTTTTTAGTCATGTTTTTTTTTTTTACTTTTTGGCCCATTTTTTAATTGAGTTATTGTTGCTTCTCTGGGCACGTTTTTGTTGCTCTTTTGCGGCATTTTTGTCACTTTATTGTCACATTTTTGAAATGCTTTTGTCATAGGTTTTTATAGGGGGGGGGGGGGGGGGGGGGGGTGCTTGGAGTGTCAATGTAATGACGACATATGATCACACATGATCATATCCCTTTCATTTAGTTCTGTTTTACTTATCCATCCAATCACGTAATCCTCCCTCCCCATATGTATCCCATTTGTCTCTTCTATTGTGTCCTGTGTCCTTCTCACTTGTGTAAATATGCAAAATCTTATATACCCATCACTTTATACCTGTATATTAACTATCACTTAATAAAAAAAGAAGAAAAAAAAGGTGGAGGTTAAGAGGTTAATATTATCGGCTTTTGTTTGTCTGAGAGGGGAAGCTTTCGATCTTTTAACAGCTCAAGCGAGAGGTAAGCAGCTAACGTTAGCGACTTTTCACCGTAATGAGTGCTTAGTTCAAAGACCTGTCGCTGTAGGCTGTTTTCCTCCGACTCTCTTATTATTGTGAAGCACTTAGAGACTTTTGTCTTTTGAGGAAAGCGCTCTGTATGCAAAGGCGGGTAGTATTCATCATACAGTACTTAACTTCAACTAGAGCTTTGATATTGACGCTATATTTTTATGCCATTTTCTTCAGGAATTTATTATTTTTTACTTTTGGCTACCTCAGTATATGGTTTAGTCAGTTTATTTTTGTTTATGTGGGCACCATCAAAAGACAAAATGTTTTAAACAAGAAATAAAAAGAACTTGTAGACTGCATGGTGTCTCCTTTTGGTTCCCCATCCTGATCGTATTTTTGTCTCATCACTTCACCTCTCTCCGCTTCTCTCCCTCTCTTCAGCTTTGTGTATCCAGCGACGCTCCCAGACTTCTTCCACGCCGCCTTGGGTTAACCGAGCGGCATATTCCCCAGAGCGTGTCTCTCCCAAGGGCCTTCTCCCAGCGGGACAATGCCCAAAACACCTCCCACAGAGACGACCATGCAGGGGACATCCATCTCATCTCAAGCAGCAGCTCCACTCCGAGTTCCTCTCAGGCGACTAAGCTGCTGATCCGATTTCCAACAGCGAGATAACTGCTCCATCGTGACCATTTTGTCCTTTTAAAGAAACTAGTCAGGAAATGTGGGCTATATGGACGTTATATGCCTTGTAGGTTTTCCCAAGATACCAGTACTTTAGGGAACGAGGGGCACAAGCATGAGGTAACGTGTGTGTATTATTTATCACTACATTGCTGTATATTATTGTACCTTGTTTGTGGAGAAGTGAACATTTGTACAATGTGCAAAAGTATACAGAAAATACGTTTATCTTTCTTTTTCTTTTTCTTTTTTTGTTCCGTCTTGTGGAAAAATTTAAATAAAGAGTTCTAAAAAAAAAAGAAAAGAAAAGAAAAGAGATATACAGTCAAGTAAAAGTGAGAACACCGTCTGGAATATCTCACATTTAGAAATTGGTCACTAAATATGGTCTGATCTTCATCAAAATCACAGGAATGAGTAAACAGGGCCTGCTTAAACTAATACCATCCAAATATTATCATTTGATCATATTTTTATTGGCCATAACATGTAAACATTCACAGGGCAGTGTGGAATAAGGGAGTACACCGCCTGAATCTCACTGAACTGCAGCAGTTTTGTAAAGAGGAATGGTCCAACATTCATCCTGATTGTTGTGATCGTCTAACTTGACACTACAGAAAAGCAGTTATTGCTGCAAAAGAAGGATGAGCCAGCTATTTAATACAAGGGTTTATTCGGGTTCCTCCCAATATTTAACTTTGGTTTTGCGAAAGAGCTCTTGGATGCTCCACAGCAATACTGGAAAAATATTCTGTGGACTGATGAACCCAAAGTTAACTTTTTTGAGCTTCTTCTGCAGCAAAAACTCCTTGTACCATTCCTCTTTACCAAACTGCTGAAGTTCAGTGAGATTCATGTGGTGTACTCACTTATTCCTCACTGTCCTGTGACTGCTTACATGTTATGGCCAACTTATTCATTGTTTTGATTTTGATGAAGATCAGACCACATTTTATGACCAATTTAGGCAGAAATGTGAGTAATTAAAAAGTACTTATTTTTTCCACTCAATGTACTTGGACGATGTAAAGTTGATCCATTTTGCTTTGTCAGGGCAGTAATCAAAACATCCTGTCATGCAGTGCATGTTCATTAAAAATGTGTGGTATCACTTTATTTTACAGTACCTTGAGACATTGTACCTACTAAATTTAGCACAATGTAATGTGCTATGTAACAATGTGTAATAACTTGTACCTATGGGTTAAATACACAGTGGAAAAACATGTAATAGTACTTTGTGGGTATATAATGTAATAAGACATGAGACCCTCAGGGTTAGGGCTTAAGGTTGGGGTTAGAGTTATGTCTTATTACACTATGTACTTACAAACTACTAATACACATTATTCCATTGTGTGTCTAACCCATGGGTACAAGTTATTACACATTGTTACATTACATAGCACATTACATTGTATGAAATTTAGTTAAGTACAATGTAACAAGGTACTGTAAAATAAAGTGTCACCAAATTTGTAATTCCTTCGTGCAAAAAAAGAAGAATGAAAGTTAGAGTAGCTTGGCTCAAGGTCGGCCGCATTTACACCACAGTCTTTTCCGATTATTTGAAATATTTTATAAAATAAAATTTTTGAGCGCTGGCTTTATCGCATCGTACAACCATTTGTTAAATGTGTCCAGAGTTTTGAACGGTTGTGTGCTACTTTTGAGAACTGCGTTGGGGCCGTGTCCTAATTCTGCCTCGTAGTGCTCACTTTGGATAATGAGTGAAAAGAGTGTTGAAATGAGGGGGAAAACGTGTCCAGTCTCCTGCCAAAGAGAGCAAGAATTTTGGGGCGCTGAGTGCAAACCACGGATTGCGTAGATGGTCTTACATTTCGTATTTTATCAATCAAAATGTATAATGTATTCTTTATTGGACGGTTTCTGGAGTTGTCAAGCTTTATTAAACTGTTTTTATGTGGCTACATCCATAAGTCAAGTCAATCCAAGCTATCTATTGCAACTGGGCATTAACCGCAGTTCAATTTCAATATAATTTTACATTTTAAGCCGTGACTTTGGCTCTAATATAACACAACTGCCTCGCTTTTCCCAAGATAACCTGAAAGTCCTTCCCATATCACTGTCTTTTTGCACTCAGCTGTAACTAAACCCTTCACTGGCATTGCCTTGTCACACGTAACACGCAGCAGTAATTCCCTCTCTCCTCTGTTTGTTTCTGATACGTTCTGCTAACTTTTCCAATGGGATCTCAAGTTCCCAAGGCACAATATGCGTAATGTTGATTTTTTTTTTTCCCTCCTTTTTTTTACCAACGCGCTTCCATTACAAGGCTTTACTAATCCATGCATGCAAATCCGTGTCCAAAATGCGCCTTTTGTGCATAATCCCGACACAATTTCGCCTGGATTAGGATTTATGACTATGACTAGTGGAAATGGCGGTGTTCAGTGCTTCTACATTACATCACATGAAAGACCTGGCCCCGAATGAGACACAGGAAAAGCCCCTTTGTGGATTTAGTGGTTATTTATGACAGAATGCAGCGCCGCAATGCACACATTAGAGCCTGCGTGCGGAAGAGATTAAGATGGCTTTATCCTATATCAGAACAATATATAGGGCTTCAATCGAGCTTTGTAGGAAGAGCCGCGACACAATATGTTGCCGGCATGATGGGGGGGGGAGGGAAGTGAAAGCTGTATCTATGGTCATTGACAAAAATGTAAACAGTTATCAGACAGTTTTCTATGACATTTTGTGAATAGGATATAACCAGCCGGGAGTTCTCTTTCTCTTCTGATGGAAGAGGATCTGGCCTGGTCTCTCCAACCGAACTGTGCCGAGCAAGCAGTGTTATTTATCTGCAGTGCTCTGGCTATAGGATTTGATTTGATTTGAGTATTAAGTTAAGTTGGAATTGAATGTGTGGTTATTAACTTAAAGATGCATTATGCAACTTTTTATGCAGTAAAATAAAGTTGATATTTGTGTGTATTTGACCTTGTAGTGACCCAGCGGCTATATGAGTGGTCAGCGTGGCGTCTTTATTTTCGATCACGACGGCCTCTTCCACGCTCCAGGATCAATTGTTTTGTAGGTTTTTTGGTGAGAAGCTCCGTCTGCAGTGAAAACTTCCAAAAAATGGATCCTGGAGCGTTGTAGAGACCACTGTGATGGAGAATAAAGGCGCCATGCTGACCACTCATACAGCCGCTGGGTCACTACAAGGTGAAATACAAATATCACAAATATCAACTTTTTTTTCACATAAAAAGTTGCATAATGCACCTTTAATTGTTCCATTTTGCAAGCTTTAAGTGCATATGACACATTAGACTGTACTAAGTAACTTGTATACCTTAAAAAATCCTTTTCGCAGTCCCTCTGGGGGTAATACAAGTGTTTATGGGATGATTGGAGGGTCTTTTATCTCCCCCGGTGTCTCTGGCCAGAAAACCACAATTGCAGCTTTCCTGCCTCCGGGTCAGAGTCACCAATACACACTAATGGAATTACGAAGAAGAAGCTAACAGGCTAACAGGCAAAGCTAACTGCAGGCTAGTATACAGCCAAGTTTGAGGTAAAAACAAATCATTTCCATTGTGTAATTGTATGTACAATATCCCTCTCTCCCTTTGTCTTTTCTGTCAGCGTAGTTTTTACTCTCACGGACAATTAATGAGTAAAAAAAATGCAACATGCTACGACACCTGCAGTGGCGCTTATGGCCTCTAGGGGCATGATTTACCTAGCACTGCTTTAACACAAGTATATTTAAGATTTTGATATAGATTGTACCAGCTTTCTTTAGTTTGGCCATTTTTTGTTGTTGTTGTATGTTTATAGTTTCACTTCCTGATTGGACACTGACAGGAAGTGACATAGATGAAGGCAAATATTTGAATTCAAATAAAACAACTTTTCTGCCCAACATTACTTCAGTGAAATTGCTGCTTCCCTGAAATAAAATGACAATTATGCAACTGACGTTATCCTTCTAAGTAAGTCATATTTTCAAAAGCATTCAAACCTGTCAAATGCACTTTAAGACCGTGAGCGATGCTTGTCTGGTTGGCTTAATTAATCCAAATGTGACAGTAGAAAACTTGGTAGGATTGATGTGTCCAAATGACGAGCTACAGCAGCAAGGCGTTTGGTTGCGCCTTAGGGCTGGGACAAAATATTAGATCGGATCGCGATACTTTATCACGTATCATAATACTTGGCACTTTTCAATCTTCATTAAATGTTAAATTCCCTTTGGTTTGGACACATGACTTGTCTTTGAACACATTTTTAGGTAAACATATTACTTATCAGAATTATTGTATCGTATAAATAAGTATCGGATTGGCCCCTGAGTATCATGATGCGTTTTGGTTGGTGACAAAAGTGTATCGCCCCGGCCCTGGTAAATATGCACCACCCTTGTAAAAGCTAATGGTCTATGGTTGGTCCTCTTGAGGGATAAGCGACACCAGAGAAGTTAGAAAAGCATTTCCTGCTTATCAGGCGGTTGGAGGAGCTCGGAATTAACAGGCGGAGATTTGACACCAAGGATAGTCACAGAGGAAGGCTCAAAGATTACCTGTGTCTCTACTCAAGAAGAAGTATTTACCTGAGTGGCTTCAGAGGTGATTGGTTTGTACGAAATCAGGACAGGTAATAAAGAAGAGATGGTATCAATTCACTCCATTCTGGACCACTGATAACACAGTGGTGGGCCGATCGTGTGTAATAAGAGTGAGGCGTTAAAAGTACAAAGAAAAAAAAAGGAGCTGCTATTAAAATCGTCTCGGTAATTATGCATCTTACTGTGAAGCAAAGTGGAAAGATAATGTTTTCCACTTCTCGCTTCATTTACCATTTTTATTACGCGGATGTGGGCACGATTTGGTGGATGTGATGATACCGCTTTGAGATAGTGTTAACAAAATGATTCTCTTTCAAAATGAATACCACATTATACAGTCATTCGGGGCCAGGATTTGTGTTATTCTAAACTAAATTATGTGTCAATAAAGTGGGGACAATTTATTTTTTAGCTTTAGGTTTTGGCAATAACTTCTGGACTGTAGGAATGCAGTAAAACATGTTTCTGTGCGATCATTTTATATTCACAAAAATATTTCTCTAACAGCATCCAATAACTTAGGAGTTAACAAATTGTTTGTGTGAATGTGAGCAAGAGACTACTGCACAATTTCCTTCTAAAGTATTTATCTATCTATCTAAATAGTAGCCAAGATGATGTTTCAAAGACAATGAGTTTTGTCCGCATACTTTAGCCTGGCATAAAGCCAGACTGACTTCATTTATGTATTTATAAATACATATAAATACGCAATTTCCAAATGGAGACTGGAGGCGGGGCTAACGATCGCAGTTTGAACGAGAGAGAATCAATCAAACACAAAGCGACTTACGCTTTGTGTTTGATTGGTTTTGCGTTCACGTCCTCCGCCATGATTGTTTGTATCCACACGTGCAGTTGAGTAAAGGTTCCGGTGAAAGCCCTCAGAGCAGCTTCTTGCTGTGGCTTTAAGGACAAGTCTAGCACATTTAAAAACCAAAGAAAGGGACTGGTTGATGGGAAATCCTAGCGCGGAAGATGACGCACCATTAACTCCCGCCTCCCCTGCTATGATTGGCTCGTCTTGGTTTTGCCAGAGTCAGCGAGATTAAAATCGCACAATTCCCCCATGTATCTCTTAACATGGAGGATCAGTCTGGCTCGTGCCAGGCTAGCATACTTTAATATATTGACCCAAATGCTTGCAGATTGTGTTCGGCATGTTCAGAACAAAAAGAAAATGCATCTAAAATGTCAGTCATCAAGCGGAAGTGGAAATGTAGAAAGTGTTTGGCGAGGGATTTTGTTTTCATTTGGTTGGGACAGTGTATGTTAATGAATGAATGAAAACAATTTCAAAAGGCGGCAACACAAAGCGCTGACCAAACGAAGTGTCTTGAACTAGGTTGTTGCTTTTTTTTCTTCCTGAAGAAAAGGACCGATTGGAATATGCAGCATTATCAAAAAAAGCAAACCCAAAACATGCATGAAGGAAACAAGACACAACACATGCTTTTTGGGCGACCCTTTAAAAAAAGATATGTAAAAATTACTTTGAACCTTTCTACTGTTAAAGTGCACCAATCTGTGTTTCCTGGATTGTATTACATCATTAGTGGAACATGAAATTGGCTTCGACATCTTTAAATCGTGTAATCCATCACTGAATCCGTTCGGTGTGCAAAGTGTGTTCTTCACAGCGCTATGGATTTGCTTGCATGCCGTTAGCTGAAAATGAAAGCTGTTTCATATTCGAACGCCACCCGCTTTACCTTAACATAGACATTATTTCCAATTTGCAATGGGGAAGCATCGGTCCTCAGGTACACTAAAGGATCGTTTAAAGCCTCATTTGTGTGTAAAACGCCCTCTTCAGAACAAACCAAAACAATCACAAACATGTTGACAATGAGCTTATTTCTACCGTCCCACTTGAAACGCTCTGAAACGGCAGTCCCCCATTGCTATAAATTACTAACACCGCCTCCATTGATGCATTTGTGATCATCTGGGCCTGTCTTTTATTTCAAGCTGTGATTGCCGCTTTATTTTCACTCTCAACAGCAGCCGGCTTTGGGGACTGTCACTTCCAATGCTTTGGCGAACGGCATAAACAGTGAGTGCACCATCTGCGCTCATGTGCTAAGTCTGGGCCCAAATCGAACTTTTACTGATTTCCCCAAAGATTCTGCATTGGTTTGTAAACAAGAAAATAAATCCAGTAATCTATTCGACACATTATATCGTGTCACTTACAAACCATTTTAAAAGATAGGGTCTGGAGAATGTACCAGCGAGAACATCGATGGCGTTGGGATGAACACACTTTGAGCGCAGAACTGCTCAGAGCGGATGGACAGAGAGACAGATTGAGAGAGGACAACTTTCTTACAGTTAAACACAAAACATAACTCTCCCGGATTGTATAATAGACAACAAAACCACAGCCCCCTGACCTCCACCAGCGCGTACTGACCGGGAAAGCCATCCTGATCACTCCTCTACATTCACAATTCCAACTGCTCCCCTTGGGCAGAAGATACAAGGTCCCACTAGCAAATGAAAACACTCACAAAAAAATCATTCAGTCTGCAGTTAAAATCATGAACACATGGGATCAGTTATTGTATATTTGTATGTTTTATGTATGAATTGTTAATGATTGAATGTCTGATACAGTAAGCCGTGTCAAAGATACATTTCTGCCTCTACTGGGACAGTCGTCTTTCAAGGTAAACACAAAAACTGCACATTTAAAGGGACTATAAAGAGTTTAAAAAGTTGAAATGATGTATTTTCCTCCCAATACATGTTCCAGCAATGTCCTAATGTGTAGAATGAGCCCAGACCTACTCACTACAACTGTCACTCAAAAAAGCTGGTAATTCGGGTCCGAAGTGCCGTCATGCACGAGCTTAATATAGAACCTGCTGTTGCGTGTAAGACCTGAGGTGGCAGTAGTGAGTACAAAAATGCCAACTTGCAAATGGCAACTTGCATCTAGTCTCTTTAAGTCTTGATTAACTAAGCACCACTTAAAATTAGTGTTCATAATGATTTATCATTAGAAACTGATCATTTTATTAGTACATTAGGCTTGTACTGTATATACTGCATATAAAGTGAAAAAGTGCTTGTCAAAAGGGCACCAAAATCTAAAGTCTAAGCTAAAAGTTTCTAAAAATCCAGATGTCAGGAGAAGAAACAACACTAAACATATGACTCAAAACAGCAAAATAAGGACACCAGATCTGTTTTTAACCAGGCAAGAATATTAGAGGAGACCTTGGTGGGTGGGTTCATGGGGAGGGTTGGGTCACTCAGTGTTTGTCAGCCTATGTCAGTTCATGTCACCTCACGACTAAGTCGCATCTCAATCATTGACTAATTGTCATATGTTGTTGGGCCATCTAAAATGGCTGACTGGGGAGCATCAAATGTTAAACAAAAGGTAAAGCTCCTCTGAAAAAGACAACAGAAGACATTCTTGGTCAGAAGAAAGTAGTGATGAAGAGTGACAGAGAAGTGGATTAACTCTGATGACAGTGGTGAAGGCGAGTGTCACAGAAGACATTGACATCCCAAGCCTTTCCTCCTTGACACCTGGTGTACATGCTTTGGTCAAGTCCCCAACTCTGAGGAGTGACTGAAGAAGTGTTGGTTGGTCTGTCACTGTGGATCTGTTTTATTTACAGACTCAGACAAGAAAGGCCTTGTTAGAATTTATTAATCCAGTGACTGTTGTTCTCATGTTTGCTCCATCTAGTATTTTTCCTGTAGATCTTAATTCAGTAATTCAAGTTCAGTAATAACAAACACTATACACCTCATGACTGTTCTTGAGAGTGTGCATAATTAGTATATTGGCAAAATGTCGAAAGCCTTGGCAGTAAAGCTAAGAAAAGTTTTATATGACCCAACCCACGCATGATTAAAACCTTAAGAAAAAGCAGCTTTTCCATGACATGTCTCCTTTAAACGTACAAATGAGGCCTAATTGCATGCTTCTATCGCTAACTGCATTGTAAAACCAGGCGTGGACTTTGAATGATTTTCCCCGTCAAAACTCTAAGACGACCAAGCTTCTGTGTCCCCAGGTGCGACAAGATTTTAGCCCAGTTTTACTTAACCAGCGCTGATATGAGATTATTCTAATGTGTAAAGCCCAGCCGGAGGACCCTGATTCAACACAGATGTGTCAGAGGAGGAAACAGATCCCTCCATCGCTCCAGGCCCGCTACAAATCATCACTATCTTTCCCATCTCTGTGCGCGGAGTACGCCGGAGCACCTACGGCTTTACTATTAGTCACACCGAGCCTAAGTAGCAAGTCCCTCTGCAACTCTTTCATTATATAAAAAATCTGCCTCAACACAAAGACAACATGGGGTAGACGAGTCCGTGAGCCAGTGCTGTTCATTAGCATGTTTGCGAAGCGGTGGAAGCGATTTTCTTCTTAGCTTTGTTAGCTTAAGGAATAGGATGGGAAATCACTGGCTTGTAACCTGTGTTTAAATGCTAATGCAAGAAACACAATAGATGCCAATGCGAATGGCAATTTGTTGTTAGTCTGACAAAAGCCATTCTTTACTGGGAACACAACACCATGAGGGATTAAGGCACAACTTACTGGAACTAATGCAGCGACTGTCACCAGTATACCAAGGACTTATTTCTATTATCACACCCACTACTGTTACAAGTGAAGCTGCCCTTAAATGGCCCTTAATGAATATTACTTCACCTTAACCGGTTAATAGTCTGCACTGTGGACTATGAAGTGGACTCGTTTAGGATGCGATTGTTTGATGTTGCCATCTGTTGTAAAAGGTTGAAATCTACAAAAATAAATGTCCACAATAAATTAGCTTTATGCAGCTAATATAGCTCTATACTGTAAATCCAAGTTGGACAGTTAGTTCAAGCTATCTATAAAGTTAGACAAAGCAAAAAATGTTTCAGAGCAAACTATTACTTATAGCCTATAACTGAAACAATAGGCCTATAGGGCACCTGTTAACCTGTTTTCTGCCAGCTTAGGGTAGGGTTTGAGTTAAGGTTAGCAATTATGCATTACCAAATCCCAAAGTGTATTGACAGGAGAGTACAGCCGGTATGCCAGTGTGATACCTCATTTGAAAGGCAAGACCTTCTAGTTTCTACAACTATGTGTAAGATCTGTTCAAATTAAACACAACTTACATCACATTTGCCGTCCCGAACCCTAATCATAACCCTAACCCTAAGCCCCTGATCGGGGGCACAGTAAGTAACAGGTTAATATCCGACCTATCTATGAACAAAGCTGCAGAATGAAACTAAGTTAGTAGCCAAGACATAAGTTAAAAGCTTTTATGTCTTTCATGACAAAATTCAAGAGGAATAAACCATTTTTCTATTTCTCCTCAAATTCAGAATACATTTGTACGTGCATTCAGTCACTATACAGAAGATGACCAAGTTTTAATTAAGAAAGTTTTACGATATCTTATAGCATTTGCACAGTCAGGCAGATACAAATTAAAATCAAACCAGTGCAGGAAGAATGAAGACGAGTGTAACAAAACAGTCTTGACAATGCGTTTTTGGATCCTGCTCGCTAAGTGTTGAGTCATGTTTTGTTGTATAATGTCAGTGGTTATTGCCTTTAAAACATGCTCCTTCTCGGGATGAGTGAGATGAGTCGTTTTGACACCAAATGTGCTTTGTATGTAAGGTTTATAAACGTAGTTTTCTGCTGGAGGATTGGGACCCAGAAGAGGGTTGCAGGACTAGTCATGGTGGGCTGCACGCCTTCGGCAAACACAAATTATTGATTTGACTAGTATTTTACCAAGACAGTGCCATAGAAATTTTATAATCTCTTCTGCAGGGGAGTCTTGGCTTCAGATGAGACCCTATTCTTTATGGTTTTAATGGTAAGGGAAATATCAGGGACAGATTTGCTGTGAGGCGAGAATGCAAACAACTGTACCATCGTGCCGCCCACTTTGATAGATAGTCTTGTGCTTGAATCCGGAAAATTTAATATAGGTATTTCTAAATAATAAACCTACATGTTTTCATTTTCGTTGTTGCTTGTGGCGTGTTGTGACAGTTTGAAGCTACGTCAGTTGAGAACCACTACATCTGTGGGAGATGACCTCCAGCAGCCAGCTCGGCAGTTCACCGTGAGATCAAAGCCATGGATGTGCCCCAGATGTCAACTGACCTCATTCAATTATTATACGCACTTCATGGGAACTTCACAGGAGGAACAATCTGATGCTTAACACTGCCCCCAACACAACTGAGCAGTGGAGGAAACACTTTCTCTATGACTGGTTTTAGAATTAACAAAAATATTTTTTCGGGCCTCACAAGCTTTTAAACAGTGCTATAGTCGTTATAGCTTTATTTGCGTGTGTGTGTGTATATGTGCCTTTAGCAAAATTGCATTGGCTACAAAGTCTCCAGATTTGTATCATAGATGTAAAGTTTGCAAATTGCGTGAACTGGAGAAGCCAAGTGTGAGCTGTAAACAGAGCTGGAGGCTGCGTTAATAGCATAGCGTTGTTTATGAAGCTCTCTGGCCTTTGACTTTACAGTTCTCACAGTTGGGTGAGTAAAGGGACTTCATCCAGACGCTAACTGGCCAACATGAGCTAAGTTCATCTTTGTTGTGTGAACATTTAAAGAACTTTTACTCTTTACTTTACTTTTTCAACTACACCCACGCCATTTTGTTCAAACGAAGAAAAAACGTATGTGCCTACTCTTGAAAGTATCTGTTGGACTGTAGTGAAATGTAGCGAAACAAAACAGCGGGAGAATGAGGTAATGTCTCTCAAAATGAAAAAGTGCAACGTAACTCCATTTGGATTGAGCTAAAAACAAAGAGTGCTAATGTGCTTCAGTGGTTAAGTCACAGCACAGGTAATTGAAGCACTACCATGTTCAGTATATTTTTAATGAGGGACAAAACTCGTGATTAAACGCTCTCAAAATTGTGTTTAGCATAATAGCCTCCTAGCTAAAAAAAAAAAAGGCTTTTATGCTAGAAGGCTAACGTCTATTATACTAGCCGGCTTTTCGTGTTGCTAATGCAGCCTTCACAAACTTTACTGATCCGCAGAGGGAACTGGCTTTGTCTTAAAGCAGTAGCCTACTAAGTAACTCTTAAGAATTACTGCAGGTGTTGTAGCAACTTGCATTTTTTTTACTCATGAAGTGTCCGTGAGAGTAAATACTACGCTGACAGAAAAGATAAAGGGAGAGAGGGATATTGTACATTCAATTACACGATGGAGATATTATTTTTCACTCAAACTTGGCTGTAAAGACTGTTTAAGTGGCGCTAGCCCGCAGTTAGCTTTGCCCATTAGCCTGTTAGCTTCTTCTTTGTGATTTTACACCACGCAAAACATGTGGTCCTTTGTTTTCTTTTGTTTGTTGTTTTTTCTTTTCTTTTGTGGTTCTAGGCCAATTTGACTGTTTCTACATTTTACCACTTCATGCATTTGACTTGTTGTGCTATTTTTCATCGTTTTATGTAGATTATTTCATATTCTATTTTTTATGTAGGTTATTTTTTGCTTTGTAGTGTATCGCTCTGATGTGGACGCAACGTTTTTTAATAACAAAGGTACACTTGTGTCACTGTTATTTCACCCACTGTGTTCAGCAATCGTTTTTTTTTTTTTAATCTTTTTTATCTGCTGCAGAAATAAAGTGGCTTGGATTGCTTACAACCTTAGTTCTGTACTTACTATGACACAAGTAGCCCAGCCCTTCAGTCTCCATAGCTTCAGTGCATGTAAACATATCCTATACCTAGAGTCATCAAAGGGCTGCATCCCTCCCCACACACCCCTCGCCACATTCTCACGGCCCGGCCAACTCCGCGCTGGTATTTTTTTGGCAGCGACTTCAGGGCTGGAGTGTCAGATTTACTTGTTAACCGCAAGAATTAAGACGTTTGCTTTCGCCGCGGGTCCTCTGGTGCTTAGGGGGGGAAACCGCAAATGGCCGTTGAGAAGTTGTAGGTGTTGGCGACGGTTCGTATTAGGCATGCCAACGGCTGTAAAAAAAAAAAAAAAAAAGGCAAACAAATACGGTGTTTGCTTACATTTAGGACGGGATAAACATAGCGACCCGGCGGGCGCCATGGTGTGGGGGCGCATGCCTGGAACGAGGGTTGGAATTTGCGACGTCAGAGGGATTTCTAAATGCGAGGTGTTACATCCTGTAGCTGGTTTGAGGTGGCCCAAACAGCTGTATGTGCCTAAAAAAAGAAAGAAAGAAAGAAAAAAAGGTATAATTGCCCTAGAAAACAAAATGCATGCACGTTCCAAGTTGCAGTTGAGCAGTCTCTTCCATAAAAGTTTCCATGTGTGTTTGGATATTTAACTGTAGATTTGTGCAACAATAAGCTCATTGTTCAGAATGTCTATTGTAAAAGGCCAATGTTGTAAAATGTAATTTGGACACGGGAAAAGAGAAATATTTATATCTCAATAACTAGAACTAGACTGCATTTTATGATACACATGCTGTGGGGATGACTGGATGTTTTTGTGGGTTTGGACGTCATCAGAATCACACCAGATGCCCATTTTCCCCTACAGTTCCTTAAAGACTTTACAGAGTTTAAAAATGTTTATTTTTCAGCCCCCTACATGTTCCAGCAATGTCCTAATGTGTAGAATGAGCCCACAAGCTTAATATAGAAGCTGCAGTTACACATAAGACCTGAGGTGGCAGTAGTGAGTATAAAATGACAAACTTGCTTTTAGTCCCTTTAAAACCTCTTACCTCCCGCCGTTACTTTGCATATTTTCTCCAGTTCAGCTTTACCTAAATCTAAACGCTTGTAGGCCAGTGTAACACCTAATTTGAAAGCTAAGAACTGCAACACTTTTTTATTGCGTTGTCACAGCGTTTTTGTCACATTTTTATTTTGTTTTCGTAGTTTTGTTTTGACTTGTTTTAGTCTCCTTGTTGTCTCGTTTTCATCGTTTTTTGTCGTCTTTTTTGTTGCTTTCTTCATTGCTTTTTTCATAGCTTTTTCGGCGCCATTTTGTCATGTTTTCGTAGGTTGTTTTGTCTTGTTTTAATTTTTTTTTCATATTTTTGTTGCTTTCTTCATCGTTTTTTCCCCTCGCATTATGTTTTTGTCACATTTTTTTGTCAATCATATTTTTCTTGCTTTTTTATTGTGTTACTGTTGCTTTTCCAGCACGTTTTTATTGCTCTTTTCTTTTCTTTTTCATCACTCTTTTGTTGCTGTTTTGTTGTATTTTCATCCTCATTTTCGTTGCTATTTTGACTATTTTGATTCGGGTGAAGCCGAACTGGAGAAAATGTGCTCGGTTCAGGTGAGAGCTAAGAGGTTTTAACCCTGATCTTGTTGTTATGAATGAAATATATTACAATGCATATGCAAGTGTTTACTCATTCGGCAGAAAACTAAGTATCAGTATATCCCAATAGTGCTCTCCAAAGTCTGGTATATTATACACTGCAGCACATGGTGTTTTCAATACACAAAAAAAAAAAAGATGGCCATTCTTCCGCTTCCATTTCAGTGTATACATTATATACTGGTCTTATTGTGCAAAAATTATACACTTAAAAACACTGTATTCTCCCCATTAACCACATGGACCATCTCCGAAAATGCTGACAGGGCACTTACAACTAACTCCCCCAACGGTCGCCGGTTGTTTGTCACTTTTCCAAACGGGAAGCCTCTGTGTCTCAAAAACTTGTATGCGCCAATGAGCAATTTTCCGTTGAAAATGAGCCTCGGCGTTCTGCCTGCCTCGGAGCTTGCGCATAAAGACTTGGGTGCATTAGATGAACTGGGCATCCACTTAGTGCAATAAAAGGAATCCCCTGCAGCTTCGAAAGCATGTCCATGCTAATAAAACAAACTGTCAAACTGCAGGAGAGTGAGAGGAGGGAAGGCAGAATACCGTAGCTCTCTCAATAGTTGGCTTGTTTGGGGTTGGGAGTGGATCTTGGATTTCAGGTCAGAGCTAACAATACTGTGAGCAGGCATTCCTCCAGTATCATCTTCCAGAGAAAAATAGCGTGCCACTTTTTTCCCCCCTTCTTCACCAGACAGCAGAGTACACTGGAAAATCCCTGTCAGAATAGACTGTGCAGTTCCAAAAAGTGACAATGTTCTGAAAATATAAATAAAAACATATGAAGGCAACACAATTCTCTTCCTAATCAAAGGTGCCAGGTAATAGCTTAAAGTGATGCTCTGTAAATTCAATAGATTACACATAACTGACTGGACCTGGACTGGGGCATTCAGGTTCAATAAGGTGGGAGTGAGTTTGCTTTTTGACTTTAAATTTACTGTCTTTCTCTCCTCATTTTGCAGTCTTACAGACTATCACTTTAACCAGTCAGGGAATTCTATGATTTAAACAATCCCCTTCTGATGGTCTGTCAGCTGTTAGCATGCAGACACACATTTCCCTGTCACAGCCATGTGAGGGAGTGCTCATGGCCCTAAAAATGTCTGGGAATGCAAATACATATGATCCTTGGTTGCAGCGCTGTAACTTGTCAGGTCCCTAATGTACGTAGTGAATGTTATGATAATATTATTTCTGTGTTTATGGGAATGTATTAACCTAAAATTAAAATGCGAGCAAATATCCTTAGTGTTCAGTAAATTCACTTCTCAAGTGATATTTATCTGTATGTAAAATGTAATATATTTAAATATATTTAAAATGTGTTCTGAAGCGTAGGGAGGACCTCTTGACTGAAAAAATAACTGCTGCTAACTCGTCCGTCTTTGTATATGTCCATGTCCTATGGATCTTTAACTATAGCTATACCCATGGTCTACGCCGCCCATAAGCTGGTGCCAGCTAGCTAGCTTCGGGCGAGCGGTTAGCAGCTCGGCTACGGACTTATTTATTGATGTTCTCACGTTGAAAACACAGACACGATAAAGCTGTATTGGGCAGAGAGAGATAATCAGAGGCTGTCAGTGCTTATGAAATGGCTGCTTTTTTACTAAAGTCTCCCAGGGGCAGCTCACGGGCTGCCTTTGAGGCTCCGAGCCAGGCGAGAGACTGTAGAGGGGGGGAGTGTGTGGCTGAGTGTCCGCTGAAAGGCAGGAGGGGAGGCGGGGAGGTACGAGCTCCAAATGTAGGGAGTCGGAACAGTCAAAATCTGCATCATAAAATACAGAATTGTATTCCTTTTTTAGAATAAAGCGCTATGGCAGACAGAACTGGAAGTGGCAAAGTCGAATGTTACCCATAATGCAACACAAAATTCAGTCGCTCCCCCGCCCATCGGATGAAATTTTGGGAAAGCAGAACGCCCAAATTGTGTGAGTGTCGATAAACTAACATCAGCGTCACATGACTTGGAATCCTAAATAGCAACCTTCAGTAATCGTGTGCCTCCATTTGACCGATTGATGCACCAAAATACGAAGCGGTTGGTCAAAAAAATATTTCATTAAATCCTAATTGCTTGTGAAAAAAAGAAACACCACGACAAAGAAACAAACGGCATATAGGCCCACAATAATTTAAAATAAACTTGCTAATAATGTTTCTACATACACAGTGAGTAGGTTTTCTCCCTCATTAGCACTTGTGGTGCCCATCTTGGATTTCCACTGTGCTCTAACAATACATCCACGGGGAACCAGATACATCCCCATGGGCCATGTTATTACAAGGCAAACAGAGTGTTGTTTGACAGGGCTGCGTGCAGTTTCGAATCAGTAAAATGTGAAATATATTTAAGATGCAATAAAGGATATGTAGTGAATAATCTACTCGCTCACATAGTTATTGCACAGAAGCTAATAGTAGAAGACAACAGTGAACATCAGATGTTGCACTGGCTTCCTTTCACTCCGCCCCCTCAACACACTGCCACTTTCCACAAACGGGAGCGCACACGGCAACATCATCCCAACTTTGCCTGCTCTTAGCTAATGATATTCACCCTTTGCATTTCTGGATCTATATTTCCTGAGCTGCCCAGGAGGAAGCGTTTCATTCGGATTTACCTGAACCGAGCGTCGCATTGTTAGGAAGGATTTCCTAAAGCCTCCGGCAGCGCGGAGAACCAGCAGCATGCGCGCGGACTGCGAGGCTGTGCGTGGAGAGAAGCGCTGAGGAGGGAAGCGAAGTGGAGAGAGAGAGAGAGAGGACATGTTTAAACTAGTGGATTTATCTGTGGATGTGTTTCAATGAGGGCATACGGTGGATATCCAGCTGGTCTGGTAAGTCATTTCAAGTTTGCATCATTTCAAGGCACACACACAACTCTCCAAAGTTTATTTTCTACTCGGAGTGAACAAGTCAGAATGATGTTCTCTTTTTTCCTCTAAAAGCGCCATTACGCACAGTCCGGTATAGCCTACCGTCTCGCTTATTTTTCGGTTTTAAGTCAGAGGTACCTAGTCTATAGCTTGACAAGCCTAAATGCATCGCAGAGTCCGTGCAGACGCTGCATAAGTAGGATCGGGAGCTTTTCTGCAGTCCGTGGGAAGAGCAGAGGAAGGGAGACAGCGCCATCATTCGCATATCCACTTTCGAGCGCCGGGCAGCCTGCATGCTCGGCGCGTCTCAGGGGTGAGAGAGAGAGAGGGAGAGAGGGAGAGAGAGAGAGAGAGAGAGAGACAGAGAGAGAGAGAGAGAGGGAGGAGAGAGAGAGAGAGAGAGAGAGAGAGAGAGAGAGAGAGAGAGAGAGAGAGGGGGAGCGTGTTTGTGTGGGGCACCGTGCACATGAGATCGAATGAATGTCCGCTATCAGTCAGTCTGCCGCTGTGCCACACATGTGGAGCGAGCCCTACTGGACCTGCTCCACTGAGGCAGGGGATGGTTAGTCTGAAGTAATTCCTAAATGCTTAAAACGTTACAAATTCACCTCCAAATAGGGGTGCCCAATCCATAGTGAGAATAAGCAATTACGCAAAGCAATAGCCCGATCGATAGCCCTCAGTAAATTCCGGTTGTTCAGATTTAAAATAAAAATAAATAATTAAATAAATTGAAATAGCCTGTAACAAACATTCAAACATTGAATTATTATTGGCACTTACTCTAAAACTTTCATTTTTAGACTTTGAGGTGTCTTTGAATGACAGTGCTAAAACCTTGCCTACATGTAGCATAGCCTATCGTAACTTTTGTTTTGGTTTTACTGCAAGCCTGCGGGCACAAAAATATAAAAATGTTAAAATCAGGAATCCGAGAAAGTGTTTAGCGATTGTAAAACGTGCTAAAGTCGCCTACGACATATTTCAAACGTATCCGATATAAGAAACGCGAACGTTTAAAAGTAGCATTAAAGTAGCTAAACATCAAAGTGACCCACCGCGCCGGCGTGTGGAAAACTAGAGCTCGCGCGGAGGGATACGGGGCTCGTGCGCTTGCTCCGGCACAGTGAGTGAGTGAGCGAGCGCGAGGCGAGCGAGTGTGCGCCAGGCTGTGGGAGAGAAAGGGAAGGAGCAGGCGAAGGAAGGAGAGTAGATGGAGTAGCGGAGAGGACAGCACGGGTCCACGTAACTACCATGTCGGGATTCGGACTACTTCAACTCCATGCCAAGCCTCCAAACTTATGAAATTACAAACAGAAGAGGTACGTGAAGCGTTTGAGTGAATTCCGCGAGTTTTGTCGGTTTACGCGGGCATCTGAGGGGGAAAAAAAGTTGAGAGGGGTTTAGGTCAGCGACTATTGTGAACTGCTTGGGAAAGGGTGCCCATGTCGGCAGTCGCTAGAATCTTCCCGGCGGCTGCCCTCTCACACTTTGAAGTTGGGTCGCGGCAAGAAAAGCGAACGATACGTGCATTGTGAACGTAGCAGGCTATATATACCGTTATATACCCGTGCAATGTGGTTGAAAAGATAATGCGTTTGTACAAATCTCTGCAGCAGCCTGCCCTCCGTGCTTTGAATGGCTTCAGTTGGGGGATGGGGTTAGCCAAGAAAAAGCGCTTTTAAAAGTTCATTCCTCGAAACGTTTATCGACTTTAACTTCGCGAAAAGTTATTTACGTCTCATACCGGCGCTTGGTTTTTGTCATTTGAGCTCTTTGTAAGCTCGGAAGTAACTACTAGTTTGTTACGGACTTGGTACAATGGTGGCTCCCATGAAATGCAAGCAGATGGCTCTTTTGTACCTGCGGGCGATACTTTTCGACTCAAGGTGATCCGCGCAGCGTTTAGTCATTTATTAACCGTGCACAAAGCGCAGCCGACCTAAACTTGTACACTGGTGGGCTCGTATGGACACGCCAAGAGTAAATATTGTAACATTTATGAAAGAGAAGACTTCTAGGCAGACATCGTTCGGTTTTGTTTGCCTTTGTAGGGAGTGTGGACACCCGCATGCAATAACCGAGACGCTGTAAAACGCTTGTAAACGATCGAGTGTGCCATTTCAAGCTATTTCCATAGCCGCATGGGTAGAGCGAATATTTGCATAGGTTTATACATTTTGTTCCGCTCTATGTTGCAATTGCTGAAGGGGTAGAGAAAAAAAAAAGATCATTAATCACCAGTGTAATTACCTAAACATACATTGAGTAAGTATTGCTTTGACCCGGCATGTGAACCTCACAGTCTAATTCAATTTCATTTGAACATCTGCATATGCCCCATCCATCACTTCAGTGAGTAAATTGGTTTCCCCAGCAATTTGACATCTCACAATATGCAGACTTCATAGTAATGCAGCTCCATTTTTGCCGTCACCTGAGTTCCTCCTATATCCACACGGAGCCCGTTTAGCCATTTATCAGCTTGAGCATCCTGACAGGACATTTAAAGGCGACGCGAAAAGCGCACAATGAGAGAGAAATTGAGGCTTGTACCCCGGACCCGTTGTCATTTATTGTCCGATGGATTTGCGCATTGCCTTAAATTTAATTAGAGGGATGTCATCCGGCTTGCAGTGCCTTGCTTTCAAGTGGCTATTACAAAACCAAGGCAGGAGGGATAATGACATTCGTATATGCACTTGAATTTAATTATATACCATCGTATTTTTGGAAACACATGCAATAACTGTGCAAATTTCATCACCTGTTGTTCCACGGTGCTTAAAATTTGCATAAAAATGAAATAAACTGTTTTGCGTTTTTTTTCCCCCACCCGCCCGCCTGTGCAGTTACTAGTGACTAACTGTTCTATTATTTTTTTGTTCCCAGGTGGTTGTGTGAAGACTGCGGTACGATAATGGGGAAGCACTTGGCCTGGCTGCTCGTTTTGCTCCTGCAGCTCGTCTGTGGTTGCGAGGGGAGCGGGCGGACAGCGAGGGCCGCCTCCATGCAGTTCACCCACTCCGTTTACAACGCCACCATATACGAGAACTCTGCTGCTAAGACTTACCTAGAGAGCCACAACAAAATGGGAATTTACATCACAGAGCCCACCTGGGAGATACGGTACAAGATCATTGCTGGGGACAATGAGAACTTATTCAAAGCCGAGGACTACGTGCTGGGAGATTTCAGTTTTTTGCGAGTAAGGACCAAAGGAGGCAGCACTGCAATTCTGAATCGGGAGGTTAAAGACCACTATATGCTCACTGTAAAGGCGTCAGAGAGGAACACCAATTTCGAATGTCGCACCAGAGTCAAGGTGCAAGTTTTGGACACGAATGATCTGAGGCCGCTGTTCTCACCAACATCCTACAGCATCTCTCTGCCAGAAAACACGGCGATCCGGACAAGCGTGGCAAAGGTCACAGCTACAGACGCAGACATCGGTACAAACGGGGAGTACTATTACAGCTTCAGAGAGTGGACGGATATGTTTGCGGTTCACCCCACAAGTGGTGTGGTGACACTCACGGGCAAACTGGACTACTCGGAGACCAAAGTGTACGAACTGGAGATTTTGGCAGTGGACAGAGGGATGAAATTATATGGCAGCAGTGGCTTCAGCAGTATGGCCAAGCTTACTGTGAGAGTGGAGCAGGCCAATGAGCACGCGCCTGTGATTACTGCTGTGACGCTGGCCCCCTCGGATGCGGACCATGACCCCACGTATGCCATAGTGACAGTAGAGGATAATGACTTGGGACCAAACGGAGAGATCGCATCACTTAGCATTGTCGCAGGCGACCCCCTGCAGCAGTTCAAGGCTGTTAGAAGCAGCCCCGGGAGCAAGGAGTATAAAATCAAAGCGGTCAAAGATGTAGATTGGGATAGTCAGCCGTATGGATACAACCTCACTTTGCAGGCCAAGGACAAAGGAAACCCTCCTCAGTTTTCCTCAGCTAAATTAGTGCATGTCACCACTGCACAGTTTAGATTTAGCCCCCCTGCTTTTGAACAGGCTATTTACAGGGTTAATGTAAGTGAATTTGCTCCCCTCCACACACCTGTCACTATGGTAACAGCCGTGCCAAGCTATCCCCATCTTAAATATGCATTCAAACATAAATCTGACAAGAGTAGATTTACTATCAACCCTGATACAGGTTTAATCAGCGTGGCAGGACCGATCAATGCCGATTCTACGCCGCAGTTTGAGCTGGACGTGATCACCAGCGACAAAAAGGCAGCCACAAAAGTCATTGTCGCCATGATTGATGTGAATAACAATGCTCCGGAGTTTCAGCAGACGTCCTACAAGGCCAGCGTTGATGAGAACGTAGCAGCGGGGACTAGCGTGCTGACGGTCAAAGCCACAGACCTTGACAAAGGCGAGAACGGCTACGTGACCTACAGCATCACCAATCTCACTCCCCAGCCATTTGTCATCGACTACTTCTCGGGTGTCATCAGTACCTCGGAGGTGCTAGATTATGAGTTAATGCCAAGGATTTACCACCTGAAAGTCCGTGCTTCCGACTGGGGATCCCCTTTCCGGAGGGAGGTGGAGGCTTCCGTCACCATCACTCTTAACAACCTCAATGACAATAAGCCTTTGTTTGAAAATGTCGACTGCGAAGTTACAGTGCCAAGAGATCATGGCGTGGGAGAACAGGTTACCACAGTGTCCGCTATAGATGCTGATGAACTGCAACTTGTACGGTACTACATCAAAGCAGGGAACGAACTGGATCTATTTGAACTCAACCCGAACTCTGGGGTGCTCTCTCTAAAGCACCCGCTGAGTGAGGGAGAGGCAGCTAAAGTGTCTTTTCACAGTTTACAAATCATTGCTAGCGACGGAGAACACGAGACTCAGCCAATGTTCATGAATATAACTATCATCACGGCACGCAAGCCAGTCCAGTTCAAATGTGTGGAAACTGGCGTCGCAACTATGCTGGCAGAGAAGCTCCTCCAAGGCAGCAAAGTCCACACGCAGAACGAGCCAGACGACTTTGCTGATATACACTCGATCAATCGGTACTCGCCACAATTTGGAGATTCCTTTCCGAGTGTCGTAGAGATCACGGAAGACCTTCCCGTAGGTGCTCGGATCGTACATCTGAGCGCTACGGACTCGGACAGTGGCTTCAATGGAAAACTCGTGTACGTTATTTCAGGGGGAGATTCTGAAAGCAAGTTTATGGTCGAAATGGAAACCGGCTGGCTGTTGGTTTATTCTCCTCTTGACAGGGAAACCACTGACCATTTCACGCTCAATATTACTGTTTACGATCTGGGCATACCGCAGAAATCCTCATCCCGCCTCTTGGATGTCAAAATCCTAGACACAAATGATAACAGTCCTCAGTTTTTGCAAAATTCCTATTCGGTTGACATTAGTGAGAGCACGCCTGTTGGAACACAGATTATACAGGTGGACTCTACAGACAAAGACAAGGGACCTAATGGCGCGGTGAAATATTCCATCTTGGGAGGCACGGATCATTTCGCGATTGACGAGGACACCGGAGTAGTTACCGTAACAAAGCCGCTAGATCGGGAGCTGCGACCTGTTTACGCTCTTAAAGTCGCTGCCCGAGATCAAGCAGCATTCGAACCACAGCTGGTCTCGACGGTGCCGCTCAAGATTACGCTAGACGACGTTAACGATAACCCCCCGAAATTTGTCCCTCCAAATTATCGCGTCAGAGTTAGAGAAGACCTTCCGATAGGCACTGTGATCATGTGGCTGGAAGCTCACGATCCTGACCTTGGCACGTCTAGCCAAATACGCTACAGCCTGATCGATAACGGAGATGGGAATTTTGAAGTGGACAAAATTAGCGGGGCTGTCCGGATCGTGCAAAATCTTGATTACGAAACAAAACAAGTCTACAATCTCACGGCCAAAGCTAAGGACAAGGGGAAGCCGATGTCCTTGTCGTCAACTTGCTTCATAGAGATTGACGTTGTGGATGTAAATGAAAACCTGTACAGACCATATTTCCGATCTTTCGTGGATAGAGGATTTATAAAAGAGGATGCGATCGTGGGGACGTCTGTTATGACCGTTAAGGCCGAAGATGAGGACAACGGAAGGGATGGGGAAATTCGATACTCCATACGTGACGGGTCAGGCTTGGGGATATTCAGCATTGATGAGGAAACAGGTGAGTCAAATTTCCTTTCCAATATAGAGAGCTTGGTGAATATTGTATTTCTGTTGTGAGGAAATTTGCATAAATGGAAGTTTTGTGCAGCCAGGGTGATTCATATTTGTCACTGCACAGAACAATGAGGTAAGATGATGCTCCTCAAGACCGGTAGAATGCCTGATTCCAGTCATTTTTCTTGTGCAGCAAAACTGACAGTAAGAACAGATGGAACAGCTGTCTCTGAGACTTTTGTAGACATTCCTAAGTAGTTGCTGTGGAAATAGCTCACTGAGTGATTTCACCTATTCCTCCCCTGGCCTTAGACGGGAGAATGCTTCAATTTAACGCTCTCATGTACGGCACTCCAGTCTAAATGTAGTGATAGAAGGTAATTTTTGATGCTTTCAAAATTATGTGCTGAAGGCTAAATTTACTTGTGGCTTGTCCTGTTGTATTGCAGAGAATATGTTAATACTTTTTCAGCTGCCTCAAATGATTTTAACAGCTGACTCAAATTAACTCCAAACAGGCCGCCTGGAATTCCAGGAGTTCCAACCCAAACCCAGCAATCACCTGATTTAGTTGCTTTAGAAATGGCTCATTCCTTTTCCCTTTTAACTTGATAATCACATTCCCGGCCAGCTTAATGTGACTTGTTTCCCAGTTAGAAATTACATTTCTCTGCACAGTATGCATATTTAATGTCTAAATGAGGCACTGAAAGAATGCATAATGCAGTGATTTCTCTTGGCACATGTAACCTCAGAGGTTCAGATCTACTTAGAAAAGTGAAAATAGGATTCATTACAAGGGAACTGCTGACGTTTGCTTTTGCCCAATTTTTCATTGCATTATGAGTTACTGAAAACAAAGCTAATTGTTTGTGCACTTCTGGTGGATTTGGTTGGTTTTAAAGTAAAATAAAATCCTAAAAGAGTCTGTTTGTAAAATTCAATGTCAGCTGAGTTTAAAGCCCTAAAATCTGACTACCTATTAAACATTGTGTGAAACTGATTGGTATTTTGCAACAGACATAAGAGGCTTTTTCATTTGTCCCGTACCCTTTCAGTGTGATCAGATAGGAAACCTCAACAAATACAGACTGTGTGCTGTGTTCAAACAATGGTGGAGCAGGTGAAGAGTAGCAGCAGGTGAGCAATGTTTGACTCTACAGAGACCATATGGAGGTTTGTATGATCAGTAGTTTGTAGTCAAAGGCAGATTGTTAGCCAGTATGACATTTGAATTGCTTCTTTTGGGGAATCGTTAAATGTCTAATCTTCTATTATCTACTCCCCAAACATAACACAACACTTAATACCCGTGGTAACTCCAGCCACCTGCCACCAAAACCGGCAAAAGAAGAAAATTGCAAAAGACATTGACACACAAGCTGTTCAATGGCTTTTCATCATTTTAATTTCATTTTATTACTTTACCTTTTTCTTTCTAGTGACTCTTGCATAAGCCAGTTTTACGCCAGACAATCAGTGTGAGACGTAGCTTGGGGATAGATCTTTCCCTAAGCGCTGTGTGTCAGCTGGGTTGCGAGGTATTGATGGGGCAAACATGCATCAGGTCAGTGGCTTGGAAACATGTCGAGCTCGAAAAGCCAACATAGGATATAAATTCCACAGAGCCGGGCCTGATCCTGCTCTTAATCCCACAGGCCTATATTAAGCGATTATCAGGAGGTGAAATGATAGGATTGTCCCGGGTTGGGTCCTGTTATTACGGATTACATCTGAGGCCAGTAGACAACTAAATACAGCTAAGGTGGTAACTGGCACTCCTAGGGTTTCAGTAGATGAAGGGTGCGGTTGGTCGGCACTTTACCAATATGATGTTTTCAGAGGAAAATATAAGCGCTGCCGGGGCCCCGACGCTGCTGTGTAGCTGCAGCTGCATGTTGTGAACCCCAACCAGAGTGTTTAAAGAGCTTCAGAATTAGAAAACAAATGAAAACACAGTTGGAGGGAACAGGAACAGGGCCAGCAGCAGCCACACACCTTCAAGTATGGATTTTGTTTTCCAGAGTGGGAAGACGGCTTTTCCTATTTTACTCGACAGTTTAATCCCAAGCCCCTGCAGTAGTGCTTTGTGAAAGAAAATGCAAGGTAGTTGGGACTGTGCTGTTCTGTTGTCTCGGGTGCCACACTATGAATACCCATTCTCCCGGCTAATCTTTTTTTTTCAGTGAGGATCTGTAAAAAACAAAAAGACTATGTTACAAACTCTGTGGGTGACGCATTGTGGGTTGAGTAGTGTTGTATTGCGAGGTTGTAAATGCATGAAGACAGTGCATTAATATAGTGAAGGGAGGTATAATGAACGAAAAGAAGTAAGTCTTATGATCTTATGAAACCAGGGAGACCAATTTATGCGACAGTCAGAATAGTGGATCTCATGTTGTATGTCAAAATCAGATATCAGGTTGGCTAATTGCTATGATGCTTTATTTTTTGGTGACAGAACAAAGTCCAAAATTTGCATGAAAAATTCCTTTTTTGTAGATGTATGAGAAAATAGGACAGCGGTCTTGCTTGCCAAGATGATTTGGTTTGAGAGACAATTCAATTTAAATGTAGTGTTGGGGGCTGCTGCTTATTAAACACCATCTCATTTACGTCAGTTTCAGGCCCCGAAATGCAGGCCACGTCTTGTTTTCTTGACATGGATAATTTTCACCAAGTCTGCTGTGGGAGTTCATGGCAACTGTTTGCCCAGACATTCTCCTTGTTATTAAAAGCTCAGTGGTCGCTGGCTCTATGCCATTGTAATTTAAACATTCTCTTATCTGGACTCCTTCCATTGCCGGTTTACACTGAAGCCACCCTGTATTTTGCTCCTGGTTTGAGACCTACAATGAGAAATAATAGACTAAAGTTGTATTTGTACATAAACAGTTCTGAGAGCAGATCACAACAGGATGTTACAAGGAACATAGCTAAATAGAGGATTGGCATTTAGTTTGCGTCACAATTTTCTAGCAAACCATGAATGGATGGATTTTGAGTTCGCTTTTTGTTCTATCAACGCACTACCACTTTTCTATTCAGTCATCGAGGTATTTGTATGTTGTATTTGTATGCTTGTTGTTGACACGTTCCTGGTCTCTTCAAACATTCAAATATATATTTTAATTTTCCAGCATGATTCTCTTAACCAAGAAAGCAGATATTGTTTATAGGACCATATATTGTATTTGATTGTTAGAAAGCTACTGTTGTTGAGAAGAATCAATGAAAGATTCTTGTGCACTTTCTTAACATGATTTTTTTTTTTGCTTGCTTTGGATGTGCCTGGCACACCTGAAATCTGATCAAGTTGATACAACAAAGTTAGGTGTTGCCCTGCCTTTATTGCTCATGAGTAAGCGTCTTCCTCACTTCCTTTGTCTGGAATGACTCAGGGATAAGGCTGTATTGAACTTAACATCTCTGTATTAATTGGGCCCTAAACTCACGTGGCAGACTGCACTGGGAGGCACAGCTTGGAAGATAATGTGCCAACGTCAAAGGGAATGAAGTAAAAGCCAGCTTTACTGAAGGCATTTCTAAGCAGTTTTTTACATAGGCAAGCTTCTTTAAGGTTGCAGGATGTATCCGCCTAAGGATTTGGGATTAAGGACTAATGTTCTAAGCTTTGGTTTTGTACACGAAAGTGACACTGCTTTTGAATTGTCATTAAAACGGATTCTGCTAATTTGTTGAATAATTCAGTAGAAGGAAGCTGTGATGTGTATGAAAGTTACACAGCTGCCTAAGGACATATAGAAAATATGAATTAGTAATTTGCATGTGGAAGGAACTATATTAAATTAAGAGTGTTCGTAAGTACTGCTGTGTCACCCAAGTCCTTTGCTTCTTCAGCCCTGCTCTGATGATGAAGTATACCTTACTTTGAACATGTGTTCAAAGCAACTTGTGGCTGCTTGAAGTTGAATTATGACTGTCCAAGGTGACCAGGCTCCAGTTGGTTCAGAATGAGACATAGATGCTGCTGGTATAATGCATGCAATGCCCTTTCTATCCACTAATATATGCATTGCCCTTTTAGCTGAAACTGCGGCTTGTGCTGTGAAAGCACTCATTGTTGAGCCTAATGAAAGTGTTTGATGCATGATGACAAAAAAGTCTGCATAGTGTTTTCAATTAACACAGTTCATTCAGTAAAGCTCCTCCTTTTGCGGTAAACAAGTTCTGCTGTACAAAGCCTTGCAACAGGGGCCCTTTAATACATAGTCATTTGCTGTCAAGTATATTTGTCTAAAGTTAGAAATGTTGCCTCGATGCCCATTCTCTGCCCCACTTTAACATGTTAGGAGATAAAAGACGAAACCGCCTGATTCCACATATTCTGCGCTTGAGGGCCGTTACTGCGGTGATGAGACCAGGAATGTGCAGCGGGACACTGTTGATTGTAGGTTGCTAAATGAAAAGCACACTTTCTCCAGTTAAAAGCATGTTGTTCTTTCACTCCATTAAATCTTTTTTAGGAAACAATGGAGCCACTTCATGCAGAAGCCTTGCTCGAACCTGCCGTCATCACGGGAAGAATGACACTTTTTCACTTATCATTGTCAACTTTTCAAACGCACTTGTTCTTTTTTGTGTCCATTTAATGCCTTACACAGGCTTCTTGACATTGTTGTAGAAATGGATATCAGTAGTAATCTCTAGAATGCCTGGCAAGGGCTCTCAAAACATTTCAAAAAGAACAATCGACAGTGAAAAGGGGTTTTCTGTGTACTGCTACATTAAGAATGCTGCTACAAGTCATCTGCTACAAATTTCCTTATTTGGTATGAGATCTGAGAAATGGAGGCTGTGACAGTTGCATGGTTTCTGACAATATATTAAGAATAAGCTGATTTAAACGCATAGACATTTCAGCTTAAACAAGTGGAAGTTTTATTGTAGAAACAACATTATGAAATGTTGACACTATCCAATCCAAAGTGATGGCTGCTTAATGATCATAGGTTAGCTCTACCACTCTCTAAAATTTTTGTTTTTCGTGGGTTACGATGGTTAGGATTTTTGAAAACATGAAATAGTTCAGTTGCATAATGCCTGCGGGTCTACAACAAATGTGATCCAGAGCTTTTGGTCATTTACCTCTGCAAAAAACAAACACGATTATAGACCCTCTTATGGACTTAAAGCATAATTAAGCAACTCATGCCCCTGGAGGCCATAAGTGCCACTGCAGGTGTCGTAGCATGTTGCGTTTTTTTGTACATTAATTGTCCATGAGAGTAAATTCTACGCTGACAGAAAAGACAGAGAGAGAGAGATATTGTACATCCAATTACGCAATGGTGATCATTTTTTTTTTACCTCAAACTTGGCTGTAAATACTGTTTAAGTGGCGCTAGCCCGCAGTTAGCTTTGCCCGTTGGCCTGTTCGCTTCTTCTTCGCCATTCTATTAGTGTGTATTGGGCCACCAACTCGGCTGCAGGGAAAGTTGCAATTGTGGTTTCCTTGCCATAGAAATCAGGGGGAGATGAAAGACCCCCCGATCATCCCATTAACACTTGTATGACCCCCAGAGGTACAATGGAAAGGATTTATTAAGGTGAACAAGTTACTTAGTTCTTCTTTAAACGGACTTTGTCATGCAAGATTTTATTTATTTATTAAACCTTTAACCATCTTTCTATAGAAAATGTACTTGGTGTTTTGTTTCTTTTGCACATGTATCCGGCTGATTTCGCACCACCAAAACGCCAGCCCACTCTCCGATATATAGTACGTCACATGGAGTAATCCACGAAGTTAGATGCCATACACCTTCACCAACATTTTTCTGATCCTGTCCATGGTCAAACTCTCATCACTGAGCAGGTTAGTAGCTGTTTGCTAGTGCTGACAGTCGCTTCCTTGCTCACCATAGCAGAAGAGGGTAGCAGTGCGCCCTCTGCTGGCATTATGTATAACTACGTATTTTCTAGGCATGCATTACTTTTAGTTTCAGTATAGAAATATGAAGGCTCTCCTAAAGTAGTTCAAGAAAATCTTGAATAAAGCATAATCCAGCTCTTGAAACGTTGGTATGTTTTCCAACCACTGAGCCACAGAGCAGCACATGCGTGTATAGCTTTTGCATGAGTTGAGACATGCATGCTCGCTAAATCACAGTAATATCCCATCGAGGGGTGCCGCTCAGTTCAAAGACCTTTGAAACCACGCTGCTCCTTGGAACAATAGGCACTTTGTATCATCGACTAAGTCCTGAAAGCTATCTCGCCTGGGAATAATACTTAAAAAAGTTGCCGTAGCACGTTGAGTAACACCCGGACAATGTATAAGCACAGTGTCAGAGTTGTTACTTTCTTTACAGACATTGCACAAATGAATTATTTTTATTTCAGTCATCAGTGCGGAGGCTGCTGTTACCGTTCTGGGTAAACTGGAAATAGAAGCCTCGCAAATGTGCGGGGCCATTGTCTGGCTGATGAAGTGATAGCTCTAGTTTTAAGTGGCATCTTCCCCTTAAGCCAGCTGTTGACAGTCATTTTTCATTGTGTACTGCCGATATCCAGTGCGTACAGCGGTGCATGACGTGGAAATGGCGCTGTGGCTCGGTAGACAGCAATAGTTAGCGCCGGAAATAGAAAGAGATAACACGTTTATGTACCATGCTATGTCATTATTACCGCTATCACTGAGACCTGCTGGGGGTAAAAATGCAATTATGTACCCTTCAAACATAGTCTACGTTGTTGCTGTTGTTGTTTTTGTTGTTGTTGTGGACAAGAGAAACTTTCATTTTTGGTTAGTCTTTAATATAATTTCAACTTTCAGTAAGCATTTTGATGTCATACTTCTTTTTTTTTTTTTTTTTAAGGTTTGTTTGGGTGCAATTTGGTTAAATTTGGTGAAACTTCCTTGCTTGATGAAAAGTTTTAGGAAAATATATTATCGCAACAGTCAACTAGGTGATCGAACATCCAATTTTAGGGGATTCCCTTTGTTGCCTTAAAGGGGTGACCCCACAGACTGCCAAGCCACCCACACATGTGCCCATTGACTGACATGTGCTTGTGAAAGTGTAGTCAAGGTTACTCTCAGCTTGAAGAAAGCCGTTTCATGTACTGCCAGCAAAGACATTTTTTTTCTATGCAAAAATGAATGAATCAGTGCTTAAGGGCATTCTTTTCATTCAACTTGACCCATAAGCCCGAGTCCATATTTGAATTGTTCAAGGGTCTCCGACATTATTAAAAGCAGGCTTAAGATTCTTAGTGGAAAATCTTGCCTACAGATGTCTGAGAACTTTGGGATGATGTGATCCAAAGTTGCCAGGTAACGCGAAGCTGAGTTTAGGACTCTTTTGATTGCACCAGACCCGACAATGTGATAGAGGAATTTGAAGCATTTTGCCAAGGCTGTGGAAAGAGTCAGGGGGAGAAAGCTGCTCCTGCTGAAGTTTATGTAAGCATGTGAGCTAGAGGCCTGGAAAGGCTCAGGAATGCAGTGTAGGGATGAGCGAAATCAAAGCAAAGCCCAACTTTTTTCTCTCTTTTATTTAGGTTGCAAAGGGACATGCCTGTTTGACTGTTCTCCTGAAGATAGTCACTTAAATCGGATATTATTTTGATGTCAGTCCTTTTATTGCTCTAAATGAACTTCCAACTATTCTGAAATCAGCTTGCACAGAGCATTCACAAACACTTGTTGTTTTAGTCTTAAAAGCATTGATTAAAAGGACACAGAAAATACCTGCTGTTCTTATCCAAAATCTGTTGGCAGTCTGAGTAACTTAGAGGAATGGAGCCAGCGGGGAAAGACGGGAGCAAAGGAAGAATAACGGAAAACAGATCTGGCACAGACTGTTGCACAGTGTGTGTGTTTTTTTTTCTCATGGCCCTAGGGCAGGTTTTGCTCCTGCCTTACTGGATAGCCAGGGTATATAGGATGGGTGTGGTGACGGAATTCCTCAGATTCATCTTTCCCTTTGTTGCTCTGCGTTGAAATACGCACCCACAGGCCAGGGAAGATAGTTTTTCCTTCTCTTTGTGGGCCAGGTCAGCTAGAATAAACTGTAGAATACAAATGGCACTAGTTTCAAGGCCATAATTCACATATTAGACTTTAAATATTTAGGAATGGCTGACCAAAGAGGTCCTTGCTGATAATTTATCTTCATTAAAATTGGGTAATGGCACACCCCTAGCCATTTTCTACTGTTAAATAGTTGTCTTAGATGTAGTATTGTCCTAGTTCTGATCTGGTGGTAATCGGAAAGCCAAGTAATATCTTTGGTTGCACTTGGCAAGAAAGGTTTGAGAACCACTAAATAATGTCCTTTCTGCGAACAGACTTTTCTCGGTATCAAGTGTACCTTTTCAGCTGGAATGAGAAGCACTCCTTCCATCTCGCAGACCAAACTTGCTAACGCGAACTTGGCGCTCAGATAAGAATACCATCATAAGGGCCCGTTAAAACATATTGCCTCCGCTCTCACCGATAGCCGCCGGGCTCCGAAGTGTGAGCAGGAAGCATGGCTGTGCTGAGAGTGCTATTGTTCCACAAGGCCGGCGTCTGCCAGTCAGGCCAACGAGCACTCAGACACGGTCTCTTCTCTGGCAGTAGCACAAAGAATGTCTCATAGTTTCCCCATTGTCTCTTCGTCCTTCCCTCTCTTATCTTATTAGCGCGGGGGTACATGAGCGCACAAGAGCCCCTCTGCCCCGGTCTCCTCACCCCATCAACTCCAACCAATTTCACATCCACTCTCTCGCTCTAATTTATGTCCATTTTAGAACTAATACATCTCCTTCACCCTATTTTCCTCTGCCCTTTCGTCGACTTGGCTCAAGGGCACATCCACTTGAAACGTTTCTCGGTTATTTTCCTGACATTACTTGAAATAGACGGATTTGAGAAAGGTTCATTAAAAAAAAAAAGATAAATACACTGCTATGAAGGGAAGCAAGTAGGTCTGCAAACACCTTTCCACGTAAAATAGGCAGAACGTAATGTGATTTAGTTCCCTTATCATTTTTCTTTGATCCGCGGCTGCGCCAATCGGTTAACTTCCTGGTTGCAGTATATCCAACAGACTGGCGAGGCCATATCGGAATGCAACCCTGCCTCACTGTGCAGATTGGGTGTTGATAGGTGTCACATGACTCAGCATTAGAATGACAACCTCCAGCAACACTGATAGTCATGTGTCTGCTGAAGACCGATTGGTAATGTCACACTTGTGAACAGAAGTTGAAATAAGAAGTTTCAAGGGCTGGCTAAAACAGTGGTGCCTCTGACAAAATGACTGATTTTAATTGTTAAGTCAACGGAACTCTGAAAGAAGGTTTTGTAGATAATGTATACCAAGGGTGAAATGGCAAAATGTTTCCAAGTTGAAATGGATATCATCATTTGAACTACTTGCTTGGCCTGCCAAACTAGATGCTTTTTCATTGATATTTCAAAGACAGATAGTCTGGGAGCAAGCATGATCTCAATGATTTCCGGTGTGCGTGATTGACAGACGATATCAACCAATCAGAGCAACTCTAGATACGTCGCAGCAACAAGTGTCAGGAAGCCTTTCCAAAAACGTCCTTATACAAAAGAGCAGAAGAAAACATCGTATCACGCGTCACACACGCCATCTCTATTGTTTTGGTAGAGTGTGGTGACGGCTTAACTCTTGGGGGAATGAAGTCCCGCCTCTGGGTGCGTGATTGGACCGATGTGGGTAAAATCGTGAAATGATAGGCTGCGAGGAGCTGTCCAGACGGTTCTTCTTTTGAACAGAAAGGAGGAGTGTCTGGCAGGCCAGGCAAGAGAACCACTGGCCTGGACTCTTCTCGTGTGAGTTTGGTGGTTGCATTTCTACCCAAAACTGTGCAACTAACAGCGGCATATAAAATGAGCTGTACTTACTTTTCAAAGCTTGTTTGTAATCCCATTGAGATCTGAATTTAGCGCAGAGATGTTTTCATTTATTTGGATCTAACGGATTACTGCGTTCTGTTAATTGTATTTTCCAAAGTCTCATAATGTGTATTCCATCTCGCCTGCTCATTTTTTACTCCATTTATTTAATCTCATTTGCATTCTAAATACCCTGGCTTTTTTACGGAAGACTCCTGGCTTTGGGGGGAACTACCTATTTCCTGTGCCTGGCTACCCTTCTTATTACACGCCTGGAACTAAGGACAGAGATGCGTAAGGATAACTAATGATGAGAAAGGGCACCAGGTCGGGGCAATCACAATAAAACAGCAAGACAAAAGCCAAAAATAAATGAGCTATCCCCCCAAGCTCTCCTCTCAAGTTTAATTTCAGGAATTTTGTGACAAGTCATTTGAAGTCGCTGTGAAATCTTAACATTACCCAAGGCATGTGGTTCAGCCGCGCACAGTTACAGTTCATCAAGTTACCACGGGTTAACAATGGCAAGCAGTAATAGAGAGGAAGGGAATCTATGACAGTGGTGCAGAGGAAACTCATTTCTAGGCCTCCCCCAAACAACATGCATGCCACATAGAACACACAGGTGGGTCTACTGTCAACCATTTTTCCTTTTTATTGCTGCAAATAATGATGAATACTAATACAGACGTAGATGTCCTTGTCAAGGCTATGCTGTTATTTTAATAACATTCTATACTAAAGGAAATGCCCTACAGTGTCTTGTGTGTGTTTAAATCAGTAAGTAACCTTCCATTTTAAAACCGCATTACCTGTAGGTCGGCTGTTTTGTTCACTATTCCATGATGAATGTCAGTGCTATGTTTATTTGTTGAAAGGTTGTTACGACTTTGTGTAGCTGCCAATACTGAACACTTGGTGTAAAACCACTTGGTGTGAATAAACACAACAGAGACAACAACTTGAAGTTCAAGGCCACAGAGCTAATAGTGCATGCTAAGCAAAGTTATTCTAAAGGCTAAGTGAAGGTGTCAAAAAGGTGTCATGAGAGAGTGAGAGTATTACAGTGAGAATATTAAGAGTTCTTAGGTTCTCTAGAGCTGGTATTTTAGCTTCTCTGAGTGTTAGCGCTAGTAACACACAGTAAATAGCAATGAATCTCTTAATAAGAAATATGGTTATGGATCGGTGAATTTTGAATGGGCATATAATCCAATACCAGTACTGTACCAAGGAGAATCTTAAGATTGTTGGCCTGGTTCCAGTTGTTTTCCTACTGCCACTATCTAAATCAACTTTGTCAGGAAGTCTAATGAGCTCCATCCATCCATCCATCCATCCATCCATCCATCCATCCATCCATCCATCCATCCATCCATCCATCCATCCATCCATCCATCCATCCACTTTAAGGTGGCGGTTCCAGGAGGGGTCAGTTTAGTTCCAATATCAAAATTTAAGTTATTATTGTGGTGCCATTAGTGAAGTTTGCTCAGTATGAGAGAAACAGTGAAGAAGTGGCAGAGACACATTACCCACTTTAGTTGCCTTTTTTTTTGCCTTTCTTTAAGAGAATTTAGCCATATAAAAACAGTATCTTTACAATGACAGTTTTTGCTGCAGGGTGCCAAATAGCCACACAAATTGGATAAGCGGCTGTTTCAGAAAAATAAAAACACTACTTTTCGGTGCACTGCATTGAGACTTAAGCTACTTAGGTTTACAAAGCCAAGATGTTACACAGGCTAACCCTCTATTGCAGTTGACTGAACAGCCCCACACTTTGTCGTGTACAGTTGGCCTTTGAAAACGTCTTTCCATTTGTCCATTTAACCATTGTCAACTTCTACAACTCACATGTTCTGAAAGCTTTCTGTTTGCTCAGCTGAAGGTTACAACCCCCACAAGGCAGTAAAAAAAACCTTCTCTGCTAGGGAGTGTAAACAGAGGAGTATCGGCTGGTTGTTGTGTATGTAGCACCTTGACATTTGTGTGGCAAGGTGCCCCCACTTTCCTGCTCTGGGCAGCTGCTGTTCAACATTTTGTTCTTATTACCTCCGCCAATCGATTTTTAGATGTCAAGGCAAGATTCTGATATAAAACTCTGCTGAACAGACAGTGCACAGGGCGCTTGTAGGTTTTTCAATAGGCCGGCATGACGAAAAATACACGTATATTTGGACTCTCTTGATAATGCAAATCATCAAAAATGTGCATTTCGGTTTGGTCAATATGTTGCCAAAAAAATAATTGACTACAACATTTATTTAGACCCTACTAATTTAAGCAATATCATATCATACTTCATATGTCATATTCATATTTTCATATTTTCCAATCACACACTAATACCTACACAGCGTATTTAAAGCATTTGGCAAGAAATTACTTTCTTAAAGCAGTACTAAGTAACTCTTCCCCCTAGAGGCCATAAGCGCAACTGCAGGTGTAGTAGCAAGTTACGATTTTTTTTACTTATTAATTGTCTTGGAGAGTAAATACTACGCTGACAGGAAAGGCGAAGGGAGAGAGGGATATTGTACATCCAATTATACAATGGAAATATTTATTTTCACTCAAACTTGGCTGTAAATACTGTTTAAAGTGACGTTAGCCCGCAGTTAGCTTTGTCCGTTAGCATGTTAGCTTCTTCTTCGTGATTCCACTAGTGTGTAATGCTTTCTCCGGACCGGTGGCAGTCAAGTTGCAAACATGGTTTTCTGGCCAGAGACACCAGGGGGAGATGAAAGATCCTCCAATCATCCCATAAACACTTGTATTACCCCCACAGGGACTAAAAGGATTTATTAAGGTAAACGCGTTACTTAGTGCTGCTTTAACAGGAAGAGAAATGGGATTCCTCATAGGTTAAACTGTATGGCCCATTTGCTTGTTTTGATCTCAATGCAATGCCAATTAAAGTGTATAATGCCATTCCCCATGTACAGCGTCTTTGACTGTCCAAGAAAGCGCATACAAGTTTGATGTATTATTACATTATCTTTATGCTAGTTGATGATGTTGGTCAATGCCAGTGTTAGTGGTAGACACACCCCATCATTCAGCTCTGCCACGTGGATGAGACAATGATTTGCATTGGTTTTTTTTATTCATTCAATATTCTAGTGTTTTAGTCTTTAAAATACAGGCTACCTGATAATTATAATTTCATTTGTGAGCCATGGTCCTATTTGGAGCAACGCTGATTCGTAGTTGAGACTGTTGTAATTTTGGTTGCACAGTTAATTGCAATGAAGTCAAAAATGCCAATTTAAATTCCTGCTCCTCCTCCTCTTTCCCCTCTTCCACTTTTCCTCCTCTTCTTCCACTTTTTTCTTCTCTTCTACTTTTTCCTCCCCCTCTTCCACTTTTATCCTCCTCTTCTTCCTCCTCTTCCACTTTTTCCCTCCTCTTCCTCTTCTTCCAACTTTTCCCCCTTCTACTTTTCGCAATGAAGTCAAAAATACCATTTTAAATTCTTCCTCCTCTTTCCCCCTTGCACTTTTCCTCCCCCTCTTCCACTTTTATCCTCCTCTTCTTCCTCATTTTCCACTTTTTCCTCCTCTTCTTCCTCCTCTTCCCTTACTACTTTTTCCTCCTCCTGTTTTTCCACCTCGTCTTCCTCTTCCTCCTTTTCTCCTCTTCTACGTTTTCCTCCACTTCCCCTTCCACTTTTCCCCTCCTCTTCCAACTTTTCCTCCTCTTCGACTTTTTCCTCTTCTTCTTCTTCCACCTCTTCCTCCTTCTACTTTTTCCTCCTCCTTCCCCTTCGTCTTCCTCTTCCACCTCTTCCCCTTCCTTCAAATACAACTAATCCTAATCAAAAGCAAACAAATGTAACAGGAACTAGTGGTTGTCCGATTGCTGCACTAAACTTCCATTTATCGACTTATAGATTTCCGTTCATATAATCTGTGTTCCTTTCCTGAGTGTAAAAATATAACTTTGCCTCACGCCGCCTTCTTGTTCGTTCACAGGCGTCATTCGCACCCAGGAGCTTCTCGACCATGAAACCACCCCCCACTACTGGCTCACCGTCTACGCCATGGACCGCGGCGTGGTTCCGCAGTCCTCCTTCGTGGAGGTGTACGTCGACGTGCAAGACGTCAACGACAACGCTCCGCAGACCTCCGAGCCCGTCTACTACCCCTCGGTCATGGAGAACTCCCCCAAAGACGTGTCCATCATCCAGATTGAAGCCGCGGATCCCGACACCCAATCCAGCGAGAAACTGACATACAGGATCACCAGCGGGAACCCCCAAGGCTTCTTCGCAATCAACTCCAAGACAGGTAAGATTCAGCCCCGTCCTCGCTCCTTCTAAAGGCCTTTTTTCACGGAGCCCGTGTCTTTTGAGAGAACAATACGAAATTGTAGCATCAGATATGTTAGGCCTTGTTTGTGAGCTATTTTAACTTGGATTTTAGCACCTCATTTCTTAGCCGTCCAACTGCAAATTCTTCATCGGTGACTCCAGGACAGGTAAGAGCAGCCATATCTGTTTTGACATGACTTTAATTCGGAATTAGGGATTAGTACTGGCTGCTGATCAAAGCAGTTTTTTGTTTTTTGTTTTTTTTGATTCAGTCATTTAATTGGGCTGATTAACATGTGGTAAATGCACAAAACTGACTATTATAAACTTTGAAGTGCTTTGTTACAATCTAATCAAACAGCAACTTAATATGCATGCTTTTCCTAATACATAACACAATACTGTCAGTGTCAAGGGGAGTGTAAGCAAAACATCTGCTGCCACTTTCTTGAGCTTAAAATTTTGTCCTGTAGTAAAACTGTTGGCCTTTTTTTGCCTGTAAAATTACCTTTATTTGACTTTTAAAGCTGACCCAAACATTACGCAACAACATTTTTCCAGGATCAGTAGGCCAAAGTGAAATGTTAGAATTAAAAGCTTTAAATGAAGAGGTTTCTCTAATATTTCTTGGCTAGATCACTGCTATTTGACTCAGATGCTTGAATTGATGAAAAAGTATGTCTGTGAAATGACAACACAGCTCCTCAAGGACGAGCGCTTTACTTGGGTTATTGAATGCAGTGAAAACTACAGGACATGAAATATAAAGCTTTAGACATATAGTCCGGTCACAGGTGCTAAATAACATGGCTACCTCATGGCTGCCTGCCACTTCAGAGGTTCTTGGGCAGATACTTGTTCAGTCTTGGGCATACTAAATTAATATATAGCCATTAGAACAATGTGGCTTACAAATTTACAGAATAATTTAACTCTATAATTTCAAAATACCTTGTGCAGCGAGCTAATTTGCCTTGCTGCTGCAGAGGGATCGGACAAAGTCTTTTGCAGGTCTGGGCAAATGCCTCTTAAACTAAAACTAAAACCTTGCCATTTAACGCTTGAAACAAAAAGGATGAATGTCTTTAAGTGTAAGTCATTTCAACGACACTTACAATGCCTTTCATGCTAGGTTTAGTGACCATAAAACAAATTGTATCCTAACTAGGGATGTAACGATTCATTGAAAATCTATTTAAAATCGATCTGAGATGCTTAAAATGTGAATCCAAGTAAAAAATAATAAAAAATCTTCAAAATTAGTAGTTCACTTTCATGTCTTGTATTTATTTTTTGTAATGTAAAGTTATCTTACTGAGACAACAGCCACAGTTTGTTACAAGGACAAAAATGCAGAGAATATCTCTCAAAATAAGAGAAGCCTCTTTTGGTTATAAAAGGAGTCATAATCATATTGTTTGTTACATCCCTAATCTTAACATAATTATTGCTTTGAACAAAGCTTTTCTTCCTATTTTCTTCCATTTTAAGTTGTTCTTAGCCTTCTAAAATAATGTTCTGAGCCATTTATCAATTGGAAATGGGTTTGGGTTAGGTATGGCCTTTCAACTCTACAAAATTGCATTTCACACTTCTGTGCAGAGCAGTGTATTTGCACTGCACCAGTCAGGGAACTCACAATAAACCTGCCACACATGTCGACTGGATTAACCATTGCCTTCTGTAAAGGTCGCCGTAAAGAGACTGAAGGCCACTGTTTGATAGCGTTGGTCACTGGCTCCTGTGAACGCAGTGTTTTTATTCAGCATAAGAGTGGGCTAAGCCTACAGGGGCTTTTTCCACTCTAACACTCCAAAGTGAGTTCTCATAGCGCACCCTGGAAATGGTGTGACAATGAATATTTCATTGGGTTCTTTTAAAGTTGCCAGCGCAGACCTGCTTCAGTTGAATGGTAGAGAGAGACGTTTAATAGGTGCAAAGTGATGTTCCCTGTTTCGGCAGAGATTTTTCTGTATGCACACAGATATTCAGATGTAGTGCGGCACTCGGCTTTTTTGTTTGATATTGCCAGTAAATTTGCTCTGTGAAGATTTGCGATGGTTACAAAATGAGACAAGATCATGTCACCCGCTGTGAATAAATGATGTTATTTTGAGGCCAGAAGTAAAATAGACTATTAGGGAAGCTACGAAAACCAAGGCGTATGGATTCAGTTAAAAGTTTCTTCTAATCTTAGCCTTGGTTCACTCCCTGAACTACAGAATGCTAATTTTAATGGAAACACTACAAGTACAAAGTAGAATAAAGCAAGTAGAATGAAGCTGCATACACCGTATAGGCTTAAGCTGCGCTGAATGAAAAAGCTCTAAAATAGTTTCTTAGGTGGTACTTGGTGTGAAATATTTGAGAACCAATTAAATAGACCATTTCAACTCAAGATACCTTTGAACAAAACACGTAACCACTTGTTTTCTTGTTTTCCACTTGTTTTCCTCACCATAATGGCCAAATCCCCCCAACAAAACATGTAGGACATTTGAAAAGCGGCATGTACTTTCATCGTGATCCACTGCTTGTCCTAAATCCGAGTTATTTCTACTTCAGAAACTTTTTGCCGTGAGCTTTAAGAATGGTCTAACACTGATCCTGTAGTATTTACAGTAAACAGCCACTGTTACACCACACATTCTCACAGCTCAAACAGAGAAAGAGGTCTTGATTATGTCATGTACGGACGTGCAATACAAAATTCACATATCTCGCGCATTAATTACAGCGTTTATTTGAAATTAGTTCCCTGCTTTCTTGCCAATTCTTTAGATACCAACAATAATACGCACTGTGTCTTTAAACAATGCCGTTTACAGACATACTTTTGCTTACCGAGCCCACAGACTGCCTTTTAACGCTCATTTAACCCAAATGTGGAATGCTGTTGCAGAGGCAGTTGCTCCAATTTGTCGACGCTGACGTGTGTGGTCCTGTTTCCCAAGGTAGCCCCATCAACAAAACTGCGAGTTATTTTAGTTAGAACAAGCAATGTGAATTTTTATGCCCAAATAAGGACCCGCATCATGTAGCATGCCCCCACCCACCCCCGAACATGGCTAGGACCCATGTCGGGTACTTCCCAGCGGACAGGAAAAGATAGAACAAATAAACCGCGAGGAGAAGGGTAGCTGAAGGTATGCAGGGCCAATTTTTAGCAGCATGTTTTGTCTGCGCAAGGTCCTCATTTTATTATCTTCCCAAAAGCGTGCGTACTCTTAACCAACGCAGACAGACCTGGAGCAGCAGGGAAAACAAACCTTGCTCTTCTTTTTGACAACTATATTTTTGTATTTCTATGTGAATGAACGATGGAATGGAGCGTTCACGCAAAGTAGGCAAACTTGAACTAAGTGACATTCTCTCTGTCCGTTTCCATGCTAAGCTCACAGCACATAACACGCTTGTTCTTACCCTACATACTTGAAGTAAATATTTCCTTCTTTGAGGATTACTATGTTTGTTAAGCTTTACGGTCAAGTCCCATGCGAGCAGAACCGCCACAGCAGAATGAACAGGCGGTATCTGAATGTACAAAGGGGGAAAAAAAAGAGTCTTCTTCTACAGCCAGAGGACAGTGAGGCATAAGGATAAGAGGCATTCATGCATACCAAAACATGTTGAAACTTTTATCACAGGGACTCCAGAGCCCCACGTGGCAGGTCCAACAAAGACTTGCCTCGGACAAAGACAACTTCATTAAATCATCGCGCTTTGATTTTTTTTCTTTTTTTTTTTTCTTGCTCCCAGTTTTTGAAGGGAAGCTTGAGAGGACTGGGCACAGGAAATCAAGTGACTACAGTAAAGACAGTGAATTATGCAGAGCGTCTGTGCAGAAAGCAGAGACGGAGCTGACATGGCTATACTTTCTTTATAAAGCAGAGGATCCACAAATGATCCTTTTATTGTGCAAAAAAAAAATCAACTCTTAAATACCCGGACAACCTGCAATCATTGTCATACTCGTCATGATTATTATGGTGTCACAATTAGAGGTCGACCAATGAGGGGTTTTTAAGGCTGATGCCGATGCCGATTTTTGGGGATGCCGATATACCCACTCCAGCAGCTGCCAATTTTATTGTATTACTTAAGGTGATTCAATCATAGTTTCTGTCCCAGCTTTGATTACTTGCCGTTAGCATTAGCGTGCTGCGATTAGCTTTAGCATACGTTTGCTAGCTGCAGCATTTTGAGCGGCATTCAAAAATACAAGGTTCAAACTAACTCAGCGATGGAATTCTCCCTGGCTTTGGGAAGTCTCCCTTTCGGTCCTGGAGATATCGGCTTTTATCGGTACTAGAACGGCTGATATTGTAAAATCCCCAAACATCAGCCCGATATATTGGCAGGCCGAAATATCGGTCGAACTCTAATCACAATATTTCCATTGATTTAATAATCCATATCAGTATATGGATATTTACTTTTTACATTTTGTTCTGAACAAAGGGTTGTGTTGGTTTGCGTCTCAAAGTTTAGTTGAAGCACCCTCTGCTGACATCCTGGGGAATTGAACATTAAAAAACTCACCGTGATGAATGAAGTTTGAGTACAGAACATCCCTGTCGATGATTCATGGACTTCAAAATGCAGAGAAAACTTTCTGATTCGATCTATCGCGCAACATAATCCCAGAAATACACCTCAGAGTGCTTTTGCATTTTAGAAGAGGAAATAAGTTAAGGCAACAGTTACGCAAGACTGTGTGAGTGATGCAAAATACTACTTCAGTGCAGGTACGCTTTTGACAAGGGAGCAACTTTTTAACACCTTTTAACACTTCAGTTTTGCTGTGGAATATGTTCTTCAATTTGTCTTTTTGGGCACTGATTTACACACATTCTACTTCAACATTTGCAAATTAGATTTTAGTTGATACCTGTGGGCATTCCACGCAATGACTAAAAACCTTGTTAGTTAATAGCTTTAAATATTAAGACTAAACAACTTCAAAAGATTTATGAACATGCATGTGATATTTTATAACTTTATCATCGAAATACGGCTTTCTTGCCACATATTGCAAGTTTTTGAGAATGTTTAAATTTACAACACGCAAGCCTCTGTAATTACACGTTTCAAAATTACACTGGAAGCATTGGGCCTCGTCTTGGCATCCCCACAAAGCTTTATGAAGGGTTAGAAGAGGGGGGAAAAAAAGGACGCTAGCTAAGGCCTATGTTTTGTGTGCGGCTTTTGGCACTGTGTAGTTTTAAGCTAACTACCTTACAGCCTTCGACCATTGGACGTCGGTGAGCCTTGCGTTCCCCCCGCCCCCAAGCCGAGTCCATCTTCAAAGTTTCGAACGAAGTCCGCGCTTGACGCCTTGGGTGGCTCCGTCCGCCCCCTTTTTTCTCGCACGCCCAGCCACATTGGGTCGGTAGAGGCCCGGGATGAAAAGCTTAGGCCTACTTTATTTCTGCCAAGTAAACAAGTCCCGCTGTTTGGGCCCCGGCTCGAGTTTGTCATTAAAGTGCAAGGCCAGCTCTTCTCTCCCGCCGACACCATTGCAGCCCCGACATCTGCTAGCTTAGAACTTAACGGCTTGATGCAGGCAGCGCTTTTTTTTTTTTTTTTTGAAGGGGATTGAAGAAGAAAGAGAGAGATGAGGCACAGTTATATTGCCTGGATATTGTGCTAGTCAGCTGGAAATGAATTTATGTTTACTCTAACCATACGGGATGGCTGCATTTGAATATTAGCTTTTGAAGATAACCCTAGCGTTGTGTGCGTGGGCGGATCCGGTTGGATCTAGCCCGAGAATATGGACTGCATTGTTTAGGGATTCAGCAGTTGTTGTTTTTTTGTTGTGGATAAAATGTATTTTCTTTATGTGGTCACGCAGCGAGATGAGAGGAAAATTGAAGCACTTAACTGATGACACCAATATGATCTGGTGACAGGTCTGTACGGCAGCAGTTTATGGCCCCAGAAGAGATGACCATATAAGGGCACAGGAAATAAAGAACAGTCACGCCAGCCAGTCTGGATTTTTCTATGTATCCAAGGTATTGAAAACAACAATCGATGACATTGATAGAGGCAGTGATGACTGTATTGACTCGTTGATTGAACACTAACAGCGTATAAGATTTATATTATTTATATTTGTGTAGGGTTGTTCAAGTTTTCATCTGTTCTGGGTTGTGTCTGGGTTGACGCAGTGGCCTTTCGCCTTTTCTTATCAGTTCAGTTCATATCGCGGTCTCCCAGAATATTAGTTACACCACTGCCCACTTTTTATATTTGGCCATATATTATGAACGTTAAGATTAGACACTCAATGTAGTTGTAGGAATTCTTGACAGCTAAAGTGCTAAAAATGTTAACGAAAAGATATAAATGTGCTTCACCAGATGAAACCCAGGAGACGCTCTGCCCACTTGCTGTCAAGGAGTATTTTCTTTTTGTTAGAAGAGATGACAGGGCTCTGCGCCGGTTCATGTGAGGTTCCTGACTTGAGGTGCCCACCTTTTCTGTGGGAGACTGAACACTTCTTTATTACACAGTGATTCATTTTTCTCAAATTGTAAAACAAGAGTGATATCTATTAGACTTTGAACGGAAACTCTCTTATCAGCACATGAACGTGTCATATGGGCAAACAGGTGCAGCATGGCCAACGCCTACAGCTTTATTCTGAACTTACAGTGTAAGGTTTCATTATTTAAGGTTTAATAGGTGATTCACACAGAAACACTTTTAATTCTGTCAAATAGTCTGGTCAACACAATTAAGAGAAAAAAAAACAAGCACTGGGCTGTTTGTTTGAGCTGCAAGAACTCCAATTGTTTACTGTCTGTTTTAGTAAATGAATGCACTCCAAACTCAATTCCCATTCAGCTGGAGTTAGTGGATTTAAGGTCCTTGCTGTTTTAATTAAATGGCACCAAGTATTGTGTTCAATTAAAACTTTTCCTTTCTACCGCTGTAGTCGTAATTGAGTTGCAAGTATGTTTTAGTTCTTTGCAATATGTCTAATTTTGTTTTGCTTATAATCAATTATGTCTGGATATGCAGTGTTAAACTTTGAACATGATGAAAATGATAAATGATATGTCTTTTGAGTTCCTAATCATAAGTAATTGTAATTTTAACCATAGTAATTGTCAAAATAAAGAAGAAAAAACCCTAGCCTACAGCCCAAGTCAGTCAATAAGTGCCTCAATGAAGAGAGAGTTAACCTCGGAACTACAAATTTTGCTACTTTTAACACATACGCAAATAGAAATGACAATAACACAATGTAGATTTTCTGTAGAACAACTTTTCTTTAAAGCAGTACTAAGTAACGTGTTAACCTTAATAAATCCTTTTCGAAGTCTCTGTGGGGGTAATACAAGTGTTTATGGGATGATTGGAGGGTCTTTCATCTCCCCCTGGTGTCTCTGGCCAGAAAACCATGTTTGCAACTTGACTGCCACCGGACCGGAGCCACCAATACACACTAATGGAATCACGAAGAAGCTAACATGATAACGGGCAAAGCTAGCTGTGGGCTAACGCCACTTTAAACAGTATTTACAGCCAAGTTTGAGTGAAAAAAAATATTTCCATTGTATAATTGGATGTTCAGTATCCCTCTCTCCCTTCGCCTTTCCTGTCAGCGTAGTATTTACTCTCCAAGACAATTAATAAGTAAAAAAATCGTAACTTGCTACGACACCTGCATTTGTGCTAGTGAGTTGGGGCAAGAGTTATTTAGTACTACTTTAGTACTACTTTAAGAAGATGTCAAATATTTCGCTCCCCATCCAGCAAAACCCCAGTGTCTCACGTTAAAAATAAGTCCAGTTTTTGTTTAATGGTGTAATATAAGTGACCCAAATGTAACTTTGTGATTGTTAATGGTAAAGATTAACAATGTTACCCCAGATCATTAATATGATCTAATCTTGACGCACTCATCGTATCACCAGGTGGTTAAACATAACAAAAGCATGCTCCTACAGGCTCATATTGTGTTCCCGTAGAACTTGGCCCAAATCCAAAGTCTTAACCGCTTGAACACACCCACTTTGCCTTGGGTAATGCTTTTGCGTGTTTGGATGCCTCACTCCTGTTTCTACAGTGTGTGCAATTTCTTCTCTCTAGCTCTCTGTCACTCTCAACTTGGAAGGTAAACTAAACTAAAGCTGTTTGGTGCAGCAAATGATCTACCTGTTTTGAGTGACGTCTTCTTTGTTTGGCGGTGAAAAACCCCTGGGTGCCAGTGTTATCAGCGTTTCGCCAAGAGCCCGGCCATTATCCGAGGAAGTGAGATAGGAAGCGCTTTACTTTCAACGACTTCCTTGCGTTTCCGCCGAGTTGGGGAGAAAACAATGGTCGCAGCACTCCAGGGAGATGCCAGGAAAACACATTAATTCTAAGTTCTTCCTGTGTAATCTTGTTAAGTTCAGATTTATGACACCGTTTTCGTTTAGACATTTAGAAGATCACAGTACATATAAAGTAGTTGAGATTAATGCAGTAGTAATAATTGCACCAAATCGAGTCTGTTACTATTGTTGCTAAAATTTACTCTGATAAGAAGTAATAAGAAAATTAAAAAAATAAAGCAATAATGAAGTGAATTAAAGGGTTGCCACAGCAGATTTCTATGTCACATGCCCTTCCTGCTTCAACGACTCACAGCAATGGCTATTCCTACCCTGTGGCAGTGGGCAATTAACCTTGCACTGCAAACTGGATTGTTGTAAAATGAACAAAATCTATCTTGATAGACTCGAGCTGACATGTTTGGACTAAAATCCACTGGTGGTTTGGTCCTATAGTGTGGCAATATTACCCTCATTGGATGGGGTTCACCGCTAATTAACAACACAACGACATTGGAAAAACACGATGTATGCCGCTTCACACTTACAAACACACACTCACAAAAAAATAAACTAAAAAAATTACACATTCAATTGCTTTGGAGTTTTCTGGTTTAGCTACATTTTAAGACCTGGCTGTGATTGGCTTAAACAATGTGTTCATGATCCATCAGCCACAGATGCAGAAACCCGTGTTCTTCCTGAACAGTTCAAACAGGGGCCATTCCAGATCGACATTAAAGTGGACAAACATATAGGTTTAATAAACATTATTCCATAAACATACAGTATATAGGGCTAATAAACATTGTTCATAAATATAGGGCTAATAAACATGATTTCATGAACTTATAGGGCTAATAAACATGATTTCATGAACTTATAGGGCTAATAAATATGATTTCATAAACATATAGATTAACAAACATGATTTCATAAACATAAAGGGTTAATAAACATGATTTCATGAACATATAGGGCTAATCTATTATAGAAAACGCTATCTCAATGGCCGCCGCCTGGGCGCCGCCATGTTTATTTCCCATACCGACTTTGAAGCTAAGCAGGGAAGTGCCTGGTTAGAACTGGGATGGGAGACCGTTTGGGAACGCGGTGCTGCTGTCCGAGGAAAACCCGCTGTCACTAAAACGCGAGTGCACGAGATCTCACTGCCGTGCGTGTGCGCGCATCCACACAGGGCGATGTGTGTGTGCGTGTGTGTGTGTGTGTTCGTGCGTGTGTGTATGTGTGTGTGTGCGCGCGCATCCAGGCGATGTGTGCGTGTGTGTGCGTACGTGTGTATGTGTGCGCGTGCGCATCCAAACAGGGGTATGTGTGCGTGTGTGTGCGTGTGTGTATGTGTGTGTGTGCGTGCCCAAAACCTGCTCAAACACGAGCCTCTAATCAAACGCGCTGCTCCGACTGCTTTGTCCTCCGTGTGCGTAAAAGCGAAAATGAAACAAACACTTAACGAGCGCATGGCCTGCACTGCGTAGTTTTTTTTTCTTTTTTTTTTCCTTTGCTGCTGTGCATTTGTTTTCTATTTGGCTTTCACGTATTGTCACCCCAGAGGTACATTTCCTTCTAAAGCAGCTTTGAAAGCATTGCCAATTTTATTGTAAGGTTATAAATACTGTCTAACAACGATCATTAGGCTATTTCAGTTCAAAACCTACTCATTATTTGTTTGATTGTACACTACCGTGATGCACCAAACCACGGGTCCTGCACCGTGAACCAAACTGTTAGAGCTGAGCCCCTAATATTTATCCATAATTATTCCACTGTCTCTTGAATCCTGTTCCCCGAGTTTAGCACAAACATTGTCGTAGTTTATAAGAAAGGAGCACGGGTGCATCAAACACTCCAATTGCAGTTTGTTTGAAAAAACATTTTGCCTTCCTTCTTTTACTCATTTATAGTGGCCATAGTTTTTGGAATGGGTTGGGAACCACTGGTCTACAGCTGAACTGTGTGACGGGTTGGACATTTCTTTGTAATCACTCACAATCTCAGAATATCACATGTGGAGACTAGCGAGGCCCGGCCGAAGGCCGGGTCTCAGCTAGTAAACATTGTATAAACATATAGGGTTAATAAACATTTTATAAACATATAGGTTAATAAATATCATTTCTTAAACATGTAGGTTAATAAACATCATTTCATAAACATTATGTTGGGTGCCTCAGCATTGGTATTTCACATATTATAATGTGAAATTTTGTTTCCATAAGAATTAAATAGTAACAATGAAATTCAGGCAAAAGAGCTGGTGAAGACTTTGACGGGGAGCAGGCAGCTGTACGAATAACTTCCCTTCAGTTTCGATTTATTGCGTGGTTTACACAAAACACAAAACAAACTGCTTGAATGTAGTAAAATAAGGCTCCAGGTATGTCTTAGGCACAACATTATAGCATGGTTTAAAGCTCAAAAAAGCTCAGTTTTGCATGATATGTCCTTTAATGTGTCGGTGTTATTTGCATTGTAGTATCAATCTGGCTTTTAAGATGGTTTAAAATAGCTAAGAACATAGCGGTTTATTTGTGTGTTGTTGTTTTTTCATACATAGCAAATACATAATGCTCTTTTGCATCTATTCAGTAGAAAATTAACCTTCCTAGTTCATTCCATTGTCCTCTTTTAAAGTTAATTGAACTCCAAGAACACTCTCCATGACTTTGTGATGTGTGTGCCCCGTCAGCCCACGGTGCACATTGTTTTATATTTAATGACTTTTTATCACTTAAACCTTCCTGGCCTGAGGTTAATGTGGCGGCACTGCAGACGGCTCTGTTTAATGGACCAGGTCGCTCCTGTTGGTGCACATCAAAATGTGATTAGGCCCAGCTCACCTCCTCAAGTGAACCCCTCCGAGCTGCCTCCACTCAATGGAACTACGTATTAGCCGCTCCGCACTGACACTATTGTTCATGTAAATTTAATGCACTGGCACATTCTGAACTTGTTTTGACAGATATTAAAGTTTTGTCTGTGCGCCAGGGTCTTTATCTAATATTAGCAAAAGAAGATATTGTGACACAGCCAGCTATATGCCAAAATGATCTACTGCACGCCTTAATGTGAGCCGCTGATATTGGTTTTGCTTTTTTTAATATCTATTAATATGTATTAGTCTAGTGGAAGTGCCCTGGGGCTTCAAAGGTATGTTTTTTACATTCAATTCCAGTGTTGCTAAGATGCAATACATAATACGGAGAACAAACTCTTCAATGCAAAATATTGTATATTGTATATTGTATATATATTGCAATTTATGAATCAAGAGCACATTATACTGGTGTATGACACGAGAGCAAAATTTTCACTTGCAGCATTTTTGGTTGAAATTTGCATGACAGAACATATTGTAAAACGCTATAACGTGTCCCAACTTCCAGTATAAAATCATCATTTATACACAATCTTTTACACATCTCCAGTCCATCACTGACTCCGCTGCAGACAATGCCTCCAGAGCAAACCCGTAGACATCAATTTAAAATACGAGATCTTCCGCTTTATCTTGGATTGACTGCTTAGCCTGTTTAATGCACATTTGAGAAAAGAAAGTATGATTTATCATCACAGTCAGTGCGCTCATCGCTCCATACACTCGGTGCTGGATAATATATACGCGCTTTCTTTCCGTTCATTCTACAAGTCATCTTCTCACTTCTCCATATAAATGCATGCTGCGGTAACCACCATGGTTCCTCGATGTGCGTGTTGGCGGGGCATGCTTGACACACAAACAAACCCTGTTCTAAAGCAATAGAAATAGCAATCGCCTGCTTCCCCCGGCGCACTGAGCAATAAGCCCTGCAGCTGTGAGGTGCTGAGATATCTCAATCCCAACGTAAACAATGCTTACCAGTGAAATGCCTTTAGACCCGCTACCACAAAGGGTTCAAAATGGGAGTCAAAAGCCTGCAAATAGAAATGCATATAGCGTTAGCTTCTAAACCTTTCATTGTGTAATTTGTTCACAACAAAGCGAGACGAGTGAGCCGGGGTATCCTTTTACGCTGCGGCGCTACAAAGGCACGGACAAACAAATCCCATGTTGGGCCAGTCACCTCACTCTCATTTTGAAAATTCCCCCAAGATTGAGCTCGGAGCAGGGCAATATGTCGTACATTTATTGTTTCGTCAGTATCACCGAACACAATGTTGTAGTTTTTTGTTATGCTACAATACAATACAAATTAACAGCGACATGAAATACAAATTAGGCAGTAGAAAATATAAAGTGCAAATGAGTTTGTGCAAACAATAATTGAAAATGTTCTTTTATACCACAGATTTAGACCTTCATCATTATCTTTCTCAGCAAAGTATTAAAAAAGATGCAATTTTACCCCCCATAAATGTATTGCCGTGATTGCCTTGACAGCACTTGCTTTTAAATAGTTGTCTTACTCTGTCAAAACGTTTTTCAAATGGCTGCCAACCATATTGACCTCTTGCTATTGAATTTTTAAGTTTTATCATCCATATTTGCATCTAACACATTCAATAGATTTCTTTTTCAACAAATAATTGCTTCCCCATTGCTCCAGGCTTTAAGATGTAGACCCTCAACTCCTAATGAGATTAAGTTTATTCATAAAGCTCTCAAGCACACAACACTTGCCTTGCTGCTCAGCTCATTCCCCCCAATTTTCAAATTGCTCTCCAAACAAGAGCTTCTCCACATGTTTTTTTCCAATCTTAAGAAGCTTCAAGGACTTTGAAACAGCAGCGACGCTTTAGCTGTCGCCGACTCCCACTGCATTCCACATTGTCTGGAGTCACGGCTAAATGTGTGTCACGTAAATGCGGTATGTGTGCCACTCTCAAGACTGCTAATCACTCTGCAATACCAGGGTTCGAAGGAGACCAACGCGACTCTCGGATCAGTCCCCAACTCCCCTCAGGTCTCGCCATTTTTGAGTGCGACGACTGGGCCGCTCGGGGACCTGATTGAGAGTGCCATTGCTGCTTTCGCTGTTGTTTTTCCTCTGCCTCTCAAGACTGCATGGCTATAATTACTATGGGCCCAGCTCAGCCCACGCCTGAGGATGGCTTCTTTGTGTGTATGCGTGCATGAGTGTAGGGCGGCATGAACGTCGGGAATGGTGACTCTGTTTCGATTAACGATTGGTTTGGATATGATGGTTTTAGTCAAGCGAAGTTCAGTAATACCAACCAACCAACTAACCAACCAACCAGCCAATCAACCAACCAAGCAACCAGCCAACCAACTAACCAACCAACCAAGCAACCAACCAACCAACCAACCTAGACCAAAAGTAGGCCAATGCCATGCTGAAACAAAGCTATGAAAAATATGACTACAAACAAGTCATGGAGCCCAAACATTCTTATACACATCAGAGGTGAAATACCTGTCTAAAGCAGTACTAAGTAACTTGTTTATCTTAATAAATCCTCTCAGTATACCCTCTGGGGTTAATACAAGTGTTGATGGGATGATTGGGGGGGTCTCTCATCTCCCCCTGGTGTCTCTGGCCAGAAAACCACAATTGCAACTTTGCCTGCACCGGGTCGGAGCCACCAATACACACTAATGTAATCACAAAGAAGAAGCTAACAGGCTAACAGGCAAAGCTAACTGCAGGCTAGCGCCACTTTAAACAGTATTTACAGCCAAGTTTGAGTGAAAAAAATTATCTCCGTTGTGTAATTGGATGTACAATATCTCCCTTTGTCTTTTCTGTCAGCGTAGTATTTACTCTCACGGACAATTAATGAGTAAAAAAACGCAGCATGCTACGACACCTGCAATGGTGCTTATGGCCTCTAGGGGCATGAGTTACCTAGTACTGCTTTAAGTTGCTCAGTTGCTTTAAACCTCTGATCTTTTAACTCATTCGCAACTCGCTATTCTATCCACTGTCCACGGCCCGTTGTTTGTACTTTAGAAAATAAATTCTAATATGGGTATGAAGCAGTTCTTGCCCCATCTTGGTATGGCATATGATAACTGCATTAAGTCAAAGAAGTCTTGACCAACTATATGAATGGCGAAGTTGGACAAAGTTATAGTATTCTATATGAAAAAGGCAAGGTGTGTCAAAATGCCTTGTCCACAGCAAACTCACCAAGTTCACTATATTAAGAAAACTGAACGTTGTTCGACATAATCTGTTTACATTTATTTTCCACAATACACCCAAGGCCAAACAAAACCAAACTATAGATGCATTCACTTTGAGTTCGAATTCAGTTTGGACTTTCGAAACATTTGGATATATATTCTTTTTTCTGCTCAGGGTGTTTTGCGATTTATTTTTTCTCACACTGATATCACCACTCGATATTAACGTGGGTGGCTAGTCCCACGGTCAGAGATCTGGCAGCAGCCTGGCATCTCCACCGACAAAAATGGAACACGCGGAAAAAACACAGCCTTTTCAGACCACCAAACGGCAAATCAAACAAGCTTTACTCAACCACAAAAATAAAACAAACTACTAGCACACATTTTATACATCTCTTGATATATATATATTTTTGCCCCAGAATCTCTTTAAAAGTTTAGAGAGAGAGAGAGAAAAGTCGGTTTCTGGTTGAGAAAGTTTAGTCAAGGAGATGCCAAATCTGTCAACACGCCCACTCGCCGTACGACTGCTGAGATGAACATTGTGATGCCAGTGCACAGCGAAGGATGTGGCTGATAATTGAAGAGTGTTTTGCATTCGCGATGCGTTTCATATGGCACAGTTTGGCAGGAGGCGTGGGCTCCCTGCTGTGGAAAGGTTGGTTGGTTCAGTGTTGCCTGCTGCGCAACTTAGTCTGGAAATTCCGACTCGTTAGTTAGCGAAAACGGTACAAAAATATAGCTCATCAGGAATTTTCTTGACTGTATCTTTCAATTACGGTAAGTTTCTCTTTTATATATGGGATTTTTGTTTGTATTCCCAGGCTTTGTTGAGGTGTGAGGCTTGTGTGCATGTTTTGGGTTCATCAGAGAGACCAGAGTTGCAAAGTCCACACAAAAGGTTGCGTCTGGCCAGGGAAACCAACCGGGGAACTTGTTGCAAGTGCTAGCCACTCAGCCATAGGGATATCACGATTAACCAGTTTTACTATTCACACGATTGTAAAAGCTCATGGTTGGTTAATTGTAAGAAATTATGGTAAACATAATAAACATTTTTGTTAAGGTTACAAATATGCTTTCATTCATAAACGATCAGGATCTTTCCACCTGCACTGCCACATACAATCTCTAAAGTGTATTTTCCCATTATCATGAAGATTTCTGCACAAACGTCAACAGCCCCTCACATCTGTGTGCGCACTGTTGAACAAATAGCATTTTTTGCTTTCCCTTTTGTCCCCGGCACGTAGTCAATTTTCTTTTGATTGTGTGTGCATGGCATTACCCGTCCTAAATTTAAATTCCTAGTGTGGGCCTGTGCTAAAGGCCAGCTCATGCAAATGTTGGTTCCCATGCTGCGCCGGATTTGGATGGCGCTGATTAAATGACATGGAGGTTTGGCTGATGATTTTTGCTGAAAATATATCCGTGTAGGACTCCAGGATTCATTCCCAAACTGAAAATTGCAATTTGAACGGTCACAATTAGCAGATCGTAAAGGCTGGAATATGTTAGGTTGAACAATATCCTTTGAAATGAACAAAATAACCATCTTCTAAATGTATGGAAAACGTGCTCACCCTGTTGTCCATTCTACAGCATTGGATTCTTGCATAAGCTATTGGACTATTCATGTTACTATTTTAGTGTAGTTATAAATACTAGCATAGGCGTAATCAAAAACCTTCTCCTGAGCTTCCACTTCCTCATCAGCAAAGAAAGTACACAGGCACAGTTGGAGGCTGAGGTTATTAGCATCCCGGTTGATAATTCTGCGGAGGCTCATCATAACGGAGTGTGCAGGCTAATTTTTCAAGTGCGTTAGCCAGGAAGAAGCTGATGGATGATAATGGGTTTAGGCTCCCCTGTGGGCAGTGATAGGTAGTGCCTTCCTTCCTCTCAACATGGATCAGAGCTCGATAGGCAAAGCGAATGATCTACAGCCTGCCAGATGATACTGTGTCTTAAAGTTTGTGCGGGATTTGATTGAAGCTGAAAATGTGGAATTCCCAAACAACATAGAATTGGACACATCGTTTATGACGGAAAATAATAACTTCGATGCTTTGGCTGGGACATTATGTTGGTTGTAGGTTGTGGTACAAGTGTCAGAATGCTTCATTGACATTAACCATTACAAGGTCACAGTGTTCCTCTGTTTCTCACAGACAATAGTGGCCAAAATGTGGGTTGGAATTCTGTCAGAACAGGACAGGGCAGCACTGAAGGCACTTTTCAACTGAACATAACTTTTGTAAACTGACTTTTTGCATTGCATTGGCCCCACTGTGTCGTCATACCTAGATACCTGAATACCTGTGCCAAAAGTAAGGCCTAAAATGTGACTAAATTTGATTCTGGCAGTCACAAAATGTTCATTTAGCTATTTGAAGATTTTGGCACTGCTTTGCTTTTACTGCTCCATAAGATCAACAAAAATATGTCCAAAACACGCTCCACTGCAGGTTTAACAATTTCTGTAAGGCCAAAAGTTGTCTGTTGATTTTTCAATAACAACATTTCCCTACATTCCTCTGTTAAGTGGAAATATTACAAAAGTCTAAGTATGATCAATGCATAGAATCTCAAAGATGAAATATCTGGGCGTTGAAATAGCATATCCTCCCAGCCATATTAGATACCTAAAATCATGACATTGCATCACTCATTCACTCCTCAGACTCAGAGGTCCTAAGCTTCTGAAGCCATCACTGCCCTGGGGAAGACTGACGGAAACGAGGAGGCCAATCTTTTCTGATATCAATGAAGTCAACATGACGCTAACACATTTATACTAGCTGTTATTGATGTTCACCACAAGCCTGGTGATGTTTTAGGGCTGCTTTCACGGCTTCCGGCACTTGAAATTGGTCATTTTTTCAAATCTGTGTGGCAAGAGTGGCATGAATAAGAACGTATTGGAAAGGTGCGGGGAAATAATCTCCGGAAAGGCTTGAAACCCCCGACAGCGGGGTTCTTTTTTTCTCCTTTTGTGCAAAATTGAACAGCTTTCCCTCGCACTTTTGGAAAATGTCAAGGCTGAGATACGAAGCGATTGTTCTTTGGTGGTATCCGTCAGAGCATCAGTATCCGTATCTCAGGCCCCTCACTGTGAAGATTAAATAAAGCCTAAGAAGCTGCGCATATAAAAAAAAGGGGGGGGTTTTAAAGGGGCGGCTGTAAAATCTCCCCCGCTCGCTCGCTCCTTCGCCTCAATTGCAGTGCAGAGGGACGACTATTTCAGGAGCCTTTAAGTTGTGGCCTGCTATTCCCGGCGCGGCGGCCATATGTATGCGCCACTGATGGCTTTTGGGGTTTCGGAAATCCTTGGCTTTATGCTAATCAGGCGCAGTGTGGCAGGCAGACAGCTCTGGTGCGGTCGGACTTGGCTTGGCCTACTCTACACTCAGCGTCTCCGCTAAGTAGCAATTACAGTGGGAGTGAGAACGCGAAGTTGCATATAGCGCGGCCATACAGCAAAACGCTCCCCTCATTTTCTCCCCGGTTGTCCCGTCTTGTTTGCGCAGCTGACGGAATATCGGATCAGACGGTAACTCGAGCGGGGAGCCTTTGTTGTATTTTTTATTGGTGTTGAAGTCTGGGTTTATAAAGTCTCCTTTGTGAATTATGTCAAGAAGGCATCAATGAAAATGCTTAAAGCTAATGATAGAGCTAAAAAAAAAAAGACGCTGTAGTCTGCAGTGTGTTTTGGCAGCTTCTGAAGAAAACCAGATAAGCAGTTTTCTCTAAAATCAATAGAGGCTGGACACTTAATTGAAAAATGGTTGCATTGCTCCGGGCGATCGGATTACTCTCGATAGCAGCAACACACTATTAGGCTTTGGAATCATTAGTAAATAAGACAAATCTGTCTAGTTTAATAGAGAAGTGTGTGACTCATGTCAGTGTTCTCGGTAATAACTGTCTTTGGCCGTGAATCCAAGAACGAGCTCATTTTCTTCGACCAAGTTCCAAGTCAATTTAATAGCAACCTTACTCGGAGGAGCTAAGCACACATACCGCGCTATATTGGGCTCTGATTTGGCAAGTTTAACAGACAAACGTGCAAATTACTCAGATAGGCTGCTTTTACATTCTTCAAAAAACACTACAGGCAAAACCGTTTTCTATTTTTTTGGGCCAAATTCATGAGTTGTGAAAGTATATTGTACTGATTCACCATTTGTCCATAGAATTATCTACAAAATTAACGCAAACACCAAATATCTTATAGTTGTACTTTTCAAGAATTTGAAGGTTTCTGGAGGATCTTTTCAGACCCCCCCCCCCCCCCCCCCCCCCCCCCCATTGCTGTAGTTTTCAATTTTAAAAAATTGAAAACTATTTTCCTCCCCCTACATGTTCCAGCCATGTCCTAATGTGTAGAATGAGCCAAGACCTGTTCACCACAACTGCCTCTAAAATCCTGCACTGTCACTCAAAAAAGTTGTAAGCCGTCATGCACAAGCTTAATATAGAGACTGCAGTAACACGTAAGACCTGAGGTGGCAGTAGTGAGCATAAAATGACCAACTTGCATCTAGTCTCTTAAAAGACATAATAAGATACTGAAAAAAATATTAAACGTCAACGGAATAAACTTTTAAACAGTTAAACCTGGGTCTATTCATTATTCAGATATAATACAAATCAATACAAATCTTTATTTTACACACAAAATTCCACATTAAGTTATATAATGAATGAAAAGTTGCAACACATTTTTTCCCTTATATATATATATGTCAGTAATTTTCTGGATGGAATTAAAAATATCCTGCACCTAACTTTATATGTTGTCAGTAAAGTAAAACATTAGTTGAAGTTTATTTATTTCTCATATTTGTCAAGTACAAAGCACCAAAAGCAATGGAATGAGTTTTGCCCTGGCAATGTCTCCACTGATTCAGAAAACTAATCTACATATAAAAGCATCATTACAGCGAATTGCATAAAACACAACCCCTTGTTCAATCTTTGTACAACTGACATGAATAAATGATCCTTATATGTGCACTACATGATGGGGTTTTGACACATAGGGTCACATCCCCCTCAATCTACTCCTGGAACGTTTTAAAGCTGGTATAAAACAGCACATCTATTTGAAATCACCTTACATGTACGGGCTGGTCATTTGTCTAGCCTGTGTCAAAAATGAAAGCACAGTGTCGGGGGCCAGCGCAGCAACCCCGGCTCTTCATTTGCGCACCCCTGTGACATTCCCCATGCATTAAGCCGCCCCCTTTTGTCTCAGCAGGAAGAGTAGTTTTCCAGGTGCACACTCTCGCTCATAGGTACGGGATGAGATAAGCAGGGGAATTCAGATTATGTCATGGGACTTGGAGGGGGGAAAGGGGGGTTGTAGGTCCCATTAATCACACGTGTTTCCGTAGGCTCTTTTGTTTGCCGGGATAATAAAGCGATGGCTGGTCTCCATGTATAGGCATTCCCAACTTTGAAGCCGAAGACTATTATGCGAGACTGTACAGAGCGTTGCCGGAGATTGTAAGGCCAAAATGTTTTGAGATTCCGAAACAATGACGGACTTTGATGCCGGCAGGAGCATGTGGTGTTTTCATGAGAAACATCCGAAAAGTGAATCCACAAAAGCAGGGGTAGATCTGCATTAGCAATAAGCGACCCATTTCCCTGCCATGCTTATCCAAACAAGTAGTCATTTAACCCCATCCGAATCAAAAACTACATATTGCGGACATGTCCTTTGGCAAGAAACCTCACCCATCTTGTGTGAGCACGGTTGTACGAAAGGCTATTGGCTGCCATGGCTTTTTCAAGTTTGTCGATGTTGTTGAATTAGTTGGGGGCAGGGGTGTCTTTAAATCATCTCCCGACCCCGACTTCCAGTAAAAAAAAAAGTGAGCCTAAAAAGATATTTCTTAGACTTTATTCCACTTTGTTGTTTTTTTTCCAGGCCTGGTCACCACAACTTCGAGGAGGCTGGACCGGGAGCAACAGGACGAGCACATTCTTGAGGTAAACTTTTTTTTCTTTTTTTTGTTGCTGCTGCAAGAATCTGCCCTCCAAAAAAAAAAAAAAAGGGGGAAGAAAAAAAAGAAAAGAAAAGAGACTCAATGTGAGCGTCTGTGCTTTCTGCCAAAAACCGAAGCAGTTCAAACCTGTTCCAACCCAAGGTCAAACCCGGCACTTCCTGAGTTGGTGGGGGGGGGTGGAGAGAGGACGGAACGGTCTTTTCCCTCTGATCCCTGAGCCGTTATTGGACGGGGGCCAGAGATCGCCAACAAAAACAAGCGCGGGGCTGTGTGTGCAGGAGGAGCATTTTCTCCGTGTATTGATTTCCTGAAGGGGAGGGAGATCCCGGTGACTGCGCCTTTGTTCTTTCCCACTGTTCCAGCTCTTAGAAGGAGCAAGCCAGGACAGGAAGCTGCTGTCAAACACTGAGCCAATGTCTAAACTTGTGGCTTTTAATTGAGCTTCACTCTCCTGACAATTCCCTCCCGCCCTCTCTCCCTTCCTTCTTTCTTCTTCTTTTTTTTTTTATGTGCTCTACCACAGGGCCAAGCTGATAATGGCTCTCTTAATTGTGTTTCCGGCGCTGACAGGGAGCAGATTGGATGCCTTTTAATTATTGTTAGCGTTTGCACAATTGAGCGATCATCAGGAGGCGGGCGAATGTTGTTACATATGGCGTCGGACCGGCCTTCATCATTCACACGTTTTTGTGCAGCACTGCGTCGAAGGGGATATAATAACAACATAAGAAGAACAGTGGAGATGATCAACTTAGCCCTCACTTTGTCATTTGCTATATGTCTAACGGATATTAGTGATTACAGAAGTCCTACAGGAAACACATTCACACACAGCTCAAAAGCTAGCAGTCACTTAACACACGCAATGTAAAATTAGAAAATAAATAGCAATGTAGCCGAAATAGTTTTGAATAGAATTCATTTATTTCAAATATGTAATATTTTGAAAATGTAGCTTTTGAATAAAGAAGAATATCAGGTCGACATAAAATTGCCCAATCATATCACAGTGCACATTTTAAACATATAGGAACAATACCATTTGAGTGAAAGTTAATAACCCCCCCTAGATCTAGTGTTGCATTAATTTTTAACTTTTCGCCAAGACAATCCCAAAGATTGTCAATGGGACTCTGTGGTGGCCAATCCATGCTTCTTGAACCACTCTTTTGCAACGTGATCCCCATGAATCCTGGCATTGTCATCTTGGAAGAAGAAATCCGTTGATGGAATAACCTGGTCATTCAGAATGTTCAGCTGATCTTTGGGCACATAGTGTTGCTGAACCGAGACCTGACCAACTATAGTAGCCAAAGATCATTAGAGTTTGGTAAATCCAGGTGGCGACTATTTTTTGGGGGGTCAGGCAGTGTGTTAACTGCTAAACAAAGACTATCCAAATGCTTTATAAGACATTTGTTGCAGTCTAATTTGCTGGATTAGTTGGATTTATCCACAAAAGAGACACCAGAGACACGATATTTTGTTTGCAGAACCTTGTAGCCCAATATTCACAAATCAGGCCCAAAGTGTTTAACTGTCGTTACCTTTTTCGTTCCCTTTCATCCTCATTATGTCCAGTTTCAACATTTCAACCTTTTTGGCATTTCAAAGCATTCACATCAACGCCGCTAATGGCCGGTTAAGTCTCGGGAAATGAACTCCAGAAAAGAGTGTGAATCTTTCCAAGAGTCGGCTGATGAGAAGTGAAGGTTCCCAGACAGCCCTCTTTAGCTGTTGGCTGCAGATACTCAATTGCTACTTTGAACATGTGGTTAAGAGCTGGGCAATTGCAAGGTTGGTGCCTAATTCAAAGCCTTTGTGTCTGCGAAAGCCTAGTCTTAGCTCATGAATGCGCTTCATTTGTCACAGCCTCCAGACGTTTAATAATTCAACAAAAGGACTAAACACCAGTAAGTAAACGCGGTATGCTCAATGTTAATCTGAATTCCACAGTCCCACTTTCAGTAGAGCCCTTAGCCACGCTTTGCTTTGTAGAGTTTAATAATCACTCACAAACAAACAAGTGTTCTGCATTAGTAATACTTCAGACACTCCACAAACTGCATTTAAGCATAGAAAGAAAGTTTCAAAACGTATTTGTATGTTCTTCTGGAATTCTGCCTTCTGTTAGAGAAGGAACTGTCTTGCAGTAGTCAAATGTTGTAAATCCTTAAAGTGCGAAGTTAAGCTAAAGCTCATTTGGATTTTAGGGTGGTTAGTTTAAGAACTTCGTGACTCGCTTTCTTTTCCCTTGGCGCTGCTGCTTGCATATTCAGTAACTTGTACATCTCCATCTTTTCACAGACCATGTACAAATAAAAGAAACTGTCTGACCAAAACAACAAAAAGGCGGCATTAAAAAAAGATCGCACACCTTTAGCTTTGATTACAGCACTCATTCGCTGTGGCTTTCTTTCAATAAGCTTTTGTAATGTCAAAAGATCCAGTGTTGCTTCAATTTTCACCAAGATCTTGTATTGATGATGGGAGAGTGTGACCACTGCACAAAGCCCTCTCCAGCACATCCCAAAGATTGTCAGTGGGGCTAAGATCTGGACTCTTGTGGCCAATCCATGTGTGAAAATGATGCCTCAAGCTTCTTGAACGTTCTTGTCATCTTGGAACATGCCCGTGCCATCACCATTGAAGGAATAACCTGGTCATTCAGGATGTCCAAGCACTCAGATGATTTCCTTCTTTGAGCACATAGTGTTGCTGAGCCTCGACCTGACCAACTGCAGCAAACCCAGAACAGAACAGTTGGGTAAATCCAGATGGTGACTTTGATCCTCGACTACAGTTGCACACTCCCCACTTTTGGGTGGAGGCGGATGGCAGCTTGAGCGACTCACGGCCGCTTCACTCGTAATTTGCAAGGGTTTATGGGTAATGAAGTCTCGGGAGACAGAAGTAGCGAGTGTGGCTGTGAAGGCTCGGGACTCTTGATGAGGGGCAGAGCAGCACAGTAGTGAAGAAGGATCAATGCAAACGTGCTCTTGAGTCTTGAGCCTTTTCTTGGCACTTAAAAAGTATTCGTACACGCAATGTTTTTTGGAGTTTTTCGTGAGTTTCAGTGTCTACCCGACTAGCATTAGCTGAGGTTCAACAAGAACTAGACAGTCTGGAGTTTATAAACAAGCCTCAATTGAACTAAAAGCTGAATACAACAGATCAATTCAGGAGCCAATTTAAGTGAAACCGCTCTGTTGGAACAGCGTTTTATAAATGAAAAACAGAGGTTAAATAAGAAACAAATGAAAGTCAACAAATGAAATGAATCCAATGTTAAGATATATTAGCTTTAAATTGTTTTTTTTTTTTCAAGAACCAGAAACGTTAAGGAAAGTGCAGATGGGGACCGCGCTGTGCTGTATTAACGGCTAACAAGACTAGAACTTCAATTACTCATGATATTGTTTTAAGGTCACTCTGTCCAGCCTGAAGGGAAGGTCAAATTAAGTCACTTTTGACCCAAATAAGGAGATAGTGTGCGCAGTCGAGCACAAGCAGCATCGCCATGGAAACACAAGGAGTTTGCGAGTGCTGCTCTGCGGTCATTAGGAATCAGACAGGAAGCTCTTTATTGCTCGTCACATTTGTGGGGCAGCGCAGGCCCTTAAAGCCCACGGCCTGGCCTTGCTCAGACACAGCACATCCGAACATAATCAGGAGTCGCACTTTTTCACCTTCCAATGCAACAACACTTCAACCGGCACTGCTGAACTGCAGAAATGCCACTGGAACATAAAAACAATCTTTGATTTGTACGTACCTGCTTTTAAATTTGTGCACAGCTTGATGGTATGGCTTCCTAATGCAACAGTGCTTTTACAGTTGGTGACTTAAGGCATCGTATGAAAGAAGGTAAAGAGTTGTGAAAGACATCCTCTCCTTCAGTGTGGCTCTCCTCGAGGTTTCTCTTTTTCCCACTGGGTTTTTGATTTTTTTCCTTGCCATGAAGGAGGGTCTAAGGACGACTGACACCCAGGGTAACTTTTAGTGCATCTGCTGCTTCACTGCTGACTGTTCGTTCAGCCTTTACATTTGTTTTTCTATTTCACTGTTTATTTCTGAGTCATTGCTGGTTTCCTAACTGTTTGTAAATCAGTAATATGTTGTTATGAACACTTTGTTGTGAACACTTGATGTGATTTGAAATCGTGGTGTGTGGTGGTCATCTTCAGGTCATCTGCAGTTGTGTAATTCATTTGTTAGGTGTTTTTCTAGTTAATATATATGGTTTACAAGCAGTTTAGACATAGTTTACACCAATTTAGGTCTTTTTTTTAGCCCATTTCAATGCCTGGTTTAGTCTTGATTTGATCTTGATGGAGGCCTTATGGAACTTGGGAGATCAAATACTTTATGAGGCGTGCAAAGTTTGAGAATCACTACCCTAGGCTATTGTGCAGAGCTTACAGTTTGTATCATTGAGTTTGTGTGATATGCTTTGAACTCCTCTTTCCGTAACAGTACACATTTGCCACCGATTACTTGGCTTTAGGTTGCTGAGTTGCTCCTTTCACAACTCAGCCCTGGTATCGGTGTATTGATACTTTGGGAACAATCCTTGTCTGTTTAATTTACCCTTCTTTTCCGGTTTTGCGTGAGCTTGTTGTGGAGGAAGCACCTGAACATGTGTGGGGCCATGTGGAACATGTGGATCAATTAGGGTGGGAGCTGTGTCAGCATTGTTTGCACCAAACGCCAAAAGGAGGCGGAGGGTGGGAAGCCCAGGAGGTCTGCGGCTTTTATGATGAGACGGGTGGGGGCAGGGAAGAGTCGTGTGTCTGCGCGAGACACAAACGGGGAGTTGTGGGCAGCGGGGGAATGTGAGAAAAGCCCGAGCTAGCGATGTGACGTGCTTGACCGAATCAGAGCTTTTGAATGGCCGTGTAACTTTTTATTTATTTATTTATTCATTTATTTGATAGGGACATGTGTGAACAATGAACATGTACCACACTACAACATTTATAGCCAAGGCTAATTTGCAATGTCTGTCCCTAGAAGGGCTTTTCAAATGCACACAGAAAGTACAAAAAATACATTTACAGCAACATTAATTGATTCATTCTGACATTACACAAAGGAAGTGCATTGAGTGCAAACTAAAAATGATGGCAGACTTGATCTCTTTTTAAAATACGCTTTAGTTCATTTTTAAAAGCCCCCAGATCTAAGTCCTGTTTCAGCTCAGGAGGCAAAGAGTTCCAAAGTTTAGCACCCTGGACAGTAAAAGCTGACTGTCCAAAGGTCTTTTTTCTAACGGGTACTTTCACATTTCCATTAGCAGCTCGAAGTGGAACTATGAGCCGTCTGAGAACATCGGGGCTTGGCTGTGCAGACATTTATACATTCATTTTAAGTTACAGAATTTAACAACATTTTCAAAGTTAAGTTTCAACGTTTAACTTCTGCAATACTCCACAATGGTGCATTCTGACAGATGTTTTATCTAAAAATTTTAATGTTCTGTTGTAAATCAGTCTTAAAGGCCTGATTGTTGTGGCTGAAAATCATTGCATGCATAAATACATTTGCCGCATTTCGTTTTTTAACCATTTTTAACAAACACAAACAAAACAGCAACAGGCAACCTAAGTAAAAGCTGTTTGCATGAAAAAATACACCCACATCAAAGGGTAAAAACCTGTCGCACAGCGAGTTTAGATGAAAACTTGTATCCCTCAGCAGTTACTTATGGAATAATATGGATTTTCTGGCTTTATTTTGTGTCAGATCAATACTGTATGAAAATGAGCCAGTCTTTGGAACGGCTTTGACAGAAAGAGATCCCATAGATTCAGCTCTCATTACACTCATGAATCCTATAGTGCTCCTCATGGCAGTGGGAGTGTGGGCTCTAGCGGCAGGATGAGAGGCAGAGGCACAGGAAGGAGGGAGGGTGGGTAAATAGCAGCCGTGGGACATGCCAGGACATGCTTTGGAGCCAGCACTGGGACTGTAAAGAGATCATTACCGAAGCCAAGGAGAAGTGAATAGAACCATCACATCTGGCGGCTGGCACCTGTCCCGGCCCCTGGCACGCTGGCTATGAGTTCGGCCTTGTACAGTTGTATAGCGATATCACAAGTATTTCGCTATTCGGATGTAGCTAATCATTACTTCTATCACATATCAAATGATCTTGTTGAAATACATTACAAGCTTTTAGGGTGTGTTATTACAGTCTATATTTACATTAAGGACGCCACTTGACATTTTAGTTAAAGCAGTGGGGCTTAATAGCACTTTAAACGCGTGCGATCGCAGCCTTGGCGCCACTTCTCTTCATAGTATTTACTGTATGTAGAACTTTATAGGTGCACATGCACAAACTGCGCCCCAGCAGGCATCTGGACACGCTTTAACTTACGCTAAAAAGTGTCATGTGCGCAATAAACATCAATAGAAAAAAAAAAAAAGCTTCTATATGCACTGTAATCATGCCTTTGTAATTAAAGAGTGATTACCGCATGCATACGATCCATCTGCGATGCACATTGGGCCAAGTGTTGGTTGCTATGTTTAAACTTGGCAGCATGTAAACAGCGATCACGGAACCTGAGCTCCTCGCAACTCTTTGAAATATTTGAACCAACCAAAATCTGCACTCGCTCCGTCGGTTTGTCAAGCTGCGAAAGTATGCACTAGCAAGAGGAAGAGGACACCCTTTCATTAGACACCCTCAGCTCTGGATGGGTTGAAATTCATTGTGTCAGAAGATAGAGTAAGTGTCGACTGTCAAAGAGCATGTTAGCGTGGGGTTTGTTTGCTGGAGATACATGATATGCTCAGTCTATGCATGGAAAAGTCAGCCGTCTTTTGTGTAATCAAGTAGCCGGGTCGTCCAACTTTGGCTTGCCCAAAGAACGACAGGCAGAGAAACATGTAGTCCATCACACATCAAAATGAAAATGGCGGCTTGTAAAAGTAGGAAGAGATGTTTGAAATACAACAAATGACAATCAAAGAGCAGTCTTGAGATGATAGAAGAGACATGCTACACATATTGGTTATCCACTAAATTTGCAAGAGAATGTTCTACGTAGCAGGGCTAGCTAATATGTTCTTTCTTGCATTGTTGTCACCGGACATTTGTAGGCCCACACCTTCTTGATATAGGGCAGCAATCAGTCCCTTTGCAATGATGGAATAGAATAACTCCGCTCCAATCCTCCCAAACAGGACGTATTACGTTCATATTACAATGAGACAAACAGCAACTAGGACAAAGACACTGAAAAGTACATGCCGCTAATTTGCACCATAAAAGAGGTTAAATCTCCCATTGTCTCAGAACAATGACTGCTTGACAAGTGAATTACCACTGGTATTAACACTACAATTAAAACTAATCTCACCAGTATGGCAGGTAAGGTGGAATGATGGACGATCGGAAAGCGATTAATTGTCTCATTTCGCCACTCGGCAGCATTCTCGCTTATACATCGCTCCCCCTGGGCGAGCTCGTCTTTCGGGTAGTTTGTCTAATTACGCAAAGAAAGGAAGTGTTCCAAACGTGGTGATGGATAGTTCGGGAGCTAAAATGAGTGGTGTAAGTGCAAAAAGTCCTCTTAGGAATTGCATTTTTAATTATCTCCAGTTATTAGCTAACTGCACAAGAGGAGTGTTAAATGATAAGGGACTTGGGTTATTGTTTGCAAGACCAAAGCGGTTGGAAGCTAGCATAATGTTCATTACAGAGTGAGGGACGGGCAACAATATGCCGTCTCATTGAGGGACATTCACAGCGAGCTTCTTGTCAGCCCGTTTAATTAATTCAGCGCGTGTGAATAGCATGGACAGCTGCAGACTCAGTGCGACAAACAAAAACACATTACTTTAGTAATTGAAACGATGCGGCCAAATGGTGTGTGCCGCGTCCCGGACTCCTGACTGTTCTCAAGAAGCACTTAGCAGATGGTTTTAAATGACTCTAGCACTTAAGAGACGGCATTTCAATTCTATTTTGAAAAACTTAAGAAACTACAGAAATTCACAAAAGAAACATATTTCCTGAAGTGTTTTTCGATGAAAATCAGGTTTTGTAAAGGTCGACTGAGCTATAAGATCATTCGCACCCACTAAAAGCGACATTAGCGTTGCACGTTTTAATATCACAAAGCTAATGTGCAAGTGTAATGCTTTTTTACTGGTGGAATTATTTCCACATAATTCACGTTCAGTATCAGACCTTTGTTTGTGGCTTTGACACGGAGCAGCGGTGTTTGCAGCTGGCATTAACACAATGGAAAAAGTCCGGCTAATTAAAAATAATTAGCGCCCAAGTGTTGCTTGGCTAACAGATACACAAGCTGTTGTTTTCATGATCACAGCAGGCAATAATGTGCACAGATGAAATAGGGCTTGTTTGTGTTTTGGTCACTGTTCTACTACATTGTGTTGGATTGACAAATACACAATAAATCGATCCACAGCTGAAATTTTCATTTGAATTTTTTCACACTCATAGAACCAGGCTCTAAGTTTTGCACATCCAATGCATGAACTTAATATTGTCTCAAGTGTATTAATTTCTAAATGGAGGTTGCTATAACTGTTAGCTGCCCTAACTCATTTCCGCCTCTCACAATACCTCCCGCAAAGCCGATAGTTCACATGAATTCATTATATGCAAGTTTTCAGTGCGTACAGCTTTATCAGATGGGAAATTGAATCAGGGCAAACTGCCGGAGAAACACATTCCACGGATTTACACTTACTTTGATGTTAGCAGCCAGTAAAAATGTGCCACAGATTTCTGCATTTACAATAAAGGCCTATGGTGCCTAAAGACATTTACTTTAGTGGACAAAAATGATTTGGTCTTGATCGATCCTCACACTCAGAGAACCAGAGTTGCAAAAATGTCCATCTTCGAATTTTATGCTATTGATTCCAGTTTGTATGGTAAAAAAAAATGCTTTGCCATACTTTGTTTTTGTTTTATTCTCATTTTCCTAAATATTATTTTGTCTGCAGGTTACTGTCACAGACCACGGCGTCCCTCCTAAATCCACCACGGTCCGCATCATCGTCAAAGTCCTGGATGAGAATGACAACAGGCCGCTGTTTCTGGAGAAGATTTACAAGATCAAGCTTCCGGAGCGGGAGCGCCCGGAGAAGGAGCGCGCCATGAAGAGAGATCCGGTTTACCGGGTCATCGCCTCGGACCGGGACGACGGGTCAAACGCGGAGATCTCCTACAGCATCGAGGAGGGAGACGAACCCGGGAAGTTCTTCATCGAACCCAAGACGGGACTGGTGTCATCCAAGAAGTTCTCTTCCGCAGGGGAATACGACATCCTCACTGTGAGTAGAATTTTCTTTTGATATACCGAAAAGTGTTGTGGTTTCTCATGTTGGATAAAAGTCTTAGATGATAATAAAGTTAGAATTTGAAACCAGAAAAAGGCTTCAAGTATCTATGGAATTTAAAACAAAGAAGAAATAATGGAATTTATGAACATTACTATTCTCGAGTTACGATTTCTTTTCAAAAAGCAGTCATCTGGTCTAGAGGACGGGAAGCAATTTCTGTAGATCGACTGGTAAGAGCTGGATATAAGCCTATCTGTCGAAGGGAGAGAGGATTTAGCCTAGTTGTTTGGTTAAGATAAGCAAGGTAGTGGGTGTGAAAAATATATTTGTGTCCAGTATTAACTTGAGTTGACCCAAATATCCTGAAGATTTATGAGTGCAGTTTGAAGTTGCTTTTTTCTGCTCTCTGACAAGCTTTGTGGCTTGTCTTTTAACTGTAAGTATTTTCTAATAAAATAAAAGCCTATTTATAGTTATGTAAATAAATAAGACAATAATAGGTGTATCAAAGAGTTACTGGTCAAAATAGAACTGTGTTTGGCTATTTGGCTTGTGTTGAAGTGGACATGCAATCATGTTTCCTATCAAAGACATACCTGGAGTTTCACTATATTCACGCAGTTTTAAGTAATCCTCGAGTTAATCCTGTTTAATTTAGCTGTTTTCTCTTCCATAGTATCAGCACTTCGTTCTGTACTTCCTGAATACAGTACAATACGTCATTGTTAAAACTCGAAACTGTCCTCCACATTATCCAAACATGTATATTGATTCTGAGCAGTCCTGCTCTCAGAGACTGAAGCTGTAAACCACCCTGTAAATTGAAACTGGAATTTAGTCTTGATAATAATAAATAATCAAAATAGATTTTATTTTACCTGTATTCCATTGTTACCATTTAATTCTTACAGAGATATCATTTCAAATTGTAAAACGTAAAATATATAATCTAAGAAATAATGTTTTGTATAAGGCTTTTTTCAGCCACATATGCGTGATATGGCCACTTTAATATCAAGCAATGTGGGTGACGTATCAAAATTAAGATGAAATGAATGAAAAATACTTAACCCTACTCTGAGCTGTGAGGCCCTGATGGTCTAGCAAAACATCCATCTACATTCTGTATATCTGCTGAACACCAAGAGAAAACCAGTCAATCCCTTTGTTTTATGCACTGGTATAGGAATTTCATTAGACGCTTATTGTTGTTGTGCCATGACTTAAGCAGTTCTGCCATTTGTCACTGCGGTGCCATTAACAAAGTGTCAAATTGCACTGCGCGTTGCAGTCACAGAGCTGTTGGAGGGTTATGAAGAAATAATTTGGTATGTGTGAAAATGAATCAGAACTGTCACAGCTCCACCTGCAGTATTTACCTCCTTTAGCTCATTTGTTAAATTGGCTGTCAGAATGCAATGTGCTGTCATACACTTCTTAATGAAAGTTTGTATATGTTTTATTCTCCTGCAAAGGACATTACCTAAACATGATTTGACCATTCAGTCTATTCAAATTGCCATTCATTTTTCTCCCCTCATAAACTTCATCTCCTTTCTCACGCAGATCAAAGCAGTGGACAACGGCCGCCCTCAGAAGTCGTCCACGTGCCGCCTGCACATCGAGTGGATCCCCCGGCCTGAGATCCCGGAGCACGCAGCCCCTCTGCAGTTCGAGGAGTCCCCTTTCACCTTCTCTGTCATGGAGAGTGACCCCGTGGCGCACATGGTGGGGGTCGTAGCCACCGAGTCTTCAGAGCTCCCGGTGTGGTTTGAAATCACAGGTAGGGCGTCACCAAAACCTCCCCTGTACTGTACCTCTCCTGGGCATTTCTATAAAAGCTTGGTGTGTAGGCAGTACTAACATATGTAGTAGCACTAATTGCTTTAATGCTTTACAAGTATTGGTACATGGACTTCAGTGACTTTAGGGCGCTTTGTAGAACAGCCATTTACTTTTGGATGTAAAATAGCCAGTGACTATAATGCACTTCATCCTTTAAACACAAGCTTTCAATAAGTTTTAGGCTGATGAGAAATAAACACAACAGACAAAATCTTGTAAAATAAGTGCTGAATTCAACCCAATTCTATAAAATATAAATGGCTGGAAAAGCTACCTTTTGCTTTGAGGATATTTGAGACTAGGGAGACAGTTAGTAGCCAGGATGGTATATGAGGAAAGAGTAGCCAAGACAGGAAATTACACAAATTTCATAGGGTTGTTTTGCCAAGACTGTTATCAAATTGGACTCATTAATGTAGAATTATTGAAAACTTTTAGCAAACTTTGGAAGGGCTAAAGAGATGCATGTTGGAGACGCCTGATATCCGATAATTCCACATTGATTGAATCACAGGTTTATTCATAGTCTTTTAAATGTGCTATTTATTAATATAGGGTACTATGCTAGAGGTATTGCTAACATTTAATATTTTTCTGCTTTTTCTTTCTCCTTCTAATCAATCTTTTACTGACTCCTCTCTTGCTGTGTGTGCTCTGTCACTGCGCTTCTCTGGAATGCCGTGTGCGTTGTAGACGATACTGAGGATTCTGAGCTCTTTTACATCCTCCAGATGGCTTGTGACCACAACTGTACAGCAGAAGGTAGAAGAAGTCTGCTGGATCCTCCTCATAGGCCGTGCTCGTGCTCCCAAATCATCCCGTGTTTACCCCGTTTCACCCCCGTTTTACCCCAGCTCACTACTACTGTCATAACTAGGGCTGCAGGATTAATTGCAATCCGACAGTGAAAGAAATTTGAATCGTCACAAAAAATACAAAAACAAATATTTATAAAACAAAATACGCACGGTTGTGCAGTCGTTCAGACTTTTACAATCTGCTTCAAAATGCATCCGATACCGCTATCTGTTTACCAGTTCACTTTCAGGGGTGGTCAAAATACTTTACTTTACTTACAAATACTTCTGCTCAAATATTACTTCAATACAGTGAAAGTATTAACATATTCAAAGTAGAAAGTAGAATTTGTTTTAATGTTGCTGTGAACACTATAGGGACAAAACTTCTTCCCTGCGGTGAGCCAGTGCATTGACACAGTATCTATTGTTCGGGAGCGTTTTAAACAGGACATATAAATGAGACAAAACACAACAAACTTTTACTTATTATTTTGGAGTCTTTATACGAAATGTAGTATAGTAGAAAACAGCGTATTTATCTTTCAAATGTAGTGGAGTAAAAGTAATGTCTTCAACAAAAATACTGCACTGGTGAAGTACTAGGCCTGTCACGATATCAAATTTGAATTTCAATATAATGTGGTAGGAAAATTTCACAATATCGAAAAACAATATTATTGACTCTAAAGAAACTAGTCAAGTAAACTTTTGTTCTAAAAGTGCATTAAAATACCACCAAGGCGCAATAAACATAAAGTATAATGTAACCTTATTTGCTTCAGTAAAAAGTATTTTTTTTACAAAGAAAAAATAGGGGGAGAATGCTACTAAATGATGAATATTGAGCCCAAAAATATATAGTTTGTAGTAAATTGACCACCTCTGGTCAGTTTTCATTCTTCTTAAATGGTAATGCAGTGGTTCTTAACTGGTGGTTTGGGACCTACAAATTGGGGGCCTTTAAAAAAACAATTACTTTTACTAAACCATTAACAGTTTATCATATTCGGCCTTGTAATGAATGCTCGAGGAGGATATGCTACTTTTGCTGTGATACATTGATGCATATCTAATCAATTCCAAAATCATGCAGCCCTAATCATTACAATCAATTTGTTACCGTGCCACTCTCTCCCCTATTGCACTTGTGACCTGACTCCCAACTCTCCATAAGAAAGCAGTAAAACATGCTGTCCCTTACATGTGATGTGAATAAGGCGTTCTCATCCTAAAGCATTCCATATCAGTTTTTTTGCTGGTCCCATTCATTGTACTATTTGTATATTTGATGTCCATACTTGGACGCTTGTTGCTAATTGCATGTGATGGCTGTTACGCAACGAAAGGTTTGAGGAACAATGGCGTGTCTGTTCCCTGTCTGCATCAGAATGCCACAGGATTATTTTGATCGGGTTCCACTCTTTTATTTGCCTGAGTCCAGCTTCCAGTGTTGAATGCTTTTTTTTTGTTTTGGTCTTTCCCGACTTCTCCTGGTCTCCCATTACTACATAGTGTTTTGTGTTGTACAAAATCTTAAATTGTCATCCATCCAAGTGTGCGTTCAGTTTTTTTTCGTATGTTTTGTGTCATATTTTGCTTCAGAATAGTTGTTTACTACTTAAACTTTACTAACTTTATTCGTTTGTCGTCTTTCCTTGCAACTTTTCTCCTCAGTTCATGTTATCACTCCTCTTTATGTAGGCTGTTATGAAAAGTCATGTGCTCGGCATCTGGCAATATCAGTCCTTTCTATGTCTTTATCTGGTGGTTCTCAAACTATGCTACATGTACCACTGGCGGTACTTGGGGTTCTTCAGGTGGTACTCAGGGTCATCAGCAATGTTCTACTTTGTTCGAGTTATTTTTCCCTGGTTTAATGATAGCGGGTTTACACTAAATTTAGACATAAATACACCACCTGACCAAAAAGAAAAGTTTAGGTTCAGCAACACTACAGTGTGTGCCCAAAGAATGAGATCAGCTGACTGCTTGAACTTGGCCACCGCAGAGTCCAGATCTCAACCCCATTGAGAATCTTTGGGATGTGCTGGAGAAGGCTTTGCACAGTGGTCACACAATCCCATCATCAATGCAAGATCTTGGGTGAAAAATGAACGCAAGCACTGGATCTTTTGACATCGCAAAAGCTTAATGAAACAATGCCACAGCGAATGTGAGCTGTAATCAAAACTAAAAGCAGTCCAACCAAATATTAGAGCGTGTAGCGGGCAGTGTATTTTAAGAGGTGGAAGGATACTGGGTATGATAAGTTTGAGAACCACTGTCATGTTAATTTCTCTGTTTGCTGCTCCCCCAGTTACTATTTTCTTTCCGATGTAGGCTAGTATAAAAACGTCATGCGCTGGGCATCTGACAGTGTTCATCCTTTCAGTGTTTATTCTTTGCCTTACTGGTCATGCTCTCCCATAGCTTTGTCGTGATTAATTCTCGCCATATCATGTAACGTGTAACCATACAGAGAAACCCTTTGACGTACATAGCCTTCAGCACACTTCAATATTTCCATTTGCCTGTGCTCATCACTCCCTTCATTTCCATGTTTAAACAACCTTCACACACACAGTAGAGTCCACCTAATCCTTTGTCCTCTTTCTTTTGAAAAAAAAAAAAATCACTCCACAGGTGGTAACTACGACAGCCGCTTTGACGTGGGCAAGGCCAGCGGAACACTGATCGTCGCGAGGCCGCTGGACGCCGAGCAGAAATCAAATTACAACCTGACAGTGGAGGCCTCCGATGGGACGCGGACTGTCAGCACCCAGGTAATTGAAACGCTAATGAAAACGCTCGGATGTTGATGAGTTACTTGTCATACCTATGCGTTTTTTTCCCCCGTTCTTCCGTTATCCATTCTGTAAGATATGGTGAGGGACTGGCTTGAGTAATGAGTGATGCAGTACTTGCATTGTCCACCGTGGCAAACAAGCTGGCAAATATACTCTAAGTTTGTTGATAAGATCGTTTCATACATGCTGTGTGAGAAATGAAGAACAGAAACTTTTTTTTTTACGTTAAATGTCTAGTTATGGGTTTCAATCAAACCCTTTGTAGGAATTTTGACCCTCGCTGGCAGAAAAAATTATCACTTTTTTTCCATAGTTGAAAAAAAAAGCTTTAACTATTATACTATATAATAATCCAAAAAATAATCTTTCATTTTTACTCCTTCAAACTCCAAACCAGAATAGCCTGTGATGATAATTGAAATATCTATTATAGAAAACGCAATCTCAATGGCCGCCGCCTGGGCGCCGCCATGTTTATTTCCCATACCGACTTTGAAGCTAAGCAGGGACGGGCCTGGTTAGGACTGGGATGGGAGACCGTTTGGGAACACCAGGAAGCCTGGCGACAGTAGTGAGTTTGTGCGTGGTTGGTGGTGGGGGCTGATGTGCGCATAATTGTTCAGCAACTTTGAGCGTCTGGAAAAGCGCTATATCCGCGGCCGGCCCCCACGTGATGGTCCCACCAGCCGCGGGCATTGACCACGGGTCCATATGGACCGCGGTGCTGCTGTCCGAGGACAACCCGCCGTCAAAACAACGCGAGTGCACGACATCTGACTGCCGTGCGTGTGCGCGCATCCAAACAGGGCGATGTGTGTCATCGTCACTCACCTGCAGACGCTCTGCACAGGTACAGTTACATCCTCCAAAAGACATCTGCGCGTCTTTGTTTAAGTCTCTCCTGCAGTGACCGAGGCTGTGGTTCATTATAGATCCAGGCAGTATTCCGTCTCTAAAGCTTTGTCTCCGAAAAACAGTACACGCAAAACATTGCCCAAAAGCCTCTAATCACACGCGCTGCTCCGACTGATTTCTCCTCCGTGTGAGTAAAAGCGAAAATGAAACTACAACTTCACGAGCACATGGCCTGCACTGCGTAGTTTTTTTCTTTTTTTTTTTTGCTGCTGTACCATTTGTTTTCTATTTGGCTTTCACGTATTGTGAGCCCAGAGGTACATTTCATTCTAAAGCAGCTTTGAACGCATTGCCAATTTTATTGTAAAGTTATAACTACTGTCTAACAACGATCATTAGGCTATTTCATTTCAAAACCTACTTATTATTTTTTAGATTGTACACTACCGTGATGCACCAAACCACGGGTCCTGCACCGTGAACCAAACCGTTACAGCTGAACCCCTAATATTTATCCATAATTGTCCCACTGTCTCTTGAATTCTATTCCCTGAGTTTAGCGAACATATTGTCGTTGTAGTATATAAGAAAAGAGTACGGGTGCATCAAACACTCCAATTGCAGATTGTTTGAAATTATTTTTAGCATTCATTATTTTAAACATTTGTAGTGGCCATAGTTTTTGGAATGGGTTGGGAACCACTGCTCTACAGCTGAACTGTGTGACGGGTTGGACATTTCTTTGTAATCACTCATAATCTCAGAATATCAAATGTGGAGACTAGCGAGGCCCGGCCGAAGGCCGGGTCTCAGCTAGTATATGATATATTTCAATACATTATGGTGTCAATTTTGACCAATCAAATGATGAGACCCATTGATAATGCATGAATCAAAATTCCTATGGATAATTCATGGCTATTATGGTCATGGCTCCAAAAAGATAGTATTAAAAATATTTGAGTACTGAATATTTGGGGATTTTATATATTTGTGTTTCTTGGCCGGTGGTTCCCAACTGGTGGGTCATGGACCTTTACCAAAAAATGACTGTTGATGAATTGTGTTGGTTGTTGTCAGCCTTATGATTAATGCTTGAAAACAGAGAAAATACTTTGTTTTGATTCTACAACAGGGTCATCCTCCCTCGCCCCAAAGCTCATGCCTTATTTCTATTGTTTCTCGTCTCTCCACTTTGTTGCTATTCTCTATCTGTGATCCTCTCTGTGATGAGAACCTCTTCATCTTGTTCTTCCACCAAAATGAAAAAGCAGTCTGTCTTTGTCCTGTGACACCCTCAAACTGTCAACAATGAAAAATGCCTTCAATCGCCGGCGTAATATGGGAAAACTTTAGTCACTGTAAACTGCCAGGAGTTTGTGCGAGAATATTTTACATACTTCTAAAGCACCTCAACAATACATTTAAATATATTAGCATGCTAATTTAATCTCTTGCGTCCCAGCTGATCCCAAACAATGATAAAAGGCTCGACGCTCGCGAGATGTCTCTGGTTTTGTCCCGCTGGTCATGCCCTGTCGGTAAAGATTTGGACGGCGGGGTACATGGTAGTTTGGCTCGCATGGGACAGTGGCATTCAAAATGTATTGGCCATTGTCCGCCGAAGGCGAGCATCAGAGGACTGTAGCTGGAAAAGAATCTATTTGTTGTCACTGCGTATGAATGAAGTCTTTCATCATCTGGCTGCTTTGCTCCAGCGAGCCTGGATCTGTGCAGCGCATCCACTCAGGCCTTTCAACTTTTGGCCCCAGCCTGAAAAAGGTAGGTGGGGAAGATGATTATTTGGTATCTTTATAGCTTAGAATTCGTTTTGAATTCTAAAGCAATGACATAAAGGTGGGCGAGCTGTCAAAAGATGTGTATCACGATTTTCACAGAGCCTAGATCACAATTTTGATTTGATTTCAATCTATCTGCACTTTGTATATTACCTTTAAGAGTTGACTAAAGCCATCCACTGCTTCTGAGCAATCACTCTTCACAATTATTGGTTAACTCTGCATGTCACTCAGAGGGGGATTGTGGCTGTCCAGTACGAAGTAGTGAGTTGGAAAAGTGCCCCAGTGTTTGAGTTTACAAATGACTAAGATTCAATTTCTACCGTCATCGCCCAGCCTCACATTTGTGTCGTAGTCGCTTGAAATCTATTTCCACATATTCAGTAATTGTCTAATCTTTTGTTGCTGAGCCAGCTACTTGCAACTCTGAGCTTGGACTTCTGGATGCGTGTTTACATTAGCATCGCCAAGATTTAGTCACAAATTAACCAGCAAAACACTTCAAAGCCTTTGACAATGCACAACAGAATGAAACAAACAAAATGAAACATACAAAAACCACACTGTGTAAAATTGTCAAAATGAAAATTATATTGATCTAGCATTTAGAAAGACTAAAATTGTTCTCTGATATTTGTCTTCTTTAGTAGATTTCAATCAGGGAAGAGTTGCATCATTCCTACGCACATAGAATGGAAAGGCTACAGCTTCCAATGTCCTAATAAATCCCTGAAAGGCTCTTAATTCAAAAGCCCCTCACCAAACCTGCGAGCGCTGACATTTTAAGTCAAATTAATCACATGCAAAGGTTAAACGATTCAAAAGCTCCAGTGCACAGTGGGGGTCAGTCCCAGCAGGTCCGGCCGTACTGGCAACCCTCTTTCGCACAACGAACCGCACACTTTTATTCAATTTCTTTCTTTTCAGACACAAAACTTGCTACTTCCAAGAACATGCCTGTCTATGAACACGCATATAAAGTTAGAGTAGGTGCCAGAGTTAATAAGCCCTACTACTCTTTACAGCTTCTTGTGAAAGTATGTAAGGCAGAAAACTATTAAATTAAGAGTTAAGATCACATATATTTGACAGGTCCCAAATTAATGTTGGTTTGACATTCTGGTATCTGTCTTAGAAAAAAACTCCAGATTACCTTTATGCATAATGCTTTTTCATACCTTGTTCTTGTGCGCTTGTGTCAGCAAAAATATATAAATCTCAAGTCAGATCTTCGCCACTTTGCAACGTATTGTGGTTACTTCTTGTACTATGGATATTGCTAACCCAGAAAGGAATGTTTGAATAAAAATGAATTCATCCTATAGTGACAAATTCATTGTTGGTCTTTATGGTGAACACATCTAGACAAGCCCGACTTAATTTAATTGCAAATCACTCCCGTGCCGTACACCTCGTGAAAGCTTCCACTCCACCTTATCTCTCCCTCAAATCAAAGTCATGTGGATGCGCGCTGCCAGACAGGCTGGCCTATTTTCTCTCTCCTTGGAATGTTTTCTTTTCTTTCCTTTTTTTTTGTTGAATATATCACCTCTCTATTCCTTCTTTGTCTTCCTCCTCTCACATCCGCACTCATTGGCCCAGGCATGCCGGGGTACGATGATGATTATTCTGTTTGGACACAGAGCGGATGAGAACACTGGACCTCTGTGGGCAGTGGGCTGTGTTAATCCTGTTTTGGGAACACGTCGGGGCGCCCGGTGCCAATGGCCGGCCTTTGCCTGCCTGCGCCCGAGAGCTGCCACCTGGTAGGGGGGCTTCCTCTCCTACGCGTGGTACAATCAGACCAGCATGAGCTCCCACGTGTCCCGTTCTGGACAGCACATAAACACTGCTGCCATTTGTTGTGCCTTTTGTTCCGCTACAGCTTTGTTTTATTATCAAATGTACTTGCAGAGCCTATTAGGTGAACAATTTGGAAAAAAACATAAGTGGAACAATTGAAACAATTGGATTCAGGGTTTGAAATACGTCAAACGCTAGTGGATTTCTGTTTTAGCTAGCAACGTTTATTCTCACCAGCCAAGTGATCTAGCGTGCTGGTATGGATGCTAGCTGAACATTTGAGACTGAATGAGAATTTAAAAGGAAAAACAGCTGGAAAATTTGGAAAAGATCTTCAGCGGTAGACCTGTAGTCCCACCATTTTTTTTGAAACCAAAGCCAACCTATCCCATGTTACCATCGGCTTTTATATGAACAAAATAGTAAAACACAATGAACATCAAAGTTACCAGCATTATTTGAGACCGACTAGTGACCAGTGAGCAAAAATTTCCCATTTGCATTTTGTCCAGCTAAATGTAGTTCAACATTACCAGCAGCAGCTTAAGTAGTAGTACAAGTAGTAGTAATAGTAAAAGTATAAGTGATAGAAGGCAGCTGTAGTATGAGTAAACATGTGTTGTCGCTATCAGGAATTTCCATAAAATTCAGCAATTTGTTCCTTTTAGGCACGTCAGGTTTTTGACCTTGTGTAGGATTGTTTAAAGCTGAGCGAGCTGAGAGTTGTCTAAATAAGACGAAGTGTATTCTTGTCTTACTTACACCTGGCTAATTTGAAGACTTATTACGAGTAAGAAGAATTATTATAGCAAGCCCAGAAGCAAATCAGTTGAAAGTCAAAGGCTCATGTCTTTTTATTCGGAGCTTATTGGTTTATTGTAATTTGAATACTGGAGGCTTAGCTTGACACAATTATTGTTTCATTGGGACTTAGAAAATGGTATGCACTGTGTATAAATCAACTGTTGTTTGTGTTAAACCACTTTAGAATGACACGTAGGCAAAAGCAGTATCATAACTTGAGTTTAGTAAGTGAATATATATTATGATAGAAAAAAGACTTTGTTGCTATGTTGCTACCCAGCATCAACACCCGACTTAGCGTCAGCACGGCTCAAGGTCTGTGGGAGGTCTGCGGAAAACAGGCGTCCATTCTGCGCAGTGTTTTCCATCAGAGCGTTGTGTGTCTGAGAAGGATCAGCTGATGGAGCGGAGTGGAGGGCTTGTGCATTCCAGGCCGGGCACCTCATGGCCAGGAGCTGCGCCAGCCTCCTACAGCCCCCCCCCTCCTCCCTACCCTCCCTGCCCCGCCCCTTCCCTATCCTTTCTCCCCACCCCCGCACACACAGAGCCTCAACACTTCCTCCCTACACTGTGAAGAAGCACCTCAAGCTGCGCAATCTGCTCCTGCTTCCCATCTTATCTCCGTCCAAGTTTGCAAAGCCTCTTTCATGGTTTCGGCATCACATGGCAACGCATAGGCTTTGATGTAGCGATATCCAGGTCTTTGTGCCGCGATGTACGGGAAGAGAAAGATGAGTGTGCATAAAAATGTGCCGCTATATACGTTTTGAGCTTGTGCCTCTTTCATGGAATCTGAAATCAGCGAAATAAGCACAGGCTGTTATGGGAAGGGTCGAGAGGAAACAAGTGTCTTTCGCAATCACATCAAAAAGCATATTTTTATCTTTATCAAATGTGTCCGCAACATAGACACCAACAAGTGACTTTTGACGTTAGTGCGTTGGTCAAGAGGCAACAAATTAAACTATTTTGTAAAAGAGATGAGTTGGTATGTCTCTAGCAAGCATTTGTGCCAAGGTAAATGTTTTGTTTTGTTGTTGCTCTCTTTCAATGTAGTCTATGTAGCGTCGATGTATCACAATAATCTTGTTGACACCAGGATTATACAGAATCCTGTTGTTTCTACCACGTTTTGATCCCATTTAAGTTGTGTAAATATACTTTTTGCATGTCAAACTACAAAAGCTAGATCTTTCATGTATTCACCCACCAAAAGTGACCATTGCTTGTTTTTTTCTGTTCCTTTTTTTTTTTATTTGAAAAACCAACATCACGTCTGCTCTCCCTCTCATCTCACCTCACAGCGCCATCTTCCTTTAGTATCTCCATCTGTCACTCATCTGTGTCTCAGCCCGGATCGCGCCAGCGCTCCCAAGAGGAAGACGTACACAAAAACTCAAACGCCTTTTCTCCTACACCAGCGTTTTCTGCCGCAGTCAGCCCGCATCATGCTGCTTCTGTGATGTTCGGGGCCAAAGTTCCGTTTGAAGTGTTTGAAGGGAGTGCTTGCAAAATAAAGGGGGAAAGGCACATTTGTGTGTTAAAAGCCGAATGCCGCTTTTGTGAACCCTTTTGAAACCCTTTTGAAACCATGTAAAATAGCCAATTGTCCGCGGACGTCAATGCCTCTGACCAGGTCGCAATGTTTGCTTTTGTCACCTCTCAGTCGTTACTCACAGTACGTGTTATCTGACGCTGGCCAGACTGAGATACAGTGGACTGACACTTTGCATGTGAATGTGTGGGCTGAAGGAAATCTGTGTAGGGAAAAGGAGGAATTTGCGACAGATGGATGCTGGTCCTATATGTATAATGCTGGAACAAACATAAAGGATTATTGAAATTAAGTGATTGGAATATAATAGTTGTGTTTTTATGGGTGTATTATAGTTTTGAAAAATGTTGAATATGAAAATTGAATATGATTGCTTTCAAAATACACTATGGACTGAGGTCTAAATGAAAAGTGATGTTATAATATTGTATAAAAGCTTACTTCGTGCTGCAGTAGCTGTATTCAACAGTCATGCAATAACTCGGTTTTGTCATTGCGCCATATTCTTGTCACTCTGTGCAACACCCTGCATTCCCACTCAAACTTTATTACAATTTCAAAACAGTCAGAGTTTTCAATCCGTCATCTGTACTGGGTTGTTGCATATACAGCCTCCATGGTAAATGGCAAATGGTCACATTTATATAGCGCTTTAGGCACTCAAAGCGCTTTACATCAACGAACCACTCACCCATTCACACTCTCATTCACACACCAATGTACACAGACACTCGAGGCAAGGTGGGTGAAATGGGTCAACTGTCTTGCCCAAGGACACAACGACAGTGTGCACCTGCGGGATTCAAACTGCCGACCCTCCTATCACAAGACAACCCGCTCTGCGCTACTGTCGCTCCATTCAATGAACGTTTTTCATTCTTCAGAGGCGACACTACTGTCTGCTACTCTGCGATATTGATATTTGAATCAAACTAGTCCCCGAAGCAACTTGATGGCCTGCGTTTAATTATCCTGCAGAAGCACGCTCACTTTACCCAACATCTCCTTCATTATTTGTTTGACTGCGGTCGGTCATGACGCAGCACCGGTGGCTCGTTGCCAGTGAACAGCCCCTGTAGTCAGCACGCCGTCTCCCACCCCCTTCAAAGATGACATCTGTGAGCCTCCGTCTCGCTGCCAACTTCACAGCACACAACAGATTGTAAATGTTATCGCTCCTGTCAGATCCACTTTATATTTGTCCATGATATATGCTTACCGGGCTCGGTTAACGGCATTACCAGCAAAAAAAAAAAAAAAACATCAGAGCGAAAGCGGTTTGACACATATAGTCAAGCTTTTGGGACTAGTCTTTGCCGCGAAAACAGCTCAACCCGGTGCGTTTCTGCGCGGGACGCTACCCCCTGGTGTCTGGTATGCAGGTGTCTAATCTAGCCTGATCCCTTTGTTCCCCATGTTTGGCGAACGCTCCAAGCCCCCTCACCGGCCTGGGAAGCAGAGATGGCATTCCAGCAGCTCTGCATAATCCTCCGTCGGAAGTCCACTAGACGACTGGCTGCTGTTGATAAAAGCGGCTCCCAGTGGAAATGTACAGTTTTTGGGGGGATGCGAGAGGCTTTGGTGTGGGTTGAGGGCGCTGTGGCTTCGTGTTTTTCTGTCTAAAGAGAAGGACATATGACTCAATTTATCTCACAGACTAAATAGCATTTCAGTCTGTTTTTAGTGACGTCCACTAAAATCTAATCTTGACACAAAACAACATCTTTTTGGGGTTGAGTCTTTTTTCTGTCTCCTTTTTTTTCCGCAAGGTGCTATTGTGATTTGTATTAATATTGCTTTTGCTGCCATCCATATTGATTTTCTGTGTACTTAGAGACACAGCCTCAAATGTGATTCAGTCTAGTTGAGAATTTTTGTCTTTGCTGCGGTATATTGTAAATCTTAATCTATTTGTGATTATTGGGGGTTTCATCTTTTGGTAATACTCAGATAATACTTCTAATACGACAAAAACAACACACATTAATTCAAAGAGCTTTATTTTCAGCTCTGTATACAGTAAATAAATACGCAATAGACAGTGGTGTTTGTTCTTAGAAACACCAAGGATCAATCGGTACCTTATCTTTGTTGATTCATTTAGGGTTATTGATCTGGGTTACTTCTTCATGGTCTTTATGTTTATTGTATTTTCTACTTGATTGATCAAATTTAGGGCACTGCATGGGTTTTCAAAAGCGATTCTCTTTGCTAGGATTGAAAACTCCCAGACTGCTGTGAGCTCGTACAAACTTCTTACTGCATAGCACACCTATAAGGTTGCCACGATTGAATATTATTCTATGATATTTATGAATACACAATACATGAATGCATTTCTGGTCTTTAGTACAAGAGAGTAATAAAAGCTCTTCCAGCATTTTAACTTATGCTCCATGTGTTCCACCAGGTGCTGATTCGGGTCATCGACACCAACAACCACCGTCCTCAGTTCTCGCAGCCACGGTACGATGTGACGGTTCCTGAAGACACGCCAGCTGGAACCGAGGTCCTGACCATCACTGCGACGGATCAGGATGAGAAGAACAAACTGACCTACACCCTCCTGAGCAGCACCGACCCGTTCAGTCTGAAGAAGTTCAGGCTGGACCCGGGAACTGGGACGCTTTACACGGCTGAACCACTCGACCACGAGACTATGCACACGCACATCCTGACTGTTATGGTAAGTATGCACAGCCTTCTCAAAACATGGTGGCATGATCCTGCTTAAAAGGGTCACAAAGGGCATCTGTTTGATATCAAAATGATTGATCAGCGCAAATTGGGAAACAAATATATTCGGAAAATTGGTAAAGATGCATTTTTTTATTGTGAGGAAAAAAAGATGGCATGCAGTATTTGAAATAGGCAAAGTTTTATACTAAGTTTTATACTCCTTTTGCCCCCTCCCCTTTTTTTCTTTTTTATTATCAGGTACGAGACCAGGACATACCAGTGAAGAGAAACCTCGTCCGCGTAATTGTAAACGTAGAGGACACCAACGACAACGCTCCCTGGTTTATTGGCACTCCTTATTCTGGCCGTGTCTTTGAGTCCGCCGCTGTCGGCACGGCTGTTCTCCAGATCACTGCCCTCGACAAGGACAAAGGCCAGAACGCCGAGATCCTCTACAGCATAGAATCAGGTACTTTACACTCTGACACTACCAAATTGAGACGGAAAACAACAAATTTACAGAGTTTGTTGAGGCTCGTTCAAGGATGTCAATGCATTCAGTGAAATATGAGTCATCTGGAGAGCCGCTGCCCACTGCATCTTGATCATGAATGGAATACTTGACAGAGTGGAGAATATTGGAGACTTTGTCAGAGGATCTCCAAACACGTGGGAGACAAGAGTTCCCCCTCATATTTTCCCATGATGGCATTACAACATGCAACAATGGGCCTAGTTATGAGAACATGATGAATGCATTGTTGAAAAAAATATGACATATTTCTATTTGAATTTATTTGTGTTGTAGATAGCATTTGGCTACAGAGTCTATCATATACTAGTAGTAATATAGTATATCATATTGTTTATACTGTACAAAATGAAAACAGATGAAACAAAAATGTAGTCATATTCAATTGAAAGTATACAGTGGGTTTATTTTGACACTTTTACACCCTAATAACATGGTGAACTGCACAATACAGCGAAGACTTTTAACCAAAACAGATTGATTTAAGGATACAAATAAATCAAATAAACATAATCATAAAAGTCAATGATTATCTATTTTGTTTTTTCTTCTCAGGAAATGTGGCAAATGCTTTCTCTATCGACCCTGTCCTCGGAACAATTACCGTCGCCAAGGAACTGGATCGCAGCAGCAAGACCCAATTTGAGCTCACAATCAAAGCTTCGGATAAAGGACTATCTCCATTGTCTACAACAACTACTGTACGCATCGTGGTAACCATTTCTGACAACGCAGCGCCCAAATTCACTGAAAAAGAGTACTCTGCAGAAGTCAGCGAATCAGCCAATCCAGGTACTTTTGTCAGCTTGGTCACAGCCGTCAGCCAGTCATCGATTTTCTATCAGATTAAAGGTGGCAACATCAATAACGCCTTTGATATCAACCCCAACTCTGGAGTGGTAGTGACTCTGAAAGCTTTAGATTATGAAACCACCTCTCAATATAAGCTTACGATACAAGCTACCAACATGGCAGGCCTGTCCAATAACGCAACACTTCAAATCCACTTGAAGGATGAGAATGACAATGCCCCGATATTTGTCCAGAATGAATTCAAAGGCGTTATTAGTGAATCGGCTCCTGTCAACAGCATCGTTTTGACACCTGAAAACACACCTTTTGTAATCAGAGCCATTGATGCCGACAATGACCGCAACGCTATGCTGATTTACCAAATCGTTGAGCCGTTCGCTCATAACTACTTTGCCATTGACTCTAGTACCGGGGCAATCAGAATCACTTCTGCTTTGGATTATGAACGCAGAAATGTGTTCCGTTTCACAGTGCAGGTGCATGATTTGGGAATGCCACGCCTATTTGCGGAAAAGGCAGCCAACGTGACTATTGAAGTGATTGATGTAAACGATTGCCCCCCTGTTTTCAGCAAAGAGCGTTATGAGGCTACTGTCGTTGTGCCAACATACAAGGGTGTGGAGGTCCTTCAAGTTAATGCTACAGATGCAGATTCCAAGCCCAATGCTAGACTTCTCTATTCGATTGCTGAGGGTAACATTGGAGATAAATTTAAAATAGACCCGAACAGTGGCATGATTTCCATCCAGAATGTCACCCATTTGAGAAGCAGATATGAGCTCATGGTTCGGGTTTCGGATGGCAGAACGGCAGCCGTTTCGACAGTGAAGATAAATGTAAAGGAAAATAAGGAGAGCAAACTGAAATTCACGAAGGAATCTTACAAATCTTACATGCAAGAAAACTCAAAAGAGAAAAAGACCCTAGCTGTTATTGCTGCTGTTGGAAACCAAGTTAACGAACCATTGTTTTACAGAATATTAAATCCCGATAATAGGTTTCAGATAAGTCGCACTTCAGGAGTTGTCTCAACCACCGGAGTTCCATTTGATCGCGAGACACAAGATACATTTGCCATTGTCGTTGAAGTCATAAGAGAGGGCAACCCAGATGAAACTGCTCACGTTCTTTTAACTGTTACCATTGAAGATGAAAATGATAATAAACCGATGTTCATGAATCGTCCCTACCATGCCTTGGTTCAAATGGATGCTGATGAAGGCCACGTGATTTTCCAAGTCTCAGCCGTGGACAGAGACATTGGCCCGAATGCTCATATCCAGTATCAACTCAAAGAACATCAAGACCACTTTGAAATTACCCCATCAGGTGAGATACTACTCCGTGAAAAATTTGACAAAGAGTCCCTCAATAGAGACTTTGTTGTTGTCGTAATAGCCAGGGATAATGGCGAGCCGTCTCTCTCTGCTGAAGTAGAAGTACCAATAACTGTAGTGAACAAAGCAATGCCGGTGTTCGAAAAGCCTTTCTACAGCATTGAAATTCCAGAAAACATCCCATTGCACACTCCTGTCCTCCATGTGCAGGCAAATGATTCAGAGGGACCACGTATAGTGTACACAATCTCAGAGGGTGACCCCTTCAAGCAATTTTCTATAGATTTCAACACTGGCGTCATTCATGTAATCCAGCCTCTTGACTTTGAGACCCATCCTGCGTATAAACTAAATGTAAAGGCCACTGACTCCTTAACAGGTGCTCAATCTGACGTTTTTGTCGACATTATACTTGAAGATATTAATGATAACTCTCCAGTGTTTTTGTCTAAGTTCTATTATGGTAACATTTCCGAAGCTTCTGTGATTGGAACTTCAGTTTTGCAAGTTGATGCCGAAGATGCGGATACTGGTAACAATCAAGAGATATTCTTTCAGCTTAGTTCGCCTTATTTTACCATTGATCGTGACAGTGGCGTGATTTCAACAACAAAAGAGCTTGATCATGAACACATCAAGCAACACAAATTAAATGTCCAAGTTGTTGACCTTGGGGTTCCGGCTCTTTCTAGTGATGTTGTGGTGACAGTTGATATTACAGACCTCAATGACAATGCACCAGTGTTTACAGACAGTGTCTACAACTGCACAATCAGTGAGCTAGCCCCAAGAGGCTATTTTGTCATACAAGTCCAAGCTTCCGATGCAGACAGCTCGGACACAAACAAATTGGAATTCTCCATTATTTCTGGCAACGATGACCACAATTTTGCCATCCACAAACAAACCGGGGCCATTACTGTTTCCAACCACCGTCGACCGCATATGCAGCCGTTTTACAATATCACAATGTCAGTTTCTGACGGTGTCTTCCGAAGTTCTGGAATTGTCCTGATAACGGTTGTTGGCGCAAATTTGCACAACCCAGCCTTTGCCCAATTGGACTATGTTGTAGAATTGGTAGAAAATTCCCCTGTTGGTACCCTAGTAACTGAAGCAAAGGCCGAAGATGATGATGAAGGCATTTATGGGCAAATAACTTACAGGATTGTCAATGATTTGGCAAAAGACAAATTTTCTGTCAACAACAATGGCGAGATTTTCACTTTGGAAACTCTCGATCGAGAGAATGCCATTGAGAAAGTGATTCCAATTTTTCTGGAAGCCAAAGATGGTGGTGGAAAAGTAGGATTCAGCACAGTCAATGTCATTCTCACTGACGTCAATGACAACTCCCCACAGTTCAGAGCAGCCGAGTACAAAGCAACTATTGCGTCAGATGCCCCAAGGGGATCTTCAGTGGTTAAAATCGCAGCGTCAGACATGGATGAGGGCACCAATGCTGACATTGAGTATTCAATCGAAGCCGAAGTTGAAAATGTTGGGGAGAACTTTGAAATCCATCCCACAACTGGAGTCATTACTACCAAAGAGAGTCTAGTTGGACTTGAAAATGATCTGTATGCATTCTTTGTTAGAGCCAAGGACACTGGAAACCCACCGAGACATTCAGTTGTTAAAGTTCACATAAGAATTGTTGCACCAGAAACACCAATTCCCAAATTTTCTGAACCCCATTATCGCTATGCCATTGCTGAAGACCTGCCTATTGGCGCAGAGATCGATGTAATTCAAGCTGAAAGTGAACTACCAGTTGTTTACACGCTTGTAAAGGGCAACACTCCGGAAAGCAACGAGAATGAGGTGTTTGTGGTGGATCGTGATGGTGGAACACTGAAGCTACAAAAAAGTCTTGACCATGAGACTACCAAATGGTATCAGCTGACACTAATGGCTCAAGCCAAACATGAAGACTATGACGTTTTTGCATCTGTGAACATCAACATCCAAGTAAAAGATCTTAATGACAACAAACCTGTTTTTGAATCCGACCCTTATGAAGCAGTCGTTGTTGAAAACCTCCCAAGCGGTACTCAAGTTGTTCAAGTCAAAGCCAATGATCTAGATTCTGGAACTAATGGCCATGTGGTGTACAGCCTCGACCCAAAGCAAGACTCATCCGAAATCTCAGAACTTTTTGCAGTTAATAGTGAAACCGGTTGGATCACGACTCTGAAAGAGCTCGACCGTGAAAGACTTCAGGAATATACCATCAGAGTAATGGCAACAGACCAAGGAGATAAAATCCAACACGTTACAAGCACAAGAGTGGAGGTAACTGTTGCGGATGTGAACGATAAAGCTCCCCGCTTTACTGCAGAGATCTATAAAGGAACAGTTAGTGAGGATGACCCACCGGGCGGAGTGATTGCCATTCTTAGTACTTCAGATGACGACTCGGATGATATCAACAAACAAGTCAGCTACTTCATCACAGGTGAGAATAGTTTTTTTTTATGGCATTAAAGACATATGATTTGTTTTGGGGGGGTTTTCTGATAAGATGCTCTCAATAACCTGGTCATATATATTTAAACAGCTTGCTCATGTAAAAAGTTTGGATTCATACGCCTATCCTACATATATTCCTTCTAAAATGTAACACTCTTTATCATTTACCATTCAATCGTATGAAATTAATTTGCAAAACAAGATAATTAGCTATGTTGGTGTGTTAACTCCCTTTGTTTTGCACACTTCACAAATAAAGCTTTGGGGGAATTACGCCTTTACGCCTTGATATCTCATCTTTGAAACATTTCACAACACTGTTATCTGATTGGAGACAGAGTTCGTACCTAGTCTGTGGAAGCTCCAGCCAAATATTTGGGTCATAATAATACAGGAATGTATAATGATTTGAAAAGTGCTTCCTCCGTTCCCTAATTAGCAAGTATGAATAACTATGCCAAGTGGAGAAGTATCATGAGAAATCAAAAGCTTGAATCACAAATGGTTGTCAAACTTGTTTCCTGGTGGGAACTAACATTTGCATTGAAGAGAGAGACTCACTTTCTTTGTGATGAATACTTAAACACTATAATTAATAGATATTAAGTAGGATGGAGCTCACTATTTAAGCTGTAATGCCCGTCTTCTTAATGACCCTGCTTTCAAGTGGGAGGTTGAGCTGTTGATCATTCTAAAGTGCTTCTCTTTAATTCTAAACAGGGGGGGACCCTCTCGGCCAATTTGCGATTGAGCACATTCAGAATGAATGGAAGGTCTCTGTCAGGAAGCCCTTGGACCGTGAAGAGAAGGACAATTATCTCCTCAACATTACAGCCAGTGACGGCATCTTCACCGCAAAGGCGGTAGTGGAGGTCAAGGTGCTGGATGCCAATGACAACAGCCCTGTGTGCGAAAAGGTAAAGTATGCCTATTGTTTTGCCTTTTCTAGCGGCATCTAGAATGTATATGAACTTCTTATGTTATGCTTTATTCAGACTATTATATCTACTTAATTCCCTGTTGCCTTGATATTGTTTTGTAGTATAGCTTAAAATAATGTGTCAAGAAAATATCCATATGTTTGATGATGTAGACTGCAGTTCTACTAAAAGCCAGCATGAGGGGGTACTTTGAGGGGGGTGTTTTGCTTCAGGACAAACTTCTTATCACAAATATTTGCCAAAATGGACCTAAGATTATCATGCACTCGACTTTGACCTCTGAGAAGAATTGCCCCATGAACCTCCATCATGTTTTTATCTTTCCTATTCTTCCCTTTCATTCTCTCGCCTTTCTTCTCGTCCCCCACTGTGCCGTGTGTCCCCAGACCCTCTACAGTGAGAGCGTCCCGGAGGACTCCCCCGCTGGCAGACTCATCCTGCAGGCCTCTGCCACAGACGCTGACATCCGCTCGAACGCCCAGATCTCCTTCCAGCTCCAGGGAGAAGGATCCGAGCTCTTCATAATTGATGCCGACACAGGTGGGTGTCTCGTGCGCGCCAAAAATAATGAGAGGAGAATGTGCGATGACTTAGGGGTTATATTATAAATACTTCCAAACAGTTCAACAACACGCCTTTGTGTGTTACTTGTTATAGAAGTTCTTGGGTTGCTTTTTATAACATATTGGAGATTGAAAGTGTTTGACTGCTTAATACTAAAGCAGTATTAATGGTTTAGTAGGTTTCAGAGGACAGTAATGCCAAGCATGTTCCCAATAAATCTACCAAAGCTATACTTCCGTCTTGCAAATCCGGTGCTTACATAATGTACAAAACAATGCCACTTACTTAGCACGACCTGCTTTTAGACAACTAAACCATTGAACACAAAGAAAGGGCATTCCAACCAAGCTAGTAGATTTTGAAAAGCTAGAAACCACATATGCTGTTCAACATCAATGTTTTACAAACCAAATCTGCACTAAAAAAATATTCAGAGCTCTTCCTATATTTACAGCATTGTTGACTTTCCTTAGATATATCTTTAACGACGCATTGGCCATGTTTAAGGAGAAGCTGTTCAATTGGTTAGTGTGATCATTGTACACGAGGAGCATCCGGAGGCAGAGGAGCTTCCAAAGAGAGACAGGCTGCGGTAATGTTGGCTGCCTCACGTCCCAGGGCACTTCCAGCTGCTTTTAGCTGCCAAGTCCGATGTTTTTCTTTTCCCATTCCGTTTCTCCTCTCAAGCTTCAATTACTTATTTATTTCGCTGTCTGCACTCTTGGAAGCCATTAGTTGTTTAGATACCGCTCTCTTGGTTAAGTATTGACCAAAGAGATTAAAGTCTTCCAGGCGGTAGCCAAAGTATAAACAGTGCTTTATGTGTTTGGTACTATAGTAATTAACTGTGTGTTTACGAAGACCAGCTCACGATTAAACAAAACAATATAATACAGTACAGACTTTGCGAGTTCTACCTGCTTTCAGATTTGGTGCATGATGAACTCAAACACCCACATCTAGCTAACATCTTGCTCCAGGACGTTTTAAACTCGCAATTAGTTGATTTATTTATTGTTCTATTGTCATCATTTTTGATCACATCTGACGACGGTTTTAACATCCTCCTGCAGGAGAGCTGAAGACCTCCAAACCTCTTGACCGGGAGGAGGTGGAGGAGCACCGGTTCAAAGTGCGGGCAGTGGATGGAGGCGGGCGTTTCTGCGAGGCCGACGTGCACATCACTGTGGAGGACGTCAACGACCACTCACCGCAGTTCACCGCAGACCCTTACTCCTTCACCGTCTTCGAGAATACTGAGATCGGGACCTTTGTGGCCAAACTGATGGCAACGGACGACGACACTGGTAAGACTTTCTACTCAGGGAAAGCATAGTGTGTTATAGCCTTGTGCGGGATTCTGCCCTTCTGGGGGAGATTATGATTAATAGGAATTGAGATAGAAAAGCCTTTTACACCAATTACAAGGTTATTTCATTTATTCTTTGTGCCATTGTAAGCACAGGTATCTTTGCCCGATAAAAGCCAAAAAACGTGACTAACTTGCCCAGGTTGTTATCTTCCAATTAGGCAATTGCATGACACAAAAAGGCAAGAGGGAGGATAACAAATGTGAAATTTCATGAGTGATCAACCCCTCAAATTAAAAGGCCCATTACACTCTAATGAAATTTTTCTCTTCAGCTGCAATTCTCATAAGACCTAAACGTAATTTTCCATCCGCCTGGTGCAAATCCACAGGATGGCCTATTCGTCTTGTTTGTTTAAGCTTTCAGAGGTTATTGCAAATTATTGAAAGGAATTAAATGATTTTTTTCTTCTCTTGCTGTGTTTGAACTTCAGGTCTTTGAAGGTTTTGTCCACAGGGACTTACAAATGGTTGAAAGACCCACAGAGTTAGGTGAAAAGTTACTAAATGTTTTCGTTTCAATATCTGAGAACATGTTTTTGTATTGGTATTGCGCTTTGCAATCTCGATAAGAATTTCAAGGAGCTTCAGTAGACCCTTTTCTCATTCGCTCGCCACGTTCAGATGTGGTAATCGATGCATATTACCGCTCTGGTCCTGAGTGACAGAAACATGGCTGCCACCAATCAGTCACTCCCAAACGGAATCAATACATAGGTAAGTGCTTGCTTAAGGACACAACAAATGGACCAAACCGAAATTTACGGCAAGACACAGCAGGTGAAAACATACATTTTTTCCTGCAGTGTAGAGAATACCTCCTTGGTTTTACGTTACTGCAGCCTACAGCGTTCGCCTTGGCGCACTCCTCAGCTCATTCAACTGCCAGAAACTCCACTCCTCCTCCCATCCCATCCCCCTGTTTTACCGCCGTTTTTTTTTTTTTTTTTTCTTTTTTCAGAGCTGACAGCTTGACAGTATTAAAGGGATGCTCGAATCCGCTCCCTCAGAAAGCGCTGGTAAACTGTAAAAGGGAAGTATTGAGATATCTCTTCCCCGAGGCTTCGCTGGCACCAAATTTGCTTCCCACTTTGAATATCAAGGATAAGAGTACACGAAGCAAATGCTGCAAAAAAAATTTTTAAAAGCCCCAGCAGTTCGGCCGGGGGCAATAATTATTTAAGAGTTCCCCCGTGTCAAAGGAACCAGGGATTTGTTTTACTCTCACACGCCTCCGAAAAATGGTGTCATTTTTAAATAAATTGGGGCGAGCCTTCTTGACAGGTCTCGTGCCGAACTTGGCATACATACATTCTCGCGCTGACCCAATTCCCTCACATTTCACTCATCTGTCTTGTCGCTCGCCGTCAAAATGCAATTGTAACCTTGCCCTTGGAGACTTCTCTTTATCTCGATATTTGATGCGGTCTTGGCGACGGCTGCTTTTGGGCTCCACGATCCGCATACACATGTACACAGGTTTTTTTCTTTTTTTTCTTCTTTTTTTGTCCCCGCCGCGTTATCTCCGGCAGACACAACTTTCCCTGCGCGGTTGCGAGGCAGACAGTCAAACAACCCAAGGATTCGAGATTATTAAAAAAAAGTTACACATTCCATCTCATCTCGATGTTTCGTCTTTTCTTCATTCCGCCCATGTGTCTTTTGTGACCTCTACACTTGCCTGGCGGTTAGTTGGTTCATTCAGTATTCCGCACTGGTGTGGGGGATTTATAGATTTGCTGTAGTGAAAGACGCGTTACAACATAAGCAGTCTATAAAAAATAAAAAAAAGTCAGAGAAAAGCTTCAGGGTAAGTGTAAAGTTAGCATTTGGGGGGGCGAGAAGGAAAAAACATTGATCTGTGTTAAGTGTGTGACAGTTTGTCAGGGCCATGCTGGAAAATAATGAGGTTTGCAATAAAACACAATTTTAAAATGCTGTAGGAGGATATCAGATGAAAGTCAATATGCCCTGATGTTATGAAAGTTAGTTTTTGCGTGAACCTTTTGTCAGTTTGTGCTGTTAAGAATAAAAGGCGAAAAAAAAGTTTTCACAGTATTGTTCACATTTGTGTAGATGTGTAAATTTGCCCAATCTTCATGGTCTTATTATGTGTAAAACCTCCTAACCCTGCAGTCAATACCTCTACAAACAGGTTCTAAAGTCTACCTGATGGCTAATTTCTTTACTCCAATCTTACTGCCTCTGGACTTGTTTAAAATGTGCACCATGGACTGAATGCTATTGTCAGTGGGTTCTCTTAACAAGAACAAGAAGTGACACAAGGAGCAATAATAGCAACGGCAGCTCAAGTGTGCCGTACCGACAGTGAGGTTATTGTTATTGAGAGCTACGGTTTCAGAAATTGTCTGGGAATTGGAAAGTCGGCGGTTGTCGGACAGCCAGCGCATGTAATGTCGTATCTCTTTTGGCAAGACGTAAAGTATCTAGGAAGTAAAAGGACTTGAGCTGGCGGAGACTTTGACTGGGGCTCCTCCTGCTGGCAGCTGTAGGAAAAACGTTTTCAAAAACGAACTTACAGTTTCGATTTACAGGGTGGTTTACAGCTTCAGCAAGGCGTGATGAACACACTTTGAGAGCGTAGCGGCTCAGAACCCAAATAATGTTGGATTATGTGCTTTAAAAATGGGGAGGACGGTCTTGTGTTTTCACAATGACGCAGTTGTATCCAGGAAGTTCCGTAGAAGAAGAACAGGATATAGTGAAATGCTACTCCAGGTATGTCTTTGATGAGGGAACACCACCTTTGCTTTGCCTGTCAGATCTCTAAAACTAAACAAGGTAGGGCCTGGTTGGTACTTGGATGAGAGGCCACTGACAACAAGGAAAGCAACTTTGAGCATCTGGAAAAGCGGTATACAAGACTGATGCATGAATGTTATAACATGGTTTAAAGGGATATTTCAGGGTTTTTGACATAGGGCCTCATTTCCTAGTTATTGAGTTATTGAGTGTTGCTGATTTCTGGAGATATTTTTTTTGTAATTTTAAGCAGTTCTTATAGTTGAAGAGTTTCGTGGCACTAGGCTAGTGCAAGGCTAGCGCATTTCTACGATATCAGCTAGCCTGCATTAAAAACAGTCTTACGCACTCCACAGTGCACCTGAGGCAAATCACTTATAACGCCAGACTAACCATATAAATGTCTGTGTCGATAGAGTAATTTTAACCATTTTGCATTTAAAATACCTTATTTTTGAGCAGCATCAGTTTCGTGGTTGTATGAGCTACGCGGCGGAGGAGTGATCTGCTAGAAAATAGTCCCTCAAAATGCGATAATTCATGTGATGCAAGGTCAGTTATATTCCAAAAATGATTCTATCGACACAGACATTTATATGGTTAGTCTGGTGTTATAAGTGATTTGCCTCAGGTGCACTGTGGAGCGGGTCAGACTGTTTTTAACGCAGGCTAGCTGATACCATAGAAATGCGCTAGCCTAGCACAAGCCTAGTGTCACGTAACTCTTCAAATATAAAAACTGCATGAACTACAAAAAAATATATATCCAGAAATCAGCAACATTCTGGATAACTAGGAAATGAGGCCCTATGTCAAAAATCCTGAAATATCCCTTTAAAGCTTTTCAAAATCAAGCTTTGACCATGTTGTAACATTGTTCTTTCGTCGAAAAGGACATACCTGGAGTAGTTTTTCACTTCATTCATGCAGTTTTGAGTACTCCTCTTCACTCTTGTGGTTGTTTCTTCCTGGGTTCTTCTACTACAGCTGAGGCACTTCGATTTGTACCACCACAGGCAAAACACAGAACGGTCTTCCACATTGTTTTCAAAGAGAAGAATGTTTTTCAGCCCAATATGCATGACATGTCCACTTCAGCGAATAAATGACAGGATGAAAAGAAACCAATGCACTAATTTAAGACTCAACCCATCAATTTAAGGGAAAAAGTATACCATCAGTGTTTCCCTCACATTTTTAAGAGACACCTTTTCTAAGCATCCTACATCTCCCTTGATTTCTCGCTATCCCTCGTCTAATGCGCTGTCATTAGCTACAGTGCAGATAAACAAGTCTGGCGATTTGCAATTCAGAACAATTTCCTTAAGCACCATTATGTCTGGAGGATGATCAAACTGGCGGTAAGTGATTTGAAAGCGCACGGGCAGGTCTCCCCGTGGTAAGTCTCTTCAGAGCGATAACGAGATCCACGGAGGACGGGGCACTTACCTGATAAATGGGAATATAATGGCAGATTCCAAATGGGGGGCCACCTGCAGGAAGGCATTAGCATTATTATGGCGATCCGTCTCTGTCTCGTTCCTGGTAGCGTCTTGCTCGCGGGAGGACATGAGTTATGACAATGGCGTGGATGAGACGTTTTACGGCTTCAGTTCATCAGTGGCTGCGGGAAAGACGGATGGTTTGTCGCCAGAACGGGAGGCAACGGTTTTAATCATTTAAGTATCAATATATCAATTTAGGGGACCCATGCGCTTTTAAAGTCAATGGCTTTTGGGGGGGGGGGGGCATTCTTGATGTATCTATCAATGGTTTTCATGATTGGGACGTCTTTTTGTGTCAAAATGTTTTATTGTAAACAGAAAAATCTGGAGTAGAAAAAAATATAATCGTTTAACAATGAGTTTAGGGATACAAAGGGGCTTGTTGAAAGATTCATGACAGCAATATTTAAGCTCATTTGTTGCTGCAAAACCAATAAGTGTGCGGTCCAATCCCAACTTCAACAATTGCACACTGCTGTTGTACCTTAGCGCCTTGAAAGACTTGTGAAGCTTATAAAAAGCTGCATGAATTGAGATTTTGTCGTGCAAGTATAAACCATCACTCTTTCTATACCTAAGGTGCATCAAAATAAACCAGTGTCTTGTAGATTCTGTTGAACGTTATTTGTTTATTTTGTCAATTTTTTCCCCCTAGGTCTGAATAGCGATGTCCTCTACTCACTGGTCGACTCTGCCGACGGCTTCTTCTCCATCGACGAGTACAGCGGTGTAATCAGCCTGCAGCGCCCCCTGGATCGCGAGGTTCAGTCCGTGTACGAGCTAACGGCACAGGCCACTGACCAGGGCTCTCCGCACCGCTCCTCCACAGTTCTGGTAGTGATTTCTGTCCTGGACATCAACGACAACCCCCCAGTGTTCGAGCACCGAGAATACACCGCCACCGTGGCAGAGGACATCGCCGTGGGAACGCAAATCCTCAGGGTGCTAGCCGCTAGTCGGGACATGGAGGCCAACCAGGAGATAACGTACAGCATTATCAGCGGCAACGAGCACGGGATGTTCAGCGTGGATTCACGCACTGGTATGTGTCATTATTACTTCATTTAACATTGAAGAGGAAAACTACATTATTTCACTTTTCAGGTTTTGAGCCAGTTTGGTCTCTTAACATATAAACTTTCATCTGGAAAGAAAAGTACACATAATCTTCTCAATAACATGTTAATTTATTGCAATTATTCAATTTTTCTCTTTTGGGAAATTATAAATTTAAAAGCCATTTTCTCAAAATACATTTTTCTCACAAGTTTGCTTGTGGCTTAACATTTTCCAGTCTTGGACTTGACAATATTTTTAATATATTTATCAGAGGGATTTTTTAATATAGAAATCCTTATCAAATCCTTATTTAAAAAACATGGCAAAATTAGAATTGTTACAGATTTCTTTCACTTAAACATAGCTTATTTTGAAACTAAAGATTTAAAGTAAATTTTATGAACTGTGTCCAAAAAAAAAGTCATTTTATATTCATGTTGCCATTGCATTTCTACTGTAAAAACATATGCTTATTTTACATGAACATAACGGAAAAGAGAAGATAAGTCAAGGTCCTCATAAAAGCATGAAAGCAAAATTTCTGATGCTCAAAAAATGAATGAATTTCTTCTTAGAATTTTGACCTCACATGTAAGCAAACACTATTCTGAATTATTATAATGTACCGTTTTCCAGTGCGCTTTTTTTGTGATGTGTTGCATAAAAACAGCTTAGGCTTTAGAAAAGTATTCTTCATTTTCAACTGACTTTATGACCGCTATGAATGTAGGAAACTATCATTTTGCTTTGCTTTTGGGTTACAATATATTTTATAATAAGTAAAAATTATGGTCCCACAAGTAGAAGAGGCAATAACTGGACCGTAAGTTTGACGAGTGAAAGTAATTGTAAATCGCCGACTGCATCTTTAAACTCACCACAGAGTTGCAATAAAACATTTGAGTCGTATTTTTAGCCATGAGAGACATCACGAACAGCACATCTTTTGTTTTTTTGACATTGCAACTCACCACCAACTGTGTTCCCAGCGCTTCCACAGATTTTCCCAAAAAAAACAAAACAACACCCTGTTTTATGTCAGCTGTTACTGGCCAGCCGCGTCACTCCAACTCAAGAAAAACACTCTTTTATTGACGCATAGCCAAGCAAGCCCAGGCCGTTTAGCCCGGCGCAGTTTGATTTATTTTAAATGAGTCTGGTGCGATGTGACTTGTGGTTTGCCGAGCACTGAAACACTCTGGGAATGGAGTGCAAAATTTATGACGACTGAAGTATATTACAGTAAGTTAAGGTTATTCAAAATGCGTGTTATTTTTTTTATATTGACCACTTTGCGTCAATCACGTACAGTTTGAACTTTCTGTATCTGCTCTGCGGCATGACTGTGACAGGCAACTTTAACAGTACATGTTGACAGGCTTAGTTAAAGGGGGGGTATTATGCAAAATCGACTTTTTCCAGCTTTACATCATGTTATTATGTCATTCCCTCATTAAAAACATGCCTTAAGTGTTGCCTTGGCACATTCACGTAATTTGGAGTAATCTGTAGAAACTCTGATGGCAGCCATTTTAGGGATAGGTTTGCCTGAGTCCTCTTAGGAACGCCCCCACCTCCTGGAGACGCCTCCGACCTTTCGTCACCAGCCGAGTAACCAACCACTGCTCCTCAGCAGAACCCCCTCCCCACTGATGCCACAGACAGCATGTGGAGGGGCGTGTCGGAAAGGGTCAGAGGTTCTTAAAGAGACAGAAGCCTATTTCAAGACATTCACTACAGCCATTTTGAGAGAGCAATTTTATACAAGGCAGTTACTCTAATTTACTGCATTTACAGACCAACAGAAGGTTTGGTCAACATTGTAGTGTGCAATAGACTGGTGCTTTGTGATTGAAAAAAGCATAATACCCCCCTCTTTAACCCGTGTACTGACGTGCACGATCAGACGGCCACCATACGGCTCATTTGCGAAGCGCGGCTTATTTGAACACAGTCCCGCCAGCTTTTCCCAGCCAGAGAAGATACTACCCTGGCTCTAGACGCTCCTCGTTTGTTCACATGCAAAGTACCGAAATACCACGGGCTCTTTTGATCTGTCCGTACAACAGGAGCAGGAGAATAGCTGTCCACACAAGCACTGTTTGTAAAAAGGCTTTAGTGGACCGCACAATTGGGCTTCGTGAAAAAAGTGAAAACAAAAAAATGTCTGAACTCACCACCTTCGTGCCAACTTCATCATGACTTTTAACTCTATGGTGTCAGTTCAGGATAAAACAAGTATGGCAATTTGAACTTAAAGGAACAGGCCAACGTTTTTTCCATACTGAGATATGTTCTTACCTAAGTGGAAGAGCTTGTTCGCTTCTAGCTTCACCCCCGTTTGGAGCGATCAGGATATGTTGGGAGAGGCCAAATGCTAACAACATCTTTGGTCGTTTTGCGTGACGAAGCGCATGCACAAAGACCAGGTACGTTTCATCTCGTATAAGCTCAGGTAAGAACATATCTCAGTATGTAAAAACGGTGGCCTGTTCCTTTAATTTACTCCTCATCCCACAGTAGCCAATGATTGACATCTTAATACTATCTAAAGAACAAATAATGCAAAGTGGACAGACTATACCAAGAAATACATGTTTTCTACATTCAAGAGTCTTATACTTGTGTGAACTCAAACTTGCCTGATATGTAGAGGTATGAGATTGTGGACTCCACTCCTGTGTAGTGTTAGACTCCACACATGAGTGCCACAATAAATTATCACTTGCAAGAATAGCTACGCGAGCTACACCTCGGGATGAAGCAAAGATGTTTTGCAATCTGGGTTGGTAAATGTAAAACATGGGATTGTACAATGTATATTCTGAATAAATGTACACAATGATAAATAAATACAACAAAATGATAAAATATGAAAAAATATGTATTGGAATGGGAGCCCAAAAAACGGCGACATGAAGAAACGCATTGACGAGTTTAAACCTTTGAAGACCATTCTTTGCACTATGATCAAGAAACTCTCTGAACTTCTCTGAACTCCCTTCTTCACTTTCCCCCGCGCGCGTCCTCAGGCGACGTCTTTGTGCTGGAGCCCCTGGACCACGAGCTGTCCCATGAATACTACATCACAGTGGAGGCGACAGATGGCGGCTCGCCCCCCCTCAGCGACATGGCGACGGTCAACATCAACATCACCGACGTCAACGACCACGAGCCCAAATTCAGCCAGGGCACCTACACCGCCGTCGTGAGTGAGGACGCCGAGCTGGGCAAGACTGTGCTCACGGTGAGAGCTTGAAAATTGTTTCAGCGTGTTTTGTTTTGGGGATTTGGAGTGTTTTATTGTCAAGGTGAACAAAATGGAGATCTGAACCAGGACTAAACAAAGATTCAACTGTACAGAGTTGGACATTAGCCTCATTAAGGAGAACTGAGCCGGCGTTATTTATCTGGGCTCTAAACTAAAAACTACATCAGGACTAACCTCTAACCAGAAATTGTCTGGGTGAACTAACACTAAACTAAGACCTACAGCAGGGGTAGGCAACGTCAGACCTGGGGGCCAAATCCAGCCCTCCAGCAAAGAACCTCTGGCCCCCAAGATGATTTTGAGAAATATTATTATGCAAATAAAATATCAAATACCTGTTAAAGTGCTCTAAAAATGTGAGAAATAGTGTCAGTATTTTATAAATGTCCTGTCAGAACGTCCCTCTTGGTCATATAATGTTAAATAGTGATTCTCTACTGGTGGGTCGGGACCCAAAAGTTGGTCACGGAGCCATTTTCAGTGGGTCGTGAGGCAACTTTTATTTCATATTTTCCATCTGTAACTGTATGGAAACACTAACTGTGTCTGTTAAAATGAATGTTATTGGGTTGTTTAGATCATAATTTCAGTGTTAAAGGGAAATCTACTGCTTGTTCAACAAAAACCTGTGTGGAAAATACAATATTTTATACGATATATGACAAATTACAGTTTTATTTGGGTCCTCAGATTGTCATCTGAGGGTAATTGTGGGTCCCAAAGCACTGCCCCTTGAGAACCACTGATAAAAACATTGGCATTTGCAGAAAATAGTTCTTTACTTTAGGCTACAATGTTGAGGTTCGACCGTGTTTTGGCGATGATGAAAATTGGCCCTCCACGACGCAAACAAGTCTACAACATGACTGCCTTAACCGCTATCTGAATCAACAAAGCAAAGTCTAAACCAGGACTTGATCTGGAATAAACCTGAATCAGGACAGGACTAAATTCAAGTTGAGCCAGGTGTTTTGAAATGTCTCTGCACTGCGCTTTTTTTTTTTTTTTTTTGTTTGCAGCAAAATAAGCCATCATTATTTTTTACACCAAGTCCTATTCTTCATTTGTCAGGTCTGTCGTAAGTTACCTCCGGCAGCATATTTGTTTGTTCACACATCTACCCATTACTCACGCGTATAGACGTTTCCGGTGCCCATATTTTTAGAGTCTCTGCCATGAAAGACCCAAGCTTATGCCAATTTGTCAACGTCGCCGCATTAGATTTTAATACCTGCCAGTGTCTGGTTCTCGTTCGCTGTCGGCTGATTTCCCCGGGGATGGCTTCAGTACGCGATGCTTGGGAGGTTTTTAAGACGGTGTTGTGCGTAGGAGAGAAGAGAGAAAGGTTAAATTGATACGTATCAAGTGGAATAAATGATGGTTCTATTAGACACTGAGGCACAACAGTAAGGTATTCGCAATCGAATCGGAATGAAGATTTGTGTAGTCGCAGTTGGCTAATCGTAAAGGCTGCAGTTGTTTAGACGGGTAAACTTCATGTCACTGAAGTGGTTTTGTTGTTTACAATATGTTTAGATCTTTACAGTTATGTTCTACGTTTGGTAAATGAACTAACACGTCAAGATTTAAAAAAAAAACAGTTTTCTGACATGAGCGTTTTATAGATAAACATTGAGTTGTGGTTGAATGGTAGAAATATTTGATATTTGTTATGTCTAATCTGGGAAAAATATAAATTGAATGGCAAATGATAAAGTCAGTACTGATGCTATTGATACTTACAGTTGGGGATACATCTTTCTTTGGTCAATCAATGTGATTCTTTCACTGTTCACGGATTCAACGTTTAAAGGGAAAATATCATAAACAATCAGCTTTTTCCTGTTCACTTTTGGTAATTTCCCCTTTTACTACCAATGCTCTCAGATCTGTATGTTGCTTCATAGACAGAATCTAAAACTGTAGAAAAAGACAATAGAAAAAGTAGTACCTCTCTTTTTCTTCTCCATTTTGATCACTTTTTGTTTCCCGCACAGGTCATGGCTCAGGACGCCGACGGCCCGGCATACAACCACGTCCACTACTCCATCAGCGAAGGCAACCAGGGCAGCCCGTTCACCATCGATCCCACCCGAGGAGAGCTCAAAGTGGCTCGCCAGCTGGACCGAGAGCGGGTACATAACAACGGAAAAGAAGCCTGCCTTGCACAATTCCGACTGTACACACAGCCTTTAATCCACTGAGTAACTAATTGCGGAATCCAATCACAGTCATGTCATGCTTAATGGGGGAAGCTCGATTTGCCTTTGTTTTATTGCTTACAAAGGCAGCCTTGGCTATTTATGCTAATAGGCTGGGTTCATGTTTCAGAGTTTGTTGAAATCTCAGACAAAGGGGCCAGTATAACTCTTTGGGTATTAATGCATACATTTATAAGATGTGACATTATGAGAAAAATAAATGTTTTATGCTAAGCTACACTATTAACTACCTCCAGTTCTAAAGCAAAACCATGTAAATGTTAAAAAGCACTGAGCCTAAAATCGATCCCTGAGGCACACCACATGTAATTTTATGGACCATAGAGGAGCAGATCTCTGTGCTTACTATACATTTTGTAAGGTTTTTACATTTCATTAGTTCTCACGCAGTCAGTGACATTCGACCAGGAATTCACTGTCCACCAGTATTTTTGAAGAGTATATTTTAATGAATCTAAGCTAATTCCCTTAGGAAATGAATGGAACGGGATGAACTGGCACTCTTAAGTTAAGGGTAGCGGAAATGGCCTCATTGTGCACCGAGCCTATTGCAACCATTCAGTTAACAGTTATATTTTGATTGTAGTTCATCTCACAGCCCAAATTGGCAAAGATTTCTACCGTTTGATTAGTCCAAGTGATCAAATTTGTGCAAATTAATCAGGGCAACTACATACATTTTGACAGATAACACGTCCTCTAAACGGCACCAATTACTTGACTCTATACACTCCTTAGAATGTTTTGTTTTGTTAGGGATACCACCCATTCACCCTTTCTTTCTTTCTTTCTTTTCAGATTTCCGGATACAGCTTAACGGTCACGGCCACAGACAACGGGCTCCCACCGCTCTCCAGCACCACCGTCATCAACATTGACATTTTGGACATCAATGACAACCCGCCCCTATTCTCCCAGGCCAATTACAGCCTCATCATCCAGGTGAAGGAGGGAGGGGTAGAGGGGCTTGTTATATAAACCCTGATTACATTACCGGACTAGAGACAGAGAGAGAAAGAGAAGGAGTTCATAGAAAACAAAGGAAAGGGAGAAAGGGAGGGTATCGATGCAATGGGATTAGCTCGGAGAGATATAAATGAGGGGTGTGAGAGGAGAATGTCAAGAAGCAGCACGAGGAGAGGTGAAGAGAGAGAGGTGAGGGAATTGTAAATTGAAAGACCGAGGCTGCATGTTAAGTATGGGAAATGCAGATAGGGGATGGCGGGGAGGGTACTGTAAAGAAAAGGTGACATGATTCAAAGCTTTGGGAGAGAATAAGGGCGAGGAAATGGGGGGGGGGGAATGTTTGTAATACTGCAGTGGTATGGCACTCAATTTATTTTTTACCTGACTAGTATTGTGATTAGTTGTGCAATGTATGTGTGAAAATATGGAAAATGGCAGCTTTTACAATATGGTGATCGCCGACATGCATATTGCAATAGACTTATTTTTTGGAGCCTCAAATTGAAAGAAAAACAATGTACCAAAAGCATCTATAAAAAAAAATATATATATATTTTGTAGCTACTTGGCTTCACTGCCGTTAACAATTCCAATCTACTATTTTCCACAGTCTGTAATTCCCCAGGGTCACATGCTTGCTTGTATGCACACTTGTACAAAATGTAGCCCTAAAAGTTTGACACGTGCCAAAAATGATCCTCGTCAAGCTGTGAAAACCCGACAGCCTCGTTCTGAGGGCACGAGCAAAAAGATAACAACAACAAACAAAGAAAAGTAGCCTATAACAAGAAGCAGAGGCGTATCCACGGGGATGGTTTGAGGGAATCTGATTGGCCACCTTGTGACTAGTTGTGGTCAGTAAAAAAAATGCGATTTTACAATGCAATCTGAAGGTAACTGTGTTTAAACTTTGCATAGCTAGAGCAGTAGTTTATACACAGAAAGTCTTTTCAACAGGGAGCTCATCTCGACATGCAAAGGTACTCATTCTAGAATAGGTCGGCTAATTCGATAAGTTATTTGTTATTGCATGAGTTATTGAAGAACAGTCATCATAAACAACTAGCTAATGCATTCGTATTTTTTTTTGTTCTCTTTCAGGAAAACCGTCCAAAAGGCACAGAAGTTCTCCAGCTCACCGTCAGCGACCGGGATGCGGGCTACAACGGGCCACCTTTCAGTTTCTCCATCGTGGACGGCAACGATGGAGATTCCTTCCAGATCAATCCCACCGGCGCCTTGGTGACTTCGGGAGAGCTGAGCAGGAGAAGCAAAGAACACTACCTACTCCAAGTCCAGGTGCGTCACGGCAGAAACTAGCTTCTATCGATTGCTTCAAGCCACAGCAGCTCCGGCCATTTGTCACTGCCTGCGCCGAGCGCTCCGTCATGCCCACTCAATCGCACTTTCTCACGCCTTTCAGCTCGGGCCTGCCTGTGCTCGACTTTTCGGCCACTCAAGGTTTACCTGAATCTTAAATTTAGACTTTCTTCATCAATATTTAGGAGATTAAATGTTGAAGTCTGAAGAAAACTTGGCTTTTTCTTCTGTGAGTTGTGTCACAAACAGACTCCACAGCCCACACAGGGATTCCCACAATGTATTGTAACTTACTTAAACACACACGCATTAAATGGCCAATCCTATGCAAAGAATTCAGTAAACTGGCATATTTAGTCCATGTCCCTCTGTCGCACTCCCAAAGCGAGTCAGAAAGGACAGTTTGGCATGTTTGACAATAGCTACTTTTGTTTTTAGCTTTTTGAACAGTTTAATTTATGACTGAGCGCCATGTGTCACTCTTGTAACTTTTGCTTGAGTATTGTATCTGAATGTCATCACAAGTCCTAGTCCTAGAAGTATTTCCTACACACATTGAGATTAAGAAACATACCATAAAAGTACCTTTACATTATATAGGGAGTGAACAGTCTGAAAAATCAGCTGCTAAACTAGCACAGGTATTCTGTATCTTCATGTTTCATGGGAAATGTTTGTACTTCTTCCCAAAATAAAATTGCAAGATGCCGCTCTCAAGCTGTTGTGTTTAAAAGAGATGGCCATCTTCATATTTAATAGTTGTGAACTGAATTACACATATGCCACTGTTAAAGCGCTACATTGCCCTCTGCTGTTCAAACAATGTGGAACAGCTTGGAACTGAAATACAGCTTTGTGCCAAATGGAAATATAGAGTTTATACATTAAACTAAAATCTTTTCAGTCTTCTTAAAACACTTTGGCTTGTTCAAATTGTAATTTAACAGCTTTAGCAAAAAACTATCTGTGATTTTTTTTATTTTTTTTATAACAATTCGATTTGATATATACTGTATGTTCATCTGACAACCCAGTTTTTATTCCCCACCCACCAGTTACAGTAGGAGTGACATTTTGTGATTTGTATTGTAAATGCAGCTTTTGGAATCGGCTCCTTGACCTAAATTCAATTTGAGTTACACAAATTAAAATCTTGTGCACATTTTTGTTATTTTTTCCAACCGTGTTATGTTGAAACCTGTTCTTTCCTCGTTAACATGAACTCACTATATTGATATTTATTTATTCAGGTGTCTGACAACGGCCAACCGCAGCTGTCCTCCACCGCCTTCATCAGCGTCCGAATCATCGAGGAGAGCATCTACCCTCCCGCCATCCTGCCCCTGGACATTTTCATCTCCACGGCCGCCGACGAGTATCCGGGCGGCGTCCTGGGCAAGATCCACGCCACTGACCAAGACATATACGACACCCTCACCTACAGCCTGGCTCCCTCCTCCCCTAGTGAAAGTGGCGCCACCTTTTCCGTTTCCGCCTCTGACGGCAAAGTCATCGCCCTCAAACCCCTGGACGTGGGACACTACGCCCTGAACGTGACCGTAACCGACGGCCGCTTCACCACGGCGGCCGACGTGACCGTGCACGTGCGCCAGGCCCAGCGCCAGGCCCTGGACAACTCCATAGCGGTGCGCTTCGCCAACATAGCGCCCGAGGAGTTCATAGGCGACTACTGGAGGAACTTCCAGAGGGCGCTGCGCAACATAGCGGGGGTGAGGCGGAGCGAGGTGCAGCTGGTGAGCCTGCAGCCGTTGGAGCAGGGAGATCTGGAGGTGCTGCTGGCGCTGGAGAGGTCCGGGAGCCCCTACCAGTCGCAGGAGGTAAGGCACAAGGGGAGGGGATTTGCATTAGCTTAAAGTGACAGTCTGTAAGTTTGCAAAGCGAGGAGGGATAGAGTGAATTTTGAAAGTAAACAATCAAATGTCTCCTCCCTTTAACCAGAAAGCCCTTCTTAGTTTGCAAAATGAGGAGAGCGGAACAGAAATTTCAAAAGTAAAAGATCAAGCTCCTCCCACTCCCTCCTGATTGGACCCGACAGGCTGGTTCACAGGAAAAGCTCGTCTCATTGGTCAACACGGGAGGATGCTAGACTCTGATTAGTTGCTGACAGCTGACTTTACAAAGAATAAAATATATATATTATTACTTACTTGAAATCAGCTGATCAATTTTGCACATTATATGTCATTGGTAATACTTTGAGACTTCGCTGTAAGTCGTGTATGGAAAAAACAGTGGAAAGGATTTATTTTAGGATTAGAGTTGCGTTTTTTCTTTTCTTTTCTTGTATACTTTTTCTGTTAACATGTCCTGGAGAATTTATTGAGAAAACCCTGAATTACAAACCTTGAAACCAATACAAGAAACATTTCAGATCATAAATGTAGAAGTTTAATCGTTGGGGAAGGCGTCATGGTGACTTTTTTGGGTTGTTTTATGACATATCCATTTGGTAATTTCATTTGATTGCCATTACTCTTCCAGCCCCATTTGTGGCACAAGTAATTCTTGTAATGATTTTTTGTTTTTTGGGGGGGGGAATTTGAGGACTGTCATTTCACTCCTCAATTGGCCTAAATGAATGAATGAATCAGCCGTTCATTTTTGTGTAGTAGTAGTTTTAGTAGTTGTACAGTCGAGTAGTTTTACAATAATACAATAAACACCACTGTATTTTTCAGCTTAATTTAGGTCTAGAGTGTTCTCTGTTGATGGCTCTTAAAGTGCTAGTAGCCCTTATGATTGTTTTATTTTGAGATAAGTGCCCACTGTGTCCTATGTGAAAACGCCTTCACATATTTGGCACATTTCAGACCATCCATCGTCTCGTGCAGGTGGTGTTCCGCAAGCTGAACTCCTCGGCGGCGGTGATCGAGGAGATGACCGGAGTGCGTATCGTGCGCGTGGTGCAGAAGCTGTGCGCCGGACTGGACTGCCCCCTGCGCTTCTGCGACGAGGTCATCTCTCTGGACAAGGGCTCCATGTCCACCTACAGCACGGCCCGCCTCAGCTTCGTCACCCCCCGACACATACGTACGGCGACCTGCCAGTGCGAAGGTAATACTTCATTCCACACAAAAAAACATAACACCAAAGTTTCCCTGGTTTTACTCATCTTTGCTTTTTAGAATTTGTTTTGCAATGTTAGGCTTGCTTGTAGGGCAGGGCGGTGAGCAGCAGAAAAATGGGGGAGAAAGAGGAAGGAGACTTTGAGCAAATTATCATAGCTAAGAATTGATCTCCCGGGACTAAAGCTGACACGGTGCCCAATCCATTGTGCGAATGTGCACCTTTCCCATAGTCCAGTAGTCAGTAATTACATTTGTCCAAGTGCCAAATATGTTGACAGACGCAATGGGGTTCAGCAGCTCTTTATATACAATGTAATTCCAGTCTACAAATCCATTTTCTGCTTCATTTTACTGAATATAACCAGTTCTAAACATAAAATGGGAGCACATCCATCGTCAAATGTGACCAAAGACGCGGAACAAACATTTTGTAAAAGTAAATAAGGAACTGGACACGTGCCTGGGACTGTGTGAGGGCCAGATGAGAGCTCTGGGAGGCCTCATTTTTGCCCGCAGGCCATCTATTTGTAGGGTCGGGTACCCTTAAACGACTCCAGTATGGTATCGGAAAAAACGTTTTGGTATTACTAGTATCCAAAAAATATAAATATCGAAAAAATATTTTATTTGTAGATTTGTTTGATTTTTAGATTATTATTTTTTTTATCTTTTTTTGCCCATTTTTATTTTTATTTTTTTCCCTATAATTAAAAGCCCAATGTTTTGCCCCATTTTCCCTATTTTTTCCCAATTACCACACATTATTGTTCCTTTTTCCTGGTTCTAGATGACAAATATTGTCATCGGAAACCAAGTATTGTTAAAGTACTGGTATCGGAATTTTTTTTTACGTTACCCAGCCCTACCTATTTGTGATCACTTTAGGGTATTGTGCAGCATAAATGTTGACTTATTGGCGACATTAGCCACAATACTGTGACTGGAGCAATCTTTTCTTTGTGTGTAAACTGCCAATGGATGGTATCCTTTGGGTTTTGAACACTTGGGGTTTTATTTAAAATAGATAAATGGTCAACAAATCCTCTCCTGAAACCAACAAAGCAAAAATACATTTTGGTAGAACCTCTGTCTGAGACCCTTCATGGAGCCAATAAATTTGTTTCATTTTTGGGATATAAAACAAAAGGTCAATAAATCTGTATACGAGCACACAAAGCAAAGTCAGCCAACAGATGATGGTAAATCTAATGCTGTGTTTTTAGGTGGCAAATGTCCCATGCTTAACAACCTGTGCGACAACAACCCCTGCCCCGAGGGGATGGAGTGTATGGCCGATCCTCGAGAGAACCTTTACAGCTGCGTGTGTCCTGAAGGCAAAAAGGGAAAATGCTCTGGTAAGAAAACACACGCACTCATCGGGACTTTCCATATGTATAAAAACACCAATGTTGAATTAGCATTTTTCTCTGATTTAGACGGCCACTCCTTGACATTCAGCGGGAACGGCTACGTCAAGTACCACCTGATGGAGAACGACAATAAGGAGCTGATGAAGCTGTCCCTGAGGCTGCGCACCTTCTCCAACCACGCCACCGTCATGTACGCCAAAGGGACCGACTACAGCATACTGGAGGTGGGTCCACGCTAACGCCATTTGTTTGGGTGTGCTCCGGGTAGGCCCTCTTGACCAAAGACAGCTCCGCAGGGGTTAAAGCAAAAATCTGTAAATCTTGGCCATAGCTTTTGTGATCCCAGATAACGTTTTATCAAAGTTATGGGAGCGTTACATTGTGGTTATTATGGAAAGTTTTCTGTAAGTTTTAAAACGTTATTTTTTTGCTTTAAAAAAAAATAATCTTAAAACGTTCTACTAAATTTAGTATAATAACAACCTTCCAGAAACGTTTTACTGACGTTATATTTTGGTTATAATTAAGTGATAGTCTGTACGTTTGCAAAGTGAGGAGAAAAGCTCGTCTCATTGGTCAACACGGGAGGATACTAGACTCTGATTAGTTGCTGAGATTCAGGGAAGGAGGGACCTTTATCTAACGTTTAGGTTTGGTGGCTTCCTGTGATATGGATATTGAGTCATCTAAGATTATGATTTTAATCTGGGGATATTCTGTGAAAGCGAAAGTAGTGCTTCTTGGCTAGAAACTGAAAGTCGTTGGAATCTTTATTTCTTTGAAAAAACGTTAACAAGGAGTTTTCATGGCTACAACCACATCCAATTAAATGAGAAACCTTTCCTTTACTCACAAAAGGCAAGTCATTTGCGCATACCAATTCCCCAAAGTACAGAAGAACAATCCAAAATGTATTTCCCAAACAAACAAAAAAACCTTAAGCTTAAAATTACCATTCCATTACATTACATGGACGCACTAGACCGCTCCAAATCCACCCAATCCCTTTCGCATTCCTTTGCTCCGCTGTTTATGTCCAGCCTGGATTTCCATTTAAAACCCGGCCCATACCTTCATAACTGACCCGTCCTCCCCTGGGACCTTGGAGCTCGGAGTTCAAATGTGCATCCTTTCAAAAAAGCCTTTCACGCGAGAGCCGCTCTATGAGAATGTGGTGATGGGTCGGAAAGGAGAAAAGGCGCATACACTAGAGCTATTTTTTTGCTTTAGGAGGGACGCGGCGCGCAGTTTTCCACACATTCTTTTGACTGGTGTAGCGTCTGCGCGCCAGACTCCATAAACCTGGCTCGCCAAGAGAGGCTTATTGTTCTTTTCCAACTGCCATGGAGACTTTCCTTTTTTTCCCCCTCCATGTCTGCATCCTCTGTGTTCCAGCGTTCAGAGGGAAGGCAAGTGCACAAGGTTTGATCATGAAAAGAGTTGCTGTCAAAGCTAATTTATATATAGAACTTTTTCCCCTCATTAAAATAAATGCTAGGTTATCAGATACAGTTGTTTCAGAAAGTGTTCAGCACTTTTTTTTATTACTTTTTCCCCCTCTTATGTCTAGGCCAGTTACTACAAAAGATTCAAAATATGGCAGAAACTGAATACAGCTGCTTTGATAGAACAGGCATCATATGTGTCAAACAATTGCATTTAGGAAATAATAAGTCACTTTTAGTAAAACCGACACAATGCAAAGATGTCAGGTTCAGTCTGAGTGGTGTTGAACTTCAAAAGGAATTTCGCTTATGTATTACAAAGATAAGATTTTAATTTATTTTTTTACACTGTTGCAATAAATGGATCCGCACTGTGAGATCTGATAGGAGGCAAGTTATGATCGCGTCTGACATGGATTTATGGCCAAAACTAAAAATATCTTGGTGGTGGCATATTAATAATCGTTTGGTTGTTAATCATGAGAGGAGATGAGACAAATAGCTTTCTAATGCTGTTTTTATGATGTTTTTGAAACAAGACTCAATATTACTTTACTTTGATATTACTTGGAAGTCCCACATGCATGTTTGCATTTTTAAGCTTTTTTCACCTTATAAAGTGGTGCTAGAAATAGAGGTTGAGCGACATATCGGCCGGCCAATATATAGGGCTGATATTTGGGCATTTTACAATATCAGCTATCGGCCGATCTAGCGTCAATAAAAGCTGATATCTCCCAGACCGGGCTTTCAAACAAGTCCCACAACCCCCCAGGGCTCAGGGGAGAGAGAAACATCACAATGAAAATGAGTTACAAGTTTCACCGAACCTCAGTGAATATAGACATGCTGCAGGAGAATTCAGTCGCTGAGTTAGTTACAACCTCCACAATTGTATTTTTGATAGCCGCGGCCAGCAATAGTATGCTAATGCTAAGGGCTGTACGCTAATGTTAACGGAAATTAATTAAAGCTGAGACAGAAACTTTGATTGAATCACTTAAAGTAATAAAATAAAATTGGCCACTGCTGGAGTGTCCAAATATTTCTGTTTTTTACGGGATTATAGACCAGAATTATTTTTAAAAATCTGCCAAAAATATCGGTCAAAAATATTGGTTGTGCATATCGGCGTCGGTTGACCTCTACTTAGAAATATAAAGTAAGCTGAAAATGTGAAATCTGAATTCTATTTTCATGTATTCACGTTCAGCTGCAGGCTTTGCTGACATTTTCCATCTGTTTTCTCTTCGTTTTAGACATATTGCTCCAAATCTACTGTTGTGTCCAGGTTTTTATTCATTTAATCAATATCCATAGGTTTCAAATCTTTAAGGAAAAAAATGCACATATCTTTTTCAATTGTGGCATTTGAAATATTCTAACTAGGGCGTTAAAATGGTGATGAAGAGCATTACATCTGAATATTTGATGAGCTTCTGCTAATGTTGGCTTGTCGTCTGTAGATCGTGAACGGGCGTCTGCAGTATAAGTTCGACTGCGGCAGCGGGCCGGGCCTGGTGTCCGTGCACAGCGCCCAGGTGAACGACGGCGAGTGGCACACCGTCTCCCTGGAGGTGGACGGGAACTACGCCAAGCTGGTGCTGGACCGCGTGCACGCCGCCTCGGGCACCGCCCCGGGGACTCTGCGCACCCTCAACCTGGACAACAGCATCTACTTCGGCGGACACGTGCGGCAGCAGCAGCAGCACGCCGGCTCCGCTCGGCACGGCCGCAGCCTGCCCACGGTCAACGGCTTCCGCGGCTGCCTGGAGGCCCTGAGCCTGAACGGCCAGGAGCTGCCTCTGAACACCATGGCCCGGAGGAGCCACGCCGCGCTGGAGGACATCGTGGACGTGGCCCCGGGCTGCGCTCTGGCCCCCGCCGAGAGCTGCTCCAGCAATCCCTGCACCAACGGAGGGATCTGCACTTCACTGCCCAACGGAGGTACTGGACATGTTTGTGCACTGTCGTCACCTTTGACAATATATTTTCAGTTAGTCTCCGCCTTTTGAGAGAAATATCCTAGTCTTTGTCCATTTTTGTCCAAGTTTTAGTCGACAAAGAATTTAGTTAAATGTAGCTAACGAAATGTAAAATTCATTCACTCAACTTTCCATTCAGATTGTTGTGTTCAAACATATTTAACCCCATATCACCCTCCAGTTTGGCTTTACCCAAATCTTAAAGCTTCTCGACCTGGGAATTTACAACCTTCCGGCCAGTGTAATACCTCATTTGAAAGCTAAGACCTACAAAACTCCTCTAAGCTTCTTCCTTGTTTTGTTTTGATCGATTTTTTTTTTCCGTCACATTTTCGTTGGTTGTCCATGACAAGAAAAAATAAGGAAAGAGCTTAGGTCTTAGCTTTCAAATGAGCAGTTACACTGGCCTATAGGCTGTAAACTCTCAGTTCAAGACCCTTTTAGATGTGGGTAAAGCCGAAACTGGAGTGCTCGGTTAAGGCGGGGGTTAAGAGGTTAATCAGGTTCCAAAGCTTCATGGACCCACATGAACAAAGACAATTTAAATGAGGCTCTTTCAGGTTTTATAGCTACTTTTCATTGTTTTTTAGTCATCATTAGTTCACAAAAATATCTTTAATCCTCTGTAGTCTCCTTTGATCTTCTCTATGACGATCTCTATGTATCTTCAAAAAGCACACTGACAGGCTTGTTCCACCGTCAGAAAAAAGTGGAGCTAAGCAGAGATGAACAGAATTGAAGCATCATGTTATGAGAGCCCTAGTTACTTGTATCCCCCTCCTTTCTTTGGGCTTCACCTGTTTTTATGGTCAAATACCATCAGCCGCTTGCCTGTTTGAAGTCTGTTTCCCTAATAAGTGTCTGCAGTAAAAAGCCACCGCCGCACTTCTGTTTCCCATTAGAAACCTGCTCGCGGTTCAAGGTGCACGGTCCCGAAGGCCCTTTGTGTAAAACATCTGCAGGAAGCGCTTAACTTTATTAGCATCAAACACTTTAGAAGAAACTGCGCTGGTTATTGAGCCTTATGAGATGATGCATTTTGTGTTTTGTTTTCTAATGTTTGTTTTTTTCACACCCCCGTCTTGCCTAGGTTACTTCTGCAAGTGCCCGGCCTCCTTCATGGGCGCTCACTGTGAGATCGGGATCAGCCCGTGTGCCTCCAACCCCTGCCTGTACGGGGGCACCTGTGTCCCCCGGGCGGGCGACTTCTACTGCCAGTGTAGAGGCCAGTACTCCGGACAGAGGTAAAGCAAACGTTACAGGCCACAGAGCTTTTATCCAATTATTGTTTCCTTTCAAACCTGCGTCACATTGGACACTTGATCAGTTCAGTGCTCAAATTGCCTTCAGTAAGAGGCTGTTAGAGTCAAAGCACTGTCTATTCATTGTAATCAGCCCTGAATTACCACACTCATGTGGTGCCCAAATCACAAAGGTTTTCTTTTATGCTTTAACCTCTTAACTCCCGCCTGAACCGAGAGGATCTTTTTCCTCACGTCATCAGATTTTTTTTCCATTATTTTTTTGTTGGGTGTTTAACTCATTTTTGCAACTTTTTTGTTATTTTTTTGTCATTTTTTGTCACATTTTTGTCATTTTTTCTTAATTTTTTTATCACATTTTTGTCACATTTTTGTCACATTTTTGGTCATATTTTTGTTAATATTTTGTCATTTTTTGTCATTTTTTGTCACATTTTTGTTATATTTTTGTCATTTTTTTGTCATTTTTTTGTCACATTTTTGTCATTTTTTCGTCACTTTTTTGTCCATTTCTTGTGACATTTTTGCCACTTTTTCATCAATTTTTCGTCACTTTTTTGTCAATGTTTTCTCACTTTTTTGTCACATTTCCATCATTGTTTTCGCCTCAGTTTTGTTGCTATTTTCACAGCTTTTTTCCAGAAGCTTTTGGACTGGGGTAAAGCCAAACTGGAGAAAATGTGCTTGGTTCAGGTGGGAGTTAAGGGGTTAAAGGCCCTAGTTTTTGTAGTTATATAGTCCAAAACCGCGTGTGTGTACTGCCCCCTCATGGCAAAAATGTAAATGGAATTAGGATTTTTTTTTTGGGTGGAAGTCTCTGTAGTCTCTTTTTTTCTGTGTGACATTCTCAAAGCATCAGGTGTGTGTGTCGTTAGCACTTAGCGTTACCGTGGAGATGTCAGCGACTCGGCCCCCCTGCCGCCCCTCCTGCTTCACCCCACGGTCCGCCAAGCCGCCTCACTTCAACGGCAATTTCAAACTGCAAATGTGGGCGGAGTTTAGTGCCACTTTAAGCAAAGAAATGGCCGATATGTTCAGGTCCACAGATACAGCAACAAACACACATGTGCTGCACAAAGAAAGTCTTGACGTTCGTTGACTCCCGTGTCGTGTTCGTAGGTGCCAGATGGGCCCGTACTGCAGAGACAACCCATGTCAAAACAGCGGCAAGTGCATTGACAGTTTGGACGGTCCAGTTTGTGAATGCGATTCTGGCTTCCAAGGGGAAAGGTATGGCAATGTGTTCTGATCAATTTACATGTTAAAAAGAAAGAGCAAGATCGAAACAGGACGTTTGGTGAGGCTGTTACGTAGGCTTACATTATGTTTATAGTACTGCATGTCTATACTGTATATGAAGACAAAAGCACAAGGAAGTTCAAATCCATTCCTTCATGTTTAATGGATTGTTTTTGTGTCCTGCAGGTGCCTAACAGATGTGGACGAGTGCGTGAAGAACCCCTGCTCCAACGGCGGCCAGTGCCAGAACACCTACGGCTCTTACAAATGCAACTGCTCCTCCGGCTTCAGCGGGCTCACCTGCGAGCTGCGCGCCGAGGTCCGCAACGACTTCGTCTCCACCTCCTGGAACATCGGCCTGGAGGAGGTCATCGGCATCGTGGTCTTCGTCTCCAGCATCTTCATCCTGGTGCTGCTCTTCATCCTCATCCGCAAGAGGGCCTGCCGCAGCAAGGCCAAGAGCGAGGACGACAAGCCACTGGGCGGCTCCACCGTGCCGCACTCCTTCCTCCAGAGGCCGTACTTCGACGCCAAGCTGAACAAGAACATCTACTCGGACATCCCGCCGCAGGTGCCCGTGCGGCCCATCTCCTACACGCCCAGCATCCCCAGCGACTCCCGGAACAATCTGGACAGGAATTCGTTCGAGGGGTCGGCCATCCCGGAGCACCCGGAGTTCAGCACGTTCAACCCCGACTCCGGGCACGGGCACCGGAAGACCGTGGCGGTGTGCAGCGTGGCGCCCAACCTGCCCCCGCCCCCGCCCTCCAACTCCGTGTCCGACAGCGACTCCATACAAAAGCCCAACTGGGACTATGACTATGACGGTATGTGGGAAGTTACCGGTATAGTTTGAATATCACACAAAAACTAGAGTACATTTTTTGCAGAAGAAGAAGAAAAAAAATAATTTAAATTCAAATACAGTTTTTAAGATTATGTTTTTTGTAGGTTTTTGGTATCACTACTGTATCTATTAGTAGGAAAATAATCTAAAACAGCTACAACTCAATATCCAGTACTTTCACTTCCTGATTCTTCAAGCAAACCCACTCCTAGCCACTCCCACCCCCTTGTCTCCTCCTCCCCTTTGCTGTGTCAATAAAGAGAGATATAAATGAAAGCCGTAATAAAAGTATTTGCAAGTGATCACGAGGTGAGGACAGCATTTCCTGCATACGAATGAGCTCAGAAGGAGCTTTACCAAAAAGAAGGAGCTGACAGTTTAGCTACAAGAATAGCTACTGGGAAAGATTGAACGATTACTCAAAGATGTGCTAGCGGCTTGAAACACAGCTCCAGGTTTGTTTTTGGTGAGAGAACAACACAGACTAACCAAACTGAATACAAAAAGACTGCATCGCTTTTGTTTTTGTTTTTGCTTTTTTCTTGCATTATCATCCTTGTATATGTCTCGTTTTTGTTGTTATTCGGTTATGCTCAGTGAAGGTGGGGGTTAGGAGGTTGATTTGCATCATATCTCCCTTGAATATAGAGTACATTACTTCACACTCTTCTTCATGTATAGGGCCTTTAATTCACTTTTAATTCACATTAAGTTACGACTGTGTCTGACTGAAACCCTCCATTTTTTTCGTTGCAGCGAAAGTGGTGGACCTCGACCCGTGTCTAACCAAGAAGCCGGTGGAGGAAAGCGCGTGTCACCCGTACAACACCAGGGGGAGCATGTCCGAGGTCCAGTCGCTCAGCTCCTTCCAGTCCGAGTCCTGCGACGACAACGGTGAGCCACGCCTCCTCCAACCTTTACTCAATGCAAAAATGGACTAACGGATTGAAAATAATTGAGTCTTTACACGTCAGGGGGATGCATTTTGAGCAAGGGGTGAGCGATATGACGTCACGTGAACGGCGACTCAGGGGTTTTCTTTTTAATATCACAAGACGCCAGAATGTGTAAGTCAAGGAGGTTTTCCAACGGAGCAAAACTAAAACTGATGTCAACTTAAAAAGATAGAATTGTTTGGTTATTGTCAACATTTTGCTAGTTTTTGTCCTGTTTTAGCATTTTTCTTTTAGACAAAATATCCGAAAAATCCAAAGTTTTGCCATATCGCTCACCCCTACTTTGAACTTTTTTGTATCTTGCTCTTTTGAACGCTAACGCTGTTTCTTTGCATGCTCAAGAATGGACAAACAAACATGGTGGCTCTGGGTCACTTGTTCTTCTCTCTCTCTCTCTCTCTCTCTCCCTTTCTTCTTTTTTTTTTCTGTTTTTGCTGCGGGGCTTCAGCTCCCATCTGGATTAAATCAGTCCACAGATCCCGGACCAGGTTTTAAATAGGGAGCGGGTCCGGCCTGTAAGTCCGCAGTCACTACCGCTACAGACGGAAACAATCATCGCACGTACAAAGTCGCAAAAAAAACACCCATAATGCACGTGTTTGATGGCTTAGGCAGCGTTTTTTATTTTCGTTATTTTACATTTGTGGTAGTTGTTTTAATTAATGCATGCTTTTATCCTTTTTGTTTGTCTTTTGTTTTGATTTGATCATAGTGTCAGATTGGTCTGAAGGATTTTAAGAACAAAGGAACATCGGGGTATACTATTGTTTTGTTCATTTTTTTCCATTTCATTACTGTCTCAGTTCTTCATTGATATATATTACACAGTGGGTGGATGCTGGACCACGGATCAGCTCTGCATAAGGAAGTCTTTATGCTGAATGAATTAGCGCTAACGGCTAAATGTGCTGGAAAACATCACATTTACATTGGATTAAATAGAATGGAATACAAAAGCACAGAAAAAAAACACTTTCCCCATTTTATATTATATTTTCTCAATTTTTTCCACAGTTTTCCTCATGTTCCCAATTTGTCCTTATTTTTGCCCAGTTTTTCCCAAATTGTTCTACATTTCCCCCCCCCCCCAATTTTTTCACTTTTTTCTTAATTTCCCCATTTTGTCTTAAATTTTTTCCCCAAATGTTTTTTTCCAAAATTACTTCGACTATTTATTTTTCCTTTTTTTCCCCCACTTATTTGCAAATTTCTCACATTTTCCTTATTTTTTCCCAATTTTTCTTTCATTTTTTGGGAATTTTTCCCCAATATTTTCCCCAAATTATTTCCACTTTTTTTTTTCTTCACTTTTTCCTAATTTCCCCAATTTTTCCTCATTTTGTCCCTCAAAGAAAATCATTTTTTTTTTTTTTTTTTTTTAATTTTCCTCTATTTTTTTCTACTTTTACCCCACATTTTTATTGTAAATTTGCATATCTTCCAGCAAACAGCAAATTCGATTCGATCTTGTAGCCGATATATTGCCCACCTCTCCTTGCACAGCCTGTTGCGAGGTCACTCGAGTTTATTCCGCCTGGTCCAGTATTCCTCGGTGCTTTGATAGAAGATCTGAGGGAGTCCCACGCTGCTCAGAAGTCATCACAAACACATTGAGCCACAAATTGGGTCATTTGTATGTGCGTGTTTTTCCTCCTGTTGTTTCCCAAACACAACCCAGGCGTTCTGTCTGTGTAAATAATGCCCTTTTTTTTTTATTTTAATCTCCGGGGGTGGGGAAGTCTGCCATCTGCACTATCATCGACTCCCTGTAGCATCTCAGTATGTTCACGTGTCGTGTTCTCCTCCGCAAACAAACCATCAGCTCCCACCTCCTACTGTGTCCTCCCTCCCTCCTGCCCGGCCACGGAGAGTAAACGGTCCGCCAACGCTGTAAGGAACAATATCTACAAAGACATTTAGAGTGACCACATGAAAAATGATCCAGGGCTAAGAAGTGTCTACCTTCAAGACTGATATTCCACTTTTAAGGGGGCATGCGCAAAATCAGCTTGTTGGAGCTTCTAGTCATGCCATAACATTGATCCCTCGTGGAAAACATACTTCGGAGGTCATTTGTCAGGACGGGTGCAAAAAAAGCGACCTCTAATTGAATACAAAAATTAGTTGGTAAGTCAAATCGATTTGTATTTTCAGAAACTCCGAAGAGCCCACATAAACTATCAAGGGCCCCGATCTGAACCTCTCCGCATTCAAACGGCATTTATCACGGCGCCATCGATTTGTTAGCGTGCTGTTGGACATGTATCTTGTTTGTTGCCAACACACAGCATCTGAAAAGAGCAGCAGCCCTTACTTGTCAAGTGCATTTTTCATACTATTTTAGATGATAAAGCATGAAATATTGATGCTGAAGTGCCCACAATGAAGCAGACTGTATGTACTCATTAACCTCTTAACTCCCACCTGAACGGATCCCAGTTTCTCCAGTTTGGCTTTACCCTAATCAAAAAGCTTCTTGGGGAAAAAAGCACTAAAAAAGCCACAAAAAAATGACAAATGACCACAAGAAAATAAGGATGTAAACGCAACAAAAAAGTGACAAAAATTCGACAAAAATGTGACAAAAATTCAACAAAAATGTGACAAAAACTCAACAAAAAATTGACAAAAATTCAACAAAAATTCAACAAAAATGTGACAAAAATTCAACAAAAATGTGACAAAAATTCAACAAAAAAGTGACAAAAATTCAACAAAAATGTGACAAAAATTCAACAAAAATGTGACAAAAATTCAACAAAAAAGTGACAAAAATTAAACAAAAATGTGACAAAAATTAAACAAAAAAGTGACAAAAAAATCAACAAAAAAGTGACAAAAATTCAACAAAAAAGTGACAAAAAAATCAACAAAAAAGTGACAAAAATTCAACAAAAATCCAAAAACTCAACAAAAATGTGACCAAAAAACCCCCCAAAAACATAAAAAAGGAGACACAACACAGCAACAACGCGAGGAAAAAGATCAGTTTTGTGGGTCTTAGCTTTCAAATGAGGTGTTACACAGACCTATATAATGGCCAAAGAGGACAGATGCATTTGATTCAGGCGGGTGGTAAGAGGTTAACTACGTTTCTGAACAGGTTAAAGGTAGGGCTGCACGATATTGGAAATTAGTGCGATATGCGATATGGGTGTCTAGTATTACGATAACGATATTATTGCGATATTATATTCTTTCACCTAAAAATGCTATTTGCAGGAATCGCTAGAGAAAATCTATTAAAAAATGAACATTGCAATTAAGATCACAACTCAATTATTTTCAAATCTAGTAAGGTACAAATATTTATACTAGTGTTGATCTTAATAGTCTTGCCTAAAGTTGCCTTTTCCATCATTCTGTAGACAAAAGAAATGACTCAAGCATTTCAAAGATTGCATTTATTTGCATTATAACATATTAATGTGTGCAGGTGCATTTTTCATGCAAATTGGCCATTTTGAGGCAAAAGCTTTCACAAAACAACAAACCACTTTCAGTGTTTGTACCTAGAAAAATAAAATCTTTAAACTTAAAGTGCAATTGCAATTGAAAACATGTCGTACCTGAAATATTAAAATCTGTAAACTTACATTACATTCACAAAATTATATAGCTATGTGCCAATAGACTTGCTGTCTATGTTTTTCAATTTCAAACATAAAATAAAACAAAGTGTCCAGGCCTTCACTGAGTGCAAATTATTTCAACAAATAACACGTACAACCTCAATAGTAAACTAAACTACAAGTTTTTGGCCAAAAAAACCAACATGTTGACATTGGCAGGTTTCAAACAAGTGCGTTGGCATGTAACCACATTACCTGATGTACTGAAAAGTCTTTCTGAAGGTGAGCTACTTGCTGGTATGCAGAGGTATTTTCTGGCCAATTTACTCAACTGCGGGAAATTGACCTGATGAACATTCCACCAAGATAGAGGGTCATCTTCGCTGTCGATGGTGGGAGACACGAGGTAGCTGTTGAGTTCCCCATCCAGCGAACGTGATGATGCTGTAGTAGATGTTGGAGCCGGGGCAGACTTGAAAAAACTGCCCAGGGATCTTTTGGACGTCTTCTGGATGTCTTCTGGTGGATCCATGTTGTCATGTTGAGCGTCATGGCTTTGCTCCTTAAATATACAATTTGAAATGATTAAATTAGATTGTTATTAAATAAAGTTTGAACAGATTACTGCGTTGACACCATTTACCTTTGGGAATGTTGCTTCCATTTCTGAAATCACTCGGGCTTTGATTTCATGCAACTTGTCACTGCAGATGTAGCCTGCTTTAAACCGAGGATCCATGAAGCAGGCCATATCCAGAAGTTCTTGAGTGGCTGGGTCGTCATATTTGGAGTTCAAGTAGTCCAAGATCTTCTTCTTAATAGATTTTGTCAAATCACTGTCTTGTTCTTTTGCAGCAAGAACTGAGGTGTTGAAGACGTGAAGTACTGGTTTCACATATGAAACGCTAACATAGCACTCACTTGAAAGGGCATCGGTGAATTCTTGTAGAGGCTGCAATGCCTGATTTATGGATTCTAAAACATCCACGTCCTGCCAAGTTGGAACCAAGTGTCTGGACTTCCTATCTGCTGACAGGACGTCACTCAGGGCTCTCTGCTGCTCAAGAACTCGCTGAATCATCTGTTGTCTGGACCCCCACCTTGTGGGGCATTCCGTTATCAGTGCATGCTCTGGGAGGTTGTGTTCTCTTTGTGCTTTTTTCAGGGCAGTCTTCTCCCTCCAACTATGGGAGAAATGCCCCACCAACTTCTTGCAAAGTCCAACAGCTCTTGTAATACGATCGTCACCTTTGACTGCATTCTCTGAAACAAAAGAAAAAAACAAGGTTTAATATCTAAATGCATAAAATAAATACACAAATAAATGTTAATGAAACATTTAAGGCCCTATATGAGATTTTTTATTCTCCTTGTAGTTAAATCTGTTTTATCCTTCAGTAGTATAAAGTAAAAAATGACTTTTTTTTACTCCAATTACTTTGTATATAGCCTTTTTTAATCACTTGTTAACTGGTATTGCGCTCTTAAACTCATCCTTGTCCAGAATTTGTTGGAAATGTTAGAGATGGACGATAAATAATAATGATAAATAAATAGTGACTCTATTTCATCGTCAAATCACGTATAGGCCCTTGATATGTCAAATGTAAAGATTAATAAATTATCATAAACACTCACCAATTGCCAGATGCAAGCGATGGCCAAAGCACTGCAGTCTGACCCAGTGGTTGATCTCGGCAGCCTTCACCACATTCGCTCCGTTGTCTGTTGTTATTGCCACTTGTTTGTCTTCTGGCAAGTTCCAGTTGGTCAAAACATCCCGCAGGGCAGCAGCGATGTTATCACCGGTGTGTGAGTCGGGGAAGTAAGCGACTTCCAGGCAGCGTGTAATCAGTTCAAATTGGCTCGTCAAAAAGTGAAGAGTAAAGCTCATGTAGGGCTCAGTGGTTCGACTGGACCACAAGTCCGTGGTGCTAGCGTAAAAGTCCACTTCACGGAGCTCTTCCTTTACAGACTTTACACATGACTCGTACATCTCCGGAATTGCGACTTGTGAGAAATAGGTTCTAGATGGCACTTGATATCGCCTGTCGAACTCCTTTGCCATTTCTAAAAAGCCCTCTTTACACACCACGTTAACGGAGAGTGTGCATTTCGCTATGTATCGCGTAATGGCTGCAGTTATTGCTTTGTGTCGCTTCGATGTTTTCGCATAAGGAGTGACAGAAGCGAAACTGTCGCTAATGTTTGTTTGCGGGTTTGCCTTTCGTTTCAATGACTTTACCGGAGTTGGCTGTGGCGTTTTATACACAGCGTAAAGTTCCTTGTGATTGTGTTGCAAGTGGCTGTGGAGATTAGTCGTGTTCCCCCTCGACGTAGCCACTTTTTTTCGACATGATTTGCAAATAACTTGCGCCTGCATTTCGTCTTGTGCACTAAAACCGAAGTAGTCCCATATTCTCGAGGTACAATGTCTTTTTGGAATAAGTTGCTCTCCGCTTTCGTCCTCATTCTCTTCGTCACCCGCCATGCTTGTTTTTCTTATTGCACGTCCTCCGCCGCGCATGTGCTTGCTCTGGCCAATAGCGAGGCAGCAACTGAGAAACCGCAGCGGAGTGGTCAACGTGCGTATATAAGAATATGCATGATTTAGACATTAAATTATTTGAAATTATCGCGCATCTTTTCGATATGGATATCGCACGTGCCAATATCGCAATGGCGATATTTTTTCGATATATCGTGCAGCCCTAGTTAAAGGGACTATAAGGAGTTTTAAAATGTTAAAATTATGTATTTTCCTCCCCCTACATGTTCCAGCCATGTCCTAATGTGTAGAATGAGCCCAGACCTGTTCACCACAACTGCCTCTAAAATCCTGTACGGTCACTCAAAAATGTGTCACTTCGGCCCGAATTGCCATCATGCACGAGCTTAATATAGAAGGTGCAGTTACACATATGGCCTGAGGTGGCAGTAGTGAGTATAAAATGGCGAACTTGCATCCAGCCCCTTTAAGATTGTTTTTGTTGCAATGGAAAAAAACAAATATTATTCTATTGCCAGATTATTTGGCCTTGTGTTTTAAAGATGTACGCCCTTTTATTATAGATTTTTCATATTTAATCCTTTAACAAAACACAATAAGATTGATTTCCCTTATTTCCAAAACAAATAATCAAGATGAATATTCCTAAAGTCACTGCAGTAGATATTGCTCTTGCAGTGAACGTCGAACGAGCCCAGTGGTATATTTGGAGTGTCTTGCTCATGATCACCATGTCACTCACACCATACATTTGATTTCCTTCCTCCACTGAAAGCATTGACACTAATGCTGGATCCCCCCTCCCGCACCCTCTCCCTCCTCTCTCCTCACAAGCCTCCATAGTGACAGTAATCCACCTTGTCAGCTCCTCTGTTGACACGGTGGAACAACAAGGTATTATTTTCCCGTCTGTGCCAGTGGTAGTTCTTTGGTGTTGGGACGTGACGCTGCCATGATCTTAAACTGAGACAATTAGCGAGAGGTGGGTGGATCTCGGGAAGTGATGTTTATGAGCAAAATAGTTCCTCAGAGTCAAATGTAGGGCTGAAATACAACCCGAGTACTGAGAAACTTCATATAATAGGGTAGTATTTTCGAATGATTGACCGTCAAAACGAGAAAGAACTGAAGGTAAGACACGCTAATGTTGAAATAATATAGTTGACAACATTAAGCTTTTTTCACACTGGGATAAAATAACTAAAAACGTTACTCACATAAAAGGAAGAGTAAGAAAAGTAAGAGTAAACCACCCACCTCTTCATTCAACGAACCAAAAAGCTTACCATAAATGTCAAAAAGTCAGTTTAAGATCATGGTTGCTCCTTCATTTTTCTTTCATTCTATTTTGGTTTATGCCAGTGCGTCCTTGTCCATTTCCCATTCATGTTTGAATAGTTACAGCTTCGTAAACTTTAAAAACCTGACTTCTTTTCTTTCTCTCCTCTCCCTCTCGCCTGCTAAAGAGTCTTGTTTGGCTCATGATCTCAAGAATCCAAGAGGTGACTTTTTTCCACATTGTAGCCGTGTTCTCATCCCCGTCATCCCCTTTCCGACTAATCTCGCTTCTGTGTGCCACTAAAAGGGCTTTGTAGAATGTTACATTTGCTGTTTTGGAAGACTTCTCAGTCGGCGTGCATGGCGGTGTTGCTGTGGAATAGAAGATAGTCGCATTAGCTCGTGACACACCACGAACTGATCACGTAGTACATAGAGATGAGTATTTGTGTAACCTTTAGATGAGAGATATAAAGTTAGTCATTTAGTACCAGCACTTTTTATTCTTAATTTAGCTGCTAATATTGAGTGAATAAAAACACCTGCAAAAAGATGCTAAATCCACGAGTTCATTGGCGAATTATGCACATATAAACAAAGTACATGCAAAGTGTCACTCTAAAGGCTAAGTGAAGGTATCAAAGAGTCTGTAATTATTTGTGTTTTTAGAGGCAAAGCCTGCACACTCTTTTTAAGCTGCTCTAGGTGTTAGCGTTAGCATTAGCCATATCGATGAAGCTAAACAGCGGTGACGCAGATCTGTGGGTTCAGCTCTGATACCAATATCAGAAAAATCTGTGGAATCGGCAACATAGTCGGCTTATTGTTTGAACTCAAATAATAAAACAAAATTTCAGTTTAAGAAGGATTTTGTTTTTTTACTCAGTTTGAATGTGACTAAAAGCCAGAGCCAGTGTCAGTCTTGTGCCGTTACGTGTTGCATTCATGTCGTGAACAGCGTCTTATTTTTGCATGGTGTGGCTTTGAGCTTTAACCTTGACGCCGAAACGCCGAAACTGCACTTGTGACCCGGACTAATATATGTCCATGTCGTAGGATACCACTGGGACACATCTGATTGGATGCCGAGTGTCCAACTTCCCGGCATAAAGGAGTTCCCGCAGTACGAGGTGGTGGAGTCGCCGGCGCCGCTGTACACCGACCCCAGCGCCATAGACACGGACTACTACCCGGGCGGCTACGACATCGAGAGCGACTTCCCCCCTCCGCCGGAAGACTTCCATCTGGGCGAGGACCTGCCCCCTCCCCCGCCCCAGCCCGAGTACGACACGCTGCGGCCGCGGAACCTCCTGGAGCCCCACGGCCCGAGCGCCGCGGGGCCGCAGGGGGGCGTACGGCAGAGGCCCGCGCTGCCCCAGCTCTACAGCCTAAACCAGTACCTCCCGCAGCACCAGTACCCCGGCGAGGGAGGGGACGGCGACGGCCAGGGCAACAGCAGCTCCACGTCAGCCGGCAGCACCCCGCCCTCCACGGTGGGGCCCGCCGGCCTGAGGGGGGGCTTCTCCCTGGACCCGTCCGCCCTGGACAGCGTGTCCCTGTCCATGTACGCGTCCACCGCGTCCTGCTCGGACATGTCGGCCTGCTGCGAGGAGTCCGAGGTCATGCTGAGCGACTACGACAGCGGGGAGGACGACCCACTGGAGCGCCTGGTCATCCCCGACACGCAACAGCACACGCAAGTCTGACACTGTATCCAAACAAGTGCCTAAACACAGCAGCCGCGCTCTAAACAAGTGCAGAATGTTGGCTTTAAAGTAGTATATTTCCTTTCTTTATCTTAGATTGTTTTCTAGTGACTGGCGGCTTGAGTAACTAGCAAGAAGGTCCCGTGTTTGATTCCTGGTCCTTTCTGTAATCATTTTGCAAAGAAAAAATGAAAACAAACAAACAAACATGTTGCTTTCAGTTAAAGGCCCTGTACTCAATTTTATTACCAGTACCAGAGAACTAGTATGCAGTTGTTTGTGGACAAAGACTGTCCATTACTTGCAATACTGTTACAGTGACCCTGAAAGTTGTGAAACGTGTTTATAATCGGTACGTCAGAATGCTAATGAGTTTGAAAACAACTACCAGTTTACATTTTTGCTTCTTCTTTCATTCATTCTATTGTTTTTATTTTTTATCTGGTACTGGGCCTTTAAGATAAAACAGATGTATTCAGCCTGCTGCTAAAAAGACCATCAGATGCCGATGAAGTCTAGTAATGAATTTGGATACAACTAAAACTTTCATTGTTAAAAAAAAAAAAAAAAAATCAGGTACAGGACCTTTAAGATAAAACATATTCAGTCTGCTGCTAAAAAGACCAACAGTTGCCGACAAAACCACTTTACACGAGTACAGTACAGATGACAGCTGAAGAACTTTTGTCAAGGACTTTATATTAACTTAAAGTCAACATTCCAGTTTTTGGAGCGTCCGCTCCCTGCTGTACATGAACACTCCTCCTATGCTGGATGGACATACATGGACGTTTCTTTCCATGTCTACTTACGAGCGAACTTTGCCCCCATTCAAACTGTTAATGTCTACTACATCTTTATTTTCTGTTTTTCTTTAGGCAGTTTTCACTTTTCAGGCCTTGTATGACCACGAGTATGCAGACTGAAAAGAAAAAAGAAAAAAAGAAAAACATTGCCATTTTTGTGCCAAATCTGCCCGAGGACAATTCTGGTCTTTTAAAAATCGTGAGAAGCTCAAACAAGCTGAAGAAGTGAACCCAGTTGTAAAGACTTGTCCCGCCATCGCGTCGCGCAGCCGTCTCCACAACACAACCGTCGGAAGGATCTGCTCGTGCGAAAACATCCTTAGCTGTAACTGTTTCTATGAATGAACCATGCAAATGTTTTTATACAGAGTCCTCGATTTCAATGTAAATGTTAATGTACAGTTTTGATTTCAAAGTCGACTAGGTTTTGTAGATATTCAATGCTTTTATTTTTTTGAAAAGATAAAGAGTTACATGTGACATTATCAGCCTTACTGTGCTACTACATTCACCGTAAAAAAAAAAAAAGTTTAAAATGAAAAGAAAAATCGGAAGAGCGTGGCTTTTCTGAACCAGTTGTGCGTCGATGTTCATTTGAAAAAGGGTCTTCAGACTGCATTATTCTTGTCTCGTTATTTTTGTTATGTTTGTAAATTTCGACTTCCGAAACCTCTTTATTTTTCCACCAAGAAAATGGGACCCAATATATTTATAGTGCCGAGTTCTCCATGGACACGTGACTTTTTCAGGTGTCTGTGTGTGTGTGAGCAATGCTATGGTCTTGTTGATTAAGGTTTTTAATGAATACTGCCACAAGCTCACGCTTTCCTACTGGCAATAAATTATTTAAAAAAATAGTCTACTGCGTGTTTGTCATTTTTATTATTGTCATCTATGAGATCTTTGCTTACCCTGCTGGCTAACCGAGCGGTGAGCATTGAAGAAGCTCCTGGGAGTTTGGTTTCCTGCTGCAAGCGGAGGGGATCTCACACGAGAAATGAGATGGTCGGCTACGTCAGGCTCCGGGGCAAAATCCAAAGAACATCTGGCCCACAAGATGATTCGGATGAATATGATACCTGTTACAGTACAATAGGAATGCATTAACTATTGTCAATTCCAATACATTTCCTTGGGGCTGCATCCAGAACCCCCTTTTAAGTCATATATAATGTACAACTAGGAGTTTGGCCCTTAGTCTTTTAACGTGGAACAAAACAGGGCCGCCACGAAGCGAACTTGTCTACCTCTGTTGTAAACATTATAACGGAGGTTCTGCGGGGCATTAAAAGTCATTCAATTGTAAATATGCAATTTTAAAATGTTGCATTTGGGCATAAAATTATTATTAAAAATGAAACTTTATTGCTTACAAAATACCCCAACTGGAAGACACAGAGAATACTTTAGACATTAAGGGAAAATGGGAATTGGAAATGAACATAATTATTAAGGACGAGGACTGAACAGACACTGCGGGAGGGACATAAGTGACAAAAAGGCCTGTCCTTCGAGAGGACAACTAAAATGACATTCTTTAGAACTCCCTTTGTCACATCCAAGTTTGGAAGAACTTCAGTCCAATGCTGGAGGGGCTGTGGTCAAGACATACAAAGTTTAATCAAAAATTGTTTAGGTGTTGAAATTGAAAAGTGCTGCACATCAGTAAGGTAAAGAAGCGTGTAGTCCTCACTCAGCCAATCAGAAAAGATCACCCTACATCAGATCCCACCTCTGTGGCATTTGACCAATCAGCAGAGACCGATCGTGCTCTCAACTTCCTGTTTCTCTGAGGTCTGAAAAAGACCCAAGTTTGGCTAAATTCATGGTACATTTCTTTACATAACTTGAAAACTAACTATGGAAAGTTGATGAACCTCATACATTTTACTGGTGAATCATTGTCCTCAGTGATGATAAATGTGTTGGGTTTGGAGGACGGAGTGATATTAGCGAAATTACAGCATGAAAAAGGCAGGCACCATATTTGATCATACGCCCTGTTCACCTAAACCTAAAGTTAATTTGTTTTGCATATAATTCTATAATTCATATTTACAGTATTTTCTTCACAAAAGAACCAATAAACCCCAGGACTATGTCTTTATGTTGCCAAAGGTTATTTTTAGTCAAATTATTAATGAAATAATACCAGCGGTGACTGACCCCGCCCACTGCATGTAAAGCTCAGTCACATTACAAAAGCTCTTGCCTATGACAGGTGTGATCATTCAAACATCAATATCACAAAACACAACACCTCCTGCACCCCCTGAGACATGCAAGTATGTTTTGTATATTTTATCTTTTTTTTTTTTTTTTTTTTTTTACCATTTAAGGCCAATTAACTAAACATGGTAACTTTGTTTGCTGTATTATTATTCTTTTACCACTTAAAGCAGTACTAAGTAACGTGTTTACCTTAATAAATCCTTTCCGTAGTCCCTGTGGGGGTAATACAAGTGTTTATGGGATGATTGGAGGGTCTTTCATCTCCCCCTGGTGTCTCTGGCCAGAAAACCATGTTTGCAACTTGACTGCCACCGGTCCGGAGAAAGCAATACACATTAGTGGAATCACGAAGAAGAAGCTAACATGCTAACGGGCAAAGCTAACTGCGGGCAAATGTCAATTTAAACAGTATTTACAGCCAAGTTTGAGTGAAAAAAAATATTTCCATTGTATAATTGGATGTACAATATCCCTCTCTCCCTTCGCCTTTCCTGTCAGCGTAGTATTTACTCTCCAAGACAATTAAAAAGTTAAAAAATCGTAACTTGCTACTACACCTGCAGTTGCGCTTATGGCCTCTAGGGGGAAGAGTTACTTAGTACTGCTTTAAGGGCGAGGTACCAAATATGGTAACTTCGCTCACAACTATTTTCTGCATGATAATGAAAACCTTTGAAAAATGTTACAACAGAACTAAACTTGTGTTGTGTCCCCCAATTACACTCTTAAGTTGAAATTATTTATTTAGAAGTATTTCAATGAGTGCCGTATAAAGGGTAAACAAAACCAATCGATATCAAGTTTATAAGCCAATGGCCAATTGTATGTCCACTTTAATCTGCTTGAAAAAATTATTTACAATCAATGTTTGCAAAAATCATTTGGACTTTCAAAGGAAGCGGAATACCAAAGCTGCTTCTCTCAATCAGACATTCCAAAAAAGCTGCTGTGATGTGTTGAAAGCCTGGCCCCCCCTGTGACTGACTGTCCTCATATAGCCTGACTTAAAGACCTTTTGACATTGTCCTGCAGAAATAAAACAACTGCAGTCAGCACGGCCTGCTTCTGATCCGGAGTCACAGCTCAGGCAGAGACCACTGATCTCCCGGAGGCTCGTGAACCATGGCCTCTGTCCTGGAGAAGGGGTCAGGTGGCTGGATTTTCCTCTCTTTTATAAGTAGTAAATTAAACAACTTTCAACAAAGTTTCACCTGCACACAGAGTGATCTAACACACAGAAATGATCACTGACTGCGCAATAAAAAAAAAACCCGTCAGGGATTGAGGAAAGTACTGAACTGGATTAAACTGAACGCCACATGGACACAAGGGCAGCGTGAGCCCGGCCAGGATAAACTGCTGAACCTCTTGCTGTTGGTGGACAAACACTCGACTCACTATGCCACCGGCACCTCACAAAGAACAGGTGATGATATAACTTCAACATTCATGGCATCACTAATTCTTCAGGCAAATATTGCGATTCGATTTTGCGTTTTTTATATTTGATACGTTGAAATGCATAAACTGCTAAAATGATGAGTGAAGGAAATCTTGTTTCTTTTAGACAGTCAAACGACATATTCTTGCTCAAATTGCCCCACGTAAGACCAATACACGATAGTCTACTACTTTAAAAAAAAATAGGTGTGTTTAAGATGAAGTGCGCCTCACCTCGATTCCAGACGAGACCAGGCGGTGGCGTCAGAGGGCGGAGAAAGGCGCCTTTAATCAAGTCAGACACATCTCAGCCCCGAGAACAGAGAGGAGCCTCAGATCACGCAGCGTCTCGCGTTTGTTAGAAAGAGTTTGGGAATAAAACTATTTTAAAAGTTTGTGAACACATTTCTGCCTCTCCCACACACCAGACAGACCCATCACTACAGCTAAAATAACAGACTCTCCACTTACAGTGTAGGATTAGAATAATAAACTTATGCATATTTAAAATGTAGGCCATATGTTGAACACACTGGCACTTTCTGTCAAATATGAAGACTCTGAAGCATTTCTGCAGATGTAAGTAGATCTTGGTGATGAGAAAAAAGGAGGCAGGAGCTGCGGAGCGTCAGGGCAACACGTTCCTGATCTAAACACAACTCATATCCAATCATCTGTCAGTCCTCTGTCAGCGAACGTGTTTACAGCACTTCATTTCCCACAATCCCTTTGGCCTTTGTAGTTCAGCCAGCCGAGCGAGGCGGAGAAAAGCAACTTCGCTCGCCTACCCAAGGCGCTCCAGCCGCCTCGGTCTCACGAGAATACGGGCACTGTCGCACAGGTGGCGTCAGAGCGATTCTGACCGGCATGCACCGCTCGCCTGCAGCCGCCTGCAGTGCCTCACTCATCTTAAACACACCTAGTATTTGGTTTTATGTGGACAGCGCCCTCTTCTGGATGAGTTGGGCTTCCACTTTTCCCCGACGATCAGAGTACCTCTGGGGGACAGCCACATGACTAAAATAAGTCAGAGATGGAAACACGCTTTAGAAGCTGCTCTATGGAAACTCAGACCTTTTACCTGTTGCTGCTGAACCTGACACTGCAAGGCTCCACAATGGAGCTCATCACTTTGATCTACATGTCGGGATCCTGACGAAAAATATCCCATTTATTTTTAGACTTTAGACTTAAGCATCCATTGTTCAAAAAAGTCAATTATTGACGTTTAACTACACCTGCTAATCAGCTATGTGCCAACTCATGGACATAAAACCCACAAAGTTAAACTGAAGATTTGTCCAAAACGTTTGTCTAAACTGAAAAGTACTTTAAAGTAACAGGCCACAGTTTTTCCATACATGTTCTTACCTGAGCTTAGACGAGTTGATGCGTACCTGTCTGGTCTTTGTGCGTGCCCGTGGAAGAGCGCGGTAGCTTCAAACTTCACCTTCAATATACTGGGAGAGGCCAAATGCTAACAACATCTTTGGTCATTTTGCGTGACTGAGCGCACGCACAAAGGACAGACAGGTACGCATCAACTCGTCTAAGCTCAGGTAAGAACATATCTCAGGATGTCATATCACTAAGCATCATGTGATTTACAGCAATTATAAACCAATGGAGATTTTAAAAGTTAAGCTGAAGTTATTGTTCACATTAAACTATTTGGACACCGCGGTTTGTTTGTTTGTTTGTTTGTTTGTTTACTTTATTGTTCCCGTAGGAAAATTTGTCCTCTGCATTTAACCCATCCTTCGATGCCACTGAGAACCCGTAAGGAGCAGTGGTCGACGGCAGTTCCGCGCCTGGGGAATCATCTCCATGATGTGGAGCCAGGCTGGTGGTCAGAACCTCCCGAGGTTCGGTTTTTGCAGTGGTCAAAACCTCCATTGCGGTTCGATAGTGATAGCCCTTGCAGCCCTCGTTCATGCTCACTGTAGGAGGGAAGGCCTTCGTTTTCCCACCTCTGAATTAGTGTGGAAGCGGGTAAGTATTCAGACATGGTAAGTTGGTCATTTTATCTCTTACAATGGCGACCGCACATCCCATGTGTTCATAAATGACTTCGCCTTAATGCACACTTTTGACACGTGTAAAAAAAAAAAAGATACGGTTTTCCGAAAGAAGCACAGAAGCTAAATGAAACTGTGTAAAAAAAATTAAAATAATTGTGTGTATCTGTGCGTCATCTTCTCCGTGTGAAGTGTGGAATCAGAATCAGGTGCTTTACTGTGAAGTAAAAGAGGATTTCTCAGGCCATCACTGCATTATTCCTAAAGGAGAGCGGGAATAAGCCGAGGCTCACGGGCTGATGTTCTTTCTGCTCCACAGGAAAAAGTTACTGTTCGCCTTAACACTGCCTGTCCGGGAGAGGCTGCAGTACTAAAGAGTGTCCACAAGATGGCAGCAGATACTAACGGACAAGTGCGTCGACACGACCACAAAAGCAGGAAAAATAACGTCGATGGCATTACAAAGGCTATATTTGAATATGAATGTGCACTCATTTATCGTGGATTTAAAGGAAGAAATAACAGCCTACATCGAAAATATTTGCCTGACTTTAAAAAGGTCTTTGAATTGAAATATTGGTTCCTTACACCCCGAGGCAGGCAGTATCTTGGAATAGTTTTATCCTGTGGTACTTTTTACTTCTACTTTAGTAATATTATATAAAAGTTTCTGCACTCTTGAGTAAAAAATACTACCTTGTTCCACAGTGAGTATTCATATTGATATAAATTAAAATGTGTGTACTTTGTGTTTCTTTGTGTTTGCTCTGCCTGGTCCCGTCAGATCTCGTAAACTGAAGCGAACCTCTTATATGACAATGTCTTCTTCTTAAACTGAAGAAGGATTGCATGCTCGTGGGGGGGACTGGACAGGAGCACATGTGCAGAAAACACTTATTTATTTATTATATTTATTTTGAAAATCCGTATTTTGCCTCTCCTGCAGGTCAAGTTACTCACAGCTTACATTACGACTGGTTGCACTGGTGTTAGTGAGCAAAAGCTGGTCCCATCTTCAGGCTGCTGCTGCTGCTGTTGGCTGTGTTTTTGTGGTAAGAACACGGTGGTTTAACGGCTCAGGATCAAGGGGTTTAAAGGGAGTGTAAATATCAAGTGTGTTTTGGTGGATTCTAAAATTGTCCGCCTCCTGATGGGACTGGAATGAAACACTCACCTTTGAAGACGGCAGGCCACGCTCTTTATTAAGGGCTTTTCATAAGACTGAAACCAGAAGAGTAGAACGAGCCCTACACACGCGTTTATTTGTAGAGAACAGTTCATACACAAGGCACTACAAAGTACTTCACAGTTACATAAAATTACAAGAAAGCAGATCAAATCAATTAAAAAAACATGAAATCATTCATTATTGACATTGAAAGTGAAGAGTGCAGAGGAAATACTTTCACTTCTGCACAGTGAAAAAGAACTGTTTTCTGCCTGGATTTGAACATGGCCAGAGTTGAGGCCAGCGTACACACACTGGAAACATTCCAGGTTATGTCAAGATGTCACAGAAAGATTATTTGCCACGGAAAAATCCTGATAAACAAATAGAGTGATAGAAATGTTGTAATGATCAGAGACAGACCATGCTCTTTATAGGCAGTGGAATATCAATATAAAGCATTTTGGAATGCCTTGTATACGTCTGTTAAGTATTTAGACCAAATGTTTGTCCGGCTGTAATCTAAACGTAGGACATCAACATCTCCATGGAGACGAGTTGGTTTTGTCCTACTCCCAGGTAAAGTGTACGAGTCAGGAGTCTGTCCATAGTAAAATATACACACAAAATTACACCAATGATTTGTTCCAGTCTGTTTATTCAGTTAAGAAGCATAATATGGAACCTGTATAATCATTAGAATAAAATGTGTTGGTCTAGAAGAACTTTATTTAAACCTCTCACAGATCACAGATAATCACAAAGACACAAAAACAACAGGTTACAACAAAAATGTACATAGAAACCGTTAACAGTCGACTGAAAGCTCGTCCGATCAGCCATGACTTCAGATGCTTTTTAAAAGAATCAACAAAGTCGGCGATACGTAGCAACAAAGGAAGGTCATTCCACAATTTAGGAGCAACAGCTTAAAGGACAAGTCTCCTCTGGTTTTAAAGTGGGTCACTGGGACAGTGAGGCGGTTCGGGCCCAAGGACCTAAGGGTGCGACCGGAGGAGTAGGGGCACAGCAGTTCAGACATGTATTTGGGAGCCTGACCGTGCAACGCTCTAAAAGTCAAAACTAAAATTTGGAATTAAGTTATAAATTTAATGGGGAACCAGTGCAGAGAGGGTAAAATGGGAGTTATGTGTGACCGTCTGCTAGATCCTGTTAACTCATTGACTGTCAGTCAAATCAGAGAGCTCCCCACTGCAAGAGGTTTTTCAGGATTTTGACTGTTTTTTCAAGACCCACAGAAAATGTAGGTCTAGGTCTATGTCAACACGAAACCCACCAAAAGAAAGATTAGACTTGTTTGTACCTCTTTCCATTCTTTAGTAATCGTCCGTAGAAAATAGTTGAAATCCCACAAAATGCTGTTTTCTGACCAAAAAGCTGAGAAAACGAAAGAGCAATGCTGCCACCTAGTGACTCAATAAAAGAACTTGTAGTTCTTTTATTGAGTCACTAGGTGGCAGCATTAGGCAGCACAACTAAGATTTTAACACCAGACATGCTCAAGGCTTTGCTGCAGCTGTTCCCATTGAAAAACCTAATTGACATCATTGGCCGTCAACGTTCGGATTTCAATTGACAGCTATAGACGTCATCGGCAGTCAATGACGACGATTCAAAGCAGATTTGTTAAAACAAGTTAAAAGGGAGCTACAATAATCTAAACGAGAGGAATCACTAAAAAGATCAGAGTTGGAAAAATGTGGCCTTAACATTGCAATCAAGTTTCTCAAGTGGAAAAAACTGTTTTTGACCAGATGTCTCGAATGACTGTCAAGAGACAACGACTGGTCAAAGACTGGTCAAACCAAACGGCGAGAGTTCTGATGCTCCACTGAACCGAGGAGCCCGGAGGACATATAGGTGGTTCACAATCGAGGGGATTTTTTTTTATCAAAGTCTCAGTCTACAAACAGACTCGGCCCTGCGTTCATCAAATACCGGACATGTAAGACATCTCGGGCTCATTATGTGTCTAGACTATAAAGCGTAGCCCCCCTCGGTCTAAAACCTGCCCAGTCATTCATGTCAAACGATGCCACCTCCCGCTCTGCCCATGACCGCATGACGTACGGGAAAGGAGAAAACACAAAGCCCGTCATTAACATCGACCCAGCTCAGAACGCTGCCCCTAAAATGATCTTGGCACAAAAAATGCAGACAATGTGTGGGAAACAGAGGGGGGTGCGGAGTGCGGGGGTGGGACGCAGCAGCAGGTGGAGACGGACGGGGGAGGCCTGGACTGTACGCTGCAGCGAGCAAGAAAAATGTAGTGTTGATGTGTTACTTGATGTGTAAATAAGTTCATTTAGTTAAGTCGTGTTTTTGACCATGTTAACGCGGTGTTATTGAAAACTCAGACACTTTTTTATAAAGATACACAGAATACTTTCTACTTCACAATATCTGTAATAAAGCTCCAAAAAGAAATAAAAAGGAAAAAAATGGCTGCATATTTTGTCCCATTTCAAGCTTTGCAATGCCCACACCAGAACAGTACGTGGCAGTGAGTAGTTATATTGTCAATGCCACTGACTCAGTTGTTGATGTTTTTTTTTATGATAATAATAATTCTTTATCTCCCTTTGCTAATGGCAAGTTTATTTGTAGAGCACAATTCATACACAAAGCAATTCAAAGTGCTTCACAGTTGCATCAAATAACTAGAAATCAATCAATCCAGTTTTACAACACTTTACAACAGCAGGTGCTTAAAATGATTATTGCACGGGTAAAAGGAAGAGTTTTCAGCCTGGATTTGAACAGGGTCAGAGCTGAGGCCTGACTCACATCCTCATGAAGACTGTTCCAGGTTTCAGCTTTAGCCTCACTGTGTTTAGTCCTGACTCTGGGCACCACCAGGAGACCCCTCCCTGAAGTTCTCATTTCCATTCTTTAGTAATTGTCCTAGAAAATAGGTGAAATCACACAAAATGCTGTTTTCTGACCAAAAAGGTGAGAAAACGAAAGAGCAATGCTGCCATCTAGTGACTCAATAAAAGAACTTGTAGTTATTTTATTGAGTCACTAGGTGGCAGCATTAGGCAGCACAACTAAGATTTTAACACCAGACATGCTCAAGGCTTTGCTGCAGCTGTTCCCATTGAAAAACCTATTTGACATCATTGGCCGTCAACGTTCGGATTTCAATTGACAGCTATAGACGTCATTGGCAGTCAATGACAATGATTCAAAGCAGATTTGTTAAAACAAGTTAAAAGGGAGCTACTATATCTAAACGAGAGGAATCACCAAAAAGATCAGAGTTGGAAAAATGTTGCCTTAACATTGCAATCAAGTTTCTCAAGTGGGAACACGGTCAGAGCTGAGGCCTGACTCGCATCCTCATGAAGACTGTTCCAGGTTTCAGCTTTAGCCTCACTGTGTTTAGTCCTGACTCTGGGCACCACCAGGAGACCCCTTCCTGAAGTTCTCATTTACTTTTGAAGTTTCTCTCCTCATTTTGCAACAGTGTATTACATAATTTGACAGAGCAACCTTTACTTGTACTGGAGTTTATCTATTCGAAACTTTTACTCAAGTAATGAAATCAAGTAATTTGTCGACCACTGTACTCAAGTAAAAAGTAGCCATCCAAAGTATGACTCAAGTGCTTGGTTAAAACTTTACCCTGTTTACTGGCCCCTTGAGGTGTTTGTTTATTTATTTGTTTATCCCCATTAGCTGCACCCATGGTGTAAATAAGACCCCTAGACTTCCTGGGGTCTTTTTTTCTCATAACAAACAAACAAACAAACAATTACAGTCAGTTTAATTTACAGTCATGTTTGAGGAACACATTATATGAATATCTTTGTTCAACAGAGTAAACGGCAGAGGTGTCTGAGCCAGACCAGAGGCTCCGTCCCCATCTGTATGATAGACTGGGGCTATTTGTCGCCCTTCTTTTTTTTATAGTTCGCTACTCATCAGCAGAAAATCCCACAAGAGTCAGAGCTGTATTAAATGAAATGAAATGAAATGATCATATTGCGATAAATAGTTAGTAACCGTCAGACACCACAAAATGGACTGTGACAATGTGCCCCATGTGCGACGGCTTGGGGTTGGTCGTCACTATTGTTTTAATGGACTTTTTGGTGTTAACCTTTGTAACCTTTTTACTTTTTGAAATAAAAGGACAAAATACATTTTGAAACAGTTGCAATGCAATGCCAATAAATAAATGACCTAAACATACGGCTTCTATAAATGTTCAAATAGAGTCATCATAAAAACCTTTTAGTAAAAAAATAAAATAAAAATCCCACCATTCATGCCCCATGTGACAAATAACCCCTCAGTTTGTGAGACCAACGTAAGCTAGCTAGCAAACAGCTTTAGCATGCAGCTGTATAACGGCTAAATCAAAGCTAACATCTTTGTCTTTTGTTGATGGCACAAACAAAAGGAAAGCTCTCACTACAAAAATAACATTAAATGGTAAATGGTCTCAACTTATATAGCGCTTTTCCACCTACATTAGGCACTCTAAGCGCTTTACTGCAAGGATCCACTCACCCATTCATACTCTCATTCAAACACCAATGACAGTGTACACTTTCAGGAGGTGGGAATCGAACCCCTGACTTTCCGATCATGAGACGACCCGCTCTACCATCTGCGCCACTGTCGCCCCAAAGCGTGTGTCCTCTCCTCATGTCTTCAGTCCAAATGAGAATGAGGATTATTGGAAGAGAAGATCATTACACTTGTATCAGTACCAGCACACAGCACCCTCTAGTGTGGCTATAAAAAGCAATTTGACAAATCACCCCGTATGACAAATAGCCCCGGTCTCCCTTACAGACCGTCGTACGCTCATTGGATATTACAGGACAATGCTTTTCTCTGTGTAAGACTATAGTGCAGGGGTGTCGAACTCGTTTTGGCCGAAATTCAACCCCCATAAAGTCACATAAAGTGCTACATAAAGTCATTATTCACACTCAATAAGTTACTATTGTAGCCACAGCCGCCCTGGGGCAGGCTACCACGTGGCTGTTTATATCCTGATCTCTTTTTATGTCGGCGTCCTCTGCTGGACACGTGTGGAATTCTTTCCTATTATTAATTTAAGCTGCCTCCTAGTGGCTGGAGTGAGCAAACTGGTTATTTCTTTAAAAATCCATAACTCCGCACAGGAATGGGCTAGAGGCATTTTTTTTACATGTTCAAGAATCCCCACCTGGAACCGCCACCTGAACGTGGTGGAGGGGTTTGAGCACCCGAATGATCCCGGGAGCTCTGTTGTCGGGGGCTTCGTGCCCCTGGTAGGGTCTCCCATGGCAAACAAGTCCTCGGTGACGGGTCAGACAAAGAGCGGTTCAGAAGCCCCTTATGAGAGACCAACAGGCCTGAGAACCATGAGGCCGTCCTTCTGTGGACCCACCACCTGCAGGAGGAGCCATAGGGGCTGGTGCAATGTGATTTGGGCAGCTCCAACAGTTCCAACACGACCCGTAAACGGAAAAGTGGAAGAAGATGGATGGATGGATGGATGGATGGATGGATGGATGGATGTTCAAGAATTCATGCTCCTCAAAAGGGCCACATTAAATCATCTCAAAGGGCCTTGACCTTGACACATGTGCTAGATTATTGTCATAACAATAATCTAGATCAGTCCTGCCTCTTGGAGAAGATTGCGGAGTTCTGATCCAACTAACTGGACTCTTTCCATCTGAACTCTCCCCTTCGCCCCTCCACTCCCTATTGTGTACATATGTAATTGATATTGCTCCGTATAACCATTGTCTTCTGATTACCAGGGGTATATGGTTTGAGAGTAACAGAGTTTTGATTCTCTGTAGGCGCTTTACCCAAATGGTAGAATAATTAACTCAGCGTCTAAAAATACAGGGGGGCACAGAGCTGACCCCAATTAGGGATTTTTAAAAAGCGAGATATTGGGCACCTTAATTAGACAACTGATTGAATCTTCCACGTCACACCGACATAATCTCCCACTCATTCTTCATAATCACACATTCATGACAACAATTTCCTTGTCGCGCCGCCCCAGATCATTTCGATAAAGTCTGGATTTCTAGGTCAGACTCCTGCGTCATCCCTAAACTTCCTAATTCATTTAGATGACACTTTCCCGGCCGATTCCCATTGAGGTCAGCGGGATCCATCGTAACCGAGTCGCCATTATTTTCGTGACACTGATCCTAATGAGCTCATCCATAACCTCCCCGGGATGGTTTCTGCCGCCACTGCCTTCAAGGGTCAGCGTCCCAACACCCAAATGACCATGATGAATGGTTGGCTTTTTTTTCAGACGGGATTATTTGAATTATTGAACACGTCTAAATCGATGGCCAGGGCTGGGCCGGGATGCCAGTGGAAGGCGTCCTTTTATCTGACCATGTCTAAAAGCCTCTGGGACGTGTTTGCGCCAAGTCTTGACATAGAAAAAAAGTTGTTATTGCGACATTATGGTTGTAATGTATTCATCTTGTACAGGGAGATTTCATGCATTAGTCAGAGCGCATAAGGTGCCGGTGAGCTGAAGAAACGGGTTTATCGAGCTGTGGGGCTCAGATTGAAGAGAATCCGAACACTTCACCAACTTTTTTTCTGTGGACGAACTGCAAAAGTTACGTTTTTGTACAGCCCAGTTGAAATAGTTGCATCATCTATGAGACAGAACCGTGCGCAGGTGGGTAGAGTAGCCAAAATATTTACTCAAGAGTAAAAGGAGAGTTGAGTAGTGTGAGTAACTGAGTAAAAGTCTAATTCATGGTCCAGTAGTGACCCACAGTAAATTATGAGGTACAATATGGAATAATGTGAAATGCTAAGTGAAAAAGCAAGTATGCAAAAAACAAAATACATGTATTGTTTGCATCAAAATGAAGAGTAGCCACATAAAGAGTTACTCAGTGTCAATAGCTACTTTTTTTTTTTTACTCAAAAGTACAGATATATATTTGATTGTTGTTACTGTATGAAAAAGCTACTTACAAAAGTACAATTTCTTCAAAAAGTTGTTTAAAGGCACACTGCGTAACATTTTGAACTATACTGTTGCCATCAAAACAAAACATTCTCCTAATGACCAGATCAACACAGAAAATACTAATTTTGCCGTGGGAAATCAAAGAATAGATTTGAATGAGAACCTGACCTGTTTAAATTCTGCTGACAGAGGGTCGACATCTCCATGGAGACGAGCTGGATACGTCCCCACTCCCAGTAAAGTTAAAGGGGCTAGATGCAAGTTGGCGATTTTATACGTGTAACTGCACCTTCTATATTAAGCTTGTGCATGACGGCACTTCGGACCCGAAGTAACACCTTTCTGAGTGACAGTGCAGGATTTTAGAGGCAGTTGTGGTGAACAGGTCTGAGCTCATTCTACACATTAGAACATGGATGGAACATGTAGGGGGAAGAAAATACGGAATTTTTATATTTTTAAACCCCGTATAGTCCCGTATAGTCCCTGTAAGTCTTAGGAGAGGTGAGCCGCTCATAAATGCTATGCTCTATTTCAGACTTGTTTATTGGGTGAAATTTTACACAGTGTGGCTTTAAGTACAGTAACATGTATCTGGTACTACCCACCTCTGGCTCTGATAAAACAGAGCAAACAGATAAAACAGAATTGCAGAGTTAAGGAATCGTTACAAAGAAAATTGCAGAATAACGTACTCGACAGCTGCAGTACATCCGGAACACTGCCGCTCGAGTCCTGACCACATTAGTCCAGTGCTCTGGTCTCTGCACTGGCTTCCTGTCGCTCAGAGAATAGAGCTTTAAGCTAAACTATTTTCTGTTAATCTACAACTTTTTTGGAATCATTTCATCCCTCTGCAGACCTTTAAAACAACTCACCAGGCAAGTGAGTGCCCAACCAAAAACAGTTGTAATAAGTCTGTAATAGTTGCTAAAAAGTTAGCTTTGTTTTGCTAAATATACTAGCTTAAACATTTACATTAACGTTTAAGTCAGCTCTTAAAGGAATAGGCCACCGTTTTTCCATACTGAGATATGTTCTTACCTGAGCTTAGACGAGTTCATACGTAACTGTCTGGTCTTTGTGCGTGCACTCAGTCACGCAAAATGACCAAAGATGTTGTTGTGCTTTTGATTGTAATTGTGACTTTGTAGGGATTTTGTTATTGCCTTTGTATCTATTGTGAGTTTTTACCTTTTTAGTGTTTGCCCTGCTCTGTGTGTTCTGCACTTTGGTTAACAGTGATGTTTTTAAAGTTGGATTGGCATTAAAAATGACAAATGTATGTTTGTATCTGCTCATCCATTCAGTACATAGCTCTGCAAACCACCGTTGAAAAGTGCAGGCAAGGTTAAAAGCAGAACAAAACACCAAAGTTGAAAAGATTTTTTTGCAATCTGATGGAGCATGTAGTCGCCGGGCTGGGTCTGAGCAGTCACTGGAACGTTCTGGAAACAGGAGGGAAAAATCAAAAAGCAAGAACAAGGGAGTAACAAACAGGTTTAACTACAAAATGCAGAGGAGCCGAAGTCTAGCTACCACAAAGGCAAGGACAAAAAGGCCAGGAGTCGAGGTTGTATTTGAACTTCATTCTGTCTTTACTGTAATTGGATTTCAGATGAAAGATAATTAGGCAGCCGCCGAAGCTCCAGACCCCGCTGTGGAGGTGGAGGCGGCGTGGACCCCCCTCTGGGTGTGAATCAGTTCAGTTTATGCTGTGGAAACACCTCCAAACCTCTACATCTAATGAAACACAACCATCAACAAATACCTATTACTTTAGCAATGTTGCAATGTGCACAGGCTTCAAAACAAATTCTTCAGCTACCCCAACGGGTTTCCAAAGTGGGGTCCATGGCCCAGATTCCGCCCTTCAAGGTGCTAAGTATGGGTTTGTGCAGTTTATTTTTACTCACAAATAGCTTTATGTGCTTAAAACGTGATATTCCCACGCTTTTCGATCCATCTCTCCCATGTGGCCCTGCATCTCAGACTAATTTTGTAGCATACAGAAATAAATATAGTGTTTAGGGCTTTAAAAAGGTATTAACAAAACATTGTGTTAAACTTCCTGTTCCCTGCGTAAACTCCTCTCGTGTTTGTGTTTATTTGGAGCAGCATTGTTTTCCATCATTTGTCTTCGCCTCGCAGTACAAATTGTAGTGTCCCAGTTGTTTTGGATGATGAGCCAATTTCATGGCGCGACACTCAGCGCTGTGTCGGGGCCATAAACGCATAGATTGGTGAAAACAGCCATTTGGCCGGTAAACAGTACATTCTCCAGTTTTGTATTTGTAAAGTATAACAGTGAGCCAATGAAGCATCTATTGACACTGCCATAGTGTTGTCAATGTTATGTCAATGTGTTGTTAATGTGTAGAATGAGCCCAGACCTGTTCACCACAACTGCCTCTAAAATCCTGCACTGTCACTCAAAAAGTTGTTACTTTGGGTACGAATTGCCGTCATGCACGAGCTTAATATAGAAGGTGCATAGTGTTTACAGAGACCGCATGCAAGTGAATGTAAGCAATGAAGGGTCTTCAGCGTGGCGAGCTGCTCTGTGATAGGCCATCATCATGAGGCCATCTATCGATCACTGTTATATTCATGTGTGTTCTCGGGACTCATCAGCCCTTTTTTGTTCTTGTGGTAAAAATCGCAGACTATATTATACACAGTAATGACATTAGGTGATTAGTTATGATATAAAATTAGCTATAACGAAAAATATAATTTATTCTTTCTCTTGTAAAAAAAAATGACAGGAGGGGCTAAGCTCACCTAGCTCATTAGCCGTCTGAGTTTTCTATTTGTGAGAGGAAAAATAGGCAAAGCTCTCGATTTACCGATCGATCTACGTTCCCACCCTCACCTATGGTCATGAGATTTGGATAATGACCGAAAGGACAAGATCGCGAATACAAGCGGCCGAAATGAGTTTACTTCGCAGGGTGGCTGGGCGCACCCTTCGAGGTCGGGTGAGGAGCTCAGTTACCCGGGAGGAGCTCGGAGTAGAGTCGCTGCTCCTTCACATCGAAAGGAGCCAGCTGAGGTGGCTCGGGCATCTGTTCCGGATGCCTCCTGGTCGCCTCCCGCGAGAGGTGTTCCAGGCATGTCCTAGTGGGACAAGGCCTCGTGGAAGACCCAGGACACGCTGGTGGGACTATGTCTCCAAGCTGGCCTGGTGTCGCCTCGGGGTCCCCCCAGAACAGCTGGAGGAGGTGTGTGTGGATCGGGAAGTTTGGGCATCTCTGCTGAGACTGCTGCCCCCGCGACCCGGCCCCGGATAAAGCGGAAGAAAATGGATGGAAAATACACAGGGCTCATTCAGCAGCTAATCTACTCGCTGGTTCTGACACTGGCTTAGAATATTTTACCCCCAGAACGAGAAATGATCCAAGAGTTCCTAAATGCCGCCATACTAATTCTCCTTCTGTGTTCACTCAAGCGGGGTCTGGGCAAAAGTGCCCGGATTTTGCTACTTATCCATCAAAAACCTGTCATCCGTGCTCGTCCAGACCCACTGTCTGGCCAGCCAGGCTAACTAAAAACAGCCCTCTGCAAATCCAAACCATCCAAATCATACACAAGCTGACCTTTCAAACGAACTTGGACTAAAACTCTTGTCAAAACCTTTGAAGGGAACTCTCTTGATTTCATTATTGTTCGATGCCAAATTGTAAATATAAATAAGTATGAATGTAACTGATTTGCAGTGGCGGCTGGTGATGTGAAAACCAGGGGGGGCTGTTGCCTCGACCTACCTTCAATTATATTTTAGAAGATACTTATAAACATTGTTTTTAACTTAAAAAAGAAAGTTATCTTTGGGGTATTTAATATTATTATTTTATGTAGAATATATTCAAAACTTATTGTTTAGTTTTATTCAACTAAAAAATAAATCATTTCTGACTAAAGCGTAACGATAATCACTATACATATTTGTATTGTGCACCACTGATATGTGTTTTGTACCAACAGAACCAGAACAAAGGCAGGAGGTGTTTCCTCTTTGATTTCATGTACAGTTTTAGTCCCAGACCTGCTGTAATTTCATTATGAGCCTCAGAGCCACAGGTTGATGTCACAGGATGATAAATTTGCACGCAGCATTTTGCACATTTGATTTTATTGTTTGTGTGTGCTTTTATTTTGAAGTGTTTTTATCGTGGTGCGTTGCTGTGCTTTTTATTTCCTGTTTTTAATCACCTGGACCCTCACACCTGTGGCAGGCTGTTTTAACCTAGTTTTTTATCCAATGAGCGTGGCGGCTGGTGGCGGACAATGAGCTTTTATTGGACACTGGGCCATTTGAAAGAGAGAGCGGGTAACGAGAGGATGGACCGGCTGGCTTGGGCGAGGCACAGAGACGGCAGAGCGCAGGAACAGCACCGGGAGCGGCAGCAGCAGTGAAGCCAGAGTACGACGTGCAACACGGCAGGCGGGCAGAGTTTCTCTGCCCCTGCGCGTAAGTAACGCTCCCTAGTGCTCTGGCGTATTTTGGAGTTAGCTGCTGCCTGAAGTGGGTAGCTGCGTGGGCCAAGTGACTGCCCCTGAGTTTTGTCCTCCACAGCGGCTTCGCCAGCGGGAGGACCAGTCACGCACCACCATCCAGTGAAGCCAGAGTACGACGCTGATCACGGCAGGCGGGCAGAGTAACTCTGCCCCCGCGTGTAAGTATCTCTCTAGTACTCTGGCCGGATTGATTGTGTTGGCTCTAGAGCCGTCTTCCATAAAAAGGACAAATCACTGCCTTTGGCCTGTTTTACCTACAGGGACGCCGAGGAACGAGAGAACTGAACCACACCTCTGCTGGCCGCCCCCACCCCTCTCTACCGCTTGGGTCATTCTTTTAATTTATTTTTAATGAACTCTTAGATTTTTAACGTTTTATTTTTGTGGCATCATTATTCACTGTTGTTTTTAGTTCCTGTAATAAATTATTTTTTAAAAACCTTTTTAACTCCGTATTTGGTTGATTACACTGCTTGCCTTGTTTTAATTGGTTTTAGAGTTCCTAGCCTCTTAAAATACTAGGTGGCGTTGTCGCTTTCGGGCGCAGCTTACATTTAAACCAGTATAAACCGTCAGACAAATGATCCGCTCAGAAATAATGTGCAGCTCACATATAGACAAGAGTCCTCCTCCTGTAGCACCTGGAGCTCCTCCTCTGTTTCCCTCAGTGAATTAATGACGTTCCCCTCTCCTGTCGTAGATCCTCCTCATGGTCCTGAATCTTCTCTCCATCAAATGTCCACGTCCTGGGACAGAACTGTCTGTCCAAGTCAGCGAGGGTTGTCACAAAGTGTGAGATAAACAAGCAGCAGCTAAAGCAGACGAGCTAGTTAGCATCGTAATGCTACCTCCAGGAAAGTCCGTTAAGACGTGACTTCTGACGGAAGAAAGTTGTCCCAAGTCCATTAGTTTGACTAAATCCTTTCACCTCCTCTCAGGAAACAACACGAAGCTCCTCCGTCTCTCAAATGAGAAGTTTTTCCTCCGATCGTCCGTGAGCTCAGAGCTGCTCCTCGTGTTTGTTTACAGGAGACGCTTCCTCGTCTTTCACCTGTTAAATCTCCGATGGGCGCTTGGCCTCAGCGCCCATCGGAGATTTATAATTGCGCGTCTCTGATTGGTTGAATTAATGATATACAGTGACGTTTTTCTACCATATCAGAGCGCCATTGGTTAGATGCTTGGGGCGCTGTTCCTGCCGCCCCGAGCACAAAACTACACATTTATGAGACTGTGTTACAGCGGTTACAGCACACGATGAACCAGGCAGACAAAATGACACGCTCCTTCACCTCCACTCCCCCTCCCTCCACTGTATAAAAGACCTGTATATAAGAAAGCTAGGATTTTCCTAAGCTTAAAACTTTTTATTTTATTTGCATTATTGATAGGAGGGGCGGCGCCCCACCGCCCATAATGGACCAGCCGCCACTGCTGATTTGTCTGATTTGTTTGCATTTCAACTCATAATTTAAACACTTTTATCCTGTAAATATTTTAACATGCACCACAAGTATCTACCATAAACCTGCTTTTCAATACATCGCATTGCAATGTCTTCACTTAGTCTTAACATAAATTATAATTTCACTCCTACAGATGTTTAGAGTTCAGGCAGCTCCACCCATAGCCTGTAACATTCCACTGTAGGTGACGACGAGACTGTATTTGTAAATTCCATACAGAATTCTGTCTGACAAACCACTCCACTGTGCTACGCTGTGCTCCCAAATCCAAACATGAAAAAAAAAAAAAAGCGTCCTGCGCACCTCCGCCTCCGCACACGTGCCCTTGGGGGCCGTGATGAAATTAAATGAAAGCACTTTGAGGGGCAATAGGATGATAGATTTTTTCCATTCCACTTTCCAAATTGAATTTTTTTTTTCCTTTTCAAGAGGATATTGTGAAGTGTTACGCCGTCGAGGCTCTGAAGTTAAACAAGTGAGTGTGCGCTGGGGAAAGGGGCAGGGGTCGTGAGGAGAGGGAAATTATCAAATGACCCTCATCACTTTCCCCCGCCGTGTCCTGGGGCATGATGCGGGGGACAGACACGACCACCGGGGGGAGACATAGTACGCTGTTAGGTCTGGTAGGTACAGTCAGTTGTTCCAAATGACACCGGTGTCTTTTGAAATGTGTTGAAACTGTTTTTTCTTTTTTACCCCCACAGCTTTCTTCACATTGAGATGACTTTGAGATGACTTTGAGATGACTTTGAGATGACTTTGAGATGATTTTGATATCTTATTCCTTTGCCCTGATGCAGCATTGAAGGAGTGACACAGCAAGCACACATAGGTGAGAGTGGGTTAAGATGAGACACTTTTTGCTTTGGTGGCTATTGTGTAAAAAGAGTAAAATATACAGACACAATTTTACTATTTATAGACATTTTGGGATGTTTTGTATATCTTTTAAAATCGTCTGGAATATTTGCTTTTCAAGATGTTGGTCAAGAGGCCATAAGCGCAACTGCAGGTGTCGCAGCAAGTTGCGTTTTTTTTTACTTATTAATTGTCCGAGAATAAATACTAAATTGACAGAAAAGACAAAGGGAGAGAGGGATATTGTACATCCAATTACACAATGGAGATTTTTTTTTTCACTCAAACTTGGCTGTAAATACTGTTTAAAGTGGTGCTAGCCCACAGTTAGCTTTGCCCGTAAGCCTGTTAGCTTCTTGTTCATGAGTCTATTAGTCTGTGTTGTATAATATTAACCCCAGGAGCTGGGGTTATTATTAACCCCAAAAAGAGATTATAAAAATACTTTTCTTTTCATACACATCATCTGCAGATTATGCCATTCTGTCTCTAAACCCCCCCCAAATAATGTAACCTCTCAACCCCCACCTTAACCGAGCATATTTTCTCCTGTTCGACTTCACCCAACTCTGAAAGCTTCTTGAAAACAGCGTCAAAATTAAGGCCCGGGCCAATATCGGCCAAATTCGGATCAAAAGGCCGATATCTCCGGGACCGAAAGTGATAGAGACTTCCGCACCGGAAATAGCTCAGCCAGAGCTTTAAAATGAGCCCTCCCACAACTTCCTACGCCTCAGGGGAGCGGAGAAACATCGCAGTGAGTTTGTACACCTATTTTACATATTCTATAATTTCAGAACCATAAGAGACAGAGACTTGCCGTTTTTTTGTTTTGGAATCTACTGATTTTTGTCTTTCAAACAAGCTCCTTCTGAAGTAACTACTAAACATAATTATACAGCGCCCCCTGCTGTCACAGAAGCTTCATGAGCAGGATTATATCAGTGGTGCAGACCGGCATCGGCCAATTAAAATACCCGGCAATTGTTTAGTAGTTTGGTTACTGAAAGGACAGTGTGCATTGTTGTGAGGTGTTTGGCGATAGCTGCAGAGGTGAAGGTTATACGCTTTGTCGGTCCCTGTGGGGAAACGTGTCCTCTGTGTCGGTCTCATCATTCGGTGCCGCTGGAGCAATCCGTCAGTGTGAGACCCTCCTCCTCATCTGGATACGTGGAGAACCTATCACTGATGGATGACATTGACTGTTCTATGGTCGAGCTATTATTTTAATTGTGCTTTTGAGATGTTTTATTGAGTTTTGGCCAGAGTAAGGTAAGGAAAACAAAAACAAATACAGTACTTGTATTAGAGAAGTGGTACTGCCTTATTTGGCCTGCAAAAATAACCCAAGACCAAATCTGGATGAAACCATTGTGATGGAGCCAGTCCATCTTTAACTACTTTTAGTACAACATGTGCAATCCTGGTTCATTCATGCCGTTTGCACATTTTCCTCTGTCCCCGCTGTTTCATATGCTACAGTATATCTGCTATTTCCATTCGAAGCCAGCTTGAAGGGCCTACTGCGGACGGAGATCCATGTCCGGCGGTATCCCTAGGACAAGAGGAGCCCACCTCAGAGGGAGGCTGTGTCCGGCGGTGGCTCTGGAACAGGGGCACGGTCAGGGTCCTCAGCCAGATGGGCAGTCCGAGCGGTCGTGTCATTCTGTCATGGTTGAAGGTGGAACGAGGAAAATAAAACCCAAAATGCAGGACCGCAACAAAACTGATGATGCTTAATGAATGATGAAAACCAAAATAACAAAATCCAGAAAACCGGGGCTGACGGAGACAATGACACGACAAAGGGAGACAGTCCTCCAACAGAAAACAACACAAGTGGTCGTTTGTCTTATCCCTAAATTACGACCATATAAGACGTCTACTAAAACAGCGCCCCCAAGCTCCCATTGAGGGGATGTACATGACATTTAACCCGATTCAGAAACGACTTTATTGTACGTAGTGCATCTGATCAACTGTGATGACGATTACAAAACGCAAAGAAATAAATCACAAACTTGCAAAATTAGCCCTAATTGTCAAATCTCAATATTTTTATTATGGGTTAGGGTTGTTAAAACCTGAATGGTTGTTAAAATGCCTAATGGGAAAAAAATAAGTTCTTAAGTTTGTACATCCCACTGTGATATCAATAAACAACAGTTTGACACTTGGATTTTTGTGACTGTGATTTTCTTTACAGTCCATTTATATATTGCACGTTCAAAAACAGGTCTTATTTTTGAGATTGTGTGGTCTTAAAAAGGTCTTAAATTTGACTTGGCCAACCCTGCAGATACCCAGGCTTTTGAATAAACTCCAAAGAGCAGTTTGTGCAAGACAGCTGAGAAATCCCTTTGTTCTGGAAGACTTTTGTAAGTGAAGAATGAGCAAAAATCACTCAAACTAGAATTGAAAGACTCTTGGCTGCCTTGAAAAGCATTCAAAGCTGTGATGCTTGGCAAATTATTTGTTATGGGAATGTCTCATCTGTAACTTCATCCCTTTTGGAGATAATTTGTTCTTCCCCTTGTTTCATTGTTCACGTTAATATCAGTTCTGATGTGGGATGCCTAAACTTTGGCACTCAGCAATTGAATTCACTAGCTTTCCAATGATGTGTCTCCGTTAGTGGCTCTTCTGGACGACCAAGTTAAAGAAGCTAAAAATCTGGGCATTTCTGCTGCTACGCCTGATGATAATGAAAGCAATAGTTGGTAAATGCCAGCTTTGTTTTTGTTTTTTTGTTTTTGAATCTCGGTTGCTGAATACCAAATGGAGGAACACACTTGCATCCAGAGTTGATGGAGGAAAACCTGGTTGGAGTCGTCATGGATGAAAAACACGCCACACCTCTTTTTTCTCCGTAAACTCCGCAAACTCCAAGTCCACCCATCCATTCTCGCTTCTTTCTATAAATGTTTCATTGAATCCATCCTTGCATTCAACATCACCGTCTGGTTTGGTTCACTCACTCTCACCCACCGCAACATGCTCAATAAAATCATCAAGATCAGCAATAAAAACAGGAGCAGGACTCACTCAGCAACATCTATGACTCGAGAGTTCTGAGGAAAGGAACCCAGATCTCCACAGACTCCTCACACACTCTGCACTCTCACTACGCCCTGTTGCCGTCAGGGCGCAGGTTCAGGTCCCTCCCTCTGGGGACAAAGAGGGCGACCTCCACTTTCCTCCCGACCTCCATCCGCCTGCTGAATAAATGAGTGTGTGGACCTTGGTCTATCAAAGGCTCACCATATTGTATTTTAATGTATTTATTATTGCTGTATGTTGTTGTATGTCTGTGGACGTACTGTTTTTATCGGGCCCGCACTGGCACTTCTCCTGCAAATGAAGTTCCGGCAACACTTTATATTACGGGCCGGTGAGTCCGTGGTGCTTATAGTGGTGATTACTAGTAATGACAATGGTACTTACAGTGTAATTACAGTGGTAAGTTTAAAGTGGTAATTCTAGGTTATTACTGTGGTACTAAAAGTCATAATTACTAGTAATTAGGGTTAGGGGCTAGGGAGACACAGAGTTACCACTGTGTCTCTCATTACTAAGAGACACAGTGGTAACTCTTAGTAATGAAGGTCATACTTCTATGTACTTTGGTACTTTAAATGATAGTTTCTAGTAGTTTCAGTGATGCATCTATGGTACATACTGGTATTTCAAGGATACTACAGCAGCATTTCACATGTAGTAAATGTGGTACTTCTACAAACAGAAGTAATTTCTAGGATTGCGTGACTATAAAACAACATAAAACAGCATTAGAGAAAACAAGAAGTACAACCTTCATTACTAAGAGTTACCACTGTATCTAGAAGTACATACCTTGTAATTGTCACTATAGTGTCCTTTAAGTACCACAACAAGTACCTAGAATTACCACTGTGATTACCACTGTAAGTACCACCATAAGTACCACCGTAAGTACCACAATATGTACTTAGAATTACTAGTGTAATTACCATTGTAAGTACCAAGGAGTTACTGGCCCGTAATGCAAAGTGTTACCGAAGTTCCTAACGGATAAATAAAGTGAATTTGATTTGATTTGAAATGGGGGCAAACGTTCCCCTAAAGTAGCTATAAATGATCTCAAAAGTCAAAGAATGAAATAGTTGTTACAGCCCTGCAATTAATCAATTAAGGTGAATTAAAAAAAAAATAAAAAATAAATGCTAAAGAGGCAGCATGTTTCCCTTCTTTTTTTTTTAAAAATGTTTAATTTTAGCATGAATCCAGGCCAGCTCACGATGACCCGATTTAGGCTTTGCGTGGAATCCCCCCCTTTAAGAAACGTACTATCTGATTGTTCTCAAAACAAATGAGACTTTAAGCTGTTATAAAAAGCACAGACCTCGATTTGAACTCGAGATACTTGTCCCCACAGCGGTCGAAATGCAAACTACCGCATGCACCGACCCGAGTGCCAGAGTAGAATAAAAAGAGCTCAGTTGAAGTTGGCAGTCGCAGATGTCTTACTTAACCTGTCTTATTCACAAGTAAATGATCTGATAACTCTAAGACCATGTAACATTGTTTGATTTGATTGCAATGGCAAGAGCATGGGAAATGGACTGGGGTGGTCATTGCGGGGAAGCCTCTCCCCTCCATTGTTTGATGAAGAATAAATTGACATGGCACCCAGCAAACTTTCCTACTAATAGAGCACGGAGAGTAAAAGAAGTTTGCATGATGCTCTGTCCCAGAAGGCAGAATTTCCTGTGTGTGTTTGTCAGCGCGACAGTGGCGGGGGAAGATGAAGGGCCATCTCTCTTTCTCTCGATCTCTTTCTCGATCTCTGGCTCTGGTTGATTTGCATGTGTCGTCGTCTAATAAATGTGTCACGTGCAGAGTTCACCACCGGGGGAAGCACGGAAGTAATGCGTTGTCTACTTAAAGGCAAAAAAATAACAGCGAGGGTTCAGAGAAAGGTCTGAACCGTGTACGAGCCGCCTCCGCTGATGGGATCAAATGATGTCTCGGTGTCTTTGCGGGTTATTCCGAGTTTACGTGTGATTGTGATGTTGTGAGCAGCGGCGAGAACTTGCTTTAGTTCATGAGGTTTACGGTAGGTTTCGGACCGGTGCACTTTAGATCAACACCAACTGTACGCAGGGGGTTTAGCTCACCTGGAAAGGCGGATCAAGAGACGGACGTTGACACATTATGGAGCTGCTACAGATGATCAAGGGCTGAGGAAAACGTGACAATAACGTGGCGAAAAAGCAACAAGAAAATGGACAAAAATGCGATGAGAAATTGACGAAAACACGACAAAAAAGCGTGAAAATAGCAAAAGAAAAAGCGACTGAGAGCTTGTATGGCCTCCACTCCAAACGTGTGCACGGCGGCATCTTACTAACCTGAAGAGAGAGCAGCTTGACGCAGCGACAGGTACAGGCTTCTCCTGGACCACTTTAATTCCAAACGTTCAAAGAGGGTATATGCAAGAATCCCAAAGTCAAATTTAATACCTTTTTAAGACTTTTTTAACTCATTGACTGCCAGCCATTTTTAAATCAGAGAGCCCCCACTGCCAGAGGTTTTTCAGGATTTTGACTGTTTTATCAAGACCCACAGAAAATGTAGGTCTAGGTCTATGTCAACATGAAACCCACTAAAAGAAAGTTTAGACTCTCTTCTTTCATCTAAAAAGAAGTTTGTTTGTACCTCTTCCCATTCTTTAGTAATCATCCGGAGAAAATAGGTGAAATCACCCAAAATGCTGTTTTCTGACCAAAAAGCTGAGAAAACGAAGGAGCAATGCTGCCACCTAGTGACTCAATAAAATAACTTGTAGTTCTTTTATTGAGTCACTAGGTGGCAGCATTAGGCAGCACAACTAAGATTTTAACACCAGACATGCTCAAGGCTTTGCTGCAGGTGTTCCAATTGAAAAACCTAATTGACGTCTATAGACGTCATTGGCAGTCAATGAATTAAGACCTCCTTAAAAAAAACTTTAAGACCTCACAGCAACAAACCTTAACCTGATAAAAGGTTGCATTTTCACAATATAATTATGACAGGCATAAAAGCGTAATGAATTATTAGAGATTAGAATAAACTATAAATCATTATTTGCAAAGATTATTAAACGGATAGAAGACCACGTAATGAACATTGGCATACACTAAAGGAACAGGCCATTGTTTTTCCATAGCGATATATGTTTAGTTTAGACGAGTGGATACGTACCTGTCTGGTCTTTGGAATACATTGGGAGAGGCCGAATGCTAACAACATCTTTGGTCGTTTTGCGTGGCTGAGCGCACGCACAAAGACCAGACAGGTACGCATTAACTCATCTAAGCTCAGGTAAGAACATATCTCAGTATGGAAAAACAGTCTGTTTCTATTTGGAAGAGTGGGTGATTGGGTGGGCGGGAACTGCTTTTAATCTGTCAAGCACTTTATGAATAAAGTTTTGATTTGAGAAAAATAAAGTATATGGTATCATAGTGCAGCTGTTTCTGACCTGGATCATCTTTCTGGGCCAAAGTGGCTCTGATGTTGGGTGAGAATCAACCACAGCCGTCACAGAGCTCAGCACCGAGCTGTGGGTGTTCAGGTCCCTGTCATATGGTTGTGTTGGCATAGTTGGCAGAAGCTCAGAAGCGGATGATGCATAGATAGAGCTGCTGCTCGCGGCTGCTTAGCTCTTTTGTGGCTCCCTCATGTGCTACATGCATCTTCTTACAAACTGTACAGTAGCCCTCGCTCTGGTTATCGAGTGGCTTCAACCAAGGTTTAAATTCTTCTACTTCTAGCCAGGAATCGACAAACTGACATCCCCCTATTTTATTGACTTGAGGGGTAGTTTCCCCCCAGTAAAAGTGATAAACAGACACGGAGGAGCATGTATTTACTTCATTGAGGAGCACGCACAACAGGCTATGGACTCTGTACATGGCAAAAGCGCAAAAGAAAACAAATATTTTAACATTTATGTCATTTCGAGTCAGTTTGATGAATAAAAATATAAGTCAATGCAAAAACTTTTTTTTTTAAGCCTTTTTAACACCTATTACAGGTCTTAATTTGACGATTTTTAAAATATCAACTTTTAATACTTTAAGTGTGCAGATAGTTTAGATAGAGTAAAGCCCCGTGATAGTTTCTGGATCAGTCCATAAGCAATGTCATAAGCTGTCCTCATCCTTTGGGTTGTAAACTTTATTCATTCACTAAGCTACACACCACTGGTAGTAGATTATCTTCCTGTTATTGCCTTGAAAACCAACTTCAAAATTTGAAAACATTTGGATCGTGTAAAAAAGTATTTAACTCATATAGGGACAAAGATAGGTCAAGTTTATAAAATATATTTACGACAAAATCTAATCGTTTTGCATTCATGTTGCGACGCTTCATTAAGGCAATTTGATCAATAAGCTAAATCAATCAATCAGCCAAGCAAAGTTTTTTTTTTAAATGATTACTGATTAATACTGATATAAATAAGTTAATGAATATTTGTCAATACGATATCGCCAATTTCTCCGCTGGTTGCAAATGTCGCTTGAAATACTAATTTTAACAAATCATATTATTGATCTGTCCTCAGCTGACCCATGTGCTGCATTTGCATTGGACATAGAGGTGTGTGTGTGTGTGTGTGTGTGTGTGTGTGTGTGTGTGTGTGTGTGTGTGTGTGTGTGTGTGTGTGTGTGTGTGTGTGTGTGTGTGTGTGTGTGTGTGTGTGTGTGTGTGTGTGTGTGTGTGTGTGTGTGTGCGTGTGCGTGCGTTGGTGTGTGTGTGTGTGACCATGAACAAATTGTTTGGATTGAAACCCAGCTTTAACCTTCAGAATATTGACGAAGCGGCTCAAAACCAACCTTTTAAAAGACCCTTCTCAATCGATACAGCTTGTGCCGCGGGCGCTAAGAGCTCCTGTCTGTAGAGTCCGGCTAATGCGCCGTACAAGCCGCCGTGGGTTCACACGTGTGGCTGAGACGGGGCCGGTGAAATATGTAGGTCTAAGCTATACACCAATGATGCAGCGTCCATCATCAAATCCACTTCCAGAGCAACATTTAGTGGGATAGAGCTAGTCCCCCGATTTCTGTGATTGTGGCCCCTGATTGTTTGGTCAAATACTGTTATGTATATTAAATACTGTTATGTATATCAAATACTGTTATGTATATCAAAAACTGTTATGTATATCAAATACTGTTATGTATATCAAACACTGTGGAGGTAGAAGACAGAGACAGTAATACGCTTGTGTCTCGGCAAATTGATTATTTCAACCTCCCCTAAAAATGGAATTCTTGCCAGGTTGTCAAGGCAACATTATGACAAATACCTCACTGCCCCTTCAAAATAAGAGTATCTTTGTCATTGTTATTGTATAAGTTTCATCTGTACTTTGTAGTTCAAGTGAAACTGCTGATAATGTATATGACATCCTACGAAAAGGTTTACTGTTTCAAAACCGTTAAAAATGGTGTGTGTTCTGCCCGTCATAAGTAAGTAGTGAACTTTAATTTTGATTTCCACGACGGGACTCGTGTACTGTGGGCGGCAGAAAGACGTGACTAAACCTCAATCGCAGGAAATCAAATATGTTTGATTTTGGACGCACAGGGGTGATTTTGGCGTCCCAAAAGTGACACATGTAAAACAGCGGCCAATGGCAGAGGGGAATACAGACAGAAAAACACCGGAGCTCCTCCTCCTTTTTCATTACTCTGTTATAACAGCAGCAACAACAAATTAATGGCCACAGGAGTCCCACGCAGACCACGGCAAACAGCACATTATATCACCAAAAGTTCACAAGAACCAACTTTTCCAGATATGTTTCACTTCAGCACTTACTGAGTATGAAGGCGGAGCTCTATAGTTTTCTCCGCTGTCTCCTCCGTCTCAGGGCTGATGTCTGTCCATCTCCTTCACTATTAAATCTACTTTGCCTCGCCGACTTCTACTTCCTTCTGACAGAACTATTAGGGATGGGCGATACCACTTCCTTTGGAATCGATACAATACTGATACTTTTGGGGTCATTTCTCCTGATACCAATTCAACCTGGATAGACTCAGACAAAAGCAGCGATTAGGAAGATTTATCGACATGTATATTAGTTTTGGCGATCAGACCCCGGTGGTAGACATCGATGTATGAAAGTCAGTATGGATGAACAACTTGTAGTTAGGGATGTCTTCCCCCGGAGCCTGGACACTGGTGGTGGTATGGAAGACCCGTGAAGATGCAGCAGGTTGAAGAGGCGGAGATGGGGTGGAGGTGGGTCGCAGCGCAGCTGGGAAGCGAACAAACCATGATTGCTGGGGCTTAAAAGTGGGACCGAGGGCAATGATTGAGGTGCGGCTCTTACACTGATGGCTGAGGTGGAGGTGTGGCCCTCTCGGGAGCGGTCATTGGCTGGAGGTCGGTAATGCTGAAATTAGTCTCCCAGGTTGAATTAATGCCTCGGCTTCATTACTGGTCATTTTATATGGGTGAATGTATTTCAATCAATATACTTTTCTAAAACTGGTTATTTTACATAGGTAAATGAAAAAATATAACTAAACAATGTTAATGTGTAATTAAATACATAAACAAAGTTTAAAATTAATATTTTGATGTATATGAACTTATTTGCAAATTACTTTTATTTAAACAGGTACACGCACGCTCTGGGTAACACAGGTATTATTATGCAATGTGAAATTTTGCCTGCTGCTGGACTCATGCGCTTCAAAAATGTTTATCTTACATTTCTACTGTTTGTATTCTCTTACAAATAATCTTGAACAGCATAATAGTATCTTGAATATGGGGTAGGCACATATAAGCTTTCTTGCTTCGGCCTACTCCCTTTGAGTTATTATTTTTTCTTTGGCTTCATGTGACATGAATGTAAATATATTAATGTAAATATTGTAAATAATTGCTCAAATAAATCAAATCAAAAAAAAAATTGAAACATATTTTAATGACAAACCTGGCTTAGTTCTATCCCCCGCTGCTGTGGACTGTTTTGACGTAAATGTAAATGTAAATCATCATTTTATCTTTAAAATTGCTGCCACACCTTCTTTTTACATATGCAAATGAGGATCAATGCTTTTTGCCCAATATCGATACTTAAAAAGTAGCCGTTTGATATCGATATAGCGATACTGTGGTATCGATCCGCCCATCACTAAGAACTATTAAGAAGTTGAAGGCTCACAAACAGAAGCCTATCATTGCTGATCTACGGTCAGTTTTTCTCCTTCAAAGAGAGAAATCGCGCAGGAGAGACTGTTACAAAACATCACCATCATCTGTAACAGACCCGTGTAGTGTGTCCGCTCTCACGATTCTCAGTGTTATGTGTGAACCCCCAATCGTTCTATATTCGCGCTAAATCCCGCCCACTATTCCTTAAAATAGTGGAAAAAATGGTGTAGTGTGTGCGAAGCTTTAGGCGAGCGTGTCATAAGCACTAACCTCTCTGAAGAGAAGGTAAGTGGAACTTCCCTGTACGTACTGGGGGGAAAAAGCCAAAAGAAGCAAGCCATGCTTCGAGGATGACAAGCCATGAAACACCTTTCTTTACGATGGAAAACTCCTGTATGACAGAGCTTACACAAACAGATTCCAATACATCCAACCTGAGCTGTAGAAATGTATGAAAAAATAACATTTGGCTGTGCAACCCTTTTATTGGCAGCATGGTGGTGTTATCACTTTCATCTCGCCAGCAAGAAGGTCACGGGTTCAATTCCCTGCCTTGGTGGAACATCTCTCTGTGGATTTGTGTTTGAGTGTTTGCGTAGGTTTCCTCTGGTTTTACAGCTAAGAACTCTCCTGAAAAGTACATTCGGAATTTCAGTGAGACTTTATGGATATACACTGCGTTCCAAATTATTATGCAAATGACATTTTTCTAAGATTTTCTAAATTGTCAACTCAAATGAGAGTCAGCAGAATTTTCAAGTCTTTAACTGGTAGAGGATCATTTAAATGTGGTGGAAAAAAATTCCTAGTGATAACAGTATTTTTTTCAAAAATAAATATAGTAAAAACCTCAAAATCTACTGTTCCAAATTATTATGCAACTCATCGTTTCAATACATTTTAAAGCTTGTAATTAACTGAAAATGGTCATTTGTTGAATTTGTAGCATTAGGAGGTCATATTTACTGAAACCAAAAGCTATTTCAATCAAAAAAAATATTAACAGGTCAAGTTATATTTTACCATAGGAGCCCTTGTGTGATAGCAGCTTCAAAATTCTTAAATCCATTAAACTTGCGAGTTTTTGGACAGTTTCTGCTTGGATTTCTTTGCAGGATGTTAGAATAGCCTCCCAGAGCTGCCGTTTGGATGAAAACTGCCTCCCACCCTCATAGTTTTTTTTTGTTGAGGCTCCAAAGGTTCTCAATAGGGTTGAAGTCAGGGAGGAGGGGGTCCACATCATGAGTTTCTCTCCTTTTATGCCCATAGCAGCCAGTGATGCAGAGGTTTTCTTTACAGCAGGACATGGTGCGTTGTCATGATGAAGAGGATTTTGTTAGGGAAAGCACGGCTCTTCATTTTGTAGCATAGAAGACAGTGGTCAGTCAGAAACTCCACATATTTTTCAAAGGTCATTTTCACACCTTCAGGGAGCCTAAAAGGGCCTAAAGGGGCCGACCAGCTCTCTCCCCATGATTCTGGCCCAAAATATAACTCCACCACCTCTTTACTGACGTCACAGCCTTGTTGGAACATTGTGGCCATTCACCAACTATACACTACTCCATTGATTTGACCATCCAGAGTTACACAGCACTCATCAGTGAACAAGACTGTTTGAAAATGAGTCCTCATGTATTTCTGAGCCACTGCAGCCGTTTCTGTTCATCAGCATTCAATTAACAGTTTAGGGGAGGCCCGGATAGAAGGTTTATGCACAACTGCAGCCTCTGGAGGGTCCTACACCTTGATGTTCGGGAGACTCCAGAGGCACCAGCAGCTTCAGATACCTGAATGCTGCTTTTTAGCATCTGTTCTCTTAATATGATGTGTTTGTCTGACAGGAACCATCCTTATTGTGCCATTATCTGCACAAACCGGAGTGTGCTCTGAATTATCCACAAATCTCTTTTCAGTATGATGATTACGCTTAATCTTTCATGAAATATCGATGGTTTTCATACCTAGACCAAGGCATTCAACTATTTCATGCTTTTCATCAGCAGAGAGATCCTTTTTCTTTCCCATATTGCTTGAAAATGATGATCTGCATAATAAAGTGGAACACCCTTTTTCATTAGTTTTTCCCTTAACTGGGCTTAACCTGAAAACTAATCATCCCAGGTCTCTGAGATTAATGTCAGTGATTCATAGAGCTCCAAGACACGATACCATCCATGAGTTTCATTATTATTATTTTTTTTTTTACCTTTTTGACACAAAAATCCAATTTGCATAATAATTTGGAACGCAGTGTATAAAAGCAAAGTAAACAAGAACGAGAAGGCCCATATATCGCACTCATCTGTTTGTTATGGCCACTCTGCTTTGGAGACTGAACTTGTCTCAAGGCATTTCACCCATTTCTCGCTACCTTTGAAGTGCACCAATTCCTCATCTTGCCGCTAAATTATTCGATATGTGGGTCACAGCTTCAATTTGGCAACATGCCCAGGTATCAGTGCGGTGAGAGGAAAATAATAAAAATCTATATTCATTTCTCATTAAGAGGGAGGGTTTCTGGCCATGCTTTCATGTTGACTTTCAATTACAAGCAGCTGCGGGAAAACAAAGGTGGCGGATTTGGGGTTGGAGCAATTTGTCTGTGCTGCTTAGGCGCGGTCCGCCGAGAGATTGTTGGGTTTTAAAAGAGGTGTTGTCAGCGGATAGAGCCCTCCCCGGCACAGTAAACTGACAGGGCGCTACGGAGTTATTTCAGCGCCGCGTGGATCATCACTGCTTTCAATGACTTCACTTAAAAGGTGAGAACTGCTCACTAAGAGTTGTCCACCTCTGTAATACACTCTAGGGGAGTCTTCCTTTACACTGTTGCACTAAAGGCCACTGATGTAAGTAGATTAAAACTACCAGACTGTTACTTTCAGAGTCGTTTAGAGAGAATTAATCATCCGGTCAATCAAAAGGGATTGTGTTTTAAAGCAGTACTAAGTAACATGTTTACCTTAATAAATCCGTTCCGTAGTCCCTGTGGGGGTAATACAAATGTTTATGGGATGATTGGAGGGTCTTTCATCGCCCCCTGGTGTCTCTGGCCAGAAAACCGTGTTTGCAACTTGACTGCCACCAGACCGGAGAAAGCAATACACACTAATAGAATCGCGAAGAAGAAGCTAACAGGATAACGTGCAAAGCTAACTGCGGGCTAGCGTCACTTTAAACAGTATTTACAGCCAAGTTTGAGTGAAAAAATAATTTCCATTGTATAATTGGATGTACAATACCCCTCTCTCCCTTCGCCTTTTCTGTCAGCGTAGTATTTACTCTCCAAGACAGTTAATAAGTTCAAAAATCTCAACTTGCTACGACACCTGCAGTTGCGCTTATGGCCTCTAGGGGCAAGAGTTACTTAGTGCTGCTTTAATGTGCGTGGTTAAGGAAGACTGGCTCATCCCCATAGCAATATTTGTCCTCTGCATTTGAACCATCTTTAAAAGGCTAGTGCCTCAGGACAATCTTTCAGGAGCAGTGGGCGACTTCAGTGACCTGACCCCATCTTCAGATCCCTAAGGAGAAATGTTTGAAAGTTTGTTCAGAGGGATTTTTCAGCATTGTCGAAAATATAGGCAATTCTGCGCATGAAAATATGAAAACAGTCACTCAATTTGATGTGATAACAGAAGGCTGGGATTCCAAGTCATGTGACGCCGATCTCAGCCTATCAACACACATGACTGATAGTGTGTGTCCCTCATATTTATTTAAGTAAACCACAGCAAAAGTCTGTTATTTTCTGGCGTATAGTGTACTATGTTGGAGCTCTTTATGGGGCGACTTGAAAATGCCCTAGTTTCCTTTGTATTCACTTTAAAGTTAGTTCAGTGTAGCAGTCGCTCCAAACGCTATACTATAATCCAGATGGCGACCAGCCGTTCACCAAACGTATCCCCATGGCATCAAGCAAAAAGCGCTGTGATGTTATACACTGGTCATTTCTCTCGTGGTTAAATACAGTGTGGCTGATGCGCACCACCGTAGAGGAATACGCTTTCGCTTACACGTCGAGACCAAGGCTTTCCTACACAGACAGCAGCATGAGAGACTTCCCTCACCCGTAAAGGTGATCCTTTTGCTGTGCTGGGCGAATGTTAAAAGTAATAGTAGTACGTTCTTTCTTTGCTCAGTGGTAAATGGTCTCTTCTTGTATAGAGCCATGTTTGTGGCTGTTAGCATACGTTTTCCATCGACTAACATTAGCTAAAAACAGTAGAAAAAATGAAGTTAAAAGAGTGCCATGTCTTTGGTCCGACAACCTATTAGTCCGACGTCTCATTATTCCGAAAATTGACCATTGAGCAGAGGTGCCATTAGACCGACATCTGTAACCCAGTTGTTTTGTGGATTAGAGAGCCGCATACAACCACTGGCCCCAATCTTAAAGGAACAGGTCACTGTTTTCCCATACTGAGATATGTTCTTACTTGAGCTAAGACGAGTTGATGCACTCAGTCACGCACAAATGCTAAAAGTGGTTCTCAACTTATATAGCGCTTTTCCACCTACATTAGGCACTCAAAGCGCTATACAGCCATGCCGCCTTTGCGATGCCCAATCCAGTCAGACCTTGGAAGCTAAGCAGGGAAGGGCCTGGTCGGTACTTGGATGGGAGACCGTTTGGTAACACCAGGAAGCCTAGCGAATGTAGTGAGTGAGTGAGTGAGTGGTGGGGGTCGGAGGGGCCGATGGTGCATACTGGTTGCCTCGCTTCCGTCAGTCTACCCCAGGGCAGCTGTCGCTACAATAGTAGCTTACCACCACCGAGTATGGAGTGAATGAATAGTGCAATGTATGTGCATCTTGTATGTGCGTCTTTGAGTGTCCAGAAAAGCGCTATATAAAACCAATGCATTATTATTATTATTATTACAGCAAGGATCCACTCACCCATTCATACTCTCATTCATACACTAATGTACGCAGACACTGGGAGCAATGTGGGTGAAGTGTCTTGCCCAAGGACACAACGACAGTGTGCACTTTCAGGAGGTGGGATTCGAACCCCCGACCTTCCGATCATGAGACGACCCGCTCTACCATCTGCGCCACTGTCGCCCCCACAACAACCAAAGATGTTGTTAGCATTTGGCCTCTCCCAACATATTCCTATGGCTCCAAACGGGGGTGAAGTTGGAAGCTACCACGCTTGTTCACGGGCACCCACAAAGACCAGACAGGTACGCATCAACTCGTCTAAGCTCAGGTAAGAACATATCACAGCATGGAAGAACTGTGTGCCCTCAGTCATGCAAAAAGACCAAAGATGTTGTTAGCATTTGGCCTCTGCCAATGTATTCCTGCAGCTCCAAACGGGGTGAAGTTAGAAGCGACCAAGTACTTCCATGGGCACAAAGACCAGACAGGTACGTATCAACTCGTCTAAGCTCAGGTAAGAACATATCTCAGTACAGTGGCCTATTCCTTTAAGGTCAGTGGACTCTTGCCTAAACCTAATTTTATTTTTCAATCCCTATTCAATGGGACATTTTCAGAACAATGAGACGTCGGACTACTGGGTTGTCGGACTAATATATTAGAGTGACAAAGGAAACCACACTACTTTACGAATAGTGAGCCAACAATAGAGTTAGGGAAAATCCACTCTTACCATGAAGATCCACCATGTCTGTGGCTGTTACATTTTCCTAGCAGTATAAAAAGTGAAGAAAAAAGCTGTGGAACAACTTCGTCAGCTGCTCACTACTGGTAAATACATCTCACGTACTGTGTCCAAGTGTAACTCCAGTATTTTACCTTTTAGAATCTCCATTAGCTTATTATTGCTTAGCAATATGACATCACAGTCTTGGACCCTATAAGGGCATTAACAGCTCGCTCCCGAGGAAGTTAGCATATCAAAGCTAAATTGCTAATGAATAAAACCATACAAGTTTACAAGTAAACCTTTGACTCCTATACATTTTTAACAAGGGCTATATTTTCTGGGCTTCATCTGAGCCATTTGTAGTGTTCAAATTCTACCAACCTGAAATAAATAAGTCAGATGGAGACCATGGGTTAATGCTGCTTCGTCTTGGCTCTCTGCTTTGCTGACTGACAAAGATGGAGCAAGCGTCCCAAAGTCTTCTCACAATCATTGCTGTCCTCTAGTGGTGACAGTCAATATTACATTGCCCATTTCCAGATAACCACATTTCAACCTTTACTTTTCAAAAATATTATGCAACATATAAACATAGTGTGCATCACAGAAGCTTAAGGGCTAATATACAAGTCTATTACCAATAAAACCAAGATATACATGAGCCCCAAAGACTTTAGCCATGCTCCTCGCAGTGTGGTTCTTATCTCTTGCTCCATGACTGGTCCCTCTTCTGGCTCCCAGTGGGCCCACTCAAAAAACCCATTGCTTCCACAAAAGAAGAAGGGGAAAAAAAGCAGCACTGCATTTGAAAGTGTGCCCATTACCATTTTAAGGGCTGGAGAAGCAGCTTAAGAGAGGCCAAGTGGCATAATGATGAGGAGACACACAAAGTCAAAGGGAGATTCTCGTTTTACGAGTACAAAGTACAAAAACACTTCAGAGTATGCTTCATCTGATGGGCTATAATTCTAGATTTACAACATTTTCTATACAGCCTTACAGTCTTGAGGTAGGAGATAACTGCACCGTCTTCTTCCACTAATACTGACACAACTGATCTCATGACTGTGGTTCATTATGAGATGTGGCTTTGGAAACTTTCTTCAGCTGGAGGGTTTTAGGATGTTGAAAATGTTCGGCTGGTTAAAGTATTACGCCACAGATCCTAAAGTCAGCGTTTCGAACTTTGAAGTGGCCCTTCATTCAAGAATGACGCAAAATCGAGTTTTCTACCCCCCAAAAAATGTGCCCTCAGAAAATGTTCCTCCCATAGATGGCAACTATTCAAAGTCCAAGTCCATATATTGCACGATCACTACCTCAAAAACAATGAAAAGACTGTTGTTATCTTCTCTCCATAGAAGGACATTGAAACTCCAGGCTCATTGCTTTGCTCCTCTGCCAAGACATTTGTTTTCCTTTAATCACTGCTTTGGTGGTACTAGAGCTCTCATGCCAGTCCCCACGCTTTTGGTTATTTTGACTATTCTCAAACATTTCAAGTCTGCACGTAATCTTAGACAAAGATCACAACACTGTTTGAGGCCGCCTGAAAGTGATAATGTTGGGTTGAGTGGAGCTAGACTGGCACGTCCATTATAACGCCATTTTTACACATTTGGATATCAGTCCCTAAAACCCCAATCTGCAGTAAGCGAGTTAAAACCCTGTTCGAATATCAACACTGCAACAACAACTTGGTCACTAGACTCAATTGCTGGTACAGTGGTGAGTCTGCATGGTTTCCTGGCATAAGTGGAGCCTTTCTGTGTTGATTTGCATGTTCTCCCCATTTCTGGGTGACTCTCTTCCAGGCACTCAAGTTAAACCTTTCAAAACACCGACCAAAATATGCAAAGAAGGCAAACTCCTCAGCTAGTATGAATGTTCACCCTAGCCCTTAACCCTTATAGGATTGGACACACAGCTCCCTACTTTCTTCTTGCTGTACATAACTGATGAAAACAGCTAGGATTACGTGCCTGAGAGGGGAGGTTATTGATTATTTCTGGACGTTTTTATTCAATTATGTTGCGTCCAGGTTTCCATGCCATTGATCCGACAACCCATTAGTCCGACGTTTCATTATTCCGAGAATTTACCATTGAGCGGTGGTGCCATTAGTCCGACATGTCTTTAGTAAGAAAAAAACAGACCCATTGGTCCGACCATAAACAGTGGAGATGTGCTCGGAGTTTACCACCCACTCTCTCCAAGATTCACATTTATTTAAATTTCAAAGTTTAGAAAATAAATAATCTGAACTTATTTAACTATAAAATAGTCCATATATTTTTATGATAATTATCAATACATTTAAACAGTTAATGGTGTAGGGTTAGAGAACCCTAACACGAAACTCCAAGCACATCTCCACTGTTTATGGTCGGACCAACGGGACTTCGGACCAATGGGTCCCTTTATTTCTGACTAAAGAGATATCTAATGGCACCCCTACTCAATGGGACATTTCCGTCGGACTAATGGGTTGTCGGACTAATGGGCTGATCCCGCGTCCAGTTCAAAGACCTGTGTCATTGTCAGCTGACCAACTTTTAAGCATAACTTTGACTGTATCCAGCTTCGTTGGTTATTTCAGTATTGTGCTTGGCCTTTTGTTCTTCAGAACTGAATGTGTTGAATGCCCATTTATTTTAAGTTTTATAATTTGTATTGTCTATGCGCTTCCGTGGACCCACCAACTGCAGGAGGAGCCATAGGGGCTGGTGCAATGTGATTTGGGCAGCTCCAACAGTCCCCAAGACCTAAAAACGGACGTGGAAGAGGATGGATGGATGGATGGATGGATCCAATCCAATCCAATCCAATCCAACTTTATTTATAATGCACTTTAAAAACAACATAGTTGACCAAAGTGCAGAACACAACAGCAAAAGGTCACAGTAAAAATTAAGAGCACATAGGTAAAAAGAATACGGATGGATGGATGGATGGATGGATGGATGGATGGATGGTCTATGTAGAGATAATACATGTATATGTATTTTCTTAAATATTTTGTGCTAAAATTGTTTTTATTATGTTGCACTTTGGTTCAGCGGGTGCTGTTGTAAAGCGCTATACAAATAAAGGTTGATTGATTGATTGATAATGACTGAGACAAAGGCTAGGGCTGGTCAAGATTTTGCCTGGAGCTCCCTCATCAGGTAGCAGTGGGAATGACAGTGGGTACAAGCAGTTTCATCTAATGGCAGCCAGCACATTGATGATGCCACGATGATCACACGTTTAGAGCAGAGCTAGCTAGGGTGGGTCCAGTGGGCTTTAAAGAATGTAAAAGATATATATTTTCACCCCCATGTTTACATGTCACTCTGGTTTGGCCTGGCCAAACACCACTACAAACATCCCCAATGGCAGCCAGGTTTTATAGCGATATTAACTAGGCACAATGGGAAAGCTAATGTTTATTTTGTATATATATGTAAATCCTCCGCTCATCACCACTTAGCGTCAAATTGAAAAGATCCTACCCCCCACTGTAAAGTATTTGTCATGTGGCTTTTAATATTCAGGTCATGCTCCGTCTCTCTTTCAACCGCGAGCAGAGGAGTCACCAAAGACGGTAATAACTTGGCCATTCACATGCGATCGTACTGTATGTGTGAATATTAATGCGTACCATTATTGGCTTCATTGGTTGCATGATGATGTCTTTGAAGTGTTATGTGCTACACAGGCTGAGACACAATGATCGCACTTGGGGAAGTGCACATGCAAGCATAGGGCTGGGGACCATCTTGGTTTTCGATGCTGATACCTGAACAAAACTTTTTTCAATACCAATGCTTAAGTATTTGTCATCTGTGTGGAAGATCTGCAAATTTACCATGTTGGGTTCATTTCCAATATCAAGAAATGTGACAAATGGGGAATGATTTGAGAAAAAAATGGGGGAAATTGGGTGGAAAAATGAGAAATGGGAAATAGAAAAGTCAGCATATAGAAATTGGGAGTAAAATATTGATAAATCATAAGTCGGTGGGTCAGTGGGTGAACATCCAAACATACTGCAGTAAAGAGAACCCGGAGTTGCTGTGTTTGAGGAGAGCTGCTACAGTCAAAATGGCTGATAAAATGGCATAAAGGCATGAAGTGTTTCTCAGTGGTTGACAAGAAGGTTGACAACTAACGAAAGAAAAGAAGCAGTTTTCCAGAAGGAAAGGATTATCTCAAAGGCCAAAACAAAACAAAACTCTTAGAGCCGACACATGGACAAGGCTGGGACTCAGGCCTGGTCTCTTCCTGTGGTATCAGGCTTGGGCCTAGCGCAGATGGAACAGACATCTGACAGCACCAGAGCAGACGAGAGCCGATCACATCACCTGCACACTGTCGACCAAAAACACGCCCTGAGCAGCGATTGATTCAAAGGTAAAACTATTAATTAACAATGAATTAAAAACAGTATATTTCTGTTTTTTATAAGCACTTAAAACAGTGATCGTACATGGCCACATAAACCAGAGTCAGCCTTTTGTTTTTGTGCTCAGTCCTCTGCTCTCTTCTCACCCACAGAAGAACTCCAGTATGGGGATGCAAATGAGACAACGAGACATTTGTCTCTAATGACAGCAGCTCAGTCAGCGTGATGAAAGATTCGAGGAAATCCTCTCTGTCTCCAGCTGCATTTCACTGCTCAGTGATCCTGTATCCAGACACGTGCCTGTTACTTTCACCTCCTTCCAAAGGGATGACCGCAATCTGTTGTTAAGCTTGTTTTGGTCGTTATTACGGCCGCCGATCCGCGCCACAGCGGGACCAGCACAGGCTATCTCTCTTTCTCTCTCGAGACACGAACAGCTTTCAGCTCACGATGGGGCCCAACAAAGTTCCCAGCTTAACCTGTGAGAACCCACAATGCCCAAGGAGGAACACAAAGCAGCCGCGATACAAACGAGGAAATGAATGAGTGCTGCCTGCAATAAACCACGCCCCACTCGAGCTCTTCTCTCCTCATGAACTGCGTCAGGTTGCGCCAGGCACAAGTCTGGCCCTATGAGTTTCTGATTGGTTAATCATGGTCATCTGAACTGGTAGAGATACCGCTGGGTTGCAGCTAGACATTGCTGTAGAAATAGGAAAAGCTTGTAGTCTGGCTTTTCCAGATTGGTTTGTGGTGGTCGATTGGCAGCCTCGCTTCCGTCAGTCTACCCCAAGATCGGCTGTGGCTACAATTGTAGCTCACCATCGCCGAGCATGGAGTGAATAAATAATGAAAACGACAGGAAACATAAACACTTTCGGTCCCCAAACCAAAGTGATGTGCTCCAGTGGAAAGGCGACGTGTGCTCAATGTCCAAAAGCAGCATGACCGCTTGACCGTCACCATTATGTTTTCATTTCCCCCAGGATTTCCTGTTCCATGGCCGGGCTCCAGTAAAAAGATAATTAAAGTTCTGTAAACTTGTGAGCCTCCAGTAGCTCTTCAGTCTTTTCCAATGACTGTGGTGTTGAACAGTCTTCACAAATAAATTCATTTTCTTTCTTTCTTGTTGAGCTGTCATTCCACAAGCTCTACTTCTCTGCCATTTTTATTCTGTATAGTTCACAATGGGGTGGAAAAAAAGTTTGAGACCTCTGGACTATTATAGGCAGACAATGACAAACTCTGAAGTCGTTTACAAAGACAACTTCAAAAAACACTGATGATTCACAGCAGCGCAAATGTTCCGGATCAGCATCTATTTGAGTGGTTTTCTCTTCTCTGTAGCAGGGCTCACTAGCTTCTCTTCGTTGTAAAGATGAAGATTTCCGCATTTACCTAAGCTGCCCCTCATTACACCATTGTGGATTCATAAGGGAAACACATTCGGCGGAGGCATCCAAGGCTCCATTTATCTATTTCTGGGAACTTGAAAGAACACTGTTGGGTATTGTAATTAAAAGAATTGCACTTATCCGAAGCACCTTTTACATCTTTAGTCATCATTCTCCTCTTTCATGTTGAGAAAATAGCTTTGCAAACACGGTGTCCTCATTCCACCAAATACACAACATTCACATTCAGTCTGTGCTGATTAGTCAAATTACTCTCCAGTTGAAGTTAAAAGGAAACGGCTGCTCTGAGCGTTAACAAAGCTGTCCTTCTTGTTTCTCGTTTGAAAGCTTCAAAGGCTTTTTAAAGAAGAAAGTGCCACAACACATACTGGAGAACTCGCGCAGAGGCCCAAACTGAGTGAGTGCAGTGACTTCAGGATTTTTACTAGTGTGTCAAATATATCGATTTTGTGGTCGATGTTTGTGATGCCAATTTCAATATTCTTGAGAATGTCATGACATCAAACACATTAAGAGAGTCAGTAGAAGGCTAAAAATGGTAAGAGTACACAGAGCGCAGTGGCATGAGAGCTTGCACTGGTGCACTGAAGGTGCACTGATCGTTGTTGAATGACGTCAAGCCCAGCGATAGATTCATAGAGTGTTGCGGAACTCGCGGATCTCGCTGATGTGGCTCGTCTGGCATGTGGTTGTGTTTGTCTGGCCATGTGAACTGACACATGCTGCAAAGTTGCGTAGAACACTCTTATTGTGAGAACTTCTGGCCGACCGCAGAATTTCCGGGAGGTGCATGCCGTCAACAAACTTTCAAAAAGGTCCGACTAGCCCAGTGCTCGCTCTCGCTCCCCTCTGCTTTGTGGCTGATAACCGCTGTTCTGGACTGTTCACATATTATTCTGCTTAAGCCACTTCCCAACAGAACCATCGCAGAGACGCCGCCACTGCCGCCACTGCCGCCACTGCCACCACTGCCACCGCCATATTGATCTACGAACGAGTGTGTGCGCTAACTCAAAAGACTCTTCGGTCAGGTTTTTGTGCTACCACCGCACCACTGTCACAACCCACCACAAGTCTACTACTACCAAGACCCGCGACTACAGATGGTGAGCTATACGACTGAAACTGTGGTAGGAAATCGAACTCTATCTCCTGTGGGGATTGTGTGTGAGCCCTGTAATAGAGAGACATTCATGAACTGATTACACCAGCTCACAACCAGATGAACAGAACTTGACTTTATTTTTCGCCCCGTTGTTTGTCCTGTGTGTTGTGTTATTACATATCAACCTGTTGGGAAAAAAAAAACACCTAAAGGCCTTCAATACAATAATACAGATCTGAAAGTGTGTCGTTTGCATTGTGGTCAGTCACACACCTAAGACACCGAGACGAAGTTAGTCAGTGCGTAAGCCTTGTATTCTTTAGCCCATAGAGAGTGTTACAAGCCTCCTGCGACTTTTCACTGTGCGACTTCTCCTGTTAATCTGCAGATTACCTGTTACGCATGTTGGGCCAGTTCGGAGTCGGGGCTGGGGATCCAGTTGGCCTGTTTCGAAAAAAGAAATACAATCATGGTCTGAACAGTATCTTAATTTCTGTGAATTTATTCTGCGATCTGGTGTTCTCGCTGTGTACTCTCCTATTTAAAATAAACCAATCAAACTTGTCAAATGCCTGTTATTCTGGAGTGGCTTTGTGGCAACTATCACTCTAAAAGCTGAGCTAAAAACATATTTATTTATTTGGGCTCCTGGCGCCCTCTTCTGGTCACACTATAATTAAAAGTAAGATTAATTAGTGGTTAATTTATGCCTTTTGGAAACATGGCTGTGGTTTCTTGTGTATTTAAATGTGTAAATAATGGGATCTACCACTGACAACAGGGTATCAATGGGTCCATAATTTGTAGAAAAACATGAGGAACAATGAGCACGGAAAACGAATATAAACTAATAGACAGTGATATATCGTAGGTTCTGTGCAGTATATCGATTATGGCAGTATTGGCATGTTGTGGGGTTGTTTCTCATCAGATAGTGAGGCACCTATAGAGGTTCTCACCGTGAGGCATGTGCAACGTGAAATGAGTTTCTTACGCAGAATTTAAATGATCAGATTCCTTCATGACCGTATTACTTTAAAGAGTCCGCAATGTGGAGCATGAAGCATTCCTCAATCCTTACTTTTTATGGGGCAATTTTATATGAATCAATACTTTATATTACTGTAAATTAAAATTTTAAATGAATAAGCATATTTTTCACAACCTCTAACCCACAGCCCAGGCGTTTCTTTTTATTGGGATTACCGCATTCTGTGCTATAAACATGAAATAAACGTACCTTGAGACGTAATCGCTTCACCTCGAGATGCGACTAGGTGAGCTGACTGACTTATCGCGTATGGATTTGTGCGACGCCCCGCAGGCATATTGAATTCTGAGCTCTTCCCGGGGACGGAAGAATAAATATAAAAATTACATAAAAAATAAAACACTGTCGGCTTCCACATAACTTTAGGCTTGAGTTGCCAAGCAGTAAATCAGATATGGACTGGTGCGGCCAGGCTTAACGTGATCAATAGAAGTGATATGACCACAGGAGGCGGATCAGCCTCAGTCCTATCTCGGTAAAATCATTGGATACAAAAAGCACAGAATTAATAAGGGATGGTTTGGCTGACTGTAGAATCTCCTGGAAGTGCAGTTGGGCTAACAAACAGAAATCTGAAATAAAAAAGTGAGATGGAGACCATTGGTTGATGCTGGCTCTCTGCTTTGCTGACTGAATTTGTTATTTCACAGTTTCGACAATTTCACAATCTTCAGTGTGATTCAACAACAATCTTCACCTCCAGGTCCAACAAATTTGCTGTCCCAGGTTCTTGATAAAAACAAAAAAAATACTGTAATAATCTAACATTACATATTTCTTGGAACTAGCATTAGCATTTATGTCACCCTGACAGTTCAGGCAAGTTGTATCTTTTCATATTTTGACAAATAACATTTCTTTCACACAAAAATATACTGTACTTTGAAAACAAGTATTAACTGCATTAACCGAGTGACAGAGGAAACCACTTTACAAACAGTGAGCCAACAAGATAAGATAAGATAAGATAAGATAAGATAAGATAATACTTTATTGATCTCACAGATGGAGAAATTACATAATAAAGGCTTTAATGGCTAGCATGCGAGGCAGTTAGCATGTCAAAGCTAAATTGCTAACGAGTAACACCTTACAAGTTTACAAGTCAACCTATTCACCTTATTCCGGAAGTTGGATTGTGCCCGCCCCTTCATAGGACTAGAGAAATCAAGATAAAACCAGATACTATATGAATACAAAGCCGTTTTCAGGCTGCACAAAGAAAGGGTGCAGCATTGACTTGTAGGTACGTTTAATGAACGGGCTTCTCGCTCTACCGGAAGTGTCAAGACAACAAAAAAAGAGGCAAAAATGAAAACCTATAAGGGCATCACAGTACCCAGCCAGAATAGCTCCTGAGCAGGATCAGGAGAAACACTTCAATAGAAACACTTCAAGCCACCATTTTTTTTGTTTGAGACCTGTTTTGCAGTGGTTTCCAACAAAGTATGTTCTCGATTGTTGAACTTTTTTACTTCCATAAGTGAAATGGGACATATTAAACAGTGAGTTGTAGATGACAAGGAGGGCATGATGAAGGTTTTATACGACTGTAAACTCTTGTGACTTATGTGTGGGCCATAAACAGTAGCATGTCGTATACCTGCCTCAGTGGAAGTAGTATATCCCTGAAAGCTGATGCCACATACTCGTAAAGGCACATCTTATTTGTTTGTCTTTCAGAACAAGCCATAGTTTTGGTCGGTAGAACTATTTAAAGTGCTTATATATTATGCTAAATCCGGCTCTGCCTTTCCATAATCAAGGCCATAAACTGAGTTGTATTTTGCTTATGCATGTTTGAGTAATCCGGCGTAGCTTCTTGGCTGGTAAAAATGCCACGCAGATTGGCAGTACATGCTAAAAGAGCCAGTTTGTGAGTCATCAGACTTGGAGAGGCATTTTTCTGACTTTGCTCTGACTGAGCCTCTTGCTACCTACAGCACATACGCTTGCTTTCAAAGTAGAGTTTCGGTATGAAAATTGAAAGGCTGATAGCGCTGACGTCAGAGTTGCTGGTATTGGGTTTCTGTACCTGTAAACGCCTACAGAGCCACCAACAACAAAAAAATGGCAAGATTTGCTTTGGACAAGGCTCACAGACACATTGCGCTTTCTCACTCCACCACAATTAGCTAAGGCGCATATGCCCACCACGATGTTCAGTTCTAGCCTACTGTTGTACCACATGGTCTCAAACGGACACTTCGAAGCCCCTAAAGTCTCTCTTCAAGTAAACGCTGAAAACTGTTAACGAAAAGCCTTTACGGTATCATCGTTGTTTCGTCTTACGCACAACATTTTGGGTTTTGATAGGCTGGTCCGTGTCCAGGTGTGTGTGGCTGTGTAGTTCAAATGGTCTCCAAAAAAAAATGTGTATGGATGAACTGGTTTTACAATTACCAGTTCTAAACGCTTGCAATATAAAACACTTTGAAACATTAGTTGAAAACTGACAAGACATGCACTCACAGGTAGAGTATCAAAGGTGCGCGAGTGGGTCGAAACACTGCTCCAGGTATGTTTTTGATGAGAGCACAACATTGCAACATGGTAAAAAGTAGGGGTGTTGAAAAACATCGATCCGCCGATATCGCGATATTACGTTGCGCGGTTCTTGTATCGATCCAAAAAGCGCCGTATTGATATTTAAACATCTAATTTTGGGGGAATATTCATTGCAGCGTCTGGCTTTGGTCCTGCACTTTTACTCCTGCCCGATAGATGGACGCGTCCCGCTTAATCTAGTGAGAGTTAGATAAACTCAGGAAGAAGAGTTCTACCATGGAAAAGAAAGAGTTATGAGACGCTCAGGGGCTCTTTTAAAGGTCCTATATCATGCTATTTTAGCCATTCCAAAGTTAAGTATAGGCATTTATATGATATATTGTACCTCTACCACTATTGAGCACTCATTTTTGTGATAAATATAAGTGTTTTCTGGAGGTATTTTTCAAACCCGGAAGACACAACGCTTCGATTCAGTTAACTCCGCCCCCTCTCTCCGCACATACAACTTTACCGTAATATAAATAAACAGCAATAAGTGAAATTGCTTCACGATGCAGTTATACGGAGTTGTCATCTGCAACACAGCTTCATAAATGGCTAACACACATGCTAATATGCTAACACACAAGCTAACACGCGTTTGGATTGACTCACCCTCTGGTTCATCGCTGTTTACATTATGGGACTCGCGTTGGTTATAAAAGTGAATCCACTTTGGTTCTGGCGAAGGTTCACCAAACATCCATCAGAGACAGTCACAGAAAAACAATATTTTGGTGATAGTCGCTGAATCCCGGAGAAAAAAACAGCTGAGTGGCCTCTTCCTGAAAAAGGTTGAATAAACTCCTTGTCCTCGTAGCCAAATGCGCTTCTTTTTCTCCGTCCGTGACATTATCGTTAGTTAAGAAGAAGAACAGGTGTGTCCAGAATAGATGACAACGAGCTCCATCTTCACAGCTGCAGCGCAAACATGACTGATCTGTTCAGACGCTCAGGGATGTGTTTGTTTTGGTCTCAGCTGACCTGGAAGCACCTCAAGCACATCCTTTTTCTTTTTTTTTTTTCTTTTTTTCTTTTTTTTTTTCTCTTTGTTTCTCTCTTACAACAGAAATATTGAAAACGCTGTTTTACAAATTAAAATCAGGCTGTAAGACACTACATTACAGACGTCGAGCACTTCCGTTCCGCTGTTACGACACAACTGAACACTCAGTCGTTCACCAGGAGAGGGAGGAGCAGCTGCTCAGAGAGCAGGATTCAGGAGGATTACTGAGAGCTGCGTGAATGAAGCCACAAACCACTCTGGGGGTGTTTTTGATAAGGAAATAGCATAACCACATGGCTAAAAGCTCCAAAAAGTCGATTTTGCATGATATAGGACCTTTAAAACTTTACATTTGGTCCCACTTGGGCTTTTATAGCAAAGACAGATTATTACGCTGCGTTCGGAGAGGATTTAGCTTCGTAGCATTTTATTATAGCATTTTATTACAGAAATAAACAAAGCCGAGGGAAAACTAAACTAAACTAAACTAAACTAAACAACAGCAGCTCATGTTAAACTTGTGTCTCGCCACTGCACTACTACGACACAAGTTTAACATGAGCTGCTGTATTTAGTTTCCCCTCAGCTTCGTTTGTGTAGCACTGCTAACACTAAAAGATTTCGAAGAGATGAGGCTTTAGTCACAGTGATGCCCGTGTTGTCCTTATGTCCCTGATCTACGAGTGACACCCGTTATGGAGTGGATAAGGTTTAAGGTATTACTGATCACTAACTACTCCCAACTATACTAGAAAACCTGCATCCCCAGTTTAGTTGATTTCATTACTAGGTTTCCAAGAGTCTGTTTCCCGTTCAAAGTTACATAATCACCATAAAACACCACAGTCACAACCACATTAATGGAAAGCATTTATATCATTAGATAGATAGATAGATAGATAGATAGATAGATAGATAGATAGATAGATAGATAGATAGATAGATAGATAGAATGCATTTGATACAAATCTAATGAAGATGGACTAGTTCACTGAAAAGTTGTTTCCAAAGTTGTAAAAAATAATCACAATATTCGTCTAATACCTCAATATCGGGATATATCGTATTGTATCATATCGCGACCTGTGTATCGGGATACGTATCGCCTGAGACAAGGCGATACACACCACTAGTAAAGAACTTCAAAAGGTATTTTTACTTGTATATCATTGGCTGCTGTAAATATATAGAAGCCCCTCAAAATGCGTGTGGCACCTTGGGAAAAGAAAGTGCACCCTGCAGTTTCGACTTTATGGCCATTGTATCAAACGATAAGTGATTAGCCAAGTGAGCTAAAGCTACAGCTTTATCTCTCTTAATTTCCACCACATTATATCCCCCACCATGATCAAAGCTTGTTAGATCCTTGGTTTGGACCAAGGTCTAGCAGGTCATCTCTCTTCATATTCAAGACTCTTTTAACCTTGAGACTAAGGTTTGATGGTCAGTGTTTCATTGCAGTTTAATACTAATTGTTTCTTCGATCGTGGGCCGTTCCAAAGGTCTGAGCTCTCGTAACTAGTGGAAGTACGCGCGTACATGCGAGTGGATGTGATTGATGGCCTGAATAAATGAGAAAATTGCATATGTTAAATGTCACTTGCGTTAATGGAAAAGGAAGATTGAGTGACATTTATAGAAATTACAAGGCACAGGAGAGAAAAACTAGATTAGTGTGGTCACAGTGGGCGGAAGACTGGATTACCAATGAATCCTGTTCATGTGTCATCAAATGTTAATTCCAGTTTATTAGTTTTATTTTGAGGACAGACCAGAGATCTACAGTCTGATACAGGTAAAGCAGTGGCTCTGATAAAACCGAGACACTTATTTTTGCCCCTGACGGTGACCTCCCCGCCATCAAACAACATTTAGGCAACTTGAGCCTCACGGCAAAAACAAAACTGAGAGATCTTGGCGTCATCCTTGATAAGAATATGTCTCTTGAACATCATGTCAGGCAGTTGGTCAAAAACTGCAACTTCCATCTGCTTAACATTGCTAAACTCAGACCCATGGTGTCCAAAGAAGAACTGGAAATGATCACTCATGTGTTTGTGTCCTCGCGATTGGATTACTGCAACAGTCTCTTTACGTGCCTGAGCAAGAAAGAGCTTGCTCGTCTGCAGTCAGTTCAAAACTCAGCTGTGAGACTTCTGACCAGGACAAACAGAAGAGCCCACATCACACCTGTGTTGAAGTCCTTGCACTGGCTCCCTGTTGAATATCGGGTTCAGTTTAAAATCTTGGTGCTAACCTTTCGAGCTCTACAAGGTCATGCTCCCATTTATATTGCTGATCTACTTAAACCCTACAGTACGTCTCGGAACCTGAGGGCCTCTGGGCAGAACCTGTTGATGGTTCCACGAACGCACTTAAAAACTCGGGGAGACCGCTCCTTCAAAGCCGTAGCGCCCCGACTTTGGAATAAACTTCCTCTTGACTTGGGCTCATTGGAGTCAGCAGCTACCTTTAAAAAAGACCTAAAAACCCATCTGTTTGAGAAAGCATTCGAGTCCGGCTGATGCAATACTGACACTACTTGTACAATGAATGCTGAATTTTGAATTATTGCAATGAATATGCTGTTTTATAATTATGTTTTAGCACTGTGAAGCGCTTTATGACTCTGTGTCTGTAAAAGGCGCTATACAAATAAAGTTACTTACTTACAGTGTTGTCCAACATTAACCTGGTTAAGGTTCCATTGTGTCTCCCTGATATGGATGGTATTTCCTTATTTTCTCCCCATCATAGTGCTGTCATTATGAACAGCTAGCATATTCACATTTTCGATGTGTTTTAGCTTGACAGTCATTTGGTTTCTGTTGTGAGGTTGTCAAAAGGACACTTGATTGGTGCAGGTCCATTTCTTTCAAGCATCATGTGTCTGGCAGCTGGGGGACACCGAAACACAAGCCACTACACTATGTATAGTAATTCAACCTGGATAGACTGAAACAGACAAAAGCAGCAATTAGGAAGATTTATTGCCATGTGTAGTATTACTTTTGGTGATCAGACCCTGGCGGTAGACTGCTTGGAGTTAGGGATGTCTTACGTCTAACCCGGAGCCTGGACACTCGTATAGGAGACCCGTGAAGGATGCAGCAGGTTGAAGCCGTGAGAAGAAGAGGTGAAGACGGGGCGGAGGTGGGTCGCAGCACAGCTGGGAAGCAAACGAACAATGATTGCTGGGGCTTAAAAGCGGGGCGATGATTGGCTCCAACGGAGGTGCGGCTCTTACGCTGATGGCTGATGGAGGTGTGGCCCTCTCGGAAGCCATCATTGGCTGGAGGTCGGTGATGCTGAAATTTGTGTACCAGGTTGAATTAACGCCTAGGCTTAAAAAAAATGAAATAATGACTAAGCAAAATATTTTTTAGCTTTGTCTCACTGCCTTTTGTTATTGTCTTTACAATGATGCGGCAAATTTGAACCATACTGACGTCAGTTGACCCAGCAACAATAGACAGTTTTCCGATCCTTTAACTAGAGCAGACCTGTGACCTGTGACAGTGTTGTTGTTGTGTCCAACATGTGCACAGACATTTTGAGGGGCAGGTGCACAACCAAGACAAAAGGGTACTTTTTCTGTGACACCAACCTTTAGCATTAGACCATTAACGCAGCAACATAAAATGTCCAATCATGTGGACCTAATAATAAACTAGATAGACTTTAGAGGACGATGTAGGACTATCACAAGGCTCTGCACTTAAGATTAGCATAAATACAGATACATAGGCCTAATGCAAAGGTACTATAGCCAACACTGTAAACATCTGGTCTGTCAATATCATTGCTTTGTCCATGTAAAATAAAAAAATTGGGGTATTATGCTTTTTTCAATCACATAGCACCAGTCTATAGCACACTACAATGATGACCAAACCTTCTGTTGGTCTGTAAATGCAGTAAATTAGAATAACTGCCTTGTATGAAATTGCTCTTTCAAAATGGCTGTAGCGAATGTCTTGAAATAGGTCTCTGTCTCTTTAAGAACCTCTGACCCTTTCCGACACGCCCCCCCCACACGCTGTCTGTGGCATCAGTGTGGAGGGGGCTCTGCTGAGGAGCAGTGGTTGGTTACTCGGCTGGTGACGAAAGCTCGGAGGCGTCTCCAGGAGGTGGGGGCGTTCCTAGGAGGACTCAGGCAAACCTATCCCTAAAATGGCCGCCATCAAAGTTTTTACAGATTACTCAAAAATACGTGAATGCGCCAAGGCAACACTTCAGGCATGTTTTTAATGAGGGAATGACAGAATAACATGATGTAAAGCTTGAAAAAGTCAATTTTGCATAATACCCCCCCTTTAAATAACAATAATCCTGGGCTGTTGATGTTCCTGCAGCTCCTCCCACAGCTGCACAGTCTCCAGAACCCAGGCACCTTCCTCACCCTTCTCTCTCCTGCTCTCCCTTCTGTCTCCTCAGCTCAGCTCACACTGCTCTGGCCCTGGTCTACGCTCAGCCCTGACTTAGACTGAATAATACAGCTCATTTTCAGAACATTTTCTAGCGCGACAAAACAGAGCCACTAAAGTTACTGACTTCTTACCAACGGTCTCGACACGCGCGGAGCTAATGTCCTCGCCCCGTCAGCCCTTTCATTTCCTTTCGTTTCCTTTTGTTTCCTTTCCACTTAATAGCCCAGTCATGTCACGCAGGCTCGCTCAAAAAGTTATTGAATTTACTTACTTTACTTTACTCCCGCGTCTCACAGAGGTAGGCTTAACCATCTTCTCAAACGGGGGAGACACGGGCACAGCACAGCTGCCCTTCATTGATCAGGAGCGTCAGCGCCGCCACGGCTCGAGAGGCAGAGGAGGAATGAAGTGCCATTGGAAGTTGTTGAGCATTAAAACTGTATGTTCTGCACATGTTGGCTTAGTAGGGGAAATATCCAAGAACAATAAATGAAATAATACTTCATGTTGGGGAGAGAAAAAAACTAGTCTTAAGAAGGGGCAGGTGCTTCTGTGCACGTCCCTGCTCACTTGTGTTACAGTATTCGTCAACACAATGCAGTCGTCCCATTTTCCAATTCTGTATTACTGAGCTGGCTTTCTAGTAAGGTATTGTGGGTATGTTATAAAACAATAGCATTAAACTGGCTAATTTACATACCTCTAGTCATTGTATTGAGATTGAATGCTTCACTTAGAGACCAATAACGTTAATTTAAATGCATAGTATAGACACTTTCCAGCTGGCATCCCTCCTCCCCTATTAACAACTCTTTTTTTTCTTTTTCTGACAAATGGTTCTGTCAAAAGAAATCCATATAGGTCACGTGCACATTAAAACTCAGGTAGCTATAGCCATCATTCATTATAGAGCAATAGGAATAATGTATATCACGTGGCAGTGAGCAGTACATGTCATTAAGGGTAATGAGGCTGGAAGTGCATGTACAGGGCCACTAGGGAACCGCGGCGCTCCGTATAGGTGTCTCAGCACACCAGGCCATACCAAGCCTATATACATCTGAATATATCCCCATAACCAGACCGCAAAAGGTTACGTGTAATGGGAGTAGTGACATCATACAACGACAGTGCATATCTGAAGCATGGTTTACTCACAATCGACAAAAGATTAGTTTGTTGTTTTTTGGTTGCGGTCGATTTTCAGGGCCGGGCTCGAGTTAATCTGAAATTAGTGTAAGCCCTAATAACATTTTACAGAAAATCAGAAATCTTGTCATAATGGCAAGGTAAGACAACTTTATTTCTACCGTGCATTTCGTACACAAGGCAACCTTACAAATAAAGCAAAATTACAATCAAGTTCAAACACAGTACACAAAGTCACGTGTTTCCTTCTTGGGTAGGGGAGGGGCTGGAGGGCAGGGGAGATGAGAAAAGGTCATGAATGCAGATGCAGAAGGATTGGGGCGTGGCAATGCCCAAGTACTGTCTCCCTGTGGAGTTTGTTTCTCCTAAGGCTGCTCGATTATTGAAAAAATAATAATCACGATTATTTTTGTCATAATTGAAATCACGATTATTCAAATGATTATTTGTTGCCTCTAAAAAAAAGTCTATCTTTATTTTATTTATTTATCAATCAAGACACTGTGATGATATTTTATGTTTTCTGGACTGTCATAAAAGTACAAATGACTTCAAGTACGCCTTGATTAAATAGAGGTCCCTGTTTCACACCTGCCCCCTGCTGGCCAGCCCTCACACCTGCGCAAGCAAACTAAGCAGCGCGGCCTGATGACATCGTCACACAGCGCCGTTTGTTTCTATGTCAGACAAAAGCATGTGCCGTGGCACGTGAAAAGCGAAGGGAAAATAATCCCAGCAGCCTGAAATAACGCAAGTCTGCTTTGCAAAAACAATTTTGGAGAAAAAAAAAAAAAATTGAAAAAAAAAACAAAAAACAAAAATTATAATAGATTTTTTGCGATTATGGTAATTTTGTAATCGTTTACTGTTGTAATCGAAATCGTAATCGAATTTCGATTAATTGCACAGCCCCTACTTCTCCTGGTGCTTGGTTTCCATCAACCTAAAACATGTACAATACTCAAATTCTTCAGCTAGGTTCCTCTGACCAAACCTGGCTCAAGATTTGGCGACCGATCCACAGGTGCTGCAACTAACCACCACCGCTGACATTTTGCCCCGACGGCAAGTGCAGGGGACCAATTTCAGCCGACAATAAAATATATCCTTTCCACACCTAACCTTTTCAAATCTTGCTCCTCTGCCTTCCAAGAAGAAGAAAAAAAAGAGAAAGAATCCGGCACATTTTGTTCCTCTGCTCACTTTTATTCCATCCTCCCCGACACACTTGGGTAAGTCTGCCTCTGCCTCCCTTGGCTGCGTAATTGCATGTCACGACGGTTGTCACGTTTTCCCCCGGTGACTCAGTGTCTGGGTAAATCCTTCTGCTCCAGGCCTGTGTGGTCTCTGAAAGTCAGGGTTGCTGGATCTCAAACACATAAAACAACGCAAACCAGGCCACAAAAAGAAGGAGAACGAGTGACTGCAGTGCATAACGAATCTAAATATGAGGAGAATGTCGCGTTTTGTCACTGATCTGACAAAGGCAGCTCGAACTTTCAGTGCTAACATGTATTTTTTTTTTAAATATAGATATAAACAAATTCTATGCTTGCTCTGTATGAAAACAACATAATATTTTTACCAACCCCAAACACTCAGACAATATCTTCAGATCTCCAGAGCTGACAATCTCTTATGGGGTCTGGGATTGTTTTATCACAGTTCAAAGGACTTCTGCACAGTTGACTCTTTTCCTGCTTCTGTCAGTGACGGAAACCCGAGCCGCGAACTTCCTACTGCGCAATGTCGGATGCTAATGCGAGTTTACTCATTTTTGGCACTGCGCTTGTACGACCAGGCTCCTCGATGAAGAGCTTTTAAACCCAGCATTCCGTCTCTGTTTCAGTGGCATTTCCCCCTAACGCCGCTTCTCTGTGCATATAGTCCAGCGTGTTTTTGTTTACCTGGGCCGTGTACGGAGGAGCGAGTCTGTCCTTCGTCCTCACGGCTCTGTCAGTTCCTTCTAGTTTAAATCTTGAACTGTTTTCACAAATGCGCCATCTATCAGTGTTTTTGAAAATATTCTCCAAGAATTCTCCAAAAACACTGTGACGCTCAGTCTCTTGTTGATAAATTGCCTTGACAATAAGGGACTCGACAATAGTCCCTTATTGTTAAAGAGGGGGTATTATGCTTTTTCCAATCACATAGCACCAGTCTATATCACACTACAATGATGACCAAACCTTCTGTTGGTCTGTAAATGCAGTAAATTAGAATAACTGCCTTGTATAAAATTGCTCTCTCAAAATGGCTGTAGTGAATGTCTTGAAATAGGCCTCTGTCTCTTTAAGAACCTCTGACTCTTTCCGACACGCCCCCTCCACACACTGTCTGTGGCATCAGTGGGGAGGGGGTTCTGCTGAGGAGCAGTGGTTGGTTACTCGGAGGCGTCTCCAGGAGGTGGGGGCGTTCCTAGGAGGACTCAGGCAAACCTATCCCTAAAATGGCTGCCATGAGAGTTTTTACAGATTACACAAAAATACGTGAATGTGCCAAGGCAACACTTCAGGCATGTTTTTAATGAGGGAATGACATAATAACATGATGTAAAGCTTGAAAAAGTCGATTTTGCATAATACCCCCCTTTAAGTCCCTAACGGTGACAAACTGCTTCCTGTTTGAGTTTTACACAGTAAAAGTCATGTGACTGTTTTAGAAAGACTCTTATTATCGGGTCAGACAGCGACAGAGCATCACATTATGCAGCTTGTCATGATGAGAGGCATTTACTTACTTCTACTGTCTGTATTGTGTTTTTAATTTACAGATAGTTTATTATTGCTGTGTTGATTATCACAAAGTTGAATGAGTTAGTGTATTCAATCTTCATCTTCTTCAGTGTGTAATTTAAGTTATATTTGTCAAAAAAAGTCCAAAATCGAAATTGTGAGTTTTTAACAAAAAAATCGTGATATTCTATTTTTGCCATATCGCCCATTGCTACGTATTAGTCAATCATAGGTAGGTAGGTTTGGGGCTCTCTGGATTCCTCCTAAAGTCAACAACAAGCTCTTTAGTTTTTGTCACATTTAAGTCAAGAAAGTTGTCATCGCACCACTGGATGAAAGCCGGCAGATCAGGACCATGATCAGAGTCTGCTCCGTGCAAAAGGGTCAATAATGCGGTATCACCAGAGAATTTAATAATGTAACTGCTCTCATGGACAGACCTACAGCCGTCTGTATACATGATATAGAGCAATGGCGATAGTACGCAGCCCTGAGGGGACCTTGTATTTGGAAAACTGCCTCTGAACTGCCTCTGAATGCAGTTTTCCATTCAGCCATTAGATTCATCACTGGAGATGGTTACAGGACTCACCACTGTGATCTTTATGCCAAAGTGGGTTGACAGTCTCTAGAAGCAAGGAGGGAGCAGCACTGTCTGCTGTTCATTTATAAAGCTCTTCTTGGTGTCCTTCCTGATTATTTGTTTAGTCTTATAAATGTCAGGTCAAATGCTTACCAGCTGAGGTCTCAGGACATTTTGACTCTCGAGTCTCACCGTGTAAAGACAGAATGGGGGAAGAAGGCCTTTTGCTACTTCGCACCAAATGTCTGGAATGAGGCGCAGAAAACAGAATTATGTGGATAATCTCATGACCTTCCATCAGTTTAAATCCCTTGTAAAGGAGTATCCTCCATGTGTCTGCTCTTGTTTTTAAGTTTTACACATTTTCTTAGTATTGTGTTATAGTATAATTGTTCCACTGTTGTCTTATTGTTGACTGTTATTTACCTTGTATGTTTTAACAGGTCTCTCTTGCAAATGAGACATTGAGTCTCAAGAGACCACCTGTATAAATAAAGAATAATAATAATAATAATAATTTGAAACAGGAGTGCTAGACATCTAAAAAAGTCTCATCTTATCTTGTATGTCCAAGTGGCTTGTGAGCAGACTCAGCGGTGTCCTCCAGGACCTTGACTATAAACTCTTTTGGTCGTGAGCTGATGCACTTCGAGGTTTAACATGCTTGAAAATGTCTTCAATACCAAAAAGCGGTGGCTACCTCCTGTGAGCTCTGCTCCATTCACCTTAGCTAGCAGCAGCATACCTCTAATCCGTAATAAACTCCTCCGGTCTGTTCCTTGGTGGTTCATTAACAGCGCACTCCTTGCTCTTTCATTCATCATTCACACACATTTCACGCTCACACAGGATGACAAGCTACTTTATTTCCTTATGAGTTAAACACTGAGAGAATAAGAATTGGCTCTACAGGCTCGAAACCCGAACCCACTTGACCCACAATGGAATATTCTTGTGCAGGGAATCTAAACCAGTGGTCGGCAATGTGAGGCCCTATATCTAATTTTGACAATTTCACAAAATACCAATCTAACCATGCTACCTGATGATTCGTATTCTAGCCTATTCGCTCAGATAGAGGTGTTGTGAATGAGCCCGATCTTGACCAAAGAAGTGAACCCTACAGTAGTCCAAGCTCTTGTGTAACCTGAACCCCAGTAGCTTTGTTAGCTAAACTGTTGTCAATAACCAAGGTATTTGGAGTCAGGAACTGGGCATTCCTTGTCTTGTTTCCAAAGCCAAACAAACATTATCCAAGGTGCACTGCCTCTTTTGCCAGTCCAGAGTGATCCAGATCTCCTCCCTTTTCATAACCTCTATCAAAAATTTGCTTTGAAGGGATGATCTAAAAGATCGCAGAGCGTTTTCACTGCCAGGGCAAAACAGGTTACAGCGTAACTAAACACCGCAAACTCTGGGCTCCCTTTTTAGTGTAAAGTCACCTAGAAGTCACAGTCACTGTAGATAAGCAGATTCTGCAACAACATATAAAGCTTCCCCAGGGGACGTACCACCAGCTATGATCAATAGGGATAAGGGATGGAGAAACCTGCCATGTTATTTTGACAGCAGGCAACAGAGTTCATAGGAGGGCATTTCAGGAATTTCTCAGAGGATGAATTAGGCACCATAGGCTCCACACTAAGAAAACCAGAACTTGACTCAACAGGAACTCAAGTAAGCACAAGCTCTCCGCTAGTTATTATACTATCAAGGGATGTGCTGCAGTTTGACAACAGTACCCAGGGTCACACAGCACATATTTTCTTGTGGGCAGTGCCAGGAACATTACTTTTTTTTTCCCCTTCTTATTATTATTCTCTATCCCTCTCAATCTTTTGTTCCGGCTCTGTCTCCTCAATAGTAATTTTGATGTGACAAGCAGAGATTGAGTTCACAAGCATCGCAAAGCTTTTTTTTCTTTCTTTGGTGAAAAGAGGCGGTGAGAGGAATTGAGCGATTGAAATATGAGGAATCGATGTCCAAGGCCACACAGAGGAGGAGACTGAAGGCGGTGGAGGAAGGATGGCCGTATTGATCTGAATGCCTTCACTGCTATACTGTGTTCCACTGAGGGGCTTAAGGACAGTGCACGTCGAGCCTGTGTGATCGGCCAAATGAAACTTTGGATAAGTCGTTTTAGATTTACCAAAAGATTGTAAGACAGTCATCAAGTTGAAATTAATATATAAATCGGTGTACAACCTGGTAAGCCAGCCTGACTTCCTCCATGTATGAGAGACATGGTAAGTCAGCCTGGGATCCCCGTGGTGTGGGCAATCGAGATGGGACTAACAAGCAGTGAAATGCAGAGGACCAACCAGAGAAACACAGTGATACAATCGGTTGCAGTCAGTTTATAGTCCACACACATTACATTCTGGTAAATGGCAGTTTTTTTGTCAGAAACAATCGCCGTACTGTGCTGGTGTAAACATGGACAAACACATTCAATTTCCCAATATGAATGTGAAGAACAGGAGAAAGCCACGGGTCTAAACAGAACTAAACTAAATCAAGACCAACACTAAACCATTGGGTCAGAACCAGGACTAACCCAGGCCAATCGAATGGGAGATTTGATTTGATACGAGGCACACCAGAGCACATTCACAACGAGAACACCACTACAGCGTCAGAGGCAAAACACGGAGAGTCTGACACACCAATCTAAAAATCAAATATCACAAGCACGACGCTTCCATTTGAGCACAGAGCTAATCTTCTGAATCAGTATTCCACAGTCAGAGTTGGGAGGCTGCTCCTTTAGCGTCTGCACTCGGTTTCCTCCAAAAACTAGAATCCACAGAAAGAAGGTTACAATTTTTCACGTCTTGCAAAGAGAGAAAAGTGTAATGAGATGTAAAACTCACTGTACAATGTATAAACATAAGCCTGTCGGTGCACAAGCTGTAGTAGATCAATGAACGCCAGGACATGCGGCCCATGTGAGCAGAGACACTACAGCTTAAAGTGACGATCACTAACTCACGCGCTGTAATTGGTCCAGCCTGGTTTGTTCTGATCTATTCAAACTGCAGGAACTCAGGCTGCGTCTGAAACCATCACATTGTAGCCTCTAAGCACTAACACTAGCAACTAACTCCTTAACCTTTCATGGGGTCGACTGTTAGACCTCTATGCAGTTAGTGAACTAGAGCTTCAGCAGAATTTGCACAATCCGTCCATCCTTAAACAGGGGAAAGGGACGTGACATCACCAACAGCTGTTTTTCTTCTACTTTAAATGGTAAATGGTAAATGGTCTCAACTTATAAAGCGCTTTTCCACCTACATTAGGCACTCAAAGCGCTTTACAGCAAGGATCCACTCACCCATTCATACTCTCATTCATACACCAATGTACGCAGACACTGGGGGCAATGTGGGTGAAGTGTCTTGCCCAAGGACACAACGACAGTGTACACTTTCAGGAGGTGGGAATCGAACCCCTGATCTTCCGATCATGAGACGACCTGCTCTACCATCTGCGCCACCGTCGCCCCTTTAAAGTTATTGGTGGAGTGCAGGCCAAACAAAAGTGCATGTCGCCCCCTACTGTACAGTGTCCAACAACATAGTGTCCAAACAAAGACATTTAAGGAGAAAAATAAATCCAAATGATCCATACATTTCCCTTTAGTGTTATTTTATTTCAACAGCTGTTTCTTAAAGCTACAGCAGCAAATGATCCATGTGGCTAAAGTTTCTACTAAATGAAAACAAAAGCATTTAATCCGTTTACTGAGTTTACTCTTTAACACTGACATGTGAATGAGCTGTGGTGACGACAACATTTATTTTGTCACTTTTATAAAGTTTGGCTTGTGCAGAATCTTACTTTTTAATTATTATTATTTTTATTATTAAATGTGCTCCTGTCAATCAACAGTGGTTGCGCATGAATCACTCGAGGGGGGTGGGGGGATTTGGCGCAGTGGCTTGTGGGATGGCACATAGCTCCTAATCACCGGATAGTTAGCATCAGAGGTCCCTGTGCTAAAGTGGCTATGATAGTTAGCATCAAGGCTCCTTTTCCTAACTACTTCCTAACTGACAGCACAATTCGGAAGCATCTTGTCATGGCGGACGCTGGCGCACATCCGGTCAGGCTGGCTCGCCAAGCTGCTATGCTACTGATAGACATGAGAAAACCAGAGAAATGCAGAGTCAGCTCAAAATGGCCGTACAATAGTGATCATTGTGCTTAACATTTGTAAAAGAGTCGGAGCTCGAGATAATGACCTTTACGTAAATGGCTAAATGACCGAAATGAGAAAATTGGGCAGCCTTCCTGATCCAGTAGCAACAGTGGGAATGTTCCATGTTAAAAAGTACATCATTTTTATGCTAACAGATCAATCTGACTAATGCCAAGTTATAAAATAATGTGGAAGTTGAATAAGGTGAGACACTGCAGGTGCATAGGGATCAAATAATAGTTTTCAGATCATTTCGAAACTTTTAATCTTTGAAACGTTTGAAAATAATAATGATAATAATGCATAATCGCGCTTTTCCAGACGCTCAAAGACGCTTTAAGATTTTGTGCTTTATTCATTCACTCTATACTTGGTGGTGGTAAGCTACTATTGTAACCACAGCTGCCCTGGGGTAGACTAACAGAAGCGAGCCGACCAGTCTGCGCCATCGGCCCCTCCGACCACCACCAACCACTCACTCACTACATTCACCAGGCTGTCTCCCATCCAAATACCGACCAGGCCGTTCCTGCTTAGCTTCCTGGATCTGACGGGATAGGGCAGAGCAAAGGCGGTGTGGCCACAGTTGTAGATCAGATATAAATATGAGGGAAAAACATGAATTGCAAGAAAGATTGAAAGATTTTCAGACGGGGATTTTGGATATTTTGTTTCTTTTTTAAATAAACTGTAACAAATTCTAATTTCACCTTTCACTCAGCTCAATAAATCAGGCAAGGATTTTTCAACTCAAAAGTGAATACAAAAAAAAAAAGTTTCACCTGTCGTGACTCACCTTAAGTTGACAAGATCTCCAAGGACATCACAGAGGAGAGAGGCTGTACTTTATCTATGCAATAAACAATTGAACACTTTTCACTCGTTTGACTGAAGTGAGTGAAATAGTGTGAGGATTTGGACATGTTTCGGAGGCTTTGCGCTGCATTTTTCATGAGCTTTGTGGCTATCATTACAGAGAGAGACATAGAAAACATTTATAAGAGCTGTGGCCGGCCCGGTTTCCTTAACACAGTGGGAAGATGCTCCACAGCTTGTGCCCTTTATCTCAATCCAGCAAACTTGGCAAGACTTCAGCACTTCAGTGAGCGGTGAAAGGGTTGCCAATGAACAGAACCAATGCATGATGGGAGAATTTATCAAAAGGGTTTTCTTTTTGCAGTTTTTCAAAACATTTGTTCTGTACCAAGGTTATACAATATCATTTGAAGATTCTGCAGTTATGTCACCGGTATTTTCAGCATACCCCTGAAAAATATTTCAGACAGTACACCGAGTTGCACAATATGTAGAGGAAACCGGGGTGGGTTGGGTCACGTAAGACATTTCTTCGCTTTACTGCCAAGGCTTTCAACACTTTGCCAAGATACTAAGTATGTGATACCACGAAATCCAGAGGCTTTAATATTCAATAGAAACTGAATAATACCAGTTTGAATTATTGCAATGACCGGGGAGGGTTGGTGTCGTCCAAGGGGAGGATTGGGTCACTATTCTGAAGGGTTGACGCGCTGACATTTATCTATGACAGGATGATATCTTATAGATTTATTATTGTGTTTTTGGTAAATATAATATGATCATAATATATATTAGAATAATTTTAAAACATGAAACAGGTCCTTCACATAGACACATTTTTGTGTGTGTTCTTCATGACTGAATTTGACTCGATTTGATTCAAGTTGATAACCACTAAGATCTACAGGAGCAGACCTAGCATGAGAACAGCAGTCACTGATTAATAAGTTCTAAGGGCGTTTTCACACAGGCTCTGTCGACCCGAGAGCAGCACTTTTGGGTCAGTGTGAATCCGACAGCAGCACTTCAAGCTTCTTTTTGTGTGAACAAAGAATGAATGAATACCAAAATGGATCAACTTTAAATAATCAAGGTACGTCTCTCTTCCCGTCTTTCCCTTCCTGCTGCAGTGAAACTTTCCTCTTCATGAGCTGATTAAAGAGCATTTCTCCTCACTTTGCATACATCAGCCCCACTGTATTTAACCCTGAGGGAGAGGAGTGACCACGTGTAACATCAGGAAAGTGTGCATGTTTGACAGGTCGATGCCCGTTGTCATGGGAATAAGTTCGTTGAACCGCTGATCGTTGTTACGTGGCTGATGGTGGAACGTTTGGTGCAGCTGCGTGTGAACACGGATTGAACTAACTTTGGAGTAAATGCAGTTGAAACTATGGCAGGCTTGGGTCGACCCACACAACACTCCGAAGTGTGTGAAGACGGCCTGAGAAATCCATGTCTGGGTTTGCAAACAAAACATGTACATTTTTTACCTTCAGTCAATGATTATGACAATTCATCCTGGAAATTAGGATAAATGAAAATCAAGTTCTTAAGTGTGAAAGTTGACTCCCACTAGTTGACAACCAAAAGTTTGCAAAAGTTGGTATGTTTTAGTTTGTTTTTTTCTCTGGTTTACTCATCTTTCAGGCAGCTGCCATTCATCATCCATAAACAGTCACTGACATTCTCTGTGACCACAGTCACTAATGGAAACCTTGACTTTGGCAAACCTGGACATCCTCATTTTCAGGGCCTGAAAAAACATCTGGGAGTAAATCCCAAATTACCCCAAAATGTTTGTAGTTTGAAATTTACCAGTCAACAGCTTTGGGCTGGGTGATTTTTTTCAGTTGAACAGGCCTTCTGTGTTGTATCTACCTGGATGACTGAGATCAATCTTTGTTGTTGTTAACAATGTTTATTGTTAGCTAGCTTGCTAAACTGACTGCAGTGGCTCTATCTCCCCCGTGTGGCTGTAGTTCTTATTCAGTGAGGTCACATTTTAGCCATGATGTCCTGCGTGTCATTAGTGCAGTAGCAAAACAAAACCACCTGCTGCTGAAACATCAAGGTTTGCAACTAAAGAACAATTAAACGCCTGTAGTGTTTTTTGTTTTTTTTTGTGGCTTAAAGGGTAAAAAACAGAAGTTATAAGGTATCTATTAACTAAAGGCACACAGCAGAGCCTCATAAGGCTGTGCTCCTGGACGCAAACTCTCAACCACAAGCTTTTATTTGACATAGATCAGCCTCGTATTTCGCAGAAATGCGTGACACCTCATCCCCAGTACATTGATTGAAAGAAGATGTGACCCAATTTGATCTACATTTGGCGTGCTGATGCTACACAGGATGGCTGTATGGAGTTGTCTTGGGGCTAACCGGATGAAAACAGCTCCAAGTGGGTCATCAGGTCCCAGGAGAGAGATGAAAGGAGGAGGCAGGTGGAAACTGTACAGGAACCATCAACATCAAGCTTTAATACAGCTGCTGATCTAAAGTGACTAACGCTCGGCCGCCACGTCCATATTATAAGTCCGTAAAGCCACACTGCACAAAATTTCACCCAGTAAATAATAAGCCTGTGAAAAGATCCTCCCGTAATTCTGAAGAAAGCTGCTTTGATTTATCAGGAATTGTACACAGTAATACTTTTCCGCCATTTATCCAGCGATTTGTGATTCCTTCTGTCGGAGTGGTGTTTCCAGAGCTGTGAAGTGTGGTGCACATTGTGAATGGAGAGATCATAGGTGAGTGATGTGAGCTTTTTACTAAGATGACCTGACCACTCTTGATACATATGAAATGGGAGGGGACAGGCAAGGTGAACCACAGGTGTAAGATCAAGTGGATATGAAAGATACAAATAGGAATGGAAAGAGCAGTGGGATCATGACTGAAATGGACTATGTGTCCTCTTTTTTGATGTATTATGTAGGAATATCAGTTTGAAACTTTAAACGCAGATCCCGTATGAATACAAGAGAAAGAGATGTGTTGGTATATATTTAGTGTTCTCTCATTAAGGGCAAACACGGCAGGCAAAACATTTGTACTTTCTTTATTTTCAATAGGTCTTATAAACTTTCATTTGGAAACAACAAATACTTTATCTTCACAATAACATGTTCAATTATTGCACTGATTCAATGTCTCTCCATAAAACAATTTCAAGGGCCATTTTCTATAAATGTATTTTCCTGCCACTGGTGTGACAACATCTCCAAACTTGGGATGTTTTGATATCTAATTCCTGATTTATTGAGTAAAACAAGGTTTACAGATGTTTCAACTGAAAAAGGCTCTGTAACTAATATGTCAACGAAATAAAACCTGTCTCGATCCATTATTCAGATTTCGGCCTTTATTTTATAAAACAAAGTTGCGATACATTTTTTTCTCAAATTTATGCCATAAATCTACGCAAAAGTTTGAAATTGATATCTCTAAATTCAAAAAGTTTCCCTATTCTCACCTTAAAGCAGTACTAAGTAACTAAGGCCATAAGCGCCACTGCAGGTGTGTAGCATGTTGTGTTTTTTTACTCATTAATTGTACGTGAGAGTAAATACTACGCTGACAGAAGAGACAAAAGGGAGAGAGGGATATTGTACATCCAGTTACACAATGGAGATACTTTTTTTCACTCAAACTTGGCTGTAAATACTCTTTAGGTGGTGCAAACCGGCAGTTAGCTTTTTCGTGATTACATTAGTGTGTATTGCGCCTCCGACCCGGTGGCAGCAAAGTTGCAATTGTGGTTTTCTGGCCAGAGACTCAAGGGGAAAGACCCCCAATCATCCCATTAACACTTGTATTACCCCCAGAGGGACTACGGAAAGGATTTATTAAGGTCAACAAGTTACTTAGTACTGCTTTAACCCTTTCAGGGACAGTGGTCACTACAGAGGACAGCTATTCAATTGTTGTTTTCTCCCATATGAATGAGTCTTAATGTCACAGTTGCCCATCAGTCATTACAGTGGACACTAGTGTGTTGTACCAAACACTGCCTCTCTCTGGTCAGCTTATGCAAGTGCATTTGCTCTCCCCTCAAAAACAATTTGGCCAACAGTAGAGCCTTGCAGGGGAGGAATTTCTGTCTGGTCCTTCTATTCTAGGAGATCCTTGCAGGTAAAACAAATATGGGGAAATCAAGCAACACCTAAGGAGTAATACAATTGTTAAAATACCCAAGTATTGATTTTGTGCTTTCAGTAAATTGTGATTAATCATGTGTCCACTAAATTGGACATTGTGCATCGCTAGCTACATTTTGACTACAGTTTATAGTATTGCTGCAACTTTGTTGTTTTTGAAAATACTTAATCTGCAAATGGTCCTGGAGACGCTGGCCACAGCTCAATGACAAAAGAAATGCAAAGTCATCTCCACCAGTGGTTCATAACATAGGGGATTGGCCTCCTCGAGGGGCAGAGCTTTGTCTGGTCAGAGGGCCAGGTGGGCTATTATTTTCATGATTTGATATATTGTTGAGGGCCAAAAAAGTTTGGTGACAACTGCTTCAGACCAGTGTTGTTTTTGGCAGCCCTTTTAGTTTTAGTCTTAGTCTTTTGGATGAAAATGCATTTAGGTTTAGTCACATTTTAGTCATTTCAAAATGTGATCGTTTTAGTCACGTTTTAGTCAGACGAAAATTAAAAAGGTTTTTGTCAAGTTTTCGTCTGTTTCATTATAAGAAGTTATAATTAATTTCGATAAGTCTTGGAAATTGGGATAAATAACAGCTTCTATTGGCTTTCTATAGCTTTTGACAAACAGATGACACCACGATAGACACTGGCAGAAGTGGTCGGCCGACCAACAGCGCTGTCTGCACATACGTAGCCGACCTCAACCTGCTTTCTGCGTTCAGACGCCACGGTATTGAAAACTGTCCTGAGAAAAAATAAAGTCCCTGTGACCTGGATGTCAGACGCTCCGAGGAGGATGTACGCGAGCAGTGACCGCACGCCACGGGGAGAGAGAGAGAAAGAGGCGCCGCTGTGTTCTCTCACTCCGCGCACAAACTCTGTTTGTGAACGATCTGACGAAAAACGTTCTCCCATTTTGTCTCGTCTCGTCTCATTGACGTAATCTCGTAAACGTTTCGTCATGTTCTCATCCCCAAAGAGCAAATTTTAGCTCGTCATCGTTACGTTATCGTCATTAAAAAAAGGGACGTCAACGAAAAGATATCGTTATCGTCTTCGTTGACGAAAACAACACTGCTTCAGTACTGTATTGTAAGCTTAAAAAAGTTTAGTTTTCTTTGGTTAAATGTTGGAATATGTTAAAAATATACAATGATCTAAACACAATGTGAAAGATTGTTGTATAGTGTTTAGAATAATTGTTTTCTTAAAAACATTTTAATAGTTGTACTTGAAAAAAAAATGTAATACCTGAAGCAGCCTATAATTGGTGCATGAAAGGGCACGAGGTGGAGCTGCTTTTGCTTTTAATCAATATCAATGTCAATTTTATTTCTAAAGCACATTTAGAAACAATCCAGGTCGACCAAAGTGTTGCATAGGTACCATGACAACATGTACCATTATACACAATAAAACTTAAACACAGGTAATAGAAAAGGCACAAACTGATATGAAAGAGGACAATGTGAGTTTTTTATTTGTTTTTTTTAACTCCTCTAAAGACTGAGCTGAGCGCACATGTAGAGGAAGGCTGTTCCAAAGTTTAGGGGCCACCACTGAGAAGACTCGGTCACCTCTGGACACAAGCCTGGATTTGGGAACAGACAAAGGGAGCTGGTCTGCAGACCTCGGAGCTCTGGGAGGACAATAGAGCTGCAGCAAATCTGACAAATACTTTGGTGTCAGCGAATTTAGGCACTTAAGCACAATCAGCAGAATTTTTAAATGTGTTCGAAAAGGAACTGGGAGTAACTTGCTCCGATATCCTTGTGTTGGTCAGCAAGCGGGCCGCAGCATTTTGGACTCCCTGTAGTCGCCGGAGAGAGTTCAGGTGCAGCCTTTTGTGTAAAGGGAGTTACAGCAATCCAACCTTGAAGTAATAAAGACATGGGTCTTTTTGTGGCAAGTAGGCTTTAATTTTCGCAAGGAGTCACAGTTGGAAGTAGCTTACCTTCATAATAGAGCCAATGTGTTTATCAAATTTGAAACATGTATGAAAAGTCACTCAAGATAATAATAATAATATGTATTTAAGTTTAACAGGGGGTTACAACTTCAGAATAAGGCAATCTCTGTTTTGCTTTTGTTCAAAGACAGAAAATGTATATTTAACCAAAACTGAACGTCACTGAGGCAGTTTGTTGATGCTGCTGATCTAGGATCATTTGTGCTAGAGACTTTTGAGACTAAAAGCTCAACATTTCCAGAAATGTGGGACTAGTAGCATTTCCAAGACAGTTTCTCTTCGTTCTTTTGATTACCCTTCCATGATCAGCCACCCACACATTTACCATGACTCACAAATGACCTTGGAAAACTTCAATCGCACTTCCATCTAAGAGAGTTGCCCTCGGCCCATGACAGCTTAGGACGAGAACAGCCTTCAAGCCTCTTTGTAGCTGTGTGCGTTGTCTTGGCGTGGCTCTCCCTTTGAACCCCCCCCCCCTTCCTCTGATGTCATTTCCCATGTGACCTCATTTCCATACACCGACCCACGGAAGATTCAATTGTTCCCACGCTTCGGCCCCACAAATGGCTAATCCCCGTCAGGCAGCACATAGGAAGGGCGGTGTGTCCGTGTGGTCCGTGATGCATTCAGGAGCGTATTGTGTAGGAGGAGCATGCAACGCTAACGTAGATAATGAGTCCTCAATCTAGTGATCAGGGATAGATATTATTCTCCGTTTTAAAACTGCTTGTGGACATACAATGTGTCTAGAAAAGACCCCTAGAACATCAGATGTTATGAAATGGAGTTGTACAAAATGATTTTGCTGGAAACACGACACTATCAGCAGAGAACAGCTGGAAACATGACACCATCAGCAGAGAACAGCTGTAAACATGACACCATCAACAGAGAACAGCTGGAAACACGACACTATCAGCAGAGAACAGCTGGAAACATGACACCATCAACAGAGAACAGCTGTAAACACGACACCATCAACAAAGAACAGCTGGAAACACGACACTATCAACAAAGAACAGCTGGAAACATGACACTATCAAAAAAAGAACAGCTGGAAACACGACACTATCAACAAAGAACAGCTGGAAACATGACACCATCAGCAGAGAACTGTAAACACAACACTATCAACAAAGAACAGCTGGAAACACGACACTATCAACAAAGAACAGCTGGAAACACGACACTATCAACAAAGAACAGCTGGAAACACGACACTATCAACAAAGAACAGCTGGAAACACGACACTATTAACAGAGAACAACTGTAAACACGACACTATCAACAAAGAACAGCTGGAAACACAACACTATTAACAGAGAACAACTGTAAACACGACACCATCAACAGAGAACAGCTGGAAACATGACACTATCAACAGAGAACAACTGTAAACACGACACTATCAACAAAGAACAGCTGGAAACACGACACTATCAGCAGAGAACAGCTGGAAACACGACACCATCAACAGAGAAGAGCTGGAAACACGACACTATCAACAAAGAACAGCTGGAAACACGACACTATCAACAAAGAACAGCTGGAAACACGACACTATCAACAGAGAACAACTGTAAACACGACACTATCAACAAAGAACAGCTGGAAACACGACACTATCAACAAAGAACAGCTGGAAACATGACACTATCAGCAGAGAACAACTGTAAACATGACACCATCAACAGAGAAGAGCTGGAAACACGACACTATCAACAAAGAACAGCTGGAAACACGACACTATCAACAGAGAACAACTGTAAACACAACACTATCAACAAAGAACAGCTGGAAACACGACACTATCAACAAAGAACAGCTGGAAACACGACACTATCAACAGAGAACAACTGTAAACACGACACTATCAACAAAGAACAGCTGGAAACACGACACTATCAACAGAGAACAACTGTAAACACGACACTATCAACAAAGAACAGCTGGAAACATGACACTATCAACAAAGAACAGCTGGAAACACGACACTATCAACAAAGAACAGCTGGAAACACGACACTATCAACAAAGAACAGCTGGAAACACGACACTATCAACAGAGAACAACTGTAAACACGACACTATCAGCAGAGAACAACTGTAAACATGACACTATCAGCAGAGAACAACTGTAAACACAACACTATCAACAAAGAGCAGCTGGAAACACGACACTATCAGCAGAGAACAGCTGTAAACACGACACTATCAACAAAGAACAGCTGGAAACACGACACTATCAACAAAGAACAGCTGGAAACACGACACTATCAACAAAGAACAACTGGAAACACGACACTATCAACAAAGAACAGCTGGAAACACGACACTATCAACAAAGAACAGCCGGAAACACGACACTATCAACAAAGAACAGCTGGAAACACGACACTATCAACAAAGAACAGCTGGAAACACGACACTATCAACAGAGAACAACTGTAAACATGACACTATCAACAAAGAACAGCCGGAAACACGACACTATCAGCAGAGAACAACTGTAAACACGACACTATCAACAGAGAACAGCTGGAAACCCGACACTATCAACAGAGAACAGCTGGAAACACAACACTATCAACAGAGAACAGCTGGAAACATGACACTAGTATCAGCAGAGAACAGCTGGAAACATGACACTAGTATCAGCAGATAGTGTCATGTGTGTGGCCACATTCCGACAAAACACAGCACTGATATACTGTATATATTAACGCAGCCCCCTCATCTTTGACGTCTTCATGCCTCTTCAGGGTTTACTCCAGTGAAGTTCATCCCTTCCCTGCTCCTCTTGTCGCCGTGTCCTCACAATCAAAGTTCTTAAGTTGTCAAATCTTGCATGACTCCAAGCCCGTTGTTGGTCGGTGTGCCTTGGGTGTTCCTCTACTTTGTGGGCTGAAAATGGGGAACACAAGCTCCAAGGTCAGGCTTTTCCACACAAAGTTAGGGCTGCAAAGTTCTTGAGGAAGGGATGGCAAACATATCTATCCAGGAAAAAAAACAAGTTCCTGATTACGCCCACACTTAGCCAAAAGTTTATCCTCGTGTTAAAAACCTATATATCACATGTCAACTGGAGAAGGTTTTTAGGTTTAATGAAAACGTTTCCGCAATCCTCCATCATAATTTGGAAACTCTCTGACTGACAAAACCTCGGCTTTGGTGTGGCCGATGTGGCTGTGGGTATGATTCCAGTGTTTAATTTGAACATTGTCACTAAATCTGTTCAAATTAAAGCAGCACATTGGCAAAATATGAAAGAAGAATCCAAATGAAAAGTATTGGTCTCTCTCACTCACCATAATATGGTCTTCATGTCACAGTGAGCCCTAAACTTAATACAAAAGGTCCAACTTCACGCTTTTATCCCTCTGAAATGGTTCCTGTTTCCAGTCTTCTCTCAAAGCAACATCTTGGTTGGTTTTTGGTGTTTTAGTTTACATTTTAAGCTGTTTCCCAAAACCTAGCTACCTTGTCTTGTCTCAGTCGGTGATGGTTGTGGTTAGGCCACATGCAACAGCCAAAAACTTCTTCTTCTTCACTTGAGTTTCTGGCAGACTAAACACTTACGTATTGCTGCCCCCCTCTGAACAGATCAAGGACTGCAATTCACAGCCTTAGAAACATCTTTGTGTCTCTGATCAAGGGTAAAGCAACATTTTGAAAGAAACGGATGAAAAAGCCATCTTCAAAAGGCAAGGCAAGTTTATTTGTAAAGCACAATTCATACACAAGGCTATTCAAAGTGCTTCACAGTTGCATACAATTACAAGAAAGCAGATCAAATCAATCCAAAAAACATCAACATGAAAATAAATGAATTAGAGTAAAAGTCAAGAGTGCTAATGCTTTGAAAGGTCCCAGCGCCTGCACAACGAAGGCAAGGCAAGTTTATTTGTAGAGCACAGACAATAGTTGTATTCACAAACGGATCTGTTCGATGCAGTGATAAAGTGTATCTACAGGCTCAGGGCTCGAGATGGTTCATAAGGCTCTAACATGTCAGAGATGGACTTTTGGTGCTCAACCATGAAGAGACTTGTCCATAAGCAGAGCTGTTTTAAACTCTGTTTTCTGAGAGACAGGAGGCCAGTGCAGAGACCGGAGCACTGGACTAATAGGGTCATATGTCCTGGTTCTTGTCAGGACTTGAGCAGCAGCGTTCTGGATGTTCTGCAGCTGTATGACAGTGACCAGACCGTTTGTCTAACCTGCTGGAGACAAACGCATTAGTCTCTCTAATTCTGGATTTGACACTAGTTCTTTGATCTTGGCAATGTTTTTCAGATGGTAAAAAGCTGCTGATGTTATTGCTTTGATGTGGCTGTTTAAGTTCAGGTCTGAGTCCATGACTACGCCCAGATTCTTACCTGTATTTTATTTTATTTTATTTATTTATTTATGTTTTGTTTTAAGAGAGGTCTTGTACATATAAACCCTGAAATAGCTGTACATACTATCAACCTTATCCCTATTTTGTAAGCTTCTCCTTAACCAGATAAATAATTATTAATACATCCAAGAATCTATGACAACCTCCTTGCTAAACCATTTAAACTTGGACAAAATGTGGGACAAAATGATCAGAATTAGTCCAATGAAGCTAATAGGACTTTAAAAAGCTTTGGACGAAGACCACCTCATGACATCAGAAGGTTTTTGAAGCTTTTGGTGAGAGCGCGGACATAATATGCTTAAAGTGCATATGACAGGTTTTAATGCTTTTGAAAATATGACTTGTTTAGAAGGATAACATCTGTTGCAAGATAATAATGATAATTTAATTTCAGTGAAGCAGCAATTTTAATGAAATCCTGGGCAGAAAAGTTCTTTCTATTTGAATTAAGATACTGACAGGAAGTTCCTATTGACATACAATCGGCATGGCAACAGTTTAAATTTGTTGGCCTCTGTCTATGTCACTTCCTGTCAGTGTCCAATAAGGACGTGAAACTATAAACATCACAAAAATGGTGATGAAAAAATTGAAAAAAATTAGTGTCAAATTTTTAGCAAAATCTTTAACATAATTGTGTTAACTATGTTTTCACAAACGTTGTGTCTAATGTGTCATATGCACTTTAAAATGTCAAAAAAAAAGTCTATGGTAGTTCTTTGGGGAGTGAGTTCAATGTAGTTCAGGCTTGGTAATCCATTTGTAAAGAAAAGAAAACTCTCGCAAGAGTGTTTGCAAATATGGTGTAAGACGACATGACAGGCGTAATAAGTATCCAAGACGGCGTGTTGTCTTAGTTAAATTAATTTACCCGGCTGATCCGTTCCAATCCTTAAGGGAAACATTGAGAGCGAGTCATTTCAGCCGCTTCACTCGCTCTGTTATAATTCTTGGCTCCAGTCAGGATTGTACATGCTGCTGCGTACCACGGACTGTAGCTCATTACCTTCTGAGTATCGTTCATTAGTTAGTTTAACATCTGAACTCCACCAGGGATTCAGCCATTACAATGTCATAATTAGGAATGACGTTCAGATTCAGTTCAGATTAGGGCCGCGGGATTGTAGGGTTGTGGCATTTTTTTCTGTGTGATTCCCACGCATTTCAGAACATGTTTGTATGTTTGTAGAGGTCTTAACTGTAAGGTACTTGTTGAGGCTATTTTGTTGATTGCAAAGAATAGATAGATAGATAGATAGATAGATAGATAGATAGATAGATAGATAGATAGATAGATAGATAGATAGATAGATAGATAGATAGATAGATAGATAGATAGATAGATAGATAGATAGATAGAAAGATAGATAGATAGATAGATAGATAGATAGATAGATAGATAGATAGATAGATAGATAGATAGATAGATAGATAGATAGATAGATAGATAGATAGACCTTTATTGTCCCACAGGGGGAAATTTGTTTTCACAGCCGTCACAGAGACACACACAAAAGACACAGAAGACAAGCCAAAGACAGTAACAGCACACTACGCAAAAGAGAATATGCGGGGGGGCGGGAATTACAGGTCGTTCAATGCGGCTATGGCGGAGGGGATAAAACTTTTCCTGAAGCGTACCCGCTCCCACCGCGGAGTCCTGTACCTACGGCCAGATGGCAGCAGGACGAAGTGAGTGTGGAGAGGGTGATCGGAGTCCATGGCTATAGTACGTGCGAGGCGTGTGACTGCTTTCTTGTTGATGACAGAGGGGTCTGTGATGGGGAGATTAATAATTTTGGAGACTGTTTGTGTGACCTTGGTGATTTTTTTCTTGTTTTTGATGGTGAGCATGTTGAAGAAGCAGGGGGAACAGTAGAGCAGGATGGGTTGGATGATGCTATTGTACAGGAGGAGCAGGAGGTGTGGGGAAACACATAGAGCGCGGAGTTTGCGGATGATATAGAGTTTTTGTTGGGACCGTTTGTGAATGGTCGCCTCCCTTTGGAGGTGTTCCAGGCGTGTCCTATTGGGATCAGGCCTTGCGGAAGACCTAGGACACGCTGGTTGGACTATGTCTCCGAGCTGGCCTGGTGTCGCCTCAGGGTCCACCAGAACAGCTGGAGGAGGTGTGCGTGGATGGGGAAGAAGAAAGTGGGAAAAAAATGGATGGATGGATGGATGGAAAGTATACTTCCTAAATAAATGCAGTCTCAGTGATTTGCTAACCCATTGCTAAACCATTACAAATTGCAGGTTTGATTCAATTGTAATGAATTTTGCAGCCCTAAATCAGACCAATATGTTAGGTACTTTGAGGTACTCGGAAATCTGGATATCTCCTTCTCCTTCAGGTATTTCTGGCTGAACTGCTACTGTTGCAGTTTACCCAACGTTTACCCCAAAATTACCAGTCATATTTATTGTTCACTTTGATGGTTAGGTGTGATTTTATTTACATAACCTTTATTTAACCAGGAAAGTCCCATTGAGATTAAAAATCTATTTTTCAAGGGAGCTCTGGCCAAGAGGCAGCAAAAGATACACAGTTACAATTTCAATTAAAATTCTCATAATAAAATGACTTACAAATTATAGAAAACAATTAAATTCAAAGAGGTCGTCTCAATTGCTCTCAGTCTAGTCAGGAGCAGAGTAAACGGGCGAATGGAACAGCGAGCAACAAATGATAATTTGAACACAAACAGAAAGCGTCAGTACTCCTCTGTGTGATTAAGTGTAAATGTAGGAGGGCAGTAGACCAAACATGGCCTTATAAATAAAAGTATAGGAATGACCCAGCCTCCTGGAGGACAAAGAAGGCCGTCCCACTGGAGAATACAGTTCACAATGATGGGTCATGGTCCTACGGTTAGTAATGAAACTCAACAGGTCTCCATAGTCTAAAATGGATAAAAATGTTGCAGTGACCAAGCAACCTACAAGGGGGCGTGGTCTAGCCGATGGGGAAGAAAGCCTCTCTTGGGAATCACTATGTTAAGCACTTTTTAGCCGCTTTCTATAAACATAATTATCACACATCAATAAAGTCGAGCCAAAATCGGGTCCATATGGAGGTTTTTTTTTTTTTTACAGCAATAAAAGCGAAAAATCGGCACTCGTAACAAACGTTAGTATAATACAGAAGACCCCGTAGCTTCCTGGTTAGCATTGTTTGTGTGTATCTTTATTTAGGAGAAAAATATATTCATAATTCAACATTTGACGAAGTAACGGTGAAATGGGAGAAAGTTCATATTTTTATCTTCTCTGTTTACCCCCTCTGGCTGCTTCAAACATGACCTTTAATGGGCAATTCCAAAGCTGTTTGTATCTATTTTTCCCATTTTGCTTTGTATTACTGTCCTACATGGGCGTAGGTTTGCACAGGGATCATATAAGACATGTTCTTACATATTCATACCTCTTTTCGCTTTTATTTGTTCTTAGGAGTGGGAGATGCCCGCTACCATAGTTGACCCCAAACCTCCGCCAGACTTTGAGACAAAGAGAAAGCAGTGGCACTGAGACATACCCAGTTTGTTCATCATGCACATTTTCCGTCTCGAGCTTCGAGTGAGGAGTCAGAAGCTCTCCGGCGCGCTGGTGACATAAATCAGTGTGTCTGAGTGCCGAGTTACTTGAGGTAGCTCAAACTGAATCACACATAAACAAACCAGCCAGTCTGATCCAACGGCTCGGCACAAAGCGCTTGTTCAGAGGCTGCTGATTACAGCGGCATCAAAGTGAATGATTCAAGTGAATACCTCAACTGGAGCGGCAAAACTCCAAACATCTACCAGAGTGCTGTTATTAGCTCTTTGAATACACTATGCTTTGTGTAAGGTGATCAAAGTACTGAGGTATATATGAACTTTGCAGCTTCTAGAAACAAATCCCCCAGAAAACATGAGGGATTTTTACTTGGACAGATATGAGTAGAGGCTGAAAAAATGTGGAAATGATGGACAAACAAAATGGTTGACGACATTCCCCGCCAACAGCCAACGCGCTGGCATGACTAAAGCATGACTGAGTTCCTCCAGCTCGGCACTCGAAAGGCTAGTTTAGGCTAAGAGCAAAGATTAGAGGTCAGACAGCTGGGGAGGATTGGATACCATGTTACCACCTTACCAGAATGCAGCAATGGCTTCTGGGTAGGAAGAGCTACGAGAGAGGGAGGGGGCGGTTGAGTGATGGACGTAGTACTTTTGGAAAACAGTCAGCTGAGCACAGACTGTATGCTGTGGACTTTCTATTCACCTCGAAAAACCTGGGGTGTTTCAGAAGAGAAGGAAAAGAAGCCAAGGAAAATATATGCGGTAAATCTTTGACATCGTTTTTATTGGTAGCTTGGCTCAATTAGTGGCTGGAAGGTTCAGTTGTTGTAAAGCTGAAGTCAAATTCTTCTTGTAGCCTATGTGGGTCAGGGATCAAGGTTATGATTAGGGTTAGGAACGGCAAATGTGATGTAAGTTGTGTTTCGCTCACACAGATCTTACACATTATTTTTAGAAACTAGAAGGTCTTGGCTTTAACATAAGGCATCATTCTGGCTACTAACACTAACCCTAACCCTAACCCTAAGATGGCAGGTAGCAAGTACTTTTTGAGAGTTTCTAACGACACTTCTTTTTGCATGGATTCAGCAGTGGCGTACGGTGCCCATTGGACCTAGAACTTCACACGGGGTTCGCGCATTAGTCCGACAACCCATTAGTCCGACGTCTCGTTACTCCGAAAATGGATGTAAAACTGAAATTGTCCTTCCCAAAATTAGGTTCAGGCAAGAGTCCATTGACCTTAAGATTAGGGCCAATGGTTGTATATGGTTCTCTAATCCACAACACAACTGGGTTGGAGATGTCGGACTGATGGCACCTCTGCTCAATGGTCATTTTCGAAATAATGAGGCGTCGGACTAATGGGTTGTCGGACCAACGACATGGCACACACTGATCGGTAAAAGATACCATGGCAACTTTTCCCTGCCCACTGCCCTGAGGCCACATCCGGAGATTGGCGGAGTCGGGACACACTGCACCAAGCTTTAAATTTCACCAGTGTGTTGCCCATATGGCTAAACTGGCCAAAGGCTCACTGCACACCTCGACCTCAAGGACAACAACACATCACAATCAGGACCCATGACCATGTTGATCTGTGTGAATGCAAGCCTCGGGTGTTGCTCTGGCTTCGCTATGAGCTGAAAGTCGGAGACAAGCCCCTTTGCTACCTGAGAAATACAACCTCCAGTATAGGGTCATTCCCATTAAAGTCCAGCTTTTAAACGTTCTTGGGAAAGTGATAGCAAACAAATCCACAATGAACTATATTTCCTTGATTACGCCTACGTTGAAGGATAAAACCAAAATCTTCACAGATCGTTTTAGCTGGGCGCGTCATTTCAGACACAAGTGTTGACGTTGAAACACATCTCACTTGACTCATTGGATTGCTCAGCTATATTTACTCAAGTACATGCTAGGGCCCAGCCGATATGAATTCTTGGGGTCCAATACCAATGCCGATATGAAGGATGTTGGCATCAATCAATCAATGGTTTTGTATAGCCCAATATCACAACAGGAGTTGCCTCACAGGGCTGCATCGAACATTGAGGCAATAAAAAAAGAGCAGTAAATAAGACAATGTAAAGTTCAGGCGAATTAAGTATCAAGGCAAACATAATGTCCAAATAAGCGTCGGCAGCAGGTGGCGACGAGACTCTCCAGCACGGCGAGGAAAAACTCAAAAACCCGTCCTGTCCTTGTTGTCCAATTCCAGTAGGCATGGCAGATAGCTGATATAGGCCCATATCTCTTTTTTTTTTTATTGAATTAGATTTTTTTTTTTCATCTCTCAATTAGCCTAGACATTAAATTATATAGATAAGGTGTCAATCACATAAATATATCTGATAGAGGTCGACCGACTATAATCCTGTGTATGATGATTCTAAACATGTCAGTGTTGAACTATGACCACAGGGAGCGCTGAATATTAATGTTTAGTAGGTACTTCAGAGGGAGCTCGTTTGAAAGACAACAATCAGAAGATTCCAAAACAAAAATGTCTCTATCTCGAAATTATGAGCAAATGTCGACAACATAAAATGCATGAAATAGGTGTACAAACCGCTATGTTTCTCCGTTTTAAAGGCTCTGACAGAACTCTTTCTGGTGCAAAACAATGGGAAGTCTCTATCACTTTCGGTTCCGGAGATATCTGCCTTTTTTTGTTGACGATCAAAAAAGGCCGATACCGCCGAAACCGATATAATGTAATGATATATGTCTTCGGATATTGAAAATACCCTAATATCGGCCCAATATATGGTCCAGCCAGGGCCTAGTACATGCCCTTGGCGTTAGCTGGTGGCCTACCTGTTTCTAGCTCGAACAATACATCCAAACAGTACAACCTGTGAATTCAGTTTGAGCATGTTCAGCCAAATTTTAATCTCCGTCAGACGGCAAGGTAAATTAAACTTGCTGTAATTACAATGTTGGCCTACGGTGGCATAAATGTAAAAATGTATTACCGGAAAATGAATCAGTTCCCCTAACCAATCTTCCTTGTAGTTTTAAGGGTTATTCCTGGTATAAACCAGATCTGTTTGTTGCAGCAGACACAGAACATTTGCTATGCTTTGAAAAAAAAAAAAAAAGCATTGCACTAATTCAACCAACACAGTTATCTCTAGCCTTCAGTCCACAGACAAAGCCAAACTTTAAAAACAACATCTTGCTCTACCTTTGCATTTTGTCTGCCTTGCTCTACTGTGAGTTTGTAGCCAGAAGACAATGGGGATATAAATTATGACACTTCAGCAAATCGGATCTTAGCTGTTACACATGGTGGGAGCCTTTTATTTCATTTTAGATTCTGTGATGTTTTTTCTTCAATTTTCATCTTTGTGTTTTTTTCCGAACCTTTTAACGCTACTATTTTGCGTCCTTTTGTGGTATATAGTCCTGACAATTGGCCTGCACTAAACCGAGGCTTGTGCCTGCGGTCCCCTGGGTGGCATGTTTGTTTATGTGGTTGCCCATTAGCTGTACCCGGGAGCTGGCTATTCTTCCTGGGCTTTGTTTCCTGAAAAGAAAAAAAAACACAAGAAAAACAAACGCATGCACGCACACACACAAACACACACACAAACACAAACACACACACACACACACACACACAAAGACATATTTTTGTCCAGTTCGGTGGCGGTGTTGCAGTGGGGTAAGCAATTGGCCGCATTTTTGAACCAGATTGAAAGTAAATATTTTGTGCCGCTACAGAAGCTGTGTAACAAAAACACGGTACAGTAGTTATTAGCCAAAAAATACTACAATAATTAATTCAGAAAACACCATCTGGAGATTCAGTCTATTCCCCCTTTTTTCAGTTGGAAAAACTCTCTGAAGTGCTTTCTAGCTTTAATAAGTACATTTGAATTATGTTTCAACCTAAGTATATCTTGAAAATGTACTTCTACTTGAAAGCTACTCTATGATCATTATAAAGTTGTATATAGCACCTGTATTAAGTAAACAGGCAACCAGATAAATAAACATAAATTGAGACAGCTTGATATTTCTTGATGAAGATGAGCAATGTTTCACGATCACTTGTCCAGTGACTAAGTTCCCACAAGATGGCAAAGTGGGCGGAGATAGAAAACAGTGCACACGTGTTAAAGGCTGTGTACAGTCACTAAGCAGGGATTGTTGTGAGAGATTTTTGTTGGCTCGCGGTGGAATTGCTGTCAGAGCCGGATCTTCTCCTATGCAGACTATGCAATGGCCCCATACTGTATTTCAGTCAAATCACAGTGTTGTTTCGCTTGTTAATCAACGCGACAGGCTCTCTCATAGTGCTTACTCACTTTCCGCCTACTTTGCCACATATACATGCCATACTTTCCGATGATACATGATTCTGTTGTTTTTCCAAGAATAGGAACGTGGAAAGTGGGGTGTGCATAAGTATTCATTAAATTGCCTTTATAACATTCCTAATGACTACAGAATGTTCACACCTTGTCCTAACTATTAAATTGAGGCCACCTCTTTGTAATCTACTCTCAGTATAATTACAGCTGTTCTGTGGGGGCCTCAGAGCAATGGTCGGAGTGTATTGGTCACTAAACAACATCATGAAGGTCAAGGAGCACCAGAGAGTTCAGGGATAAAGCTATGGAGAAGTTCAAAGCAGCGTTAAGTTATACAAACATTTCCCAAGATTTAAACATCTCACAGAGCACTGTTCAATCCATCATTCGGAAATGGAAAGAGTATAGCACCACTGTGAGCTTACCAAGACACGGCCGTCCACCTAAACTAACAGACCGAACAAGGAGAGCTCTGGTAAGAAATGCAACCAAGTTCCCCAAGATAACTCTGGAGGAGCTGTGAAGTACTGCCGCTGAGCTGGGGGAATCTGTAAATGGGACAACTATAAGTCGTATCTACACAAATCTGGCCTTCATGGACGAGTGGCAAGAAGAAAGTCATTATTGAAAGGAGGCCATAAGAAATCCCGTTTGAAGTTTGCTATAAGTCATATGGAGGACACAGCTCCATGTGGAAGAAGGAGCTTTGGTCAGAGGAGACAAAAATTGAACTTTTTGGCCCAAATGTAAAACGTTATGTATGGAGCAAACCTGACACTGCTCATCGTCCTGAGTGCACCATCCCCAGTGTCAAATATACAGGGGGGAGCATCATGCTGTGGGGCTGCTTTTCCTCAGCGGGGACTGGGGAGACTGTAAGAATAGTTGTGATGATGGATGGAGCCAAATATAGAGACATTTTGGAGGAAAACTTGCTGGAGTCAGCAAGAGAACTGAGGCTGGGGCGGAGATTCACCTTCCAGCAGGACAATGACCCTAAACACAAAGATAAATCTACAATGGAATGGTTCAATAAAAACATATTAATGTGTTAGAATGGCCCAGTCAAAGTCCTGACCTAAATCCTACTGAAAATCTGTGGAAAGACCTGAAAACTGCTGTTCACAAACACTCTCCTTCTAATCTGACAGAGCTTGAGTTGTTTTGTAAAGAGGAATGGGCTAAAATGTCAGTCTCTACATGTGCAAATCTTGTAGTGTCATACCCCAAAAGACTTGCTGCTGTTGTTGCAGCAAAAGGGGGTTCCACAAAGTATTCATTCATGCTGTATGAATACTTATGCACGCCCCACTTTTCATTTTTCTATTTTTTGAAAAATAACAGAATCATATATCATTTCACTTTCACTTCACAGTTGTCTGTTCCTTGTGTGTGAACTTTCAGTAAAAAAATTAAACGAAATTTAGTACAATGTAATGTGCTCTGTAACAATGTGAAATAACTTGTACCTATGTAGTACGTACACAATGGAATAACTTGTATTAGTACTTTGTAAGAACATAATGTAATAGGACTCGAGACCCTAAAGGTTAGGGCTTACGGTTAGGGTTAGAGTTAGAATTATGTCTTATTACATTATGTATCTACAAACTACAAATACATATTATTCCATTGTGTCTCTAACCCATAGGTACAAGTTATTACACATTGTTACAGAGCACATTACATTGTACTAAATTTAGTTAGGTACAATGTATCAAGGGTGGTGTAAAATAAAGTGTCACCTAAAATCTTTATGTTTATGGTTGTAAACATGACAAAATGTGCAAACGTTCAAGGTGTATTAGTACTTTCGAGAGGCACTGTAACACCAAAATGGACCAGTCTGCTGAGGTAGATGTGCAGGAGAGACTTTCCCGCTTCCCCCGTCACCCAATCTCCCTTAGATAAACACAGACACAGGGCTGCACCGGCCACTCACTCATTTAAACTATCCTCTTGTTATCTCTCGCAGAGGACACTCATATCAGGACAGTAGTTTGGCGAATAGAAGTTTGTCTCAAAGGGGAGCTGAATCCACATGACTCTCATGGGCGCAGCAAGTTACCTCAGTTCTCTGAAAGTGTATGGTCTAAAACGAATTACTGTCACTGTAGGCTAATTCTCAGTGGTAAGATAGAAACACTGTAACCAGCCGAGTGCAGGTTTCAGTTAGTTTTAAATCAGCGGTTAATGGTCAGAGAATTTGATTGTTTGCCATTTACCATTTTTAATGTGAAGGAAAATAGTGTGGTCCTAAACACCCGTTTGACAGTGGCAAATGGTTAGGGGTTCTCACACAGTGGGGCAGGGCCGGAATCGAGGTTGTAATGTTCCACTTCTGCCCTGCACTACTGCGTGTGGACTGTAGATGGGTTTGTTATTCGTCGATTAGCCTTGGGATGCATACTTAAAGGAACAGGCCACCGATTTTCCATACTGAGATAATGTTCTTACCTGAGCTTGACGATGACAATCAAAAACAGACAAAGCAAAGCGGCTTCCCATGGAAAGATTGAAACAGTTGAGTTTTTAAATGGTTAAAATCGGTCCAAAGACGGCTGATAAATCCCAAAAATCCCCAAAACAGCGCGACACTCAATGTGTTAACACGTAGAACTCAGGAAATGTTCAGAGCTGTCTCAATTTATGGGACTCTGTTAAGGTACACCTGTATCTGTACTCGTTACTGGTATGAACTTGAGTGCTGCCTTTTAGTATTCCACTTCTGCCAAGGTCGAGTCACAGAGGTCTCATTTTCACACAGTCACACCCCTGGCAATGTCAGTCAAGCCCGTCTGAACGGCGGGGAGGGACAACAGCCGGGCCTTCCAAAGCTTAATGGCCTGCTTAATAATAAATCCCCAGCCCAATTATGAAATGGTCCAAACTAATGAGGCTCGTGCTGCCTGTTTTCTTAATGACCACATTACCGTCTCCTGTCCCTGCGTCTCCACCGCAGCGCCGCATATGTCTTGTTCCTCAAAGCGTCACTGCTCCGCGATACGCTGTTCCCACCGCTAACAGGTGAACATTAGAACTCCGGCGAGAATAGGACATGCTTGTTTTTGTAGGCCGTTGTTCAGGAATTTGATCTACACTGCGTTCCAAATTATTATGCAAATTCGATTTTTGTGTCAAAAAGGTAAAAAAAAAAACAATAATAATGAAACTCATGGATGGTATCGTGTCTTGGGGCTCTATGAATCACTGACATGAATCTCAGAGACCTGGGATGATTCGTTTTCAGGTTAAGCCCAGTTAAGGGAAAAACTGCTGAAAAGGGTGTTCCACTTTATTATGCAGATCATCATTTTCAAGCAATATGGGAAAGAAAAAGGGTCTTTCTGCTGATGAAAAGCGTGAAATAGTTGAATGCCTTGGTCTAGGTATGAAAACCTTCGATATTTCATGAAAGATTAAGTGTAATCATCATACTGATTAGAGATTTGTGGATGATTCAGAGCACACTCCGTTTTGTGCTGATAAAGGCACAATATGGACGGTTTCTGCCAGACAAACACATCAGATTAAGAGAACAGATGTAACAAAGCAGCAGACAGGTATTTGAAGCTGCTGGTGCCTCTGGAGTCCCCCAAACATCAAGGTGTAGGACCCTCCAGAGGCTGCAGTTGTGCATAAACCTTCTCTCCGGGCCTCCAATTGAATGCTGATGAACAGAAATGGCTGCAACGGGCTCAGAAATACATGAGGACTCATTTTCAAACAGTCTTGTTCACTGATGAGCGCCGTGTAACCCTGGATGGTCAAATCAATGGAGTAGTGGATGGTTGGTGAATGACCACAATGTCCCAACAAGGCTGTGACGTCAGTAAGGAGGTGGCGGAATCATGTTTTGGGCCAGAATCATGGTGAGAGAGCTGGTCGGCCCCATTAGGCCCTTTTAGGCTCCCTGAAGGTGTGAAAATGACCTTTGAAAAATATGTGGAGTTTCTGACTGACCACTGTCTTCTATGCTACAAAAAGAAGAGCCGTGCTTTCCCTAACAAGATCATCTTCATGCATGACAACGCACCACGTCCTGCTGTAAAGAATACCTCTGCATCACTGGCTGCTATGGGCATAAAAGGAGAGAAACTCATGATGTGGACCCCATCCTCCCCTGACCTCAACCCTATTGAGAACCTTTGGAGCCTGAACAAAAAAAAACTTCTATGAGGGTGGGAGGCAGTTTTCATCCAAACAGCAGCTCTGGGAGGCTATTCTAACATCCTGCAAAGAAATCCAAGCAGAAACTGTCCAAAAACTCACAAGTTTAATAGATTTCAGAATTTTGAAGCTGCTATCACACAAGGGCTCCTATGTTAAAATATAACTTGACCTGTTAATAATTTTTTTATTGAAATAGCTTTTGATTTCAGTAAATATGACCTCCTAATGCTACAAATACAACAAATGACCATTTTCAGTTAAATAGAAGCTTTAAAATGTATTGAAACGATGAGTTGCATAATAATTTGGAACAGTGGATTTTGAGGTTTTTACTATATTTATTTTTGAAAAAAATACTGTTATCACTAGGAAATTTTTTCCACCACATTTAAATGATCCTCTACCAGTTAAAGACTTAAAAATTATGCTGACTCTCATTTGAGTTGACAATTTAGAAAATCTTAGAAAAATGTCATTTGCATAATCATTTGGAACGCAGTGTATATAAGAGATATATAAGAGACCTGGACAGGGCTTGTAGTCAAATGTAAGACAGGTTAAAAACACAGCCTAGAGGTCTATATAAAGTGGTCAGGACTGCCGTGACCACACTTATGTCTCACTTTCACAAATTGGTGAAATGTTTAAAGAAGAAGAAGAGACAAAAACTGTCTCATGTGGCATCTTTCAATATGCATTAACCTAAATTTAGAGTGTAAAATTTGCCGTGAAAAAATATGTTGGAACCAGTAGGGTATTCTATGAACAAATAATCATATAATGCCGATAAAACCAGCATAGCCCAAAATGATTTTCCTCCTTGGAATGTACAAATATTGCATTGGTTGTAAATATAAATGAACCATCCAGCAAACGGCAACTTGGGGCAATCTCCAGGGTAATCGAATACAGCCCGGATGATTCTTATCACATTATGGAACTGGCAAACGTTAACAACATGTCCCCCCTGGACACTGCCACAGTGAATTTAAAAGAAGCTTTACATTGACTCCGTCTAAACAAATATGTCCTGACAGTGCTGGGGATGTATGCACCTGTGGCGGTTTGTGTATACACAAGCTGTATACATACAGCAGTGGGGACATGGGGAATTTCAGGATTCTTAGCACTGGGGATATTTAAAGCTGGCAACATCAATCTGTTCTGTTCAGCCGCTCTTAGTAAAACACAGCATAATGTAACTGTTCAAAACTTAATTTCAGTTAATTACTTCCCCGGTCTCTTCAGTTCCTCCTCAGCATCTCAAAGACTAATCGGAAACTCAGAGGGGACCGGGCTTTTGCAGTGGCAGCACCAGAGTTGTAGAATGAGTTGCCTTTTTTTATACGACAGGCCCCTTCTGTACTTGTTTGTAAATCTCTTTTTAAAACTCGGCTTTTTAGTTTGGACAGTTTGGAGCTATACCTTTGCTGAGAGCGACTAAATGCTAACAACATTTGCGTGACTGAGCGCAATGACCAAACAGTTAATAGACATCAAGACAGTTGATTTTTGAATAAAGAAAAGTGATTCTCTTTACATTTTTTGTTCACTCAAAATGGCTTAATTTCTTAAAATGTTAAAATTATGTATTTGCTAGCTATGCTTTGCTATGATAAGCTATGCAGCTTTGCTGCTAGCTTATCAGCTAAACCCATTTGAGATCTACAAACATCTTCTTCTGAGACACTGAACAGTGAAGAGGCACCAAGAGCCCCCACACCTGCAGCACAGAGGAGGCGTCACAAGAGGAGCTACAGGAAACAACAAAAGGGACCAACGAGGAGATGGTGATAGACTGTGGAGGGAGCTGTGCAGGAGGAAGAGGAAGGACGAGGTGGAGCTGACCAGTGCAGGACACCACGCTCTGAGACAGGGACAAGCCCAGGAGGCGGTGCACCGTTTCAGATGATCAGAGGAGACAGAGGGCAGCTACAGTTTCTCCATCCTCCAAAGTCATGCGGGTGGAGTGGCTGAAGGACAACGAGATCATCGACCCGGCCGAGGACAGGAACTTCTACATCACCGTGGACCACAACCTGATCATCAAGCAGGCGCGTCTGTCCGACACGGCCAACTACACCTGTGTGGCCAAGAACATCGTGGCCAAGCGCAAGAGCTCCACCACCGTGGTCATTGTCTACGGATTTCCCATCAACCAGTGCTCCTCCTGTGACCAAAACAGTGAAGATGGCGGCCGCGACACAACGATCTTTCACCAAAGAAAAAAAAAAAAGAGTGGTGCGCACTGAATGGATGCTGCTGCCGGATGCTCTCTCATCGAATGCAATTTCTCCATCTGTGAGATCAATAAAGTACCATCTTATCTTATCTTATCTTATTTTCCTCCCCCTACATGTTCCAGCAATGTCCTGGTGTAGAATGAGCTCAGACCTGTTCACCACAACTGCCTCTAAAATCCTGCACTGTCACTCAAAAGGTGTTAGTTCAGGTCCGAAGTGCCGTCATGCACGAGCTTAATATAGAAGCTGCAGTTACGCAAAAGACCTAAGGTGGCAGTAGTGAGTATAAAATGACCAACGTGCATGTAGCCCCTTTACATTTCAAAACTCTTCACTCTTCGGTCCACTGGCTGAACCTGCTTGTCCCCAAGACTCATTATAAGACCTGAGGGGACTTGTCTTTCAGTGTGTTGCCCCCAGACTGTGGATTGCCCTGCCCCATCTCTGCGTCTGGCCGACTCTGTTGACTCTTTTAAAAAATGGATCTACAAACAGGGTGAAGTTAGAAGAGACCACGCTCTTCCACGGGCACGCACAAAGACCAGACATGTACGTATCAACTCGTCTAAGCTCAGGTAAGAACATATCTCAGTGTGGAAAAAACACGGCCTGTTCCTTTAAAAGGGGAAGGGTGTTATACAAAATCCACTTTTTAGAGCTTTTTACAACATTACAATGTTGCTCTCTCATCAAAAACATACCTGGATTGTTGTTTCAACCCACTCACGCATCTTCGAGTGTACTCTTTGCAATAGGGCAATAGGGCAATGTTTGCAATAGGGCGACAGCTTCCAAAAATCTCCTTTTCCCGAAAAAGCTGTATGTAGGTCCCAGTGTTAATTTTGTCGACTAAAATATTTAGTCTTAATTTTAGTCAAAGTGATATTTTTGACGACTAAAATTGGACTAAAACTAAATGAAAAGTTTCTCATGAGACTAAAACTGTTACTAAAATGTCCAAATATTTTAGTCGACTAAAATAAGACGAAATAAAAATGAAAAGGAGAGACTAAAATCATCCAAACTTCTATTGACACTGTCAAAGAGCCTCATATCATATAGATTCACTGCCAAATGAACAGGTCTGTGCTTTACTCATGTGGAAGCAGCTCCATTAAGTCGAAGACCTTGATTAAATATGATTATAACGAATATTCTAAATGCTAAGTCGCCTAAATTAGTCTTAAATTTAGTCGACTAAATTGACATGCAATTTTAGTCGACTAAAACTAGACTAAAATTGAAACTTTTTTTTTGACTAAATCTCGACTAAAATTAAATTACATTTTAGTCAAAAGACTAAGACTAAAACTAAAATAAAATATGTTGTCAAAATTAACACTGGTAGGTCCAGGAATTGCTTTCCTAACCTCTCGATCTCTCGTTAAGCTTAATCCTGTCATTGCAGAGTAAGAACCCTCAACGTAGCTTCACAACAGCCATGGCCGCGCAATCTTTCTTTTCATCTTTACTGAAACAGCTGCACAGCGAAGAGCAAGAGGAGCGGAGTGGGAGGGGCTAATGGTAGCTCACTTGGAGGATCAGGAAGTGAAACTACTTGATGGAAAATGGCCTCAACTTATTTCCACCTACATTAGGCAATCGAAGCGCTTTACAGCAAGGAACCACTCACCCATTTACACTCTCATTCATGACACCAATGACATTTGCTATTTTGTTTCAGCTGTTTCAGATCAATTTCACATTTTAGGAACAAAAGTGAACACATCCAGCTGCACCATAATAGTAATTTCGCAACTCTTCTTTGCGTAACTCATCCACTCTGCAAAACTACACAAGCTGCTCCCTCCTAATGCATGTTCAAGGTGTGTCAAGAGTTCATTCTCCGTCTCCGAAACACAACGGGCGACCTCAAAGGCCTCCGGTGTTGCGTGGCGCGCCTTGTTAAACAGCCGGCGTGTTCGTGTCGGGTTATCAGAGAGCGTGCACTTCATGTTTGGACAGCTGCGGTTCACCCCGACAGGCCCGAGCCGTTTGCCGCGGGGCTCGCCGGGATCCAACATGACCTCATGGCGATGTGCGCGCGGACATGAAAACACGGTAATGGATATAATGAGCGGCTGGTCCAGGGGGCTTTGATCTCCCATGTGGACCCAGTGCGCCGCCAGTTAATTCTCAAATGTTGTGTGTAATTTGGCGTGTCACTGTAAAGGAGTTAGTCATGATAAGGGGGTATGTAGGGGTGTAGTTCAATCACAGGGGAGAAGATAGGTCTGAACCACGCTACATGTTATGGAAATTACTCTTGTGGAGTTTTCAGAGGTGGGCAGTAATTCACTCAAGAACTTTTACTCCAGCAATAAGGGTTTCAGTCTGTTCAAAACTCTGGAGCTGCTGCTGAATTCCTCCAAATAATAGCCCCTATGTCCTGATCCTAGCTTCTATCCCCTTGCCACATGATAAGGCCTATGCAGTTAGGAACTAGAGCTTCAGCTGCATTTGCACAATCCTGACCTGTTTAGACTGACTATGTGGTATGTGAGCACAGATGCCACATGTTCTGTCAGTTCTGACCAATCAGGGCGCAGGCTCGGCTGGAGCCCGGCTCTGAAAAGGTCCATGTTGCGAAAATGTATTATGTTTGCCTGAAAATCTAGTTGTATGTGCTCTGTCTGTCGATCATGAGCAGTTCGTTGTCACGTGACATCCCATTATGTTCTATGGAGATATTTTTATGAGCTGACTGTAGATAGATAGATACTGTAGATAGATAGATAGATACTGTAGATAGATAGATAGATAGATAGATAGATAGATAGATAGATAGATAGATAGATAGATAGATAGATAGATAGATAGATAGATAGATAGATAGATAGATAGATAGATAGATAGATAGATAGATAGATAGATAGGTCGATCGATCGATCGATCGATCGATCGATAGATAGATAGATACTGTAGATAGATAGATATATAGATAGATACTGTAGATAGATAGATACCGTAGATACTATAGATAGATAGATACTGTAGATAGATAGATACCGTAGATAGATAGATACCGTAGATACTATAGATAGATAGATAGATAGATAAATAGATAGATAGATAGATAGATAGATAGATAGACACTGTAGATAGATACTGTAGATCGATAGATACCATAGATACTATAGATAGATACTGTAGATAGATACCATATATACTATACATACATACATACCATAGATACTATAGATAGATAGATAGATAGATACTGTAGATAGATAGATACCATAGATACTATAGATAGATGGATAGATACTATAGATAGATAGATAGATAGATACTGTAGATATATAGATAGATAGATAGATACTATAGATAGATAGATAGATACTGTAGATAGACAGATAGATAGATAGACACTGTAGATAGATAGATACCGTAGATACTATAGATAGATACTGTAAATAGATAGATAGATAGATACTATAGATTGATAGATAGATAGATGCTGTAGATAGATAGATACTGTAGATAGATAGATACCATAGATACTATAGATAGATGGATAGATACTATAGATAGATAGATAGATAGATAGATAGATAGATAGATAGATAGATACTGTAGATAGATAGATACTGTAGATAGATAGATACTATAGATAGATGGATAGATACTATAGATAGATAGATACTGTAGATAGATAGATAGATAGATAGATAGATAGATACTGTAGATAGATAGATACCGTAGATACTATAGATAGATAGAAAGATACTGTAGATAGATAGATAGATAGATAGATAGATAGATAGATAGATAGATAGATACTATAGATAGATAGATAGATACTGTAGATAGATAGATACCGTAGATACTATAGATAGATAGATAGATACTGTAGATAGATAGATACTGTAGATAGATAGATAGATAGATAGATAGATACTATAGATAGATAGATAGATAGATAGATAGATAGATACTGTAGATAGATAGATACCGTAGATACTATAGATAGACACTGTAGATAGATAGACACTGTAGATAGATAGATACTGTAGATCGATAGATAGATACTGTAGATAGATACCATATATACTATAGATACTATAGATAGATAGATAGATAGATAGATAGATAGATACTGTAGATAGATAGATACTGTAGATAGATAGATACCATAGATACTATAGATAGATACTGTAGATAGATACCATATATACTATAGATACTATAGATAGATAGATAGATAGATAGATAGATAGATAGATAGATAGATAGATAGATAGATAGATAGATAGATAGATAGATAGATAGATAGATAGATAGATAGATAGATAGATAGATAGATAGATAGATAGATATTGTGCATCAGTCTCTTGCTCACATTCTTATAAATAGAGCAGGATCTACAGCAGGGGTGCCCAAAGCACGGCCTGGGGTCCAAACGAGGCCCTCAGATATATTTTTGGTGGCCCTCAGGCTTCTTGTTGAATTGGCACACATTGCCATAGAAGATACTTTTTACAATTGTAAACTCAACATTTTGTGTGGGAGATGGTTTTAAGGTTCCGAGCCTGAATAAAGCTGTGGAGCACAGTTTAAAACTCTGCTGAACACAATTTGAAATGTTCATTGCACTGACCACCGATCTGTGGCCCGTGCGAGTTGGACTTTAGGTAAAAAACCTCAGAAGAATTAATTTGTTTGAAGCAGCAAATAATATTATCTTACCAAGTTGATAGGAAGTCTGTCTATGGAAGTGTGTCCTGGCATTATACACTGTTTGTTAGTCCAGCCTCTAATCCAGACGCACAAACTGACCTTGACTCAGATAGTACGTGCAAGTTTCAGCAAAACAAGTTTGTTTTTAACCACTAACCTTGTATTTTGGCCAACATAGATCTGCCAGTACTTTTCAAGGTGGGACATTAATGTAGCAATGACACAAGCAAAATCATAACACAAAGTTCATGTCGTTCTTCCCCGAACAAGTATTTTAAAAAAGCAGTTACAAATATATTTCTTGACACCCTCCGCACTTAAATATGTGACCCTCAATGAAAAAAAAATTGGACACCCGACAGAATCAAGAAGTTACAAAACACACAAAAAAACAATAAATACATGAAAGTCCCAAGAGAAGTTAAGGCACTGCATTGAGTTTCCTTGTGTATGAAATGCACTGTATTTCCCACTCTCCTCCTCTTCTTCTCTCTGAAGTGGCTCTATAGTATAGTATAATGGATCATTTCTACATAATTCACTCACAACATGTCTTTTAGATTTACAATATACTACAACTCATCTCTCTGATACCCTGAACTATTCACACATTGACTAATTTCATGGACTGTCTTTTAATGTTGATGATGTTTATAGGAGCAGCAGCAACTGATGAATTACCCATGTGGATTAATAAAGTATTCTGTTTCTGGAAAAAAAAATATGTATATGCTTTCATTCCACTACTAGAAACACATCCTGTATGAGGCAAATCCCTAAAAGAGGAAAGCAGTGGCTCTCCACTCCGCTTCCTCGTACTACGTAAACAAAACAAAAAAATCTGCTTTCCTCCAACCCAGCATTTGATGATGGTTCATATAAAGATTCAGTAGCCAAAATATTAGCAAATTTAAAGAATATTTAGAACTTGCTCAACACGATTTATTATTTCACAATGAGTACATTTACAATACTAAATGCATGTGTTTTTGTGTTTGATCTTCTGCCATGTGGCCTAAAAAAGCAGCCATCTCGATCTTTCTTTAGCAATTTAAACCAACTTTTTTATCTGACTGACTGACTCATGCTCCTAGAGGCCATAAGCGCCACTGCAGGTGTCGTAGCATGTTGCGTTTTTTTACTCACTAATTGTCTGTGAGAGTAAATACTACGCTGACAGAAAATACAAAGGGAGAGAGGGATATTGTACATCCTATTACACAAAGGAGATATTTTTTTTCACTCAAACTTGGCTGTAAACAGTGTATAAGTGGTGCTAGCCCGCAGTTAGCTTTGCCCGTTGGCCTGTTAGCTTCTTCGTCGTTATTCCACTAGTGTGTGTTGGTGACAACGACCCGGTGGGAGCCAATTTGCAATTGTGGTTTTCTGGAAAGAGACACCGGGGAAGATGAGAAGTGTATCTGAAATAGTAGTTTGAAAGTCAAGCTGAAGCCTGTGCTCCACGCTATGATCTTGCACTGCTGTGTGAATTATCCACGTATCCAAATGCTGAATTTGCCATGGCTGCCACAATGTCATTTGAGCGTCACCTTTGGTACCTCTCTGAAACTCTTACTTTGATGATAGATAGATAGAAGAGAAGGTGGTAATGGTAGTGTCACTCCAAGAAGTTACATGCTCAGATGAGCCTCTGAAACGAATTCAGCCATTTCAGCACCCAACTGCTAAAAAGCTTCACAACTTCGTTACGAAGTGCACAAAAAATATTTTCCTCGACTCTTGAGATATCACAGGAATTCCTGCAGGTCGATCTCAGTGAGTTGGAATCTCAACCCGAGTACCAAGAAAGCAAACGTGAACGTGGTTCAGTCCAAAAGTGGTGAATGATCGGGCTGAGCGTGGAGATGCACTGATCCAAGAATTAAATTCCAGTGTGACCCGAAATGAAGACCAAAAGCAATATGTTGTTCAAGTCGTGGAGGACCAGAGATGGAAATTCTCAGCACCAACTAAGTCATCAGCCATTAACGCCAAGTTGCAGTCAGTGGACCAAGGGAAGCAGTTTGTAAACTAACTGATAGACTGGGAAGTGACACAGCATTAGCACTGTGTTAGTCTGTAACTTTACACACACATTAGGTAGAAAACCTCTGTTCAGATTCTTAAAGTAGGCCAGGCAGTCTCTTTAGACCATATATAGTTGAGCTTGTTTGGACTTAATTGAAAGTTATAAAAATCTCTGAACCTTGGGTTGGCGTCATGTGACTTTCGAGAGGTAAAACGTTCAATAGAGTTGAGCAAGTTCTAAATATCAATATATTTTCAGCTAAAACTTTTGTGTACAGCTTATCTATAACAAGCATCATGTAATGGCGGGTTGGAGAACACTGCCCTTAAACTTTCATTTTTTAGGTGCACGTCTCCACTGGTGGGTGGGGACACTCTAGGTAGTTAGGAAAGCTTCAAAAACAAAATCCCTTTATCAATATTTGAAAGGCAATCCTTGAGTTCATCTCTGGCCCTCACCTCATTTACCTCCCATGAAACCATCTCAGACAGTTCACTTCAGTTCAATGCCCACTGTAAGCCAGTTTTGTCTGCATTCAACATTCACACAATTAGAGTGCCTTAAGTCAGTGTTAAATTGGCAGAAACTTAAAGCCTGGCAGTGCGGTTACCTAATGCTTTATGTAACAGTTGATTCTAGGTGAATGTTCCTCCGTGGTGCAGGCAGAGAACAGAGGCTGAGCAGATGTTTTTCTGCTAAAGATGACAATAGTACATGTACTTGGCAAAATGCTTTTTAATTTGGTAAACACAGAAATTGAAATCCACATTCACCTTGACCTTCAATTTTACAGCAGCCATCAGAATGTGCCGCGATGTCAAAGCACAAAGGAGGCACTGAGCCGAATTATTTGTATTAGTCTTAGAAACTGACTTTCATAACACCTATTTTAATATTATATCTTTCTGTATAGTGATGTTTCAGAATCTCAAAAGAAGAAGCTTTTGTCTTTCACATTTTTTTGTCTGTTTGATTGAAGAATGAGGCTTTTTATTTGTATTTTGTAGACTGTTTAGTCCCTGTAAGAAAATGCACATTCATCTGTAGGTCGATATCAAAACATTGATATTTTGATACTGGCACCAGTAGTAAGTACTCATGTCTAAATATCAATACTTAAAATGTTTTGAAGCAAATTTATTTGATTGACTGAAGTTTTGTTCCTCTGCTCATTTTGTTAAAATTTGAAATCAATTTTACTTACTTCTGAATTTTAGCCCTAGACTGTACACCAGTGGACTAATTATAGCCTCCTTCTAAGAAACGAGTACTTAACATTGAAACATTTTTGCCCTTTGTCGTTCTTACATCCATGTGTTTGTCTTAACATGCAAAACATCATCCAATTTTATGTTTATTTTCTCCCTGTTCTAAATAATGGGGCTGGCTCCAAGAATCAGCCAAACTGCTAGCATGAATGAGCTTCAGTTAGCCTGACCTGAACACTATGGGGGAAACCAAGCACCCTCAGTCCATCGATATATACTAATAGCCTTGGTAATTTTCCAAGATTCAATGCCTTTTAAAGCAGTACTATAGTAAGAAGTAACTCATGCCCCTAGAGGCCATAAGCGCCATTACAGGTGTCGCAGCATGTTGCAGAAAGGACAAAGGCACAATGGAGATAAAAACATTTTTCACTCAAACTTGGTTGTAAATACTGTTTAAGTGGCTCTAGCCCGCAGTTAGCTTTGCCCGTTAGCTTGTTACCTTCTTTTTCATGATTCCATTAGTGTGTATTGGTGGCTCCGACCCATTGGCAGCGAAGTTGCAATTGTGGTTTTGTGGTCAGAGACACCAGGGGGAAATAAAAGACCCCCAATCATCCCATTAACACTTGTATTACCCCCAGAGGGACTACGGGAAGGATTTATTAAGGTTAAGACGTTACTTAGTGCTGCTTTAAACTAAAACAAACATTACTTTGTATCCAAACTGGTATTGTCCCTCCCTTCTCCAGATATGGAGCCAGCTTATTGAAATCTAAACACCTTGCCCACTTTACCCATTGATAAAATCTCAGGTGTTGGATAGGAGTGCTAGACAACACATTACGCTTTGTCTAAGAACATAAAAAAGGCTGCACACCTCAGAACTACAAGAAAACAATACAATAGGACATAGAACAACACATCCATACATGCTGCAGTCTTCATAAGATCCCGGCACACTCGTTAATATTCCAGACTCCCCTCCATTTGAGGAGCGAGACAGAGCATGTCTGCATGTGTTTTGCAAAATAGCAGCCCGGAGCATCCATTCAGGCGGCGGAATACAAATGAAACATTAAAAAAATGCCATCTTTCCAAATGATCTGCATGTTTTTCATGAATAGCAAAGACAATAATTACCGTATTGTATGTGCAAACAGTGGCTGAATGTACATCGGAACGCTATGTCCGTGCCTTTCTTTACCATGCCGGAATGTGACGCTGAAAAACAACATTTCTTTTATTACAAAGGGGTCACTCATAAAACATTTAAGTGGATTAAGAAATCTTCAAGCAGTGAATGTTATTATTGCTACTGCTGTCATTCACATTTATGTAACTATGGAACCTCGTTAAATATTAGTGAGATCATTACGAGATTGGGGCTCTCCATTCATTTTGAGATGTGACCTTTTCAACGTCTACTCCAGACTTTGAAAAGGTCTGATTTGAGAACTCTCCACTCCTTGGCACCCTGTTCTCACTTTTCATCTTTAATATTTAAAGGCCATTTTTAGAATATGGATTATGTTTTTTATTCCAGTGTTTCCCAACCATGGGTACGGGGATTTATTAATTTCAAAGGAAAGTTAGTTTTGTTGATGTTTCTCAGAGTATTTAGCTTTCTTTTGAACACAACACAATATTAAATAGTGAATAATCTTAGTTTAGTTCCTCACTTTGTTATAATAATGGCAAGGTCCTCGAGGTAGGAGGTATTCGGAGTATGAATGAACAACTCAAGGGATACATCAGAAACAAAAGAAGTTGAGACCCGCTGGTGTATACCATAGAAATAAAAGAGGAGAAACGGCGTTCGATCCTAATGTGTGCGGACAGTTAGCAAGTAGGCTAGTCCGGGAGCCTTTTCAGAGTCTGTGAGCCAGCGCAATATGTTCCTGGAGCCGTCAATCATTGCAAACTATATGAACGATCCAGATGTTTTCTGCTGTTGTCAACCCATCGACCACATTTAGGTGAGGTCAAAGCCTTGTTAGAAAAAATTACAAATTAGCGTATAAAAGTGTCCTCCGAGCTTAATGCTAACTCAAATTCAGTCAAGTTTCTGCTTTTTGTGAGGTCAAATACAGATCCAGTGGCCACTAAGCATCATTTCATAACGTGTTAAGTAAGGATTAAACAACGAGGAGCCGATTAAGAAGAACACCACTCGCTGCGCGTCGTGGTGTTCTTGACTCCGCGTCGTGCATTATAACCGTCGAATGCACGGCTCCGAGTTGTTTAATCCGCTTATACCATGGTCCCACAAACGTAACATTTATAATAAGTATTTGTTTCATTTACTAAACTCACTAAATATGCCAGACCACCGGGACTATTTTATGTGTGTTATTAGCCGGTCACTGAAGGCTCGTCTCAGAGCGAGTCATTCTCCGCAGCTACGAGGATCTCAGTCAGGCGCAACGAAACAACATAAGCACACGCTGCATCGCCAGAATCACAACACAACAGGACTAACCCGGCACTTTTCCGTGGAAGTAAACACCGATATGCGGCACTCGTGGGCAGGAGTTATTTCACTTTTACGCTGTTTAACCTGAAGCTAGCTAGCTAGCTCAACGAGCTCAACTGTTTATGGAAACAGCTGCGGTGGAGTCCGCTTACACCTGGGCCCCACGAACTGAAACTTTTATGTTTGACTTTACTAATCCAGACAAATATGTTTAAATGCAGGATCATTTTATGTACGCCTGAAAATCATTAATAGTGCCTTAACCGTTTTCAATAGAAATGGAAAGCTCATATTTTATTAACAGTAGCTAACCTAGCTGCTCACTCTCCTCTACTTCCCATTTATCAAACATTTTGTTTTGGCCAAAAACGTTGAAATTAAACAAAATCCATCTCACACGTTCCTGTCAGTCACTAATTACGTGTTTATCTGATTCAGCTGTGTCATGCGTTGCTATGGCGATGCCCACAGCGGAGTGATATCCCAGTGATTTAACTACCGGACTACGTGTGTGGTTATACGAAAATAATGCACGCTTCTTAGCACCCACCAGCCAATCAGAATCGAGTATTCACCCAGACCATGGTATAATGATAAAGAAACCACAGAAATGATATGAATGCCATGAAAAGGACAAAACATACCTAACCGTACATTATTATAGCGCCGGTCTTCCCTATTCATTTGTATGGGGATGGAACGTTCAATTTAATTTGTGTGAGAACAGGCTCAGCTAGCTAAAGGTATTCCTGTGATTTCCACGGTGTATGCGGCTTCTCAGCCCTTGATACCGCCAGTTACCTGCTCGTTCGCACTCAATAAATTCCACGAGTGTGCGCACGCCGGCATCTGTTGTGGGACTCATTAGGGAGTTCGCGGAGACTGTCGACGTACAGCTATGTGCTCTTAGAGGCGTATGCATCAGAGATGAAACGAGCTGACAGGCTTTTTATGTTTACACATTAAGCGCCGCGTATACACAGGTCTGGCTGCTGCGGAGGTGGCTGTGTGGGCAAAAAAATGAAAATGAGACAATTTCAACTGGGGTGCCCTCAATCGATAATTTTACTCGCAAGGCCAGCATCAGGCAGGTGTTCACGCAGTTTGGAAGACACGCTAGGAGTCTTAACGCAGTACAAAAGTCGAGATTAAGATGTTTCTTGTTACCCAGATCACGTTTACCACATTTGTAGGGAAGGCAGGTGATAAAGAAACACATGCTTAGCCCGTATCAAAGCAAACATGGAGGCTAATGCGAGTTAAAGAGATATGTTCTTACCTGAGTGTTACGACCCAGCTCAGCTAGGGTGAGGGAAGTAACAAAAACCAAGATGTAAAATGGATAAATTAAGTTGTAATTTAATAAAAGGGCTGTAAAAGGTAAATTTAACAAAGGAGTGACAAAAGTAACCAAACAAAGGCTTTTTACAGTATTTACAAAAAGGTTAACCAAAACAAAGCTAGTTAAACTAAATCAAACAAACAAAATTAGGCCTAACTAATACAAAACCAAGTCATGACTAAACACAGCAAGTGTCACTTGATCCCACATCACATTAGTGTCCCTGGACACACAAAAGTTTAAACAACAAAGGGACACAACACAAAATGACGTACTGGCCACAAAGACCAGCAGCCCCGAACGTCCTTGGGTGTGGCCTTTTATAGGCATGGCTGCAGCAGGTGGTTGATTGGGGGCCAGGCGTTCTGATACCGCACCAATCAGGACCAAGAACGAGCAGCCGACCAGAACCAAGCCTGAAACAAGTCCTCCAATCGCAGGCCAGAGCTCTCACAGCCAGATATCCATGGAGGGAAGAGGACAGGTTTAGGCCACACAAACAAAAATATACAAACTGGGGCCGTAACACTGAGCTTAGACGAGTTGATGCGTACCTGTCTGGTCTTTGTGCGTGCCCTCAGTCATGCAAAAGGACATTTGGCCTCTCCCAGTATATTCCTATAGCTCCAAACGGGGGTGAAGTTGGAAGCTACCACGCTCGTTCATGGGCACGCACAAAGACCAGACAGGTACGCATCAACTCGTCTAAGCTCAGGTAAGAACATCTCAGTATGGAAAGAAATGGTGGCCTGTTCCTTTAAGGCGAGACACTGCAGGTGAATATGGCAGCTTTTTAAATTTAGAGATATCAATTTGAAACTGTTAATGTAGATTACTGACATAAATATGAGAAAAAAATGCATTGCAAGTTTTCTGTCATTTTATGTTTCATATGAAAATACGGCCTTTTATTTTTGCCCACGAAATCTGGGTAATTGTTTTATTTTGTTGACATCTTAGTTACAAAGACTTTTTCAGAGGGGATTTGGGATTTTTTCCCGCTGTTTTCTAGTGGAAAAATCTGTAATAATGTAAATATCGCCTTGTTTGTTTCTGTCTAAAAAAAAAGGTTCTTTTACAATATGCCTTCTATGAAATGAGAAACTGACTGTTATAAATGATCTTAACAGCTTAGCTTTATGCTCTCCTGATGTCCACTGCTGAGATGACCTTATAGAGCTGCTAAGTCGCTCACTTGGATGTCGTATAAAAGTTCACAAAGCTATAAAATTGATCATGTTTAAGGTGTCTGATAACATAGCTGTTACATTTCTGCTGGCTATGTCCTAGCGTATAAACTTAATATATGACTATGGGAGGTCAGGTCCTGCAGGAGTTAGTGTGGAGTGGGCGCAGCTCGGCAGACAGTAAAACATCATGGCTTTTACAGTAATAGATTGCAAGATCGAAATTCAGCATGGGCTCCTATAGCTACTGGTGCACTGCTGGCATGGCAGCAGCCGTAAAACCTGGAAGACAAAACTACTCACCTTAGTTAAATTAGAAGTTATTTGTGCGTAATGTAAGACACAGAGAAGTGAAGGTTGTGAGTCATCCTGGCCTTAGTATAAAATAATGGCTTCATAAAGTGTTTATTAATACTTTAAAGTGGACAAATTATGTTTAGTGCAGCAGTGGCTTCTTAACATTCTTTTGGGAACCTCAGCATCGATATTTTATGATTTTAAATAATGTCCGTGTGGAAAAGACGCTTTGGGAGTGACGCACTGGGCTGGTCAGGATTTCGAATTGCCCTGGAGCGCATGACATGGCAAATCGATATATACAAGCCTTCGTCTTCAGCTAACAGCATGCTTGAAAATCGATGGTAAAAGGGTGACCAGATGTTTTCAGACTAAATCAAAACCAGGATTTGCCTGATCTATTCTTTGAAATGAAAAGATGTTGAAAGATTCGGCTCCCAGTAAAGAGCCATAAAATATATGTGAATGAACTGAGCATGTTTTCTCCAGTTCAGCTTAACCCAAATCTAAAAGCTTCTCGACTGGAGAAGAGCTTGCAGCCTACAGGCCAGTTAAATTCCTCATTTGAAAGCTAGGACGTTGTTTTTTAAGAAGTTTTTAGATTTGGGTAAAGCCAAACTGGAGAAAATGTGTTGTGGTTCAGGTGGGGGTTAAGACGGGTTCTGTCCTCTCTGGGCTTTCGTTAGGACATGGTCCCCTGTGACAGAGCTCTTTTATACATCTGAAGTGTTACAAAAGGGAGTGTGATCTTCAAAGTGTTGGGTTCATCCCTATCCAAAAGATTCCCTTTGGAGCTACAACTCCAGCCTGTCTTTTGAAGGTGCTTTAAGGTGTGCAATTCCCCTTCTTTGCAGCTGTTTCTTTATAATGTATTGCTCAGGCTGACTGTAGTGGAGGTTGCCACTTTTTATGGGATGTTTAAGTCCTTCCAATGTAGAGAGATTGTCATGAGCGCTCTAGTCTGTACACCACAAACGAAGTGTTGCAATTAATGATTTTATTTTGTATTTTCAGTGTTGACATCCGTGTTAACCATTTGACAGAGGTGTCAGCTGTCACACTTATAATTCTCGCTTTGGTACTTAAAGTGCATATGACACATTAAACACAAGTTTTATGAAAACATAGTTAACACAATTATATTTAAGATTTCTAAAAAAAAAAAATACACATCTTTCTTTAGTATGACCATATTTCTGATGTTTATAGTTTACTTTCCTTATTGGAAACTGTTGCCATGCCGACTATACAGACAGCATTAGGGATGGGCGATACCACATTTTTTGGAATCGATACGATACCGTTACTTTTGGGGTCATTTTATATGGGTGAATGTATTTCAATCAATATACATTTCTAAAACATTTAAAAATTAATAATTAATAATTAATAGGTACATTTACATTTAAATTATACTACTTTAACTGGTTAATTAAACAATGTTAATGTGAAATTAAATACATAAACAAAGTTTAAAACTAATACTTTAATGACAAAGAGTATCGAAACCAGAATGATATGGCTGGCTTAGTTCTATCCCCTGCTGCTGTGGACTGTTTTGGCTCGTCCTTTTATTTTTAAAGTTGCTGCCACGCCTTCTTTTTACATATGCAAATTAGTATCTATACTTTTTTTTGCCCAATATCGACACTTAAAAAGTAACCGTTTGGTATCGATATATCGATACTGTGGTATCGATCCGCCCATTACCCAGCGGGGAAAAAAACTGCAGTTGTAGCTAGCGTTAGCATATAGCATGAAGCGTTATGTTAGCATTTTCTGGGGGCTCTATGTTCCATGGTATCTATGTTCCCCGGTATTCCCCATTTTACCATTTACCATTGGTTGATGTGCCAACTCACAAATAAAAAATCGCACCCGGGGAACATAGGTACACACCCCATTCTCCATTATTTATGTAATTAGGGGCTGTTGAACTACTACTACTATATTCATAATTCAGCAATCATGGAAAGTCTAGATTTTTCTCCTCTTTGTTTTCTCCTCAACTTCAAACATGACCATACTGTATATGTGCGATTCCAGACATGCCGTCTGTATCTAAAAATTAGTGAGTCAAACTGCTGGAATTTTACCTCTACCTATGTTACTTTCTATCATTAAGTTTTCTGCTCAACATTTCTTCATTAAAATTGCTGCTTCACTTAAATAAAATGATAGTTACTTACAACAGATGTTATCCATCTAAATATGTCATATTTTCATGGGGAGGCCATTTCTTTTGCAATTTTAAAACAGGACACCGCTGATACCAAGTACACAGATCACACACATAAGGACATTTTTTTCCTCACAAATAATAATCTCACACTTGTATGAAGCCATATGGCGTTTATTGGCGTCCTGTTTATTCATGCTTTGTATGTGCAGCAATAATTTAACGGCTGAAATCCCGGTTTCAAAGGATTGCTAGATGCAGCGGTGCGAGCCGAGCAGGCGCTGGATGGGAGCGGAGGTGGCAGTGCAGTCGCCTGAAAAGCTGACACCACGGTAGCATCACTCAACTCCAAAGCTGCCGTTGTAAATATCCAACATGTTTTGTTACTTACGATTGGAGGTTTTGGAGGCTGCGACCCGACTTATAAACGAAACCTGACTCACATGTGAAAGAATAATTTGCAACTCTTCTGTTTCCCCCCCTGTAGCCCGCAAGCCACATTTTTGGTTCTGGGGGGGGGGGGGGAAATCACACAAGGTTGGCGTCTCTATTGTCTCCTTCAGTGCACTGTCCGGTAGTTTTTGCTACGCAATACTTAGACAACCAAGTACCGTATTTTCCAGACTACAAGTCGTGCTTTTTTTTCATTGTTTGGCTGGGGGTGCAACTTATATCAAAGTATATAATTTTACATGTTTGCTATTTTCACACTGGCAGCCGCTAGAGGGCGCTCAAGGATTGTGTACCAGTATCTGCCACTGCTTACCACTGAAGATTTAAAAAACGGTAATCGATCAGCGGAAAGAAAGCAGTGGAGTAACACCTACATGCCCAGGTATCTGCCAAGGCTGGTGCGACTTATACTCCGGAGCGACCTATATATGTTTTTTTCTTCTAAATTATGCATTTCTTTGGGTGGTGTGACTTATACTCCAGAGCAACTTATATATGTTTTTTCTTCTTCATTATGCATTGTTTTTGGCTGGTGCGACTTATACTCTGGAGCAACTTAGATATGTTTTTTTTCTTCTTCATTCTTCATTCTTTGGGTGGTGCAACTTATATGTTTTTTTTTTCTTCTTCATTATGCATTTTTTGGCTGGTGCGACTTATACTCCGGAGCGACTTGTATGTTTTTTTCTTCTTTTATGCATTTTTGGGCTGGTGCGACTTATAGTCCGGAAAATTCGGTACAAATGGAAAGTTGACGAAAAAGCGACGGAAAAGTGACGACAATGTGGCAACAATGCATAGAAACACCAGGAAAAAATATTTTGATCAATTTTGTAAGTCTTTGCTTTTAAGGCGTTACACTGGCCTGTAGGCTGTAAGAAGTTTTTAGATTTGGGTAAAGCTGAACTGGAGAAAAAGCGCTCCGTTTAAGTGGGGGTTGAGAGGTTAAACACAAATGTAAGAGGCTGCCACTTTCATGTTGAATCAAACACTGGAGCTAAATGCTGCTGCATCTCTCATACTCCTCCATGGACTGTCAAACCACCCTGACGTACAGCTAAGCTCTTTCTAATTCTGACACAATACCATGCAAGTATTTTGGGACGCCCACATACGCACTGGTCTCAAAATGCTCGTCTCAATATAGCACAGGACCAACTGGAAAGATAGCCGCGATAAGAGCTTTAAAAGACCTCGGATTCTAGAACAAGGCTAGAATCCAAGTTCCTGTTGGTTTGAGGTCGATTGTGTGCCCACACAAAATGCAACACAAGCCCAGCATTCAGAGACAAGCGAAGTCTGTCAAATGAAAATCCCTGCCAAGACCCTGGTGCCTGGAGATATGGATGAATTTTGCCCAGAAATGTGCAAAACAAGCTTGCTTTTGCTACAGACCGTCTCAAGCAAAAATCTAAAGCGCACCCCCCCCGCAGTGTTGTAACATGTGCCGGAGTCACCAAATGTGGAAATGGAAGAAGGCGGAAGTAACACAGCCAGGATTTGGCATTATGAAAGTTAGCAAAAGATTGCGAACTGTTAAACTCTCTGACCTAAGGGACTGTTGCTTTTTTATTTTGGGCAAAAAAAACACACACAAAAAATGTCTGATTACATCAACACTTACTGGCATAGCTCAAGATAGTTAAAGAGACAGAGGAATGAGAGGCAAATTCTAAATTCTACACACAGATCATTATGTTTGGAAAACCCTTTTTAAAACGGAAAAGGTCAGTAATAATCTGATTTATTTCTATTCTTTCACACGTGTCCATAAACTAAGCAGAAAAATACAGTAAAGAGGCCAAACTAATGTCACAAAGACAAAGATTAAAAGATATTATGAACAGGTTATGTTTTTGATTCAAGAAAAAATCCATGAAATGTATTACTTGTTAGAAGAGAAAGTACAGTTGCTCAAAGTTGCTCAAGATGCTGCACATATGCAGAATATTACTCCATCCTCAGCGTTGTGAGTTTGAGTCCCAGCTCTGATTATTTACTGTTTAAATCATAGCTCCCTTCTTTTCACCATGTGCTGTGCTGTATCCACTCAGCTACCAAGTATAAGACACTGCTGCCACATGGACAGCAGTTGGAGGCAGGATCATTCTCCACCTGCAGTGGGCCTCCCAGAGGGGAGGGGCAGGGAGGTATTTCAGTTGCTCTAAGAATCCAAATCTGTACTAAATGCATCACTTCTGATTATTGGGTTATCAGATTATTCTAACCATGTAAATGTAGCCATTGCAGGAACATCACAGGAACGTCTCACAGGTTGAAGACAACAAATAGTCTTTGCAATATTACCACAGCTTGAAACCAGGTAGACCTCTCAGAGACATCTCGGAGACCATGTGGAGACTCCGCTGAAATCGAACCTGTTTGTTTTCACCAAGGCTACCTTGAAAGAGTTGTGGAGATGTTGCTGAGACAGTCAGACATGGCAGTCTCTGTAAATCTCTCCGGTGAGATAGGCCAATAGCTTAAGACTGATAACTGACACAACCAATAACCAAACCAATATTGTGTGTAGGCTATATTGAACAAAATTGATATTATTTCTCATATAAATCCATAATATAAGTACCTGGTCAAATTTAGTATATTAGTTTCTTAGTGGCTAGTGTCTCAAACAAGTGACTTCAGTGTAGCTGGATCAGTGAGTGCATTAACCTAAATGAAGCCGAGGTCTGCAGTCAGCAAGTGCGTTGACGTATATTGACATGACATGCTTAGCTCACAGTATGCTCTCCTTGCACGCGCCCTTCGCCATCTGCCTGCGTTGACTGCAAAGCAGCTAACGTGACTAGCCCCCGTTCGCTGTGTCTATGCAGTGACAACATTAGCCTGCTGACTCAAGACATCTCTGACTTTGGGAAGGATAAGTGATCGTTGGCGTAGCGCCCTCAAAGGGAGTACACAGGGCGTGTGCTAACAGCGCTGACAGGGACATGGACAGGCTAACGCGACACGCTCCTTGCACACATTGCTCTCTCTCTCTCTCTGCCATAGCCTGGACAAGGTCGCCAGACAAGCTGGTGATGTTTATGTTTAAATGGCTGTATGTAAAGGCTGATGGTCAAGTAGAATGGGCCGCCATATTGGTCAGGACAAAGAGGGCAAAAATATAAAAGATAAGGATCGAGAGCTAAGCTTTAAGCCCTGAGCAGTGTTGTGTTGGGCCCATTACCCAGCTGTTTCTGCGCCTCAGTGAAACATTTAGTATCATTTTCTGCTATTTTTTTTAACAATGTAAACACTTTCACGATTGCCTGGCCAGCCAGACACTCCTCCTTTCTGTTCAAAAGAAGAACTGTCTGGGCGGCTGCTCACAACCTATCATTTCACCCACATCGGACCAATCACGCACCAAGAGATGGAAGCCTTCACCTGTCGCCACCACGCACTCTACCAAAACTTTAACGATGGCGGCGCGGCGACCGATACACTGTTTTCTTCTGCTCTATTTTAAACCATTTGGAAAAAGCAAGAAACAGCGTTCGAAGCATTCCTCGTAGAAAAGTATGTTTTTGGAAAAGCTTCCTGCCGCTTGTTGCTGCGGCGTATCTAGCATTGCTCTGATTGGTTGGTGCCGTCTGTCAATCACGCCCACCGGGAAATCGTTGAGATCATGCTTGCTCCCAGACTACATGTCTTTGAAATACCTGTGGAAAAAGCACGTAGTTTGGCAGGCCAAGCAACTTTCCCAATGGAAAAAGTGTCTTGCCCTATAAACACAGTGCTCTTTTAAAATATTGTCTGTAAATATCCGACAGTATTATATACTTTCAGCTGCACTAAGGATTGTTGTGGCTTTTGTGCTGGTTGCTCTGAGACAATTGAGTTTATACATACAATGTTTGCACAGACTTTCCAGATGTTTTCAAGAACCTTTCCGCCTTTGTGATTGTCGAAATGTAACCTCGAAACTTCTTCTAAAGTCCCCTGATGCAACACTTTTTCTTTTTTTTGCTGTATTCAAAGTCCTCATGTGCACCATTCTTTGCATAACCAGGTCAAACACTAAATTATGGTACGCAATGCTATCTGATATAAAAGCGTGCTTGCCAATCCGTCATATCCAACTCACTTTCTCCTGCATCCAATAGTGTCATGGATATTGCATGTAGCACAATCTTTTTGGCATCGAGTGATATTTAATACGCCAACAAGCTGATTAAGGTTAACACTGCCTGCAGCTTTCAGCTGCTAGGCGCACAAATTCCCTTTCCATTGCCATGTCTGCGAATGGACATGATTATGAGTTGGATTATGAGTTCTCGCCTCACAATAATAACACCCTAAAAAACAATCTGCAGCCACATCTTCTGATACTCTGATGTTTTACAATAAAGAAAACATCCACGGAGCTCTGTAGACGACCGACTGTGTTTAAAGCAGTACTAAGTAACGTGTTTACCTTAATAAATCCTTTTCATAGTCCCTGTGGGGGTAGTACAAGTGTTTATGGGATGATTGGAAGGTCTTTCATCTCCCCCTGGTGTCTCTGGCCAGAAAACCATGTTTGCAACTTGGCTGCCACCGGACTGGAGCCACCAATACACACTAATGGAATCACGAAGAAGCTAACAGGCTAACGGGCAAAGCTAACTGCGGGCTAGCGTCACTTTAAACAGTATTTACAGCCAAGTTTGAGTGAAAAAAATTATTTCCATTGTATAATTGGATGTACAATATCCCTCTCTCCCTTCGCCGTTCCTGTCAGCGTAGTATTTACTCTCCAAGACAATTAATAAGTTAAAAAATCGTAACTTGCTACAACACCTGCAGTTGCGCTTATGGCCTCTAGGGGCAAGAGTTACTTAGTACTGCTTTAAATGGGAGAGGACACGAAGACGCTAACTACAACTTTGACCGAAGTGAAACTTTTATTATAAGACCTTAGATAAATAGCATTTTCTTACCAACAAAATGTAAGAAAGTGATCAAGATGCGTTCACCTGAGGTCACCTGAGAAAAAGCGTGATGAGAGCCATGGCTTGTATGCCTCCACAAACAAACTTCTTGGTGAGGTAATTATTTTGCTTGCCAGTCATGAGCAAACAAAAAGTAGTATAAACAAGTGTCATTATTAATTAACTTTCTCAATGATGCATGAGCTTGTGTTTAAGTATGTTTGGACACCTGTCAGGCTGTTCAAACACTGCTCTTAATTATAAAGTTGTGTTGTTAGTGAACATTTGTAATAGTTTAGGCCTGCTGGAACTTTCTGGCATTAAACATAATGCGTAAAGGTAAAGGCTTACAGTGGGCGGCAAAAGTTTGGGCACTCGAAATTGATATTGAATTTTGAGCACACTTTCAAAATAATGTAAATGTAAATAGGCCAGAGGAAAAGCTTGGGCGCAGGAAGAGTTAATACCTCGTAGCCCTGCAATGTGACAAGTATCACAGCTTTAAACACCTTTCTAGGAGCCGACAGTTTGTCAATTCTAGTTTAAGAGATAGTAGCCCTTTCTTGAATCTTGAATCTTCTTCCTTGCAAAAGTCTTCCAGAACTAAGAGATTTCTTGGCTGTCTTGCACACACTGCTCTTTGGAGGTCTGTCCACAGATCTTCACTGGTGTTAAGGTCAGGAGACTGTGAAGGCCACAGCAACACCTTCAGACTGAACCTTTTGATGTGATCCATCGTGGATTTTGATGTGTGTTTACGATCATTATCAGATTCAGATTTCAGATTCATTTATTGGCCATTTGCAGTTTGAAAAAACACATTGGAAAAAAATGTGCAAAGAGCTCAAAGTGTGATATGTAAAACAAGTAAAAAGACACAATATAAAAAACAGAACAAACAAACAATGCCACATTAAAAGCCTAAGGGCAAAACATTGTACAATAAAAGTCCACACCGATAAATATAATAGAAGTGCCTGTTTAAAGTGCCTTGTTTAAAGTGATCACAGCTTGAGGAAAGAAACTGTTCATATGTCGATCAGTAGAACATATGATGGAGCGATACCTTCTCCCTGAAGGAAGCATCTCAAAAAAGGCTTTAGCAGGGTGGCCTGAGGCATCATTTGCTAGTTTTAAAGCTCGATTCAGTAGTCGAGCTTTATATGTGGCCTCCAGGAGCGGCAAAGTGCAGCCAATGGTCCTGCTGGCTGAGCGAACCACTTTGTTCAAAGCCTTCTTCTCTTTCAGAGTGAGATTACCAAACCACACAGTAATACAACTGGTCAGGACACTCTCAATTACACAATAATAAAAGTTCAGAAGAATCCTAGTATTTTGGGTAAACTCTCGAAGCCTGCGTAAAAAGAAGAGGCGCTGTCTCACTTTCTTAGCACAGTTCATCGTATGTGAGCTCCAGTTCAAGTCATGAGAAAGAGTCACACCCAAGAATTTACATTTCTCAACAATCTGCACATCAGAATCTTGGATAGTAATAGGCAACTGATAGGCAACTGATTCCTATTGTGTCCCATTTGTATAAGCCATTTGCTATTATGATCAGCTTTTTCACAGATGGCGTCATGTTTTCCTAATTCAATCCATTCCTCGTTCTCCCTAAGAACCCATCAATATGTTCTGCCTAAAGTTTTGAATGTCACTGTTATACTTTTGTCCGGTGTGAGCAAAAGGTCCGTTTGGAGAGGAAGGGGCACAGTATTGAAAAAAAAAAGCACCACTGTCCAACTGTTAAACCTGGGGTGGACCCATCATCCTTTGGGATTGTATTGCGGTCAGTGGCACAGGGAATAATCTCCGACAAATTCTGAAGATATACTTTATTAATCCCTGTAAGGAAATTAATTCTCTGCATTTGGCCCACCCTCAATGCCACTGGGGCGACCTGTAGGAGCAGTGAGCTGCCAGCGTGGGCTGATGCTCGAGGACCCATCTCCACATGTGAAGCCAGGCTAATGGTAAGAAACACCTGGCCAGAGGTTTAACCTATTGTACATGATTTTAGTGGTAGGGGAAAGCACAGCACCCGGAGGAAACCTACGCAGACACGGGGAGAACATGCAAACTCCACACAGAAAGGCGCGTCCCTGGTGGGAATTGAACCCGGGTCTTTCTTGCTGTGCCGCCCGATGGCTTCTAGAAATGGGTAATGATCTTAAACATAGCTCAAAATCCACGATGGACGACATCAGGGTCAGGCTGAAGGTTTTGCCATGGCCTTCACAGTCTCCTGAGATCATTGAAGATCTGTGGCTACAGCTCCAAAAGGCAGTGCATGCAAGACAGCCGAGAAATCTCTCATATTGCTATGGACCATTGAGATTTATCGTGTTCTGTCGTGGAATCTGTGCAGAATGTCAAGAGTCGGGTGATTGTGGACAAGATCACCTACCACTCAGTCACGCTGGCTTGGTGCGCAAAAAGACGCCTGGCTACACCGTGCGCTCCCCTGACTCACCTGGCCCTTTTGCTTCGACTCATCCTCCCAAACATCAGGAGGAACGACCGCAGGAGCAACAACTTCAGCGCATTGAGGATCAGCAGGGCAGGTGCAGTCCCTGGCCTGGAGTGCGGATTAAGTGACTTTTCCTTGGTATGGGGTTCTATCAACTGTGAGCGTAATTGTGAACGAAAACATTGATTTCTGTATTACGAATCACCACTAATCATCACAAAATGGAAAGTGAATCGTGAATCTTGTTTCGCCCTGAAGGTACTTATTTTCCCGATAATGACCAGCGTTCTATACATTATCCCACTTATTATTTGCCAACTGAACACATACAACATAAACTTCATACACTTTAATGAAGGCCGAAGTAGTTCCCAAAAGTTTGCGCGTTGCTTGGTAACGTTTGGCTAGGCTAGAAGCAGCAAGGCTAGCAGCTAGTCTAGCTACTTAGTTGAAGGTGCAGTTGAATGGTGGTGAATCTCTGGGTAAGTTGAAAGTCGGACTCCCGCTAACTTCACGAGCGATTCCCCCAACTTCTTTATAGTGTCCGCGACTACGTATGTGCGGAGTGATGTGAGAGCACGAACTCCGTTGCCATTGGCAGCGGTCATTATTATTTTCAGAGGTCCTCTATCAGAAAATAATGACCGGTAGAACGTTGGAAAATCCCATTCAAATCAATGGAGCGTTCTACTTACGTTGTGATGAGCCGTAAAATAAGTAATGCTACGAATGTCAAGAATGACGGAATAATGGCATTCGAAATGCATCGTGCCCATGTGTAAACCCAGCATTAGTCCTGGAAGAGTTTTGTAAGGAAGAAAGGGCGAATATCCCTGACACTAGAATAATTATCTGCATAGAAAAGCATTTGAAGCTGTGATACAAGCTGCCAAAAGTATTCATAAAGTCTGGATTAAGTATCATTCCACACATTTAGCAAACCTAGACAAATCTCGTTTTTAACTAACCACTCCAGCACTTGTTTTAACTTATAAAGGTATTTGTACTTTGTTTGCATGCTCAAACCCATCTGTTTTAATGAGCTCATTAAAGCGGCCGTCACTCAAACATGAAAGCCGAGGTGAGGAAGGTGGTACGCTCCATTCTGGTTATTGACTATTGTGATTCAAAGTGCTGCTGGTTGAAAAGGAGGCACTGGATTTCTGCTGTTGTGAGCGATAGCAGAAGTTTGGATCGTTTGATATGTGCGGCTCTTTGAAAAATCTCAACTTTTTTTTTTTTTGCGACCGGGGGAGTGATTTGCATGCTCTGTTTTTCCCGCTAATGTCCCTAAAGAAGATAAGAGACAGTATATCTGCAGTGACAGACGCAGACAGATAAAAGAGCGGCTTATGTCATGAGTAAGCACTTTCTTCTGCCTATCTCGCACTTTGTTCTGATGTCGCATATTAACATTTTTAGGAGACTTGAGACTGAGTCCACTGTCTCATTCTGCATACTCTTATATTAGTCTCCTGCAAGCACCTAAAATCTCTTTGACCGACATTAATGAATGAAGTTCTTTTTCAGTTCATTTTGTGATACAAGCACCAAATATAACATGAACACTAAGTTTGTTTCTAAAGTGTTTAATATTCGAAAATGTAAAGCCTCTAGACCCGATAAGGCGATTTTAATACTTATCATGTGAACATAGTTTGTACAGGGATCACAATTTCCAGGGTCACAATCACAGTAATGCGAACCTGTATAGCAAGCTCACAATTGATAAAAATGCTTTATAAAAATAGACAAATCAACAAACTATGCAATACTCTGAAACGGGACAAAACAGATTTCATTTCACCTTTAGTAAAGCATATCTGGTACGTCGCTTTTCAGCAGGGTTTGTGTAGGTCATTCCCCGGGCTAGCACCATTTAAACAGTGTTTACAGCCAAGTTTGAGTGAAATAAAATATCTCCATTGTGTAACTGGATGTACAATATCCCTCCCTCCCTTTGTCTTTTCTGTCAGCGTAGTATTTACTCTCACGGACAATTAATGAGTAAAAAAACTAAAGTGAGTAGACCTGACCGGATAAAGTGAAAGAAAATGGATGGATGGATGGATGGATGGATGGATGGATGGATGGAGTAGACCTGGAAAGGCTACTGGAAGGCGGAAGGCAGAAAACACAAAATGACCAGGTACGCTGAAAGTGATGGCCAACATTGATTAATATAAAGGATTTTAAAAATGAAACAAAATATAAATGATCAGGGATGTGACAAATGGCTTTCAAGTTTCACTCATAAACCATCTTTGATACATCGAACTATTGGGACGGCTAGCAACAAGCAACATTTCAGCAGAAGATCCTTAGCATTATTTATAATCTGGCGCTTGTATGTAGTTTGACACCACGAATGCTAATTTCGCAGGCATCGAATAAAGCACCGGATTAAAGGGAACCAAATGTAAATAAACCTCTTGTCCTTGGAAATAAAAAGTAGAGTCAGAGTTCGATCCCAACGTATGGGGACAGTTAGCAAGTCGGCTAGTTCGGGAGACTTTTCAAACTTCGTTAGCCTACTCAATGTGTTTTCCCTATAGCCGTTAGCATTAGCCACCAAACATCAGAAATTTATGAACGATCCAGATGTTTTGTTGCGTCAACCCATTATCCACATATAAGTGAGGTCAAAGGCTAGTTAGATATCATTGATGAATGTACATACCTTTTAAGGTTTTTCATTCTTTAGATGCAAATGATACATTAGCATGTAAGAGTGGCTTCTGAGCTAAATGCTGACTCAAATTCAGTAACGCATCTTATAATACGTCAACGATAAAGAGACCACAGAAATTATTTAAAAACCAGAAAAGGGACAAACGTACCTCCCTGTATGTTAGTATTGAGCTCCCAAGTTACTGCGGTTTATTTTGCACCTCCAGTAATCCAGTGATGGTTGGTAATATTTTTCACCTGTATCTTAAATTCACAAATTGCTAGAAAACACCTTCACGGACCAAATAAAAATATATAAAAATTGTGATTAATGATTGTTTTTGGAACCTGGCTTGCTCCTAAATGCCGCCGCTGATACTTTTGCAGCTCACAGACTGCGTCGTGTAGGTGTACCGCTCACTGTTAGACATAATTGGCATCTTTCTGTGAAAACAAGCCTCCCCCTGTTGAAAGCCAAACATGGTACATGTTGCTGTGCGATAGCTTTTACTGCGTGTCTGAGTTGGCAAGTTGTGAGGCAGCCGTTTCCTTGTGTTACCGCTTCTGATGGGATTTATGTTAATGAGAGCCGAGAGTCAGAGATCTATACATTTCAAAGAGCGGTTAAAAAACAAAAAGAGTCAGAAATATATCTTTATTCAAATACTCCGAGCCTGCACAGTTCTGCATGTAAGTAGAACTGTACGGAACTACAACATAAATGCCCCTTGACATACTTTTGAGTTGCTACTACCATTGGGGTAATAACACTATCCTGTATATACCCAATCAAAATATACATTCTCATGGAGTATTATTGTACACCTTGATATTGGCATCGGAAAAGGTGTGTCATTCCTTCTTTTGCGGGTCTCAAATTGGCCTGTCATAATGACAAAATCTAAACTATCACAATAAACTTAGAATGCAGAAGAAACTGCACATGTTTGACCTTTATTGAATCATCATTGAAGCTTTAGCTACTGCGATTACCTTACCGCAAGGCGCTGAGGTTTTTCACGTGTTTCACGACCAGAAGGTCAGGTTAGCCACTATTCCACATAGCACATCTCTACCTAGTAGACGTTTTTGTTGCCACTACACGGCACAACCGCAGTTGTTGTGGACGGAGCACCCACACAGGAGCGTGCTGTACAGATCGTCATTAAAGTTTTGTAAGCTGCGTTTGGACAAATGTTGCCTTCTGGTGGTGGTTCTGGAATCATTCAGAGGGACCAAGGCTAATAAAACAGAAACGAATCTGCCAATAAAACGGTTTAAGTAACTTGGACAGTTAACAAATGTTATGCTAACACCAGCTCAGTTGCGATAACAGCGGCTAAATGCTAATATCGGCAAAATCTCCTTTTAGAACAGCAGTATGATGTTGTGAAATATTAAATCCGTATGACCTGCATGTTAATAGTAAGGGCTGTCCACTGTAACGTTTGCCAATCAGAGGCCAGCAGTCTGTTCATGTCACATTAGTCACGGGTCAGCGCTGTGGCCACAGCCAGAGGTCGGTGCCAAAACATATACCTGGACTTGGCCACCGCTATGGAAATGCTCACCAAACCGGGTTGACCAAGCATTGGGTTGAGCCGCGCCTGCCTGTAGAAAGGCAGCTGTTGTGTCACAGAGTAATTTGTGGAGTGGGTTGGGGTGGTCAAAAAATCTGATTGCCGCTGGTACAGCGTTGAGTCTGGATTTTTCCATGCTATTTTTTCTGACAACTCCATAAAATAACTCTTTGTCTGATACAGACTTGTAATCTTGTTGCTGCATGAAGCTAAAAATGAGTACCATGACGTTTAACAGCAGTTTTTGAAATATATATATAGAGTACAGCTCAATGCTCAATTTCATGAAATATATTATACAGGCAATAGATAAAATATTAAAATCACAAATTGAGTCATGAAAATTGCAATTACTTTTTTTGTTTACATCGTGCAGCTCTAATAGTAATTATCGTGACAGCCCTATAGTCTCAAAGAAACACATGTATAATGTATAACGTATTCATTAAAAACATGTTCTTGTGTGGTATCGTCTGACTAATGGACTGTGACTGTGAGCAAGGCTGAATGTTGGGGAAGTTCACAGCATTGTTATAGTGATCATATTTTAAGTCAGTTTCATTTTCTGTAACCTGAACAGCCACATGGAGCCGGCGCACATTAGCCTGAACCAGAACACAGCCGCAGACATACCGGTCCAGACCATTCCAAAGATGCTCACTGGGGCAACGTGCATGAGTTCGATTTGCAGTACCACCCGGGCCGTCTCCATTGGCCTCAGCTGTGAGTGAGCATTCTGCTGCACAGCGACCGCTCTGGTGGACATCCCGGCATCCAGCGGCAAACGGCACGTTTCCGCATGACGTGGGACTTTTTAGAAGATTTGGCACTTTGCGTGGTCTGAGTACTGCCCATTCTGTTAGAGCAGCGAATATGCCACACCCGTGTACTGAGTGGAATCACTGCTTCACTGAGCAGGCAATATGGGACACAAGTCAAGATATTTTATTGGAGACCCTGTTAATGAACAACACGTGACCCCAAATAAACGGATCTGAGTGCAAGGATCCGTTTGAGTTTGGCAGCAGTGGCAAACGACATTGCTAGTCTACAGTCTGCCTTTAGAAACACAAGATCGGGCCCTTTTTTTTTCAAGCTAACTTCATGTGGCATCAATATTTAACACTTTTCATCTTCGGCATATGCAGTCTCTGTCAGTGATCAACTTTTGCATAACTGGGTGAATCTTTGGAGTAGTTACACAGCCCGCAACCATTCATTCTCTCCACGGACTTGGCTTGTGCAGACGAGATGACAACAAAGCGCCAAAGTGCCGACACTATTGAATTTTGGCAGTGAGAGGCAGGGAGCCAGCAGGAGGCCCCCATGTGGTCTGGAGATAAGATGACTAATGACTGTGTGAGTTTTTTGACTACTTGCAAGTCTTTTAATCTTGTTCGGAATTCAGAAACAAAATATGTGGGACTTTAAGACAAAGGGTTGTGTCTTTTTAATAGATGTTCTGTGTTAGATTTTTGAGTAAAATAAGAAAATAAATATTGTATTTAGTATGCTGAAATGCGGTAACAACTACAAAGGATTTTAGCTCCCGAGAAAGAGAGAACCTTAGCGTGCAGGACTACTCAAAGGGTAGGAAAACAAAATGGAACTGTGGGCCCATTACAGTGCAATCAGACGACATTGTGAAAGAGAAAATGGGGGAAAAGTTCTTAGCATCTTTTTGATGTTATGCCATTCTTATGCCTTTCTCAGCCTCGTCTGTGGCTATTCCGACCTTAAAGGATCTGTATCATGCTATTTTAGCCATCCCAAAGTAAAGTATAGGCATTTATATGATACATTTTACCTCTACCACTATGGAGCACTATTTTTTGTGAGAAATATAAGTATTTTCTGGGGGTATTTTGCAAACCCGGAAGACAAGGCGCTTCGATTCAGTTAGCCCCGCCCCCTCTCTCCGAGCGGATCTGCCCATGCATTATTAGCAGTAAAATACATATAAATATCACAGCAATAAGTCAAGTTACTTCACTATGCAGTTGTAAGGAGCTGACATCTGCAACACAGCTTCATAAGTGGCTAATACACAAGCTAACACACACGCTAACACACAAGCTAACACACACGCTAACACACAAGCGTTTTGACTCACCACTGCTTTGTCCTGGCCTCTCAATCACATTGGGGACTCGCGTTGGTTATAAAAGTTACAAACATCCATCAAGAGACAGTCACAGAAAAACACTATTTGGGCTGATAGTCGCTGAATCCTGGAAAGAAATTCCAACTTCTGGCGAGTGTCCTCTTCTTTAGGAAGGTTGAAAAAAGTCCAGCACCTCTCGTAGCCAAACGCGCTTTTCTCCGTGACATTATCGTTAGGTAAGAAAAAAGAACAGGCGTGTCCAGAATAGTTTATCTTCACATCCTTCAGTGCAAACATGTCATCTGTTCAGACAGAGCAGGATTCAGGAGGATTGCTGAGAACTGCATGAATGAAGCCAAAAATCACTCTGGGGGTGTTTTTGATAAGGAAATAGCACAACAACATAGCTAAAAGTCGATTTTGCATGATATTTGTAAAAGTTCTTAACCCGCATTGTCGTCACTTTTTCTTAGTGCTTTTAAAGTCGTGTTTTTGTTGCTGTTTTGTCTGTTTTGCTGTGCTTTTGACACTTTTTTTTATGGGCTGTCGAACCACGTTGCGTCTCTCCATGTCTCTGTATTCTTTATTTAGTAGAAAAATCTATTCATAATTTAGCATTTGTTAAAGTAATGGTGGGGGAAACGGGAGAACATTTTTTGTTTTCCCTGCAGGCTGCTTCAAACATGACCATATATGGGCAATTCCAAAGACGGCGTCTGTATCTATACGAGTGATTGCTGTTGTTTTTTACTTTGGTGAATGGTATAGGCAAAATGCTGGTCTCTAGACAATGTTTGTGAGCATTCTGTTTACTTATTTTAGAAGTATTATTATTTACCTACCACAGCCCTGACATGATGACATGGCAATCGGCCCTAGAGACGGCCCTGTTTTTCAGTAAAGTTTTGTTAGTCACTCAGGTTGGGGTCAAGGAAAGGTTGGTACATACATCAAACATCTGATTGTTCATGTGTTGTGCAGATTCAAGGGCTTATTCCACCATCTGTCCGACACCTTTCACTCCCCCAGAGCGTCTCATTTCTGCAGGTGCTCATGGCACAAGTGGCCGACCCAGATGTCCCTCCCTGAGCTGAAAAGCACATGTCCAGGTTGGCCAGATGGGTCTGTAATCCATGCAGAATTCTGGCTTGGCTTCGGGACTTCTTCTCACTCGGAGAACCCTGCGATTAGCCCACAGGGAGGAGAGAGCATGGCAGCCTTAACCGCAAGTCAATGTAAGTGTAAACTGGTCACAGCCGGCGCAAAAGAGCATTTCTAATCCCGCAAATCTGTTGCTTGGTGTTGTGCTGGCTTGGCTTGGCGCTGTACATGTACTTAAAAGTCTGTGATTATGCTCTATTTACACTTTTACAAATACTTTATGCCCCTTGGTATTCATGCTGTATGTCTTAAAATAACGTTTCATCCTTAGCTTTAGCATTTCATAAAATGCAGTTATACTATACGCCCGCAGAAGGTGCACCTCCTCCTTTTGTACACCGGTGACCATGGCAGCAGTGATAAAAAATCGTATAAACTAAAGTCAGTCTGTAGTGGCTTTCTCTGATTGCAGCCTCTATTGCAAAAAAACAAATATGTGGTCGAGGAACGCTGCCAGACTGTTGAATTCTCAAGTGCCTAATCCTCCAACTCCTGACCGCACACTGTTGGCAGCGCAGTGAATTTGCTGTTGCTCAGCATCTCAAAATCAGACTGATAGAAGTCAACACTGGTGGTGTTTTGAGCTGGGCCAATTTGTCTGTTCATTGATTTCCAATGGGTCAAAGATATAAGACCATGGTACATTCACTAAAAGGACCAAACTACACAGATTGTGTAAATATTATAAGATCAGTACGCTGACCACATGTAGCACTGAAGGTAACACAGATAGACACATCAAGGGGAGAACTTCAAGTTTAACCGATTTCCAACAGGTTGAACACAAAGAAAGTAATGGCTGAGGTAGCCCATGTTAAAGCACTTTTATTGTGACAAGTTCCAGCTGGATAGCACAGTTTCTGGCAGGACTTAGCCCAGCACAGGTCAATATTGACATGAAACAGGGATATTGATGAAAAAGGGTTGCACTGTATGAAGAAGTACTTAGCTGTTACAAAACAACATGTAAAAAACAAAAGTTTACATACATTTCATTATATTTTGTAGCATTGCCTTTAAACTGCAATACTTGGGTCTAACATTTTGGATTTCCTTCCACAAGCTTCTCACAATACTTGGCAGGAGTTTTGGTCCATTCCTCCAAACAGAACCGGTGTAACACATTTGTAGGCCACCTTGCGTGCACATGCCTTTTTTAGCGCTGCCCATACTTTTTCAACTGGATTGAGATCAGGACTTTGTGATGACCACTTCAAAACATTGACTTTGTAACCATTATTGGCCGTATGCTTTGGGTCATTGTCCATTTGGAAGATCCATCTGCGCCCAAGCTCTAATTTAATATTTCCACATAGTGTTCTGTCTTCATGATGTCATCTATGTTGTGAAGTGCACTAGTCCCTCCCACAGCAGCTTCCTGGCAGAGTTCCCTCTCAGCCCATGTTGGTCCAGGACTTGTTTCACTGTGGATAATGACAAACTCTTACCAGCTTCACCAGGTCTTTTGAATTTGTTCTTGGGTTGATATTCACATTTAAGACCACAGCACGTCCATCCCTGCGACACAGAACCCGCCTTCTTTCTGATCTGTATGATGATTGGACATCTTTTTTTTATACTTGCGTATCATTGTTTGAACGAATTAACGTGGCACCTTCAGGTGTCTTGAAATTGCACCCAATAATGAACCAGACTTGTGCTTTCAAGGACATTGCAACATCATCAGGACTTTCCCAAATTTTTTAAAGGGATAGTTATCTTAGTGTATGCAAACTTCTGACTTTGTAGAAAGTAACAACAACAAACCCTAACCCCCATCTATAAAATTCTATCTCCTATTCTTCTGGCATATAGCAAATAAAAGAAGAAAAAGTTCATTCTGGTTTTGTATCAGACAGCGAGAAAAAATGTATATGTGTCTTTTTATATAGTGTATGTAAACATCGAGTTCCCACTGTGTGTATAGACACGGTCTCATCTTGAAAAATTGATGCTACATTCACTTTTCCACATAATTTGCCTCCCCTGAACTACGGGAAAATGCCCTTTCTAATACAAAACAACACACTCACTCAGCTTGGGCAGCCTGCAATGACCACTCACACCGAAAGCAAGAAAACAAATCACTTTTTAGGAGTGCCCAACTGAAAACCATAAGAAAAAACACATAAGTTGCTTCAAGCTGTACAAATCAACCTAAAAAAGCAAATCCTGTCCTGTCAGAGAACATTATTGCCTGTTGTTGTTATTCCGGAATAGTTTTGCCACTAAGTTTTCAGCCATTGCTTGTTTGGACCCGACATTGGCTGTGGGACAGATGGTCTCCCATCTCTCAGCATTTCTGTGCAGGGGGTGTCCATTTCTTATTCCTGCCAAAACAAGACCCCTTTCATCAGTCCTCGTCTCCATATGTACGGTATTTATGTAACATTCTGCTTTGGGATTATTTTTTTTTATGCAGCTGTCGGGTTAGGCTGATATCACAGATTTAAAGATAAAAGTGCAGCCAATAGTCGTTTATATACACAGGAAAACTCAAAACATGACATTTAATGAGCGGACAACAGTACAAGCTCTGAGATGAGTTGATTTCGGCTAAGTACACCACCTGGATTTAACTAAATGTTCCAATCTGTGGTTACCGCAGTTGGTCAGGTCTAGATTCAACAACACTGTCGGCCCTAAGAATGAGATCAGCTGAGTACCTGAACATCATGAACGACACGGTTGTTCCATCAATGGGGCTCTTCTTCCCTGATGGCACAGGCATTTTCCAAGATGGCAATGCCTCATCGGGCTAACAGTGTGAAAGGGTGGTTCAGGGGCATGAGGATTGGCCACCACAGAGTCCAGATCTTAACCCCATTGAGTGTCTTTGGGATGTGCATATGACATTTACTCTGTGGTGACTGCCTTTTTTTTTTTTGGTCGGGCTTTGTGTGTTTCAAGGTAAGGTATGGTAAACTCATGCATAATCAGTTGCTGTATTGTCAATTCAGTGGTCTGTTTGTAGTTGGTAGATCGTCACATTGATTCCCTTCACATCATTCACCCTTTCATACTCATGGACGGGCAAACACAGACAGTGGAGGCAAGAACACAGGGCGACGGGATTCGAACAGCCTTCCTATTATTCATCCGCTCTATCGTCTCCAATGGGCCTGTCAAACCTTGGTGATTTAGCCAGCTTATGCCGACATTTTGGGCGTATACATAGGGTGTTCATAATGAGTCCACAACTTATAACGCATGGCAGCACGAAGGCCAACGCACACCAGAACGGGGCGGGGCTTTAAACATGTGATTTATACATTTATCATAAATAAAAGATGGCACCAAGGTCCGTGTTGTAAGAGGGAGAGCAAGCGTGGCCCTTTTTTGCAGGTTCATAGCGAGTTGCGACAAACAAAAGTCTTCCCCTGATGCCTGAGCCCTGGTGATGGTTTCTCTGTCTCCGCTGCTTCTCTCGTCCCTCCCATCAAAGTTTATGGCGGTCTCTTTGTCTGTCACAGGCCAGACCCGTCTGTGTGCCTCTGCAGGATAGTTAAAAGCGTGTGTTTTCTTCCGCGGCCCTGCGTCTGGATTCAGCTGATCTGAATCGTGGCGCAGGACCCAGTGTGACCTCGGTGTGCTTTCTCTCATCTAAAATAAAGGAGAGCAGGGGTCCAATCACTTCACCAGATGGAGGGGATAATGAAAACTCGTCTGGAAGAGCAGCTGCCCATGAAGGCGGCCAATGAAACCGCCGCAGAACATGCTAAGGAGACCAACTTGCTTTTCATACGTTGGCATGCGCTGGCTAAATCGTCAAGGTGATGACAGGGCCTTAAGCCACTGTGAACGACATACACATTCCTCTCAGGTGAGCGACCTCTTCCCTCTCGTATTATTTCGCCGCTCACATCCAGATGGCCTGCTACTTCCAGCCTTTGTGTTCATGAAAACAAAGGCTGGAAGTAGCAGACGACAATGTGTGCATTTCAGTATTTCATTAGGCGCATTGTTATTGAAGGCAGTCGATGTTACACAAGACTGGTTCCCACTGTTTGAAATCAAACATACTTTAATTACAAGTTCCGCTTCAACAGGAAAGAGGAAACAAAGATCAGCCCAACACATGCTGCGAGGTGAGGTGACACGCTGGTTTAGCTTGAGGCCGTTAAGGAAGGGACCTTCGATTCGAGGACGTTGATGTTATTTTGACACTGTTTTTTTCTGTCTTTTACAGATTTTTCTTGCTCACCCCCGTGCCGGTTTATTGTCCCATGGCCACGTCTTGGAAAAAAAGTTCATCTCGCCTTTTTGCTTTGCGATGAATACTAACCACTCAATTTCCTTGTGAACAGATAGTGCATCGATTGTTCGACCTTGTTGTCAGTTGAGACCAAGGTCTTAAATGAGATTGTCCGTTCATGTTATATTATCAAGTCTTGCTCAAGCCCAAGCAGTCTTTATGTGAACCTGGTTGAGTCCTGACGAGCAGCTTTTGTTAACTTGCCCCAATCCCTGTGATAAACTTGATAACCAAAACCGACCTCCACATATTATCAGTGATGGGTCGGTCACGAACAGTCACGAGCGGTACAAAGAGCCAATGAGAGACGTTTTTTGTTGTTCGTTTATTAAAGGAACAGGCCACCGTTTTTCCATACTGAGATATGTTCTTATCTGAGCTTAGATGAGTTGATGCGTACCTGTCTGGTCTTTGTGCGTGCCCATGGAAGAGCTTGGTCCCCCCCGTTTGGAGCTATAGGAATAAGCTGGGAGAGGTCAAATGCTAACAACATCTTTGGTTGTTTTGCGTGACTGAGCGCGCACACACAAAGACCAGACAGGTACGTTTCAACTCGTCTAAGCTCTGGTAAGAACATATCTCAGAATGGAAAAACGGTGGCCTGTTCCTTTAAGCTCCATATACACCACTCTGCACTAAGTTTGCCTTAGAGATAAAATAAAAAAAAGGAAAAGAGAATGGTGTCGGGGAGAGCGAGAGGTTAAGGTAAGGTGCTTTATTTGTCATTATACAACGAAATCTGCCCTCTGCATTTGACCCATCCTTCGACGCACCTGGGACTACCTGTAAGGAGCAGTGGGCGGCGGCTGTGCCACGCACAGGGCCCATCTCCAGATGTGAAGTGCACTCATTTAGCAGAAAACGAGGAAAAATGTTCGCCATGTTTAGTAGATTGATTTGTATAAAATGTCAAATGTTCATTTGCATCAACAAGTCAACACTGCACTGTTTCACTGCACTGTCCTCAAAACGGTTTTGTGTTTGTGTAGAACTGATGGAAACTAATAGTAGGTAAGGGGTGGGCACATTTCATCACGCAAACCTCCGGAATAAGGTATAATAATGAATAAAGAAATTTGGAAACTTCTGTTCCTTTTCCTTTCTTTATTGATTATAGTTGTTTTGTGCAGGGGGCCCTCGAAAGGCTCATTAGTCATGGCCTGGGCCTGCCAGACACTCCTCCTTTCTGTTCAAAAGAAGAACCGTCTGGACAGCTCCTCACAGCCTATCATTTCACGATATTACCCACATCGGTCCAATCACGCACCGAGAGGCGGGACTTCATTCCCCCAAGACGCGGAAGCCGTCACCACGCTCTACCAAAACAATAGAGATGGCGTGCGTGGCGAGTGACGATGTTTTCTTCTGCTCTTTCGTCTGTTTTAAATAATTTGGAAAGAAAACGCAATCCCTAAAACAAGCACAGAAGAAGCAAGAAACAGCGTTCGAAGCGTTCCTCGTAAATAAGGACGTTTTTGGAAAGGCTTCCTGACACTTGTTGCTGCGACTTATCTAGCGTTGCTCTGATTGGTTGATGTCGTCTGTCAATCACGCCCACCGGGAAATCGTTGAGATCATGCTTGCTCCCAGACTATGTCTTTGAAATATCTATGAAAAAGAATGTAGTTTGGCAGGCCAGGCAACATTAGACAAGCCATGAATCAAAATCTCATCTAAATGTGATGTGTAAATTTCGTAAACAAATAGAGCTAATTTGGGAGCCGGTCCAAATGATCCGGTTCACCAAGAAGAGCCGAAAATCCCATCACTATAAGCTGTACAAGGAGTTGTTATACCAGCAGTCGATCGATGCTTTATATTCAACATTGATAGAAACGTAACCAATTCTGATTTTGATCTCCACATGTCACGGTGATGTAGTACATGACCGCGCGTGTGGAAAAATAATGCGGCATTCAGCTCCACCTGATTAGCACACAAACACTGCCAGCCGGAATGATAATGTTTAATTCACCAGAGATACGCTTCATATTCGCATACGCAAAACATGCCATGAATATTCGTCAGCGAGAGTGTGCCATCGGCATGCCTTGTCACCTCCCTGTTCGTCCGCCGCGCCGCTTGCCTGATGTGTGGGGGCGGCAGATGCAGCGCGCCACTTAACGGGGAGAAAATTGAGTTCCCATTTCATTATATCTTTAATTAAAGTGCAGGAACTTACAGTATGCCGGTTGCATTTGCAGTCGGCGCGTGAATTCAACTCATTCTGACTTTTAATTTAAAAATTGCCATCCTCCATTACCTGATGGGGTAAGATGATAGCGTGTAAGTGCAGTGTGGTGGGCATCCGCACGGTGCTGAGGTGTACTCAATTGTCCCTGTGCCGTCACAATTACGGACGGTTAATAGAAAGGCCATTTAATAATGCACACCGCTAACCTTTAAGCCCCACACCACCCACTGTGACTGCAGCACAGTGCGTGTAAGTCCCGACTAGTATATTGTGGCTTTTTTGTGGAATATTAAGACTCTATACCTACAGTATAAAAAGAAATAAGTGACTTTTTCTCAAGGGTTATGTCTAATATCTAATTTATTTTTTGCCTTGCATTGACAGTGACATTTAATCTAAAGAAGCACTGTTTAATTAAACTTATTCAAGGCAAACTCATGTAGAGTGACAGTTCCAACATTGTGCATTATCGCAGAGTATCTGAATGACGTCACTGCTGATAACACACCCTGCAAAAGTCCTCTATGCTTCGTACAAACACTTTCGTATGCATTGCGTTCCAAATTTTTATACAAATTGTATTTCAGTGTCAAAAAGGTTAAAAAAAAAGGTTTTCAATGAAACTCATGGATGGTATTGTGTCTCAGGGCTCTTTGAATCACTGACATGAATCTCAGACGCCTGGGATATTTAGTTGTCAGGTTTAGCCCAGTTAAAGGAAAAACTAATGAAAAAGGATGCTCCACTTTATTAAGCAGACCACCATTTTCAAGCAATATGGGAAAGAAAAAGGATCTCTCTGCTGATAAAAAGCGTGAAATAGTTGAATGCCTTGGTCTAAGTATGAAAACCTTTGATATTTCATGAAAGATTAAGCTTAATCATCGTACTGATAAGAGATTTGTGGCACACTTGGGTTTGTGCAGATAAAGGCACAATATGGACAGTTTCGGCCAAATACATCAGATGAATAGAACAGCTGCTACAAGGCTACATTGGTGTGAAGTCACTGTTACTCGCACATTAGTTAGTTGGTGTTTGCCCCTTCCCGTAACACGGGACTGACCGATAGTGGAGTTTGGGTCTATAAGCTATTTGGGATTTTGTTGTCAGTGGAGCTGCATAAAAGGCATTGATATCGACAGTGCAGTCTTCACTATGCATTTCGTCGTGTAAAAAGCACGGGAAGATCAGCTAAATCAAACAATGACTTACTTGCTCAGGAGTAAACGTGGCTAGAATTGGGTCCAAATGTTCAACAGTCAGTCTAGCTTCACCAACAAAGTGTTTAGAACAGATGTCCTTTTAGACATTTTCATGGGAGAAATTCGGCTGAACCCGCTTATTTCTCGATTTCAAAGCTTGTATCTTGTATCTTATGACTCAGAGTATCTTGAATCGCTCTAACACAAACCACGGCTACAGTGCTTTGTTGTCACCATTATTCTGTGGTTTGGGCGGCTATTCAGCTGAAATTGACACAGGAATGCTAGTTGATTGTAGCGAGCACAGTGGAAATCAATGGAGTCAGACAGAGTTTGTCCGACGACAATGAGATTTGCACACACGTGTTGTCAGTCGAGCTATTATTAGCACAATCGGGACACCACACACAGCCCTATTCAGGCCTCAGTTAATGCCACCGAAGAGCGTTTAGCAAGGCTAGAAATTATTGCACAGGTTTTGTGAAGGTAATTTGATGGCTGAAGTGACGCCAAGGAGTGAATGGACCCTTCCTGGAAAAAGGAGCGAGTGAATATACTCAGGCATCCACTTAGTCTATTCAAGGTACAATTGTTTCCGAAGCTATTTGCACGCATAAGTGCAGGTTCAGAGTTTAACAGCCTCATTTCACCCACCGTGCGACTGTCAATAGCACTAATGGTTGTCTGAGCTAAAGGTCGATCTTTGAGATTAGCTTCAGGTTACATTCCCAATGACTTTGTATTTCTATTGACAAGTGCTTTGTTGCAGGAAGAGTAGAGAGACACAAAGGATATTTCAAGGGATATAAAATATATGGTAATAAAACAAGTGTAATTAATCTATTTGCTCGAAGTGGGTCAGATGTCTTTTGCATATAGCGCGTTTTTACTGAACATAGAAGTGAAGGCCAATAGAAGTGAAGGCCGCATCCTGGTACTTCAAAGGGCTTTTTTTAAACCATGGGGCGCATTAAAGGAATAGGCCACCGTTTTTATATACGAAGATATGTTCTTACCTCACTTTAGTCGAGTTAATATATCCCCGTCTGGTCTTTGTCCGCGCGCTCTGTCACGCAAACGGAGCACATACGCAGCCTCTCCCATATGTGACATAGCTCCGAAAAAGCTCACGATAGAAGCTACCAAGCTCTTCCACGTGTTCCCTATTTAAATAAAGTTACGTGAAGTGTTTTCATGCGAAGTATATTTACACAGAAATGTAACGTGTCGATTTTATAAGCAAATAAAAAGGGGGACTATATTGTGAGGCGTAATGATACGAGGAGCACAGCGTCCGCGTAGTAACTCCTAAAGACTTCCCCCGCTCACTTCCGTCAATAACCTTTAGGAGTTACTGCGCGGACGTTTTACTCCTCGTATCATTACGCCTCACAATATAGTCCCCCTTTTTATTTGCTTATAAAATCGACATGTTACATTTCTGTGTAAATATACTTCGCATGAAAACACTTCACGTAACTTTATTTAAATAGGGAACACGTGGAAGAGCTTGGTAGCTTCTATCGTGAGCTTTTTCGGAGCTATGTCACATATGGGAGAGGCTGCGTATGTGCTCCGTTTGCGTGACAGAGCGCGCGGACAATGACCAGACGGGGATATATTAACTCGACTAAAGTGAGGTAAGAACATATCTTAGTATATAAAAACGGTGGCCTATTCCTTTAAACTGGTGACTTATCCGTTTTTTGTTGACAAAATAAAACACGCATGTCAATGCTGTGAGATAGAGAGCAGACTCTTTTTCTCATGGTAACAGCAAGCTGGCCTCAGACAGGAATTTACAGTATCTGCGGACACTGAAGCAGGAGTTCAGCCGATGCTTTCTCTGTCCCTGCTGTAAGCATCTCTCGTCTCGACCCACAAAGTTTACATGGGTCTTCTTGTCTGTCACTGACCAGAGACCTGTCTGTGTTTAGTAGGTGCAGTCTCATGGAAAATAATAGTGCACATCAGACCGTTTCAGCAGCTTAAAGGAACAGGCCACCGTTTTCACATACTGAGATATGTTCTTACCTGAGCCTAGACAAGTTGATGCGTACCTGTCTGGTCTTTGTGTGTGCCCTCAGTCATGCAAAGAGATGTTAGCATTTCGCCTCTCCCAATGATTCCTATAGCTCCAAATGGGGGTGAAGTTGGAAGCTACAAACGGGCCAAACAAAGACCAGACAGGTATGATCAACTTGTCCAAGCACAGGTAAAAACATATCACAGTATGGAAGAACTGTGTGCCCTCAGTCACGCAAAACGACCAAAGATGTTGTTAGCATTTGGACTCTCCCAGTATATTCCTATAGCTCCAAATGGGGTGAAGTTGGAAGCTACCAAGCTCTTCCACGGGCACAAAGACCAGATAGGTACGCATCAACTCCGCTAAGCTCGGGTAGGAACATATCACAGTATGGAAAAACGGTGGTCTGTTCCTTTAAGAGTGTCTAAGAGATTACACTCCATGACCTCTGACTTATTGCAGCTTCAGTAATACGAAAAAATTAACTTAATTCTTGCTTGTGATTATTCAAAGCTCATCTGACTTCCAAAACTTCCCTAGGCCTTGATTTGGGGATGCATCAATATGTTTTCATTCTTAACATCATACCAATTGTAGAATTTTTAATCTAAAAAATGTGACTAGTGTCTGACAACCAGATGTGACAACAAACTCAGGTCAGCAGATCTGAGAGGTTTAAGAAACAATGTGTGAACCTTTGTGTGGGCACTAAGTCAGTTAGCTTAGAGTTTGTTTTGTAATTGATGACTCGCCTAGTAGCCTCCCGTCCCAGCAAATGTTCCATACGAACGACCGTTATTGTTTACTTCCGCGATGTTCTGGTGAATGGTATGCAACGGTTTTATAAAATGACTGATTTGCTACTGCACTGCCCTGTTAGTGAACATTGTTTTTGCCCATCATAGAACTACTGTTTTTTATTCAAAACAGTAATTTGCCAACCACAGCCCCTGGTCGTGACGATGTGCCGATCGCTCGTATTCCTGACACCATTGAGCACTATCGACACATTGCTTATGGCTGAGCAAAAAGCTCTTACTGTAGACTTTTACTTCACCAATGTGTCAGGAAAAGGCCTTCCACATCCAATTAAGTGCCCCCTGGCAGTGAGAGTCAGCATTTCCCAGGTGAAAGAACCAGCACTTTTAGCCAATTGATGCCAAAGTGGCCAAGGCTTGAAGCACGAAAAAACAAAACAAAAAAAACATTGTGGTGCAGTATTTGTACATGAAATAATACACACTCAGTTAACCAGTGTCAGTTTAATGGTTTAAACTCTAGTATTAATGTAAAACTGATGGCCAGTTGACTTCAATGCAGGCAAATATTAACGCTTTGGCGTAATATAAGCTTAAAAGGTTGATGTTTTGCATCCTGTACATATTTTTTGGAAATTGATTTCAGGAGGCTTCTCCCTTAACCAGTGGTGGCTGGTGATCGATGTGAAGTGAACACCAGGTTGTATTTGGAGCATTTTATTTCATAATTTTATGGGGAACATTATCAAAAGACTAAATAAAGAAGCATGAAAATATGTTTTTCTTACAATGAAATGAAAGTGCAAAGATAATCCCTATACATGTTTCTGTTTTGCACCACTAAGAGTGAGATGATTTGTGTTTTGTACCAACAGAACCAGAACAATATTTTCAGGGTTTCTCTTTGATTTCATGTACAGTCAGAAATAACAGCGCAACTTACATTTTGAAGAGTCCTCCCCGTAGCACCTGCAGCCCCCCCTCTGAGGTTTCAAAAGTTCAACCTTGCCTAGGGCGCCTACTTGGCTTGGGCTGACCCTGTATCTGTCTGGGCAGCAGCCTATCAAACATAACCCAAACCAATAATCTTTAACACCCTCTTGCGTCCAAATTTTCCGGTCTGAAAATGCTGTCAGTGATCTTCAGCAGAACTCGGTAAACGGTGCACTCTCGCTGTTCCATTGTTTGATAAAGGTCTAAAGTTTTGTGCCGGTCTTGGTGTCCTTGTGTAATTTTCTTCCCACACCCCCGGAGCCTACCAGCGGGACGCCAGAACAACAAAGTGCATCGGCCATGTTGATCTCCTTCCCCTGAGCGTGATCTGAAACGGCGCTTGGGTCAGTGGGCTGCGTTTCTGTGTTGTTTCGCTGACACAGGTCCTCATTAGAAGCGCGGGCTGATTAAAAACAAGCGCGTGTCGTCATTGTTGCCTCTTCTCGTCGTCTCGGCTTCTTCTTTCATACGTCCTGTTTCGCGCAGCTGGTTCCACATCAAATGGTTCTATTTGCATAAAGCAAAACGGCAGCTCCAGCCGACCTTCTTTAGCCAGCTCATGGTTCTGCAGCCTCTTAATGATTGCTGACAAAAAGGGTAAAAAAAAAAGTATTGTTAGTAGCTGAAAAGAGTAGATTTTTTGCAAGGAGTTTAGAAATATATACTTTTTGTGTTGTTGTCTGATGTGCTTGACAAAAGAAAACACTGATGCGCTAGCCTTAATCATTACCCAGACAATGTTGTTATATATTGTAGCTTAAACTTTATATAATGGCTGCTAATCTGCAAACCTACTGCTACCAAGGACATCACTCACTGACACACCAAACTCATACATTGGCAAGGTGGGTGAAGTGTCTAGCATATACCTATAGGAGCTGGGATTCATGGAAGAACACTAAATCAGCTCATTAGTACTAATAACTTCTACTTTATTTAACTTCTACTTAGAAGTTTGGTTTTGTATGTTGCAGTCTTTCCACTCTTCTGTTTTATCTGGGTTTGGGACTCAGAGACAGGAGTCTGAACAGAGATGCCCAGACTTGCTCTCCAGGCAGGCGACCAGGAACCACCTCAGCTTCCACCTTCCGCTCGACATGAAGAAGCAGCGGCTCTATTCCGAGCTCCTCCCTGGTAACTGGACTCCTCACTATCTCTAGGGGTACGCCCAGCCACCCTGTGGAAGAGACTCATCCGTCAATATGGGTAAATCCACTGAGGTCACAGAAAACGTACACATTATCTGTCTCACTCAGTGTGTGTGTTTGCACTAAAAGTTGTTGGGGAGACTTAACCTCTTACCACCCGCCTAAACCAAATGGATTCTGTCCTCTTTGGCTATTATGACACCTCATTTGAAAGCTAAGACCCACAAAACTGATCTTTTTCCTCGCGTTGTTGCTGTGTTGTGTCACCTTTTGTATGTTTTTTCTTTTTTCCATTTTTGTCACTTTTTGTTGTTTTTGTCACTTTTTGTTGAGTTTTTTGTAATTTTTTATTGAGTTTTTGTCACATTTTTGTTGAATTTTTGTCACATTTTTGTTGAATTTTTGTCACATTTTTGTTGAATTTTTGTCACATTTTTGTTGAATTTTTGTCACATTTTTGCTGAGTTTTTGTCACATTTTTGTTGAATTTTTGTAACATTTTTGTTGAATTTTTGTTACTCTTTGGTTGAGTTTTTGTCACATTTTTGTCACATCTTTGTTAAATTTTTGTCACATTTTTGTTGCGTTTACATCCTTGTTTTCTTCTCATTTTTTGTGGCTATTTTGGTGCTTTTGTCCCAAGAAGCTTTTTGATTAGGGTAAAGCCAAACTGGAGAAAATGGGATCCGTTCAGGTGGGAGTTAAGAGGTTAAAGGTCACTAAAATATGCATGAAGGATTTAGCTATGTTTTTGATCAAGAAACAATATTGTAGCATGGTAGAAAGCTCTCGACAGACAATTTTGCATAATATCTTTCTCTAGTTAAAGTCTTTGGCTTGGGAGGCATGGGAGGATGTCAGCTGAGCATTCCCCTGCTGTAGCAAAGTGAAACATCCTTAACTCAATTGACCGAGTCCATTTGACAATATTTGAAAATCTCTTCGACAATAGATCGTCCCAGGATGACTGAGAGCCTACACAAACAAACTCCGTAATAACTGGGTTTCAATGCCAACTTCAATTCTGTTGGTTCCCCACAGGGCTCAGTTTTAGGCCTGTTGCACTTTACAAACCTTCCTGAATGTACTAATGGAAGACACCTTCCCTTTCCCTACCTCCTCCATTAACAGCCATGAGCCACATGCAGTACATTTGCATCCCCTAATTGCTATCATTAGCTGTGTTTGCTAATTCAGCCATTTCCCACTTGGGTCTGGAGCTTAGCGCGCACACACCGCTGACTCCACCATGTCACGGCACATTGCGGGTGCACATGTCAGAGCCTATCTTCCCGAGATGTTTACAGGTTGTTCTCCTGCTGGCTATGCATGACTGCTTTATATCACCTGTAATGAGATTATGCTATTTTTATGAAAAGCGCAGACAGGCAGAAGCAGTTCTTTTTTTCTCCCTTCTCCTCCCATGACCTTGAAATGCTCGTTTGTTTGGTATTTACATTGCACGTGCGGCGGCATGGGCGGACGCGATAACAGATGGAGGCTTCCACATATGAGCAGCCAAGCTTTGCCGGCAACGTGATATTTCGTACAACGGCTTAATATATTGGCATTCTCGGAACACCGCTGAATCTAATAATAACCAGGTGCAATATGCCCGTTGTTTGGAGTGGGAACGGGCTGAATTATGTAGGAGGCTTTCAGGTAGCTTATGATATAATATATGTGACCCATCACGAGAACGGGCGACACAACTCGGTTTTGGGGCATTTTGAGTGGAACAGAGCTTGTGAAAGTGTCATCTCCAAAGTTCCCAACAATGTGTAACAAATGGAAATCTGATAATATGAGAAGATGTGGCAAGTTGAATTTAGGAACTGGAAAAATGTCAAAGAGAGGAATCGGCCTCTAAACTTTTGGGCGGTTCTCACCTCTCTCGGAGTGACAATAGGACTCATTTACATCTCATTTAGAAAAGCCATGATTTCACTCATTCAAACGCACATAAACTGATCCACAATAAGCGTATAAAACTGCCTTTTTTGCGTGTTCGCTAAAGGATGTGTCAACAACGCAAACCAAAGCAGCGGCGCCTCCTCCCCAAACAACAAAAGGAAACGGGAGTCGAGCGTATTCTAACGTGGAAACAGGCGGATGTTTCGTTGACAGAGCGAGACATCAGAGATCAACTCAAACGCAAAATAACAAAAACACAGCCTACTGTTTGGTGCTTTTGTGGGCAGCTTTTTTGAACGCTGAAGCTGCCGTGGCCAAAGTGTTCTTGAGTCCTGTCTGGTGAGCAAAACAGTGTCTCTGTCCTTCTGTCGCAGCAATGAAATGAAATGAAAGTGCAAAGAAAATCACTATATTATTTGCCAAACATGTTGTAGCGTCCACGGTTTACCCAGTCTGTAAATATACACAGACAAAGTCACGCCCGACTGCACGCTCCGAAGTCTCCCTAAACAGGCCGGTTTCAACCTAAAGGTTTACGCTTTTAAATATACCATTACTGCTAGCTTTAAGGGGCTAGATGCAAGTTAGCCATTTTATACTCACTACTGCCACCTCAGGTCACACGTGTAACTGCAGCCTCTATATTAAGCTCATGCATGCTCACTTCGGACCCGAACACCTTTTTGAGTGACAGTGCAGGATTGTCGAGGCAGTTTTGGTGAATATGTCTGGGCTCATTCGACACCTTAGGACATTGTTGGAACATGTAGGGGAAGGAAAATACTTAATTTTAACATTTTTAAACTCTGTATAGTCCCTTTAAACATGTAGAGGTTTCTTCGTGGCTTCAACTGAACGATTCTGCAAAAAAGCGATTAATTATTCATTAATACATTTTTTCTCGAAACTTGGGCTGCCGACTTGTGTCTCTGTTCTAGTGATTGGCCACATATGTTTTTAATAAGTTTTTATCGCTAAACAGCAGCATTCTTACAGTGAGCTTTGAGGAGATGTTCGATTCTGTGTACAAAGACACGCAGTCGAATAAAACCATAAAACAATAGGCACAGGACAAGAGTTATGTACAGTCCCCTGCATTTACATTACAAACATATAAAGCAAGACACTACACTGAGAACAAACCATGGAAGCCCATGTGGTACAAAGTAAAAAGTTATAATAATAAAGAGTGTATTCTTGCGTAAACAGAAAACGTCTACAGTAGAGGATATATTTCCTAGATACTTTCGTATCTGAAAAGTAACTCTTCAGTTTCCATGGCTATTGTTTGAAAGCCTTTCAAAAAGCTTTGATGGTTTCTTATGTCATTTTTCAGAGTATTTTCATATTCTGCTTTCTGGGTCACTTGCACCGCTAAAGGCACAAAAAGAAAAGAAAACATTTGGCTTAGTTTCCCCCCAGATCTTTACAATCCATCAAGCAGAGGAGGTTGAAGGAATTAATATCCAACATGGCCTCATTGTGTTGAGCTATTTTTGTGATGTTTTAGCCATTCTGCTATAAATATAAAATCCCCATGCTCCTACTCGCACCTAAAATATAACCGTTTGGATGTTTCAACTGATGCAACTGTTCTTACCAAACACCGAAATCTGCCTCCAAGACATGTTTTTAGTGAAAGCTATTATAGTTAACTGCTCAGGTGATGGTGCATGGACTCTAAGAAACTCTGAGCAGCATGTTTTGGCGACATCATTGGGGGGAACAGAGTGATCTGAACTTTTGAAGAGATGCCCGCCTCCAGCAACCCCATAAATAGAATAAAATGTCAGTCAGGCGAACCAGACAAAGGAGCAACTGCTGGTAAGAGAGACACCAGTGCCCATGTGATTTATCTGACAAAGAAGACAGCCGACTGTATCAGTGTAGTGTAAGCACTAACCTACCATCAACAACAAGTAGTTGTGGTTCCATCAAGGAATTGCGCAACTTGAAAATTCACATTTCCTTGCCTGGTTTATCTGTCCCCAGCCTTACCTCAGCCTTATGTCCATTGCATCCATTGTTTTACCTTGAGTGTGTATTGTGTGCATGTGTGGTGTGTCTCTGGGGAGGTGGTGGGGGGAGTGTGAATGCGACAATGTGTTTGTATCTGTGGAAGGAGGTGGGTGTGAGAGAATGTTTTTAAATCTGTAAAGCACTTTGTGTTCCATGACATGCATGAAAAGCGCTATATAAATAAAATAGAGATCGGGAATGTGATGTCATATCGCTAAGCATTATGGGACTAGCAGCAATTGTAAACTAATGGAGGTTTTAAAAGTTAATATACTGGAGTTATTGTTCATATTAAAACACTTGGACACCACAGTGAGTTAGATGTATTTACCAGCAGTAACTTAGCAGCTAACGGAGCTGTTCCACTGCTTTCTTCTCCACTTTTTATACTGTTTTTAGCTAATGTTGTTCAATGGAAATGTATGCTAACAGCTGCAAAGATGGCTGATCTCCATGGTAACTGTGGACTTTCCCGAACTCGATTGATTGGTTGGTTGGTTGGTTGGTTGGTTGGTTGGTTGGTTGATTGATTGGATGAACAAAAACGATCCCAGAAAGACTTTTCTAGGTTTTCTAATGAAGGTCAGGCAGCATCTGCATCTTTAGGCAGGTTACTAGTCGGCCAACTTGGTCCTTTAGTTGCAATGCACTGTTGTTAGAAGGAACGCAGTGGCAAAGACAGCGCATCTGGTATAATATTTTAAACCTGATGATAACCTGCGACTGATTCTTCATCGCTTCTGTCCACACTAGTCAAGGTATGGTCCACCAATAGTCACGTGTCCTTTTAATTTGCTACGTCAAACCTTATGCAGTACATTTAAATGAAAGCTGGTAAGAGCAGAGAGACCTTATTGTTGTTTAACTTTTGTAAACATTTGTAAAATCTAGCACAATGGCCGTGGTTTTCGGTGAGACTTTTTAACCCCACGGTTTATGTATTCATGTTGGACGATGTCTGCATTTGTGTTGAGGGATGTCTCAATTGTTTGGATTGTCTCAATGCAAATTAATTTCTTTGCGAGGACAATAAATTCCCCACCCGCCTTTAAAACAACTGTTTGTCTAGGATTTATATTACAGCAAAGCAAACACAAAGCACAGCCATTTCAAGGTCACTTATGTTGTTTAGGATTGATCTGCATTAACACGTCACCATGACCGCATGTTCCTGGATGCGTCAACAATAAAAATGCTCTTGAATGACATTGCTCTGTCTACATCAACGATGATGACCGTGTATAGGCCTACGTGTGTTATATGCAGAAAAGGTACTCCTCTCTCAAACCATGTCTTCTCCATAACTAGTATTTTGACATCTTTATCCTCAAATGTCCCCTCCTAGAACCGCCACCTTAACGTGGTGGAGGGGTTTGACCACCCGAATGATCCTGGGAGCTCTGTTGTCGGGGGATTTGTGTCCCTGGTAGAGTCTCCCATGACAAACAGGTGCTCGGTGACGGGTCAGACAAAGAGCGGTTCGGAAGCCCCTTATGAGAGAGCAACAGGCCCAGGTTAGAACCATGAGGCCGTACTTCTGTGGACCCACCACCTGCAGGAGGAGCCATAAGGGGCTGGTGCAATGTGATTTGGGCAGGAAAAGTGGAAGAAGATGATGGATGGATGGATGGATGGATGGATGGATGGATGGATGGATGGATGGATGGATGGATGGATGGATGGATGGATGGATGGATGGATGGATGGATGGATGGATGGATGGATGGATGGATGGATGGATGGATGGATGGATGGATGGATCCTCAAAAGTGTGGTTAGTGGCTTGCTGCTTACTTTGCGGTGCTGGGGGTCAGAAGCCTCTGCAAAAAAGGAATGAACCGTCCTCAACTCAGCCAAACTCGTTCCGGTCAACTACAGTTGTGCTCAAACGTTTACATACCCTGGCAGAGGAACCACTATCCAACTGGAACTGGATGATAAGAACTGAAGCTCCAACAGGGACTGGACGTTCTACTGCGGTCTTGGCCCTGTCTACAGAAGGACTCCCATCAGCCCTGGGTCTATTTGGCTGTCCGTCCATGGGATCGATCTCTCCTTCTGTGGTTCTCCTGTAGGTTTCTATTTTCTCTTACTGGGTTTTTGAGGTTTTCCTTGCCAGGTAGGAGAGTCTAAGGATGAGGGATGCCCCAGGCACGTCTCCATCTACTGCTGACTGCTTGTTTGCACAAAACCTTTGTTGGACATTATGTTAAATTTACTTGGACATTACATTGTTTTGCTTTGATTCATTGTTTTAGTGTTTGGTGCAGCCCTGTGAGGAAACTCCAGTAGTGATATTGGGCTATACAAAACAATTGATTGATTGAGTTTCACCACATTCACCGTGGTTACATGAACGAAGGGACTGCATTTGAGTTTACACACTGGGGGAGACCCGGGCGGAGACCATGTGTGTTTAAGACCTTGCAGTTAAGTTGCAAATGTCAACCGGAAATGTGGTGCGCATAGTAATCAACTCCTTGATGGCCGGGAGTTGCGCCGCTGCCCTCCTGCAGGATTTGTCACGCAACAAAGACAAGATTGGTTTGGCCTTGGTCTCTTTTGGGGGGAAAAACGGTTCAAAAACAAACCCAAAGGTGGGAAAATTGAGAGAATCAAAGCTGTAGATAAATGCGCTAACCACTGAGCCACTGCCACCTTTTTTTTTTTCTTTTTTTGTTTTACAGCGTCTGGTATTCCCACAGTGAGAACACCTGAGTAATGATACCTTACATTAGCCCTTATTTGTCCAACTGGTTTGGGCTAGATTTGAAAAGGTGACTTTAAGAATATGTGAAAATTGAACAGATTGGTTGAACGTTCTGCAGAGTGAGCACGTTTTCTATAGTTGGCTACGGTGAATTATCTTGAACTACGACTAGCATTAAAATCATTATAACACAATCTGATATAGCTTTAATTATCAAAACAGGTCTTGTTTTTTTCTTAAGCTCAATTGTTATTTATGTTTTAAATGAGTTTGCTAATTGTGTCCTTGCTTTCATGAATTTAATTATAAGAGAGAGACAACTACTATATTAACAACAACATATACACTTTCTACTAATTACAAGCCCAAAGTAAGTCACTACAGATCCACCGACTGGGCTGTTCTGGTGTCAGAATTCAACATTAGTTCATACTGTACAGTCCATGTGACTTTATTATTGGCAATAACAAATATATATACATTTAACCATGCAAGGTCATGTATATCTTAAAGCATGCATTTTCTGACAGGCCAGAGCTGCCTTTTCCGACATTCGGCAATCATTATGGCATGTTTCTGTGAGCGTGTCCTCGTGACAGTGCAGGTGACGGTCTTCTGCTGTGATTTACAGTCTAATGTGAACACCCATTCCCAATGCAGTCCCCCCCATTCTCTCTCAATGAAGGTCCTGACACCTACGAACTACGCTTGTATCTTTACTGCGTGACCTCCATCAGTCCTGGCTCTTATCGTCTCTGGTCCAGTGTCAGGGTATCAGGACCACAGGATTATTATGCTAAAGGATCTGTACCTGACTTCATTTTCTTTTTGTAGGAAAACATTATTTTTGCCTCATAAATGTTGTTAAAGTAGTATTTTGTGAAAGAATAAGCCTGATGCCTGAAGTTTGCGCTGCATTATGATTTGTTGATGTTGCGTATGGTCAACCCATATAGTCAATATGTGACTAAAAGGGGTTAAAGGAACAGGCCACCGTTTTTCCTGAGCTTAGACGAGTTGATGCGTACCTGTCTGGACTTTGTGTGTGCCCGTGGAAGAGTGTGGTAGCTTCCAACTTCACCCCCGCTTGGAGCTATAGGAAAATACTGGGAGAGGCCAAAAGCTAGCAACATGTTTGGTCGTTTTGCGTGACTGAGCGTACGCACAAAGACCAGACAGGTACGCATCAACTCGTCTAAGAACATATTTCAGTATGTAAAAACGGTGCCCTGTTCCTTTAGAGGGACTGTTCGGAGTATAAAAATGTTAAAATTATGTATTTTCATCCCCCTACATATTACAGCAGTGCCCTAAAGTGTAGAATGAGCCCAGATCTATTCACCACAACTGTCACTGGTCTGAAGTGCCGTCATGCACGAGCTTAATATAGAAGGTGCAGTTACGCGTATGACCTGAGGTGGCAGTAGTGAGCATAAAATGGCCAACTTGCGTCTAGCCCTGTTAACGTTTATTTCCAGACTATTCACATCGGTGGTGCCCAAAGTGCTGCCCGGGGACCAAATGCGGCCCTCAGACCAATTTATGATGGCCCCCAAGCTTCTTGTTGAATAGTCTTTTTATCGGCTTGGTGCTTTTTACTGCAAATTGAACCACCATTGAACATTTTCAGTAAAACAAATTGAGCTTCCAAGTCTAAATAAAAGTGTGGAGCACAGTTAAAACCTCTCTAAAATGCGCCCAGTTCAATGTAACACTGCAATGACTTACTGGTTCGTGGCCTTAACGCGGTATAAACCTCAATATACGGCCCTCGATGAAAAAGTTTGGACACCCATTGACTGTACACATTGTAGACTCTCACTGAAGGCCTTCATTTATGAACAAACACAAATGGAATTCTGTTTTAATCCCAAAAAAAGTGAAATAAATTCTTCCAAACAGCCGCCTTTTCCTTTGATTACTGCTTTGCATAGTTTTGACATTTTCTCACAGGGCTTCACAATAGAGTCTCCAGAAATGGTTTCCACTTCACAGACTGTTAAAGCATTTCAGGGATGCCCTTATGAAGCTCATCGAGAAAATGAGAATATTGAGAAAAAAGGGTGGCAGTCTTGAAGAATTTAAAATATGATTGTGACATTCTGATTTACAATGCATCTAGAGTTCAGAATCAAATGTATTTTGATTTGCATGATTGATTGATTTTGCATTTCACATACGCTAGTCCAGTATTTTATATTTCAAAATCTCCATTAGTTTATATGAATGGAATATATCCCTATTCTCAGAAGACCTATCGGTTTTGAGGAAACAACCCGAGCTCTATAGTATTCGTTTAATAGGATACAATTAGACCCCTGGAACTGTTCAAGGTCATGCATCATTCCTCATTTATTGCAGCACGCTTCCTGACAGGCTTTAGCTGCCATTACGTTCCTTCCCGCCGTGAGACTTGTGCATGCTCTTGAATGACATTTGGCAATCAACATCCCAGCTTACAAGCCATCAATGTGACACCGCCTCAGTTCTGCAGCTGTGATTTACAGTCCCCCAATAAGACCGACCATTTCCACCGCGGTCTCTTCCCCCGTTCGCTCTCAGCGAAGGGTCCTGACATCCCCAAACTGCTTCGGCGTCTTGTCTGCGTGACCTCCATCAGTCCCCGCTCACACTTTAAGTGATTCTCATCAGCTCCGGCCCGGTGTCAGGGCATCTGGGTTACTATCACAACGGCTTAAGGGATGAAGACCACTGTTGAGCAAGTGGCAGCGCACACTTACTGGATTCCGATCACTCCTGTCAGGGGGGGATTATCGCCGGTGATACCCTTGACCTCCTGCAAGGCTCCTGGGGGTAAGCTGCCAGCCGTTAGAGCCGTACGATTGTGGAAGCGCACCGTAGGTGACAAAAAGCCGGCCCGTTCAGGAGTGAGTGACCTCTACGAGCGGATCCTCAGCTCCCCTCCCTGCGCAGATGGAACCGATTTCCATTTTATAAATCCTCTCATCTGATGGGGACGTGGTCTGTATTGTTCCGGCACAGGAAAGCAATGAATGTACAATGCACTCTTCTATTCATTTTCCGTTTTGCTATGAAAACAAGGTGATATTGATTTTCAGGACGTATCTTCCTTCAAAGGCACTCAAGGCACCTCAAAACAATGACTATAAAACAGTGTTTTCAGATGAATGCTTTTGTCTTCAGGCGTAAGGCTAAACAATCGACTGTAGGTAGATTTTCTGAGAGGTTGGAGGCACTGGTACGGAGCTTATACGGTTTGAGTGTAACACACAGTGTAACACAATTTACCAGATATAAATATTGCAAGAACATTCATTGTACAACTGGAACTATTTAGAATGTACAATACATGGGCTAGTGTTCACACATGTGCAGTTCGACTGTGGATTTGATGTTTTAGTGTTTATTATTTATTGCACTTTGGTAGCTTTGGCAGTTTTTAACGTGCTCTATACATAAAATGATGGATCTCTTGTGTTGACATTGTTCATGTCAACATCTTAACTCCCGCCTGAACCGAGAGCATTTTCTTCAGTTCAGCTTTACCCAAATCCTGTAGGCCAGTGTAACACCTTGAAAGCTAAGATCTATAAAGCTCATGTAAATGGATCTTTTTCCTCACGTCATCAGATTTTTTTCCATCTTTCTTTCTTCCATCCGTCATATTTTTGTCGTTTTTTCGTCACTTTTTTGTCATTTTTTTGGTCTTTTTTTGTCACATTTTTGTCACATTTCTGTCATTTTTTCATCACTTTTTTGTCATTTTTTGTCATTTTTTTCGTCACATTTTTGTCATTTTTTCGTCACTTTTTTGTCACATCTTCATCATTGTTTTTGTCTCAGTTCTGTCGCTACTTTCACACCTTTTTTCCAGAAGCTTTTGGATTGGGGTAAAGCCAAACTGGAGAAAATGTGCTCGGTTCAGGTGGGAGCTAAGGGGTTAAAGGAATAGTTCACCGTTTTTCCATACGGAGATATGTTCTTGCCTGAGCTTAGACGAGTTGATGTGTACCTGTCTGGTCTTCGTGCATGCCCATAGAAGAGCGTGGTCTCTTCCAACTTCACCCCGTTTGGAGCTATAGGAATACAGTGGGTGAGGCCAAACGCCAACAACATCTTTGGTCTTTTTGCGTGACTGAGGGCACGCACAAAAACCAGACTGGTACGCTTCAACACGTCTAAGCTCAGGTAAGAACATATCTCAGTATGGAAAAATGGTGAACTATTCCTTTAACATGAACAGGACGAGTTTAAAATATAATATCTATGTTGTTATGCCCGACTCAAAGCAACGGAAAGTTTATTCACAGAAAGGATAGAAAACATAAGTGAACAAAGATCAAGGCTAACAAAACACAACTAAAGAGAGAAGTCACACCTTCGTCTTCGCCGAAGCTGCAGCACAGTCCGGCCGTGACAATATAATAATGTAACGTGTGGTGAAAGGTGTGAAACATGCTTATAAAGTCATCCCTGGACGAGATCTGGACGTGAGGAATCCGGCCACAGCTAACAAGCAAAACAAAAGCAAGGACAACTTTACAACTGGTTTCAAAGAAAGTTAAACGTTACACTTATGACACCATTATGGGCTTTATGACAGGCCCTGGTACACTGTGGAGGCTTGTTGCTGCTGTTTCCTGCCTTTTTTGGGATAAATACACTGCGTTCCAAATTATTATGCAAATTGGATTTTTGTGTCAAAAAGGTAAAAAAAAAAACAATAATAATGAAACTCATGGATGGTATCGTGTCTTGGGGCTCTATGAATCACTGACATTAATCTCAGAGACCTGGGATGAGTAGTTGTCGGGTTAAGCCCAGTTAAGGGAAAAACTACTGAGAAAGGGTGTTCCACTTTATTATGCAGATCATCATTTTCAAGCAATATGGGAAAGAAAAAGGGACTTTCTGCTGATGAAAAGCGTGAAATTGTTGAATGCCTTGGTCTAGGTATGAAAACCTTCAATATTTCATGAAATGTTAGGCGTAGTCATCATACAGATAAGAGATTTGTGGATGATTCAGACACACTCCGGTTTGTGTAGATAAAGGCACAACATGGACGGTTTCTGCCAGACAAACACATCAGATTAAGAGAACAGATGCTACAAAGCAGCATATAGGTATTTGAAGCTGCTGGTGCCTCTGGAGTCCCCCGAACATCAAGATGTAGGACCCTCCAGAGGCTGCAGTTGTGCATAAACCTTCTATCCGGGCCTCCCCTAAACGGTTAATTGAATGTTCATGAACAGAAACGGCTGCAGTGGCTCAGAAATACATGAGGACTCATTTTCAAACAGTCTTGTTCACTGATGAGTGTCGTGTAACCCTGGATGGTCAGATCAATGGAGTAGTGGATAGTTGGTGAATGGCCACCATGTCCCAACAAGGCTGCGACGTCAGTAAAGAGGTGGCAGAGTCATGTTTTGGGTCAGAATCATGGTGAGAGAGCTGGTCGGCCCCTTTAGGCTCCCTGAAGGTGTGAAAATGCTACAAAAAGAAGAGCCGTGCTTTCCTGAACAAAATCCTCTTGCCTCATGCATGACAACGCACCATGTCCTGCTGTAAAGAATACCTCTGCATCACTGGCTGCTATGGGCATAAAAGGAGAGAAACTCATGATGTGGACCCCCTCCTCCCCTGACCTCAACCCTATTGAGAACCTTTGGAGCCTCAACAAAAAAAACTTCTATGAGGGTGGGAGCCAGTTTTCATCCAAACAGCAGCTCTGGGAGGCTATTCTGACATCCTGCAAAGAAATCCAAGCAGAAACTCTACAAAAACTCACAAGTTTAATGGATTTAAGAATTTTGAAGCTGCTATCACACAAGGGCTCCTATGGTAAAATATAACTTGACCTGTTAATATTTTTTTGATTGAAATAGCTTTTGATTTCAGTAAATATGACCTCCTAATGCTACAAATTCAACAAATGACCATTTTCAGTTAATTACAAGCTTTAAAATGTATTGAAACGATGAGTTGCATAATAATTTGGAACAGTGGATTTTGAGGTTTTTACTATATTTATTTTTGAAAAAAATACTGTTATCACTAGCAATTTTTTTCCACCACATTTAATTGATCCTCTACCAGCTAAAGACTTGAAAATTATGCTGACTCTCATTTGAGTTTAGAATTTAGAAAATCTTAGAATCTTGTCATTTGCATAATAATTTGGAACGCAGTGTAAACACAGTCTGACGCTGAGCTGCCGTAATTGATTGTCTCTCGAATATTGATTGACATTAATGTCCCACTGACCACAAGAGGCTGCCTGATGGGATTGTTAAGAGGCTCCAACAAAAGTCAAGCCGGCTTATTTATTTGATTTTTTTTTGCAATGTCAAACTTGTGAAAAATGTGTTTTAAAATGTGCTTTAATGTTAAGAGATGGAAACAAAGCTTTTGAAAGACAATCCACCCTCTTTAAGGTTGATCATTTAGTTAAAATAGAAGATGTAAGTATAAATTGTGAGTTAATTGGGACATGCTCCAGATAGAAATTCCCCTTGGCTTTTCCAGCCTCATAACCGGCTGACACCCAGTGCAGGTGCTCCTTTTCCGAGAAGAAACCGTGAGGGAGGCAGTTGTTCTGTATCAGCTTTAAATCCATTTGTATGCTCAATCCCTCAAACGGCATACCATTACCTTGAGCACCCCGATTGAGATATACAACTCAAAATCTAACCTGACAATCCGGGGAATTGGTACCACCAGGAGATAGGACACTTCGCGGAGGTCCAGGCATCCCGAGTGACGCAAGCACCCATGATTTATGACACACCCGTGCAGCGTGCGCGCAGCAGAAACATGTAAGTGGACTTTGGGATTGCCTCGGTTACTTTTCCTACCCTACTTGGCAGTTAATGGATGGGCTTTGTTCCACTTAGATTTCTCTCAAGGACTCTCCTCGGACAGCGCTCCTGTAGGACCGACGGCTCCAGTCAATCTTAAAGTAATTACAGGTTTGACTGGGCAGGCCTCCCGTCTTACTTCACGGCACGTGGGAGGGGGGGGGGGGTCTGCGGTTGGTAAATTCTCAAAGGGGGCTCCGAGACCACCTGAGACCGGCTAGGAGTAATCCACGTGATCAAAAAGCACCAACGCAACTCTAGCCTTCGATCGTGTGCACACAGGTGCACAGGTATGAGCATCTTCGGTGGATAAGGGGGCACAGGGAAAAAATAAATACATTTAGGGATATCAATTTGAAAAGTTTGTTTAACCTCTCACCACCCGCCTAAACCGAATGCCTTCTGTCCTCTTTGGCTATAGGCCTGTGTAACACCTCATTTGAAAGCTAAGACCCACAAAACTGATCTTTTTCCTCGCGTTGTTGCTGTGTTGTGTCACCTCTTTTATGTTATATTTTGTGGGTTTTTGTACTTTTATTGTTGAGTTTTTGTCAAATTTTTTGTTGCATTTTTGTCACATTTTTGTTGCATTTTTGTCACTTTTTGAGTTTTTATCACATTTTTGTTGAATTTTTGTTGAATTTTTGTCACAATTTTGTTGCATTTTTGTCACATTTTGTTGCATTTTTGTCACATTTTTGTTGAATTTTTGTCACTTTTTGTTGAATTTTTGTCACATTTTGTTGAATTTTTGTCACATTTTGTTGAATTTTTGTCACATTTTGTTGAATTTTTGTCACATTTTTGTTGAATTTTTGTCACTTTTTGTTGAATTTTTGTCACATTTTGTTGAATTTTTGTCACATTTTTGTTGAATTTTTGTCACTTTTTGCTGAATTTTTGTCACATTTTTGTTGAATTTTTGTCACTTTTTTGTTGAATTTTTGTCACTTTTTGAGTTTTTATCACATTTTTGTCACATTTTTGTTGAATTTTTGTCACTTTTTGAGTTTTTATCACATTTTTGTCACATGTTTGATGAATTTTTGTCCCTTTTTGTTGAATTTTTGTCACATTTTTGTTGAATTTTTGTCACATTTTGTTGAATTTTTGTCACAATTTTGTTGCATTTTTGTCATATTTTGTTGAATTTTTGTCACATTTTTGTTGAATTTTTGTCACTTTTTGTTGAATTTTTGTCACATTTTTGTTGAATTTTTGTCACATTTTTGTTGAATTTTTGTCACATTTTTGTTGAATTTTTGTCACTTTTTGCTGAATTTTTGTCACATTTTTGTTGAATTTTTGTCACTTTTTTGTTGAATTTTTGTCACTTTTTGAGTTTTTATCACATTTTTGTCACATTTTTGTTGAATTTTTGTCACTTTTTGAGTTTTTATCACATTTTTGTCACAATTTTGTTGCATTTTTGTCATATTTTGTTGAATTTTTGTCACATTTTTGTTGAATTTTTGTCACTTTTTGTTGAATTTTTGTCACATTTTTGTTGAATTTTTGTCACTTTTTGTTGAATTTTTGTCACATTTCTGTTGAATTTTTGTCACTTTTCGGTTGCGTTTACATCTCTGGTTTCTTCTAATTTTTTGTGGCTGTTTTGGTGCTTTTCAAGCAACATATTCTCGTGAAAAATCGGAATAAGTTTAGTTATGATCACGTTTGATGACCTCCACCACCAAATCTTGCATAATGTGAAACATGAAACACAATGAATTAGATGACAAGTAATGATGCTTGTTAACCTCGTGCACCAAACTTTTCCACTTAAATGATCACTTACCATGTTTGCCCAACACGCCTTCACGCAACATTTTATTTTTAGCGTGTGGGCTAAGTGCATTGAGCTTGTTTGATGGCTATAATTTATTTATCAAAATGAAGGGTCAATAATTGCATCTTTCCAGTAAAGTGCTTTTTACAAGACGAGAGAAATATGATCATCATTTTGGTCTGACAAGGCGCGGCTGCTGCTGCTGGGAATACAGAGAAAATGAGGGGGAAAGAGCAGCCAGGCATTTAATTAACACCACAGGACGCCCCAGCCCGAACCGAGGCAAATACCCCAACACACGTGTTTTGAACTGGCTCTTCCGTGGTTTGATTGGAGATTTATCCAGGTTTTGATGTCATGTGTTTCCATTGTATACGTGTCTGCTTTAAAGGGCCTATATCATGCTAAATCGACTTTTTGGAACTTTTAGCCATGTTGTTATGCTATTTCCTTAGTGTGTTCAGTTGTGACGTCACAGCGGAACGGAAGTGCTCGACATCTGTAATGTAATGTCTTGATTCTATGCTTACAGCCTGATTTTAATTTGTAAAACAGCTTTTTCATTATTTCTGTCGTAAGAGAGAAACAAAGAGAAAAAAAATAAAAAAAATAAATAAATAAAAAGGATGTGCCTGAGGTGCTTCCAGGTCAGCTGAGGCCAAAACAAACACATCCCTGAGCGTCTGAACAGATCAGTCATGTTTGCGCTGCAGCTGTGAAGATGGAGCTCGTTATAACCTACTCTGGACACACCTGTTCTTTTTCTTACCTAACGATAATGTCACGGAGAAAAAGAAGCGCGTTTGGCTACAAGGACGGGAGTGTATTCAACCTTTCTAAAGAGGCCACTCGTCAGAAGTTGTTTTTTTTCTCTGGGATTCAGCGACTATCAGCCAAAATAGTGTTTTTCTGTGACTGTCTCTGATGGATGTTTGGTGAACCTTCACCAGAATCAAAGTGGATTAACTTTTATAACCAACGCGAATCCCATCATGTAGACAGCGATGGACCAGAGCGGTGAGTTTATCCAAACGCGTGTTAGCTTGTGTGTGTTAGCCATTTATGAAGCTGTGTTGCAGATGGAGCACTGAAGGCAGGCAGCCAGGTTTCCCCGACCTCCAAAAACATGCAGGTCCTGTTGGTTCACAATGGCGGCGCGCTGAACACAATGCCGTTATACGGTTGTACAATGACAAACTCACTTACTTACATGAAAACTCAGACATTTGTGTACATCTAATTATAAGGCTTTTTTATCAACTTCATGAACTCTCAGGCTAGTTTTTGCGAGAGCAGCACTAGGAGCACTGTGATTTTAGGAGAGGTTTTCTACTATGTTATTGAGTTGATGGACTCATTAAAGGAACAGGACATGTTCTTACCTGAGCTTAGACGAGTTGATGTGTACCTGCCTGGTCTTTGTGTGTCCCCTCAGTCACGCAAAAAGACCAAAGCTGTCCCAACATATTCCTATCGCTCCAAACGGGGGTGAAGTTGGAAGCTACCACGCTCTCCCGCGGGCACAAAGACCAGACAGGTACGTATCAACTCGTCTAAGCTCAGGTGAGAACATATCTCAGGATAGAAAAACGGTGGCCTGTTCCTCTAAATCCCAAGCACTAATTTTGTTACGAGTGTCATGCTCGATGCACACTGTTTCATCATCTTGCCTCATGAATGTATGAACTCCTTTGTGACAGAAAAAGACATCAAAAAGTTGATGAGAATAACAATTAGCACGCTTCCAGAGAGGGCCAAAGGTTTTTACTATTATTGTCAACTCACTGGATTAAAAGCATTTCACAGAGAGCCATGAAATCACGTACATTCTGAAGCTGTCGGGCTGTTGTGTGGCTTCAAATGTTGCTCTCTAGCAAACAGCGACAAGGCATTTGATTTGTTTAAATCCACCTTATGAGAACCTTGTTTGAGCTTGATATCTAGTGTCAGAGACACTTAAGACCACAAGTCTCTTATCGCTTTCTTTCACAAAGTTGTGTGTACGAACGTTGACGATACTGTAGAGGACGGGGACAAGGACCTCATCGGGTTAAAAACATTAAAGCACAATATGGCACTGCTCCAGCAGATAGGGCACTGTGAATATTATGCAATATTGTGGTATTATGCAAAATTGACTTTTTCAAGCTTTACATCATGTTATTATGACATTCCCTCATTAAAAACATGCCTGAAGTGTTGCCTTGGCACATTCATGTATTTTTGGGTAATCTGTAAAAACTCTGATGGCAGCCATTTTAGGGATAGGTTTGCCTGAGTCCTCCTAGGTACGCCCCCACCAGCCGAGTAACCAACCACTGCTCCTCTGCAGAACCCCCTCCCCACTGATGCCACAGACAGCGTGTGGAGGGGGCGTGTCGGAAAGGGTCTGAGGTTCTTAAAGAGACAGAGGCCTATTTCAAGACAGTCACTACAGCCATTTTGAAAGAGCAATTTTATACAAGGCAGTTATTTTAATTTACTGCATTTACAGACCAACAGAAGGTTTCATCATCATTGTAGTGCGCTATAGACTGGTGCTATGTGATTGAAAAAAGCATAATACCCCCTCTTTAACATAAACATACAAAAAAAAAATCTCGTTGAGACTGTGTTTGGGTTGTGGAGCTGCATAAGCAGGGCCTCTGACCGAGCGCCATCGCGGATGGAGAGGTGGGACGCAGTAAGACAGTCATTTAGAATTTCTTAAATAATCCTGAGATTTATGGAACAAAGAAGTCAAGTCGAAGTCGCAAAAAAAAAAATTACACTGGACGATCCGTGACCTGAGAAAAATGTCTCACTCTTTTTCTTTACTTTTATTGCTGCAACGTTTCGGTCACTCTGACCTTCATCAGTGGACGATCCTTGACCCAAATGAAGCCGTTGCAGTCGAGGGCCTCAGTCTGAGGGATGCTCTCTGCAACATATTTCACTTAAAGATTTTTTTGTCTCACTCCCATTTCTTCTTGTTGCATATTCACCTTATTCCGCCCCGCCCACTTTTGCCTCTTTTTGCTTTGTCTCAGCATTTCCGTTGTACAGACACTTCCGATCGAGCGCGAAGCCCGTTCATTTAAACGGAGAACGAGGGAAAATGTTTTCCGCTCAAATCTGATGTTTAGTCGATTGATTTGTGTAAAATGTCCAATGTTCATTTGCACCAACAAGTCAACACTGCCCCGTTTCTCTGCCAGGCCTGAACACGGCTTTGTTTTCGTGTAGTAAACTTTTCCAGCCCCATGTTAAAGAGGGGTATTATGCTTATTTCAATCACATAGCACCAGTCTATAGCACACTACAATGATGACCAAACCTGTTGGTCTGTAAATGCAGTAAATTAGAATAACTGCCTTGTATAAAATTACTCTCTCAAAATGGCTGTAGTGAATGTCTTGAAATAGGCCTCTGTCTCTTTGAGAACCTCTGACTTTTTCCGACACGCCCCCTCCACACACTGTCTGTGGCATCAGTGGGGAGGGGGTTCTGCTGAGGAGCAGTGGTTGGTTACTCGGCTGGTGACGAAAGCTCGGAGGCGTCTCCAGGAGGTGGGGCGTTCCTAGGAGGACTCAGGCAAAGCTATCCCTAAAATGGCCGCCATCGGAGTTTTTACAGATTACTCAAAAATACGTGAATGTGCCAAGGCAACACTTCAGGCATGTTTTTTAATGAGGGAATGACATAATAACATGATGTAAATCTTGAAAAAGTCGATTTTGCATATTACCCCCCCTTTAACAGATAGGAGAAAAGGGGCGGGCACAATTCATGGCGGCGCCCACACAAACTTCTGGAATAAGGTGAATTGAAGTTCTAGTAGAACGCCCCCACCAATACACTGTATAGGGGTCATATGGATTTCAGATTATATTCAGAGTTATACTGTGTTTGGTGCGCAGAGATAACACATCTATCAATGCATATAAGCTTACTAAGCTATATTTGAAAGTTCAAGCTTATATAATAAGCCTTTGAAGAGCAACTTGGAAAGTGCTGGAGAGCTACAGGGTGCTTCTGCTGTTCTGGTAGGAGACCCCGGATATATGATATTCTCCCTCTTCATAGTACTTCTGTGATACTACACGTTTAGCAGCAGCACTTGTAGTTATAAGTTGACGTACTTTCCATTTATGTCTCTATTGCCTTTACCGCCTGATTGAGTTTATTAGATTCCTATTACAGCAGACGTGCGTAAAACGGGCCGTGGACGTAATTAACGTACTCGGTGTAAGTGAACTGTTAATGATCTGTTACAAAGCATCACTTTCTTAATCTTGTCAAAGCCTGCGCTGCCACTGATGACAGATAATTACATGTCATCCAGTGTTATGACATCTGTAGCATCTTCAAATCCGCCCCCTCTCTGCCAGGAAGTGTGACGGCCGCACAGTGCCACTAACAAGGCTGAAAAGAAAGTTCCGCAGAGAAAGTTGAGCCATCACAGATCAAATGGAAATAAAGCGAGCCCGTCAGTGTGACACCGCTCGCCCCTCGACGTATACGCACACGTGCCCGGAGACGTCCACGTCAATTATAAAGCGGAAATCTGGTTAAGTCGTGTTAAAACGCTTTTTTGCCGGAAGAAGCTCGCGGAGATGTGCGCGTACACAGCGGCACACGGGGCTCGGTCCTTGCAGACAGAAATAATCCAGCCGGCCTCTATTTATACCCCGTCTATTTTTAGCCTCCACAATGGTGCCACGGAAATTGACAAATTGGAATCCGCCGCACGTGACTGGGGTTCGCCTGCGCGCCTCCGAAGCTTCCTCGCGTGCAGCCCTTTCCCCCGTGCCTCATCCCACACTCGCACACGCGCACGTCTCTCTCGCCGCCTCCCCATCATAAAAAAAACTAAGCCCACCGCCACCGCTGCTCGTTTCCTTTCCCTCCATACCTGCCATTTTCATTCAAACCATACTCTATCTACCGCTTGGTCGTGTTTTGCCCCCCCCCCCCCCTCACCAAAAGGAGCGCCATTCCGGGGGTATTCCACAACAACGCGGACGCATCTCTCCTGTCACTCTCCAAACCAAAGACGGAGACGCCCCGATGGGATTTGCCCCAGGGCTTCCGCGTGAGTGAATGTGCCAGCGCTAAATATAGACACGCTTTTCTTTTTTTTCTTTTCTCTTTTCTTAAAGTTATTCATTCGCAACAACACGTAAACCAACCCCCCGCCCCCCTCCCTGCTGATTTGGAGTCGCTCAGCTCATGCCACTGTTTGCCTCTCCGAGGAGATGGGCTAAAAATAGAGGTGTTTCCCGTGCACGTTTTCAGAATGGTTCCCCCAGCTGACTTGCTCTCTCTCTCTCTCTCTCTCTCTCTCTCTCTCTCATTCTCTTTCACTCTCGTCTTCGCTTCCTCCAGCCCCCCCCACCCCCCCCCCCCCCCCCCCCCCTTCCGCTATTTTCGCAGCCCGCTGACAGCCACACAGCCGGTAGATACAGCTTATCACAACACCAGATAGTGCCATGTGAGCATGGAGTTTGCCGCCACCCAAATTACAAAGACATCTGCGGACATTAGCGGGGAGAGGCTTGGGCGCCTCGATAATGGCAATTAAAGTGATAGTCTGGAAGTCTAAATGTTTGACAAATTGCATAAAATGTGCAAAATTGACAACCTGGTGTTGAATTTTGATGAAGAGTAAGGGACACTATATATACTGTATATTATTTTTTGTAAAGCCCCTCCTTCCTGGATCACAACAACTAATCAGAGACTAGTATCCTCCCGCGTTGACCAATGAGACCAGCTTTTCCTGTGAACCAGCCTGTCAGGTCCAATCAGGAAGCAAGGGGAGGAGCTTGATCCTTTACATGAGAAAATTCTGTTCCTGCTCTCCTCATTTTGCAAACTAAGGCTGTTGTCCGATTGTCCTCACTCTTCCTTTACAGTGCTAGCATGGGGACCGTGGCCGAAATCTTGGCATGGATTTGGGGACCGATCACAGAACAAGGAGGGACGGCAAGACGATGACACGCTATTCGGCATACGGAAGCTTGTAGTTTGTTAACATGACAGCAGCGAGGCCATATTTTGATCAAGCTGTTCTAGATAGTTGAGCTCGAAGGTTTACAGCGGATACGTCATATGTCCGCCCCTCCCTTACCCAGTCAACAGCTGAAATTCTCATCGACGCATTCATCACTTCCAGACTCGACTACTGCAATAGCCTTCTCTACGGACTTCCCACCACTCATCTCCAAAAACTGCAATACAAAACTCTGTTGCCCGCCTCCTCACCCACACCCGGTCCAGAGAACACATCACCCCCGTCCTCCTTCAGCTCCACTGGCTCCCCGTTCAATATCGTATCCAGTACAAGCTCCTCCTCCTCACCTACAAATCCCTCCATAACCTGGCCCCGCCCTACCTCGCCGAGCTCCTGCAACAACACCAACCCACCCGCCGCCTCCGCTCAGCCGACTCCAACCGCCTCACTCCCATCACCCGCACTAACCGCCGGACCTTGGGGGACCGAGCCTTCGCCATCGCCGCCCCCACCCTCTGGAACTCACTCCCACAGTCCATCAGAAACTCTGACTCACTTCCAACCTTCAAATCAGTGCTCAAAACCCACCTGTTCAAACTCGCTTTTTCCTAAACCCCCCTTTTTGTTTTGTTTTATCCCCCATGTAAAGCGTCTTTGACTGTCCAAAAAAGCGCTATACAAGTCTGATGTTGTGGCGAGAAAGAAGAGGACACAAGCGAGCTGCAAGTGAGTCAACTTTATTCCTTCTGAGCCAACAACAGAATGGCGGAAACTCTGGACACACACAACATAAGGGCTATGACACGCCCCCAAACCCCAAAACCTACTGGGTGAGAGACACCTCTCTAACATGTACGCCACACAGCCCCCCCCCGAACACCCAGAAGGGAACCTGGCATGAAAAATCAGTCTCTCAATGGGGGCCTAATCAGCCTGCCATAACGGCTGCGCCGACCACCAATCGGAGCAGAAGGCGGGACCTGTAAGACAATGCGAACACGTGAATCGTGGGCAGGCACTACAGTGTCCATAACAGGCTGAGAAACACCGACAGTGCGAGGAGGCGGAGCAGGGGGCTTGGAAGGAGGGCGGCCACGCCGAGGAACCTGGGCTGGCAACACAGCTTCGCCTGCCAAAACGTACGCCGGCTTAAGGCGATCCAGTGTCACCAACTCCCTACGCCCACCCATGTCCAAAACAAAACCCTTGGCACCCCGCTCAAGCACACGGAACGGACCGTCGTACGGAGGCTGAAGGGGCGAGCGGTGGGCATCACGACGCACAAAAACAAAACGGGCAGACCGGAGCGCAGTTGGCACGAACGACCTCGGAAAACAATGGTGCATAGGGCTCGGAGCAAAAACGCCACCGGACGAAAAAGGATCAACAGCTGCACGGAGACACGGCGCGGCTGTCTCCAGCAAAAACTCACCCGGGACACGGACTGGCTGACCAAAAACCAACTCAGCCGACGAAGCGTCAAGGTCCTCTTTTGGAGCCGAGCGCAACCCGAGCAAGACCCATGGCAAACGATCCACCCAACCGTCGTCCGAAAGTGCAGCGCGCAAAGCTGCCTTGAGCGAACGATGGAAACGCTCACACAAACCATTCGCTTGAGGGTGGTATGCCGTAGTGCGGTGCACCTGCACCCCTAAGGAACGCGCCATACCCGACCAAAGCTCCGAAACAAACTGGGGGCCTCTATCAGACGTAATATCCGACGGCACGCCAAACCGAGCGACCCAAGCGGAGAGAAACGCCTTAATCACATCAGCGGATGTGGTGGACGACAAAGGCACTACCTCGGGCCACCTGGTGGTCCGATCCACCATAGTAAACAGATGTGTGAAACCTTTTGACTGTGGCAGAGGGCCAACCAGATCCACGTGCACATGGTCGAAACGCCTGGCTGGAATCGGAAAAGGTTCCAAAGGGGTTTTGGTATGCCGGTGCACTTTGGCGCGCTGACATGCAACGCAAGATGCCGCCCACCCCTTAACGTCTTTGCGTAAACCAGGCCAAACAAAACGGGAACTGACCAGCTTCACCGATGCACGCACACCCGGGTGTGAGAGAGAGTGAACAGAGTCAAAAATGCGACGGCGCCAACCCGCTGGAACCACAGGACGGGGCCGTCCAGTGGAAACGTCACACAGGAGGGCCGGATCCCCTTCCCGCAGCACCCGCTCCTCAAGCTTAAGGCCTGTACCAACGGAGCGAAGGGCCAGGATATCCGCGTCACCGGGCTGCTCGGCAGCCATCTCAGAAAAATCTGTCCCGAGAAGCACAGGGCAAACTAGCACACGGGATAGACAATCCGCGACGGAGTTGGACTTTCCCGCGACATGCCGTACATCAGTGGTAAACTCGGAAATAGCAGCTAAGTGACGCTGCTGACGAGCCGACCAGGGTTCTGTCACCTTAGACATCGCAAACGTGAGCGGTTTATGGTCCACGTAAGCCGTAAAAGAACGTCCCTCCAGCAAAAAACGAAAATGCCGAGTCGCCAAAAAGAGCGCCAACAACTCACGGTCAAAAACGCTGTACTTACGCTCGCAGTCCCGCAGCTTGCGGCTAAAAAACGCAAGAGGCTGCCATGCGTCTGCCACCCGCTGCTCCACAACAGCCCCAACCGCTAAGTCAGAAGCGTCGGTAGTCAGGGCAATCGGAGCATCTGGATCAGGGTGAGCGAGGAGAGCTGCACTAGCTAACGCAGACTTAGCCCCATCAAAAGCAGCAATCCGGTCCGGTGTCCAGACGACGGCGTCCGTAGCTTTCCTCGAACGCAAAGCATCGTAAAGAGGCTGAAGGAGGTGGGCAGCGCGAGGAATAAACCTATTGTAAAAATTCACCATGCCCAAAAACTCCTGTAAGGCCTTGACCACAACTGGACGAGGAAAATCTGCCACTGCCTGGACCTTGGTAGGCAAGGGGACTGCACCGCGCGCGGAAATGCGATGACCTAAAAAATCGATCACCGGCAACCCAAAACGACATTTGGCAGGGTTGACAATTAGGCCATGAGTGTCCAAACGCCGAAAAACTTCCCTGAGGTGCGTGTGGTGTTCCTCAGCAGACGAGCTGGCCACCAAAATGTCATCGAGATAGACAAAAACAAAATCGAGACCGCGCAACACCGAGTCCATCAACCTCTGAAAAGTCTGCGCCGCCCCCTTGAGGCCAAATGGCATGCGGAGGAACTCAAAAAGCCCGAACGGAGTAATTACCGCGGTCTTAGGCACATCGGCAGCATGCACCGGAACCTGATGATAGCCGCGCACCAGGTCCACCTTAGAAAAAAACGAGGCACCAGACAACCGCGCAGAAAAATCCTGAATGTGTGGAATGGGGTAACGGTCTGGAGTTGTTACGTTGTTTAAACGACGAAAGTCACCGCACGGGCGCCAAGAGCCGTCCGCCTTAGGCACCATGTGGAGGGGCGACGCCCAGGGGCTGTTAGAGCGTCTAACTATCCCCAACCTCTCCATGGTGGCGAACTCCTCCTTCGCAATAGTTAACTTTGTCGTGTCCAGACGCCGGGCGCGCGCAAAAACTGGCGGACCACCGGTGGGGATAAAATGCTCTACCCCGTGTTTAGCCACCGCGGAAGAAAAAGCAGGTGTGGTCAAAGACGGAAATTCCGCCAGCAAACACTGAAAAACATCGCCAGACGCCAAAAAATTTGCATGCGGTACCGGCCCAGCTCCACCAACCTCACACGGAAAAGTGGCAAAAGTTACAGCGTCAATAAGCCTGCGGTTAGCAACATCAACTAACAAGCCATGAGCACACAAAAAATCAGCACCAATGATGGGAACAGTCACAGCGGCAACTACAAAGTCCCACTCGTACTCACGCCCGTGGAAACAGACAGTCGTCCATTTAGTGCCGAAAGTTCCAATAGGAGAACCGTTCGCAGCGCTCAGCAATGGGCCACCGCCGCAGCCCGACACATCTGGACCGGTGGGATGGACCAAACTCTTCTGAGAGCCGGAGTCAACCAAAAAACGACGTCCTGACAGAGAGTCTTTAATGAAGAGCAGCTCACCTTGTTCGCCAACGCCCACAGCTGCTACTGAGCGCCGGCCACCGCGTTTCCCGACATCTCGAACGTGCACGGCGGGATACAGCGCTTCGCTTTGCTGCCGAATCTCTGGTGGTAGAAACACAGGGAGCTCCCACGACGACGCGTCCTCGCGCTGACTGTAGCTACCACCGCTGGATCCTCCGGTGTGGTCAGCTGGGGTTCCAACGCCGCGCTCTGCACCGCAAAACGCCTCGTAGCCAGCAGGACCCGGTCCGCTTCCTCCGCGAGGCCCCGGTAATCACCAGCGGCGAGACGAGGAGAGTTAGCCAATGCCGCGCGCACCTGTGGCGGGAGCTGCCGCAGGAAAATGTGCGGGAAAAGGAAACCGCCGTCATCCGAACCGAGGAGCGACAGCATGTTGTCCATCAGGTCCACGGCCGTACTGTCCCCCAAACCGGGCAGGGTGAGGATTTTATCCGCTCTCTCCGCCGAGGACAGACTGTACCTCCGCAGAAGCAGCTGCTTGAGAGCGGCGTATTTCCCGCGCGGAGGAGGGCTACGAAGCAACGGCATAGCCCTGCGGGTAGACTGCTGATCCAGGGCAGAAACCACCAAGTAATATCTGGAGTCATCCGCATCCACACCCCGGAGATGGAAAAGCGCCTCGATGTGCTGAAACCACGAGGCCGGATCACTCTGCCAAAACTCTGGAAGTTTCACCGCGGGGGCGGCGGGAAACGAAGCCGGCCGTGAGGGCGGGAGAGACGGCGAGGTCGAGTCCGCGGCTGAGGCCGAGCCGGAGCTGGAGGCCGAGGCCGAGTCCGAGTCCGCAGCCGAGACAGACGTAGAAACAACATCTTCCACCGGATTCGACATACTCACGACAGGGGTCACCAATGTGGCGAGAAAGAAGAGGACACAAGCGAGCTGCAAGTGAGTCAACTTTATTCCTTCTGAGCCAACAACAGAATGGCGGAAACTCTGGACACACACAACATAAGGGCTATGACACGCCCCCAAACCCCAAAACCTACTGGGTGAGAGACACCTCTCTAACATGTACGCCACAATGTATTATTATTATTATTATTATGTCATCGGATACGATGATACGATTGGCTGTGGCTACGTGCAGACGCATGATAGACATTCGTAGCGCCCAATAAACGGCTATGGACGATCGTAAACCACACCTCTCCTACGAGAAAATGAACTGGTGGTCCCCAGACTAAATATCATTTGTGATAGTACTGGCGATAATACAGTGCACAACATTGTGATCACGCAATTTTGTAGGGGTGTCTGAATGTCCAGAGAGAAAAAAGTAGTGCACTCGTGAGCAGTGATGGTCACGAGTGCACTACTTCAGTGGTCAGTTTAGACCAAAATGCATTGCAAGAGTTGGAGGAGAACAGCAGACAGCAACAGGTATTTGATCTAAACACAACATGAATAAATAAAATCAGCTCGTTGTGTATTTCTCACAAATAAATTACTTGAATGTAAATCGTTACGGTGAAAAGTGGCTAACGTTAATTGCTTACCTTTAGCTCGAGCTGTTAAATGACCGATAGCTTCCTCTCTCAGACAAAAAAGCAATAATCCAAGCTTTCTCCATTCATGTACAGTGCCTCTCGAAAGTATTCATACACCTTGAACTTTTGCACATTTTGTCATATTTACAACCCTAAACATAAAGATTTTATTTTTATTTTTTTTACTGAACGTTCACACCCAAGTAACAGACAACTGTGAAGTGAAAGCGAAATGATACATGATTCCGTTATTTTTCAAAAAATAGAAAAGTGAAAAGTGGGGCCTGCATAAGTATTCATACAGCATGAATGAATACTTTGTGGAACCCCCTTTTACTGCAATAACAGCAGCAAGTCTTTTGGGGTTTGACTCTACAAGATTAGCACATGTAGAGACTGACATTTTAGCCCATTCATCTTTACAAAACAACTCCAGCTCTGTCACATTAGAAGGAGAGCGTTTGTGAATAGCAGTTTGCAGACCTTTCCACAGATTTTCAATAGGATTTAGGTCAGGACTGTGACTGGGCCATTCTAACACATTAATATGTTTTTATTGGACCATTCCATTGTAGATTTATCTTTGTGTTTAGGATCATTGTCCAGCTGGAAGGTGAATCTCCGCCCCAGCCTCAGTTCTCTTGCTGACTCCAGCAGGTTTTCCTCCAAACTTTTCCCATATTTGGCTCCATCTATGTTCCCAACTATTCTTACAATCTCCACAGTCCCCGCTGAGGAAAAGCAGCCCCAAATCATGATGCTCCCCCCCGTATATTTGACACTGGGGATGGTGCACTCAGGACGATGAGCAGTGTTAGGTTTGCTCCATACATAACGTTTTGCATTTGGGACAAAAAGTTCAATTTTTGTCTCCTCTGACCAAAGCACCTTCTTCCACATGGAGCTGTGTCCTCCATATGACTTATAGCAAACTTCAAACAGGATTTCTTATGGCCTCCTTCAATAATGGCTTTCTTCTTCCACTCGTCCATGAAGGCCAGATTTGTGTAGAGTAAGACTTATAGTTGTCCCATGTACAGATTCCCCCAGCTCAGCGGCAGGACTTCACAGCTCCTCCAGAGTTATCTTGGGGCACTTGGTTGCATTTCTTACCAGTGCTCTCCTTGTTCGGTCTGTTAGTTTAGGTGAACGATCACGTCTTGGTAAGTTGGCAGTGGTGCTTTACTCTTTCCATTTCTGAATGATGAATTGAACAGTGCCCCGGGAGATGCTTAAATCTTGGGAAATCTTTGTATAACTTAATGCTGCTTTAAACCTCTCCAGAACTTTATCCCTGACCTCTCTGGTGCTCCTTGACCTTCATGATGTTGTTTAGTGACCAATACACTCCGACCACAGCTCTGAGGGCCTAAAAGAACATTTGAAATTATACTGAGAGTAGATTACACACAGGTGGCCTCTATTTAATGGTTAGGCCAAGGTGTGAACATTCTGGAGTCATGAGGAATGTTATAAAGGCAATTTAATGCACTCAGAAAATGCTGTATGAATACTTATGCACGCCCCACTTTTCACTTTTCTATTTTTTTGAAAAATAACGGAATCATGTATCATTTTGCTTTCACTTCACAGTTGTCTGTTCCTTGTGTGTGAACGTTCAGTAAAATAATCAAAATAAAATCTTTATGTTTAGGGTTGTAAACATGACAAAATGTGCAAAAGTCCAAGGTGAATGAATACTTTCGAGAGGCACTGTAAAATCCATGTGAAATCAAACGTTTCTAGACTAATATTTATCCATAAATATTTCACTCAAATTTCATTCTCTCCTCACTTTAACTTACAGACTATCACTTTAATCTTTAACTTTACGGGATTCGATTTTATGATTTGCATGAAGTCTGACGTATAAAGAAATTCAGCACGAAACTACCATAATGCCTTTCCCATATTTTACTGGGATACACCGGTGCTTTCCATTTTACAAGTTAATTACATTATCTGTCTCGCACATTGATATACTGGACTCACACTGGTCTACAGCTTGCATTTGGATCCGCACATTTTATGCAAAACTGGGTGTTTGGAATTGCAAGTGCTCTCGTAAATCAAGCAAAGCAGAATGTGCACTCAAACACACTTATTCTATCAATCCTCCATTTGGCCTTCGTGCAAAACTTACGAGCAGAGAGTAGCACTCACCTGATTGGTCTGGGATTGTGGACATGTGTAGCCGCGCCATGTGCAATGTCTCTAATGCAAGTGTGCAATAGTGTGAGGGGGGAAAAGGAAAGAAAGGAAGCAGGACTCCTGTGGATGAGATAATCTCTCTGTAAGATAGAAACCCTAAACTCCTCAGGCGGCAGTGAGAATGATAAGTGAAAATGGACTTTCAGTTATCATCCATATGCTTATATTTATGGACTGTCATTGCTCACTCCTCCCCATTTACATGAATTATTCCATTTGAGAGAGGATCCATGATGGCAGCTTGGTCGACTCCTACAGAGCAGAAAAAAGGACAAAAAGGCTGAGCAGCAACAAGCCTCCACAGTGCTCCAGGGCCTGTCAATCAAAGCCCAAAGCTAAGGCCCCACGGGGACGAGTAAGTATAAACACACACATAAAACCAGCGTGGTTAACCTGTTACTTGCTGTTCCACTGATCAGTGAGTTAGGGTTAGGTTTATGGTCAGGGTTATGGTTAAGGTTAGGGATGGCAAATGTGTTTCACTCAAACAGATCTGACACATAGTTAGAAACTACAAGGTTTGGGCTTTCAAATATCACACTGGCATATAGGTTGTAAGCTATCCTGTCAATAGGCTATGACATTTGGACATGCATGATTGTTAATATCAATTTTAGCCCTAAACCGAACCCTAAACAGGCAGGGAGCAGGCTACAAAATATGATACTCAAGACTCTTCACCCACCTCGCCTCCAGTGTCTGCGTACATTGGTGTATGAATGAGAGTGTCTAATGTAGGTAGAAAGTGCTTTATAAAAAGAGACTACTTTTAAAATGTGCAAGGCGGTTTCGTGTTTTACCAACGCCGAAACATTATCCAGAAAGTACAGATTGGCGCTCTTCAGCAGCAGAAGAGGAAATGACCAAACAACCATGTTCTTGATGAGGGAATAACATTATAACATGATTTAGAGCTCAAAAAAGTTTATTTTGCAAATGTCTCTTTTAAAGCAGTACTAAGTAACTCGTGCACCCTAGAGGACGTAAGCGCCACTTCAGGTGTCGTAGCATTTACTCATTTATTGTCCGTGAGAGTAAATACTACGCTGACAGAAAAGACAAAGGGAGAGAGGGATATTGTACATCCAATTACACAATGGAGATACTTTTTTTTCACTCAAACTTAGCTGTAAATACGGCATTAGCCTGCAGTTAGCTTTGCTCGTTTGCCTGTTAGCTTATTCTTCGTGAGTCTATTAGTGTGTATTGGTGACTCCGACCCGGTGGCAGTCAAGTTGCAAGCATGGTTTTCTAGCCAGAGACACCAGGGGGAGATGAAAGACCCCCCAATCATCCCATCGGTAACACTTTATAATAACTACACCTTGTTTAGCCTTAATACGTAATTCGTCATGAACAATTCATTAGTTAAGAGTGACTAACACTTAATAACTACTAAACTAGTACAGTTAATGCCTAACTCATAATGGATAGTTCTTCACAGACTTCACTTATTCATTGTTAAGTAGTTATTAAGGGGAGACACTACAGGCAAAACTCTTTGAACACTTTTTTCAGTTTTCAGGTTTTGGGCCAAATTGGTCTCTGAACATATAAGCTTTCGCCCGGAAACAGAAAATATACCTAATCTTCACAATAACATGTTTAAATACTGCGCTGATTCAATGTTCCCCCATAGACTTATGGGAGAATGCAATTTCAAGGGCTTTTTTCTCAAAACACATTTTTCTGTCATTGTGGCGACACCTTGGACTGAACAATATTTGGAGAATTTTTTCAGAGGGATTTTTTATTATTTAATCCCTAGCCCCATTTATTGAGTTTTGAATGTCTAAGGTGTAGTAAAAAGTACAAAGTGTTACCAGGTAATTTGTGTAGCATACAAACTTGCTGTTAAACTTGTACTGTAAACTAAAGGCAAGTTGGATAGCTGTATACTTCATAATTTAAGTTAATTGCCAACTTGTTTCAGTGTAAACCCATCGTGTGAGGCTCTGCACTTAGTTTGCTTTATTCTTCCCAATTAAATCATGAGGGAATTCAGTCAGTGAAGCAACCCCACTATATAGTATCGAAGAGCCCACTATATGAAAACACAAAATACCTCATCACCTGATCCATTCACACCGTCCAAACGTGTTGTCAGCTGAGTGCCATATAGTGGAACATGACTTCCTTTTATATACCATTTCCCAGAGCTCTACCTTCCATTAGCACTAAATTGGTTGCCGGGTACAAGCGGCAGAGATCCCCGGTAAAGTGTGTTAAGGCATGTTTGCAGAGCTAGAAACACAGTCGCTGACAACAAGGTTAGCCCGTAGCTAATGGAAAGTCTGTGTCGCAGTGAGGCCGATGCCCATGAGGGGGCGGACGGTGTGCCGGGGGAGGGAGGGGGCCAGGAAAGAAGACTCGGTGTGTTGCTCGGGCATGTATAGTGATCTTTGCTTGTCGCCATGGAACTTCTAATGTAAAAGCTATCTCTCACTAAAGGGCAATTTGGATCAGTGGTAACACAGCTGTAAGTGGGAACACGTATGGGCTTTCTATTTTGGATGCGGCTCCGCTCGGAGAGATAGCCGTTTGGAGAAGGAGTCGAACTAGAGGTGACCGCAGGGCTCTGAGGAAAGTTGAAGCAGAGGTGAAAAAGTGGAACATAAGTGACCAAGTAATCCACAAAGGAAATAACTGATAATACCGTAAATGCTCTAATATAGGCCGGGGCCTTTATTTACTCAAGGGCATCTAGGACCAGGCCTTTATTGGAACCAGGCCACAATTAGAGACAGGCCTTTATTTCTATTTGAGCAAAACGGACTACCAGGAAAATGAAGAAAAACGAGATTTGCGTCCATTTGCACCTAAAATATGAAGTTTATTTATTAATTAACATTGCAAACACTCTTCCAACGGCTGGAACATTGACGCCTTTTATTTTGTCGGGACAACAGGAAGTGTTTCGTTGCTGTTAGCGGAGCTTTGACATCAATGTCACTGCAGGTTTCTGTTTCGTTTTTACCGCGGACTGGATTATTTGTTATCTTGTGTAAAATGCGAGTTTAGACGGAGCGTTTGTGTTTGTGATCGATCATGAGACTGACCCGAGAGAAGACGAGACGCTCGCGCTGATCGGAGGAGTTATTTTGAGGCGTGGGACTTACCTGCACACGGAGCAGCTGGACGTGCTTTGAAGACGCGATGGTGACTTTATGAAAACCCAGGGTCACACAAACATTTGTTACTTGCCCTGTTTCCAAATATAGTCACTGGAGGTTTGAAAAGTGGCTAAATCTGTGTCAAAGTTACGCTCTAATCAGCTCCTCCGCAGCGTTCCCCATCGGCCTTGGTTCCCGTTTGTTTACTTCCTGCATGTGAGTTATCATTTACACCAGTATGAGACAAATTCCTAACATGGGGATTATTTCTACCGCTATAGTTTCTAGTAATAGCCCCGGCCTGTTTTAGAGACCGGCTTTTATTTGCCTCTGCCAGCTGCGAACCCGGCCTCTGTTAGAGACCCGGCCGCTAATGGAATACAGGCCAGTATTAGAGAATTCACGGTAATCATATTTGCATTTGTTCACATTGGTTTGTTTCAGACTTTTGCTTTGTTCAATTTAGTTTTGAGCTGTACATCTTTCATTTTGATGCCCTAGTCCCTAATATGCATCTTAAAATAGACAAAATGATCAGGAAACAAAGCAGCTGCTGAAGTTCATATTTTTTCATGTTTTTTTTGTGCTGTGTATCTGTATCATCTTTTAATCTTTGTCTATAAGGTGCCCAGGTGCATTGAGCCAATAGGATGTAGTGGACCCGTTATAGAGCAGAGTTATAGAGCCCTTGTCCAATCAATCAATCAAAATTGTATTTATAAAGCGCTTTTCATACAAAGTTGTAACGCAGATTAAAAGCTGCTCCCGCCATAGACTGTATATATGGTCCTGCCCCACTCCCCCCCGTTTACCACAATGACCACATTCATGGTTGGTTTACAGACTCCCCCTCCCCAGCTCTGACGAGACATGTTCCTAAAAAGAGGATAAAGGGCGGGATCTTCACTGTAGACTCGGCCCTTGCGTGACGTGTAGTTCGCGCTGCTCCAATGCTAACAGTCCGGCCCTCATTAGTGCAAGATTTCGAAAAATGTTCTCACGAAAACCAGCCTGGTCTCCTTAATTGTGACTAGCCCAGCGTTATCACAGGAGGAATATCTAGCTGTAGAAAGTTTGAGAAAATTAGGGACCAGGCTCTAGAGTTGTTTTCCACGTGTCTATAGTCCAATACATTCCAATGGGAGACTAGCGGCTATATGGAGGTACTACAGCAATGGTGGCCTCTAGTGTCGTCGTCGCAAAGCAGAGCAGCCAGTGGCCATTGGTTCCCCCTCACCCAACCCACACACACACACACACACACACACATAATGAGATAATGGACTTGGTGCTGAGTCTGCAGCCAAAGGGCACCGCTACGGGACGCCAAGCAGAGGCGCAGCAGAAACACCACACCTCCATCCAGGCACCCAAAGGACAGCACCCACACAGCCATTGCCAACTGCCACTCCCGGGGCAGAGGGGTCCCTCAGTTCACTGTACCTGTTTTTTTTTCTTTCACATCTCCTGCCGTAGGACTCAGGTAGCCAAGTATGCTAGTTGTTTGTTGATGGTCGTCGTGTACTGTGTGCTTCTTAGCCCATGCTGTCTTCTATGCTTGGATGACGGCTTATACTGGCTGGACCAGGTCGAGTGTCCACGGTCTGCTTTGAGAGTCTCAGGTCACTTGGTAGGTGTGCTGTGCTACCAAAGCCTGCATCAGATTGCTCCTGTATTTATATTTATTGTATTGTCATTGTTTTTCATTTTTTACCCTTTTTGTCTGCTACTGCTAATGGCTACCAACTGTACTGCTGACAATGGCTCTGCGGGGGGGTGGCTGAACGCAGCAGGTGCATTCAGCGAATAGCCTGAGCTGGATCTTAGCATGGACTCTGGATTCTGCAGCAATGTCTGTTTGAACTATACTTTTATAGCCTGAAACTAAGGAGCGAAGATTTTAATGAAGAAACTTACCTTCAAGCAATTTATCTTAAGTAAATCATGTGGCTTTGGACAGACCTGTGTTTGCTTTCTGGTAGTATATGGCTAAAACTTGTCCTGTGTTAAACAGGCGGTGTTGTGGCAACATTAATTAATAAACTATGGCAACGCGACCGGCGTTTGCGGCGGCCTCCGTGAACACAGACTTTACATGGCACTGAATTGTTAAATGTAATTTTGTTTTTACTTTGCATAAGAATGACCAATTAAGCTATCCATCCATCTATTTAACTACTCCCACCCTGCTGCGCTCTATGAATAGAAAAAAACACTTACTTGATTACAGCCTGCTACATGTTGTAGATGGTTCTATCATAATTCTAAAATGTCCTTCTCCGTCTGTTGTGTCTAATGCTCATCACAAACCATCTAAAACAACTGATTTTGCTGTTGACATTTACTCGTCCCCTGTGTGTTTGCAGCAGCGCTCACGTTCAAATCTGTCACGATGACACTATAAAATATGTCCACTCATAACTGTGGGTGGGCGACATCTGTAGGTTTGACGACAATTCTTATATGATCTTGATTTTTTTAGTAAAGTCATGACCAGATATGAAGTACAGCAAAAGTGAAATGTACCATGATTTAAAAAAGATCACAAAACTGTCTTGGCTGGCTACAATCTGTAGTTACAAATCAACATGGCATGTTTATGTGCATGAGCCTTATGTGTTTTCACCAACGTGCAGGAATAAAATGGTGTAAGTTACTTGTCTTAGTGGGACAAGGCCTCGTGGAAGGCCCAGGGCACGCTGGTGGGACTATGTCTCCGAGCTGGCCTATTGTCGCCTCGGGGTCCCCCCAGAACAGCTGGAGGAGGTGTGTGTGGATCGGAAAGTTTGGGCATCTCTGCTGAGACTGCTGCCCCCGCGACCCAGCCCCGGATAAGCGGAAGAAAAGCTTGACATTAACACCCACCACGTGCGGGCAGATTTTGGCTGTGGCGAGTGATGCTGTCTTCATAACTAACCGCGGTGGCGGGTCAGACTGGTGCTATTCACTTTCCTACAGTGTCTCCTCATTGACGCTCTTTAATCATCTGCACATCACACTACTGCACTATAACTTCCGTGGAGCGTTTAAATATTCAAGCTCTCATCCTATGACGGGGTCTCTGTTCTGTCACGTATATCTGCATGCCCTGCCCTGCACCAAAGCAGACGAGTGACAGCGGCGCCACTCCACACAACAATGTCACAGCACTCAGACTTTCTCTTCTCCTTTTCTCAGGGCAAAGTGTTTCATTCCCAGCTAAATTCATTAATCTGATGTGCGATATGAGCACAGAAAGCATAGAAACAAAGGATGAAAGTGTAGACAATGCACTATTGCTGCTGTTAAAGGACAAACTTGAAGCGATGAGGAGAAGAGGCGCACAGGCGAGACAAACGCTCCTGGTCATGTAAATAGGCAACATTATGGGCAGCACATTTTAATCAATAAACTTACTATAGCCCTACTATAGCAAGCTCAGTATATTAATCTCTTAAAGAGGGGGTATTATGCATTTTTCAGCCACATAGCACCAGTCTATATCACACTACAATGATGACGAAACCTTCTGCTGGTCTGTAAATGCAGTAAATTAGAATAACTGCCTTGTATAAAATTGCTCTTTCAAAATGGCGGTAGCAAATGACTTGAAATAGGCCCCTGTCTCTTTAAGAACCTCTGACCCTTTCCGACACGCCCCCTCCACACGCTGTCTGTGGCATCACAACAACACTGCGCTCGTTGTCTCAACTGTATTGAAACTACGATCGGTGCATTTAAATTTTTATTGTTGGAAAGGAGCTACTGTTTATCACTTTGTGAACAATGGCCACACAGGATATTATTTGGAGACAAACCTTCCGCACCGGACGCTTGGAAGGGGCTCTTGCCTGAAAAATAACTGCTGTTTGGAGGCTTCTCTTTGCATCTGCCATGCCCTATGGATCTCTAACTATACCCCCATGGACGACACCAGGATCTGCAGGAGCCCATAAGATTCAAAGACGGACATTATCTGTGCAGGTGGACAGTGGTTTTTCGAGGTTACCCGTTAGCTTGTTATAATCGATTACAGCTCATTGTTGATGAAAAGTCTGCAATAAACCACAAATGCGTAAAGCCAGGCTCATTGTGTGATCATCGTAAAGGCTGCTTCAAGTAGTTGCCTGCTTTATTGACGTTATTTGTGCATAATATGCTGCCTGTTTTCAATGAATGTTGTGAAGGTGAAGGTTGTTAGCTTGTCGCGGCTAATAGTGCCTTAGCTCCGGGAGAAACCACTCGGCTACGACTCACTGTAGATGAAATGTGAGCAGTAAACTACAAAATTAACAAGCCCGGCTCAGTGTGTGATCATCATAAAGGCTGCTTCAAGCAGTTGCCTGTTTTAGTGACGTTTTCAATGCATAATATGCTGCTTGTATTCAGTGAATTTTCCCGTTAGCTTGTCGCGGCTAGCTTGTTAGCTCCGGGAGAAAGCCACTCGGCTATGACCCATTGTAGATGAAATGTGAGCAATAAACTTCCAAATCAACAAGCCTGGCTCCGTGTGTGATCATTGTTAAACGGTTCTTTATGTGTGTGGTGGTTTTATTGACTTTATGTGTGCATATTTCTCGTTTTCACGTGATGACTCGAGGTTTAGCTTAGCATTAGCTTTCTCCGGAGGCTCTGTGCATCATCAAGGCCCAGCGCAGAACCAGACACTGAAATAAGCGTTCTTGTCACTGGTTTTAATCCTGGGTGTTTCGGTAACAGAAACACTGATGTGTGTCTTTGTAAAAGTCTGCTGTGGCTCCGGTTCACAACACATGAAGCTAATCCTCCATGATGACTCTGTTTACATCTTAGGGCTAGACACTGCGGGGAGGGGGTTCTGCTGAGGAGCAGTGGTTGGTTACTCGGCTGGTGACGAAAGGTTGGAGGCGTATCCTGGAGGTCGGAGGCGTTTCCTGAAGGAATCAGGCGTTTTATCCCTAAAATGGCCGCCATCAGAGTTTTTACAGATTACTCGAAAATACGTGAATGTGCTAAGGCAACACTTCAGGCATGTTTTTAATGAGGGAATGACTTAATAACATGATGTAAAGCTTGAAAAAGTCGATTTTGCATAATACCCCCCCTTTAACTCCCGCCTGAACCGAGAGGATCTTTTTCCTCACGTCATCAGATTTTTTTTCCATCATTTTTTTGTTGGGTGTTCAACTCATTTTTGTCATTTTTTCGTCAATTTTTTTATCACATTTTTGTCCCATTTTTGTCATTTCTTTGTCATTTTTTTGTCCATTTTTTTTTTATTTTTTTGTCACATTTTTTATACATTTTTTGTCATTTTTTTGTCAAATTTTTGTGATTTTTTTGTCACATTTTTGCCACTTTTTCATCAATTTTTCGTCGCTTTTTGTCAATGTTTTCTCAGTTTTTTGTCACATTTCCATCATTGTTTTCGTCTCAGTTTTTTTTGCTATTTTCACTGCTTTTTTCCAGAAGCTTTTGGACTGGGGTAGAGCCAAACTAGAGAAAATGTGCTTGGTTCAGGTGGGAGGTAAGGGGTTAAACCAATACATTTAATTCAAGCAAACCCAAGTGTGATTCTATTTATGGTTGATTTTTTATTGGGTTTTCTATCATGTTAACACTAGCCTACTTGTGGAGAAGGTTCTGTATATAATCTAATGGTATAGCGGCCCATTCTTCTTGGATAAAAGCCTCCAGTTCCTGGGCTGTCTCACGTTTGAGCTCTCCCCACAGTGGTTCAATGATATCGAGGTCAGGAGACTCTCCACTCCAGAGCACTTAATTCTGCTGGAGCCAGTGGCAGGACGACTTGGCCTTGTGTTTTGGATCATTGTTAGAACATCCAAGTGCGACCCATGCGCAGCTTTCAGGCTGATGAGTAAATTCTCCTCCAGTACTTTTTAAATAAACTGCTGCATTCATCCTGCCATCAATTTTGACCAAGTTTCCAGTGCCGTGGTAACTCACACACCCCCAAAACATCAGCGAACCAGAAAGCCTGGAGGGTGAAGGCATCAGTGGTGCCCGTGGTCGTTGGGGCACTCGGGGCAGTGACCCCCAAACTGGAGCAGCGACAACAGCAGATCCCAGGAGATACACCATCAGACAGACATCTCGGTACAGAAAAGTGCAGTTCTAGGAACAGCAAAGATACTGCGCAGAACCCTCAAGCTCCCAGGACTCTGGTAGAGGTCAGGACCCGCGCTTGGAGGAAAAAAGAGACCACGCATGGAGGGTGTGGAAGAGTATTTATATATATTTGTGACTGCCAAAAATTTGCAGATGAAGGCCTTCAGAACAAATGTGTGCAAAAGAACATTTCCTGATTTCCTGAATGAGGCCCACTGACCCGAGAGACTTCAAAGACGAGGCTTGAATGAAACAACCTCAAAAGCCCTGAAACCTAACGTGGCCTTGCAAACGCTCACATAATTTACTGTCTGTAAATTCAGGTTAAGGGCAAAAAAAAAAAAGAAGAAAATATCTCGACGCCTGCATTCATTGATGATTACAGTTAGCCTGAATTATTCACACCTATGAATAAATAACGGCCATCTGTGTCTATATAAAGCAACGGGGTCGGCCACGTCGCATGCAGCCCGAGCCCGTCCTCACCCACTGTTCCTTCGGTGTGTAAAGGCTGCATATGCAAACTGCCGGTGTTTACGTGGTGTTCTGTGGCAGTCATCGCAGGTCGCTGTGCTGTTCCCGCCGCCTTTGGACTAGTCAGACAACATCACATTAGTTAGGGAAGGCTGCTCCCCTGACAGCTAATGCGCTGATGTGTAGGCCAAGCGTAGACCACCGCCACCACCACCACCACGGCGCTACATGAGTCAGTGGATTTATTACGCAACACATTGGAATGGAGCAGCGAAGAGCGTGCCAGTGTCTATAGAGCTGAAGGGGCTTAGGCGGGCTTAAGTGTTCCCTTGAAGTGTTAAAGCTGAGGACTGGGCCGGGGTTTATGCTATTAGTGGGAGATTGGGATTGAATGGAATTGATGGAAGTCTGTACAAGGTGTAGCGTTTCATTTTAAGCTACATGATGCGTCTTTTTTGAACTATTATGTTTTGGTGGATCTCATTACAAAAGTATTAACCCCTTAACTCCCACCTGAACCGAGCACATTTTCTCCAATTTGGCTTTACCCCAATCCAAAAGCTTCTGGAAAAAAGGTGTGAAAATAGCGACAGAACTGAGATGAAAATAATGATGAAAATGTGACAAAAAACTGAGAAAACTTTGACAAAAAAGTGACGAAAAATTGATGAAAAAATGACCAAAAAAATGACAAAAAATGACAAATGTGACAAAAATGTCACAATAAATGTACAAAAATTTTAACTAAACATGGACAAAAAATGACAAAAATTGATGAAAAAGTGCCAAAAATGTCACAAAACATTGACAAAAAATGTGACAAAAAATGACAAAAATGTGACAAAAAGAGAAAAAAAATGAAGAAAACATTTTTACAAAACAATTACAAAAATGAGTTGAATACCCCCCCAAAAAAATGATGGAAAAAAAATCTGATGACGTGAGGAAAAAGATCCATTGAGATTTCAAATGAGGTGTTACACTGGCCTACAGGATGTGGGTAAAGCTGAACTGGAGAAAAGAGGTTAAGGAATGTGTCGCACTGAACTGACATAGGCGTTTTTAGATCTCTGCAGACTACCAGTAAGCGCTGATTTGGACGATGCACTTCAGATTAGGGGAGAATGGTGTGTTTGCGCCTGTTTCACCCAGGCTGTGGAAAGCTCTCCTTCCTTGGTTGAGAGCATAGACATAGTCATTCCTCACTTTTCCGCACTTACATTAATAACACCAATCGAGAGAGAATCCATGATGGCCGCTCAGTCTCCTCCTCCTCAGAGCATGATCCAAAAACAGGCGGGGAACTCCGCCCGTGTGAGGCGGGCTGAGCAGCAACAAACAAGCCTCCATAGTTCTCCAGGGCCTGTCAATAAAAGCCCGAAGCTAATACTTTAAAAGCTAAACACCAGTGTGGTTAAAAATATGATACTCTTCTCTGAGTTGTCACGGTAGAAAACTGTACTTTTAAAAATAATGAAAGTCTTTGGTGCCATGTAAGTTGTTTTTGACATGTGTAAAGTTCCCATTGGTTTCCATATTATAGCAAACCTTCTGGAGTCGCCCCAATAATCACAGCAATGTCATTATGAGGACCCAAAATAAGTGTTTTCCTCCCCGTTGGTTGAGAATACTGTAGGGCCTTTCAGAAAACCTCTCCCTTCTCCCTCACCTTACCCCCAACACTCAAATTGCACATGTTATTGTTATTGTTGTGTATTAGAAATCTGAGATCGATCGTTGGCTGAGCAGTCTTATTTAAGTGGTAGACGTGAAAAGCCAATTCAGCACATGTCCAGGACATTCTGGCGGGAAGGGAAATCCCCATGACAATGCTACCTGAGACTGGGACTCTGTCTGCCAAGTCCAGATCTATACAGTTGAGGCTAGTCCATTAAGTCTATGTGGGCTTATCAAGTGTCTTCATCAATACAACAGGAGAGCAAGCAGTTGTTTCTCAGATGGTCATGGGCATAAGATTGCACATTAACTGAATTCAATACTGATGAGATGAGGGGAAGCCAACAGAACAGTTAAGGACAGATGGGTTATTGGTGGAGTTGAAGATCTGGTTCACCGTTTGAGAAATGTTCTTTTGGAGTGTTCTTTTATCGTCACCACCGCGAAAGTGAACTCGGAACGCCCGGTCTTAGGTCATCCAGGTGAGCTAGAGACTATAGACTTAGCGCATTTAAGTGGGAAGTACTTTGGATGGAGAAAGACTTTTTCCTCCAACCAGACTCCGCAGGAGAGAGAGGGGTTGTAGGGGAGCGAGGGGGGGTGAACATGTGCATTTGCTTTGTTTCACGTTTATGGCCAGGCCGATCCGCGCTACAGCAGGACTGACATAGGCTACATCTCTTTCTCTCAAGACACGAACATTAGCTCACGATGGGGCAGTGTTACCACAGATTACTTGAAAAAGTAATATATAACTGACTACTGATTACTCCTTTGAAAAGTAACTTAGTTACTTTACTGATTACTTGATTTTAAAAGTAACAAAGTTAGATTACAAGTTACTTTATAAGTTATATTCAGCTGTGGCCGACAACATCTCCACCGTCACAACACACTAATGACAAACCTTTTACCAACACTTTATTTATTGAAAGTGCATTTTCACAGTAACATAAACAAAGCTGACTCAGAAAAGTGACTCTCTCCCCAACCAATGTTAGTGTTTTAGGCTGAAAACATGACTTGTCACATTATGTTACGTCACTCGCCGAGATGCAAAAAGAAATGTATTTTTTCCAAAGGAAAATGACAAAATAGTAACTCAGTGATTTGGAAAAGTAACTTAAATCTGATTACTTGTTTGTTACTCAATAAAGTAATCTGCAATCTACAGCAATCAGTTACTAAGTAATTAGTTACCGGCATCACTGCGATGGGTTAGTAAAGTTTTTAGTTTGACCTGTGAGAGCCTGTAATGCTGAAGGAATAACACCCGGCAGCAGATATAAACAAGAACATGAATGCCAGCGGTTTTCCCATCAGAGCAGTCACCTCCTGTTGCGACGCCCTCTCGCAGGTGGCAAAGGCGCATAGTGCATAGCTCCATCACTCGGAAAATCTCAATTTGCTAGAGGCCTGGTACAAGATCTGGCCCATGGTCTTTTATGTAATAACATTATTATTAAAAAGTCAGTCGTATCAGTAACGTAAACCAAGTATTGTTAAAGTGCCGTTATCAGAATCCTTATACCCTAAACATGCACGGTCCCGTGCAAACCTTATTTGGAAAAACGGGACAAAGGTTCTGTAACGTTTACACATGCGCCTGTAAATTCCTCCCATTTTTAGCTGCAGCTCAGGCCATGGCTGTCTACCAAAAAGGAAATGACCATATTTGTATTACGCCGTCATCTTCTCCGCCTCTCTTGCTTCACGTGGATACCAAACATGTCAATATTTGTGAACGATAACGGGTGTGAAAGACGAGGGCATCGCTACCGGACAAAACGTCATGAAAAAGGCATCGCAAAAGGTGAGTTTGGCCTTTTTCTTCTTTCTGACATTGAAACTAAGATGTTAAGGGAGAAAACTAGCCAGATTGACCACTGCCGTCGCCTTAAAATGAATTTCCACCTCGTCAGTTTGATTTCCCCCGCTGTAAATGTGCTCGTTAGCATGCGCTGCAGCGGGGGCGTGTTAGCGGCAAGTCAATCCAGTACCTCTTAAAGGCAACAACAACAACCTTGGGTACTGACCCCTTTGTTGCTCGCCGCGTTCTATTATTCGCTCGTCCATTTTCTTTTATCTCCCGCTCATTAGTGCCAGACAAGCTGATGAAGTAGGGATAAAGTGCAGAGGACACAACTGCCTTGAAGATAGACTAGCTGATCCCTTTTATATTGGAGAACAAATTAGGTTTTATGCTTCATGCGCCGGCGCTGTTGCATGTCCCGTGTCCACAAAGCCTCTTGCGGACTGGAAGACATTTACAGGATAAATAGCGGCAGCCCTTAAGAGCAGCGAGAAGGAAATGATGACAAATTAGATCCCCCGTGCAATCCAATAACATGACAACCAGTTTGAATAAAAAGAGGATTATTCGGGTCGGGTCAAGTCGATTGTTCCACTGATAAAAACTTGTTTGGAATGGAAAAGAAGCTAAGACCTAAAAGCCGTGGTTACACGCCGGCTTTTTGGGGGGATAAGGAGATAGTATCATGTCATTTCATTACAATCAAAATATTAAAACTCAATATGAGTCTAATTTAGTTACAAGAGTGAAACAGGAAATCAAGTCTGATCTGTATTAAACGTTTGGAACAACTGAATTCTGTGTGAAAAAAGGATTTTGAAGTGTCCCTATATGGAAATGTACACGTTCTCTTGTCTTACACGGGATTCCAGGCGCTCACTCTGAATGTAGCCTGTTGTGCACGTTTTAGATTGGAGGAGAAAACCGGTGCAGTGATTTTCTTTTTGTCTGATGACCTACATTCTGTCGCTTGATTAAGTTGGCACCTTTTAACACTTTCTTCATCTTCATGTGCCCCCCCTCAGTGCTTAACGGTTTATTTTGTACAGCGCTCTTACCTCTGTACTTTTTGTTCTTTTTCATTAAGCCACGACGCTCTGGTATTTCTTTTTTTATATTACTGATAAGCCGAAATGTACTTTCTATTAGAAACGCAACACTAGCTGTGTTTCCATCAATGTAAAGAACATTTGGAAGAGAACGTTATAACCTTGACTGTGGATGGGTTTTTATGTAACCAAATGACAGTTAAAGGAACAGGCCACCGTTTTTCCATACTGCCTGGTCTTTGTTTGCACCCACAAAGACCAGGCAGGTACGAATCATCGTCTAAGCTCAGAAAAGAACATATCTCAGCATGTATAAACGGTGGCCTGTTCCTTTCATGCAAGTAATAAATGTAAGAAAGACATAAAATGATTGAGTGAAGGATTTGTGGGTAGGTGCAGCTGCGGCTCTTCCACCCGAGGAGGATGAGGAGCACAAAGATCCCCCAGATGCTCATGACAAGCTTCTACCCTTCTACCAGTTTTGTCACATCGAATGCCTTTTCCATCAATCGTTTTGTATAGCCCGATAATCACAACAGGAGTTGCCTCACAGCGCTGCAGCCAACGTTAAAACAATGAAACAAAATAAACCAATGTAATAATCGAGCAAATGTAGTGTCCGGGCAAACATAATGTCCAGCAGAGGAAACGAGCCCAATCCTGAGACACTCCTCCTATACACAGCAAGAAAAACAGAAGGACATAGACAGACCCAGGGCTGATGAGAGTCCCTCTGCAGACACCATACACCGCACTTCCCACAGCAGTGTTCCTCCTAAGCTTCACTTTTGGCTGTGGGTTTGAGCTTTACCTAACTGACCCGACTATGAGCTAATATATGAGCTGGGAGTTGATTCCATAAAACCGGAGCTTGGAAGCGAAAGGCTCTGCCCCCTACAGTGACGTCAGGAGCAGGATTTTTATTTGATTCTTGACTCAACAGGAAGCCAGTGGACTTGAGCACAGTTCTCTTCTCTTAGTTTGCCCAAACAACTAGCTGCGTTTTGAGCCAGTTGAAAGTTTCTCAAAGAACTTTTCGGACATGCTGCTAGCAGTGAGTTAGTGTAGTCCAGCCTTGATGAAACAAATGCATGAATATGGTTTTCTTCATCACTCTTAGGTAAGAGGTTTCTTATTTTAGAAATGTTAGTGAAGTGTAGAAGTCTTGAACAATTCCAAATGTTCATTGTCCACCCACTCACCATATATCCGAACTTTGGACCATCTCATTTCGACCATTTGCTGCGAGTCTCCATGTGCATCTCTTACTCTTTCTTTAAAGGAACAGGCCACCATTTTTCCATAGTGAGATATGTTATTACCTGAGTTTAGACGAGTTGATACATACCTGTCTGGTCTTTGTGCATGCCCGTGAAAGAGCGTGGTAGCTTCCAACTTCACCCCCGTTTGGAGCTATTGGAATACATTGGGAGAGGCCAAAAGCTATCTTTGGTTGTTTTGCGTGACACAAAGACCAGACAGGTACGCATCAACTCATCTAAGCTCATGTAAGAACATACTGTATCTCAGTATGTAAAAACGGTGGCCTGCTCCTTTAATACTTTCATATCCACAGCGAATTGCCAAACTACAACCAGGAAATTCGTTGCAAATGCTTGACGTCACCTACAAACAGCCGCCTGTTTCAACCAATGTAACGCGGCCACTGAGATCAGACCCAGACGTAACATGTAGGGAAATGATCATTGACTGGAGTTTACGGATGGCTAAGGCCAGGCTAGCAAACGGAATACACTCGGGTGTCAATTGCAGTGGACAAAATGAAAAAATGAAAAAATGAAAAAATGAAAAAAAGATTAAAGATTAAAGATTTTGTTGTGCCCAAATTGTAAGTTGGGCCCGTTGATCCAACACACATTGTAGCACTCTTGTTGCATACCTGTGCGGCCAAAAGACTTAAAGGGGGGGTATTATGCAAAATCGACTTTTTCAAGCTTTACATCATGTTATTAAGTCATTCCCTCTTTAAAACCATGCCTGAAGTGTTGCCTTGGCACATTCACGTATTTTCGAGTAATCTGTAAAAACTCTGATGGCGGCCATTTTAGGGATAAAACGCCTGATTCCTTCAGGGAACGCCTCGACCTCCGGGATACGCCTTCGACCTTTCGTCACCAGCCGAGTGACCAACCACTGCCCCTCAGCAGAACCCCCTCCCCGCAGTGTCTAGCCCAAAGATGTAAAAAGAGTCATCATGGAGGATTAGCTTCATGTGTTGTGAACCAGAGCCACAGCAGACTTTTACAAAGACACACATCAGTGTTTCTGTTACCTAAACACCCAGGATTAAAACCGGTGACAAGAACACTTTTTTCAGTGTCTGGTTCTGCGCTGGGCCTTGATGATGCACAGAGCCTCCGGAGAAAGCTAATGCTAAGCTAAACCTCGAGTCATCACGTGAAAACGAGAAATATGCACACATAAAGTCAATAAAACCACCACACACATAAAGAACCGTTTAACAATGATCACACACGGAGCCTGGCTTGTTGATTTGGAAGTTTATTGCTCACATTTCATCTACAATGGGTCATAGCCGAGTGGCTTTCTCCCGGAGCTAACAAGCTAGCCGCGACAAGCTAACGGGAAAATTCACTGAATACAAGCAGCATATTATGCATTGAAAACGTCACTAAAACAGGCAACTGCTTGAAGCAGCCTTTATGATGATCACACACTGAGCCGGGCTTGTTGATTTTGTAGTTTATTGCTCACATTTCATCTACAGTGAGTCGTAGCCGAGTGGTTTTCTCCCGCAGCTAAGGCACTATTAGCCGCGACAAGCTAACAACCTTCACCTTCACAACATTCATTGAAAACAGGCAGCATATTACGCACAAATAACGTCAATAAAGCAGGCAACTACTCGAAGCAGCCTTTACGATGATCACACAATGAGCCTGGCTTTACACATTTGTGGTTTATTGCAGACTTTTCATCAACAATGAGCTGTAGTCGATTATAACAAGCTAACGGGTAACCTCGAAAAACCATTGTCCACCTGCACAGATAATGTCCGTCTTTGAATCGTATGGGCTCCTGCAGATCCTGGTGTCGTCCATGGGGGTATAGTTAGAGATCCATAGGGCATGGCAGATACAAAGAGATAGCCTCCAAACAGCAGTTATTTTTCAGGCAAGAGCCCCGTCCAAGCGTCCGGTGTGGAAGGTTCATAATACTATCCTGTGTGGCCATTGTTCACAAAGTGACAAACAGCAGCTCCTTTCCAACAATAAAAATTAAAATGCACCGATTGTAGTTTTAATACTGTTGAGACAACGAGCGCAGTGTTGTGATGCCACAGACAGCGTGTGGAGGGGGCGTGTCGGAAAGGGTCAGGGAGCGTCTTAAAGAGACAGGGGCCTATTTCAAGTCATTTGCTACAGCCATTTTGAAAGAGCAATTTTATACAAGGCAGTTATTTTAATTTACTGCATTTACAGACCAACAGAAGGTTTCGTCATCATTGTAGTGTGCTATAGACTGGTGCTATGTGGCTGAAAAAAGCATAATACCCCCTCTTTAAAATCGTACATCAATACAGGTTCTTATATCATTTATTTCCATGTGCTTCAAAGGAAATGTTGCAAGCTTTCAACTGTTATCCTATTTCTAACTTCATATCTTCATACGTAAATCTTGGATGCCTTTTCATTCCAGCCCACTGTAGCAATTGAAATACAACCCACAGAGCTTTTTACAACCAAATATATAGATGGGCAAATCCACTGGCGACAGAACAAGATACACTGTAGGACAATGGAATATAATTTGCATGTGTGAAGTCCAGAACGCACAAAGACTTGAATGAGAGAAGATTTCGATGCAACTGTTTCTCCACTTTACATTTCTCGATCTCGCCGCCTTGGGAGGTGTTTCATCTACAGCATTTACACTTTAAGTGTAAGTGTAAAGCCTTTTAAAGTGGCGTGTGAGAGAAATCTTTTTTTTTATTTTCTTTCGCAGCCCATTCGGAGAGGCGCTCGGGGCTGGCAGATAAGTCCTCTTCAACCATTGGTATGTAAAGGAAGACAGATGGAGAAGTAATGGGTTCGATCCTGTGGCTTGGGTCTAGAATTACCCTCTGAGGGAAACGGGTGAAGTTGGAAAATAATTTCCCTCCTGCAAACTTTTTTATAAATGATTTGCGAATGCTCCAACCACTGTACCACTGTCACTTCTGAGTGTTTGGTGAAGTTGTCGAGACTGTAAAACTCAATGTCATAGAAATCTCTGCGTGACGTTGATTGACGTTGGGGCTGGCGTGAATGAAACAAAACACCACTCCAGGTATGTGTTCAGTGAGGTTTTAACATTATAACACTGTTAAAACCTCCAACAAGTTCATTGTGCATGATCCTGGCCCTTTCGAAATCAGTATAAGATTTGATCAATTACTTCTTGTTGTATGGTCTTTGAGAAATGGAGAAAATGTTTTCCCCAGTTGGAAAATGCACAGTGCTCACTGAACTTGGGTCAAAGTTTCTGGACTTCCTCACCTGACAGCGGAAATCAGCCCATTTGTTTAAATAAATAAAACACAACAATATCAATAAATAAATACGAACACTTGCTTTACTTTCACGTCTGTGAGCCTTTTCGTAGCATTTTGTCATAAGCAACGTGTATTGTTGGCCGCAATTGCGCAACATTATCTTTTCCCCATAATACCACAAGGTGTGGGACCTTGCGGTACTATGGGGAAAAGGTCATGTTTTTAGCATTTAGCAAAACGTTAAAACGACTTCAACAACACATTAGAACCAGTTGGTATTACATTCCAACGAGAAAGTGCAGTCAAAAATGTTTCAGTCACACTGGCTGCTCTGCTTTTCCGTACAATGTATCTTTTGAACAAGCATATTTCTCATGGAAGAATTTGACAAGACATGAAAGATCTATCTTCTGGCTTTGTGTTTTTTGTCTATTTGATAAATGTTGTTCTCTCTCTCAGACTAAAGGACTTTCCCACTTTTCCTACTTCAAAGTAGCCTAAGACCTAAGAGTGAAAGTTCTCTTTGCCACTTTTACCACTTGCAGTCCTTTAAGTGCAGTACGCTTTCTATTTCTACATGCTGGATTCATTATTTTATGCTCATTGCTCATGGTGGCGCAGTGGTTATGCCTCACAGCTCGAAGGTCCTGGGTTCGATTCCCACCAAGACCTTTCTGTGTGGAGTTTGCATATTCTCCACGTGTCTGCGTAGGTTAGTGGTAAAAACAATAGGTTAATCCTCCAGCCAGGTGTTTCTGACCACCAGCCTGGCTCCACATGGGGATGGGTCTCTGAGCACCAGCCTACACTGACAGCTCACTGCTCCTACAGGTCGCCCCGTGACATTGAGGATGGGTCAAATGCAGAGAACTAATTTAACAACAGAGATTTTAAAAGAGATTTTAAAGAGATTAATAAAGTATAAGTTAACTAACTTAACTTGACTCAAACTGTAGACTCAGCTCTTTGTTGGACACACACTCTGGATACTTATGCATGTAGTTTTCTACTTTTTACCTTTACCATAGTGATTAAGAACCTCTCCACTAAATTAAAGAATAACCATAAGGCTTATATGGTGCCTACATGTTCCCTACCATAGATGACAACATTAACCCCTTAAATCCCACCTGAACCGAGCACATTTTCTCCAGTCTGGCTTTACCCCAATCCAAAAGCTTCTGGAAAAAAGGTGTGAAAATAGCGACAGAACTGAGATTAAAACAATGATGAACATGTGACAAAAAAGTGAGAAAACTTTGGCAAAAAAGTAACGAAAAAATGACAAAAATGACCCAAAAAAAAGACAAAAAATTACAAAGAAAAGACAAAAAAATGACCAAAAAAATGACAAAAATGTGACAAAAAATGACAAAAAATTGATTTAAAAAAAATGACAAAAAAGTTACAAAATGAGTTGAATACACCCCCCAAAAACAGATGGAAAAAGATCTGATGACGGGAGGAAGACGATCCATTTAGATGAGCTTTGTAGATCTTAGCTTTCAAATGAGGTGTTGCACTGGCCTACAGGATTTGGGTAAAGCTGAACTGGAGAAAATGCTCTTGGTTCAGGCGGGAGTTAAGAGGTTAAGACAGCTTCTATGACACAACAGTAGAAGAAGCTTTTCAGTTGTCGCGGCCCCACAGGTTGAGAATCGCCTTACACTTGGAAACGTAGTTAAATTATACAGTAATGCCGATGGAATCAGGAAACATGTTTGAAGAGTAATTACTCGGCGTAGATTTAAAAAAATTCCGCACTGAAGTAATTTAATAGAGGTTCTTGGTTTTAATGGGGCGGATAAATTTGGTATGGGATTAGACTCGCGCGAGAACTTCTCAGTGGAGGCCATGACCCCATCGGAGTGCTTATCGCCTCTGTCGGTAAGTACTACCGCCCCCCCCCCCCCATTTCAACTGCAATAATTATTGAAGTAATTTGGATTAGATTGTATCGCTTGTAATTACCGCAGTCCAATCTTGTGCGGTTAATACCATGTGACACTGCAGATAAACACAGCGCTGGCGAAATTAATTATGTTGCTTCTTCCACAGAGCCTTATGCAACACAAACCTGAGCGCAACCTTCAGGATTAAGTTATTTTAATACCTAATCCGCGGTGAGATGACGAGGATTCCTTGGTTGCAGTGTAAAGATAAAGTGCTTAAAAATAGCAATATCCCAAAGTTGCGTGTATGTTTTTATCATGTTGGAAGTGATTTATATCTAGGTGGAGATGCTATGCTGACCTACGCATGTGGTTTTAGGGATTAGCCACTATCGGGTTAGTGAATTAAATGGCGTTATCTTTGAAAGTTTGCATTTTTGTTTGACATGCACTGGCTTCATTTCTTCATGGGATGCTTTGAGAAGATTTTTAAAAAAGCAAATGCAAAGTGGCACGGTGATTAATATTTATGATATAGAAGTGCTGGCGTTAGATGCATGTTCTTCACATGTCAGGGTTTGTTTCCTGGCACTACATTTGTCCTCCAGCTAGGTGCTCCTGATCAGGAACCTAGTCCAACAATGTGGAGAAAGTTGGGATAGCTCACAGTTTTTGATACATTTCTCAACAGGGAAGATAGCCTTTCAAGTAGAGTGTATTCTTGATGGTCAATAAAGGTGCTGAAACTAGTGAAGCATGGCCGTTGGTTTGCTCAGGGACCACTGGATGATGTCCTTACCACATTTCACAGTCTGAGTGGATGTTCAAAAACCTCAAACTAAAGTACGCAAGGCTGTGTTGTAACTTAAAGGGATATTTCAGGATTTTTGACATAGGGCAGGGGTTGGCAAGTTTGTGTCACGGAGGGCCGATTTTCATCATTGCCAAAACACCAAGGGCCGAACCTCAACATTGTAGCCTAAAGTAAAGAACCATTTTTTGCAAATGGCAATGTTTTTATCAGTGGTTTGTCATATATCGTATAAAATATTGTATTTACCACATTATTATTGAACATGCCGTAGATTTGGCTTTTAAGACGGAAATTATGATCAAAACAACCCAATAATATACATTTCCGTGTAGTTTCAGATGGAAAATATTGAAAAAATGTTCCCTATTGGCACACGACCCACTTTTGTGTCCCGACCCACCAGTTGAGAATCACTGTTTTACATTATATATGACCAAGAAGGATGTTCTGCAAGGACATAAAAAAAATATATATTTTTAGAGAACTTTAACAGGTATTTGATCCCTTATTTGCATGATAATATTTCTCAAAATCATCTTGAGGGCCAGAGGTTCTGTGCTGGAGGGCCGGATTTGGCCCCTGGGCCTGACGTTGCCTACCTCTGACATAGGGCCTCATTTCCTCGTTATCCAGAGTGCTGTTGATTTCTGGAGATATTAAATGTATTTATTCACGTAGTCCTTATATTTGAAGAGTTTAGTGGTGCTAGGCTAGTCCTAGGCTAGCGCATGTCTATGGTAACTAGTAGCCTGCTTAAAAAACCTCTTCAAAATCATCGTGTAGTCCTCCAAACGTTGCCATATCTGATTTGTAGAAAGCTCCTTTGTGAATTCCATGTGTAGTAATGCTGACCGCATGTAAACAAACTACCGTAGATCCGGTAACCGAGCAGACCACTCCGCCGCTGCGTAGCTTACAACCAGGAAACTCATGCTGCTCAAGTTATTTTAAATGCAAAATGGTTACATAAAAAAAAAAAACGATTCAGTCAACACAGACATTTATATCAGTAGTCTGGTGTTATAAGTGATTTGCCTCACTGTGCTTGGGTCAGACTGTTTTTAATGCAGGCTACTAGTTACCATAGACATGCACTAGCCTCGCACTAGCCTAGCACCACTAAACTCTTCAAATGTAAGGACAGCGTGGTCACTTCTTTGAAATGCTCCACCAAAGACCTTGCTGCTCCCAGTCCTTTACCGACGTCAGGATTAACTGCCAGCTGCAAAGTGTGGCCAGTGCTGCAAACAGACGCCCATCTGTGGTTCTCGCAAAATACTTGCAGCCGATACAAGGTCCAATCCATTGTCATGCATAATTGAGGTATTTCAAAGTTTCACATTCTATTCTTTTCTCACGTTGCTGTATTTTGTCCAGTGTGGTGCTCAGACAAGAGGCTTAGTTGTCCGGCACCAGCTTTTAAGCTCCCACTCATCTGAAAGGAAATGGAAAGTGAGCCTTAAATAGACCTCTGTGGGCACACACGTCCACGCAGCGGCTGGAACGGCTACTTGGTTTTTGGGTTTTAAGACGATCTTTGACCTTCTGGACAGCATTCTCATCTCATCTTCCAACAGTGAAGGCAAATTATTTCAGGATGGTAAGGGCCAGCCTGGAGACAGTCTTTGAATCATCTCATTTTTATTTTATTTTTTTAACATAGCAAAACATTACAACAACAACAAAATACGTTGAAAGTTAATGAAAATGCATAAATAAATAATAATAATAATAATAATCAATAAAAAAGCATTAGGTCAGGCTATTTAAATTTGGTGCATTTTGCTTGAATTTGTTGAAGAACTGTAGAAATGGATTCCATCTCAGACGGAAATCGTCTACCTTCCCTTTTAGTTCAAATTACATTTTTTGTAACTGGACATAATTATCTCATTCCCTTTTTAAACATGAATAGGATCCTCTGTGTCATTACTCCAGTTTAACCTCTTACCACCCGCTGGCTATTATATAGGCCTGTGTAACACCTCATTTGAAAGCTAAGACCCACAAAACTGATCTTTTTCCTCACGTTGTTGCTGTGTTGTGTCACCTTATTTTGTGTTTTTTTTTTTTTTTGGTCACTTTTGTTGAGTTTTTGTAATTTTTTTGTCAAGTTTTTGTCACATTTTTATTGAATTTTTGTCACATTTTTGTTTAATTTTTGTCACATTTTTGTTTAATTTTTGTCACATTTTCGTTGAATTTTTGTCACATTTTTGTTTAATTTTTGTTTAATTCTTGTCCCATTTTTGTTGAATTTTTGTCACATTTTTGTTTAATTCTTGTCACATTTTCGTTGAATTTTTGTCACATTTTCGTTGAATTTTTATCACTTTTTGTTGAATTTTTGTCACTTTTTGGTTGAGTTTTTGTCATTTCTATGTTGAGTTTTTGTCACATTTTTGTTGCGTTTACATCTTTGTTTTCTTCTCATTTTTTGTGGCTGTTTTGGTGCTTTTTTCCCAAGAAGCTTTTTGATTAGGGTAAAGCCAAACTGGAGAAAATGGGATATGTTCAGGTGGGAGTTAAGAGGTTAAGATAATTCATCCACCTGCGTTTGACTGTTGCTGTAAAATAACATAAACCAAAAAATCGAATTAGTAAATGGGCATATTTGGTCAGAAAATGATTGCTGTAGTATGGTAGCGAGCTGAATCCTACCTGGTGGTTTTTGGTGAAGTCTCAGGGAGTTTCGCTTTGCACAGCGCACAAGTTAGTGATTCTGGTTTATTTTCCTGTGATATGTTCCCGTACTTTTGATTGCTTCACTCTCGTTCTAATGTGCTCCATTAGCTTCACTTCTACTCCTCGCAGCTGCTGTTCTGCCATTGTGTCATCTGTGTTTTTTTCCCTCTGGGTGAAGTGAGGGCAGCGAAGTTCCTGCGATGCAAGAAAACACATTGTCAGTACCAAAAAGAAAAAGACCCAATAACGGTTTATCAATAAAACATACAAAAAAGTGATGATTAAATTAAATTTTCATTGCCAACTAATCACTGCAACCCTGTTTTTTCAGTATTCCTGTTTACTTTGGTAATTTCTTCCTCTTCATCTGAAACACACTGTATTTTCTGAATTACATTGTATACTGTATTAGACAGAATCCTAGTGTCCTCACATTATCCAGCCCAGAAGTAATTACCGGAGCTGTTTAGCACTCCAACTGCTTTCATCTCAGCGCCATAGATTTGTTAGCATGCCGTTAAAAATGGAGACTCGCACATTGTTTTTAGCATGTTTTAATTCCTCCTGCCAGTGGAGGGGGGTTGAGATAAAAAACAGCATACTCCTGGATGATTGTACATTCTCCTTTCCATGCTCTGAAGTCATTTCAAGTGCCCTAAAGCACTTTATCTATGCACATCTGACTACATCGAGGTCTGCACAACGTCAGGTCAGTTCAGGGAGCAACCTGGAGAAAAGAGGCGTTCCCGGGATACAGCCTTGAGGCACTTCACAATAAATCTATAGTTCTCACTGTGGTGAGGCAAATACTACTCCTGCTCACACAGACGGTCGATAGCTGTACAATTATCCACCTAGAGAACGATGGAAGTCAAATATGTTTCCAATTAGTGACTCATGTGTGGTGAGAAATGAAAGTTCACACCGGATCTGTAGACAATGACGTCCCACATTATCTGACGCTTTTGATTTTTTCTTTTTTTTCTTTTTACTTTTTGAAGCATGACCACATGAATGAGCCATGACCCGAGGCTTAACGTATCATCAAAATACCTCGGCTGCCTTGAAGATGTTGCATGACCAAAATCCCAGATATGCAGCTTTATCTCTGAAAGACCATGAAAACGAAAAGGCCAGTGTGTGATAAGACAGAATGTTCAAATATGATCAGTGTTTATTGGAGAAGGAATAATGCATACGGCTCATTCAATGGATTTTACAGACACTGCAGCAAAAGAAGAAATCATAAGATACATGCTTTCCTCACACATACACTCAATCACCGGATAAGTCAAAGACACACAGTTTTTCCTTTATCTCTATTTTTCAAATGAGAGGTTGAGTTGCTAATTGAAGTTGCAGCAAATTTCCATCACTTTCACAGCCCTAAGTAACAGTCACATGCACAACATAAAAAATAGTACAAAATGGCTATGTTTTTGTTATTTGATAAGGGAAACACTGAAAACAGCGGATTCCTCAATTACATAACAGCCGTTTTCTCCTGCCTGCTTTTGGTTCCCAGACACGTCTCGCGTGGACAGTGTTTTTGTTGAAATTGCGACGTGCTGAAAGTCAAAGTACGCAGAGATGTTTGGATTCATTATGCATCCCTGATGCCACACTACACTAAATGGGAACATCCAGCACAGGCAAGAGAGCTAAATTAAGGCACTCTCCAAAGACTTCTGTGATGTTATTTTTGAAATGAAAAGACTTGAAAGTGTTTGTGTACATGGAAAACAGAGACCAAGTCAGGACAGCAAGTTTTCAGTCTTAAAGCAAAGCATTTTATTGGTTGCAAGGGGACTGTTAAAAATGCAACATCTGAAATCTGGAGGGGTTAAAGCAGCGACAGTTCATTCTTTCTCACACTTTTTTAATCATATGACTGGTATAATGTCATAACACACTTATCCAGAATCCAAACCTGTTGTATTGGGAGAGTAAAAGTGTGGCATGAGGCACGAGTAATTTATCCACATGAATGCACACGGAGAATTTAAATTATGTATGCTACGCTCAAACTCTTGATGCAAACAGTATATTAAACAGTAATCTCAAAATATGTGCACCATATATGGTCAAAGTTTGGTGTCCTTGAGGGGGAAGAAGGGGGAAAAGTTCAGCTTCCTGAAGCTACTCTTCAGTCAACTGGACCTGGCCTACAGTCCGCAGTTTCGACCCTGAAGACATTACACTGAAAAGACTGTGTGATGGGTCTCAGTTTGCGGATAAAGCCATTGTTGTGTTATCCGTAAACCTAATGAAGTGGTTTGAGCTGCGCAGTCATGGATCAACCGAGTGAACAAGAGGGGACACAGCACACAACCTTGGGGGAACCCGTTTTCAGTGTTGTGGGTTTGGAGGTGTTGCTGCTTTTACAAGCATTTTTTTTTTAAGACTGCTGTGGTGCTGCTCCATTAGCCTCAATAGAGAATGCTTTTCATTTTTCATACAATTCTGACCAGACCGATGACAGCACGCAGGTTTTTGTTTTTTTGCGACCGTGCTGATGAAAAGAGAAGAGCAACTGGCAACTTCAATTTGTGCTAAATTCCTTTACTTGCTAATTGTTTGCAGCCATAGTTTTATTTTTTTGTTTTATACAAACAGTTTAACTCCAGATCTTTTGCATGCTCAGAAATGTATGCTGAAATATATGTATGTATATATATGTATATACGTTGTTTTAAGTTACAAAACATGACCTACCAATGTTGGTGTCTGGAACAATTCAAACGTATTAGAGAGATCACACTTCACACTCAGTGGATCATAGGCAGGACTATGAGCTTAGAGCCATTCTTTACAGAAGCAGATGAAAGGGAAACCTATTAAGGTGAAAAATGCCTCATCTGTCCAAAGAAGTGGTGAAGGAGTCCATTTATGGAATTCCCATAGCAACTGAGGGGCACCTGGGCCGATATCCAAGTCTGTCTTCAAAAATTTCAGCCTGTTTTCTTTCAGTCCAGTTCACAAAGACTACTCAGGTTCATTTGCGACACACTCATACTTATTGTAAACCATTACGTAGTGAAATGGTTTGTTGAGTAAAAATTAATATTTCATCTTTATTTATTGTGAAAATTATGTCAAAATCTCCTATTGTCTCGTGAATCCAATCCAATCCCTGTTAAAAGCATTCTAGTCTTGTTTCACAGGCAAGCCTAGGTGATTATACCAGGAACGGAAAAATGTCCACAGTTAGTAGAGTGGTGATGAACAGATCCCCAACTGTTTGAAAGTTCTGACGTTTACTTGTTCTTTTCCACCAAAGATTGCGACCAGTCCCCATGGATGTGCCCTGCCTTCACTTACCTATATGACATGATGCTCCGTCTTCCTATAAAGGCCAAGGCACAGAGGAGCAGCAGCACGCAAGAAAACAGCAGACGTGCTCGGGGGTGCGGGAGACAGCCTATGGGAGAGGGGGATGGAGGTATCTGGTAAACTGACATGACAGCCTGCTTGTTGACGGAGAGCACTGGGACATGTTCATGGACTGCTCTGTGCACGCATACACACAACTACACAAAACCCAGTTAGTCTGGTGTCGTGTAATCTTTCCGTTGCCACCTGAAGACAATGTTAGTCATATGAAGTTATCTTTGCAAATTTTGATTACAGTAGGCTGGTGAGTTAAAGGCCCGACCCAATGTTTTTTGTATAATGGAATGGCAATTGCTTGGTCTTTCCTCGGTATTGTAAGTAAAAGGAAAACATTTGCATATACCGTAAATTCTCTAATACTGGCCTGTATTCCATTAGCGGCCGGGTCTCTAACAGAGGCCGGGTTCATGGCTGGTGGAGGCAAATTAAAGCCGGTCTCTAAAACAGGCTGGGGCTATTATTAGAAACTGTAGCGATAGAAACATTCCCCATGTTAGGAATTTGTCTCATACTCTTGTAAATGATAACTCACGTGCAGGAAGTAAACAAACGGGAACCCAGGCTGATGGGGAACGCTGTGGAGGAGCTGATCCGAGCGTAACTTTGACACAGATTTAGCCACTTTTCAAACCTCCTGTGACTATATTTGGAAACAGGGCAAACAACAAATGTTGTGTGACCCTCCAGGGTTTTAATAAAGTCACCATCGCGTCTTCAAAGCACGTCCAGCTGCTCCGTGTGCAGGTAAGTCCCACGCCTCAAAATAACTCCCAGTCTTCTCCTAAATCTTCTCTCGGGTCAATCTCATGATCAATCACAAACACAAACGCTCCGTCTAATCTCGCCTTTTACCCAAGATAACAACAAATAATCCGGTCCGTGGTAAAAACGAAACAGAAACCTGCAGTGACATTGATGTCAATGTTCCGCTAACAGCATCGACGACACGCTTCCTGTTGTCCTGACAAAATAAAAGGCATCAAGGTTCCAGCCGCTGGGAGAGTGTTTAAATGAACCTTATATTTTAGGTGCAAATGGACACAAATCTTGTTTTTTCTTTATTTTCCTGGTAGTCAGTTTTGCTGAAATAGAAATAAAGGCCTGTCTCTAATTGTGGCCTGGTTCCAATAAAGGCCTGGTCCTAAATGCCCTTAACTAAATAAAGGCCCCTGCCTATATTAGAGAATTTACGGTAAATAAGCTTTGTTTTCATATATAGTGCGAGGTAAAAGTTAGTACACCGTTTGGAATTTCTCACATTTCTGCCTAAATTGGTCACTAAATGTAGTTTGATCTTTATTAAAATCATAAGAATGATTAAACAGTGTTTGTTTAAACCAATATCACCCACATATTTACATTTTATCATATTTTTATGGACCATAGCGTGTAAACATTCACAGGACAGCGTGGAATAAGTAAGTACACCGTCTGAATCTCACTGAACTGCAGTAGTTTTGTAAAGAGGAATGGTCCAAGATTCATCCAGATCATTGTGAGCATTTGTATAGAATGATGTGCAATCCTGAGATTTGAGAAAGTCCTTTTGTTTGGGATGTGGTCAAAAACCAAACCAACCCCTATGTACAGTATGTAAAGCGACATTTAGAAAAGCGCTGTACAAAAAGAGCAAAGGAAGCAAGGGCTTTATTTGTCATTGTACAACGAAATTGTGTTCAGGTGTTAGTCCTGAGCCGCTGGGACTGAGCCGCGCTGCCACTGTGGGCCAACCTGACCAGCATGTTTCTGGAGGTAGGGGAACCGTAGCACCCAGAAGAAATCTGACTGGCTGCCTTTTCCTGCTCCTCTGAAACGGTGCGGCGCCTCCTGGGTTCGTCCCTGTTTCAGAGCGTGGTGTCCTGCACTGGTCAGCTCATCCACCTCCTCCATCATCCTCTGCTCCACAGCAGCATTTCACCATCTTCTCTTTTGTCCCTTCCTTGTTTCCTTGCCTCCACTGTGCTGCAGGTGTGGGGGGCTTTCGGTGCCTCTTCAGTGTTTCAGAAGAAGAAATTTGTAGGTCTCAAATATGTTTAGCTCATAAGCTAGCTGTTTGTTTACTTTTTTAAAAAGCATTATGGACGCTGTGCAGCAAAAAAAAAAGTCTGCAGAACTCCTCAAAAATGCTGCAAAGACAGTATTTACACTTTTGTAGACTGAAAGATGTATTCAAACAACATGACAACACTTCATTTTCTTGTTTAGGATTTTTGCCTGTTGGCACTAAGTGAAGCCTAGAGGCCAAACACGGCCCTCAAACCCATGTCTGTTGGCCCTCAGGCTTCTTGCTGAGTTGGCAGACACTTGTACTTTTTATTCTGCAAACTCTACACAACTCTACACTTAACCACCAACATTGTAGAGTGAGGCAGAGCTGCATTAAGGTTACAAGTGACAAATTAAATGAGCTAAAGCCGTCAGTTTCACATCTTTCACACCATCGGATTTCTTGTCATGATGATGTTTTACTCACTATGTATTTGCCATCTTTCATTCAGCTATACTTTGTTCTATCAAGCGCTTTAAATTTGGCACAGGATCTTTAAGTATTTAGTTAAGTTAACCGCGGGTTCCTTTACATTTGAAATGCAAAATGTCTAATTTTCCAAGATAAGATCCCAAATATTCTGTGATTCGAAAAGAGTGAGAAGAGATCGCTCTCGTCTGCACGCACACACAGATTACATCCGACCACGCAACTCTCTGTAGACGCAAAGAAACCCATCATTTTTGCTTCTATTTCCAAGCTGAAATCCCCTCGCTCCGCCTTGTTAGCAGAAGTGTGTGTGTGTGTGTGTTTTTTTTTAGCTGGAGCGCGTTGCATTGAAGCCAGGAGAGTGCTGAACATGTGACGTGAGACCCGAGGGCTCTCACCAACATCACACGCGTTGGAGCCCCCCCCCTTCCCCCCCGTCATCCTCCCCAGTGACTGTGCACACGCCGGCGGACCTGAAGTAAGCAAGCCGACATGAATGAACGCAGCCGGCCAAAAGCATATGAACGAACGCGCGGGGTCGGCAAAGGCATGAATGGGAACGCCAGTGAGTTTGTCCTCCAGCTATTTCAGAAGCTGGGGATGGCTTATTTACTGTTCTCATGACGTGAAACATCAAAGGGCTACTGTCGAGCAGTGCTGAATAAATTATCAGCGCTCTAATGAATGCGGCGATGCGCACGTCATTACAGGATTCCCGGATTCTATGGTGATTTAGCAGCCTCTGAGAGCTGTGAGGAAATCACTGGGTATCAAGCGTTGTACTAACTCACGAGAAAGTCGGGCTGCAGCTATATATATATTTGTTTTTTACCTCAATTAATCAGCAAGTTGTTACCTATATTAAAGCCACACCGCGTAGAATTATACCCAAAAGATAAAATTGCAATACAAGCTTTTATTTTCAGCATTGAAAAATACCTCAAACAAACATGTGATTTTGCTGTGAGCGGCTCAGCTCTCCTAAGACATGACATAACATTACCGGGAGTGGGTACGTCTCCAGTTCGTTTCCATGGAGATGTCGACTAAAGTCAGCAGAATTTGAGATTTAGACGGGTTAGGTTCCCATCCAAATCCATTATTTGATTTCTCACAGCAGAAATAGCATTTTCTGTCGAGCTGGTCATTAGGAGCATGTTTTGTACTGATGGCAACTGTATAGTCCAAAATGTTACACAGTGTACCTTTAAATATATATATATATTTTTTGTGTGTGTTTTTTTTTGGGGGGGTAATGCAAAACAAACCTAGTCAATGTGTGCGTCCACATGACTGAGCAACTACTAGTCAACTATTAGTCATTGTTTAGTGACCAATACACTCCGACCATTGCTCTGAGGCCCTCACAGAACAGCTGAAATTATACTGAGAGTAGATTACACACAGGTGGCCTCTATTTAATGGTTAGGGCAAAGTGAACATTCTGCAGTCATTGGGAATGTTATAAGTAAGGGATAATGTATAGAACGCTGGTCATTATCGGGAAAATAAGCACCGACAGGGCGAACCGGACCCCGACGCGAAGCGGAGGGGTCTTGTTTCGCCCGCTTATTATACGGCCATTTGCCAACTGAACACACAACATAAACTTCGTACGCTTTTATGAAGGTCTAAAGGTTTATTTAATGACTTCCGCGACAAATAGTTCCCAAAAGTTTGCGCGTTGCTAGGCATCGTTTTGCTAGGCTAGAAGCAGCAAGGCTAGTAGCTAGCCTAGCTACTTAGTTGAAGGCGCAGTTGGAGTGGAGAAATGGTGGTGAATCTCTGGGTAAGTTGAAAATCAGACTCACGCTAACTTCACGAGCGATTCCCCGACTTCTCTCGCAGTGACGGGGACAGATAGTGTCGCTACTACGTACGCGCGGAGTGATATGAAAGCACGATATCCGTTGCCATTGGCAGCGGTCATTATTTTTCTCAGAGGTCCTTTATCAGAAAATAATGACCGGTAGAACGTTGGGAAATCCCATTCAAATCAACGGAGCGTTCTACTTACGTTGTGAAGAGCCGTATAATAAGTAAGGGATAATGTATAGAACGCTGGTCATTATCGGGAAAATAAGCACCGACAGGGCGAACCGGACCCCGACGCGAAGCGGAGGGGTCCGGTTCGCCCTGAAGGCCGCTTATTATACTAGTATAATACGGCTTATTATACGGCCATTTGCCAACTGAACACACACAACATAAACTTCGTACACTTTTATGAAGGTCGAAAGGTTTATTTAATGACTTTCGCGACAAATAGTTCCCAAAAGTTTGCGCGTTGCTCGGCAACGTTTTGCTAGGCTAGAAGCAGCAAGGCCAGTAGCCTAGCTACTTAGTTGATGGCGCAGTTTGAGAGGAGTAATGGTGGTGAATCTCTTGGTAAGTTGAAAGTCAGACTCACGCTAACTTCACGAGCAATTGCCCCAACTTCTCTCGCAGTGACGGGGACAGAGATAGTGTCCGCTACTACGTACGCGCGGAGTGATATGAAAGCACGAACTCTGTTGCCATTGGCAGCGGTCATTATTTTTTTCAGAGGTCCTTTATCAGAAAATAATGACCGGTAGAACGTTGGGAAATCCCATTCAAATCAACGGAGCTTCTACTTACGTATAATAAAGGCAATTTAATGCACTTAGAAAATGCTGTATGAATACTTATGCACGCCCCACTTTTCACTTAACAATTTTTTGAAAAATAACACAATCATGTATCATTTAGCTTTCACTTCACAGTTGTCTGTTACTTGTGTGTGAACGTTCAGTAAAAAAATTCAAAATAAAATCTTTATGTTGATGGTTGTAAACATGACAAAATGTGCAAAAGTTCAAGGTGTATTAGTACTTTCGAGAGGCACTGTATTTTAGTTAGAAGGAACTAGATCTCTCACCAAACTTAACGTTCTTAAGTATATGTATTTGGAGGTTTTATATGTTACTAAAGTGTTTAGTTTAAAAACTAATGTTTAGAGTAGAATGAAAACCTAATTTGGATAAAATGGGACCTAAAGTTTAGTAACATCTGCACGTTGGGGTAAAATTCCTGCTGGTGCTGCTGTAAGGAAATAACCATATTTGGATCACAGCATCATCTTAGTCGCCTGTCGTTCATGTCAATATTTGTGAATGAATATGTGTGGGAATGCCAAGGAAACGATGTAGTGAAGTTGACAATACTCGACAAACATCATTAACTACTGGTCTGTTCTCTATGAGATTAAAACTAAGATGTTGTGGAGGGAGAAAACTGTCCAAGAATCTCAACTCTGCTGGTTATCGCCCTTAGAGCAAAAGATCCTATATTAACTGACTTATCTCTTTGGAGGCGGCCATCTTTACAATGTTGGTAAATTACACATCTGTGCTTTCGTCTCGTCCTCACACCCGAACACTGTTTCAAGATGGTTGAACTGGCTGGCATTTGGAGAAGGCAGGTCACTCCCTCGCTTTTACCATCGTGACTGTTTCACTCTTGGCTGTAAACACACCAGCACGCCTGTAGGTCCTGGCTCAGTGAAGCCAACAGGACTAACACTATCTGCAAAGAGCAGAGGTGAAATCCTACTACGCCGGAACCCTGCTATTCCGGGAAGTCATGGCCATAAAAACATGTTTTCTCTGCTGGCTATGGACGTCCACCTCATGCTTTTGTACCAAAGAGATTTAGGCAAGGCAAGGCAACTTTATTTATACAGCGCATTTCGTACACAAGGCAACTCAACACACATATTTAATAAAACTCTAGATAGAACGGGGCCCGTTGACGTGGCAAAGGTGGCTGCCATCTTGAGACTGGCCGGCGAGGCTAACCCTTATAGCAGCCAATGCAAACCCAGGAGCAACATTTTTGATTCAACCCCAGATGTTTCAGTCAGGATGTAATTTCTTTGAAATGTCTTGTTTTTTAGTCCTGTTGTTTAACCGTATTAGCATTGTTTTCTCCATTCATTCCCAGGGTTCAGTGGTTAGCATTCATTATGTCACTGTTAGGCATTCATTATATCACTGTCGTGTTAAAAAGTATAGAAATACAATTTAAAGTTGGAAACAAATGTTTTATTTGATGAAAATATAAGTGAATGATTTGAAGTGTTTTAAAGAGGAAACTCCATGACCAAATGTGGCCAAAGTCTATGCATCCTATAAAAGTGGAATAACATTTGAAAACTGCAAAAAAAAAAAAATTTTTTTGCCTGATAAGCTCACAATTATCAAAGAGTCATGAAATAACTACAAACAGAGGGGGGTTATAAACTGAAGAACTACATTAGGACTGAGTCAGGGCAAAAACAGGCAATGTTAAGCTTTAAGCGGTACTAAATCGTGCCAAAGATGTGAGGACTTGATAAGGTCTGAACCAACTGAGTACAGACCAGTGCTTCACAGAAAACACGAGACTGTTGCTCATGGTTACTCGTTGCCATTCCGACCCCCCACCCCTACCTTTAAGTTGTTGGTCAGGCTCTTTGCACCAATGAAGACGGGGGAAACGCTGAAAGACAGAAATTTTTGATCCAGTCCCATTGTACATGCGGTAGGGGAAACCGGAGTACCTGGAGCAGATACGGGAAGAACACAGAAAGGCCCCGTCCTGGTGGGAATCGTACCCAGAACCCCCATTTGGGCCCATAGAGGAGCGGCGGAGAGGCTAAATGCTAACAACATGTCCAGTGTTTTTGGGTGACTGAAACAACCTGTTTTCAAAAGTGAATGTAAACATGGATGGAAACACAGGGCTGCAGATCTGGCGATGTTTAAAGTTTTGCAAAGCTAACGACGGCGATACAATAATAACCTCATCATTTTGAGAAGGAACAGAAGCTTCTGTGGCAGCGATGCCTTTCATGCCACTGTGTTGTTTTCCTGTCCGCTCTTTGAACGCAGAACGAATGGCATTTGAAGTGCATCGACGGGTCGGATAAATGCGACCTGGCCATTAAGACTGAAATCGCATTGCAAAACATCACAAACAACGAAAGACAGAGCAGAAACATAAGAAACTGTTAGCTGTGCAATATACTAATGGGACAAAGCAAATGGAATGCCGCTTCTACAGTAGAAATAAACCAGGTGCCTTCAACCTGTCAAAGGGCTTATCCACATGAAACGAAAACTAGCACAGAGTTCAGTCTGCTGTCACCAAAACTCCAACTTTTCAAGTATTAAATATAAAATTGTGATGGTGAAACAAACTTTCCGAAGCCAATGTACCTTACTTTAATTAAAAAGGACCTGGTCGCTGGTGTGAGATGGTCAAAAATAACTCAGACAGTCTGAGGTCAGCAATTCTCACCCTCCTTGCTGCTACAATAAATACGTTTTTTTTTTGGGGGGGGGGGCTCTTTATCTGAGTGTAACGGCCCCCGCGGGCCCTCCCTGGGGCGGCAAACATGGCTGTGTCGTGGACCTCTCATCCCCCAGGAGTTTCTCCCAGGGCTCGCCCCGAGCTTGCTACTCTTCAGGCAGCTCAGTGCGGTTTGTTTCTGACACGTTCTCTTCACACCGTATTCCCAGTTTAAGTGACTGTGCTGGCGTGGTGCCACATCCTTATTTCCAACAGTCGGTAGCAGGTTAGAGATAAGTGTCAGGACTGCAGGTATGAGTGGAAAAGAGTTTATCAGCGAGTCGGATCAAAGAGATCCACTGCAATAGAGAAGCTACAGAACTGACGTAAATATATAGTGCATATATAGCATTTGGAGAGAAAATTCTCCACTGGCATTTAATTGGCAAGATATACGTTTGAAGTGTTACAATGTAAATGTCTCATCAAAAACATACCTGGAGTCATGCTCGGGGGAGGCTGGGGGCTACAGGGCGCTGGTAGATTAATATGTGATGTTACCACGCTTTACACGTTGTAGGCACATGCACGGCAGGAGCGTGCACGTGCCTGTTTATGTGCAAGTAATTAGTGAGTAACAAGTTCATATCTTTACTCCTGTGGGTGCAGCCCATCCATTTATGAATTACAGATATGTTGTTGCAAATTTCAACAATACCATTGTTAGCATGAACCTTACGGTTAGCAGCATTGATAATGAAAAGCTTTTACATCGTACAAGATGAAAATCAGATGAGACTTACAGACAGCTTACAAATATGAAAGACGTAGAGCGAAAATAGAAAAGTATGGGGTTACTGATCTTTTTTTTCTTTCCCATTCACAAAATACCATATCCAATCATTACTTATAAAAACAGTCCAGTACACATTATTATTATACTACTATTATTATCATCATCACCATTATAACAATGATAATAAAAGCCCATATTGTTGTTGTTATTTTTATTATTGGGATTATCTTTACAATAGTATCAACAGCCTTGTTATTATCATGTTATATATGTGTCTGTACATAATATACATTCTCAAAAATATCATGTTTCTCCTTGCTGTCATTCACGTATCCACTCCAATAATATTGGTTGTGATTGTTTCATTAGTAATTTATGATTTTCCCAATTTTGTGAGGTGCAGTAGCCCCCCATCAGCCATGGGCGCAGATAGCGGGGGGGACGGGGGGGGACATGACGTACCCAGATTTTCATTCACCTGGATCCGTCCCCCTCACTTTTATGAAGAAAAATATCTTGCAAGCATTTTGCAATGTGCGAAACAGCGCCTCCCTTGACCATTCACTTTGATATGCGGCGAGAAACGGTATTGCGCTCATGTGTTTGTGTTGACTGGGCTGTGCGTGTGTCAAAATGCGAAACGCGAGCTGTTGGTTATCAGACAGTGTAGCCTACGTCAGGAGGGTTCTGACACAGTTACGAATGACCCTCAATCAAAGAAGGTGGATCCACCTTCTTTGCTCCAATCCGTCCCCCCCAACTTTCATTAAAAAAAAAGTTTTCTAAAAGGCGAAACTCACAGAGAAAATCAAAAGATTAGTTCTAATATAGGCTACTGCTTTGCAACAACATAAAACAGCCAGATCATAAACGGACACTCATTTTGTTGAACTGGGCAGGCTGCCTGCGTTGTAGATATTCTATTTTAATCTTGTCTAAAAGTAATCCGGTCTGGCGTTTACGTCTCGAGCATGGTTTCCACGGTTACCCAGGGCGCGTAGCCTACATGACAGGCATCAGTTGGGGGACTGCTCTCAGAACACCAACGCTGAATGATGAAGCCATCCAAGCCGAAGAAGCAAAAAACAATTGCATCCTTTTTCCAAAAAGTAACAACTGTAAGTAAACTGTTAATTACGGTATCAATTTGCATTTTTGGTTGTCATTTTTGGTTGGACTCGTGCGACATGCGTGGAATACTTCAAAGATTGCGCGAGCACACTTACTAGGACGCCCTGCAGAAAATATGAAAGGGCATGAAAATACAAATGTTTTAACACTAATGCTGTTTTGTTTGTCGGGGGTATCAGTCGATAAGAATCTCCCTGAAATGAGTTTTTGGAAATTGGAATCATGTCTGCAAATGCCACTGACGCTAACGTGATCATTTTAACTTAGTAATTTTAACTATAACGCTCAGTCAGACTCAGATATCGTGACTGAGGTCTTAGCTGAACTTGACATGGTTAATATTTTTATACAAGTAGTATTTATAGTAGGCCTAGTAGTATTTCGTACCCTAGTCTAAGTAGGCCCTATTTATAGCCTATAATAATTAGGCTATCTTAACCAAACACCAACACTGATTCACCTTAAATTGAACACATTGCGCTCTAAATAATTTAATAAAATTTAATAAAATAATTTAGACTGACATGTGTTCAATTTAAGGTGAATCAGTGTTGGCATTTGGCCTAGCCCAGCCTACCTATTGAACCTCCATTGAATTTGAATGACTGAGCCTGTTGGCTTATTATCTTGCAGACACATTAGGCTATTCCAGAATATTTCTAATAGTCCTGAAATAGTCCAGAATCGATCTTTGTAGGCATTAGGCCTACTGACCATTATATACAAAAATGCACCACACAAAATATATATTTTATTATTTTGAAGATTTTGAAAAAAAGTTTCTACTATGATGCTGGTTGACACTCATATACAGGCTACAGACAGGAAGCCCCCCATAGCAACACAATAGTGTTGGCATATAGAATCTTACTATCTCTTGTAGCCTCTGTGGTAGCTTGTAGGCCTATAAGTTAGGCTAGGCTACTGTTAATGGTGCCAATGGCAGTTAGCCATTAAACCAGTTGTAATGTTTATTGTGGGCTATATTTTAAAAATAATGATCATGGTCTTGGCCTGCAGGTAGTTACTGAAGATAGCTGTGAGAGAGATGAAACTGAAAGTGATCCACTGGAGGGAGGCAGTAGTAGTGCATTAGGCCTACAGCTGGAAGAGGCAGAAGCAAGAGAGGGAGAAGAGAGAGGGACACAAGAAGGAGTGAGAGGAGGGTCAGAAGAAGGATGTACAGGAGATGAGATGGCAGCTGGCCTACAGCTGGAAGAGGCAGAAGGAAGAGAGGGAGAAGAGAGAGGGACACAAGAAGGAGTGAGAGAAGGAGAGTCAGAAGAAGGATGTACAGGAGATGAGATGGCAATGCCAAAGGCAGATGGAGGAAAGGGAGAGGAGGTTGGCATAACATATACAAAACCAAATCAACCTGACCCTAAATTTGTCAAAAAACAAGTGATGAAGGACCGCAATCTGTCATTCCAGAAAGGATGGTATAAAAAGCATCCCTGGCTACATGTCAATCCTGGCATTGATGGTGTTCTCTGTTTTCAGTGCTCCAAATACTATAAAGATGGAAAACCAGCTCAAGCCAAGAGCATAGATCCAGCTTTTGTAAGTGCCGGCTTTAAAAATTGGAGAAAAGCTCTTGAAAGATTCGCTAACCACGAGAGATCAGCTGGTCATAAGGTGGCAGTCACAACAGCTGCATATGAAAACAAACCTGTTACCACACAGTTAAGCAGTGCAGTCAGAGTGCAACAGGCAGAGAGCAGAGAAAATCTGCTTAAAATCATAGGAGGTATCATGCTGCTGGCAAGGCAGGGAATGGCCTTCAGGGGGCATGAGCATAATGAAGGCAACCTTAACCAGCTCCTAAAGTACAAAGCTGAGGGGGATCCCGCTTTTACAAGATGGCTGTCTGGGAAGAGGGGAGCACACACATCGTGGGAATGCCAAAATGAGATGCTCAATTTGATGAGTTCCTCCATCATCAGGGAAATTGTGGGGGAGATCCAGTCCCTCCCAGTACTGCAATATGCCATCATAATGGACGGGACAAGGGACATCTCAGGTGTGGAGCAGGAGGCCCTGTGTCTACGTTATGTAGACAAAGATTTGCTGGTGCACGAAGAATTCATTGGCTTGTATGAGACAACCTCAACAACAGGGGAGAATCTGGCCAGAATAATATTGGATGTGCTATTAAGATTAAACCTGCCAATCTCAAGCCTCAGAGGTCAGGCATATGATGGTGCTTCTAATATGTCTGGCAAATATGCAGGTGCACAAGCAGTGATCCAAAGAAGCCAGCCATTAGCACCATACATCCATTGTGGTGCACACTGTGTGAATTTAGTCACACAACAAGCTTGCTCAGCCTCCCCTCTCATAAGAAATTCCCTTGACTGGATTCATGATCTTGGCACATTTTTTAGTCAGTCTGGCAAACTGAAAGACCAATTCAAAGCCATAGTCGCATCTGAAGGAGAAGGGCCAATGCAGTCTATCAGGCCTTTATGTCCCACAAGGTGGACAGTGCGCACCCCTGCTATCCATGCTGTTCTCGGGCAATATGGCACAGTGCTGCAATCACTGGATGAGATGTCTGCAAGCAACTCGGATTCTGCAAGTCGGGCAGAGGGCCTGCATGTTAGACTGCAGCAAGGCAATGTGGTGCTGGGGCTCATGCTGGCCTTAGATGTTGTAAGTGAACTGGAAGTGCTGAATAGGTCTCTCCAGAAAACCACCCAGACAGTGGAGGGCATGGTCTCTGCAGTATCTGTTGTCCAAGAGAGTCTGCGAGCCAAAAGAAGGCCAGAGCACTTTGAGGCAGTCTTCAAGGAAGCAGAGGATATGGCTGAGAACCTGTCTCTACAGCCCATAGGTCTACCTCGAGCACATAGTCCCCCGAAAAGATATTCTGGGCCAGCACCTGCGCACAGGCCAGAATCTGCTGTGGAGTACCACAGAGTGGAGTTCTACAGAGTCCTGGACAAAGTAGACACACAACTGACAGACAGATTTATGCAGCCTGGAATAGAATCACTGAAAGAAAATCACTGAAGAAATTGGAGGCCTTGCTGCTGACCCCAACTGCAAGCAATGTAGGGGGAGATACCCAGAGAAATGCAGAGAAATATCCTGAGCTCCAGTGGGAAGATTTGAAGGTTCAATTGGCTATGTTCCAGAACAAATACAATTGCAAAACCACTGCAGATGCTGCACAGACCTTAAGAGCAATGCCTGTGGAAGTTCGTGCCCTCTTCCCACAAGTTGAAACAGTGGTCCGACTATTGATGGTTGTGCCGGCATCGTCTGCTGAGGCAAAAAGGAGTTTCAGTGGCCTGCGCAGACTTAAAACGTGGTTGCGGTCCACCATGACCCAAAAAAGGCTGAATGGAATGGCAGTGTGTCACATCCACCAAGAGAGGCTGGACAGTCTGTACAAGAAAGACATTGCCCAGCAATATATTCAGGGCAAGGATCGGAGGAGAGAGGTTTTTGGATCCTTCACTTAATCTGTTTCTGCATTTGAGGCCATTTATTGAAAAGTCATGTAGAGTAGTACTTATTTACAAATGTATTTTTGTATACATGTAGGCTTTGCTGTTCGTGTTTGTGTGTTTTTACAGCCTGCTATTTTGGTTTACATAAAGAATCTGTGCACTTAAAGTCAGTTCATGTTTAAATAAAACTGCTTTTTCATACGTCATGTGGCATGCTTGGTGAGTGATTAGAAACCGTACCAATACGCATTATTGTCTTGCAATGATGGGCAATTAAGTTTGATAGGTTGTCATGCCTGAGCAGCTTTGTCCCCCCCAGTTTCAAAAACCTATCTGCGCCCCTGCCATCAGCGAGCCCCCACCCAGCTGCCTGGAATAGTAGTAGTTGTATCAGTATTACAATATTTTGACGGTGTCAATGTTAAAGCCACACTGCGTAGAATTTTACCCAATAAATACAATTGAAATACAGGCATCTGTTTTATGACAGATATTTTCATCATTGAAAAATACCTCATAAGTGTACAGGCTCATCCCTCCAAAGATATGACTGTAAACTTTATCAGGAGTGGGTACGTCTCCAGCTCGTCTCCATGGAGATGTGACTAAATGCAGTAGAATTTGAGATTTAAACAGGTTAGTTTCTCATCCAAATCCATTTGTTTATAGCCCACTGCAGTAATTGCATTTTCTGTGTTGAGCTGGTCACTGGGAGCATGTTTTGTTTTGCCGGCAACAGTATAGGTTAGGTTAGGTTAGGTTAATTTATTTGTACCCGTGGGTAAATTCGTCTTGCAATTCTGAGAACTATCCGACACATTAAAACACATTATACAAAGATAAAACATCACACATATTTAAATATAAAACTTGTAAGTGCTCCAGATACTAACAGGATGTGCCTTTGGTACAGAAACAACTGAAGTTTAAGCCACTTGACAGTAACAAAGATAAAAAGCCGTGTCAGGGGCAATATGATCCCGACTTGTTCGTAAAGGAAAGGGCAGCGGGAACAAAGCTTTTCTTAAAACGGTTTGTGTGGCTTACTGGCAGTAAAACCGACGCCCAGACGGAAGCAATCGAAACTCTGAATGCAAAGGATGCTCTGTGTCTTTTACGATGCTTCGTGCCATCCTCTCTAACTGTCTATCATGCAGAAAGTCCAAACTGGTCTGAGGCTGGCCAATGACAGGCGACCAGGCAAAAAGCTCGGGTCGCTTCGATGAATGCCCGAAAAAAAAGTGTCATCGCAGTTTTATCTACATGAAAGAAGGACAGTTTCCAAAGACAATACAGTCGTTAGTCCAAAATGTTCCGCAGTGTACCTTTAAATTAATTACATAAACAAAACACACAATTGACCAACTGATATAGACGGCTCAGTCTGATACTTTTCTTAGAAGTGTTTTGGCTCAGAACCATAATTACTGCCGTGTCCTCTCAATTCTCCAACAGTAAACATTTGACATATTGATTATGTGGTATCGATCCACTCATCGATGCCCATAGCACAGTAGTCCTGCTGTTTTCCTCAAGCTCATTCCGCCTCCCTACATCCCCAGGAAGTGCTTTCCTTACCTTCTGATCTCCTGCAACGGGTACTTATCCCTTCATCACAGCGCACCGACAGGGAAAAAATAAATCATCCGTAATGCTCAGGGTCAGTTTACGTCACTATAGCACTATCTAACTAACACAGTGGGAAACAGTGTTATATGTCTTGATACACCGGTTTAAGTTTTCTCTCCACAGTCTGCTGCCAATACGATTGTTAGTTGCATTTGAAGCCTCTTAAGGCTTTGAGGAGAAATGTCATCCACCCAACTCAGTACAGATGACAGATTGAGAACCTTTGTCTTTGGAATACTGTGGAATACTTCTGTTCAGCTAAAAACTTAAACAAAGGGTTTTGTTTGTGCAGGTCTGGAACATAAAGCTAATGGCTAAAAAAATAAAATTTCATCATCAGACAGATTTAGGCGAAAGTGTGCCCCACTCAAAATGGATCTGCAGTGGCTTCTAGTCAGGGTTGCCAGGTCTGTGGTTTTTTTTCGGACAACAATTTAAGCAAAATGGGCTATTTATGTCTTATTTCTTGATCAAAATCCCGATAAAGAATGACAAATCTCAAATCCATGGCTCTGAGACGCGTGGTTCCTCATCATCGCAGGATCACAACAGCTCGCAGGTTCGGGACGATTTTTCAGATTCTTTTGGGCAGGTTCAGCTGCCGAGACTTGGCAACCGTGTTTCCTATGGAGAGGAGCAGGAAAAAGATACATAAGCAGACTTCTATGACCTTATATGACACTTGAGACTAGACTGTTCCCACTCAATTCTATCACAATGCACTTTATTATAGTACTTTCTCACCGCTGTTTACTTTAGCACATAAGGATTCTTTCCACTGCTGCCACAAACCCAGGCGGCTTCAAGTGTTTGCCAACAAGACGCGCACTTTAAGCCGGCTGCTGTTTTTCCTTTTTTCCATTTGCCGCCTGGAGACAGCATCCCATCTCCAGAGAATGAGCATTAGCCAGTGGATTAGGGTATTAAGCGACCATCATCGACCCACTTAGAGGCAGCTGGTGGGGGCACATCAATCTTCCTCGATAGAAGGAGCAGCCAACGGAGAAAGAGACGCCTCGCTGTCCGCACTGGAGGCGCGCGCTAATTTGTAAACACCTCCCCTTTATCTGCCCGTCCTTAGGGGTTTTCTTGCAAATTTCACACTGCCATGGGTCCTGATCTGGCAGGCAGCAAGAGTTGGCTGAGAACTATGTGAATGGTGTATATGCATACAGTGGGAAGAAAAAAATTGATTTTCTCACATTTCTGCCTAAATTGGTCATCGAATGTGGTCTGATCTTCATCAAAATCAGAAGAATGTTTAAGCAGTGTCTGCTTAGTGTAAACACATGTAAATATTCACAGGACAGGGAGGAATAAGTAAGTACACCGCCTGAATCTCGCTGCACTGCAGCAGTTTGGTAAAGAGGAATGGTCCAAGATTCATCCTGATCGTTGTGAGCGTCTAATCTGCAACTACAGAAAAGCTGTTATTTCTGCAAAAGAAGAGTCAGCCAGCTATTTAATACAGGGGTTCACTTACTTATTCCATGCTGTTGTGAATTACTCCGGTCTTTCTGCAAAATATCTTGATAAACTTGAATGAACGTGAATGAATGTTTCTATTGATGATGGGATGTACCTTTCATTGAACCGCCACCTTAACGTGGTGGAGGGGTTTGAGCACCCGAACGATCCTAGGGGCTCTGTTGTCGGGGGCCCTGGTAGGGTCTCCCATGGCAAACAGGTCCTTGGTGACAGGTCAAAGAGCAGTTCAGAAAACCCCTTATGAGAGACCAACAGGCCCGGCTAGAACCATGAGGCCGTCCTTCTGTGGACGGTGTAATGTGATTTGGTCAGCTCCAACAGCTGCCCACACGACGGAAAAGTGGAAGAAAATGGATGGGTGGATGGATGATAGCATGTAGTCCAGGCCCTGAGGCAACAAAACTGCCCCACACCATGATTTTCCCTGCACCATACTTCACATTGAGCATAGGGTTTTGATGTTGATGTCCATTTTTCCTCCACACATGACTTTGAGTCCATCAGTCCACAGTATATTTCTCCAGTATAAAATGTGCAGAATCGATCACCTGGTCTTGCTTTTCCTGATCAGGAGGGGAGGGGCTTGAAAATTCTGTTCCTGCTCTCCTCATTTTGCAAACTGGTTAAAGAGGGGAGGAATTTGATTGTTTACTTTCAAATTTTGCTCGATCTCTCCTCAATTTTCACTTTAATAACCTGCATACTCGAGCACACTCCGTCTTGTTTCTCATGTCTTTGTCCTCAGGTAAGCCGCCAGGTTTGTTTTTGTATAGGCAGACCTTGTGTTTCTCTGATTAGTTCATCCGCCAGCCAATTCGAACGCTGTCACCACACTTCACTTGCCTGGCGAGTCCACACTGATCATCAGTGTGGACTCGCCAGGCAAGTGAAGTGTGGTGACAGCGTTCGAATTGGCCAAGAGATCAAGATGGTGGCCAGAGTTACCAGAAAAGGACCAGAACTCTTTTTTATTATTTGTATAGTAACAAGACCCAGTATTTTTTCTTTTTACCTCTTTTACCATTTTTCAAAACCGTCACTCCAGAAGAATTATTTCGGCCCTAACCTCCATCAGAAATTGTAGATCATAATCCTATTAAAAAACTACTGTCCTATTGGGGGACCTCTCACACTTTATTATTTTGATGATGATTGAAGACATTTCTCAAGGACTAGGTGCCACATTTGACAACAATGAACACCAACCGTCCTGTATGACACCGGGCAATTGTCACCATGAGACCTTTACAGCCGCTATGTCCTGCTTGCAAATGGTTCCCGGATAGAATGCAACCAGGCGGCCATGCCCTGAATCAAGGATGCGTCAATGAGGTCAGCGCAATTGGAGAAAAAGGAGGCGGTGCTTTGAGGGTACACCGAGGTCGCGGAGAAGAGGTGACGTGTATCCGGGGGGGGGGCGACCAAAGTCAAGCATGGCCGTTCCAACAAGCCTCTCATCCCCATATTAAATCCTATTTGTCCTTACTCTGCACAATTCTATTTGTTGGGCCGGAGACAGCACGCGGGGCTATTTTTACGCCCACTCATCCGTGGATCTATTTGAAAATGAATGGCGACCTCACGATGGAGGTTCCAAAGACCTCCGGAGGTGATCAGGGGACGCAGGCACCTTGAGGAAGAGCGCAAAGTCATTGTTTATGCGGCTGACATGAAGTGGTAGCTCTTAGGCATTGGTCCCATTGGAGTTTGGAACGCACAGCAGAAGAAGACATACTGTAAGCTTTCCAAGGACATGCTGTGAATTGCCATAACTCTAAAATAGTTAAACATGTCATTTAAAAATGTAATAAATGTGGCAGCATCTGAAGAATGTGTGGACCACAACTAACATATTAATTTGGTGGTTTCCTCTTTCATTGTTTTGAACTTTGAAATACAAAAGGCGGAAGTTTTGAGCCCGACTTAATTCGATTTGGCCTGACTCTGGACACAATCAATGTTCCCAACGGAGAAAAAAAAAAGAAAAGAATGAAAGACGGATCTATTAACCTCTTACCCCCGCCTGAACTCACCATATTTTCTCCAGTTTGGCTTTACCCAAATCTATAAGCGACAAAAACGAGATGAAAATATGACGCAAACGCAATAAAAAAACACAATGAAAAAGGGACAAAAATGCAACAAAAGAGCGTCAAAAACGTGACAAAAAATGTAGGAAAAAGTGACAGAAATGCGAGGAAAATGCACCAAAAAAGCGATGATAATGAAAGTTTAAAAGAAAGACGTCAGAGATCCGTCAGATCCATTTTGTAGTCGAAACTGGAGGTTAAAGATATGGGGCCAGATCTTGTGGCGGCGCACGGGGCGGCGCAGGCTCTTGGCGAATTATTTTCCGAGTGGCGGCGCTATATGTGCCATTCGCCTCCGCCACCTGTGAGGGGGCGTCACAAGAGGAGGTGACTGCACTGATGGAAACACGGCTGACATTCACTTCCTCGTTTACATTGCGCTGTCTTGCGTTCTTTCTTAAGCCTTAGGCTCTCACAGGTCAAACTAAAAACTTTATTTACCCCATCGTGAGCTAAACGATGTTCACGTCTCGAGAGAAAAAGAGCAACAGCGTCCGCTGTGGCACGGATCGGCCCGCGCTTGGCGTGAACGCGAAGCAAAACAAAAGCACATGTTCACCCCCCACTCCCACACAACCACTGTCCTGGACGCGGAGTCGATCTGGTTGGAGGAAAATGTGTGTGTCTCAACCCACTTAAATGCGCTAAGTCTGGAGTGGCAAGATCACAAAGTGCGCTCCTACTGAGCGCAAAATGTCACGCTATCGTCTCCGTTTTGATGCACAAGATCGGGCCCATGGTATGATTCATCGTTGCCATGAGCCGGTCCGCACTCATCAGTTGTATAAGCACTGGGATTAGACCTCGATCTTTGTAACATGCATGTATGCTTTTAAATACGGTCCTCAATTATTCATTGTTTGCAGACATAGTGCTATTTTTAAATGTAATGCAAAGCCAAGTTGCATACTGGCCAGTTTAAAATATTTACTATTTATGGTATCTGCAATTCATTCCCGCAGCGCAGACACAGAAGGAATTGGCTACACTACTACTAAAGGAGAAATGTACATGAATTAAGATGACCTGAATTCAGAAAAGCTTGTTTTCTCTAGTCAGCTTTCTGTTTCCACATTAGCCTCCCCGGTAAGCTCTGTTCCAGGTTACAGGAGAACAGAATCCAACTACAGTCAATTCCGGACTGTTAAGCGTACAAACAAAATTTATAAAGATTTTTATTATTATTATTTTAACATATATAGGCTGCAGCTGTTCCAAGCGCATTTGAAGTGCCATTAGCGCTGGAAATACTGGACATTTCTCTTTGTGCACGGCCAAATTTACCAAGAGAATTTACCAAGTTGTCTGTTGTTTTTGCTTCAACTGTCTTATAACTTACAATAAAAAAAAGAGAACTTTGATTATATTATTCTTTAAGCGTGCGACTCCTCCTCGGGAGTTTCCCAGTGTTTAGAGCCACCCTCCTCGGCATGTGAGCGCACACAGCACCGTGAGTTTCCCAGGGTTCGAAGCTGCTCTGAGCTCGTGGTGACCGCTCGAGTCTGGCTTTTGGTACCCATGCATCGCTGGACCCTCCATAATATTTCAGCGGTGAGAGGATTAAACGCATTTATTTTGCACTCGAAGCCACATTAGCTATAGAGCGGGAGGGCATCCTGCTACCCCCGCCCCGGTGTGCTGTAAACACCACGGACAGATGTGGAAGAACAAAAACAGCGATAGAGTCACACATTACACAATATTCTGTCTGGCCAAAAAAATCTAGAAATTAGGCGCACCGTTGTATAAGACGCGAGTTTCAAAGGGTGGGTAAAAAGTTGCGGCTTTTAGTCCCGAAATTATGGTAATTGTAAAATCTCGGATGGAGGAGCGATGCTTTCTGAACATTCTCACCTTAATTTTGCTGAAAATGTTCTGAAATAGCTAGTATCATAATTTCCCCACTGATTAAAATGGACCCGTTTCTGCAGTTCTCAGTCTACGGTGTGCCGCATGGGTCAGTCCTGGGCCCTCTACTGTTCTGCATGTGACCTGCCACTGGAGTACATTTTAATCCTTATTCCAATGCAAGTGCCCTCATGTTAAAGTGTGGTGTGAGAGAATGTTGGTGGCTTTAGGATTGTATAACTTTTGCAAAAGTAAAAATACATAACGTAAAAGTGGATATCCATCTATAAGTATTTCAAATGCGTTTAGATTTTTATCTCAACATTTATGTTTTTAACAACATCAAGATTCAGCACACACAAATGTACACATCCAGAAGCAACAACTTTAAAAAAAAAAATGAACAACATGAATCACTTGTATTTCAGAAAATGTTTGTGTAGGCCTAAACTACAGAGTTAGCAGACACTGAAAAGACAAGTCATTTTTTGTATGCAAAATACATTGTACTGCTAATTGCAACCATTCACATTGCAGCTTTAATTTAATTGTGATTAATTGTGAGGAGAGTGGCACCTTTTGTTCATTGTTTTACAAATGTTTACTCATTTCCATGTTCCTTCCTTCCAGTTGGTAATTCTTTTGTCCCTCGGGGCATCGTCCTCTCCATACTGTACTGTCCACATAGATTTCATTAGCGGTAGAGAATGACCTTTGCATACTGCTAGAGGTATGGGTACATGTGTAAGCTCATCCAGGTCCCAAAAGCCTGTGGCATCTTCATCTTCTACAGTGTCACTTAGAATCAGTCCATCTTGTGATCCGCCGCCTGTGAGTGACAGCTCAGAGACAGCGCAGAGACAGTTACTAAGAAGATGAAGTGACAGGAACATTCACTTTACATGCTCTGGAATCCACCAACGAACAATTGTGTGTTTTTACAACTGAAGATCAATATCAGTGGTTGCGCGCAGTATAGTGACTCGGTCCAGCTTCCATCAGCAGCGTTTTCAAACTTATTTTGCAAGCCCAGGTTTAAAAATGAATGTGTAAAGAACCAGCTAAAGGCTTTCATACAGAAGTATGAAGTATGACTGAGCGCACGCGTAAAGACCAGACAGCTACGCATCAACTCGTCTAAGCTAAGGTAAGAACATATCTCAGTATTTATTAAAAAACGGTGGCCACAATGGCTGTTTGCATCACATATGGCTTAGTAGTTAGAACAGAAGTATTCCGTTTGAAAGAATTGCCAATTTTATTCTGAGATTATAAATACTGGCTTATGATGTACATTGAAGCTTTTTTATTTTTAGAGAGCTGAACTGTTACCCCAATAATATATATATATCCATAAATATTCCAATCTCTTTAATTTTATTATTTTAATATTGTCACTCATTCTCCCGCAGTGCGTGTTGGCATGTTTACCCTTGACTATAGTTTACTATAGTGGTTCTTAACCTGGGGGCACCTGAGATTGCAGAGGGCCCAGAGCTTTGTCTGGTCACAGGGTCAGGTCATAAATGATATTAAATATTTGAGAAAATGATATAATCAAATATGACTGAGAAAGGACTACATGTGCATTAAACACTCCAATTTCAGTTTATTAGTTTTAAAAAGTAATTATTAGCTTTCATTGTCATTTTTTGATACATTTTGCTGCTAGTACTTTCATAAACCCTATCAAAAGGCAGTATTTGTCCACAGTGTTTTCATTGTGGCCTCACAGAAGTTTGCAGTAATACACTCACCCACTATATAATACACTCACTCATATGCTCACCCTCCTGATCGGGGGAAAGTTTCGGAGTGAGCCGCTTATCACATCACCATGCAGTAAATGACATCAGCAAATTGCAGTTTACCGTTCAGCCATGACCGGCAGCACACACACAGTTGCTTTGAAACCTCACGAGTGCAAATTAAACTGGTTTACACTAAAATGGAGAAAAATGAACTAGGAATACAACGCGTTCCTTCAGCTTCAAAATTCTTAAATCCACTAAACTTGTGAGTTTTTTGGGGAGTTTGCTGCTTGGATTTGTTTGCAGGATGTTAGAATAGCCTCCCAGAGCTCCCATTTGGATGAAAACTGCCTCCCTCATAGATGTTTAGCTTGTTGATGCTTCAAAGGTTCTCAATAGGGTTGAGGTCAGGGGAGGAGGGGGTCCACATCATGAGTTTCTCTCCTTTTATGCCCATAGCAGCCAATGATGCAGAGGTATTCTTTACAGCAGAACATGGTGCGTGTGTGTCATGCATGAAGATGATCTTGTTAGGGAAAGCACGGCACTTCTTTTTGTACCATAGAAGACAGTGGTCAGTCAGAAACTCCACATATTTCTCAGAGGTCATTTTCACACCTTCAGGGATCCAAAAGGGGCCGACCAGCTCTCTCCCCATGATTCAGGCCCAAAACATATCTCCGCCCCCTCCTTACTGACGTCACAGCTTTGTTGGGACATGGAGGCCATTCACCAACTATCCACTACTCCAATGATCTGACCATCCAGGGCTACACGGCCTCATCAGTGAACAAGACTGTTTGAAAATGAGTCTTCATATATTTCTGAGCCATTGCAGCCGCTTCTGTTCATGAGCTTCAATTAACAGTTTAGGGGTGGCCGGATAGACGGTTTATGCACAACTGCAGCCTCTGGAGGGTCCTACACCTTGATGTTCGGGAGACTTAAGAGGCACCAGCAGCTTCAAATATCTGTCTGCTACTTTGTACTAGCTGTTCTATTCATCTGATGTATTTGTCTGGCTGAAACTGTCCTTATTGTGCCATTATCTGCACAAACCGGAGTGTGCTCTGAATCAGCCACAAATCTCTTAACAGTACAATGATTACGCTTAATCTTTCATGAAATATCAAAGGTTTCATACCTAGTCCAAGGCATTCAACTATTTCACGCTTTTCATCAGCAGAGAGATGCTTTTTCTTTCCCATATTGCTTGAAAATGATGATCTGCTTAATAATGTGGAACGTCCTTTTTCAGTAGTTTCTCCTTTAACTGGACTTAACCTGAATCATCACAGGCATCTGAGATTGATGTTAGTGATTCAAAGAGCTCTGAGACACAATACCATCCATGAGTTTAATTGAAAACCTTTTTCTTTTACCTTTTTGACTTTTAATACAATTTGCATAATCATTTGGACCGTGGTGTAGTTGACCATACTCAGAGCATCACACAGTTTATGAGCAGAAAAAGGTTGGTTTTGCCTTTTTCATGTCTTTTCCACATGCAAATACACCAGCAGACCTCCTTATACAAGTAAAATACATCTTCTTCACTGGTGTTTGCCAAGATGGGCAAATGCACAGTCTTGTCTACCCTTCATAGACACACTGTACGTTCTTGCTTAAGGTACATCTTTGGCATGCTTTATTCTGTTAATTCTCTTCTCACTCAGCCCATTCTGCAGCCTCAGAAAAACGGCGCTGGGTTAATTTGATAAGCCACATGTGAACCGGGACTCCCCGTCTGCGCGGCCACTCACAGCACTGTCAACATCACTGAAAGTACCACTGGGAATGAACTCTCTTCCTCCACTCCATGCACTGAATATGTCACTACCAATTAGCTCAGCTGCACACAGGTTCTTATGGGAAAAAACAGGTAAGTCAGTGCTCGAGATGCACATCCTACGGAGGCACACGGGGGTGAGATGGTAAACCTGTTAACTGGGGTTTAAAAAATGAAAATAATATGTTGTATGCTACACTTTACTTGCCTGGCCTGCCAGAAGCCCATCCTTTCTGTTCAAAAGAAGAACCTTCTGCCATCATTTTGCGATTTTTACGATATCGGTGCCATCACGGCCCGAGAGGCGGGAGTTCATCGCACCAAGAGACGGAAGCCGACAACTGATACGCTGTTTTCTTTTGCTCTTTCGTCGGTTTTAAATCACTCGGGAAAACATAAAAGCCCTAAAACCGGAGCAAGAAACAGCGTTGGAAGCGTTCCTCGTGAAAAAGGATGTTTTTGAAAAGGCTTCCTGCCGCTTGTTTCTGCGTCACATCCAGCGTTCTCTAATTGGTTGATCCTGTCTGTCGATCACACCCAACGGGAAATCGCTGAGGTCGCGCTCGCTTCCAGACTACATGTCTTTGAAAAACCTTGATGAGAATTGCTCGAACAGCTTCACAACCGCTAATATGGTGGAAATCATTACTAAGGGGCTACGTCATAAGTACCCGGATGGCTGTCTTCATCAATGCTGAGAGTGCGAGTCTAATGGAAAGTAAAGGCGCCATGCTGACCACTCGTACACCCACTGGGTCCCTACAAGGTGAAATACTCAAATATCTTTTTTTTTGACATAAAAAGTTGTATAATGCATCTTTACATCACAGAAGGAAAGAAAATGGTAGATTGACAACGCCCCCTTTTCCAAACAATCATTTATTCATGTATCTCAAATTCTGACGAAACGAAAACTGTTCCCTTTTTTATATAGCTTGCTATTAGCATTAGCATCAGTGTCTCAGCCGAGCACATTTTCTCCAGTTCAGCTTTACCCAAATTTAAAATTTTCTTGCGTGGAGCTTACAGCCTATAGTCCAGTGCAACGGCTCATTTTGAAGAGACTAGATGCAAGTTGGTCATTTTATGCTCACTACTGCCACCTCAGGTCTTAAACGTAACTGCTGGTTCTATATTAAGCTTGTGCATGACGACACTTCGGACCCGAATAAACAACTTTTTGAGTGACAGTGCTGCATTTTAGAGGCAGTTGTGGTGAACAGGTCTGGGCTCATTACACACATTAGGACATGGCTGGAACATGTAGGGGGAGGTTGTTTTAAAATGTTTAAACTCTGTATAGTCCCTTGAATGCAAAAATGCGTGCTGGGTATTGTAATAAAGGGCTGCTGAAATTGTCGCACACACACACACACACAAGTTTTTCTTTTAAATACATTTTCTTCTCACATTTTTTCCAGAATCGTGACTAAGCTTTGCCAACTCTGTCCAATTAAGTCAACTTTAAGGAATCACTTAATGAAACGGTATGTCTAAACGTTCTGCCTGTCATGTTGAAAAGTTTCTAGTCGCTTCTCGCTAATGGGAAGCTCTAGCAAAAGTCTTAAAGCCCTTGCAGCAGTAGGATTTGAGTTGTCACAGTGCCGTGGGTGTAGGACCTTAAGATAAGTGAAGAACTTTATCTGTTTCGGAACTTCAAATGTGGCGCAGCGTCACTTTCAATGGTGCACAGAGGAAAATACAGTAACAGTATCAGTCACACAAACACAACAAACCAAATTGTAAATGTCTGTCAGTGAATGAAAGGTCATATAGTAGAAAGTTACATTTTACTCACTGAAAACTTCGTCTCAACATTGTTCATAACATTAACCTACTTCGTCATGCATCATGTCACAGGCTCGATCAGTGTTGGCCAAGTTACTTTAAATTGTAATATATTCTATATTAGTAGTTACAGTTTTAAAAATGTAATATGTTTTGAGTTACTTTTATCAACATATAAACTTAAAGGTACACTGCGTAACATTTTGAACTATACTGTTGCCAGCAAAACAAAACGTTCTCCTAATGACCAGCTCAACACAGAAAATGCTATTACTGCAGTGGGCAATAAAAGAATGGATTTGCATGAAAAACTAACCTGTTTAAATCTCAAATTCTACTGCCTCGTCACAGCTCCATGGAAACGAGCTGGAGACGTACCCACTCCCAGTAAAGTTTACAGTCATGCCTCAGGAGTGTTTACATTTATGAGGTATTTTTCAATAATGAAACTGTCATAAAATAAATGCTTGTATTTCAATTTTATTTATTGGATAAAATTCTACATGGTGTGGCTTTAAAATAGTAATAATGTCACTTAGCAAAAGCGCAGTCACAGATTTCCTTTTCCTTCACTTTCCCCCATTCTCTGTTGTTGTTTAGACACTCAACTGCAGATCTCACACACAGACTTCCAACTTGATTTGGTGCATTTTAGTTTAGCATTTTTTCATTCATACATATAACCGCTCTTGTAACTTTAGCTACTTGAATTGGAATGACTAATTTGTGGTATTCCTTAGTCACTGAAAAAGTAATATATTTTTGTAACTCGTTACTTTTGTAAGCAGCGACCAGCAGCGACAGCACCGCCTTGTTCCAGTGCGGTTCATGACAGTTTGTTGGGCTATGAAATGATTGTGTATTATTGATGAAAGTTTGACATGGAAAAAATCAATAGTTTTTTTTTTTTTTTAATTCATTTATTTGATAGTGTGACCAAGTGGTGATGGTGATATTTTTTTTTTTACAATTATGTTCGATCCATGACAACGCCACTGGTTAAACCAGAACGATTCTGTTCAATACACCAAAAGACTACGCAGGTTCGTTGACTGAAGTGACAGAAACACATGATTACAGGACAGAAGTTTTGCTTCTTAGATTAATTTATTTTCCACCATATAAAACAGCATTTAAAATATCATTTCGATTTTGCCATTATCATCACGTGGTGCAACATCCCATTCACAACTGGGTATAAACAAAAATAAAATACAGTCCGTTAGTGAGTCCAGTGGTTACAGCTGTGCACGAGACCCGAAGGCCAGTGCACACAGGAAAAGGGGGAGACTCCCGCCAGCAGAAGCCTGGACAACATTGATATATTCAGTTTACATACAAATCATGAGAAGGCAACATGCGTATATAAACAAAAAGACATGACACCAAGGACATACCGAGACGTAGAGCGACGCTGCGCCACCCTTTGGCCCGCGACAGCCGCAAATATCCCCGAGCCGCCGAGGACTAGAAAGAATAGGGCCGTTAGCCACACGCCAAATTACTTAAAACCAGGAGACTGCTCCAACGCTTACCCACGATGCCCGCGCCACCATCTCGAGCTACTGCGCTTGACGCCCTCAGAAGCTACGGTGCGCCTTATCGTGCCCAAACAGCTTGGAGCCCCAGTCTCGCCGCCATGACAGCTGCGCCAGCGTGTGACGTCACGGGGTGGGAGGTCAGGTGAGGGAAAGTGCGGATGAAGGTAGTGGCCTTTTATAGGCAGGGAGGGGTAGCGCACCCCGAACTACCACAATGAACAATGAACATGTACCACACTACAACATTTATAGCCAAGGCTAGTTTTCAATGTCCGTCTCTAGAAGGGCTTTTCAAATGCACACAGAAAGTACAGGAAATACATTTACAGTAACATTAATTCTGACATTACACAAAGGAAGTGCAATCGCAATTGAAAGTGTTCTAAATGCTTTCTGACTTAATGGACATGCTTCGATCTAAATTAAAATGCTATGTTTTCTTCTTGTTGATCAATACCTTTTTACATCCACTCAATTGCTGACAGCACTGTAAAGCATGTGCTCAACTCACTGGTGCAAGAAATGAATGCTCTGGAAGGAGAATCTTGTCATCCCACACTTAACAGACTGTTTTTTGTTTTTTTTAACAGACTGAAGCAGCCCTTTTCATCATATCCACTGACTCTTACCGTGACAAGTGGGTTGTGAGTCATGCTTTTGGCACCTGCATTGATAAAATAAACACTTGAGAAATAAGCAGCGGGTACAGCCGTGTGACCCTCTCCAAGCAAACATGAATGTTCTGAAAACGTCTGACATCTGACGCTCTTACCGCGCCCATTTACCAATACAAAAAAAGCCACCCGAGGAAATCTTTATTTCACGACCTACAGTACGAGACATTGATCACGTTAATAGTTCCCAGGGGCTACACAAACATTTGGATTCCAGCTCTCATAAATGCCTCGTAATAAGAGTCTGGCACCTTCAGATTATGTGTTTATTTTTTCACTCCATCTATGATTCCATGATTGTGATAAAGCAGATCCCCTTTAGCTTTCATTACAGCACACAGCACTTAGTCAGTAAGTAATAATTCCTTAGAGCACATTGCTGTTATTAGTGACACACGTTAGATTACAGCCCGCGAGTTCCATGTGTAGGTACAAGGAAAGTAATAGTATATGCCATTTTCCAGCTTGCACTTGCTGGTTAGCATCTGTCTTGTAATGATTAAGTCAGTGCTTTATTTTGTCATCGCGTTCAGTTGTTGGGTTAGCCCTGAGCCGCTGTGGGCCAACCTGACCTGCATGTTTTTGGAGGTAGGGTAAACCGGAGTACTGCCTTCAGTGATCCTCTAAAACGGTGCTCCTGGGTTTTTCCCTGTTTCAGAGCGTGGTGTCCTGCACTGATCAGCCTCCTCCACAACAGTCTTTCACCATCATCTCCTCGTGTGTCCCTTTCTTATTTCCTGTAGCACCTCTTGTGACGCCTCCGCTGTGCGGCAGGTGTGGGGGGGAACACTCTTCAGTGTTTCAGAAGAAGAAGTTTGGGTGCCCCCATTAGTCTGACATCTCTAACCCAGTTGTGTTTGGATTAGAAAGCCATAAACAACCATTGGCCCGAACCTTAAAGTCAGTGGACTCGTACCTGAACCAAATTTTATTTTTCAACCCCTACTCAATGGGACATTTTCGGAATAATGAGACGTCGGACTAATTTTATTTATTGGTTTATTTGGTCGGGACAGTGCATGTGAATGAACATACATGGGTGTCATGCATGTAAACAAGCCACACCGGATTGTAGCCTTGGACTAATTTCCATCCGTCGTCCCACATGCGCACTCTCAAACACACTCACATTCATCCTGGCCTATTGTACATGTTTTTAGTGGGAGGGGAAACCGGAGTACCTGCAGGAAACCTACGCAGACACGGGGAGAACATGCAAACTCCACACAGAAAGGCCCCGTCCCAGGTGGGAATCGAAGCCGGATCTTCTAGCTGTGAAGCACGAGGGTTAACCGCTGTACTACCGAAATCTGTAGGTCTCGAATGTCTTTTGGCTCGTAAGCTAGCAGTTTGTCTACCTTTAAAAACATAGGTTATTCATGGCTAGTACGGACTATGCATTGGCAGAAAAAGGCACCAAAAAAATGCAGCTGTACCAAGAAAGAGGGAAGTTGCTGCTTGTTTACGTATCGCCTCGAAATGACCTCCCCTAGTGCACAACCCACCGTCAGAACAGCTACAATCCTCCTAAATGGTTTGGACAGACCCTGATGCCACACCTGCCTTTTTCTTTGTAAAGTTCTGCTGCACATATGAGACAACCCAAAAGAATCCCGTGATCGCACCTGATTTCGGGGTCAGAACAAACATGAAGATGGCGTCAGCTGGCTGCCCATTCAGGCGCAAAGTTCCCTGTAATGTTATCAAAAACAAATCATTGTATCTTTCCCCCTTTCGACTTTGTTTTGGCAGTGGCGAGATCTCATCATAAGCTTCCAATTGATATAACTAGCCTAACTCAATTTTCAACTCCATGAATTGTTTATGGAAAATGACACTCAGAAAGGTCGAACGCTGACCTTGTGATTTACAGCGTTCTGTTCTCCCGGCTTGATGACTGTTTGCGTACCCTCCTTCTGTTTGCTTAACGGGTGTGTTTAACGGTGCCCGGGAGACCGGATTCTGCTGCTGCACTCCCAATACAATAAAGTCTGATAATCCCTCCAATTCCATCTGTTTGCCGCGGCCGCTGCCGATGGTGCCGTTTACACAAACGACCACGTGCCGTTCGTTTGACTAGTGGCAAATTAATATACATGAATTTTTGAGCATGTATTTTTGTGAGGTCCTTCTTGTGTACACATGTAATGCCTGAGGTTCTATGATGTAATAACCTATTTCTTTTCAAACTCCCTCTCTGTTATTGTGACTCTTTATGTTTTACTATTGCCACTTTGACAAGTTGACTTTAATGCTTATACAAACTTTGTATTATTGTTGTTAATTCATCACATTAATTTATTGAAATTACCATTAATCACCATTAATCGAAGTAAATTTTAAAACCTCACCTCATCAGTCAATGAACAGATATAAGTACAAGCATCCATTTTATTACAGATATTTGTATTGTTGAAAAATACCTTTAAAAGGTCCACTATGCAACTTGTTATGTAAAAAATAAAATAAAAAAAAGATTTGATTGTGGTATTAACGTTTTTTGTAGTTTCTCGCACATCTGCGGACCTGAAAGTAGAGCAACCCTAAAAAAAAAATTCAATAATATTGCTCCTAGGGCCATTTGGATGGAAAGTAAAGGTGCTAAGCTAACCGCCCACACAGCCGCTGGGTCACTGAAAGGTCAAACACGCACTAATATGAACTTCATTAGGCACCTTTAAAAAATAAAGACAAGACCTGACCTGTAACTTTGCTGAGAGTCTCCAGCTCGTCTCCATGGAGATAATAATAATAATGCATTGTTTTTATATAGCGCTTTTCTGGACACTCAAAGACGCTTCACATTGCACTATTCGTTCACTCCATACTTGGTGGTGGTAAGCTACTATTGTAGCCACAGCTGCCCTGGGGTAGATTGACGGAAGCGAGGCAACCAGTCTGCGCCATCGGCCCCTCCAACCACCACCACCCACTCACTCACGCAGTACATTCGCTAGGCTTCCTGGTGTTACTAAACGATCTCCCATCCAAGTCCTGCCAGGCCCTTCCCTGCTTAGCTTCTGAGGCAGTATGGCTGACTAAAGGCAGCCGAATATGAGATTGAAGTAAATTAGGTCCTCATCCAAATCCATTCTTTGATTCTCACTGCAAAAAATAAAATTTTCTTATCTGGCCATTAAGAGTTTTCTTTTGTCGGCAACAGCAGAATCCAAAGTACTCCCCAGTGTGCCTTTAATATAATTATTATGTATAGGCAACACATAATGTTGTATTTTTAAGCCTTTGGGTACATTTTCATTATCAAATTATGAAAATTATTTAATAGTCATTTCCACTTTAAAATGTAATAGAAGACTTGTGTTTTCATATTAAACCCTTCCTGAGTTCTAACAAGTCATTTAGTGAAATATTTTGCCTGATAACTCGTGTCAGCTCGATCCTGCCACCTTTATTTAACCTGCTGCTCACTCATTGTTCAAACTGTCCTCTGCTGTGCCCGCGGACACGTGTGTGCCTCACGAAGCAGCCGCGCTCTGATTAACATCAGCAACCGAGAGGACCGGAAAATTTTATGCACAAGTTTGATGGCGTGAAATGGGTGTCAAATACATAATGCAATTAATTTGTGAATTTGTTTCCTTGGCCGAGACAGCGCATGTTAATGAACAAACATGGGAGTCGTGTTGCCATGGGCTAATTTCCATCCGTTGTCCCGCACTTGCAAACACACTCCACTCTCACTGCCTGGCCCATTGTTCATATTTCTAAATGCAAACACGGGGAGAGTGTGCAAACTCCACGTGGGTTTTAATTGGTACACCTATTCTAGGCCACAGTGTTCCGTATTGTTATTGTATTCAACAGATGAGTCCACACATAACCATAATCAGTTTATACTTATGTTATATGTTTATATGTGTGTCTTTTCTTTTAAGATGGACCATCTTTTTAGTGTCTGGAATAAAGTCAATAATGATAATAATATACTTAAAGGATCTGTATCATGCTATTTTAGCCATTCCAAAGTTAAGTATAGGCATTTATATGATATATTGTACCTCTACCATTATGCAGCACTCATTTTTGTGTTTTCTGGAGGTATTTTTCAAACCCGGAAGACACAACGCTTCGATTCAGTTAACTCCGCCCCCTCTCTCCGCACATACAACTTTACAGTAATATAAATAAACAGCAATAAGTGACGATGCAGTTATACGGAGTTGACATCTGCAACACAGTTTGATAAACTGGCTAACACACAAGCTAAAACACACGCTAACACACACGCTAACACACGTTTGGATAAACTCACCGCTCTGGTCCATTGCCGTTTATGTGATGGGATTCGCGTTGGTTACAAAAGTTAATCCACTTTGATTCTTGCGAAGGTTCACCAAATATCCATCAGTGACAGTCACAGAAAAACACTATTTTGGTGATAGTCGCTGAATCCCGGAGAAAAAAACAACTTTGGACGATGGCCTCTTATCTAGGAAGGTTGAATAGACTCAGTCCTCGTAGCATTATCATTAGGAAAGAATAAAGAACAGGTGTGTCCAGAGTAGGTTATAACGAGCTCCATCTTCACAGCTGCAGCGCGGCAGGAGACACAGGAGGCACAGCTGATCAGAGAGCAGGATTCAGGAGGATTCAGGAGGATTGCTGAGAACTGCGTGAATGAAGCCACAAACCACTCTGGGGGTGTTTTTGATAAGGAAATAGCATAACAACATGGCTAAAAGCTCTAAAAAGTTGATTTTGCATGATATAGGACCTTTAATGAACATGAGCAAAAATGTCACAACTAACAGGTTGTGCTCACATGACAACTGAAAATAAAGGATGTCCCAATCTGCTTTTTTGACACTTCAGGCTGGTAGATTACGATCCGATACAGTCTTCTTGTATAATACATTTTTTATATAATCATACATTACATCTTGTTGCAGTTTTGTCACATTTTGGAAATGTTTTTTGTCACTTTTTGGTTGTTATTGTCGCTTTTCTTGCACATTTTTGTTGTTTTAGTTGTTGCTCTTTAGTTGTTGCTTTATTGTTCTTTTTCTCACTTTTTTTCCCGTTACTTTTTTGTTGTGTTTTCGCTGCATTTTTGTCATGTTTTCATTGCTCTTTTGCCACTTTTTAATCCTCGCTGTTAGATTTGGGTAAAGCCATACAGGAGAAAATGTCCTTGGTTCTGGTGGGGGCTAAGTGGTTAATGATATATTATAGAGTACATGTCTTTCTATAAATATATATAGTATGCTAGAGGTTTTGGATTTAGCTTTGAATGTTAAATTAGAAGTAGGGATGCACCGATACCACTTTTTCTAAAACCGACACGAGTACTTTGATTTAAGTACTTGCCGATACCGAATACCGATACGAGTACAAGGCATTTTCTTCAACATTCTTACTTTTTTCACAGCAGATTGGTTTGTAATTAGTAAATTTACTCATGTACATTTCCTTAAAGGAATAGGCCACCGTTTTTACATACTGAGATATGCTCTTACCTCACTTTAGCCGAGTTAATATATCCCCGTCTGGTCTTTGTCCGTGCGCTCTGCCAGGCAAACGGAGCACATACGCAGCCTCTCCCACATGTCACATAGCTCCAAAAAAGCTCACGATAGAAGCTACTTCTTCCACGTGTTCCCTATTTAAATAAAGTTACGTGAAGTGTTTTCATGCGAAGTATATTTACACAGAAATGTAACGTGTCGATTTTATAAGCAAATAAAAAGGGGGACTATATTGTGAGGTGTAATGATACGAGGAGCAAAACGTCCGCGCAGTAACTCCTAAAGGTTATTGACGGAAGTGAGCGGGGGAAGTCTTTAGAAGTTACTGCGCGGACGTTTTGCTCCTTGTATTATTACGCCTCACAATATAGTACCCCTTTTTATTTGCTTATAAAATCGACACGTTACATTTCTGTGTAAATATACTTCGCATGAAAACACTTCACGTAACTTTATTTAAATAGGGAACACGTGGAAGAGCTTGGTAGTTTCTATTGTGAGCTTTTTTGGAGCTATGTGACATGTGGGAGAGGCTGCGTATGTGCTCCGTTTGCCTGGCAGAGCGCACGGACAAAGACCAGACGGGGATATATTAACACGTCTAAAGTGAGGTAAGAGCATATCTCAGTGTGTAAAATCGGTGGCCTATTCCTTTAAGTAAAGTAGGCAACGCATTTAAGAGCAGTTATATTAGAATTATTTTATTTTCATTCAATATAATTTTTTATTTTTATTGCACTGTCCATCATAGACAGAAAAGCCCATGTTCAAAACTCCCCAATTCCTGTGCTTTATTCATTTATATATTTTTATTTAACAACAGTATTGAGATGTTATTTAAATGGTCTCTTTTCGTCTTTACTTCAGCTCCGTATGGATTTTCTCGTGTGTTTGTAGCAACTTAGCGAGTAGCTACAGCGTTTTCATTGTTCTGCTGCAGCTCATTTTCGCTCAATATGGACATGCTGTATCTCTTTAATTTGGATTTTCTGAGGACTTTTTAGTCGCTAGGTTTGTTTTTTCAGATGAATAAACCCCTGGGCATAAAACGGCGTCAGAATGGCCAAAACTGCTAGCCGCGAGTTAGCAACATTAGCCTGTATGTTGTAAACACTGCAGACGCTGCAGCACTAACAACATTAAGCTCTGGTTAAATCCAGCACAGACTCTGATTTAGAGAGCGCAGTCTGTAATAAAGTCAGCTCTATGTGGATTATTGTATTTCCACTAAAGAATTCTCCGGTTTGTTGCTATTTTCTCTCCTTAGCTGAGAGCTGCGGCTCGTAGGAGCGCTGGCCGCACGTCAAATGGTGTCGGTTTCTGGTATCGGGACCTCATGAATGAGTACGAGTATGAGTACAAGCATGTGGTATCGGCCCGATACTGGTATCGGTATCTGTGCATCCCTAATTAGAAGGTAATGTTGGGTAATACGAGGCTTAAATGGGCATTAAAGGAACAGGCCACGATTTTTCCATACTGAGATATGTTCTTACCTGAGCTTAGACAAGTTGATACGTACCTGTCTGGTCTTTGTGTGTGCGCTCAGTCATGCAAAAAGACCAAAGATGTTGTTAGCATTTGGCCTCTCCCAGCATATTCCTATAGCTCCAAACGGGGGTTAAGCTGGAAGCAACCAGGCTCTTCCACGGGCCAGACAGGTACATATCAACTTGTCTACGCACATATCTCAGTATGGGAAAACAGTGGCCCGTTCCTTTAAACAAAAACAGTTTTATAATTGCAGCACTTTAAATCCTTTTACAAAATAACAGCAAAGCAGTACATATTATAGATTCCAGGGACGTGCACAGGTAGAGCCCAGGTGGTGCTCAAGCACCTGCCCCTTTGCCCTGTGCCCTTTAAGTGCCCTCCTCAAGACCAGTTTTTTTTTCTCCCCAATATTAAGTATTGTTTGTTTTATCGTTCTTAGATATTTGCTGAGCCAACATGTGCTGAAAATACAGTTTTAATGTTCAGCAACATCAAATTGCGCTTCCTCCTCTGCCTCTCGAGCCGCGGCGGCGCTGACGCTCCTGATCAATAAGGGCAGCTGTGCTGTCCCCATGTTCCCCCGTTTGAGAAGATGGTACAGCCCAGCTCTGTAAGACGCGGGAGTAAAGTAAACTGTAAATTCGATAACTTTATGAACGAGCCAGCGCGACATGACTGGATTATTAAGGGGAAAGGAAACGAAAGGAAACGAAAGGAAACGAAAGGAAACGAAAGGAAACGAAAGGAAACGAAAGGAAACGAAAGGAAACGAAAGGAAACGAAAGGAAACGAAAGGAAACGAAAGGGCCGTCGGGGCGAGGACGTCAGCGCCGCCGCGCGTGTCGAGACCGTCCGGACAAAGTCAGCGGTAGCAAGTCACTCACTTTAGCGGTTCTGTTTGTCGAGCTATAAAATGTTCTGAAAATGAGCTGTAGACCAGGGTCAGAGCAGAGTGAGCTGAGCTGAGGAGACAGAAGGGAGAGGAGAGAGAAGGGTGAGGAGGTGCCTGGGTTCTGGACACTGTGCCTCTGTGGGAGGAGCACAGGAACACGAACAGCCCAGGATTATTGTTATTTAACATATTTTTGACATGGACAAAAATATCCATGTCATGATATTGACAAACCAGATGTTTTAAGTGTAGGCTACAGTAACTTTGCATCATTTATTTGTATTTGTGCTGGACTTAAGTGCAGAGCCTTGTGATAGTCCTACATCGTCCTTTAAAGTCTATGTAGTTTACTATTAGGTTCACATAATTGGACATTTTATGTTGCTGTGTTAATCAATCTGTTAGTGTCACTAACTACAGAAAAATCACTTTTTTTTCTCTTTTTGGGGGTTGGGGGTGGTGGGGTTTTTTGCCCTTTTATCTTGGTTGAGCACCTGCCCCTCAAAATGTCTGTGCACGCCACTGATAGATTCCGCTCCAAATGCTTCTAAAGGACATTCAGGTCTTTTGCATATTTTTCAGAGCATGCATAGAAGACATAAACATGAGTAGGACCACATGGCTATAAATGCATAAACAAAAGTATGCACCTGATTCATTGAGAATTCTGTTTCTAAGCCCTTCTCATGGGTTAGGATTAAGTGGAGTCCAGGAGTCCAACATTTGGTGGGGGAAAAAAAGACAGATCATCTGAATTTGGAGCAACATAACCGCCTCTACTGCATCATAAAGACACAAGTGAAACGGTAACAGTGCTTAAAAAGAGGAGGAACAGCTTTATGACAATGCAGCAACTGTGGTTTGAAATGCCTTTCCCGAGCCCAGGCATTCGGATCAGAGGAATCATGCGCTTTCATAAAGTTATGAAAACACGGACGCAACAAAGAAGGCACTGGATTACAAACATGTTTTAAACAGGATTTCATCATGACATGAGGCTGGACAGACAGGTACTGCACACTCCAAACCCACAAATATTGAAATAATATCCGGGAGAGGAAAGATGCAAGGTTTACGTTAACCCTTTCTTGTTTAGGGCCCTTTTCCCCAAAATGCTATACATGTGTTGATTGGGGTTTAACTCAGCCTCTGCAAGGGGTACATGGCTAATCTTGGTACCAAAATAAACTTTATCCTTGGGACTTTTTGTTTCAGTGAAAAATAATTTAAAAAAAATTACAGTTTATAAGTAAAAATTAGTTTGAAAGAGAAAAATCTAAATTCCGCCTGAATGAAAAACACATATTTGCACCTAAAAATGCTCTTTCTCTGTCTGTGCTGTAGCAAATAAGAACAGAAATGGAAAAAATCAATATAATGTGTGGTCCCTGCAGTCAGCAAAATACCAGTAGGTCAAAACACTAAAGTTATACATGCTTTATAAAAAAAAAAGTCCAGGCGGAATCCAACTGTGCCAAATTGTGCCAAATTAAAAAAAAAATATATATATATATATTTTTTTTTTACAGAAATTAAGTATTTTGTCATAGGGACATATCGGGTCACAAAATTGTATTCCTTGTCTAAAAATACCTAAAAACACCTTTTTTTCAAAAACATTACACAATAGCATTTATTTGTCACTGACCAAAATATGTACAACAAATTATGACAAATTGACATATTGTGGCTTGCTGTTTGAGGTAGGATCTGTTGATTTGAAATTGGAGGGGATGAATTTGTTGCTGAGAGTCCACTGAACACGGAGAGGTGAAAAATATGACAGACAGTATTTGTATGCGAAAGTTATGGCCCCGGAGATGCAGACACAAGGGGGGCGGAGCCAGATATGGCTCTTTAGAGCTTAAGGGGTGTCAAGTGTCAGAGAAAGGCAGTATAACTATTCCAATTTGAATTCACAACGACAATGATTGTGATAGTGTAATATTCTGATTCGTCCGGGGCAGAAGGTAAACTTATTTATCACACACAAATGAAGTCAAGTCTAAATCAGGTCCATATGGATGTTTATTTCACAGAAGATTGTTCAGTAGAAGCAAAAAAAAACAGCTGTCGTAGCTAGAGTTAGCATGTAGCATCTATTATAGAAAACGCTATCTCAATGGCCGCCGCCTGGGCGCCGCCATGTTTATTTCCCATACCGATTTTGAAGCTAAGCAGGAAAGTGCCTGGTTAGAACTGGGATGGGAGACCGTTCCTCCGATGCTAAGCAGGGAAAGGCCTGGTTAGGACTGGGATGGGAGACCGTTTGGGAACACCAGGAAGCCTGGCGACAGTACTGAGTGTGTGCGTGGTTGGTGTTATTACCTCCGCGGCCGGCCCCCACGTGACGAGTCCCACCGGCCGCGGGCATTGGCCACGGGTCCATATGGACCGCGGTGCTGCTGTCCGAGGACAACCCGCTGTCACAAAAACGCGAGTGCACGAGATCTGACTGCCGTGCGTGTGCGCGCGTACAAACAGGGCGATGTGTGTGTGCGTGTGTGTGTATGTATGTGTGCGCGTGCGCATCCAAACAGGGCCATGTGTGCGTGTGTGGGCGTATGTGTGTGCGTGTGCGTGCGTGCCCAAAACCTCCTCAAACACGAGCCTCTAATCACACGCGCTGCTCCGACTGATTTATCCTCCGTGTGAGTAAAAGCGAAAATGACACTACTACTTAACGAGCGCATGGCCTGCACTGCGTAGTTTTTTTTCTTTTTATCTTTTTTTTTTACTTTGCTGCTGGACCATTTGTTTTCTATTTTGCTTTCACGTATTGAGCCCAGAGGTACATTTTATTCTAAAGCAGCTTGGAAAGCATTGCCAATTTTATTGTAAGGTTATAAATACTGTCTAACAACGATAATTAGGCTATTTCATTTCAAAACCTACTCATTATTTTTTGGATTGTAAACTACCGTGATGCACCAAACCGCGGGTCCTGCACCGTGAACCAAACCGTTAGAACTGAACCCCTAATATTTATCCATAATTATTCCACTGTCTCTTGAATTCTATTCCCTGAGTTTAGCGAAAATATTGTCGTTGTAGTTTATAAGAAAGGAGTACGGGTGCATCAAACACTCCAATTGCAGTTTGTTTGACATTTTTTTTTGCATTCATTCTTTTACTCTTTTGTAGTGGCCATAGTTTTTGGAATGGGTTGGGAACCACTGGTCTACAGCTGAACTGTGTGACGGGTTGGACATTTCTTTGTAATCACTCATAATCTCAGAATATCAAATGTGGAGACTAGCGAGGCCCGGCCGAAGGCCGGGTCTCAGCTAGTGATGCTAGAATTAAGCATGATGTTAGCATTCTCCGTTATTTATGAGCTCTTGAACCACTTTGCTCCTCTCCATGTCTTTGTATCTTTATTGGGTAGAAAACTATAATGATAATTCAGCAGTGTTAAAGTTTCATTTTTTGCGTAACCACAGAACGTTTTGTGTTATGGGCAATGACTTTTTCCAATCTCCAATGTATTTTCATTCTGGCTTTCTCTCGAATATGAATACATGCCTTTGATCAGTGCTTTTGTTGACTGTTTTTTTCTGCCTGGAAGGAGTAGAAACAACACACCATGTGCCGTGTGCAATAGAGCCATATTAGCTGGCCTGTCTTGAGAAAGGTCTGAGCCAGAACAGGTGTGAGGATGGCAGGGTTTCATCCGAGGGCCCCAGTGGAGCAGACGGAGAGAGAGATGGAAGTGGGACAGATAAATGGAACGAACTTGTGCCTAATGTTGGTAATTAACAGCGCCGGCTGATGAGGACTGCTGAGTTTATCTCCCAAGGCCGCCCAGGCCTGGTGAGGGGGAACAAAGTGATAACAAGATGGGAGAAAGCACTAGAAGGCAGAACGCGAAGTACGTGAACTCAGGTAAAGTAGAGAGATACTACATTTTATTATAAAGAAATGACAGCTTTTGCGAAATATGTGCTACCACCTTTGTGACTTGTATAATCTCCATTCAAAGTCAAATGATGAGAACTGTGTGCACTTTAGAGGCATTTTCATTGATCCGGTTTATTTTGCCGTATGTATACTTAATGGAATCAGAATCAAATGGGTTGATTGTTTGCCAGTGACAGCCTCGCCTGAGTGCATAATGTGGCTGTGCCTCAATGGGCTTTTATAAAATCTGTGTAACTTAATAGAGGCAAAGGAAAAAGAAAGAAACATCTAATTCCAATCATCACAGGGCTGCACAATGAAACAATAACTAATGCAATGTCCACAAATGTAGTGTCCAGGCAAATATAATGTCCAAATAATTGATACGTATAAATTAGGGGTGGGACTTAAACGTGTTAATTTCGATAAATTAATTACAAATATTTGAACGCGTTAATTTTTTTTAACGCAATTAATCTTAGTTCCCCCGATTCCCCCCAAGCTGGAACTCTCGAGCCGGAAGCCGGAGCCTTTCTATTTGCGTGTTTCTGGTATGCCGTATATGTGACGCACATCCGCCCAAAACAGCAATGGACGGGGATGCTTCGCTCGGCCCGTTGGGGACGAACTTCCTGATGAGACGATAGACAGCTGTACTGCTGTGTGCAGGTTGTGCTAAAAAGAGCTTTCCTTCCACCACAGTTGGACAAACACAGAGACGTCCTGGATGCTAATGTTCGCGTTCAGCCTCAAACAAACGCTCCAGCCACGCCCACTCTGAGCCACAATAACCCTAACCCTCGTCAGTATAAGAAATGGCACTTTGATTTCTGTTTACAGCAATTGTTAAACACTTAACCCCTTAACTCCCACCTGAACCGAGCACTTTTTCTCCAGTTTGGCTTTACCCTAATCCAAAAGCTTCTGGAAAAAAAGGTGTGAAAATAGCAACAGAACTGAGACGAAAACAATGATGAAGATGGGACAAAAAAGTGAGAAAACAAAAAAGACAAAAAAAAGACAAAAAAATGAAAAAATAAAAATACAAAAATGTGACAATATATTTTTAAAAAAATGACAAAGTGAGTTGAAAAATTAAGTTGGAAAAAAATGAGTTGAATACCCCCCCAAAAAAGGATGGAAAAAAAATCTGATGACGGGAGGAAAAAGATCCATTTAGATGAGCTTTGTAGATCTTAGCTTGAGGTGTTACACTGGCCTACAGGATTTGGGTAAAGCTGAATTGGAGAAAATGCTCTCGGTTCAGGCGGGAGTTAAGAGGTTAAAGGCGCTGTTTTATGGCCCTTTTGTTTTATTTATTTTTTACTTTCATATAAATGTGGCATTGTTATTACTGTTGAACTCTACAAGTTACATGAGTAGCTAAAAAGCTATAAATGCACTTTGCCTCTGTTTCTTGAATAACTATACAGATTACCAATAATAAATACATTTGTTGTTGAAATGCAATAAATTAATTACACACCTGTAATTAACTCGATTAAAACATTTTACATACAACATTCTATATACCCAGTCAGCAGCAGGTGTGTCCTAGGCGTCCCCCATCCCTCATACGCGGAGAGGACACAGTGGGACAGGCTATGCACTGCTAGCTGGTGTTATTTCATGGTGAGTCATTTCAGAATGATGACAGTGCTAATGTTATCTGCATTGTTATTTTTTCAGGCAGACTTTTATTAGGCAAGAACCTCCGTGAAAACAACTTATTTTTTAACGTTCGGCCCTGAAACCCATGCCAGGGCGTGAATGTCACTAACGTTTTGCGCTCCATCAATGTCCTTATAACTAAAACAAACATTTTAGATCACTCACCTTGAGAAGTTGTTAAGCGGTGTTAAAAACTGCATCGGGAGGTTATGTCCCAATCCATTTCCGAATCAAAATGTGACACTTCTGCTGCGCTGACAGATTAGCTAATGTGTTTTTTGGCCAATCCAAAATAACCTCTATATAAATGACCACTGACTTTGACTTTCAGGGTTCACAATAATGGACCGACGCAACTTTTATTTGAAGCACGGAGCAACTTTCTGTCCTTGCAGGTGACGTCTTTAAAGCGCGGTGTCACAACATATACCGCGGCGCCTCACCGTGTTTGAAAAGAAGTCCATTCACATCAAGTCACTGTCAGGGTTTATAGATTGTGTTTGATGTCAAGTGAAAACTCGCACCTCCTGTTCCTGGAAGTACCCACTGGCACGTCTATTCAGGTTGTCCATTTTCGAATGACATATCTGCGGAGGCTTCCTCTGGGTGCTCCAGCTTTCCCTACCACGAAAAACAAAACACAGAACAAAAAAATATGCACAATGGGTTCCTCTCTGGGGCCAGTACTCCCCTGAAAAAATAGACTGAAACCTAAGTGGCACTTTTGGGGTTAAAGTGATAGTCTGTAAGATTCCAAAATGAGGAGAGAGAGAGACAGATTTCAAAAGTAAACAATCAAGTCCTGCCCCCCTCCTGCCTGGATGTGGAAGCCACTCCTAGGCTGTATCCGAATGTCCACCCTAGTCCCTAACCCCTCATTCACTACATAGGTCCGCACTATATAGTCGACTATACAGTATAGTCACCGATTCTGTTGGCGATTCGGACACAAGCCACTACTTTCTCCGCGCTGCGTGACGTCACGCGCGCTGCGGCGTGCAGATATGTTTTTTTAAAAAGTTTTTTTATTTGAATTTATTTATTGTTACAAACGTTTATTTTATGAAAGAGAACGACTGTTTTGGCACTTTTACAGGCGTTACTATCATCAAAAAAAAGCAAAAAAAAAGTCACCCCAGCGTGAGCTCAGAGACGCTGAAAGTAGGTCACAGGCCCGTGTCCGAAGCGCCAGCAGATTGAGTGCACTACATCTGCTAAAAGTTCGCGAAACTCTGGGAATAATGTATTTCTACGATAAAGACCAACCAGACTCATGAGACAGTGGAATATTTATGGATAAATACGAGTCAGATACGCTTTTACTTCACATGGATTTTACGTGAATGGCTTGGATTATTCGAGAGGACGCTGTCGGTCATTTAACAGCTCCAGCTAAAGGTAAGCAGCTAACGTTAGCATCTTTTCACCGTAACCGGTTATATTTTGGTCATTTATTCATGAGAAATACGCAACACACGACTGAAACAGCTGATTTCATTCAGTCGTGTTGTTTAGTTCAAAGACCTGTGGCTGTCAGGCTCTTCTCCGACTCTCGCAATGCATTGTGGTCTATATTGACCCGTTTAGTGGCCATCGATGCTCACTACTTTTCCAGATGCATTGTGGGAAATTTCGAGTGCACTACTTTATTCTCTCTGGACATTCGGAGACCCCTACAAAATGGCGTGAGCACTATATAGTGCACTATATAGGGAATAGTGTGGACATTCGGATACAGCCCTAGTTTACAAAATGACGAGAGGGAGATGGTGATTTTGAAAGTAAACGACAAAGCTCCCTCCCCCTCGGCTCCTGATTGGACCTGACAGGCCAGTTCACAAGAGGGCTTGTCTCATTGGCTGAAGTGATGGCACCGGAGATTCTGATTAGTTGCTGAGAACAGCGAAGGCAAGGACATTATAGAAATAATTATAATTTAATATTACCAATGTTATGTCAGATATCAGGCCCAGGCGGTCAGTCTGTCATTTGTAATGTTTGTCAAATGAAACACTTTACATAGAAACATCACTTTAAATAAAGGTCAAACTCTGCCGATTCCGCCAGGTGGAGATACATACATAAGTGATGATACAGTCCCGATTAAAAGTCCAGTTGAAAAATGTGGGATCCAGGCAAAAAATAAAAAGAAGTCTCTCTCCCATGTCTTCTTGTTGCATATTGAAGTTCTACTTGGAACCTTGTGAAGATCCAACCATGCAAAATGTGATTTTTTTGCCATTTTTCAACTGGTCTTAAACCTTTGATTGGGACTGTATATCTACATCAGAAGTGCCCAAACTTTTTTGCATGAAGGCCTAAAGAGATTAAACACAAACAGGTCTATACTTAGTTGGTCTTTCTACCAATAGTTGACTATATTCACACCCTATAAAACTCGTAAGATAGTTTCAAATAGTTGTATCCCATCTGTATCTGTAATATCTGTTGATGATTTAACAGGATTACCATTTTATATATATTTTTTTGCTACATATACATTAGGGACGGACTTTAACTGATGGTATCACACACTGCATGTTCTGGCGGAGACCACGGCAGTATATCATTCTGCGCCGGTTCTTCCGATGCCTGACAGATTATGTGCACCTGCCGCCGACGCAAACAGTATCCATCTTGTTTCGCAAAATCAATCACTCTCATGTCACACTAAAGATTAAAGTAGGATGTGTTTTAAGAGGCGAACATGTGGCAAAATGTATATATAATCCTCCTGTGTCGCAACTCCAACTCCAACTCCAAACACTAGCACTATGTTTCACCAGCAACTTGTAAAAACAGATATGTAGCAGTAAATATGCCAAATGCATCAGTGCAGGGACGAGTTCGGTAGGTGTAAGTGTCTAAAGCAGAGATCTGCCTTTAATTGACTTTATTAGTGTTTCTTGCTACCTATCGCTTTACAGTCGTACCATCTCTGTCGTAAAGCCAGAACTTTGGCTCTCACGCACTGAGTGTTTTGCCTTGCACAGCAGTGTGACGCACAACAGAGGTTATGTCTTCATGTGGAAGCAAAGCCAGACATGAATGGTCAGACGGGTTTGCAAACTGTTGAAGAGACTTGATGCAAGTTGGCCATTTTACACTCACTACTGCCACCTCAGGTCTTATGCATAACTGCACCTTCTATATTAAGCTCATGCACTTTGGACCTGAAGTAACAACTTTTTGAGTGACTGAGGCAGTCGTGGTGAAAAGGTGTGGGCTCATTCTACACATTAGGACATGGGTGGAACATGTAGGGGGAGGAAAATACTTAGGTCGCATTCACACCTGGGACTTGGTTCGATTAGGGACCAAAGCTGCAACATTGTTTCAGCTCTCAAACTGGCGCAGTTTGCATTCACAACTATTTTTGTCCTGTATCAAAACCTTCTACAGGAAAAACAGTGAACAAGAAACATGCTTCTCAGATTGGTCGACTAAAGTCCACTTCCTGTTCCGTCTTTTGTTTACAAAGTGGAACCCAGACCAAACCAGGGCTAAACCAGGCCTAAAGCGGGACTAAAGCAGGACTGGCAGACCCCGGAGATATTTTTTTCTTCACATGACAACTGCGAAAGCCCCGGGCAGAGACATCGAAAACTACTTTTGACGACTGTCCGAGGGAAAGACGTGGAGCAAGGTAGCAAACAATGTCAATGGTTTCTGCTTCATATTTACGAGTCATGGCTTTTGTGTACATTTCGTATCCACTGTTAGCTCAAACGTGTCTGCACATGTGTTTTCATTTACATTACGTAGTGAATGTCGTGATTTTCCGTGCTGTTCTGTCTCTGTGTTACTCGTTTGTTTTGGTTGTAACAAACACACAACGTCCGACAACTTTCTCTTCCTGGTTTTGTTCCACTCTCTGGCTCAGCAGCGTTCATAAACCAAATGACCCGGTTCACAGTTCGTTTGAACCGGACCAAGACCCGCGTTTTCAGCAGGACGAGGGTTCGTTTCTTTAGCCCGGATCAGAGCCTGTTTGCGCGTTCACAACACCGCAAACGGGCCCAGTTCGGATCAAGAGGGGGTTGTGAATGCCACCTTAGTTTTAACATTTTTAAACTCTGTATAGTCCCTTTACAGCAGTGTGGTTTTTGGCAGCCCTTTTAGTTTTAGTCTTAGTCTTTTGGACGGAAATGCATTTAGGTTTAGTCACATTTTAGTCAGTTCAACATGTGATCCTTTTAGTCACGTTTTAGTCAGATGAAAATTAAAAAGGTTTTTGTCAAGTTTTCGTCTGTTTCATTATAAGAAATTATGATTAATTTCGATAAGTCTTGGAAATTGGGATAAATAATAGCTTCTATTGGCTTTCTATAGCTTAAGACAAACAGATGACACCACGATAGACACTGGCAGAAGTGGTAGGCCGACTGTGAACAGTACTTTTCCCAAAAGCGCCCGCTCTCCTCGTCCTCTGATCGCTTCGAGATTTTTTTTAATTTTTTTTACCAACAGCACTGTCTGCACATACGTAGCCTAACTCAACGTGCTTTCTGCATTCATACGCCACGGTATTGAAAACTGTCCTGAGAAAAAATAAAGTCCCTGTGACATGAATGTCAGAAGCTCCGATGAGGATGTACGCGAGCAGTGACCGCACGCCACGGGGAGAGAGAGAGAAAGAGGCGCCGCTGCCCGGACGCATCATGAGCAGCACGGCGCCGCTCCGGGTCACGTTTACTGTGTGTTCTCTCACTCCGCGCACAAACTCTGTTTCTGAACGATCTGACGAAAAACGTTCTCCCATTTTGTCTCGTCTCGTCTCATTGATGTAAACTCTTAAACGTCTCGTCATGTTCTAGTCCCCAGAGAGCTCATTTTAGATCGTCATCGTTACGTTATCTTCATTAAAAAAAGGGGCGTCAACGAAAAGATATCGTTATCGTCTTCGTTGACGAAAACAACACTGCTTTACAGTAAAAACAATAATTGTAAATTTTTTACATGATTTCATCCTTGTTTAGTCTTAATTTTTCATCACTCTTTTGATGCTTTTTTTCCAAGACGCTTTTAAATGTGGGTAATGCTGAATGGGACAAAATGTGCTCAGTTCAGGTGGGGGTTAAAGGAACAGGCCACCATTGTTACATACTGAGATATGTTCTTTCCTGTGTCAAAGATGTTGTTAGCATTCGGCCTCTCCCAGTATATTCCTATAGCTCCAAACGGGGGTGAAGTTGGACGCTACCACGCTCTTCCACGGGCACGCACTAAGACCAGACAGGTACGCATCAACTCGTCTAAGCTCAGGTAAGAACATATCTCAGTATGGAAAAACGGTGGCCTGTTCCTTTAAGAGGTAAAATGAAATAAAACACCACCCCTGCCTTTTTGACACGTTAAAAGCTCTCTAAAGTTTGCATATTTCATATAATAGACCCTGAAAAGGCACCAAATCTCTATTGAAATGATTATGCTCGAGCAGTATTTCAAATCAAGATAAATACCCAAACCTCTTAGACCAGGCACATTTACATAACGCCACCCCTTCCTGCGCGGCGTGGTGCGTGTTTGGATTCCTTCTTTGAGCCCTTGCTGTTCGGGATAATCAACTGGGCTCACCGCTCTAATCTAAATCCTCAATGCGTCTTTATCTTCCCGTTCCCCACTCACCGCTCTTTCATCTGTCAAACACAAATAATAAAAAAATAAAAAAGCTACCGCGCCGCCTGTACCTCCCGATGACGTCGGCGCTAATCGCAAAGGCCTCGCGTGCGTCGGTAAACAGGGCTGTTTGAGACGGGCTCGGTAATTAGACGAGGATCCCGCGCACTGCGTAGTGTGTGCCGGCATTTTAATAAGTCATGCGGGAACAATGTTGACTTAGAGATGAGGGGGTGGTGTTTGCACTCCGAAAATAAAGTAGATAGATTTTAATGACTTGAATCGGGAATATTCATCCACTTTTGAGTGTACTTTTGACGAGTTTACATTTATTTAAAGCCTCACCGCGTAGAATTTTACCCATTAAATAAAATTGAAATGCAAGCTTTTATTTCATGATAGATGTTTTCATCATTGAAAAGTACCGCACAAGTGTACAAACAAACATTTATAAGGCTCACCGCTCCTAAGACATGACTGCTAACTTTACCGGGAGTGGGTACGTCTCCAGCTCGTCTCCATGGAGATGTGACAAAAGGCAGTAGAATTTGAGATTCAAACAGGTTAGTTTTTCATCCAAATCCACTCTTTTATTACACACAGCAGTAATAGCATTTTCTGTGTTGTGCTGGTCATTAGGAGCATGTTTTTGTTTTGCCCCATCAGTATAGTCCAAAATGTTACGCAGTGTACGTTAAATAGTCCCATAGGGCCAGCTCGAGGGCAAACGTGTCCGGGTGCCATTTGCTTGTGGGGGCTCCGAATTGTTTTAAATTGAGGTGTTATGTTCATGCCCCCGCCCTCCACAACACTGCCAACTTTCAGACATAAGTTTGGAACGTCGAAAGGAGCAGCTGAGGTGGCTCGGGCATCTGTTTTCGGATGCCTCCTGGTTGCCTCCCTCGGGAGGTGTTCCAGGCATGTCCTATTGGGAGGAGGCCTTGTGGAAGACCCAGGACACGCTGGTGGGACTATGTCTCCGAGCTGGCCTGGTGTCGCCTCGGGGTCCCCACAGAACAGCTGGAGGAGGTGTGTGTGGATCGGGAAGTCTGGGCATCTCTGCTGAGACTGCTGCCCCTGCGACCCGGCCCCGGATAAAGAGGAAGAAAATGGATGGATGGACTTTGGAACGGAAAGTGGTGGAAACTTGCCATGCTTATACAGGCAGAAGCAATTCAAATTCAAAACGCCCAAACACAATATCTTAATGTAACAAATGCAGAATAAATAATCTGCACACACTTTGATTTGCAAATATTTCAGCAAACAGAGGAAAGAGAAACAAAACAGGCAACTTTTTAACAACTTCAGCTAAAACTGCAACTGAATATGTTTTAGAGCATCATTTTGGTATTTTTGATTAAAGTGCAGTGCAAAATAATGCCAGTTTAAGACCAAGTGAATGATTTTTGATGACATTTAAGGCCTTGAGTTTGACACAAGTCAGTTAATGACTTTTAACGCCCCGCAGAGACCCCCGTGTTGGAAAATTTTGGAAAAGTTTTCAAACGAACCCTTCCTGATCCTGACTTTCGTATTATATCCGTCTGATTTAAATGTACATTTCCCTCCTTATAATAATAATAATAATGAAATGGTTGTGCACGTTTCATAAATGAAAAATGAATTCATAGATAATAATTGTCATCATTTTCCATGTCCAATGTGTGCTCAAAAAAAACAAAAACAAAAACAGCAAAGAAATCAATGAAAAATATTTGAGTCCAGATATTTCAGAAAAACCTTTGTTGGTGTCTGCATGTGCTAGTAAAACACACGTATAAATGCTATAAAATGCTATAAAAAGCTATAGATTTATACAAATGATTTGTTTGATTGACTTTTAATATTGAGGTTTTTAATCTGTGTATTTGTGTGTTTGTTTGTTTGTTTGTTTGTTTGTTTGTTTTGTTTTTTGGGGGGGCAATCTCGTCTAGGACATCAAATAGGCTAGATGCGGCCCTGTAATCACTGAATCGTTGGCAGCCAAAACAACTCAGGTTTATATTGATCTCATTCATTTGTTGCAGCGTACAAATTTAAACGCAAAGCTCGAGTTCGACATCGTCATCACATCCAATTTTTTGTTGGCTTTGACTTTATCTGTTCCTGTGTAAAGTAGTGGGCGCTTCAATACCGAAATATATTTCAATAGGAGCCAGTGTTGAGCCTGACTACTTTCGAACAATGAATATATAATTGGTATTTCCTGTAGAGGAACGTACAATAATGTGTGGTTGGTGAGACAATACCTTTAGCTGATTTTCAACTGGGAAACCGTGCTCCTCAGTGTTCTTCAGAGACGTTGAAGGGATGGGTCAAATGCAGAGGAGAATTTCCCTCACGGAGGAAATGGGAAAGCTAGAGGACGGGCTTAAGAGAGACTGCTGGCTGCCTGCCCAGAGAGTAATACAGCGAAACACAATTATGAACTCCTTAGAACTTAAATTGATTAAACAAAGCCTTACCATGCTGTGTCTACGTGATAGACTCCCACAATCCCTTAACAACGTTGGACTGAATTATATACTTTTATTTATAGCTACTTTATTTTAAATGCATGTGTTTGAATAAGATGACATTAATCCCCTAATCCAATAACGGTACTGTAAGAGCCAGCATATCTGTGAGAGGGTGCTTAGCCACGCAGCTACCTACTTCCACAGTCAATCAGCCAAATGGACATAGTTTTGGCAAAAAAAAGGCAAATTAGTGCAATTTTAGTTTCCTATTGCCAAACAACTTGCGCCCATGCTCTCCTCACATGACTTTATTTGTTTTTTACTTTATTATAATGAACACGTTCTGCATCAATTGACTGGAGATGTTTTTTGAGTTTGTTTTTTTATTCATGTTTCAGAAATGCTGCATATTCAGTTCATTTCCCACTTGCTCAATCAGTACAGCAGCTCCCTCTCCAGCATATTTAGACCATCTCTCACGAGAGCAAAACACTCTCTGGTGTTCCATAGACGACGTGTGTGCAAATGTATTGCAATTTTTATGCTTTCATATAAAAACTTGGAAATTAGAAAAATTAGACGCTGCATTCAAAAAATCCCTCTGAAAAAAAAGTCAAAGACTGAAAAGTTTGGAGTCTGTAGAAGGTATACTATAGTGCCGATATTGTTGCACTATAGTATAGAAAAATCAAAAGAAAAATCATTTGAGAAAATGGTCCCTAAAGTTTTGTATGCAGTTTCTCCCAGTTGGGAGAAATTAGAATTCAACTGTGATCTGTAAGTGGCAGTGGAAAGCCCACCCGTGTAAATATGAAAAAATATGAACAAATATGTGACTATTTCACAAACGGGGAAAAGCCTCTCAGATTTGTAAAAGAATTTTGCAGTGATTTCAACAAGATGGCACTAGAATTGTTAAAAGAAAATATGGTTTAAACTCACAGATTTGAGGAATATGTTGTTATGCCACAGGAAGTTCTTAAGTCATGTGACTTCAATTGAAATGAATAGAACACATTACTGTGACAATGACACAGTTTAAGAGGTCGAACTGTTAAATGGATGCATGGCATAGTGGCGCAGCAGTTAGCACCTGTGCTCCACAGCAAGAAGCTCCCGGGTTCAATCCCCGGGTGGGGTTTGCATGTAGTGTGTGATTGGTTGTAATAATCCGTGACTGGAAGTTAACGGCTCCTTGTGTCTGGTAGGTTTCCTCCGGTTTCACCCACCACTTAAAACAAGTACAACAGGCCAGGATGAATGAGAGTGTGGGACACCGGGGGAAGTTACCCCAAGGCGTGTTTACATGCATGAGCACCATGTATGTTCATTAACATGCACTGTCCCAACTGTATACATATACTGTATATACATGTTCATGAGTGCCCCATTGTTGCCATGTCTCATTTTTCTGTGAGACTGGGTTTTCCCATTTTGCCTCGATCTGGAGGATGTGGTTAATGGTCTCAACTTATATAGCGCTTTTCCACCTACATTAGACACTCAAAGCACTTTACAGCAAGGAACCAGTCACCATTCACACTCTCTCACACACCAGTGTACGCAGACACTGAAGAAGATATTGCATTCAGTCACTAATACGCCCTTCTCCTCCATTATGACATAATGCTAAACTCCATTTCTTAAGGGGCGGGGCTAATGTGAGATCAATTAGGGCTAATACCAGCCTTGATATTTCATGTTTTATAGTTTATTAATTATATGTGGGACAAGGAGACATCACAGCACATTCTATTGCAGAAAAACAACCGAAAAAAACACAATTACTCAAACATGTGATGTGAATGCAGCAAAAACAAATCCATGATAGTATTTCTTTGGACTTTTTTTTGTAAGAATCTCAAACTGTTGGTGTATCTGCAATCAAGGCCGAGTTCCACTTCGGGTTCATTTATCTGGATGGGGACGACCTAAATGGCAAGACATTCATTCTAATGCTGTAGATGAATTTCATATGAAGATGTCAGCCTGAAAGCCATTGACATTTGCCTCATGTAAATTCTCTTTCAAACAAATGATGCCATAGGTGGAGCGCGACTGCTGCAGCTTAATGAGAAAGGATCTCCTCCGGGAACCCATTAAAATATATGTTTTATGTGGCATTTATCTCATCTTCATTAGTATGGCACATGCAGCACGGGTGGAGGAAAAGCGCGGGGTGATGCATGCGCTCGTTTGCTTCATACGTTATCGAAGCCGATGTGTGAGTGGACATACTTATCATTTTGAGCTGCGGCGCCATTTCAGAGGCACTGTGATGTATAAGGATCGAGACTTTCAAACGTTTTGGAGCCACAAGTGCTTCCATTGCTGCTTTGTATATTTACAGTTCCATCTTGTCTGTTTAAAAATCGCCGCGAAGCATCATGGGGTGTAAAGCCAGTCAAGCAAGCCCTCATTTTGCATGTGTGTTTATGGCCTGAGTTTTCCAAAACATGTTCAAACGCCAAAGACAATTTGCAGCTAAGAAGAGCAGAAAAAAACATGAAATTGCTTTTATCCCTCGAGCTTTTAAGTTGTTTTATAGATCCTGCTAATGTTGTAATTATTGTTTTATATTGTGATTGACACATTTCAGGTTAAACATTTGTTCTTCTTGCCATGTCAGCCTTTAATAAAAATCAAATCTAATTGGCTGATGTGTCGTGACTGTCGTGAATGTTTTTATAATACAAGTTGAAATTTAAATCCTTGAACTGGAGTAGTGGAGTTACATTTATTGTCCTCTTTCATGTGTTTTAAAACCAGATCTGTGAATTCAACCTGAAAAGTCTCACAGAGGCAGAATGTGTTAGGAAGTTTTATTGCACATGGATCATGCATTGACGATATGGAATACATGGCAATGATGGATGATGAGCCAGAATCTTCCCCTGGAGCCCGGACACCGGTGGTGGTAGGAAGAGACCCGGGGCAGTCGGTTGACGCGGCAAGCAGGGCCTGAGGAGAGGCCAGGTGGAGGAAGGGCAGAGGAGGGACACAGCACGGCTGGGAAACGGCCGAGTGATTGACTGGGGAGCTTAAAGGTGCGTACAGACCAAACACTTTTCGGGCGTCAAAAACGAGCCTAAAGCCCGTAATTAGACGCTTGTGCTTACCTGAAGTCAGACGCTTGTCGCACTGACGCTCTGGCCACACGTCAGTGTGTGTTCGTAGCTACAACAGGCATCCTCGAGGCCCAAACACATTCCCAGCGCAGATTCAGCCACTGAAATAAATTTTCTTGTCGCCACCTTTAATCCTGGGTGTTTTAGGTTAAGAAACACTGATGTGTGTTGTAAAAGTCCCAGAGCTGCTGTAGCTCAGGTTCACAATGAAGCCAAACCTCCGTGACTTGTTTACATTTGCGGGCCGGCATAACGTTTTTTTTTTTTTTTCTTGGCCGGCATAGAATCTGCCCCGATGGCTCAGCTACAACGTATGCCACTGTTGGAGAAAGCTCCTGATTGGTCGATGCTCGCAAATTTCTCCAAAAAGTTCGACTCAAGCTGGACCCCCTGGAGGCACGTCAAAAGCTTACCATACGCGGAAAGCTTCAAAACACGCTGTACAGCCGCGTTTGGTGTGAACGCACCTTCAGAAGGGGATCCTGGGCGATGAATGGCTGAAGCAGGATGAGCTGCTGCGGTGATTGGCTGACTCGAAGGTGCGGCTGGATGATTGGATAATGAAGAATGCAGGTAGGTCTTCCAGGTTGAATTTGCACTGAAGCTTCATAAAGACCAGTGTGCAGAGCATTTTTATCGACGTACACTCCGCTCTGCTCCCTGAAAGCTGTGGGACTGGCTCATAAAGTCGACCCTGTGTAGAGCTGGGATGCTACAAATGCTTTAGGAAAGCTAGCTTAATCTCCCTCAATTACTACGTCTTTAGAGTCAAATCAAGCTCTATTTACTACACACAGTTCGGAAGCGTAAAATAATAACGTGCCGCTTTGATAGTAGTATCATGGGCTGGATCTGCGCTCTATCCATCGTCTGCAGTTGGTACAGAACGCTCACACTACACCAGTAGAGAACCACTGTCCTAAACGATCTTCATATGTCTTTGATTGTTTTCTTTCGATTATTTATTTTCAATTAATGTAATGCAAGTTCACGTGAAGCCGTGAACGCAACTGTTTCACCTAATCATTTAAATTTGTGGCAAGGTCCTTTGTCTCACTGCATTTAATCAACCACACGAAGTATGCATATCCACAGCTTCATCATTTTAACGCTCCCTCCACTCAATATAACATTTCAGAGCCGCACAATGTTGCGATGCTATCTGACTCCCAGCAATTAATTTTACCTCTATCCTTATCACATCTGAAAGTCAGGCGCCCGCTGCAAGGTCGTTTTGGCCCGTCCTTGATAATAGTAAGTAAATGATATAGGAGTAGGCATGATAGGAGGAGGTAGTGTCATGTTAATTGCAAAAGAGGGTCTTCTCAGTGGTGACCGGATTAACGAAATGTGGCAACCAGAATGGACTGAATAAATGGAGACATGCTCATCCCGTTCTGAAGTTCCGTGCAGGATCAGAAACGTAACATAGACAACAAAACAAAGATCCGCACAGGCTGCTGCTCACCAGTTTATTTGGCATCACAAGTGTAGCGTTTTTGGTGTTTACCCCTTCATCGGACAATTTCTGATGAAGCGCTTACACTTGTGGAACCATAATGGACTGGCCTCTAGTTGTTAGGGAAGTACCATAATAGACCAAATCCCTATACTATATGCGAACAGGAACCTGTTAATACTAGGGATGGGTAACGTTAAACTGTACCTACGTGTTACCGACCGAAAAGCTCTGGTAGCGGGCAGTATCGGAAAACTTTTTTTTTTTCTGTGCTAATTTGCAATAGTTTTTTTACTCCAGACATCAATAAAAATGATCCGCAGCGAGTCTAAAAAAGCAACCTGAACTCATGAGCAGCTTCAGCGCAAATGCAGATGTTTTCTTAAAGCAAAGCAAAGCTAGAACTTACTAACACTTAAGTCATAATGAGAGATGGCAGAGCCGCGGTCTGAGCCAGGACTAAACCAGGACTTACAGAAAACTGGTTTTAAACCAGGACTAAACCAGGACTGAATAAGAAACTAGAGCTCTTAGACAAAGAGAAATGCAGTGGCTATTTTACCTTTGTTGTTTACTAAACTCCATACTGCACCAACTGCACCAACTGGAGCCATTTCGGATCAAAGATTGTTTCTGGACAAAGTGAGTTTACAAAAGTTTATCTGAAAGAAAACGGTGCCTGATGTGGATCTGATCTGTCTCTGCAGCTCAGGAGGTAATAATGTCCTTTCTCTCTTTTTATCACTGCTTTAGTGGGTATTCTGCTCAATGCTTATTTATTTGGGGTTGTGTGTACGGTAGTTTGATTTTGAGGATATGACAACCACGCCACTTGCTATGTTTTTGATAAGGACACACAAACAAATGATTATGACTTACCAAAAGTGCATGCAGGGAGTCGAGCCGTATAGATTGTTGGATTTTTGTTTCTTACTTGCCATGCCCCTTTCACTTGCCATTTTCTGAAGAGTCTAGCGGCTGTGTAGTCGACTATTTATCTTCATTTAGGAGCTGCCTTTTGAAGTCGCGGGGGCCTGTAAGTGCTGCCTGTTGTCTTGAATGAAATGTCGGTTTGGAAATGTGGTTTGGATTGAGGAGTCCATAGATAATCGTTCTTTCAGTCAAACACAAGGAGGCTTTAGGAGGTTTACCATTCTGCGTGCATTCCTCAGCATCCTCTTCCACTTTACCCTGATAACTCTGAGATATAGTACAGTACAGCTGCCTTGGGAGTTGTCAGTCTGATGTTTCTAATCTGCACAATTAAGTTTGAGTGACTGAGCAGACCTTTTTTTGTGATGCTTTTCGTGAAAAATATATATTTATCCGTAATAAGTTGGGTAACTTTGTTCCACTTCTTGAGTCATGTGATTTGACCCGCTTCATATATAGTGGTTAGGACCAAGATACCTTTTAATGGACAACTTCAGCCCAGCTTTTGAAGTATGCAAAATGCCATCAGAGCATATGTTGTCGCAGACTGTGACGTTCGGCTACCTTAGACTCCAGCTATTTATGTCCTCACGCAAACGCATAACCGGAGTGTTCCAAAATCTTCACATTGGCCAAAGGTTTTAGAAACTTTCATTTTTAAGGACAGAAATCTGCAGTTTGGTGTGGTTGACAGGCCAAAACATGACGTTTTATGAGATACCCTGCTAGGTGTGGACAAGGCCTGACAGAAGCATGACCAACCACTGACACACAAACCACTCACCAAGGCACCTATGACGGATCATGGTCTCCCATCCAGGTACCAACCAGGCCCAAGTCTGCTTAGCCTTGGACGTCTAACTGGATGATGAATGGATGGCGTGGCCGCAGTGGGGGGGGGAAGCGGTTACAGCTGGGCAAAAACGGCTTTCTCTATCATGGAAACAAACACACCATGGGACCCTGTCCTGATTCAAATATTAATATGAAACCAATTCGCCAGTGGGAGACTATACCACTGATCCAGAGTCAGTGTTTCCCTCGGCTTCAGGGAAGGGAAGGGTCTGGATGCAGCCAGTGGAGGTCCACATCACCTCCACAGGACAACGCTTAAACTAATCCAAACTAACCCTAAACCTACACTTAAGGATAGTGGAGTTTGGCTGCATTCAGACACAATTGGAAACCGACTCTGAATATGGAGACAAAGTCTGACTCCAATCCAGGCCAAAAGGGTCTAAATGCAGCCAATGGAGAGTCACGTGATCAGCAGAGCCCCATTTCTCCGGAGGAAATGACATCACCTCCACTTTCTCCACTAAGGATGGGATTTGGCTTCAGGTTGGTTTGGCTTAGTTCACGCTAGTGTTGTCCTGTAGAGGTGACATCATTTCCTGTGGAAAAGTGGAGCTCCACTGATCTCGTGCCCCTCCATCAGCTGTGTTTAGACCCTTCTCAACCAGGCCGTGCTGTGGAGAGGAACACTGCATTAACCAGACTTTATCTGGTGCTTTGAAATTATTGTACATTTTGTTTTGTTTAATTATTGGTTACACGGGGTCAAAATTGTACAAATACGATAGTGGAACAACATTCAAAACTCTCTGCATATTCAGAAACACATTCCCCAGAGTGCCTTCAAATCTGTACTGATCGAGAGCTAAACCAAAAGACCGTTCGTGTTTTTCTTGAGTTAACCGTAAACTTTTTCCTAGCAAGATGTTCTGAAAATCTTGAGAAGTTGAAAAAGAACAACACAATGTATGTTTTTCATAAGGGAACGACCTCATGACAAATTGCTCTTTCATGTGACTGCAAATCTGTGAATTTGCTGTGATCTGATGTCACGTCTGTCCATGTATGGCAGCCTGTTCACCCTGACAGCTGGGTGCTGTTCGCTGGTACAGGAAGCATTGATGACCTGCAGCGCCTTAACCCCGGTGAACAATGCGCTCCTGCTGACTGACCATATGGAAAAACGACCCAGACCTGCTCCGTGCTGATTTTGCGGCTGATATAAACGTGCGCATAAGGTGGTGTCAAAACTATGGGTTGGGAACTAATTATGATTCATGGAGACTTTGTTTTTCCCATGCTTTGGCGATTAACGTTCCTTTTCAAATTGAAAGAGTTTGTTCAAATAGGGGCACACATCTTTTTGTAATGATGAAAACGTTCACGTGTGTCTGAGTGATCCTGCATTATTCATACTGTTCCCTTCTCAAAATGCTTGGCTTCCACCAGCCGCTGGGGTGATGATGTGCTGTTACTCTCTGGGTAAAACTGCTATCTCCGACAGGGGACGTACAGACAAACCAGGCCCGTGCTGACCTAAATGCAGAGGGGATGAAAGAAGCCTCGCTCCAGCCCAGTGTGACTGGGGCAGGACGTTTCCCTCTTCCTTTATTCCACGGGGGGGCTGCTCCTCTTCCTGGTTCTTTATGTCGTAGCCCGTCTGCTGTGAACGAACACACGCTTCCTCGTTTGTTTGGTTTTATTTGATGTGGTATCTTAGTGTCTTCAGTCAGTCGGCTTTTACGCACAGTGAGAGAAGCGAGAGAGGGATTGTCTCGCGGAAACAGACACTGGCTTATAAAAACTCAGAGGATCGTTAGACACCATATAATTTAGGAAGGACAGTGAAGAAGGACAGTCGAAGAAACCAAAGTCAACTTGATCATTCAAAACTTCATGTATGTTTTCGCCAACGGATCAAAAAAGCAGATTTTCCATGGTGTGTCTCCTTCAAACCCTTTTAAACCTCAAATGACAAGACCGTGTGGTTGTTGTTATGGCCGTCATGGGTGTGACATATTGTGAAAACACAAAGCTGTTAATCTGAAACACCTCTGGACGAATGCTGGAGCCTGGTCCTGCATGAACTGAACGGTGGCTGCTGGCATGTCCCCGGGTGTGTACTGGGCTAACACTGCCGAACACGGGGGTCCTATAGGAGCTGTGGTACAGGCATCAAGTGAACCGTGAAAGGTCGGCCAAATGAACCAGATAATCCTGTTTTCATGCATGAATTTCCCGCATCAACAGTGTAGATGGCGAGATAACTGCCGTGTTATTTCATTTGGGCCTGGGTGTCATAGCTGTGACCTGTGGATGTGCGGAAAGCCTTTTTCAGTGTGGTATTTGGGCATTTTGACAACATCACAGGATTGTCAGGAATCTGCGAAGTGAACGGTGTGGAGGGAAATCAGCAAAAGGAGGGAATTAGAGCAGTGGAAGAACTCTAGGGTTAAGGTTACCCTAGAGTAACTGCTGGGTGACCACTTTTGAATGGATTTTGCACTGTTTGCTGGCAGAGCTTTTGGTTCAAGTCTAACTCAAGTACATCGCATTGTAAAATCAGGCATTTATGGTGGAATTCTGCAGAGATGGTTGTCCGTCTGTAAGGTTCTCCCATCGGGTTCTTGGTCACCTCCCTGAAGGCCCTTCTCCACCGATTGCTCAGTTTGGGCAAGCGGCCAGATCTATGAAGAGTCCTGGTTGTTCTGAACTTCTTCCATTTACGAATGACTGGAGGCCACTGTTCTCTTCGGGACCAATGCTGCAACAATTTTGCTGTACCCTCGCCCAAATCTGTGCCTCGATACAGGGCTGTTTCGGAGGCCTGTAGACAGTCGTAGAAAAAGGAGGCAGCTGAGCTAAGTTTTGAGTGTCATTGTAAGGGATGTCAATACTTGTACATCTTGTCAATCTGTACAATTCACAGTTTTATTTACATTTGAAAAACACACGTTATCACTTTGTATTTATGGGGTGTTGTGTGTAGATTGATGAGAAACCCACTCGGGACCCACTTTCTACACATCATGACAAGTTGCAACCTGCAAGAATATTTATTTCTTTAATTATATCTTTTTTTTTATATCATATTTAACAACAAAATTCAGTATTTCATTGCAGATTTTGGTTGATTGAGGCATTGATCTTAAATTCTATCAAAACTCAGGCTCACCACTTGAGAACCACTGGTCTAGAGATGCCTTCATCAAACCTTTTCTGATCAGATCATGGTTAAACTCTCTCTTAATGAGGAAAATGAGGAAGCTTTATGTTTTTGGCTTCAACTCCAAGTACACTCCCAAGCGAGTTGCTTGGGAATTTCAATTTTCATCAGACTTGAAACTACTGCCAAACATGTTTAGTACACTCCATTCTGTCCTATTGGTGTGAATGATGTGGCAGAAATGTTTCCTGTTTGCTTATGTTTGGTAGAGCAGCAGATGCAGTGGCAGAAGGCTCTGTGGTGGTCCGTGCCAGTGCTGTGTCCATCGCACGGAGCGTGAAGCGAGCGTGCCCGTGTGGAGGTGGCCCTCGGGCTATGCACACTGCAGGCCTCTGACACACTCGTGCCTGGCTCCTCTTCGACCAGGAGGCACTAAAACAAGACGAGGAAGAGTTCTAAAATACATGATTCCTGCATTGGTTTAGCAGGCATGTTTTTAGTCGTATCTCAAATGTTAAAGTTGCATTATGCAACTTTTTATGCGGGGGGAAAAAAAGGTGATATTTGTGCATATTTGACCTTGTAGTGACCCAGGGGCTGTATGAGTGGTTAGTTTGGTGCCTCATTAGTGAAAACCCTCCAAAAAACGTATCTTAGAGGGTTGTAGAGGCCACCGTGGTGGAAAGCAAAGGTGCCATGCTGACCACCCAGACAGGCGCTTGGGCACTACAAGGTCAAATATGCACGAATATCAACTTTTATTTTTCACGTAAAAAGCTGCATAATGCACCTTTAATGTTCCAGGATGTGTTATATATATATATATACTCAACTCAAATCACAACAACACCGCCCAAGAAGTGACTTCCTGTTTCGATCCAGCACACCAAAATAAAAGCACCATCTGATTTGTTAGTTCGGCAGTTCATTAGTTCAACTTTCTTATGGCCTAACTTTTAACAGACAAAACATGTGTGTATTTAATTATATTTTTGTAATGTTGCAAGTACCTGCTGAACTAATCCATGAGACTGTGTGTGCTTTTATTTTGCAGTACTGGATCGAAACAGGAAGTCACTTCTTGAGCAGCGTTGTTTTGATTTGAATTGAAGAGTCAATTGGTTATAGCAGGTTGTTTAATTTTTCTCCCAAATCCTTCTGCCCCGATCTGGGATATCAATGCTCGACGATGCGACGACAGTGAACACCAAGAGTTAACATGCCCTTCATGCTGTGGATCACGCAGATTTGTTGAGGGGGGGGCTAATGGTACAGGCAGCTGAATGTAAATTTACAGCGAGGCTCTGCACACAGGAGAGCGGTCAAGCTTGCCGCCGGTGTATACTGTGTAGCGTGTGTGAAATTGGACACAATATCAAGATCCTGAACCAGCGAGTGAGGAATTCTGCGCTGTCATTTGACCACTTGTACGGAAAAATGGGCAATATAGGCTTCACCAGTACACAATACCAAACCAGATGCAATTTAATGTGTTCAACGCATTCAGACAAAAGGGGAAAAACACTCTATATGCTAACGGAATTTCAACAATGGAGCTCTTTATTTGAACAGGCGGGCGGGGGAGCGAGATGCGTGCCCAGTTTTGTGTGCCGTCATTCAGCCGTTCGCCGGTGTCACCTTGTATCCAGAGGAGCGCTAGTGCGGAGCTGGGGGCTCCTGTGCAAGTATGGAGCTTCATAGAGGGAAAACATCACCTACTGAAGACTGTTAATTTGGTAATGTGGCTATTATGTCACTTGTAATTATGTGTGAAATGAATAAACAGATTGTAGGTTGTACAGTGAGATCGGGACAAACATTAAAAAACAGACTTCTGGCAGTGTCTGATAGATACAGACGGCATCTCTGGAATCGCCCATATATGACCAAATTTGGCTCGCCGAAACAATTCTGTTGGCCCGCCAGAGAGTGACCTACTTTTGCACTGCCTGTGGTTAATACTAACTCTCTTCATTCTCAATGGTAAATGTGGATGCAGTACACCTTTTGACCACCAGCGTCAAGTTGGGGGCGCTGTTTCACTCCTTTCCCAAAGTTAAGGAAACACTGTTGTGGTTTCTTGGTATTTATCGATTACAGAGCGTTGTAGCATCAACTTTCACAGTTTTCCAACTTTTATTGCAAAGGTTGTTAACATCAACAACAGTATATGTTAAAAACTGACTTATAAAAAGAATTGATGCTGAACTGACACTTTCAAAATAATCTAATGTGGCATTTTCTGTGAGTAAACGAATGAGGTAAAGTTACTGTAGGTGCTGTAGATACAGGGTTTTTTTTTTGCACTAAATTGCCACAATTGTTCATTTTGTTGTTTTACTAAAATTAGGCTTTTGCCATAGTTACCATTTGTTTCAATATAGCATGTTATTTGCATAGATAGAATCAAATACAAATGTAGGCTATTGAAAAGAAAAATGTAAATAAAAAAAAGTAACTTTATAGTTTGCAGTTATATGTGTTTTTCGTGCTTGACATCACCGTGTTTGGCCCGCGACTCACAGGCACTTTTTAATTATGGCCCTCGGAGACAAAAAGTTTGGGCACCCCGATCAAACTTTTTCTAATTATTCAAAAACTACTGCTGAACTATGAATATAGTTTTGTATTACATAAAGATACAAAGACATGAGGAGGAGCAAAGTGGTTCAACAGCCCATAAATACATAAATAATTGAGAATGCTAACTCGATGCTTCATGTTAGCATCGGGCTAATGCTAACGGTTAGCTAGCGCTAGCTACAACGCCCGTTTTTTCGCTTCTACTGAACAATCTGCTGTGAGAAAATATCCAGCTGGGCCCGATTTACACCTGACTTTATTTATGTCTGATAAATGAGTTCATATTCCACCAGAAAATGGCTAAAAAGAGTGGAAAATTGTGTTTCTCTAAAGATTGTATTTTCCCCCTCGGCGAAGCCACGCCCCTTCTATGACGAGATGCCGTCTGTATTTATAGTTTGGAACACTAGACGCACGGTGAGCCACCCTCTCTCGCTGATCTCTTTCAAGTGTCTCGTCAACATAGTACAGAGCCCAGGTCGGGACGGCCTTTCACATTCCCGTAGAAATAAACTCTTTGAAACCATAGCTCAGTGGAGACGAGTGCTGGCTCACAATCTTAGACTCCACAGGTACAACAGGGAAATGGCATCAATGGGTTGACCCGCCCCTCCTGTCATCTTTTAAAAGAGAAGAAATTGTACATGCACAAACATGACGGGACTGACCCTGCTCAAGACATGTTTGTACTCAAAAGCTTTTAACACTATCAAGGACATATCAAGGCCAAAATGTGAGCTATTGGTGTTTTGCTGCCTGCATATTGTGTCTTGTCTTTGTTATATTTTGTACTGGAGACTTTTTTGTGAAGCACTTTGGTCAACAACAGTTGTTTTTAAATGTGCTATATGAATACATTTGATTTGATTTCCCTCACCTTTATTTATTCGTGAAACCTTCTGTCTCTCTATCTGAGGAATTATTAAACTTGCAGGAAAGTATCATCTCTGGGGATGTGTGCCAATTCAACAAGAAGTTGGGCTGAGGGCCACACTTAACAGACATCAGGATGTGAGACACTCGATGCCATTACTGAGTTTGCTATTAACTCCACGGTAAACATACAGTATGCAGAGTTGGGCTTAGTTACTTTAAAATTGTAATTTGTTCTTTATTAGTAGTTAAAACTTAACATTGACGACATTAGCTACACTCACCTGCAGATCTTATACACCAACTTCCAACTTGTTTTGGTGCTGCATTTTTTGTTTGTACGTCAATGCAGTTAATTTAAATGCACTTGTGACTTTAGTTACTTTCATACATGTGTGGTGATGTGAGTAATTTGTGGTAGTGGTGTTCCTGTGCGCGCCACTAGAGGCGCACTATAAAAGGCCTCGGGTTAGTGTTGCTTGCCCTCTGACCTTGTATATCTCCTGCTGCCTGTTGTACCTGGTGCTGGCGCTGGTGTGCTCTGTCCGACAGTGTTGCTGTGGGTCCCTTCACGGGAGCGCGTCATGGCGCAGCGCTGTAGCATCGCAGTAGATTGGGTGTGCGGTTCCCCCGATGGTCCTGTTGATGAGCGTGTTCCCTGGTACAGCGCACCAAAGGTTGCGCTAACTGGCGCAGGCAGTAGCACCAGCGCTGCCCATCGCTGTCTTGTCTTCCCTCTAAATGTCCGTGAGTGATTTGGGTCTGTCCAGCGGTCGGCGGGGACTTGTTGGACTCTTACCCTAAATGTGAAATCTGTATCTCAAGGACTAAACATCTGTGCCAAAGGTTTTAAATCAAGCATACTTATGAAATGAAAGAAACATTTTGTAACAAATAAATCCTACTTAACCAATGGAACACTTGTGCCCTTTTTCCAATGGAACTTATCTGTGTGTCTTAAAGCTAAGGTTAAAAACCTCGCTCTGCTACACATGCAAATCTGACGCCTTTCAGCGAAATTCGCTGTTTGTGAATTGTGTAGATCTGGCGTGTGGCGTTTAAATAAACGCTGCAGGCCCAGGGGCTGAGGCTTGTAAAAGTTCATCGGTGCTGCTACGCCAAGGGTTAAAGTTCTCCATTAAGTCGACACGTCTCTAATGAAGCAGCGAGGCCAGTGCCGTCAGCCAATCAGACGTTTGGTTGGTGTTGCTGTGAGAGAGAGGGGGGGGCCCTTGGGCACGCTCTGTTAAAAACATTTACCTTTGAAGCTAAACCGTGCGCACCGCTATGTCAGGATGGATATTTCAATGGGATGGACTCACATTTTGATGATGGAGGGCAGGGAGTCGGCGACAGGCTTTTTGAAGTAATGTTCATAGCGACTCTCCCTCTGTCTGAGCACGAACAGCGTGAAGAGCAGACTGTGAGTCTGCGGTTAGAGCAGATACAGGTTAGATAAACGCACTCTGACGCTTTACAACAATCTATCACCGGTTTCTTTGTCTTGTTATGCAAGTTAAAAGTGCGCATGAAGCACTTCTAAAGCGGTTGTGTTTAAGTGCAAATGTTATTAGTATATTAGTATATGTTAATCTAGAGTTTAGGCTCCGCTCCGAGCAAAGAAGACGTCCCACAGAATCCTCTTTTTAACATGAGCAGTACCGTAGTAAAGTGTGGTTTAGCCTGAAGCTACTGCAGCTTCTGACAGAGACCTTTCAATTTCTGTTTTGTTATAGCAGCCTGATAATAAAATACACTTATTTACATGTTGGTTAAAAAAAGAAAGAAAACAACGACAGTATATAGCCTTTCTATAATAAAACTAAATGATAAATGATAACATTTGGTCGTGACATTAGAATTCAGATCTAATGCATCAACTGCACTGCTATTCCATTGCAAATTGTGCAGTTGAATAAATGTGTTTGTTCTCTGGTAAATTCTCTTCTTTGCCCATGATACAGAACAACACAATGTTTGGATAAGCCTGAGTGTAGATTATTAAAGAATTGTTTCTAACACAATAATACTTAATGCAATACTTACTGAACACATTGTATTTGTAATTTTCCTCACACTTGTGTGAGCTCTACACAGGTTAAAAACACAGAAAAATCTGAAAATATAAAAGGACCCGTTGAAAACATTATTGTCAAACCAGCACTAGAACGGAAAAACTGGTGTGGAAAAGAAATGACTGATGATTTCCGGTTCCCACATTCATTAAGCTCTTGTTAAATTCCCACAAACGCCCTTGGTTTTTCCCTTTTCCACACAGTCAGGTGCAGCGTCTCCAGCTGCGAACACTGCCGGCGATTAGCACTCGAGCGCTAAAACAAAGGCTCCTCGCTGCGTCACATTAATGAGTGCGCCGTGGAATACAGATGACTGGCTTTTCCCGTGCACTGTGGATCAGATTAGCCGCCGCTCACACTGTACGTATGAAATGTTACGATAAGCTCAAATGGAAATATTGTCCTCTCCGTTATTTCATGAACCCAAACCATGAATTCCTGTCGCTAGCTCCTGCCCATCGTCATCAGCCAATCACAGCCAGCCACCATCACGTAGATCCAATCACCTTTCAAGCCAAATCGGCAGTTCCCAGACGTTTGACTTCATGTTCGTCTTTGTCTTGAGCCGAAGTGTCTAAAACTCCAGAGCCAAGTGCAGCCCTCAGGCTAAAGTCTGCGTGTCCTCGGGCTTCTTGATGAATTGGCCCACAACACCAGACATGGGACTTCTATCCGCTAGCTTCTCTGCTCTGTCTCCTTAGTCTTGGACCTGATGTCTGTCCTCCTTTTCTTATCAAATCCACTGGAAATACGACCTGTTTCTTTGTTTCACCGACTTTTAATTTCTTTTCGACAGAGCTATGAACAAATAAAGGAAGACTCTGCAGCACTGAACTGTGTTGTGCCGACAGTGATCACAAGACACTGTTTTCCATGTTCACAAACAGGAGCCTATCTTTGCTGATCTGGGTTCAGCTTTCCTGACTGGTGTAGTGTGTCCGCTCTTACGATTCTCACTCTCTATGTGTGCACGCCCAGTCGTTCTATAATCACGCTAAATCCAGTCGAGCAGTGTCTCTCATTTTAAGAGAATTAATGGTTGTTCCGACAGTCCAAACCTATAATCAAAATCAGCATGAATAGCCTTAATTCAAGCACATTTCAAGCCATTTATCCAACATAAGATGGCTAATTTTTTTTGTCTTGAAAAAGTACTCCGTGGCTAAGGTTGGTTGCTTGGTTGGGGGATTTGCTCATGCTTTTGTGGTGCAAGCATTTCCGGTTCGTGGTGACACGTCCTGTTAGCAGGAAAGGAAAGGAAAAAAGTTTGGGGTGATCACAGGATGTGAAGATGGCACGAAAAAGTGGCCTCAGATTATTCTTAGTGATATTTTCGTGTGCTTTCAGTTGTGACTCTACATGACTCAGGGTAGCATTAAAAGTCATTAAATTAATTGTGCCAAAATCAAGGCCTTAAATGTCATTGAAAAACATTAAATTGGGTTAAAATTGGCATAATATATATATTTGCAAAACATATTGGAAAATTATGACATTGCTTGTAGAAGTTCTTCGAAAATACCAAAATGATATTAGTAAACATATTTGCAGGTTAGGCTGAAATTGACCACATTTTTGGCTTAAAGGAATAGGCCACCGTTTTTTACATACTGAGATATGTTCTTACCTTAGCTTTGACGACACTACAAAGTATAATTATATTGTAAGGCGTAATAATACCAGGAGTAATTTGGCATCCGCACAGTAAAGTGAAGATTACGCCTTACAATATAGTTCCCCCTTTTATCCGCTTAGAAAATCCACATTGTTTAATTTTGTGTAATTATACTTTGTAGTGTAACACTTCACGTAACCATATTTAAATAGGGAAAACGTGGAAGAGCTTGGTAGCTTCTGTCTTGACCTGTTTTGGAGCTATAGAGGAGAGAGGGAGAGGCTAAATGCTAACACTGTCTGCGCTGTGTTTACGTGATTGAAGGCACGGGTGAAGACCAGACAGGTCCTAAAGAACTCGTCCAAGCTAAGGTAAGAACATGTCTCAGTATGTAAAAACGGTGGCCTATTCCTTTAAAAGCTGCCAATTTTGTCTCTATTTGATGACATGATGGTCACATGTCATGTCACATGTTCCGTCAATATCATGAAGGCTGTGACAGACATTCACATCAAAATCAACGCAGCAACTTCGGTAACCATGAGGAAAAACTAATAAAAATCGCACACAACTTCCACAGAATCAAAAGGCAAACACTAAACACTGATAAAGTGAGAGAAGTTACTCGGTGTGCTTAATGATATTTGAGAGTCTCGTGGGTTTATTTGCTGTGAGTCGGACACTCCAGGAGTAGAAGTCGGCTACAGTTCTTCACCCAAGTCTCTACACAGCAACTCCACAGCAGCAGCAGAACTGTTGGCCTCCTCAGACTCTCAGCTTTTCACCACCACCAGTGTCTAGAGTCCAGGGAGATATCTATTTTTTGATCTTTGACAAATCCATTATTCCCAGCCATCGTCTTGTTGACAGCTGCACCTGCAGGAATCAACACGTCAAAGTTAGAGATCCCTAAAGGCCTTTTTTTTGTGTGGCTTTTTTTGGTATGTCTGTTTAAGTCGCTCCTGGCGGAAGTACGCCTGAGATCATATTTACGATTCTCAGTCGCAGCTTCCGTGAAATTCCCCGTGCCCTCTCCGTGTTATTCCACGCCTAAGTCTTATCGCGTGCCCTTGGCGTCCATCCCTGTAGGGTTCGATTGGTGCAATGATGGCGCGGGTGATTGACAGGGCAGGCTGTACGGACACAGTGACATCAGAGCCCAGTCTGGCTCATTTCACATCACTTAGCATCATGTCAAAGCCGACCGAGGGAAAGGTGAAAACAGGCACTTAGTCCATATCAATCACAGGATAATGAGCAATGGCAGGGGGATTAATGCTCGTGAAAATAGTCAGAGACATTGTAGCTTTTCCACTCAACAGTTAACAAATGCTAGAATATTTAAATGGCAGCACTGTCACAGTTGGCTGATTAGGTTATTGGCCTTCAGTGGGGCTGCAGTAAGTAGTCTTGACTACTGTCTGAAAGATATTAACATTACACAAACATATTAAGTAGATCTACTAAAAACAGTCGTTGCACTTCTCTCTTTTAGTGCCTGCAATTGAGAGGTACCATTTTGCAATGTGCACCTCCTGCTTTAGATCAGGTGGGTTGAGTCCAATGTCGCAGCATAGCGTGGCTTTCCTGAAACTGTCCACCAATGGGTACCTTTGGTCCTCAGCTGACATTGCTGCAATACCACCCTGTAGTGTCCAGGGTGACTCCAAAAGACGAAAACAAATGGAGACTTCATGCCTCCCGAAAAAAGCTTAAAATCCTGGCTCCAAAGACTTTGATTGTTTTTTTTTTTTTTAATCCTGTGAAAACGCTGAGCGAAGTATCACTTTTTAACCACGCTGGTCTTATGTTATAAGTCTTAGCTTTGGGCTTTGATTGACAGGCCCTGGAGCAATGTGGAGGCTTGTTGCTCTGCTTTTTGTCCTCTTTTGGAACATGCTCTGTGGGAGGAGATTGAGCTGCCATCATGGATCCTCTCTCGAATGGAGTAATTAATGTAAATGGGGAGGAGTGATCAATAAAAGGCTGCATATAAAAAGTGGCCAGCTCCTTTCTCCTTGTCTTTTGAGGCCTATGTCGTGGTGAGGTCGACCTTGAGGAACCTTTTGCAGTTAGGAACAAGAGCTTCAGCTGCTCCTTTTGCGTCAGGACAATTTGAACCTTCCTAACCCAGCGGAGGAACAACCTGGAAGTTATGGCATGCACTATACACTACAGTTGTGCTCAAAATTTTACATACCCTGGCAGAATTTTTCACTCATAGTTAGTGGTTGTGTGAAGCCATTTATGGTGAAACAACTGAGTTTGCTCTTTTTAAATTATAATGTTAGAAGGAAGTACCAAAGTGACCCTGATCAAAAGGCCCGGTTGACTCCTCTAAATGTAACGTTTATGGTTGTGGCCAAAAGGCTCCATTTTGGTTTGATCATTCCAAACCACATTGTTTCAGAAATGCTGAGGCTTGTCTCTGTGCTGTTTGGCATACATGAAGTGGATACTTCATGGCATTTGCGAGACAATGGCTTTCTTCTGGTGACTTGGCCATGCAGCCCATTTTTCATCTTGTTGTGCATCTTCAAACAGCTACACAACTTTTTTTTAGGGAGTCCTGTATTTCAGCTGAAGTCATCGCTTGTTTTTCTTTACATCACAAACAATTTTCCTGCCAGTTGTTGCTGAGATTTTTGTTGGTCGACCTGACCATGGTTTGGTTTCAACCGAATCCTGCATTATCCACTTCTTAATTAGAGTTTGAACACTACTGATTAATACTGTAAGCACCTTGGATATTTTTTTTATAACCCTTTCCCATTTTATACAGTTCAACTACCTTTTCTCGCAGATCCTTTGACAATTCTTTTGCTTTCCTCATGACTCAGAAACCAGATACGTCTGTGCAGCACTGGATGAAAGATGCAAGGGTCTGTGAGGAGCCCAAAAACTCCCTGACCTTTTATACAGTGCCTCTCGAAAGTATTCATACACCTTGAACTTTTGCACATTTTGTCATGTTTACAACCCTAAACATAAAGATTTTATTTTGATTTTTTTACTGAACGTTCACACACAAGTAACAGACAACTGTGAAGTGAAAGCAAAATGATACATGATTCTGTTATTTTTCAAAAAATAGAAAAGTGAAAAGTGGGGCTTGCATAAGTATTTATACAGCATGAATGAATACTTTGTGGAACCCCCTTTTGCTGTAATAACAGCACAAGTCTTTTGGGGTTTGACTCTACAAGATTTGCACATGTAGAGACTGACATATTAGCCCATTCCTCTTTACAAAACAACTCAAAGTCTGTCACATTAGAAGGAGAGCGTTTGTGAACAGCAGTTTTCAGATTATTCCACAGATTTTCAGTAGGATTTAGGTCAGGACTTTGACTGGGCCATTCTAACACATTAATATGTTTTTATTGAACCATTCCATTGTAGATTTATCTTTGTGTTTCGGGTCATTGTCCTGCTGAAGGTGAATCTCCGTCCCAGCCTCAGTTCACTTGCTGACTCCAGCAGGTTTTCCTCCAAAATGTCCCTGTATTTGGCTCCATCCATCTTCACAACTATTCTTACAATCTCCCCAGTCCCCGCTGAGGAAAAGCAGCCCCACAGCATGATGTTCCCCCCCGTATATTTGACACTGGGGATGGTGCACTCAGGACCATGAGCAGTGTCAGGTTTGCTCCATACATAACGTTTTGCATCTGGGCCAAAAAGTTACATTTTTCTCTCATCTGACCAAAGCTCCTTCTTCCACATGGAGCTGTGTCCTCCATATGACTTCTAGCAAACTTCAAACGGGATTTCTTATGGCCTCCTTTCAATAATGGCTTTCTTCTTCCACTCGTCCATGAAGGCCAGATTTGTGTAGATACGACTTATAGTTGTCCCATGTACAGATTCCCCCAGCTCAGCGGCAGGACTTCACAGCTCCTCCAGAGTTATCTTGGGGCACTTGGTTGCATTTCTTACCAGTGCTCTCCTTGTTCAGTTTGTTAGTTTAGATGGGCGACCGTGTCTTGGTAAGTTGGCAGTGGTGCTTTACTCTTTCCATTTCTGAATGATGGATTGAACAGTGCTCTGGGAGATGTTTAAATCTTGGGAAATCTTTGTATAACTTAATGCTGCTTTACACTTCTACAGAACTTTATCCCTGACCTCTCTGGTGCTCCTTGACCTTCATGATGTTGTTTAGTGACCAATACACTCTGACCACAGCTCTGAGGGCCTAAAAGAACAGCTGAAATTAAACTGAGAGTAGATTACACACAGGTGGCCTCTATTTAACCGTTAGGCCAAGGTGTGAACATTCTGGAGTCATGAGGCAATTTAATGCACTCAGAAAATGCTGTATGAATACTTATGCACGACCCACTATTCACTTCTATTTTTTGAAAAATAACAGAATCATGTATCATTTTGCTTTCACTTCACAGTTGTATGTTACTTGTGTGTGAACGTTAAGTAAAAAAATCTAAATAAAATCTTTATGTTTAGGGTTGTAAACATGACAAAATGTGCAAATGTTCAAGGTGTATGAATACTTACGAGAGGCACTGTACATGCACAATAATTACAAACTCAGGTCCCAGGTGAGGATGCTTACCTTTATCAGCCATTGCATGTTGTCAGGCCAAGATCACCAGGGTATGTAAACTTTTGATCAGTGTAATTTTGTATGTTTCTTTTAGAGTTAACTCCGATGTTTTCACACTACCACTAACTATGAGTAAACAACACCCTTTTTGTGTTTTGATCATTCATATTCTAAAAATAGACCAAAAAAAGTCTGCCAACTGTATCCTCCTGCACCGCAATGACAAAAACAGTACAAATATATCTGAGCAGTTGCACAAATGTCAGAATGATGTGTTAAATAAACAACTCTTAATAAACATCGCTGTTCAATTATTGCTTATATTCAACAAATTCTGACCTTAAGTTCACCACAGACAGCCGCTAAGTGTCTGTTCTTTCATAGTGGATCTTATCCATGTGGGCTTAAGTTTTTGTAAAATGTAAACAGAAGTGTGTTATGTTGCCATAAGTTCATAGATTTCCTATAATAAAACTTCCAGATCCTGCTGTGGCTCTAACGCTGCATGACCTGCTTTGTACTTTCATATATTTAGGACATAGATCATATTTTTATTGAATCAAATGTCATACTGCACAACTGTTCATTTCACACTCGTGCAGAGACCGGCCAAGTTCGGAAACCTTCGTTCAGGGGACAGCACAGAGGCTTTTGGGGTTGCTCTTAGCTCCTTATGGGTGGATGAGGAACATTCCTAGGTTTCTCTGATATAGGAGGTAATATAGGAAACATACATCCTTGTCATGGCTGACGCACGACCGAGTCAGCGGCTCGCTTTTCCCTCAGTCCTCTCTTTCTCTTCCAGCTCCTTGAGAAGCCGTGGACCAGATGATGACAGGCCCTGACTGCTGTTTCAACTCTGTATTTTCAGAGCCTTTGAGATGACCAGGTTCAAATTGTGACCAAAGCATCCTAGCCACAGATCTGGAAACTCTTCAAAGGCCTTGGTTGTGTTGGTTGCATTATCTGTGGTTATGGGCACCAGATCTGTTTTGTTTATCTCCCACTCCTCCAACATAATTTCAAAAGACTATTTTAATATGAGCAGTGGGATTCCAGTGGCCAGTCTGGGCTGAGGTAATGAACTGTAAAGCTGATGTATGGTAGACCACCCCCTCTTTCACTGGTCCAGAGGTCAGTGTTGCAGCAAAGAATTCACCCTGAGCCAAACTCTTATCAGCTTTGACTGCTTTGGATTTCAGTCTTTAAAAAATAATTGCATGTAGGCACTTTTGTAACGAGGTACGGCAACCTTCATCATCCTCAGAAAGCCAGCCCTCTCGACCATCCGGAAAGGCATCATGTCTTTTGCTATGCAATAGGTGATTGCAGCAGTCAGTTCTGGAGCCTTTTTTGATGCAGATGCATCTGTTTTTGGAATGCTTGCTCAAACGGATTACTGTCTTCTAACTGTCCCTTGGTATTCTTCAAGGGGCTAGATGCAAGTTAGGCATTTTATGCTCACTACTGCCATCACAGGTCATACTTGTAACTGCACCTTCTATATTAAGGTCGTGCACGACAGCAATTCAGACCCGAAGTAAAAACTTAAAGTAAAAAGGTAAAAACGGTAATTGTTATAATCAACATTTTTATCGGGATTTACCGCTACACCAGTAACCGTGACACCACTATTCGTAAATCAAGCGATTATCCAGGCAAGCTAGAACTGAGTATAGGCTGGTCAAAGCCTAAAACTCTCAGGCAGAAACAAGTTCTTAGCAGGCCTCTAATAGTAACTGTAGGAAAATGTGTCTTCAAATTTGTTGAAGGGATGGACCCATTTCCAGATCCTGAGTCACGACTCGTTAATTGTCAGGAATTTGCAGAATGTACAGGAATTTACCAACATTTTTAATCAGAGGAGGCTTTACATGATGCAAAATCAAAATGATTTCCCAGTTTTCCAGTGGAAAGTACGAGATGAGGTGGCATTCATGTGCCATTTTCTACTCAACAAGTGGTATATACCATAATAACAGCTTTAGGCATCCTTCTTTACCAGAGCACATGAAGGCAGCATTAGCGCTTCATGCGCTCTAATCAGCATCGTGATCTGTGATGTCATTTTCTGTCAAGTATTCACATTCATGACTTTGATGGAAAAGGCAAAAAAATGTTCTCGACACTGGACGATTCTCGATCCAAATGAAGCCGTTACTGGAGCTGACTGCAGCCCAATAACCAGTGGTTCCTGCAGACGAGGGCCTCAGTCTGAGGGATGCTCTGACGCTCCTGCACCACCTGAAGCTCCATTGTTCCACTGAAGGAAAAAGCACCCCAGATCACTATAGCGCCCTTTATCTGCGGCTCGTAGACACAAACATCTCAGGTGGATCTGCTTGCCATACCTGTAGTAATGAGGTACAACATGAATCAGAATCATCAGAATCCAAATACTTTATTATTTTGATTCTGATGATTCTGTACCTCATTTTGAAGCTCGAGTTAGTTTTAACCTCTGCAAAAGTTAAAATATTTCCATATTCACTTAGGTTTAATTGATGAAAGTGGTGTTTTTAAAACAGAGACAGCCCAAACAGGTATCAGGACAATATCGGATATTTGGAATAAATACACAATGTATTTTTTCCCGTATCGGCTCCGATATTCGATGCCAGTATCGGAACGCCATACTGTGACGTCTTCCGGCGAGAAAAGAGTTGAATGCTGCAGATGAATGCTGTGATTGGCCTTCCACAAACCTGTGGGAGCTGAATGATTTGCTGCGAGTGAGACACCAGCCCGAGAAAAGTCAAGTAAATTGACCAAATTAAATCAAGTAATGTCCATTTACTATATCTACTTATTATGTATTTTCAAACTGAACAAATATGGTGAGTTCTATAAGCCACTACTTCACTGTTACCTCACATCCACTTTTATTGTATTTAAACAGAGATATCTGCTTTTTCAGTTGAACTCTATATATATATTCTGCCAATGCTGGACAGAGCAGTCAATACTAATTAGAGAGACTGGGTTGTTTATTCCACCCGCGGAAAGAAGCGTAGGACATATTCAAATCAGACTCCATAAGCGCGGAGACTCATTACGTGCCATTTGCATTCCGAGTCTGTGTTGTTATCGTCTCCTGCTCGAGTCTCTCCTGTCGCACTCCTCTCCAACGCAAGATCGTGCTTCAAACGACACCCAGTCGGCCGCTTGGGCCGAATGGATATCGCTGAGTGGAGGAAGTTTGACGACTCGAGAGTTGTTTTTTTCCTCAGCGCTCTCTAACACACTTTACCTTGACACAGCAATGGAGTGTTCCGCAGAGGGCGTTGAGAGGCAGTCCAGATGGTACGGGTAAATTGATACAGTAACAAATGTGAATGAGATGCGTACAATTGTTCACAACACGAGGCCACCACTGAGCACGAATTTACTTTGGGAATGAAATGTTACCAAAAGATATATATCAAACTGGATGGTTGTAAGATCAAAATACCAACCGATGATCCATTTCCCTTAAACCTGCTGATGTGTTTAATGAATCACGTGGCATTATTTGCTTCAAACAAGGCGGTAAGAATTGTAAGTCGTAAAAGGCTATAGATGAACATAATAATAATCTTTTCGTGAAGCTGAAACTGTTAAAATGTTTAAGGAATAGGCCACCGTTTTTCCATACTGTGATATGTTCTTACCTGAGCTTAGACGAGTTGATACGTACCTGTCTGGTCTTTGTGCGTGCCCATGGAAGAGCGTGGTAGCTTCCAACTTCACCTCCGTTTGGAGCTATAGGAATACATTGGGAGAGGCCAAATGCTAACTAATCTTTGGCCGTTTTGCGTGACTGAGGGCACGCTCAACGACCAGACAGGTACACATCAACTCATCATAAGCTCAGACAAGAACATATCTCAGTATGCGAAAATGGTGGCCTGTTCCTTTAAGACCTTGTCAATTTAAAAATTGTATTGATCATGTGTAAGATTAAGAATAAGTTGGTACCAGAACACATTTACAAGGAATTGATTTTGATACAGATGACAGGAATGAAGACAAAAAGGAAGCTTTTGTGTAACTTTCTCTCAAACCTCATTAGACAGACTGTCATTTTAATGTAAAAAATATACTGTTTTAAGTAGAAAAAAGTAGCAACTTTTGCAAAAATGGCCAGCAAAATCCAGGAGTTTGTTCACATTTTTTTTTAAATCCGATTTCACACTTGGTGTCTGATGAAATGTGTGGGCATGTCCGTGAAGAAATAACAGACCTAATCTTGAATACTTTTACAGTATGTCTTCAGCAAGTGTCTCTGTTGCCCCATTATACTCGTAAATTATATTGAAGCTTGTTGGAGAAAGGAGTAATGTGATGTTCACAGAAGATGGAAACAACAAAAAGTAATGCCCCATGAAGTTGCCAGAAGAAATGATTTCTGCAGGCAGTAAACTCAAGGTTTTATGTGTGATTTTATCTCCCAGGGAGTAGGCCTTTGATAAGAATTGGCATTACACGTGAGAGGATGTAGTGGTTTTTGTGACCACACTATCATGTCCATCTTGAAGCAGAGCAGACAGACGACACTTTGAGCTCTTTTAGTAACACCTCAGGCACCAGGTATGGAGAAAATGATAATGTAATAATAGGCAATAACGTAATGACACTTGAACATACCAGATGTAACACTGGGAAGTCTCAGTCTTTAAACCTTGACATTACATGTGACACTGCTTATGACAGACTCTCCGCATCCACTACAAATGTTTGTGTAAGTTCAGAGTCATAAGTTACTTCACTCAAAGACTTCTTCAACTCATGAGATTCCAATAGTCTGCCTTGGGTTCAAGAACAACCCTGCACAATTGAAGACAAACCTTTTGTATCCATCATGAGAAGAGACGTATCAACTGTCATTGGTTGCATAACAGTGTCTGCGCACATTGGTGTATGACTGAGAGAGCAATGGATGGGTTAGTGGTTCCTTGATGTAAAGTGCTTTGATGAAAATGAACAATATTACTAAAGTATCTGGTGCAATGGTCAGCATCTTGTGTGGCTTTCAGATTGGCTCAAGAATAGACTTTTGCCAGTTTAAGGGCGATGGACGCCCTGGGGGCGCGTCAAAAGCTTACCATGTACTGCGGGATATTTTGATGCTCCCTGAGGTGCGTCCTCCATGTATTTTCAATGTAAACCTGCCGCTTTGCCGCGTTTGGTGTGAACGCACCTTCAGAAATTCCTAACACATTCCTCAAAAACACTGGACTATCATCACTTAAAACCTTAAGGATTATGTCACTTCTTGCGAGTCAAGGCAGGTGACTGAATACTTCAGGCAATATAATGTACTTGTCAATGTCCCAGCCACATGTTTTTACACAAGTCTCCAGATATGCACAATGGGCCTCATTCACGACACATTCATGAGCACAAACGCCTTCTTCGGATGGTGTTAATGTACTAATGTACAACTGCTAAAACTTTGCTCTGCCACCGCTCATACATGACACTAAATGCGCTCTACATTAAAGTTATTTGATAAAGACGAGCTTTAGGTTTTCTAAAGCTTTAGGTTTCTTGATTATTAGTTTTGGATTCGTGTCCTGTTGCACACAGCACTTTTGGTCCTAATCTGATGAATCATAGGCGGTGACATAATATACTGATTAGTCCTAACACGCACTCGGGATGTACCGATCCGCTTTTTTGACACTTCATCTGGCCGATACCGATCCGATACAGTCTTTTTTTTATTATGATATAATATATATCATTATAGATTATAGCCTATGGATGTTGCAGTAGTTTTTTTTTATAAACATGCAACAGGTTTTGGCTTTAGCTTTGAATTTTAAATTAGAAAGTTTTTCAGAAGCAGGTTAACGATAGTAGACAAATTAATTTATATCCTCCTGTGTGATGTGGATGTTGTTCTGTTATGATTGGTTGTATAGTTTCTGTGATTTGATTTTGGCAACCATCTGAACTCTGTTTTGAAATGTGTCTTGTAAGCCCATGAGGGCTGGGCACTGAGAATAAAAGAATAAATCAAATCAGATCAATCAAATCAGTATCCTAGCTTAGCGATAACATGAAGGCCGTGAATCTGTGGTCCTGGATCTGCAGCGGCTCCAGTCTGCAGGTTTACCAAGCCTCGAAGCGCTGCGGTAAACCATGACTGCAGATTCACGGCCGTCTTGTATCGGACCCGTCCAGTCATCAAATCTGATCCAATTGGATACTCTCAAAATGCCCTGATCGGTTCCCGATATCGATGCTGAATATCGGATCGGTCCATCCCTAACACGCACACACTTCAGTTGGCATTCACCAACCTCAGAACAGTGGTGTGAATGATTTTCCTGCTTAAGAATGTGCCGTGAATCTGGCGCAGTTTTCTGACAGGGCCTTTGTAAGAACGGATTTTAAGAAATTTTGTCATGAATGAGGCCCAGTGTTCATTATGTTTTAGTTTTACTGGTTTCCACTGGCAACAATGTTCAATAATATGAAAAACATCACACTTTTTTCTGTTGTCTTTTTCAGATGTGTCAAAACCGCCATCACGACATCGGCACCAAAACAAAAACCATTGTTCCGCATGTTCACTTGTGATTCACCTCGATGTTGTTACAAGGCCATTATCTGCAGTCATGTACACCAGTTATCAAGAGCATAATGGAAATCTGCCTATGGTCTTTTTGAGGAGAATGGAGGTTCGACCAGGTAAAGGGAAGCAACTTGAGAAGCTACGATGATGACCTTCACACAACTTTTTTTTTGTAGCGCACTTGAAATGTGTATTTTTTAGCTAAAACTAAAACTGCTAGAAAAAAACATCTATTTATGAACACGATCCATTAGCCCAAGTTATTTGCTATCAACATTTTCGAAGCATTTTCCTGTGGAGCAAAGTTCGATCTTCATGGTCTCGCTCCGTTATATGTAACTGAGACCATACATCGCCCCAGCAGAGCTCTCTGGTCGGCCAATCAAATGGTTTTGGCACTCCCCCGGTCCCGGTACAAACAGTGGGGCGACCGTTCCAGTGTGCTTGTTGTGCTTTGTGGAACAGCTGCCCCTCAGTCTGTGTGTTCTCACAGATCAGCCCCTTTTCAAATCCAGATTAAAGACTCATGTTTTCAAATCAGCTTTTAACACCTAGAATTCACTGAATTATGTCTAGGATATAAAGCATTTTGTGTTTTAATGGTTTTATCTTTTTGTGAAGCATTTGATCCTCCTGGTGTCGTTGTAAAGCGCTATAGAAACTTTCTCTATATTTCAACCAATCAATCAAAGTCTATTTCAATTAGAAATAAACTTTGATTGATTGCATTCACGTGAGTCGTCTTGATTACGGCACAATGTGGGAGCTCTCTCCTTTATGGCCACGCGGTGCTTAGGTCACATGACCACAAGTAATAACACGAGATGACAAATTGAGCCCTCGTCATGACAACGGGCTCTGCAGACAGGGATGTGGTCTTTTAATTGTCAGAGCGAGCCGCAGTATTTCACTGCCCTGGTCACACTCTGGATCCCGGAGGATTATCAGTGGAGGTGTGCGTCTGCTGTCTGGTCTCTACCACTGCTGCTATTTCAGCTTCACTCAGACAGAGATGACTAGTTGAGTAGTTAGATTTTTCACTCAGTATTTGAATGTACAATACTACACTAACTCCACTGGATTGAACTGTTCGGATTTGGGGCTGCTGCAGTTGGTCACTACACTACATACCCTACATACAAGGTCTTGAGTCACTTTTTGAAGAAACTGTACTTCTGTAATTCTGTCATACAGTACTTTTTACTTTTACATGAGTAAGATCATACGTGAGTAAAATCAATTGTTACTTTTCCACTGGGAGTACATTTTTGAGTGGCAAATGCTTCATTTAGATCTGTAAAACAGATTTGGTTCGTCTCGTGCACCTTGTTCTTTCGAATTATTTAGTTTTTCCGTATTTTCTGCCATTTTTTGGGAAATGTTCTTTGTAAATATCACAATTTCCACATGATTTAATTTTTTGTTTAACACAATTTATGGCGTCATTGAAAATAAATCAGACTTTTTGGCTCAAACAGTTACTCAGTACCTACATATTTATTGCTTCTCTGCACAAAAAAAATGTCAGGTGGCGCAACCGAGATTTTTCTAAAATGTAGTTTCTAATAATTTGTACAAAGTTAAATCTTTGGACAAATATACAGTAATTACAGTTCATCTGTAACTTGTAACTGACTGATTCTGTGCTCGGTGTCCCAAAAACAAACAGTTATTGGTTCAGTATCGGAAATTTTAAACCGATATCTGATCGATTATCAGAGTCTATACTAGACCAGAGTGTAGTATAGAGTCTTGATAACGTATACCAGTATTGGATCAGTGCGTCCCCATAATTTTTAGATGGTAATTTGACTTTTTTTTTTGACTGTCTGGTTGCACCACCTGACATTAGCAACTAATTTCAAATTAAATGGTCTTTTATGTGGACTCTTTAGCATTTGTAAGCATGGGAAAACATTTACTTTTAAAAACAAATTAAATACTTTATAATAAAATAATATTTTCCAATATTTACATTGGTTGTACCACCTGACGCTGAAAATGTGACAGTTTACCTTTGAGTCGGGAAAAAAGCTATTTGCTCTAAAGTCTTTTTAGAGATTTTCCAACCTTTTCACTCAGCCATAAAGACGACTTGTTCTTCTGGCTGATGTTATATCCTGTTTGCTGGTACTACTTTTTATTTCAAAATAACATCCCTGTTCTTACAGTTGTGCCACTGTGACATTTTAAGATTACAAATTGTCGGACAAAAGTTTTTAGTGATCTCAAAAGCTTTAAGACTATTCATATTCACACATGAGAGATATTTAACACACAATTATGCCAAGATGTTTCATTTGTAATTTGTTACTCTGAAAAAACAATTTTCAGAAGCTTTATTAGTCCGGTCATTTGCTCGGACGGTTGCACCACCTGACATTTTAGGGGTTTGAGGCGTCAAAACAAAATATATATTATTGAAATGTGATGAACATTTGTTTAAACTGCATAGGTTTTGTAGAATAAAATCAACATGAACATGTAACGAATCAATCGAAATATTTCTAAAAGAAATGTAACACTCGGGACACAAATATATGCATGTCATGTCAATGATCCGGGATCAAACGCTAACCGGAGAGCCCCCTGCAGGCAGCAGTAGGAACAAAGCAGTAAAAACAAGCATTCACTTTCAGTCAATGGCATTTCAGTATAAGCGCTGTGTTACAATGAACGCACTTTGATTTGGGGAACACATGATGGATCACACGCTACATTCTGCGTTCCACCTATGATGCAACAAAATCCAGGGAACACAGATCGGAGCCCTTCAACAGTAGAAGATGAAACAACCAAAGCAAACAAAATTACTCAAAATAGTGTGAATGAAGTAAAAAAAAAACAAGCTCAAAATGTCTCCAGTAAATTCTCCATTCTTGTAATATTGGCGATTTTACGCTAAAATGCCAGGTTCAATTGCTTTTGCTTTGTTTTGCCCAACATACGAACTGTACACTACTGATTCCCAGAATGCTTAGACCGGCGCTACTGCCACCGCCACTGAAGTAATTGTTTTGGCGACCAGTTTTACTCGAGCAACAGTGATTTGAAGTGCCACCACCTCTGCGCACCGCTCGCCAGCCTTTTTCAATTTCCTTTCAAGTTTGTTCCATCCTACGTGACTGTACTGCTCTATAAATAGCCGCACGAGCAAGAAAAGAAAAACAAAAGTACTTCCCTGATGCCAAGAGGAGAAGCATTACTAAAGCTGCGCCGGCCGTGACTGACAGCCGAAAGGCCAATGTTTCACCCCGCTAATCACGGTGACAATATTTATAAGAATGCTCACAGATACGGCGCCTCTGTCATCGCTGACATTTCCCCGTTCTCCGTCTTGTTATCAGCAGCCTCGGCTTTTGTCGCTCCCACGGCCGCACGTGCCGCGACGGAAAGCAGTCAAAGGAGCGTCTAAAAATAGCACCAGCCGTGTGCACAACATGAGCACGTTTTTAATATCTGCTCATGAAATATTCATGAGATTAAGTACTCCCGAGTCCACTGTTTATCGAGCAGCGAGCATTGTTTTAAAATCCATCAACTCCCAGCGCTCCGCTCTCAAATCCCTGATTCTATATACGCGCTATGAGTGAAAGATACGGCACATGTGCGCTACGAAAATAGATAGATTAACGGGCCCCATTAGGCTGAATTGAACATCACATGGTCAATATAGACCAGGAAGCATTGCGCGAGTTGGAGGAAAACAGCCAAAAGCTAGGGATGGGAAGCGATAACAAACGGCTACTTGTTTAAGTATCGATACTGGGTAACAAAATATCGATACTTATTTGCCTGTGTAAAAAGAAGGCGTGGCAGCAATTAAAAACACAGGACGATTCATTTCTTTGTTCTGTGCCAAAACGCTCCACAGCAGCAGAGTATTGAACTGAGCCGTCCATATTATTCTCGTTTAGGTTCTGTTTGTCATTAAAGTATTAATTTTGGACTTTGATGGGATGATTGGAGGGTCTTTCATCTCCCCTTGGTGTCTCTGGCCAGAAAACCACAATTGCAACTTCCCTGCACCGGGTTGGAGTCACCAATACACACTAATGGAATCATCAAGAAGCTAATAGGCTAACGGGCAAAGGTAACTGCGGACCAGCACCACTTAAACAGTATTTAATGATAAATGATCTCCATTGTGTAATTGGATGTACAATATCCTTCTCTCCCTTTGACTTTTCTGTCAGTGTAGTATTTACTCTCAGAGACAAGTAATGAGTATAAAACCACAACCTGCAGTGGCTTCTAGGGGCATGAGTTACTTAGTACTGCTTTAACATTGTTAAAGTAATATGTTTTTATTTACATATGAATTATGTAAACAATCAGATTTAGTAATGTATATGCATTCACCCACTTGAAATCAACAAAAATTACCCCGAAATTGCATTGATTGTTGGGTGTAACATGTTACAAAAATAACAACTTACTAAAATATATTACCTTTCTCAGTAATTAAGGAATATAGCTTAGTACTCACACAAAATACGGAAATATATTAGTCATTACAATACAAGTGCATTTAAATTTATGAACAAAAAAATGCCAAACTCCCTCAAATAAAATGCACCTGCCAAATCAAGCTTCAAGTTGGTGTATAAGATCTGTAGTTGCGTGTAGCTAACATCGTCAAAACAAACACGAGAGAATGGAGGAAAGTGAAGGAAAAGGAAATCTGTGACTGCACTTTTGCTCGGTGACATGATTACTATTTTCAGTTTATATTTTTCCAAAAGTAACTCAGAAGTAACTCAAAGTAGTGTAACTCAGCTACATTTTTAAAGCAGTAACTACTAATGTAGAATATATTACAATTTTAAAGTAACTTGCCCAACACTGCCCATAACCATATTTCTCATGGCTGCGAGGGGTAAAACTACACAAAAAATTAACACATTTGAGAAGCAGGTGTAAACTTTTGCACATAATAAAGTTTGCGCACCAGTAAGGGGTTATAAATGTTCCTGAAATGTTTGCATCTGGCTCGTTTACAAAGATATAATTATAATTGTATTATTTTGATGGTGTACAGAGTCATAAAGAAAGTTGCCAACACGTTACCTGCCAGTCTATATCCTCTGCATTCCATTGAACTGGAGCGGCTCACAGCAGATGTCCATCAAACGGCTTCAGGACGGCTTCCTGCGTCCTTCTAAAGTCTTTGTCCGGGTCTAAGCACTGCGTCTTGTTGACACTGAAGGAGACACAACTCATGTTCTGCTGTTCACCTGTTCCATCCACGGGCAATCGGGCAGCTCTTGGTCTCCTGCTTCCGGTTCTTTTACTTTCGAGGAATTTGTCTTCGGGACAAATTCAGTGGTTGTTATTGTTTACCAAGAAACGCATACAGAATGAAGCAAAGGAAACCCTAGGTCGCCTTTCGTCAAAGAAACACATTAAAAGCAGTACAGATATACATTAGAAGAACAGTTTGGTTATGGCCACAGTGAGAAAGCTTTTCTAAACAGATGACTTTTGAGTTCAGATTTGAAGCGTGGGAGTGAGCCGGTGCTGCGGCAAAAGTCATCAACACTTTTGTCCACGTACCATTTCCCTGAATTAGACAGAACGTTGACATGCAAATATACACACAATTCCAAAAACTTCAGTGGCGTAAGTGTAAGTTTGCTGAACGTCCTGCTCACCCTGTGCTGTCTGATCCGATAAAGACATACAGTAACCTTTGATGTAGCTCAACCAGTTTTTCTATCTATGCAGGTCTCAACTCTCGCATATTCATTACTGTTTGACGAGCCGGTCTCAGGCCGACAAGACCACATTGTTGCCTGTAGAAAGACTTTATAAGGAGACAGTAAAAACATTGGATAAAAAGAACAATTCTTATCACTATTGTAAAGTCTTCACCAAATATAATTTTGTTTAAAGTGGCAAAATTTGATAACGTATTCAGATGTAATTATGGTCTATAAAACCCTAAATGGACTTGCCCCGCCCCCATTACAGGAGTTTATACAGCTGAATGTAAATACAAACACACGCTCATCAAGCAGAGGAGACTGTAAAATCTCATTTAGAAAGACTTCTTTTGGACAATCTGCCTTCCCAGGACGTGCAGCTCACTCCTGGAACTTGATCCCAACAGAACTGAGGAACCTGACCTCACTCCACACTTTTAGAAACTCTGTGAAGAAGTGGCTTTTGGACAATCAGACATGTAAACACACCATGGTCTAAAGTCACCAACCACTGACACATGTCTTGCTGTGTGGAAGATTGTGGCTTTTTGTGTATTGTCCCTTTCTGATCTTTTATCTGTCGTAATTTGCCTATTTTTTTTACATATTTAATGTTGTCATTCATCATTCACTGTCTTTTTATGTCTCTGTGATGGTGTTTTTGCTGTATGTTTGTGCCTGTTGTTTGTCCTATCTGTCATGACATCAACCTGCCATGGGACTACGGATGAAAATTAGCCTATATGGCTAACTCCGGCACATTTACATGTTGAAAAAACACATGTTGATTAATGTGCACTGTCCCAATTCAAATAAAGATAAAAAAATTAAAAAAAACTCTCAATGTTCAAATCCAGGCTGAAAACTTGCTTTGCCTATGCATAAACAACCAAAATACGATGAAATTGAAGGTTCAGTTCAGTTCAGTGGTCGTTTGCGCCTGACATACGCACAACATATACTGTACTGTATGTGCGCGCTACCAAAATAGATATTTAGCTCACTTTAATTATGCGACTAATAGGAATCTGTCTCATAGCTCCGATAGCGACACATATTTCTGCTGTGACCGTATAGCTGTAGCAGATTCTAATTAGTGCTTTCTAAAAATGCTCGTTCCGATGGTTTAATATAAAAGACCCTGTCATTTCATTAGTAATTGCAGCAAATTAACTACACGGCTTGTCTCTTAAATGATCAGAGAGTATACCAGCACCGCGTGTTTCGAAGGTTGTTGCGCTGGCATATGGAAGGGAAGGGGAAGGGAGGACAATCTATCATTCACTCCACAATGCAAGAAGTAGTCTGGAAGTAAGAAAAGTTGTCCTTGAAATAAGTCCATTTTTCCTTAATTTGAGTAATGTACCTGTCTGGTCTTTGTGCGTGCCCGTGGAAGAGCGCGGTAGCTTCCAACTCAATCCCCATTTGGAGCTATAGAATACATTGGGAGAGGCCAAATGCTAACAACATCTTTGGCTGTTGTGCTCAGACTGCTGCCTCAGCGACCTGGCCCCGGACAGAGAGGAAGAAAATGGATGGATGGAAAACTGAAACGCAGCCACACCGTGTTAGTATTGACTAACCAGCAGGAGAGCCCTCCCTGACGTTCTCAGGGTCTGAGACGGTTCATATGGGTGACTGCTACCGCACCCTGCAAAGTTCACGCAGGCTTTTAAAGGGATATTTCAGGAATTTTGACGTAGGGCCTCATTTCCCAGTTATCCAGAGTGTTGCTGGTACCTGGAGATTTTTTTTTTGTAATACATGCAGTTCTGATATTTGAAGAGTTTCGTGGCGCTAGGCTAATGCAAGGCCAGCGCATTTCTACTATGTCAGCTAGCCTGCATTAAAACACACTCCACAGTGCACCTGAGGCAAATCACTTATAACGCCAGACTTACCATATAAATGTCTGTGTCAATATAATAATTTGTGGAATACAACTGACCTTGCATCACATGAATGATCGCATTATGAGGGACTATTTTCTAGTCACTCCGCCGCTGCGTAGCTTATACACACACGAAGCAGATGCTGCTCAAATATAAGGTATTTTAAATGCAAAATGGTTAAAATGATTCTATTGACAGACATTTATATGGTTAGTCTGGCGTTATAAGTGATTTGCCTCAAGTGCACTGTGGAGTGAGTAAGACCGTTTTTAATGCTGGCTAGCTGACATCGTAGAAATGCGCTAGCCTTGCATTAGCCTAATGGCACGAAACTCTTCAAACATAAGAACTCTCCAGGTACCAGCAACACCCTGGATAACTAGGAAATGAGGCCCTATGTCAAAAATCCTGAAATATCCCTTTAAGTTTCCCTTAGCTGCAGTGTGCCGTTCCTGGAAAGTCACCCAGATGTTTGATGTGCCTCCATCGGTGATGTCTGCCGGGCCCCAGGGCAGCCGTGGCTACAATAACATCTCAGGTTCTTTGTGTGACTTCTCATTGAACCCCAAAAAGTTAGAATAATAGCCTATTTTCAGACTAGATGTTTGAAAGTCAAATTTTGTAAACTATAGCAACTGATGAGGTAGATTTAAATTAATTACAGTCCGACTGGGAATCCTTCTGCTGTGAAACGAAATGCAAGTTACCGACTATCAATTCATTCCCCTTGTGTTTTTGTGACTTTGGATTGAACTTAACGTGTGGAATATCTAAAAAAAAAAAACTTGCATTGCACTTCTTCTGAAGCGAGGAGTTATCTGAAAGTCAAAAGCTGATTAAACCCTATGGGGGCATGCACGCACGCTATGCTAATGCTCATCAAACTGCGCGGTCTCCCGGGGCCCGGCGCGCTGAGCTGCTATGGACATGGGGGGGGGGCAAAGTTGGCTTACATAGTGCTAATGATCCACACAGGTGCCAGGTTCAGACGCGGGTCGGTACTTGTGACCCTACGGGCTGGACAACATATGCCACAGTCAATATTGGCAGGTCCGCTCAGAGACAATATGGTACGTGCATTAAACAGTGTGTGTGTGTGCAGGGCTTTGAAGGGTACACACAGGGCCGGGGTGGGACTCTTTTTCAACAGACCAGCCCTCCTCAATCATCATTTTAAAATTGCTTGTATGTGGTTTTAGGAGTGAAAAAAGAATGCAAGCCAAATAGAGGTTTTTAACATATGTGTGCCTTCAGTGTCAAAGCTGATAACTACATGGAATTTACAACTATAAACAAAGTTACTCTACCAGCATACAGAGAATATGAGCCAGGTGGACCTGTATGAAGCTAGCATTGGTTTGGGAGAGAATATATCTAATAGGGGTGTTGAAAAACATTGATCCGCCGATTTATTGCGATATCACGTTGCGCGATTCTCGTATCGATCCAAAAGCGCCCGTATCGATATTTAACATCTATTTTTGGGGAAATATTCATTGCAGCGTCTCGCTTTGGTCCTGCACTTTTACTCCCGCCCGCTAGATGGCAGCGCACCGCACAGCCCGCTTGAGTAACACTAGAATCTAGTGAGAGTTAGAGAAACAAAAACACAAGAAGAGTTCTACCCAGTGGGGGGGTCCGCCCCTTTACACCCGTCTCCAGTTGTGCTAGTGGCAGGCCGTGATATTGCAGCCAGCAGCCCAAAAAGCCCTTTTTGCCATAGACACTCATGTAAAAGGAGCAGCCTGTAAAATGGTCCTCAGGGCATCTGGAATTTCAGACTGAGGCAAATATATTTCTTTAAAATTACTATTTTTAGGACATGGACTTTTTTTCTTACTAAAAAAATTGTAAAGCATCAAAAATACATTTTTAAAAGTTTTCTAATGACGTGACGTCACCAGGGCTGTAGACGTGCGCGAGCGTGTGCGTGATGACTCATGAACGAGCAGAGTTCTCCCTCGTGTGATTTAGCGGCTGAAGTCTGAGCAAAACAAATGAACGGACCGGACTAAAAACAAGGATAAACGCGAAATAACAAACATCTCAAGTAAGTTTATGTTTCTCTAAGTCTTTAGCCAAAAACTAAATACGAAATGTATGAGGAATATAGCATGTGTTTATAGCATTGGATTATGGTTAATAAGAAACAACTAGTCTACATGTTATTAAACTCATTTCTGAAAATTAAATAATGGCACTAATAACCTGTAACTGTTTTATTAATTAAAAAAATACTAGCAGCATTTAATGTACTTATGTACTTATACCATTATTTGTGTAAGTAGAATGAAACACAAAAAAATGCATGATTTCCGCATCTGTCCTGGATCCAGTACAGTACAGTACAGTACAGTACAGAACAGATAAATGCTATGTAAAAAACAATTTATCACATTTTACCAATGAAAATGTAATATAAAACACTTTTGCAGTGCTCCTTCTTTGTATTTCAGCCAAACAATTCTAGTTGTGATGTTATACTAGCAAATACAGTGAAGTAACAACTCGATTTTTATCAATTCTATCACAATATCAAGACTTCCAGCACTTACGAAACTTCCCAGAAAAGTGACCGAGCGGAAGTTCATGAGCGCGGCTACGTACGTCCGAAGGGCCGCTAAGCGCCCGGTTGTTCCAAGAGCGGGCTAAACTAGCTTTTTAAGCCCCGCACTGACAAACTAACCCCCAAAGTCATCGTAGCATGGTAGCTTACTCGCCTGAAATGGCCTTAAAAAAACATTTTGTGTTTAAAGAACGATGATATTAAGAGATTTGACTTTTTGCGTAATGGCGTCCGCTCCGCTCTGAGGCTTCGTCGGCAGCCGTGCACGCTCACGCTGACTTCACCCACTTGGGCCGTGGGAGCATAGATACAGATGACGCGTCATACGGGTACTTTGGGCCGTTATGGCGGACGAAACTGGAGTCATGCGCCACTGAGCACCCCTATGTAAAGAGATAGGAGCTGGGACAGCATGCCTCTTCCATGTATATATTTCTATGGTTCTACCCAATGGCCGCTGGCTGCCCTGCTTTTTGACCACAAACGTGGGGGCCGCCATTGCTCCGCCGTTGCTGCAGTACCTCCATATCGCCGCTAGGCCCCCATTGAAAAGCATTGGACTTTAGACACGTTAAAAACTACTTTAAAGCCTGGTTTCAATTGTTTCAACGCTAGACTAGGCTAGATATTCCTCCTGAGATAACGCTGGGTTAATAACAATATATGAAACCAGGCTGGTTTTCGTAATATGATTTTTTGAAATCTCGTATTTAATGAGGCTCGGACTGTTAGCATTGGAGCAGCGCGAGCTACACGTCACACAAGGGCCGAGTCTACGGTGAAAATCCCGCCCGTATGTCCTTTTTAGGAACATGCTTCGTCAGAGCTGGGGAGGGGGAGTCTGTAAATCCGCCATGAATTGCCCCACGGCCGTGGTCATTCTGGTAAACGGGGAGGAGTGAGCAGAAGACGTCCATTATTTTCTACAGTCTATGGTTCTACCGTAATGATACGAGGAGCACAATGTCCGCGCAGTAACTCCTAAAGGTTATTGACGGAAGTGAGCGGGGGAAGTCTTTAGGAGTTACTGCGCGACGTTGTGCTCCTCGTATCATTACGCCTCACAACATAGTACCCCTTTTTATGTTACATTTCTGTGTAAATATACTTCGCATGAAAACACTTCACGTAACTTTATTTAAATAGGGAACACGTGGAAGAGCTTGGTAGCTTCTATCGTGAGCTTTTTTGGAGCTATGTGACATGTGGGAGAGGCTGCGTATGTGCTCCGTTTGCCTGACAGAGCACACGGACAAAGACCAGACGGGTATATATTAACTTGTCTAAGGTTAGGTAAGAACATATCTCAGTATGTAAAAACGGTGGCCTATTTCTTTAAAACTTTACATTTGGCCTCACTTGGGCATGGCAGATAGATAGATAGATAGATAGATAGATAGATAGATAGATAGATAGATAGATAGATAGATAGATAGATAGATAGATAGATAGATAGATAGATAGATAGATAGATAGGAGGGGCTCACAACTGGTCATTCTGACTTCACTCAGAATTTTTGGAACCAATTTTACTTTCATTTATACTTTGTTCCCATCAGGTAAAAAACCTTCAAAGTGAATTTGTTTACAAAACTGATTACAGGAGATTCACAAGGCAAACTGCTTCTCTTTTAGCAAATATATTGTACACTTGCACTTTATATTTTGTTCATCCAGTTTTAACACTATTTTTACTTTTTAATATAAAGATAAATTAATTACCACTTTACAAGTCCCATGAACTCATTTTTACAGCAATATTCGAGCAATCATTGAAAGCAACATGAATGCTGCACCTGCTCACAACTTACTACTTATCACTGATGTTTATTTAAGCAGAGAAAGCTCTCTCTTACCGGCCATAATCCCAGTCTTTATTTGTTGAGTCCCGGTTCTGTCCTGTGCCTTTGCGCTTCAGTTTCTGCAAGTCTTTGTAGCTAGTAGCTGTGAGCTTAGTTCTCCTTGTGCTGCCCATGGATGTGGAAATGCCCGCCACTTCAGCAGTCCAGGTGTGCGCCACTGCTTGAGCAATTGATTCCTCCTGTGTCCAGTGGGCGGGGGCGGAGCTACGGCCAATCGGACGCAGCAATAATCGTCTAATACTTCAATATTGTATCGTATCGTGACCTGTGTATCGGGATACGTATCGTGTCACCTGGGACAAGGCGATACACACCCCTAATTATCTAAACAAAACAACAGTAACAGTGCTCAGCCACATCCACCTTATATTCATATTACCCAATATCAATAAGATAAACAGCTTGGGATACTTGCTCAGTCAGATGCCCTTTCTCAGTCTGAGCACTCTGAACTACTGCTCACCTGTCCTGACACAAGAAAGTAAGTGCTTTATTACAGGAGAACTCACTGCGCCCTGTGGCAATCTTGTGCACTATTAGGGGGCAGTAGAAAGAAAGAAAAGGAGAGTTAAAGGAACAGGCCACCATTTTTACATACTGAGATATGTTCTTACCTGAGCTTAGACGAGTTGATGAGTACCTGTCTGGTCTTTGTGCGTGCCCGTGGAAGGACTTGGTTGTTTCGAACTTCAACCTGTTTGGGAGAGGCCAAATGCTAACAACATCTTTGGTCTTTTAGCGTGACTGAGGGCACACAGTTCTTCCATACTGTGATGTGTTCTTACCTGAGCTTAGACGAGTTGATGCGTACCTGTCTGGTCTTTGTGCGTGCCCGTGGAAGAGCGTAGTAGCTTCCAACTTCACCCCCGTTTGGAGCCTTGGGAATATGTTGGGAGAGGCCAAATGCCAACAACATCTTTGGTCAATTTTCGTGACTGAGGGGATGCACAAAGACCAGACAGGTATGAATCAAATTGTCTAAGCTCAGGTAAGAACATATCTCAGTATGGAAAAACGGTGGCCTGTTCCTTTAAGACTCTACCAGGTGTCAGAAAGACTCAACATATCTGGAGTTTTCTGATTGTCAAAACCTACAATGGGAAGAAAATACAGCGAGATGCTTTAGCTGACTAGTTGTCATTGTTGTTTCTTGGACCCCCAATATAAACAAACAGAAAAACACAAACTGAAATATCACTGCTCCTGAACTATTTAAAGAAGCCCCAAAAATGTAGGAAAGACCTTGAAAGGGAGATGTGCAAGGTGCTCACATGTTACGGCGGGGAGCTAAAATCCCTTTTGCTGAATTGGCTCCAGTGGCAGCTTCCATAATCCAGAGGGACAGGTGTTGCCATGACAACAGCTTGTCCAGAGCTGAGCAAGCATAGCTCACAGACAAAATCTGTGTCAAATATGTGCATAGTTTTCTCTTGAACATTTTCACTGGTGGGAGACCTCGCTCCTGTAGGTTGGCATCTTTGCTCAATCTCTTTGACAGTGATCAGCCAGATGAAGAATGTGAGTTAAGAAAAAAATGGTTCAATTGCGCAAGAGTTTTCCATGAACACAGTACAGAGAACAGCAGAGTTTGGGGTCAGAAAGACACTAACAAAGTCATCGACATCACTACAAATACTAAACTCATTAGCTCAACATGTCGAAGCTGGTTCTCTGGAACTGGCTAACAGCTAGTTTGTTGACGAAAGCCTAATTTAAAGTAGGTATTCAGTCATTTCAAACACATCCTCATCACTATTGATGTGAAACTCCCCTGGTTTTTCAAGCTCTTCCCACACACACCCTCCTCTTGCTCCCCTTCGCTGTGCAACTGTTTCAATAGCAAGTTACACTGGATGGAGTGAAACTATGGTAAGTGTTTTTAATTACGAAGAATGGATTAAGCTCTGCAAAGAGATGTGTGCATGGAAAGCATTTTGTGGATATGAAGGACCTCAGGACGAGCTTTTTGGGAGCTTTCGTTAGAATAACCATTGGAGAAGATTTAAAGACTCAAAGAAGTGCCTCGAAAAAGTCAATCCTCACCACCCTGCCTCAAACTCCACACATGAACCATCAGAGAGAACAGGAACTTTTCATGATATTTTAGATTGGCAGGGCTGAGTAACTTTTCCTCTTCTCCATAAATATACATTACTTTATATTTACATCAAGGCGTCTGAAAGATCTGGATTTCAGATTCCGAGACAAAAAAACTCTCTTTGTCTCTTATGGTTTTGAAATTATAAGCAAAAGTCTGCAACATAAGATCTGAAGATCTAAAATACAATCCAAGGTGTACAAACTTGTGACCGATTTTCACTGTGGTGTTTCTCAGCTCCCCTGAAGACTAGGAAGATGTGGGAAGATTAAGGCTGTGACTGAGCTCTTTTCAATGCACAAAAGAAGTCACTATCACTTTTGTTTCAGGAGATGTCGGCCTTTAATCGGCACGTTAATCGGCAGATGGAGAAATTTATGCAATTTTTCCATCTGTGAGATCAATAAAGTATCATCTTATCTTATTGGCACATGGCCGATATTGTAAAATACCCATACTACATCGGCCGACCTCTATCCCACAGCATTATCTTTTGAGAGGATACAGAAATATAAACAGCTAAACTAACACAAGAATCATGTGCATTACTGAGCATGTTTGTAGATGTTTGAAAAAAGATTAAAGATAACTACCCTTATTGGTAACGCTTTAGACTACAGCATAAGTACGGGTAACAAGGAAAAAATTACACATGTAAGTACAGGTACTCTTACATCTGTAACAAGAGGGAACAATGTGTAACAAGGCAGTTCAATGTGTAACCAGGGGGAACAATGTGTAGCAAGGTGGTGCAATGTGTAGCAAGGGGGAACAATGTGTAACAAGGCAGTGCAAAGTATAACAAGGGGGAACAATGTGTAACAAGGCAGTGCAAAGTATAACAAGGGGAACAATGTGTAACAAGGCAGTACAAAGTGTAACCGGGGGAACAATGTGTAACAAGGCAGTGCAAAGTATAACAAGGGGAACAATGTGTAACAAGGCAGTGCAAAGTATAACAAGGGGAACAATGTGTAACAAGGCAGTACAAAGTGTAACCAGGGGGAACAATGTGTAACAAGGCAGTACAAAGTGTAACAAGGGGGAACAATGTGTAACAAGGCAGTGCAAAGTATAACAAGGGGAACAATGTGTAACAAGGCAGTACAAAGTGTAACCAGGGGAACAATGTGTAACAAGGCAGTACAAAGTGTAACAAGGGGGAACAATGTGTAACAAGTCAGTACAAAGTGTAACAAGGGGGAACAATGTGTAACAAGGCAGTGCAAAGTATAACAAGGGGAACAATGTGTAACAAGGCAGTACAAAGTGTAACAAGGGGGAACAATGTGTAACAAGGCAGTGCAAAGTATAACAAGGGGAACAATGTGTAACAAGGCAGTACAAAGTGTAAAAAGGGGGAACAATGTGTAACAAGTCAGTACAAAGTGTAACAAAGGGGAAACAATGTGTAACAAGGCAGTACAAAGTGTAACAAAGCGGAACAATATGCAACAAGGCAGTACAAAGTGTAACAAGGGGGAACAATGTGTAACAAGGCGGTACAAAGTGTAACAAGGGGGAACAATGCGTAACAAGGCAGTACAAAGTGTAACTACATGTCAAGGTGTAGTAAATAGCAATTAATGGTGCTGAGCTATCACATGGTTGTGCCAAAAGGGAATGTGGTTTTATAAATTGTGCATTAATTTTAATGTTGCAGGACAACAGTATTACTGTAGTGAAAGTGAGGACATGACCCCAGGCATTTTTATTGATTGTTGTTTATATTTTATAGTGAGAGCAGAACGAGTCAAAGTGCATGTACACCATAAGTACATGTGATATGATGATGCAGTGGTTAGTGCTTTTGCTTCACAGCTAGAAGGTCCCGGGTTCAATTTCCGAGTCAGATAGAGCCTTTCTGTGCAGATGTGCATGTTTTTCCTGTGCCAACATAGGTTTTCTCCCCGACAACTACAAACAATAGGCTGCACATCAGCACAGAAAGGCTCCGTCTGACTTAGAAATTATAATTAAGCGTGATCATTCTTGGACACCTGTTCTTATTTTTCTCTGTTCACTCTTCCATCTGCCTGTTACAGTCACATGTATGAGTACTTGTACTTACATGTGTAATTACTTTCACTATAAAAAAAATAATAAAGAAAAATCAAAGAAAATGCCTGAGGTCATGTCTTCACATTACCTAAATACTTTTGACTTTTGTGACATGTCAGTTGCAGTCATCTTCTTTTTTTATCAGATTGTGTCCAGTTGTGAAGCCCTTCTAAAACATCGCACTTCATTGGGAAGATGCACTTTAATAATTAAGTGTTGTTCATAATAAAACAAAGCAATAACTGGTAGTGTTCCATATGCGGCTCATCTGGGATTATTAATGTGATAACAAGAGTCAGATATTTCCTGACCTTTTCTCGTTCATAATTGGTTTGTATGAGGAGGTATTATGGGCAGACAGTAGCAGCTCACATGGAGGCTTAAGGTTGTATACTCTTATCCGCGGCTGTAAGTCCTGTTGAGCCGACAGTGAAGCTTAATTAGAAATCTGCCCTCCTTTATTTGCTCCTAACTTCTTTTCACTTCCTCATCAGCTACAACTGCTGGATAATCTCTAAAGAGGATGAGGAGAAATGCCTGGTGTGCAGTTTGAGCAAGGTGTCAAAGAGAAAGAGGTCAATAAGTTTCTTTCTAAAAAGTCTTAAAGCTTCAGAGTGACGTGTCCACTTTGATTTTATTTATAGTGTGTGAAATAAGCTATCCACTCTTTTCCCTCACCTGACCCTAACAGGGACAGAGAGGCGGGGGTGAGGGGGCCCACAACAGAGGCACATGAAACATACATAAAATAAAGTCAGTAAGTATTATCAGCTCTAAAAATGTGAGGGTTGCTATATATTACACAATGGGTTATTTTTTACATTTTAGAGCAAATTAATCACTCTCTGGCTCTCAAGATGATTTTGAGGAGTGTTATTACACAAATCAGAGGTCAAATGTCTGTGAAATTGCTCTAGAAATGTGACAAATTTGTCCATATATGATTAGGCCATATATGATGTACAACACTGGCATCTGGGTTCGGCCCTTGGTCTTGACAATGAAGAAACCACCAAGAAAACTTGTTATGATAATGTTATATGTAATGATTTTTATCACTGTGTGATATGATTGAAACAGAAAAAAAACAAATTAAAATACACCAGCTTACAGTCAATTACATCTGTTTAAATCAAACTTTTATAGGGGAGGACCCCCAGACCCCCCACCTGTTTTACCTCCCGAATTTATCCCAAACAAGAGCACGCAATATTGTTGTTTTATTGTTTTATTAGGATCCCCATTAGCTGCCCATTTAATGGCAGCTAGTCTTACTGGGGTCCTTAAAACCACCATATTAAACCACCTTATGTTGTATACAGTAAACTGAATACAGCTGCATACGGGCTATTCATGTGGTGCAGTCTGGACAGCATTCTGTGTCTGAAAGTCAAAATCCCATTCAAAATCTCCATAGACTTTTGAACAACAAAAAAAGAAAAAAGAACGATAGCAGCTTGTCAGCTATGTAGCAACTCCAGGACATAAAACACACTGTTTTAAATTCATCCAGAACTTGATAAACCTCAAAGCATTTTGCTGTATTTCAAGTATTTGCCATTTTCTTTCTTGAAAAATATTCACACTATTAGCATAGCTGAATAGCCTCTGTCGTCCTTTTAAATCTTAATACTTGAAGATTTTGAATGGGATTATTACTTCCAGCACCAAGCTCCAATGTCATATAACATCCTGTGAAAATAATGTAGAAGAATTCTGATTGATGTGGCATCAAGTTGTGTGGCCAAAGATTTAATACATCTTTCCATCTGAATAACGATGGAAACCATAGAAACCCTTTCCAAAATGATTATCGTCAATCTTCTTCTATCCTTTATCTGCCTATCTGGAGTTATTTAGGCAATCATGTGCTGCAGGAAAGGAGCAGTTATATAACAGCCACAAATCCTACAACACCACTGCATTACAGGGTGGGACCTGGGAACTTCCATTATTGAAAAGCATGTGGTGATGTTAAGGGTCACTGTGGGGGCACGTGTTTCACTTTGAAATTCCCCAGAGAGACCATGTACCTGATCGCAAATCGATTGTATTGTGTGTGGGTGCCTTGAGGGAAACTGGAAATGTGTCCAAAAGAAAGAAAGGACCAACACTCTTACAACAGTTAAAAAATGTCGACTCGTTTGACATTTTCAGGTGTCCGTCTATGCTGCGCGAATTTATCCTTAACTTCCATACCAGTCCTCAGTTGCCAGTAAAGCTCCAGGGAGACAGCATCACGCCAAGAGAGGACTGGTATGTGAGTGAAGGACACATTCTCTTCACTTACATACCAGTCCTCTCTTGGCGTGATGCTGTCTCCCTGGAGCTTTACTGGCAACTGAGGACTGGTATGGAAGTTAAGGACAAATTCTCTAACACCAGGCGTTCTGCTTGTAAACATGGAGCTGCCCATGACATGTCGGGACATTTTTTTCATGATGAACTCCATCTTCACCCATACAAAATTATTTCAAAGGAGTTTTCTTTTTTTTTTTGAGAGAGAGAGAAGCCTTCCCTGTGCCACTGATCTCCCTGAGAGGGGGCGTAAACTGGCCTGCGCACTTGCCTGATTTAGCCCTATGTGGTGGTTATTCCCTGTTGGTTACCTCAAATCCCCGGTTTATAACAATCGATCACAGACCCTGGAGAATAACATCTGAACCCAAACTGCCAATATACCATTCAACATGCCACTGATCACGGATTTGTGGCCCTCCTTTGCTGTATACATGTCAATATGCGGCCCTCGGTGAAAAAAGTTTGGACTCCCCTGCAGCAAGGGAGTCCAAAGATGTGATACTTTCAGTCAAGGGAAGGACTGAGGCAGACTGGACCATGGATCTCGCTTCCCATCTGCGAGCGCAAGTGAGTTTCGCCAACTCAGCACGCCACAGGAAAGAAGTGGGCCATGCCTGGACACATGCGCTGGAGTCCTTCCAAGGGCAAGGAATCAGCAGAAATGACCTGATGTGAGTAATGGAACCATAGAAGGTACTTTATTAACTACTTATTTATGGAATTATAAATAGTTACATCAACTCTGAAGTCACGGTCTAATGATGTTGTACTTACTACACCGACGTTTGATTATAAGTGGCACGGAGACGACGCTCATGCCTGCATTTCCATTCGGTGCGCCTGGGAGCAAGTGCTTTTTTAGTCGCAGCAAGGTACATCTATTTGCAGAGCGCAACTCATACGGAAAGTAATCTACGGAACAAGAAGGATGCATTGAATGTACAGCGCACGGGGAGTGGTAAATGATCTCAACTTATAGAGCGCTTTTCCAACTATTAGGCACTCAAATCGCTTCACAGCAAGGATCCACTTCCTCATTCACTCTCTCATTCATACGCCAATGTATGAATGACACTGGAGGCGAGGTGGGTGAAGTGTCTACACAACGACAGTGTGCACATTCAGGAGGTGGGATTGGAAACCCCCGACCACCCGATCTACGGGTAGTGCTCACCTCTCAGCTGGAAGGTCCTATAGGATTAATTTCAGGCGAGGTGGGGAATTTCTGTGTGGCGTTTGCATGTCCATCTCCTTAAAACAGCCTTCCAAGAGCTTTTGAAATCTGGGTGGAAACGAATAAAAACTGTTAACAATACAGTATTTTCAGTGACTTTCATACATCTTAAGGGCCCTGTTGTGTAATGTGCCCATAAACCCATCCTTGTGAAGGGGGATGCTACAAATGTTTTATGTGATACATAAAGATTTTACAATTAGAGCTAATTCTCGACCCCTGTCCCGGGTTCTGTCTTTCTACACTTTTCTTTCTCTACACATTTACACAATTTCACTCATTTGTTTTTTCATTTATTCATTCAGTATTTTCATGAAATCTTCTGATCTTTGTCTTTGTGACATTAGTTTACCCAGGTGTATGCACATACAGTACGTAAAGAAATCAGATGAATATCAGATAATGTATATCAGATTATGCTGTTTCCATGTCACGTTAATAATCTGAGAACTCCAGAAATCAGATTATGATCAGATTGCTGGTCTCCATGTAAATTTAGCCAGTGTTATTGTTTCTATTTTTAGTCTTGACTCTGGGAACCAGCACGAGACCACTCACTCAGTTCCCAGAGCCTGAGGTGGATGGCACTATCATTTTAGAGATGTGTTATGGTGGAAATAAAGGACAGACTTGAACACGAGCTCGTCACGTTTCTATGCACTATAATTGTTTTTTTTTTTTTTTTTTTTTTTTCAAAATAAGCTTGGAGCTTGGTGTGGAATTTATCACAAGCTTTTCTTGTTGAGCACACGGTCATTTTCTTTAGTTAACCTCTTACCCCCACCTGAACCACGCATATTTTCTCCAGTTTGGCTTTACCCAAATCTAAAAGCTTCTTAGCTCAGTTGAGTTGAGTTTGGTTAAGCTTTATTTGTCGCACACATACAGTAAAACACATACAGTAAAACATGCAGTGAAATTTTCTTTTGTACCATTCAGCTGCAACAACAACAACAACATAGACAAGACAATATACAGTGCCTCTCGTAAGTATTCATACACCTTGAACTTTTGCACATTTTGTCATGTTTACAACCCTAAACATAAAGATTTTATTTTGATTTTTTTACTGAACGTTCACACACAAGTGACAAACAACTGTGAAGTGAAAGCAAAATGATACATGATTCTGTTATTTTTCAAAAAATAGAAAAGTGAAAAGTGGGGCTTGCATAAGTATTCATACAGCATTTTCTGAGTGCATTAAATTGCCTTTAAAACATTTCTAATGAATCCAGAATGTTCATACCTTGGCCTAACGGTTAAATAGAGGCACCTGTGTGTAATCTACTCTCAGTATAATTTCAGCTGTTCTTTTAGGCCCTCAGAGCTGTGGTCGGAGTGTATTGGTCACTAAACAACATCATGACGGTCAAGGAGCACCAGAGAGGTCAGGGATAAAGCTGTGGAGAAGTTTAAAGCAGCATTAAGTTATACAAAGATTTCCCAAGATTTAAACATCTCCTGGAGCACTGTTCAATCCATCATTCAGAAATGGAAAGAGTAAAGCACCACTGCCACCTTACCAAGACACTGCTGTTCACGTAAACTATCAAACTGAACAAGGAGAGCACTGGTAAGAAATGCAACCAAGTGCCCCAAGATAACTCTGGAGGAACTGTGAAGTCCTGCCGCTGAGCTGGGGGAATCTGTACATGGGACAACTATAAGTCTTACTCTACACAAATCTGGCCTTCATGGACGAGTGGAAGAAGAAAGCCATTATTGAAAGGAGGCCATAAGAAATCCTGTTTGAAGTTTGCTAGAAGTCATATGGAGGACACAGCTCCATGTGGAAGAAGGAGCTTTGGTCAGATGAGACAAAAATTGAACTTTTTGGCCCAAATGCAAAACGTTATGTATGGAGCAAACCTAACACTGCTCATGGGGGGGGAGCATCATGCTGTGGGGCTGCTTTTCCTCAGCGGGGACTGGGGAGATTGTAAGAATAGTTGGGAAGATGGATGGAGCCAAATACAGAGACATTTTGGAGGAAAACCTGCTGGAGTCAGAAAGAGAACTGAGGCTGGGGCGGAGATTCACCTTCCAGCAGGACAATGACCCTAAACACAAAGATAAATCTACAATGGAATGGTTCAATAAAAACATATTAATGTGTTAGAATGGCCCAGTCAAAGTCCTGACCTAAATCCTACTGAAAATCTGTGGAATAATCTGAAAACTGCTGTTCACAAACGCTCTCCTTCTAATGTGACAGAGCTTGAGTTGTTTTGTAAAGAGGAATGGGCTAAAATGTCAGTCTCTACATGTGCAAATCTTAGTCTAATCTGAGTCATACCCCAAAAGACTTGTGCTGTTATTATAGCAAAAGGGGTCCCACAAAGTATTCATTCATGCTGTATGAATACTTATGCAAACCCCACTTTTCACTTTTCTATTTTTTGAAAAATAACAGAATCATGTATTATTTTGCTTTCACTTCACAGTTGTCTGTTGCTTGTGTGTGAACGTTCAGTAAAAAAATAAAAATAAAATCTTTATGTTTAGGGTTGTAAACATGACAAAATGTGCAAAAGTTCAAGGTGTATGAATACTTTCGAGGGGCACTGTATACTACTATGGGGGAGGTGCTAGGAGTCAGATTTATTGAGCAGGTTATTTACACAAAATGTGTTTTATTAACAAAAAACAAAACTAGACACTCAAATACACCGTAGATGTGATTTTGGTAGCTCTGTGATGAACAGAGGTGAAATAAATGATGATCAAAAACTTGTGAAAAGTCACGATCTGGACATTTTATATATTATTGTGTTTTTTTTCTTCTTCTTTTTTCAGTCTGAGAGGGTGTGGTGTTGCGTAGCAAACAGCTGTAAAGCCGACACTTCTCTCTCGCTCTCTGGAGCGCATTTGACAAAGCAGAGCGGCTTCCCGTGGAAAGATCGAAACAGTTGAGATTTTAAAATTTCTCTGAGTTTTTAAATGGTCAAAATTGGTCCAAGGACAACTGAGAAACATCCTGTTAGATTCTTTGATTCTTTAAACCAGGCTGTTTACACTGCGTTCCAAATTATTATGCAAATTGTATTTCAGTGTCAATAAGGTAAAAAAAAAGAAAAAAGAAAAGGTTTTCAATGAAACTCATGGATGGTATTGTGTCTCAGGGCTCTTTGAACTGACGTCAATCTCAGAGACCTGGGATGATTAGTTTTCAGGTTAAGCCCTGTTAAGGCAGGGTGTTCCATTTTATTATGTAGATCATCATTTTCAAGCAATATGGGATGAAAAGTGTGAAAGAGTTGAATGCCGTGGTCTAGGTATGAAAACCTTCGATTTGTATTATTTAGACTCAGTCTTTTCACTCATGAGTGTCGTGCAACCCTGGATGGTCAGATGAATGGAGTAGTGGATGGTTGGTGAATGGCACCATGTTCCAACAAGGCTGCGACGTCAGTAAGGAGGTAGCGGATTCATGTTTTGGACCAGAATCATGGAGAGCTGGTCGGCCTTTGGAACATCAACAAGCAAAACTTCTATGAGGGTGGGAGGCAGTTTTCATCCAAACAGACAGTTAAAAGTCGTATGCCCATTTTGTTATTGTAACGTAAGAGTGTAGTTTGTCTTCACATGACAATGATCGTTTTAAATGTTTAACTTATGTCAGTAAGTTCAAATGTGAATAACTCTTTGAGGTGTGTTGGGGTAACATTTAAATACATGAACTTGACTTAGTTTGGTAAGTTTTAGAAAGAGACCGGATCTTGTAACCCCACAACCATGTTACTGCGCCACACTTATAGTGCTAGAAAATAATATAAAATAATATTCAGCTTTTTTGAGAGTGAATACTTATTTTTAATAATAACTCTTACTGTAACAGCTTAAGAAATGTTGTTGGTAAAAATCAATCTGGACAAAACTGGCGTAAGAATACGATCCACATCAGTCCGTCCTGCTGTAGGCCTACATTTCAACAGTTTTGTTTTCAAATGGAGTGAACGTTTCTTCGCTGAGGATCGCGCTAAAGTAAGGAAACAATCTTTCACTTGTGTTTTAGCCAAATAAAATATATGTTCAATATCACCCTAAGCCATGTCCTGCCAATATATATACATAATATGGATATATTTTTTTGTAAAGTAAGCCATGCAGTGCTAAAGCTAGGGGTGGGCTATTAGAGTGGGGTTTTTAATTTGCTCTAAAAGCTTCATCGTGGTAATATTTTCTCGTGTAACACAGCAGGCGAAGTCCAGGCCAGTCTCCCAGAAAGGAGAGAGACAAGGAAGAGGGGGGAGCTACTGGGCTAGCCATGCCACAGGTTTCATCTGAGTTCGTGTCTGTGCAAAGGTAAACTAGAACTATGGCTGTCATTTAACTGTTTAGCAAGTACTTTAACCACTCAAGCAATAACTTTGCTGCCGATCATTTCCGCATTACGTTATTATTTGTGTTGTACAACGCTGCGCGCCACTTTTCTCTGCTTAGTGGAGCGGCAGTGCTAAGCTAAGCTAGCAGGGGTGCTAAGCTAAGCTAAGCTAGCGCAGTTCAAGCCCAAGAAGAGGCCACGCTCTGCGGTCACTGCAAGTGTATCTGGCCGCAGACCCGTCTCGGTCACTGGGCTGGTAAAGCCCCGTGCTCCGTACAGAGGTTTGAACGTGACCATTCTGAACATATCGTAAAGTACAGATAATCTGCAAACACATAGACACAAACAACTGACTCACAGATAGACAGTCACCCTCTCAGCACAGAGGAGCAAGACTGGGATAAAAGGAGATAAAAGGTCTAGACTTCTTCTCTTTCTCTGAAGTCACCAGCTGGTTTTACTTCTTTGTAACTGGAACAATGGCAGTAAAAGCCTTTTCTTTGAGACAACTTATAACTCCAGTGTCTGCTTTGGCCATATCCAAATAACTGTTCTCGCGTGATACAAAAGATTAAGATCCTAACAAACCCTAGAACACTATCGCTCAAACTCTGTTCTTTGACAGAGTAATATGGACATTCAGGAAGAAAGTCTTAAATAAATCTACAAACACATATCTGAAGGAATGAAATCTTGAATCTTTTAACTATACTGACGAAATCAAAGCACAATAACACGTAGAAATCCAAACTTTAAATGCAAATGTGAATATTTATTCAAAATTTGAGGTCACACACAAAAGCATCAACTTAAGCATCAACATTATTAAGGTTTACAGGTCTTAAATGGGGTGAATGACAATTACAGTAGTGGATGGAGTATCTTTGTTACATTGGTCTAATTATCTTTAATACGGTTTGGCCTGATCGATTTACAAAGGGTTTTCAAAAGTAATGTAATAAAAATGGTCAAAGGTAGCCTGGTCTTACCTCATACTCATTTCATACAGAGGGTCTGGATCTTCACAATTGAGCTCCATTTTCAGGTGGTAGGGGTGAACTCCTTTTATAGTTTGATCTGATTTCACGTAGGCGATGTAATGCGCCCGAGTGAGTGAAGAGAGCAATCAAATGCTACACCTACAAGCCCCGCCTCCCCTGCTCGCTGATTGGTAGGTTGAAAATCAACCGATGTAACACGGCCACTGAGATCAGACCCACATGAAACATGTAGGGAGATAATCATTGGCAGGAGTTACGGATGGCGATGGCGAGGTCAAAGGGGACATTGGTCAGAGCTGGAGTAGCCTGCGCTCAACACCAAGCCGACAGACACCGCAGGATGGAGGCGATCTTTCACCTGGAGGCCATGGAGGTGGACAGCACTTGTTTTGGAGGACGGGTTTGGCACCGTGGTGGTCAGCCTGGTGGCGCCCGAGAGGAGCCAGGTGCGCCTGGTTTGACCACTTCTCTCCTTGTGTGGGTCCCCAGAGGCTCTCCAGTATACTCGCTCAGGCCCAGCGCGGGTACTCTCGTGGAGCCGCGCTGAGCTGCTCTTTAAAGCTACTGCGGCCGGCGCTTGGTCGAGCCCGTCCAGGGCTTCATTATGTTGCAAAAAGTGCTTTTAACAATTGTGATCAAAAAACAGTTTCCCCAACCACTAAAAACGGATGGAATTAGCCCAAGGCTGCAATCCAGTGTGGCATGTTTACATGCACGAGACCCATGTATGTTAATTAACACGCACTGTCCCGACCAAATAAACCAATAAATAAATTAATTACAAAATTAAAGACAAAATTAAATTTGTAAAGCTATTTTTTTTTACCAGGATTTGGTCCAAATGGTAAATTGTCGACTTAAAAGGAGCGTATACGATTATACTGAGCTCAAAAATGTATATATTTTTAAAGAAAAATAAATGAGAAACACAAGGTTTGAAATGGAGGGAAGACGAGGATGGTCACCACAACAAAGAGAAGTTTTATAAGAGAGCGAGATCAGGCCGTAGCTCTAATTTTGAAGGCAACATTAATACTCCATCAATTACTGATAAATATTCAACAAAGAGTAAAACATTTGTGTGACTCACATAGTGAGGCAGTTAATATGTACATTAGTCACATTGTCAGTAAAGAGTCTTTGGTCTCGTCCAGAGGGTCCATGGCCAGCAGCAGCTTCAGACTTGTTTCATGAGTGTCATAAAAGAAACAAACAGTTGAAATCTGTTTCTTTCTTTGTGATAGGACAGTCTTTGCATGGAAATCCACTGTCTGTGGGGGGGAACTTTGTCTGACCTCAAACATAAGGCCAAGATGTTGGTTTCAATGCTGAATCCAGAGGAGTGTGGCTTTTCAGCAGATGTTAAAAGCTCAAGGAAGTTTCATCTTTGTGAATGAGTTTTAACATTAGTATCAGTTCCTGTTTTTACTTTTAGCGGGTTCCTTGCCATCCCAGTGGGAGTCTTGCTTCTGGCAAAAGGAGAAACAAAGGAGTGCCAGTCTGGAGAGGTTGGAAGTCATCCATCTTGTTGATTAGATCCTAGGAGTTTAATTCTAAGTTCAGTCCCAAAGAATTGTCATTACTTGAGTAAAAGCATCTTTGTAACTTCAAAAATATGACGGTAAACTTCTGAAGACAACCCAGTTCCTGATCACCTCTAAACATTTGTCATACATTCTTAAACTCTGTACAGTTTGGGTAAGAGGAAAGGAGTGATTAAACTCACACCAGCTGTTCCCCTTATTTCCCTCTGCAGGCCTGAGCTCTGAGGCAACACGTGGCCGTCCCAGGAGGAGAGTGTCCCAACACAGGAGACTTGAGCCGAGACCGTTGAGCTGAAGAAACAACCTAAATGCAGGTACAAAGCGATGCTGCCCGCGACAGCAGCCACAGAACGAGGTCCACTGCAGCTGCGTGGAGCCCTGCCCCGGGTCCTGCACATGGGGGGGTTTGGTGACTCATCTGTCCCAGAGCTGAACTCAGAAAAGCTACCTTGTCGCTGCTCAGTCCGGTGACACGCAGTACCCTCACACCCCATACTGTCACGCCCTATCCTCTCTCGCGATGTCCTAGCCCTCGCTAAAGGCCGCGCGATGTCCTAGCCCTCGCTAAAGGCCCGCGTAATGTCCTAGCCCTCGCTAAAGGCCGCGCAATGTCCTAGCCCTCGCTAAAGGCCGCGCAATGTCCTAGCCCTCGCTAATTTACCCCATGCCGTCCCATCCTGGACTATCAAATCTCTACCAAACTGAGCTCAGTAAAAGCAAATTTTATGCCATTGATGTGAGAGAACCGCCCCCCAATCCCCCCCCCCTACTCCTGTAACCACCGTCCTGTCCTAAACCTCCCCCCGCCCCCCTACTCCTGTAACCACCATCCTGTCCTAATCCTCCCCCCGCCCTCAAGTCCTACAACCACCGCCCTGTCCTCACACCGGCCCTGTCACACCAATGGCAGCAAATTTACCTCCCTGACGACTAATCAGCTTTTCGTAGGGTCCGCTCGCCGCAGAGGCCCCTCCCACCCCACCGTGCGGGACCCCGGGGTCAGAGGCTTCCAGACGCAGCTGCAGGTCCTCGCTCTGTGGCCCGCTGTCGTTCGAGCAGCATCGTCCTTGCACCTGCATTAAGCTGTTTCCTCAGCTCAACGTTGTCTGGGCCCTGGTCTCCTGTAGGGGGCGCTCTCCTCCTGGGACGGCCGCCTGGTGCCTCAGTGCTCCGGCCTGCAGAGGAAACCAACGGGAGCTGAGATGTGTGTTTATCCCTGAGAAGAATATCTTCACATTTTAGAAGACACCGTTTTCATATGAGCGAACAACTTTTACTATTAAAATAAGTTCAAGCACTTTACTGGAGTAAAAGCATCTTTGCAACTTCAAAAACAGACAGTTCCTGATCACCTCTAAACATTTGTCATACATTCTTACTCTCTTACCCAAACTGTACAGAGTTTAAGAGGGAAGGAGTGATTAAACTCACACCAGCTGTTCCCCTTATTTTGCTCTGCAGGCCTGAGCTCTGACACGTGGCCGTCTCAGGAGGAGAGCGCCCCCTACAGGAGACCAGGGCCCAGACAACGTTGAGCTGAAGAAACAACCTAAATGCAGGTACAAAGCGATGCTGCCTGCGACAGCAGCCACAGAACGAGGTCCACTGCAGCTGCGTGGAGCCCTGCCCCGGGTCCTGCACATGGGGGGGTTTGGTGACTCATCTGTCCCAGAGCTGAACTCAGAAAAGCTACCTTGTCGCTGCTCAGTCCGGTTACACGCAGTACCCTCACGGCCCAAACTGTCACGCCCTATCCTCTCTCGCGATGTCCTAGCCCTCGCTAAAGGCCGCGCGATGTCCTACCCCTCGGTAGTGCCCCGCGCGATTCCTACCCCTCACTAATGCCCCGCGCGATGTCCTACCCCTCGCTAATTTACCCCATGCCGTCCCACCCTGGACTATCAAATCTCTACCAAACTGAGCTCAGTAAAAGCAAATTTTATGCCATTGATGTGAGAGAACCGCCCCCCCTACTCCTGTAACCACCGTCCTGTCCTAAACCTTCCCCCCTCCCCCTACTCCTGTAACCACCGTCCTGTCCTAATCCTCCCCCCGCCCTCAGTCCTACAACCACCGCCCTGTCCTAACACCGGCCCTGTCACACCAATGGCAGCAAATTTACCTCCCTGACGACTAATCAGCTTTTCGTAGGGTCCGCTCGCCGCAGAGGCCCCTCCCACCCCACCGTGCGGGACCCCGGGGTCAGAGGCTTCCAGACGCAGCTGCAGGTCCTCGCTCTGTGGCCCGCTGTCGTTCGAGCAGCATCGTCCTTGCACCTGCATTAAGCTGTTTCCTCAGCTCAACGTTGTCTGGGCCCTGGTCTCCTGTAGGGGGCGCTCTCCTCCTGGGACGGCCGCCTGGTGCCTCAGTGCTCCGGCCTGCGGAGGAAACCAACGGGAGCTGAGATGTGTATTTATCCCTGAGAAGAATATCTTCATATTTTAGAAGACACAGTTTTCATTTGACTTAATAGTAAACGTTATAGTAAAGTTTTGAGTTTAAGTAATTTTGACCTATTTACATATTAATTTGTTGATGCTTTGGTCTTAGTGGCACCATTTCTACAACTGTCACTGAAGGATCGTTCAGAAATTGTCCTTGTTCTGGAGGAAAATCCCCAAATGTGAGCAAAGCGTGGTTATTGTGGCCTTCGCTCATGTTGGCGCTGTTCGCTGGCTCAAATGTTTGCTGGACGTTTTCTGCTCCTGAACTCTGTGTGTTCGTCGTCTGAGGGATTAATATTTCTGATGTTCTTTCAATTTCGATGATGAGATGCCTTTAATCCTCTTTTAACACGTTTAAGAGAAGCTCCTCACGTACTGCAGACTCTCGTGCGGCGCTTTCAAAGTCTTGTAACTGTGACTTTCACACCAACGTCTTTCATTCTCAAATTGCGTCTCTGACCACTGTCGTTCTCTGGCATGAAAGAACGACAGCCAGAGCCTGTCACGCTCCTACCTCCATCTTTTTCTCTGAAGGAGACCTGATCTCTCCTCTCTCCACTGACGCTCTCTGTCATGGAGCTCCTGGATCTTTTGTTTGAGTTTGTCTTTTTCAGAAAACGCTTCAGCTCCTTCTGTAACACTGTCAGAAGTGTCTTGGGCGTTTTCCATTTTGCTAATGTCACAAATGTTTGTAAAAGTCGATCAAAACTGTGAGAAAGTGCTGTTGCGTTTGCTAAGACGCCGTCACAATGTGAACTAAACCAACAGTTTGGCAGAAATGACCTGGACTCACCATAGCAACAGACACAGCATTCCATATGGAGCAGGAAGGAATGTGTCATGACACACTTTGGAATATGACCTGTTGCTAGGTTACAAGGTAGATTCCACTTTCCCAGGTCAAAGGTCATGGTACATTACACCAACATGGCTAAAACTGAAAACTTATAAAGCGCTTTTCCACCTACATTAGGCACTCAAAGCGCTTTACAGCAAGGATCATACTCTCATTCACACACCGATGTACGCAGACACTGGGGGCGATGTGTCTTGCCCAAGGACACAACGACAGTGTGCACTTTCAGGAGGTGGGATCGTGAGACTTACCCTTTGTCTAAAACACAAGTGTAGGCCTGTCACAATCACACAATTAAATTCATTATATTGAAAAAAAACATTGCCATGAATGATATTGTGGACCACTTGATGCGACTAAAACAAAATCTCAGAAAGCAGTTGTTCTAAAAGTACGTGTTAAGAGATCTTCAACAACACGAGTTGCAATTAACATTTATTTAGGTAAAATGCAAAATTATTCTAAACAATAAGTTGATATATATATGAACTTTTGTGACAGGCCTACACAAGAGCATACAAAAAATATACATGTATTTGCTTAAATGTGTAAACAAAATGTGTAAGTTTCATCAGATTTTAACATTTGTAACTTTATAAACACTTGTATATATTTTTTACTGGAAAATTAAAATGCCTTGACTATAACTGTCTCTTGTCACTTGTATCTGTGTTAACAGGAATTACAAGTAGATGTTCTGTTAACTTACTAGTGTTTGTGCAGTTTCTGCTATAAACATCTGAGTTCTTTTAACATTAGACTGTAAGTGGTACCATTATTTAAAAAAGTAGTATTTTGTGTTATAGTAGCAAATATATTTGGTTTCATTCAACTGCAGTGAATGAGTTGAAATCTCTTCATAACTTAACCTGATATGTTCATAGAGCTCAAAACATTGTTTTCTTTTGACATGCAATTATAAGTCAAAGATGTTTTTAACTTAGCCTCGTGAGTTTAAAAACACACACACTTGCGTTAATATGAAGAAGCGATACAAGTTTATGGTTGGCACAACAAAACATGTTGGTTAGTTAAAACTGAAACTGTTAAGTTGAAACAATTCATAGCAATGCTTTATGGACCATTTATAACTTACTGGTTTTACTTGATTGAAACAATATCGGTACCTTCAATGAGCTCAAATCTTTATGGCAGAAATTTAACATAGAATTTTAAGTTAAATTGCTATATTATTTATTACAGCAGCTCTGGGAGGCTATTCTGACATCTTGCGAAGAAATCCAAGCAGAAACTCTCCAAAAACTCTCAAGTTTAATGTATTTAAGCATTTTTAAGGTGCTATCAAACAAGGGCTCCTATGGTAAATATAACTTGATCTCTTAAGATATTTTTGATTTAAATAGTTTTTAATTTCAGTAAATATGACCTCCTAATGCTGCAAATTCAACAAATGACCATTTTCAGTTAATTACAAGCTTTAAAATGTATTGAAACTATGAGTTGCATAATAATTTGGATCAGTAGATAGTTAGTTTTTTACTATATTTATTAAAAAATAAAATACTGTAATCACTGGGAGATTTTTTCAACCACATTCAAATGATTCTCTAGCAGTTAAACATTTGAAAATGATGCTGACTCTCATTTGAGTTGACAGTTTAGAAAATCAGAGTAAAATGTCATTTGCATAATAATTTGGAATGCAGTGTAAATGCACATGCGATAATGAGCGAAAGCGATCGATAACACGCGGTGTTTCAAAACGTGTCAACCATGTTGTCGCCGAAAATTGACTTGAAACTAATATATTTAGGCATTTGCCTCTTCCCATAACGTTAGTGTCTGTCCAGAGAGACCTGGTTGTAGACCTTAGTTTCCAAATGAGCTATTACACTGTTGCTCTGCTGTCGAGAAGCTTTGGATTTGGGTAAAGCCGAACTGGAGAAAATGCACTCAGTTAAAGTGGGGGTAAAGGGGTTAAACAATGCAGCACTATTGATATAATATACGAAAGATTAGGATGTATGAAGGTTTCCAAATGTTCCTATTTTCCCATTAATTTAGCGAGATTTATTTGTTTGGTCCTAATAGACTCCAAATGCATTCAACATTTTGTCTCATTGCCTTTGTGATATTATTTTTCAGCACCCTTGACCCGTAAAGCTACCTTTCCCAGTTGCAGCGTGGAGTAATTTAGCTTCTAAAATCCAGCGTGCACCGTTGCTCTGGTTTTAGTTTAGTTTAGTTTATTTATTTATTTGAACAGGGACAGTGTACAATATACATTAACCTCAAAAGGGAGAGATGCATTGTACCTAATTTCCACCTGTAGTCCCTGGGCAGACTGATGTCAACAGACAAAGTCATAAAAATATGAATACAGAATAATACATTTCCCCATTTTGGGAGAGAGACAGTGCTAGAGCATTGGGGGAGGCTTCTCGGCACCCATGACCACTTCAAATTAGCACTGCCTTGGGTCAACTTGTATAGCCTTTCCAGTGAGTGGGAGAGAAAGAGCAAGGGGTAGGTGGACAAGCTCATAGATGGTTCTCGCGCAGCGGATGTACAATTAAGTGGAAGCCAGTGGAGTTTATAACATCTACGTGAGAAAGTGGGAACCTGGATGCCCCGTGAGGAGTGCAAGCCCACGCACTGTGAAGCAGACAATGGGCCTAATTGAGCCATAAGATGAAGTGAACAAAGGGGGATGAACTGTCAAAGGATGCAACAAAAGTTTAGATTGTGGGAAAGGAACATCATCAGTGTGGTACGCGGCCCACTCACTTTGGAAACTAAAGTAGAAAAGGGACGGAGAGCCCTCGCATCACATGAGATGAGAACATCGTGGTTTAAAGGAATAACTCTTGCCTGAGCTTAGACGAGTTGGTGCGTAGCTGTCTGGTCTTTGTGCGTGCCCTCAGTCACGCAAAAAGACCAAAGATGTTTTTAGCATTGGCCTCTCCCAGTATATTCCTATAGCTCCAAGCGGGGGAAGGTTTTGAAGTGGCCAAGCTCTCCCACGGTCACGCACAAAGACCAGACAGGTACGCATCAACTCGTCGAAGCTCAGGTAAGAACATATCTCAGTATGGAAAAACGGTGAACTATTCCTTTAAGCTGATTACTCCTTGGCTTGAGCTTCAGCAGGTTTGTTGTGTTTCAATCAAATAAAATAGTCTTCAATAATATCAAAGTGTAAATCCGGAAAACATGCAAGAACATGCAAACCACCGCATGATCGTCCCTGTACAAAAGCAGGATCCAGTTAAGATCATAGTTACAAGGAAACTAAAACACTGAGGGATATTGCCCACTTTCACAGTGTTGCTCCTTCATTATGAACAAGACTCCTGCAGACTACTCACAGATGTTTTGAACTTGCCCAAAGCGTGAACATTTCTAATCTACAACTCCAAATACTGCCATGTCACCAACATTGTCTGTACCATATCATTGGCGAGGCCCCAAAGGCCTTCATGTCCCTCTAACATCTATGTTGAATGTGTAATGAGATCAGCCCAGGCTGGGAGGCTGGGATACAAATTGAAAGGGAAAGAATCAATAACTTGAGGTTTGGAGATGACACAACTCTTCTGAGCACTGGAGAGGAGAAATTGCTTGACATGAATCTCTCAATCCTTACACGTTGACCCAGTGGCTTTGAAGGATGGGTCAAATGTTTTCAAATTTGCCTATGAGGACAATAAAGTACACCTTACCTTACATGAAAAACTATATCTGCATACATACATTTCTTTTCCAAGGTTAGTTCGTGCTGAGGAAGCCTTTCAGAACTCCTCATTAGCATCTCGAGCATCAGCCAATTAAAACACTAATGGATCTCAGCGCAATATCACAATTGATCATTTACTGTGTGTGTTTCACGTTAATAAGTCCCAGATAAACAATGGGGTCACACAATGTTAATTGCACCAGCAACTGTTAAAGTGAGAAGCTGTGTCATTCAGGTCAATATGCTCTGTCAAAGGCCAGCAGATTGTTACATCTGAACCCTTTTAACCTTCAGCAAACCTTCACAAGTCCAGGTCATTGGGGAGTTTGGATAGTTGTTCAGTTAGTATGTTAACAACAACAAAATATTGTGTAAGTGCTACTTTAAGTGGAGATGTCACCACTGAAAGTAGTCTCCAGATGTGGAGCCTGGTACCACATCTGGACGGGTCCCCAGGCACCACACATGGCTGCCCCTGCTCCTTACGGGTTGTCTTTGAAGGATGGGTCAAATCCAGAGGAAGTTTGTTGCACAGGTGTTGTATAATGACAAATGCAGCACCTTATTAGACTCATTATTATAATGTGAGAAAAACACATTTTCAACCTTTCTTGTGTAAATCTATTCAATCAGAGCAAATAAAAAAATAAAAAAAAATATTAGAAAAGAAAAATAATATAGTAATCTAGAAATATGTAGGATTTTTTTTTTGTCAATTTGCCCTTGATTTGAGTTGGTAACAAAATAAAAAAAAATATTGATTGAAGAAAAACACATTGTTATGAAAGAAAAAAAAATCATTGCACCTAAAATTTTATTTTTTTATTTTTTGACAGATTATCACAATGCAGCCTGTCTTCTGATTTTTATCACTATTAAGACTGATTACACTGTTAACTGCCATTTTAGAGAACACACGCACGCACGCATGCACACACACACACACACACACACACACACACACACACGCCGACAACAAGTAACAGGTTCAAATGGAATATGGTCATCTTAAAAGAGATCTGATTGCAATAAAATACATGTGTTGAAAACCAAACTTTTCCGGGGGTGGACACCCACTCCCCCCACAATAAAAAATATGAACCTTAATATTTCAAAAAAGCTTGTATTTATTTATTTATTTGTCGTAAAATACTAATGTAATTCCCCATGCTGGATACCTTATCTTCTGTATACTGTTGTGACACTGTTGTAAATGCCAATACTCCCAGCCCCGGTGTACAGTTGGTGTGGAGTTGCTCCGTGTTTCTATTCTTGGCTGTGCTGTATGTGGTGCTGCCCTTCCTGAGGAGCTGCTGCGATCCGGGCACATGTGTCCCTGTTTGTTTCTACGTAGACTTCTCCCGGAGGTTAATGCATGCTGACATCACATAAATGTCCTCTCATCCAGCGGAGAATGTGCCAACCATGCAGCAAGCAAGCAGGCAAACAAGCCTAAGCCCCCCCAAGTGCTTTCACTTTCACAAAACATGTCCAATTGAAGCCAGTTGAGGAACAGAAATGCATAATGACTTGTCAGATGTGGATATGTGATATATGTCATTTGCCTGCACACCTATTGTTTGTCAGCTGTTGATTTACTTATCTATTTTAGCCACTAGTTTGTGTTCTGTGTTTTTATAATAATTTGATATTACACTGCCTGAATGGAAAAAAAAGGTCCCACGCTGTAATATTCCCTTAAAGCATGCATTCGCTGTGACATTGTTTCAACAAGCTTCTGCAATGTCAGAAGATCCACTGTTGCGTTCATTGTTCACCAAGCTTTTGTATTGATGATGGAAGAGTGTGACCACCTACAAAATCGCGTCCAGCAGGTTTGGATCAACAGAGAAATGTCCAACAAAAGGTCGTCAAACACAGGTTCGCCACAGGGTTGCGTCCTGTCTCCTCTTCTTTTTATTTTGTACACGGACAGCTATAGGGCGTCACAGGAAGGCCTTTACATTGTTAAGTTCTCCGACGACACTGCTCTCCTAACTCTGCTTGCGGGTCCTGTCTCTGGTCACGGTCAGTTCCTAGATACTTTCGTTGAATGGTGTGATGCAAACTCTTTAGATCTCAATATGTCTAAAATAAAGGAGTTGATCATTGACTTGAGGCGCAGCAAGGATGCTTGTGGAATGAGCAGTATTCATAATAAAAATGTGGACATTGTTGACTCTTATCGGTACTTGGGCACTATATTTGACTCTCAGCTAAAGTTTAGGTCAAATACAGAAGCAATTATTTAAAAAGGTCAACAGAGAATCTATCTTTTAAGGAATCTCCGTTCTTTTTATGTCTGTGACACAATTTTATGTAACTTTTACAATTCTTTTATTGAAAGTCTCTTGACATTTTCTTTAATTTGTTGGTTCAGTGGATTGTCTGTAAAAAAACAAGAATGGTCTTCACAACAGTGTAAAAAGCTGCTCTAAAATGATAGGAGTCCAGGACTTAAGTTCACTCTGGAAGAAGGGAGCGACTGATAAGGCCAAACCAACCATGAGCCAACCAGAGCACATTCTGTCCTCTGAGTTTCAGTTGATGCCCTCTGGGTGGCGCTATAATGTGCCGAAAAGAATCATAATCTGTTGTCCTTCATACCTTCAGCTATAAAGCTGCTAAACAAGGATGAATCTCATTTTAATCATCAATGTGTCGTCTTAGGTCAATTATGGCTCCAACTTTTTGTCATCTTACTGACTTATTTTTTTTATTTGTATGTGTTAGGCCTATTCTTCTATGTACTGTATTTATGAGATGGACGAATGTTTGGCTGGGAAGCTGCAAATTAACTGCCCCTCAGGGAGAAATAAAGTCTTCTGAATCTGAATCCACTGCGCAAAGCCTTCTCCAGCACATCCCAAAGGTTCTCCATGAGGCAAAGATCTGGACTCTGTGGCGGCTAATCCATGTTCATTGTCATCTTGGAATATGCCTGTGCCATCGGGGATGAAGAAATTTATAAATATGGAATAACCTGGTCTTTCTGGATGTTCACGTAGTTCATGGTGTAGGGTTTTTTAAGAAAACTATAAACTATGAAACCGTATTCGTATCAAAAATGTGGAATTCAGGTCATTTTAACCAACGTTTCCTTTCCTTATGCACACAGTAGGCCCACTTGCTTTACCTCGCATCCCAGATCAGTGCTATTTTCAGCTCCATTCTAACCCAATACCGCCTGTGTGCATTAGGAACTGGTGCCTTCCTGTTTTCCTGTACTTAAATATTAATGTGACACAATGTACGGTTTTGTTTGTCTTCTGGTTTAGCTCCTCGGGGGACCTGGCTTACAGTGCAACTAATGTGTAGCCCTTCGGTTAGTAGGCAGTTGGACAGCACACTTTCTTTCTTTCAAAAAATCGATCCAGTGTGGGGCAGCTATACGACTGGGAAGCAATAAGTGTAGATCATTCAGTGGAATTACTTTTGCGCTTTGACATGTGGGGCCTATCATCACCCAGGATGACGAGCCACGACCCAAATCAGATTTTTTTTTCCTGATAAAAATACAGTATTCTCCCACAAATTATTGTTGAATAAGCATTAAAAAAAAAAAAGCCTATAAATTAATTACAGATGGCAACAAAGGTGCGTGGCTTCGCCGAGGGGTTGAAAACCTCTTATGAGAGTCACCATTTTTCATCATTCTTAGCCGTTTTCTGGCAGACTATGAACATATTTATCATACACCAATAATGTCAAGCCAAAATCAGGTCCATATGGATGTTTTTTCACAGTAGAAGCGAAAAACGGCACTCGTTAGCTAGCGTTAGCTTTGCAAGCTTCCTGGTTGTCCGTTATTTAAAGTATTTATGGCAAGGGTCACCAAGTAAATTTCCCTCGAGGCCAAAATATATTGGGAGTGTATTGCCGGGGTCCATAAACCAAAGCTCCAGTAAAATAAGTTTTGATTGGGAAAATACTATTGATGAAGCTTTTTTCCATAAATGAATAACAATGAGCCTGACTTGACAGTTAGCATCATAAAGGGGGCCAGATTGAATCATCTCGCGGGCCACTTCCAGCCCGCGGGCCGCCTGTTTGAGACCCCTGACTTATGGGCTGGGGGTACAGGCTACTAATTTGCTTGTTTGAATTTGTCCAAGTGCTCCAGAAACGGATCCCATACCAGAAGAAAATCACCTTCCCCTTTAGTTCAAATTAGATTTTTTCCAATTAGATATGTTTCATTACATCATGTAGCAAATTAATAAAGGTTGGAGGGTTTGTTTTTTTATTCCAATTTAATAGGATCAGTATTTGAGCTGGCACTGAGACAAATGTAATAACAGTTTTATGCTTGTTAGTAAGATTAGCGGTTACTGGGGGTACTCCAAAAAGTGCAAGCACAGGGTCAGGGTGGCACTGTGCTCCACAAACATCAGACATCAATTTAAAGAATTTAGTCCAGTAAGCTGTTATGTTTGGACAGTTCAAAAAGTGTGAGCTAGTCAAGCCTGTTCCTGGTGTTCACCCCACGGAACAGTTTGGAAACTATGGATAGATGTAGCCTGTGTAGATTTTTGTTGCTATTTTGGCACTTTTTTTTTAAGCCAAATTGGAGAAAATGTGCGTGTTTGTCATTTTGTGTTTTTGGACTTCCTGTAATTAAAAGTGTAAATATCCGTTTCCTGTTAGATGCTCGTGATCCGTCGAAAGCGTGGAGCAAAATAGATAGAGCTCAAACTAGAAATGATCCGCTGAACAAGTCCGTACAACCACATGTGCAGTGTTCGGGAAAGGTATTTGAAAGGCAGCAGTGACTCATCTGTGAATCGCCTGCTGGGCAGCCACTTGTCCTTGCATTTAATTTACTGTGAGTCGATGAACTACGCGAAGGATGCGCTCAAGAGCTCTTTGGGTCAATTGCTCATTTGAGGTGAATCCTTTTCAGTGTAGTTAACCGGTGCAGATATAAACAGTGTATATTTTGCAGTAAATATACAATTTATTTTTTGTGGAAAAGTTGCATTCACTGGATGTTCCTGGGTTCCTCATTTTCAGTGGTCGGGGTCTGACAATGATATGAAGTTTGGTTTATGAGTTATTTGTATAAGACGTTTTGCTGGATATGGTGGTGCGTATAGCTCTGATAACTAAATATACCTGACCAAAACGTGTCCACCTGGATTTACCTAACTGTTCTGATCTGGGGTCACTGCAGTTCAGCAACACTTTGTGTGAATGAGATCAGTTGACGATCTGAACATCCTGAATGACCACGTTATTCAATGAATTTCTTCTTTCCTAATTGCATGGGCATATTCCAAGATTCGCTGTATCGGGGGGCAAAGCTCTCGATTTACCGATCGATCTACGTTCCCACTCTCACCTATGGTCATGAGATTTGGGTGATGACCAAAAGGACAAGATCGCGAATACGAGCAGCCAAAATGAGTTTCCTTCGCAGGGTGGCTGGGCGCACCCTTCGAGATCGGGTGAGGAGCTCAGTTACCCGGGAGGAGCTCGGAGTAGAGTCGCTGCTCCTTCACGTCAAAAGGAGCCAGCTGAGGTGGCTCGGGCATCTGTTCCGGATGCCTCCTGGTCGCCTCCCTCGGGAGGTGTTCCAGGCATGTCCTATTGGGAGGAGGCCTTGTGTAAGACCGACGGCACGCTAGTGGGACTATGTCTCCGAGCTGGCCTGGTGTCGCCTCGGGGTCCCCCCAGAACAGCTGGAGGAAGTGTGTGGGGATCGGGAAGTTTGGGCATCTCTGCTGAGACTGCTGCCCCCGCGACCCGGCCACGGATAAAGCGGAAGAAAATGGATGGATGGATGGATGGATGTTCCAAGATGACAATACCAAGATTCATGGGGCTCACATTGTGAAAGAGACTTTCGACTTGGCAGAAGCAATGCAATCAAAGCGCTACAATCATATTAGAGTGTGTGACCTTTTGTGACGACTTTACTTTGATTGAACAAATTATTTATTGACGGAATGATGGTTAAGAATACATTTTACTCCCTCTGATTAAAAAAAAGATTCTGAAATCACAGTGGGACTTTCCGTGTCAAACGTCAAAAACCTGCCACAGGTCTTTTTCACAAACGTCTGCTTTTACATCACAATGAAGGACAAAACAAGACGAGAAACAAGTCAGGTATTGAGTGTTTAATGAAACTAAATACAGGTAAGTCTTCATGGCAAAACATTACAACATGACCATGCAAAAATTTCAAATCCCTCAAAGAAAGAACCAGAATGCCTCTATAGCGCTGACCTTCATGGACTCGTCATCCTCGGCGGGACGTCCCGCCTCCTCCCCCGTGCGGCAGATAGAGCCACCTGGATGAGGGCGGGGCCAGAGGAAGAGACATATGTGCCGTTCAGCGCGCTTCATTAGCCCCATATGTTTCCTTTACCGCTGCACAGCTCCAGCTCCGGCTGAGGGGCAGGAGTCAGCAGAATGTGACAGCGTGCCAAACCAACACCTGTGTGAGTGCCAATAAAGGGCTAAGAAACTCCAAAAGTCAAGGGAATTAGGATTAGGCATCATTAAGTTTGTCAATGTCAATATCGCTCAGTCAGATTGATTTTCTCTTGAATTCAAGTTGAATAAACATTAGGGCTACGACGATACACTTGACTACTGCGCGTACTGTGATCCAGTACGCATTGCGATACTGAGGGCCCAATACGATACATGTTGGAATACTGTATATTCTGTTGCACGCAGGTAGTACATTTATAAAAGTTGAGTTTCTAAAATGTATGAATTAAATATAAATCTGTCTGATATTGATTAAAGCATTTTGAAGAGCACACGCAGCAGATGCATTTTAGAAGTCCGGGCTCTTTTGTTTAAACCAATCAGCACCAAATTTAGTATTAAAGGAACAGGCCACCGTTCTTCCATACTGAGATATGTTCTTACCTGAGCTTAGACGAGTTGATATGTACCTGTCTGGTCTTTGTGCCCGTGGAAGATCTTGGTCGCTTCTAACTTCACCCCCGTTTGGAGCTATAGGAATACATTGGGAGAGGCCAAATGCTAACAACATCTTTGGTCGTTTTGCGTGACTGAGCGCACACACAAAGACCAGACAGGTACGCATCAACTCGTCTAAGCTCAGGTAAGAACATATCACCGTATGGAAAAACGATGGCCTGTTCCTTTAACAAAACTATCTTGAAGTCAAAAAACAAAAAACCTTTCTAAAACTGAGTTGAGGATCAAAAGTATTGTGATACATACTTTCTGATATGATACACGCACCACAACAAAGTCGTATTGCGATATTTTGCAAAACAATATTTTTATAAACATTATTTATGTAACATGTTTACGGTTTGTAACATACTACTTTTTCAAGCATTGAGTTGAGTTTGATCTTGAACCGGTCTTTGCTCCCTCATGGGAAAAACAGGGGGAGGGTGACATACTTATACAGAGACATTTAATTCAAACCTTACCTAGAGTTTTCATCCTGTACCCAAAAACCCATCCCACGGAGAGAGAGAGAGAGAGCTATTAATCTGCCTCCATATTTCACTGTTACAGCACCCACTTGCCCGAGTATCTTTCTTTTCCATAAAATACAGTAGGCTTAGGCTAAGTAAATAAAGTTCATCCAACAGTCACTGAGCGGAGCTGGAACAACCCACCCATACCGCAGCCACTGAGCAGCGACATCAGCCATTGTGTGTTGCAGTTGTGGATACTGGCAGGTCTGGTGCACTGCTGTAAGCCAGAATAAAAACTGTGGAATGCCCTAAATGTATGTTTGGAGTTCTACACACGTTAGTTAACTGAGATCTGATATCTGAACCTTTTAATAGCTCATCTTACAATCACTTCATGTCAGCTTCATTGTTAAAGGAACAGGCCACCGTTTTTACATACTGTGATATGTTCTTACATGAGCTTAGACGAGTTGATACGTACCTGTCTGGTCTTTGTGTGTGCCCTCAGTCACGCTAAACGGCCAAAGATGTTGTTAGCATTTGGCCTCTCCAAATGTATTCCTATAGCTCCAAATGAGGGTGAAGTTGGAAGCTACCACGCTCTTCCACGGGCACGCACAAAGACCAGACAGGTACGTATCAACTCGTCTAAACTCATTTCAGAACATATCTCAGTATGGAAAAACTGTGGCCTATTCCTTTAAGACTCAAACTGCAATATATAGCATTGCTGATAATAATGCAGCATGATTGTCATGACTTGTTCAAGATCGTTATTGCATGACGAGTTGGTCATTGGCTTTAAAAACCTATGGAATCATTGTCCAAAAGTTCTCTCAAGATTCATGACGTAACATATTAAGTTCAAGATTCAAGACGTAACATATTATGTTCTGAAAACCTAATCATACAGTATATTCAAATATTGAGTAATAAAAAAGTAGTAAAAACGCAGGCACTCTCAGGGTGAAAAGTAGGCCTACAGTAGACCAGAATAAAGCTTAGTGAAACCACCATAGCTGTAGACGGCAAGAAATCAAGAGGTTGAAGGCACACTGTGTTCAAAAATAGTGGACTAAAAGTGCTTTATTAACATGGACATCATCAGGGCAGTGTACACAGTGTGTACATCAGGGGTATGCAAGTTTGCGTTGTGGAGGGCCGATTTTAATCATTGCCAAAACACCGAGGGCCAAACCTCACCATTGTAACTTTTTGGATTTTTGATTTTGGTGCCGTAACCCACTTTCTGGTCCCAACCCACAAGTTGAGAATCCCAGTTTAAAGTGGGGTGCTCTGCCAGGAAATGTAAAAAAAAATCATTGACACTATTTTTTGCATATTTAGAGTACTTAAACGGGTATTGATCTCTTATTTGCACAATAATATTTCTCAAAACTATCTTGAGGGCCAGAGGTTCGGTGCTGGGGGGCCGGATTTGGTCCCGGGCCTGACGTTGCCTACCCTTGGTGTACATCATTAAGTTATCATGACACAAAAACGTAAGGTCTGTCGCTTCATATTTACAAAAAAAAGTGCAATATATTGTTTTTCACTTAAGATGATATATTTTTTTTATGATCCAACCTTTAAGCCTTTGTGATTTTGGATCAAGCTATTGTGTCTCCGGCGAATGCTGTTGTGATGTCGCATGAACGCGACATTTCACACCTGGGCTAGTACCAGCTTTCAAAAAAAACACCTCTGGTTTTTTACTGTGAAGTGTCTTTTCCCTGACTCAAAATTGTGCATGAGAAATCTTAGTTCCTACAAAGAGTAATGGTTCTATGTTCCCATAAAACCTTAAGTGTAACTCAGCCGCACTGCCCACCAAGATACAATGCAACATATGATACAGTATGTTCATTTCCAGGATGTGAGCAATGCATGTTACCCCATCCATCACGGAGTGGAGCTTGGACAACCTATTACACCTCTTTCATGGGCAACGCCTCCGGGTGAAACTAACTCTCATTTAGAACAGAAACAAGCTAACACACGCAGAGCCAAGGAACTACTAGTTGGGTTTGAAATCGTTCGATAAATTGTTTAAAGATTAGTCATCATGCATAACAATGCAGAGCATCAAGCAGCAACAAAGGAAAGAACGATTCCTCACTTCCGAAATACGTGCCTGGTCAAAGTTGACTCAAATTGCACATGCGCAAGCCTGGTTTTACCACACCCTCATACTCACTGCGTTTCATACAAGGGTCTGGCCTTTCACAATTGAGCCCCGTTATCAGGTGGGAGCGTGAACTCCTTTGAAACGATTGGATCTGATTTTCGCTAGCGTTTGGTCGTGATGTATGTAACTCGCCCTTTTATAACTCTTGGGGAAGTACCTTGCACATTCCAAGGCTTCAATTTTAATTTCTGGATATTTATGAGCCGAGCCAGAACGGATTGAAGAGCTTCCATTACTTCCGTATCCGTCGCCATTGCCAAACTACAACCAGCAAATGTGGCGCAAATGGTTGACGTCACCTACAAGCCCCGCCTCCCCCACTCGCTGAATGGTAGGTTGAAATTCAACCGATGCCACTGAGATCAGACCGAGACGTACATGTCGGGAAATTATAATTGACCGGAGTTTACAGACGGCTAAGGCCAGGCTACGCATGTGCAAGCACAGCAGGAAAAACGCAAGCTGGGACATAAACATTAGGCCCTTTAAGTTAAACCCCACAGAAAGCGACAGCAGATGCAGTATAGTGAATTTTAATTATGAAGCACATTTAAAAACAACCTCAGTTGACAAAAGCGTACAGTACAGCTTTAGTAACAATATGTACTATAGGCACAATGAACTTACACATAGGTCATATAAAAATGCATAAACTGACTATAACACTCAGAAAAATCAGATCATGTGAAAGATCAGATAACTAAATAATCAGATCTGATACATTTACATTCTCTTCAGAAATCAGAGAATCCAAAACTCCGGGTTCTCCGTGAACCAGTGGACTTGGAGTCAAACTGCTCAGTGTGGCAGCATACAGCAGAGGTTTAGTAACTCAAAGGTTTAGGGTTCAAACTCAGTCAGCTATGTGTTATTTTCTCCAGTAATTGTTGTGGTAAAGTAAAGCAAAATATGTAAATAAAAATGTAAGGGTGAAGAGAAGGGAGTTATGATTTTAAAAGATGATTAAAAGTCGGACATGAGAGTTTAGCGGCGGACATTTTCCCTCGTTCTCCGCTTTAATGAACGGGCTTGGCGCTCTACCGGAACAGTCAAGACAACGGAAGTGCCGATCCAACGCAAAAAGAGGCAAAAGTGGGCGGGGCAGGGTGACTATGCATGCGCTAATTGACGTACTTGTTCAGGGCTCCAGATCACAGCTGTTGGACTCCATTCTGCCAGATGTTTTTAGCAGGCGCAGAGCCTCCTCAGTCAGTAAGCTGCTGTGGACGTTAGCACTAGCATTGGTGAGTGTGTGGCTATTTATTTATCACGGAACAAAGGTTATGACTGCACTTCATACACTTCATGAACAAGCTTCTGTATGTGTTTAGTGGCAAGAGCAGGATTCAACTTTATTACATGGTCAAAATCTGTAAATGCCTGTTTTGCAAATGAAACGCCCTTGAGCAGTTGGGTATAGAACAAGGGGATAGAATGATTCTTTCGCTGACGTCTTTCTCAAAGTCCAATGTAATCAAAGCTGAATCCTTTAATCTCCAAAAATCGGTGTGATATGATTGAGCGCATTAGGAAATAGCCTTGTAAATTCCTTTGCAAGCATCCGACTGGCAAAAGTGACAAGAATCCGAGCTCCATTTTTGTGTCGTTTATTAGGGAGGGATTTACAGCATTAACATTTTCGGGCGACAGATGACAGACAGTGGTGAGACTCCGCCAAAAGAGGTCATGTGAAATGGCAGTGTCTATTGCAAGGGATGTAAAATGAGCATGAAAAAGATTAAGTTTTAAAAAAAGATGATGTTTTTCGAGAGTTGAACCACATTGTATTGTTGTCCCTTCAAGAGCACACCGCCTTTGCTTTGCTCAATCCCGTCAGATCTCGGAAGCTGAGCAGGGAAGGGCCTGGTTGGTAGTTGGATGGGAGTGAGTTGGCAGTTGGTGGTGGGCGGAGGGGCCGATGGCACAGACTGACAGGCTAGCTTCCGTCAGTCTCCCACAGGGCAGCTGTGGCTACAATACCACCACTAAGTATGGAGTGAAATGAATAACGCAATGTAAAGCGCCTTTGAGTGCCCAGAAAACTGCTATATAAAACTGTGACGGCCCCTGGTCTGTGTGTGTGTGTGTGTTCTCTTGTACTTACGACATTGTGAGGACCAGTTTCCTTTTTTAACCAACAGAGTGAGGACATTTTTGGAAAGTGAGGACATTTTGGGTGGTCCTCACTTATTTGAAGGGTCAAGATGTGGTTTTAGGGTTAGGGGCTTAGGGTTCAGGGTAATACATTATGTCTATGAGTGTCCTCACTAAGTTAGCAGTACAAGATTGTGTGTGTGTGGGAGGGGACTTCTGAGGCTTCTGCTGCTCCTCCCTCTTCCTCCTGTGTGTGCAGGTGCTCCTCTGACAGGCCCCTCCCGATCTGCTCTCGGGTGTGGCTCCTCCTCAGGTGTCCTTTAAGGAGACTGTCTATAACAAACCAATCCCTTATTATTCACGGAAAACAAACTTGCAAATTCCTTCATGCACACTCGCTTCGCAGCAAGAAGGTCCCGGGTTCGATTCCTGGACCATTTGGGCGTTTCTGTGTGGAGTTTGCAAGCTTCGCTCCCCATGTCTAGACAAGTTTTCTCCGGGTGCTCCCATTTCCCCCGTCAACCAAAAACATACACAATAGTTTAATCCTTCAGTCAGGTGATTCAGACCATTATTCTGAAGATGGGTCGCACACTCCTCCTGACGGGTTGGGTGAACCTAAGGAGGGATGGGTCAAAGAGGACAAATTTCCCTTAGGGATTGATAAAGTATACCTTAAAATCTTATAATCTATAAAATATATGTATAGCTAGCATCCCTTGTTAAAAGGCTTCAACAACAACAAATAAAAAAATGCCAGCAATTATTATTATTCTTTTCACTTGTTCTGACACTCAGACTCATTCTCTTCATACTCGGTGGCTGTGAACTGCTATTGTAACCACAGCTGTGTGTGGTAGACAGTTTTTTTCCCCACATTTTTTTTTCAAGATATTTTTGCCCAGTGTTTGCCCAATTTTTTTCTTATTTTTGTACAAATTATTTCTTGTGTTCCCAATTTTCCCCCCTCATTTTTTGCTCATTTTTTATTACAAATATTATCCCTATTTCTGCCCAATTTATTCCCATTTTTGACCCTCCATTTCCCCCCAAATTATTACCCATTTTTCACACATTTCCTGACATTGGAGATGAACCCCATATTGTAAATTTGCAGATCTTCCGCACATTATTCTTCCATTTTCTGGTTCTAGATGACACATGTTGTAGTATTGTTCAGGCATCGGTATTGTAAACCAAGTATCGTTAAAGTAACTGTATCGTTCTTGTAGTAGTCGCAATTTGACCACTAAAATGATGAGAATAAGTTTGGTGATGGAACAACCCAATTACATGGTTAAAAGCTCAGAGTCCCTTTGATAAGATGTGACTTTGGAAACAGACTAACAGAGGGCTAAAGTGTCAGGTGAGGGGTTTGCCTGGAGCTCCCCCTGTGGGCAGTAATGGGAATGACTGGCTAATCACAAAGTTTCATACGACGTGAACATGGCATTTGGTTGAAGATATCTCCACTGTAGCGATTTCACGAATGGCTTTGACGCATCGTCGCTGCTCCAGAGACAAGGTGACTTTGCAGTTGGCAGCTCCGTGCTCTGCCGCCCCTGGAGACGATGTTGTAAGAGATGTGAGCAGCGTGCAGGCCTGGCAGCTGGATCCGTTGCCTCGCGCGTTTGTCTTTGCCGTTACCTTGAGTTCCTTCGCCCATAATCGCCCTGTAATTGATTGCGGGAGATGCAGAAGGGCCTAGTGGTCTCCAGATAGCGATCACTGCAGGAACCGGGTTTATGTGCGAGGCATGTTTTGCTTTATAAGTCTAAAAAGCAAAGCCTGAGAGAGTGCTGAAAGGGAATTTGTAGCAGGAGGTTTATTAAAAGGTATAAAGTTTAGTTTGTAGACTTTGGCTTCATTTCAATCCCAGGGGCTTTCGCTCTGACTTCACATAAGTTTGATTCCAGAGCCTTTCTGTGTGGGGTTTGGATGTTTTCCCCATGTCTGAGGGCTTTCACTGGGCGCTCCGGTTTCCAAACACGCGGAAAGCCTTGATTGATATCACAGTGCAAATAACATTAGTTCTGTGAGACTTCCATCAGTGTTTGCTGCCACTTGGCTGTGCCGCGTCAAGTGTTGATAAAAGTGATTGTGAGCAAATGTTAAAAAGGCACACTCATAACAATACTGCCACAGGATTGTTTCAAAAGCACCAGCGGGGTAGCCTCATGCATGTGTGCTCTTGAACCATTTCGAACTTCACAGCAGCCTGGGGACCATGGCCGAAATCGAAAGCTTGTAGTTTGTTTACGACTTAAAAAAAAAAGTTTATTTACAGATCCAACATGACAGCAGCAGACTGTCATATTGATCGCTATCTTTCCATCAAGCTTTAGACCGTGTTTTAAATAGTTTATCTCGAAGGTTTACAGCGGGTATGTCATACGTCATCAGATGCAATGATGATACGATTGGCTATGGTTACGTGTAGACACAAATGATAGACATTCGTCGCGCCCAATAAACGGTTATGGACAATCCATAAACCACAACACTCCTTCGAGAAAATGAATTGGTGATCCCCAGACTAAATATAAAATGTGATATTTTGTCTGCCGATAGCCAGGCTACCAGAGGGGCTGTCTGAACGTATCAACAATATGGATTTTTGTGAGGTGAGAACCTTCAAATCCATCAACTGCTTTTCCAAAATGCTTTTCCCATGTGTAATGGGTTGCCCACTGTCCCAGACAGGGTCAAATGTCCCTACTGGGACACTGAACAGTACCGTATAGGAGTCCCTCTGCAACTTTATGCAGTTAGACTGTGTAGCAGTATGTGGTCGCTAGTCCCAGGTTCGCCTCAGAGCAGTTAAGCGCAAATGGTGAAGAGAAAAGAATATCAGATGGAAATTGCTGATAAAGCCAGTACATCCTCTGTACCAGGGGTGGCAAACAACTCATTTGCATGAATGGGTATGTTAAATATAATGCAGCTCTTTGCTTAAGAATTGGTACATATTTCCCATAAACTGTAACCGTTATTTTATGAGTCTTGACCAAAAATTCAACCGTACTCCTACAGACCCTGTTTCCCATCTCTACACACATGAATGAGAGTCAGCAACAGTCAGTGAGATCGTGGCACTGGGAACTGTGCTTCTCAAGTTATTGATCCACTCTTTATTTCATAAAATTTAGCATCATATTCAGCGACATCACAACGTTGAAATGCGCAAAGGCATTGTCTTCACATGTGTTGTAGATATAACAACTAAAACAAATGCAACAGAATCGTAAATCAGAATCTCAGACGTCCTCCTGGGGCTCCTGATTTAAGTTTGTGAACTTTGTGCAGCCTGGACGAGAGTACTTTCTGCACTGACAGGCCAGGGGCGAATCAGAGGAGGGGGCTCAGTTAGCCACCCCTGCTCTATACAGTCAACCGCACATTGAGAACTCATGTCCAGCTAACCATGCTACATTTTAGACACACCTGGCCCTAAAGTAGAAAGTCGGATGTACTGTACATTCCGAGCACATAACGGTACCATAGACCTCTGGCTGCTTTGGTGGATCTGAAGTTCCGTCACGTCAGGTCTGCGTGTGCTCATGTGTGTGCGGGACTCCATGGTAATTAGCTCATGAATTGTTCACGCTAAAGGTGACCCTGACCTACCTCGTTCTCCCGGTGAACTTAGGGCCACTTTGGACGACTTTCCACACAGCCACAATCGGCCACAGATGGGTAACTGAAGCATACGTCTACTAACCTACGCATTGCCATTCAAGTCACATTTCCATCACGCTAACTGCGGCAAATGATGATGTATCAGCGCTGATCTAATGACTGTCAATGAAGGCCTGATGACCCGGAGTGTTTTTAATGATATACTCTGGTGCGTTTTAACCCATTATAATTCCATCTGCATAGGACACTTCAGTTGGCTAATTGCGTTTCATGACTTTTTTGACATGGCTGAATCAAGGTGAAGGTACAGAATGACCGGGCATCTGTTCAGTGCTAATGCGGTGTGTGGAGTGCGCATGCTTAAAGAAATTCTATTCCGTGAACCTTTCGCTAAGGTCAAAGAAGAAAATTTACCATCATTGCACCTTTCAAGCTTGACATGCTTCCCAAAGCACTACAGTAGATTGTTCATTCACTCGCTATAGGCTACACTCGGTGATGGGACGCCACTGCTGTTGGGGGTGCGGCAAAATGTTGCTTTTTGCAGTGCCATGCAGAGGATTTTTTTGTTGCAGATATTGATACTTTTGATGACATCATGCATAGGCGACAATGCTCTACCGCAGGGGGCCTGAATTTCATTTCACTAAGGTCCAATTATATATCCAAAATAATAATTGTCTGAAACATACGGTGTTAATTCATGGTTATATGGGGATTTTTGTGTGTTTTATCCCCTGCCTTTATTAACCTCTTAACTCCCACCTGAGCGGATCCCATTTTCTCCGGTTTGGCTTTACCCTAATCAAAAAGCTTCTTGGGGAAAAACACCAAAATAGCCACAAAAAATAAGAAGAAAACAAGGATGGAAACGCAACAAAAATGTGACAAAAATTAAACAAAAATGTGACAAAAACTCAACAAAAATGTCACAAAAACTCAACAAAAATGTGACAAAAACTCAACAAAAATGTGACAAAAATGAAAAAAAAAAGAATGAAAAAAAAACATACAAAAGGTGACACAACACAGCAACAACGTGAGGAAAAAGATCAGTTTTGTGGGTCTTAGCTTTCAAATGAGGTGTTACACAGCCAAAAGAGGACAGAATGCATTTGGTTTCGGCGGGTGGTAAGAGGTTAAATCTAATGATAATTACTAGAGATGCACCAATCCCGCATTTTTTGCTGCTGAAAGCAATATTGGGGGTTTGAGCATCTACCGATATCCAATATTAACTGATACCGAGAGACTTTCTTAAAAGTGGCTGCTGTGAGTGAATAAAAGTGATTTGTCTCTTTTCTCCGGAGTGAGATCAATAAAGTCTTATCTTTTCTTAAAAATGAGTTGTTACAGATCATTATATCTATAATAATGGGGAAACATTACACAAGGATCACTGGACTTTTCTATAAGACAGGTTGACAGGCAACATTAATATTAACAACTCACATAAGGTGATCTAATCATTATAACTTGTGCATTACTAATAGCCTATGTTATATCAGTTATTCATAAACTGAAATACAAACACTTGGCCAATAGCTACTTTATTTCATTAGGTGATCCAATTATAATTTCTGTCTCAGCTTTGATGAGATGATGTTAGCATTAGCATGTTGCTAGCAGCTGCATTTTGCACACCGATTAAAAATAATTTTGTGGAGGTTGTAATGAACTCATTATTTTCCAGGTTCTAAGCTTCAAAGTGACCCACAGCATGCCCATATTCATTGAGATCTAGTTGGTGAAAGTTGTGTTTTTTAAGCGGTGAGAGCCAAAACAGGTGTCAGTTCAGTATCGGAAATCTGTAGCCGATACCCGATATTGTATTTTTACCAGTATTGGATTGGTGCACCCCTATATTGACTGTGCTTTGGAAAAAATGCTATTCATTGAATCCTGTTATTGTTTTTGTTTTTTTTCACTCTAAAATACTTTTGGCTCCTAAATATCAGAATGCATGTGGATGTTTACAAATAATCTTACAATTACAATATTTTACCTCATTATCAGTACATCAATATCAATCGCTTGATTGTCAATAAAAAATAAAAAATAAATCATTGGAACATACAACAGTACACAGTATATTGTGAATGCGCATAAATAAATGGTGCAGATCCCATTAATAAGAGTGGAATAATCGTATAAATCGAATACTTGTGACTCAAAATCGGTGAAAATGACCAACACGTTGCCATTGTGGAGGGTGCCGATATTAACCTTTCAACACACACTATTTATATAAGGTGGTATCAATCGTGTGTGTGGACAGGCTAATATCGGCACCCTCCACAATAGCGGCATGTTGTTTTTTTTGACCGATAGTGACATCCCTACCACCATCAATGTGATTTGAACGCTACAAGTGCAACAAGAAACACCAAGGCTAAGCTGTCCAAAAAAGTTTGCAGCAACATCCTCCGTTTTGACATTTCCATCGACTCTTACGCTGAACGGAGGACGGCTGGCAGTGCATTGTGTCTGGCGGGCTCTAAAGCTGTCGGCTCCCTCATTAGCAGATCGCGTCGGCGGCTAGGCCTGGTCTGAAAGAGCATCCTGCTGCGAAGTCTCCCACGGGTGCTGTCCCTGCATGGTTGCCATCCTCAACTCTCCCTCTTTGTCTTCGTCTGCTGTGCAATCCACGGCGTCTCCCAGGTCCGGGCTTGCCCACCTCTGCGGGGGGGTCAGATTCATTAATGCAGTGTCTGGCTAAACGGTGATAGCATAATGTCACGAGAGGGGGCTGACAAAGCACATGCCGCTCACACGTTTATTAGAATGGATGCTTCAAATGTGGGGGTTTCCTGTTGGGTATCTGAGTCTCTAGAGAGGAACCTTGGCCGACTAGAGGCCAAAAGGAAAGCGCAGGCATTCGTACTCCACAATAAATCAGCTGAAAACGTTTTGCAAAAGATATAATAGTATAATAAAATCAATGTAATGAACACACACGGCCCTCTACACAAACAAACTAGGGAAGAATCAGCTGTTCTTACTTCCGAGCCGTGACCAGTCTGACGGTCCCAACAGGTCCGACAGACTGGTCACGCCCCCTGTCTGCCTTCTGATGACGGCCTGCAGATGGCGGCTGAAACATGTAAAGGTAAAAGATCTTTAACATCTCTAACCTTGGTGTCTGGCAAAACGAACCTAAAAAGTGATACTAGAACACAAGTAGACACAATGAATGCTACGAAGTTTATCGTCCCTGCCATGTGAAAGAAAGTCAATCACTTTGCGTTTTTCCGTGTTATGATGTTGCACTTCTCTGTTTCCTAATTTTTTGACCTTTTTCTGTGAATATGAGGCCAACTTTCATCAAATAAAGAGTAGGCAGATCTGAAACTTGAAAAGCACAGAAGCTGATCCCAGTGCCACGATCTGCTTATCCTACATCCTGCTTTGAGTGAGGCAGCATGGGCACCTTTTACACGCCGCCTCGTAAAGGAGGGAGATACAGACTCTCATTCATGTGTGGACGGATGGGAAACAGGGGCTGCAGGACTATGGTTGGGTTTTTGGTCAAGATTCTGGACTGTTAGGGATTATGGGAAATATACACCAATTATTATGCAAAGAAAGATTGTATTAACATATCCAATCATGCAAAGAGCCGCACTCTGATTGGCCGAGAGCCGTGTTTTCGCCACCCCTGATCTGGTGCCTACATGGTGTCTGCTAAAGCCTCGCAGTAGATGTTCCTCATGCTGGACAAGTGAGGACAGTCCAGTCACATATCATACAGAGATGAGAGTGCTCATTTCAAAAGTCTAACAAGTCATTTTGTCCAAATTGTGGGGATGCTTTACCTTCTTTTGGTGAACCTTGGTGATTATGATGAGAAATGAACAGCCTAAATGTAATTGTTCAACTGGTGTAGGCGAAAATGTAGACTTAAGTGTTAAGAATAACTTTTTTGCGTTGTGTCTGTAGTATTTGGTACGGATGAAATGGGCTTAGATTAGAGCGGTAGCTTGTGATCCTCGCCACAGTGACGCTCCAAATTAGTTGGCTCTTTCAGTTTAAATTTGTTTGGTGGTCTGTCAAATGACCGTATTGCCGGTGGACGACTTAAAAGGATGTTGGAGATATTAAGGAGGTTTGGAGTGGGCTGTGTTGATTGTGGAGGCGAGCTTTTAGCCCCTTCAGTGTAGTGCTCATGTGCGGGATCAGCGACAATAAACAATAACATTCCACATGCGTATATTCAGTGTCAGGTTTAGAGTCACGAGGGGCCACAGGTCTGTTTGAAGAAGGCTTTCGAGCTGAGTTACGGTCTGTGAGGTTCAGTGAGAGTGGAGAAGGTCCTGGGAGGAGGAGTGGAGTGTTCGAGACGGCGTGTAGGGTCTGAGCAGGTCACAGAGATATGATGGAGCAAGGTTGCTGAGGGCTTCGTAAGTGAGCGGAAGGACTTGACTGAAGTGGATTCTTTCCTGAACGGGCAGCCAGTGAAGTCAGGGCTTCAGTGCCGGGTTTGTCCCTGTTTCAGAGCGTGGTGTGTCCGCACTGATCAGCTCCTCCACCTCCTCCACCTCCTCCTTCCTCTTCCACAGCTCCCTTCACAACAGTCTTATTCTCCAGTGAACGAACATTGGCCAGAACAATAGTAGGGAGTGAAGACTTGTGTGGCTAAGCTGTGAGTCTTGCCCGGATGCCCCATCGTTTGTCCCTTCCTTGTTCCCTGTAGCACCATTTGTGATGCCTCCACTGTGCTGCAGGTGTGGGGGGCTCTTGTTCTTCTAGCTACTTACTTTTAAAAACCTGGGTCCTTTATGGCTAAGACGGCTCTCTTCGCAGTTAACAAAACATCCCCTGAACCTCCACAAAAACACAGAAGAGATTGTTCGGTTCTTTGAGTCACAAGTTAAAAATATAATAGTAAAATTCATAGTTTTAATAATCTGGTTAAAATATTGGTAGCTGTAAGGTTTCAATCTATTATAGAAAACGCAATCTCAATGGCCGCCGCCTGGGCGCCGCCATGTTTATTTCCCATACCGACTTTGAAGCTAAGCAGGGACGGGCCTGGTTAGGACTGGGATGGGAGACCGTTTGGGAACACCTGGAAGCCTGGCGACAGTACTGAGTTTGTGCGTGGTTGGTGCTGACCGTATTCCGTCTCCAAAGCTTTGTCTCCGAAAAAAAGTACACGCAAAACATTGCCCAAAACCTGCTCAAACACGAGCCTCTAATCAAACGCGCTGCTCCGAGTGATTTATCCTCCGTGTGAGTAAAAGCGAAAATGAAACTACCACTTAACGAGCGCATGGCCTGCACTGCGTAGTTTTTCTCTTTTTTTTTACGTTGCTGCTGGACCATTTGTTTTCTATTTTGCTTTCACGTATTGTGAGCCCAGAGGTACATTTGATTCTAAAGCAGCTTTGAAAGCATTGCCAATTTTATTGTAAGGTTATGCATACTGTCTAGTAACAATCATTAGGCTATTTCATTTCAAAACCTACTTATTATTTTTTGATTGCACACTACCGTGATGCACCAAACCGCGGGTCCTGCACCGTGAACCAAACCGTTAGAGCTGAACCCCTAATATTTATCCATACTTATTCCACTGTCTCTTGAATTCTATTCCCTGAGTTTAGCGAACATATTGTCGTTGTAGTTTATAAGAAAGGAGTACGGGTGCATCAAACACTCCAATTGCTGTTTGTTTGAAATTATTTTTAGCATTCCTTATTTTACACATTTGTAGTGGCCATAGTTTTTGGAATGGGTTGGGAACCACTGGTCTACAGCTGAACTGTGTGACGGGTTGGACATTTCTTTGTAATCACTCATAATCTCAGAATCAGGCCAAAGGCCGGGTCTCAGCTAGTTCATAAATAAGATGTATTTAAAGAAATTTATATTCATTTCATAATAATTATAGTTTGGTACGCATGCGCAGTTGCGCCGCAAACTTTACAAAATGTAAATGAGCAGAGTCCATCATTGTAATCACCACCCATCGTCAGGAGCACACAGCCCGTTGGTATGTACCAAATTCGTAACGTGAAAGTGTGTAACGTGAGCTACGGTCTGTTTAGTCGTTAGTTTAGGAAGTTTAAAGCCTAGTACTTGGGTAGTTGTTGGGTTTTGTTGCGCTATGTCCGTGTTGGGGGGCTTAATTGATAATTAACGTAGCGCGCGTGGTGCCCTCCGCTTCGAACAAAGTGCCCACACTGGTAATAAATTACCAAGTAAACTAACGTAGCAGACGGTTGTGTGGCGGGCGGCGGAGGTGTCGTTTGAGTAAAGCAGTACATTTAATTAATATAATAAAGATACAAAGTTGTACCTAACGTGTGGGAGCTGTACTCTGCGCATGCGTGTTAGACGCTGTGCATGATGGGAGATGTAGTCTGCGGTGTTTTCGAGGCTGCTGTGAAAGGCTGCAAGCATTTAGAGAATGTTTTTTTTTTTTTTGCTGTAGTAATTATTATTTATTTTTATTATATGTAACAACTTACATGTTTTGTTGTAACCTGTTTTCATTGGATATACTGTATTTGTAACAGTAGTTTATTTCTTTATTTTCAGGTTTATGACCTGTGGTCTATGGTCTGTGGTCCTTTGTAAAATAAAAATACAAGACTAATGACAAACACGAGTCATGCCATGTGTGCTGCCTGTCACTAGCCCATTCGGATGGCTGAAAATTTAAAAATATCCGAACAGAGATGTACCCAAGTATCCAATAAAACAATGTGGAACACAGAAACTACAAAAGCAGTTCGTAGAAAGAGGCAATAATGTTGCAATTGCTGATCTTTCACCTCCTCTTCCACCTCCTTTGTGAATGTAGTGTGTGGGTGAAAGAATTGTGGTGGTGGGAGGTAGCCTGGCATCCAGACTAATCTCCGATGTTTATTAATTAATAAACAGGAGACTAGTCTGGCGACCCTGTCGTAGAAAAGCTACTGCTTGAGGCGGGACTAATGTGGGACAACCGAAGCGCATAGCAGCCAATGAGAACATAGCGGATGTGACGACAGAAATAGCCACAAGAAAGTTGTAGTCATTTGGACATTAACAATGGCGCTCCTGCCACACGGAGTTCAGTACATGACTTCTGTCGTTTATGTCAGAAAAACTACAAGCATACCGGAGCATTACGTGAAGTGGTTGCTTGGTGGTCGGTAGGCTCCATATCGCTGCGTCACTTCCTTTGAAAGTGAGCAATGGAGTGTTGCCAGACCCTCTTCTGTAAAGAAGCGGAGTCTGGTTGGCGAGACTAGGTGGGAGGGGTCGATGGCACAGATTGTCCACACTGCCCCACGTCCAGGGCAGTATGGAGTGAATGAAAAATGACGACAGTGCAGCGCTTTGAGAAGCTTGTCAACCCAGGCTTGTTATTGCGATGGAAATCACTTCTGTCGTAAATGTACACATTATCAGTTGCAATAAACAAAAAACACAATGAAACACAATTTACTCCCATAAATGTGTTACAAAGTGTTTCAAAAACAGCAGCAGATTGTGTCTGAGAGGGAGAGAGTCCAGCGGCATTACAGTTTATGCTGGTGTCCCTGGGCAGTGTGGCTTTACACAATAAAGTGATATTAAACAAATCGCAATGAAATCAAAATTGCAATTTAAACGGGCGCAGTTTGCAAATGGAAAATGTTGCAGTTGTTGTTGATCAGGGGTCTCAAACTTTTCACATACAGTACCACCTCATACACTGTTTGAGCTTACAAGTTCCACCTGACCGAGATCGAGATCAAATCAGGACTGAACCAAGTCTAAAAAGGGTCTAAATTAGACGTATCACAACAAATCAATCTGTCTCAGTTTCGAGTTATATATCAAAGTTGTTACAATGGGATTCTTGTATCAGTCTTTGTTCAGGTGGAAATGAACCTCTGACCAACCCAAAAAGGTTCCTGAGAGTGTAGCTGATTTACTTGTCTCTGTTTTTGTTGAACAAACTGCCGGAAGAACTTAAGTCATGTGAATGTTTTGGTTTTGGGCCAGTTTAGTCTCGAAATATGTACGTAGCTTTCACCAGGAAACAAAGAAATAATGTCTCAACCATCATTTCACGGAACTACAGTGCACTTTACTTTTTAGATTTCATTTACTTTCTCAAAATACTTAGTCCTCAGAGTCAAGGGACCACGTCTACCCTTAAACTGTCACCTATCAAATGTGTCTCTTGCAAGTCTCGTAAATAACTCATATTTCCATTGTCTTCCCCTTTGAGCAAGGATTCATTGGTTTATCGATCTTTCTTGGAAAATATGAACTCTACACTGTTGAAAAATAGTGGAATATTTGACAAGCTCGACACCTAAATGACGGCTAATGCTTTGGGTCTTTTCTGCCGAGGCCTGAGCCAAAACAAAACCAGCTGATGGACGATAGCGCACGTCTACGCGATGTCACCGTAACATTCTTTGCATTCCCTTCACTGATACGGATCAGCTGTCTATTGCACTCACTTACATTCCTCACAGATTAAAACTAGTCTTCTGCCACGTGAGGAGTATATCTGAAAGTCTTGTCATGGGCGTCAATCGAACATGAGACAGGATTAGCAAAACACGGCAAAAGTATTTTAGGAACGTGTTCACCGTGTCTGCACTGGACAAACGCTTCCCTCTTTTGTTTTCTTAACCTCTTACTCCCCGCCTTAAAGGGACTATATGGAGTTTAAAAATTTAAAAATTATGTATTTTCCTGAGGGATATTTCAGGATTTTTGACATAGGGCCTCATTTCCTAGTTATAGAGTGTTGCTGGTACCTGGAGATATTTTTTTTGTTATTCATGCAGTTCTTATGTTTGAAGAGTTTCGTGGCGCTAGGCCAATGCAAGGCTAGCGCATTTCTATGGTATCAGCTAGCCTGCATTAAAAACAGTCTGACCCGCTCCACAGTGCACCTGAGGCAAATCACTTATAACGCCAGACTAACAATATAGATGTCTGTGTCGATAGAGTAATTTTAACCATTTTGCATTTAAAAGAACTTATATTTGAGCAGCATCTGCTTCATGTCATTGGCGGAGTGATCGGCGGAGTGATCTGCTAGAAAATAGTCCCTCAAAATGCGATCATTCATGTGATGCAAGGTCAGTTATATTCCAAAAATGATTCTATGGACACAGACATTTATATGGTTAGTCTGGTGTTATAAGTGATTTGCCTCAGGTGCACTGTGGAGTGCGTAAGACTGTTTTTAATGCAGGCTAGCTGATACCATAAAAATGCACTAGCCTTGCATTAGCCTAGCGCCACGAAACTCTTCAAACATAAGAACTGCAACCAAAAAAATATCTTCGGGTATCAGCAACACTCTGGATAACTAGGAAATGAGGCCCTATGTCAAAAATCCTGAAATATCCCCTTTAATATAGAAGGTGCAGTTACACGTATGACCTGAGGTGGCAGTAGTGAGCATAAAATAGCGAACTCACATCTAGTCTCTTTAACGACCGCAATTTTCTCCAGTTCCGTGTTACCCAAATCGAAAAGCTTCTTGACTGGAGCTTACTGCCTATAGGCCAGAGTAACACCTCATTTGAAAGCGAAGACGTCCAAAACGTATCTAAGCTTCTTCCTTATTACGATTGTCATGATTTTTTGTCCTATTTAGTTGAGTTTTGTCATGTTTTTTGGGGGCTTTTTTTGACATGTTTTGGTTGCATTTTTGTGGCTTGATCAGTTACATTACGCAAACAACGCTACAAAACAAATTGAAAACCTGACACAAATGCGACAATAATGCTACAGGAAAGCAACAAAAATGTGATAAAAATAGACACACAAAAAAGTCACAAAAAAGCTATGGAAATGTGATGGGGAAAAAAAAAAAAAAAAATGTGATAACAAATATAAGGAAAAAGCATAGAAGAGTTTTGTAGGTCTTAGCTTCCAAATGAGGTGTTCCCCTGGCCTATAGGCTGTAAGCTCCAGTCGAGAAGCTTTTAGATTTGGGTACAACTGGAGAAAATGTGCTCGGTTAAGGCGGGGGTTTAGGGGTTAACGTTCTACATTTGGGGCCTACAAAATTCTTCTTCTGAAACACTGAAGAGTCACCAAGAGCCCCCCACACCTGCAGCAAACGAAAAAGGGGAAAACGAGGAGGTATCCAGGCAAGACTCACAGCTAAGCCACACAGCTAAGTCCCTACTATTGTTCTGTCTAATGTTCGTTCACTGGGGAATAAGACGGGTTATATTCGTCTCGCTCTTCCCCAGTAGATGGTGGAAGCCTGTTGTGGATTGGAGGAACTGTGCATTGACAAATAAATCTGTTTATGTTTCAGATCATCAACCTTTAGGCCCGGTCCATACGAAGTCAAGTTGAGGACCAAACGCAAAGATCTTTTATCAATCCTGTGTATCGTCCATACACGCCCGGCGTTTTGGGGGTCTGAAAACAAACATTTTCAAAACCAGGTCCCAGAGTGGAAAGATCTCAAAACGCCGTTTACGTGGCGCTGTTGTTACGACGTCTCGGCAACTTTTACTAAAACAATGACAGCTCCAGAGTGGCGTCTGTTATCCACAATCTACTGACCTTATAATGAGTTTTTCTCATGGATCTATGATGGTTTTACTCTGCTCCTCTTTGCTCCACTGCAGTCAGCAAGCCACAGGTGATAAGTAGAAAAACACGGCCGAGTCAGTCTGTGTTTTTGACTGACAGTAAAAGTCACTAACAGGTTTTTCTGCTTTAGTCCCATTACGTTACTCACCTCCTCATCTCTTCTGTAGATCGTAAATCCTTGAATCAGTTTAATTTTCACTGTTTACATTCCACAGACGTTTACTGCACATGCGCCTACATCTTATTCTGTTATCTGTGTTAGTGTGAGATGGTGCCAGCTAGTGTTTTTAATTTGGTTTCACTTGCATGTTTTTTATCGCATGGTTTTATTGATTTTATAACTGGTTACCATCCATCACATGACTATGTTGCCCAACCCCCGGGCAGAGCACAATCAATGCACCTGTGCTATGGCAGGGAGAGGGTAAAAGGCGGAAGCGGGTTGGCACAAGGGAGAGACCAACAGCAGGGACGCGGCGGGCAGTGGGGGCCGAAAGGCGAAGGCCGCCCCGGGCCGACAGAAGAGTGACAGAGGAGAGACACGGACACAGGGACGCTGTGGACGAGGAGCAGGCACAATCTGGACGGGCTGCGGGGGGCGCTATGGCCAAGGTGCACGTTAAGGACGTGAAGGACGAGCACCACGCAACAGGAACGGGAACTACGCCACGGGCCGCATCCCCGCGAAGGACGGGCTGTTGTAGGCTATGCTGGAGGACGGGCAGTGTTGGTGGGCGCAGCGCAGGATGGGCGGACGGGACCGGGGACGACTACGGACGACGGCCACTCGGACTGACGCAGCGGGATGGAGCCACATAGCTCTCCACGCACATGTCCCGAGGATGGCCCCGTGACCTCCACGTAGGATACCTATAGGACCAACTGAAAGCACCTTATAGCACACCCTCCCTAGTTTTAGTCCGTTTTTAACCCCTATGTTTTAATCCTCCTTTTAATGTATGTTTTAATCGTGCTTTTAACCAACTACATTAAATTGTATTTTATGTTCTTAAACTGGTTTTATCATTGGCTACACCACACCACAGATTCTCCAGAAAGTCAAACCTGTGACATTAGCGTCACAGCGCCTCACTCAGGCCTGGAAGATGAATTGTGCCGTTTTCACAGACCTGAGTCGACCCATGTGGACTCACACATTTACTAAACTGGCTTCGTGCTTACAAAGAAAGTTTCTGAAAATAAAAGCGTTTTGTTTTTGTGTGGATATATCCTTAGATCTGAAAAAATATATACATATATATATAGTTGATTTGACATGAATCTAAATGTTATACCTCGACTGTTTTGACAGACTTACAAGCATTCTGTCCAGCACAATGGATTGTATTCCTTATTATATAAATAGACCTTCACAGATTTGTCTTTTTTTTTTTTTGTCGGGAAAGATGGAGCATACTTTATCCGTGCAACTAAATGCTAAGTACTATTTCGCTTTTGATCTTTCAACTTCCCACCCAGACCATACACAATCGCTTTAGCAGCAACTTTTCGCCGCTATATCCATACTTTTGAACGTTGGGGCGGTTAAGGCTACGGGCCTGTATGGGGGAGAGAAAAAAAAAAGGGAAAAAAAAGGCGATTCATCTTCCAGTTAGCTTTGAGGCAGGAATGGTGTGGAGAGGCGAGCTTCACCTGGGGCCTGTTCGTGAGCCAGATTACTGCACGCTCCTCTCCCTCTCCTCTCACGCTGTCGGACGGAAGAGCTGGCTGCACACGAAAGTAAACACCAAAGCTTTGAGGAGAGTTATTTGGATAGCTTTAGTCCCATATGCAATCCACCCCCGGGCCCTGGCTCCCATTGTACCATGTAATTAAAATCAGGACTGTTAGGTACTGCGCGGTGTCATTCCGGGACAGGCGCGGAATCATATCCTGAGAGACGCTGAAGTGGCCCTCCAAAAGTTTGTCTTTCGCCCGCAGCATGCCTGGAAAGATAATCAGCCAATCCGAGTGGGACTTCCAAACGTCCACACTCAGTTCACAGTGTTTAAAGAGGGCGGGATTCAGTGGCGGCTGGTCCGTTATGTCCGGTAGGGCGCCGCCCCTCCTGTCAATCTGTAAAGCAAAGGATATTGATGAGCTAATTCAGTAACATTAATGGAATATTATTGCTTATAAATTGTATAAATGTTGGCTCTAAGCTAGCCTGGCTTTAGCCATCTGTAAACTCCGGTCAGTTATAATTGGGCTTGATCTCAGTGGCTGCGTTACATCGGTTGACTTTCGACCTACCATTCAGCGAGCGGGGGAGGCGGGGCTTGTAGGTGACGTCAAGCATTTGCGCCGATTTGCGGGTTGTAGTTTGGCAATGGCGGCGGATACGAAAGTAAAGGAAGCTCTTCAATCCGTCCTGGCTCGGCTAACACATATCCAGAAATTCAAATTGAAGCCTTTGAATGTGCAAGGAATGTCCCCAAGAGTTATCATGGCTCGTTTCACTCACTCGGGTGCATCACATACGTCACAACCCAAATGGAGTTTTCTAATGTTGCTGATTACACCGGGAAGGAAAAATAAATAATTTGAGACATGTGAGGAGATTCGTGTTGTTGCCTGAGAGGAGGTGAAAGGAAAACTAATGGACTTTCTTTAGCTACTGCTTGTTTATTTTAAACTTTGGGACAACCCTCGCTGGTTTGGACAGACAGTTATGTCCAAGGATATGGACATTTGTAGGGCTGCCAACTTTGGTTGTTTAGTTGAACAATTGGTCGATGCCGTCATGGTCGACAGGTTGTCGAAGACATTTACAGTAGCTGCCTTGCCTTGTAATGAGCAGTAGGCAGCCATTTACAGATGTCGAGTCAGGCTAATGTTCAAAATCACCCAGCTGGAGGAGGAACCTATTGTGCATGTGTTGGGGTGATCGGGGAAACCAGAGGCAGAGTTTGTACAGATTTTCTCTTGAGGTTCTCAAGACTTTTGCATTACTTCCATATCCCCAATGCCACCATTTTGTTAGCCACATTTATTATTAAGCTTACATATTTATCAGCGCTACATTTCCAGTTTGGGCCTGCTTTAGTCGAGACCAGAATACTAGAGAAAGGATGACTACTGAGGTGCCTCGTGACAAATACAGCTGTGCATTTTTATCAACACAACTATCCATCCATCCATCCAACTTTATTCATAATGCACTTTAAAAACAACATAGTTGACCAAAGTGCAGAACACAACAGCAAAAGGTCACAGTAAAATTAAGAGCACATAGGTAAAAGAATACAAGGAATACAGGCAAAAAAGATAAAAATACAAAAGATTCTTAACTCAATTAAAAGCTACAGTGAACAGATATGTTTTAAGAGTCGACTTAAAAACAGAAAGTGACTCGGCCTGTCTAAGGTGCGAGGGCAGTGCATTCCACAATGACGGGCCTGCAACTGAACAGGCACGATCGCCTCTCAGTTTCCTTTGAGACCTTGGGACGACTAACAAAAAAACAAACTACAGCCTAATTCTCTTTATCCTCCTGCGGGTTTAGTTAAACTCAGATTAGACGAGTTTGGTTTGCTCGTCTAATCTCTGTGTAGTCTGGTGTGGCCTGAACCACGCGCTGTACCTGGTATAGTCCCGACTCCCGTTGTTACTTTATTGCCAAAGAACATGCAAGTTTAAAGCAACTCATGATCTAACGTAGCCAATTTAAACACTTACATGCAAGAGCGCATGTAAGTCACAAGATCCTTCATTCTTTACTCATCTGAGGAAAATCCATCGCCAAATTCATGAATAAAAATGTGTCCCTTGATTCCTGATTTACTTTTGATTTAACCTTTTTTTTTTTCTATTATACTTTAGGATTCTGAAATACATTTATTTTACCATGATTTAGCAAATTCCCAAACTTTTTCACAGCCTGGAAATGTGATTTTAAAATCCCACGACAATTTTTTTAGGATTTCCACGACTGCACGAACCCTGAGAGGAAACCCATCCCGACACGAAACACAAAACATGCAAACTCCACATATTGTAACTTCTTTCAAAATGCCCGGCATGCACTCTTTCCAAGTGTTACACCCCTGCAATATTCGCTCTGCAGAAGTAAACTGATGAAACAGGACCGGATCATATAAGCTGTGTCGAAACGCGGTGAAGTCGACACAATTCCCACCACTTTGATTGTTGCAGATGGCATTAGTAATAACCTAGCAAGGCAGTGTTTTTATTGTGTTTTCTTTCATGCAATTTGGCACCAAGACAATAAGGGATTCTGTAATATTAAGCCGGCCTGAAATAGAAATGTGTTTAGTTGCAGGGGTGTGATCGAGAATGAGAATATAAATCAGAAAGCATAGCATATAATGGGATCTTCATCTTTTGTATTAAAAAGAATGTGCGTTTGCCTGGATTATTTCATCAGTGAACTGTGGCGCGCAAGCCGATATGATGACTCACAGTGGAGTAATTGTGTTTCAGCTCGAGCGCAGTCACTCCAGCCCATATATCTATCTTATTACCGCCGTGCATTGAACAACCAGGGCTATGCAAGAATCGGATGAAGGAAGAAGGTGTGGGGAGCTTTTTTCTCACCTGTTGATGAGGACACGTACATTTTTGAGTTCGGCATTTAGGGATGCACCGATACCACTTTTTCTAAAACCGATACGAGTACTTTGATTGAAGTACTTGCCGATGCCGAATACCGATACGAGTACAAGGCATTTTCTTCAACATTCTTACTTTTTTCACATCAGATTGGTTTGTAATTAGTTCATTTACTCATTTTCATTTCCTTAAGTAAAGTAGGCAACGCATTTAAGAGCAGTTATATTAGAATTGCGCTGATGCCATTTATTTATTTATTTTATTTTCATTCAATATCATTTTTTATTTTTATTGCACTGTCCATCATAGACAGAAAAGCCCATGTCCAAAACTCCCCAATGCCTGTGCTTTATTCATTTATGTATTTTTATTTAACAATAGTATTGAGATGGTTACTGGTAAATGGTCTCTTTTCGTCTATACTTCAGCTCCGTATGGATTTTCTCGTGTGTTTGTAGCCACTTAGCGAGTAGCTACAGCGTTTTCATTGTTCTGCTGCAGCTCATTTTCGCTCATTATGGACATGCAGTATCTCTTTAATTTGGATCTTCTGAGGACTTTTTAGTCACTGGGTTAGTTTATCAGATGAATAAACCCCTGGGCATAAAATGGCGTCAGAATGGCCAAAACTGCTAGCCGAGAGTTAGCAACATTAGCCTGTATGTTGTAAACACTGCAGACGCTGCAGCACTATCCAGCACAGACTCTGATTTAGAGAGCGCAGTCTGTAATAAAGTCAGCTCTATGTGGAATATTGTATTTCCACTAAACAATTCTCCAGTTTGTTGCTATTTTCGCTCCTCAGCTGAGAGGTGCGCCTCGTAGGTGCGCTGGCCGCACGTCAAATGGTGTCGGTTTCTGGCATCTCACCTCATGAATGAGTACGAGTATGAGTACAAGCATGTGGTATCGGCCCGATACCCGATACTGGTATCGGTGCATCCCTATCGGCATTAAGCCTACCCCAAATCTAAAAGCTTCTTGACTGGAAAGCTCACAGCCCATAGGCCAGGGTAACGTCTCATTTGAAAGCTAAGACCTACAAAACTGATCTGAGCTTTTTCCTCGCTTTTGTTGTCACGCTTTTGTCATGTTTTTGTTGCAATTTCATGGTCACATTTTCATCACATCTTTGCGTTTTTGTCACGTCTTTGCGTTTTTGTTGTCACACTTTTGTTGTCATGTTTTCTTTGCACTATCATCACGGTTTTTGTGGGCATCGTCACGTTATTGTTGCATTTTGTCACATTGTTGTCACGTTTTTGTCATGTTTTCTTTGCATTATCATCACCTTTTTGTTGCTTTTCGTCACGTATTTGTTACGTTTCGTCACGTATTTCTTGCGTTTCGTCACGTATTTGTTACGTTTCGTCACATATTTCTTGCGTTTCGTCACATATTTCTTGCGTTTCGTCACGTATTTCTTGCGATTTGTCACGTATTTGTTACGTTTCGTCACGTATTTGTTACGTTTCGTCACATATTTCTTGCTTTTCGTCATCTATTTCTTGCGTTTCGTCACGTATTTTTGCGCTTCGTCACGTATTTCTTGCGTTTCGTCACATATTTCTTGCGTTTCGTCACGTATTTCTTGCGTTTCGTCACGTATTTGTTACGTTTCGTCACATATTTCTTGCGTTTCGTCACGTATTTCTTGCGTTTCGTCACGTATTTCTTGCGATTTGTCACGTATTTCTTGCGTTTCGTCACGTATTTGTTACGTTTCGTCACGTATTTGTTACGTTTTGTCACGTATTTCTTGCGTTGCGTCACGTATTTGTTGCGTTTCGTCATGTTTTTGTTTTCTCGCTTTTGTCCCATTTTTGTTGTGTTTTCCATTTGTCCTTATTGGGTTTTCATCTCGTTATTGTTGCCTTTTTTCTTTTACATGTTTCGGTCACATCATCACAGTTATACTACACTAAAAAACGAAATGTGGTCAAAACTGAAAAAAAATGCATTGAATACGTGACAAAAGTACCACAAAAACGCCACACAAACAACTAAAACTTGACGAAAAATAGGAAAAAGCTTTGATACGTTTTTTAGGTCTTCGCTTACAAATGAGGCTTTATCCTGGCCTTTAGGCTGTAAGCTCCAGTCAGTAAGCTTTTAGATGTGGGTAAAGCCGAAATGGAGAAAAAGAAAGGATAGGGGTTATGAGGTCAATCAAGTGTCTTACCTAAAAAATCTTGTCCTAATGCCTGTCCCATCCACCAATACCGATTTATCTGGTTAAAGAAAAAAAGGACAAGCCAAAATAAGCCTTCTCAGTAAATGTCCCCTCTTGGGTATGTTGAATCACTGACCTCTCGATGTAACAGTAACTGGTACACCCACTTGGGGACACTCGCCCTGGGAGAGTGTGATGTCTTAATAGAGTGAGGTGAAATGTCCGTGGCCTAATTATCCTAATACCTCTTTTACTCACGGAGATAATTAGATTTTATTTAAAAATCACTTTGCAGGTGATGTCGTTATCTGCCAGGAAACACTGACCCAGCTCCCTCCTCCTGCGCCTCCCCTCTCCTATTGAGGAGTCTCATTGTCCCCAAAGGCACAGCTGCGCTGCTCTCTGCTGTACAGCGTGCTTTATGTAGCACACATTGTATCGGTATCAAGTGCTACTCAATGACAATCCGGAAAATGAATGTATTAATACATTTTACAGTGAGAAGATACAGGGTTCGAAGGCTTCTTTCCGTGAGCAAAAAGCCTGGTTCCTCTAACCAAACATTTGCACAAAAGGTTAAAACCATGTACATAGTTCGGACCAAACATGCCCATGAACTGGACACGGGTCAAATGCGAACATCCCAATGAGGACAATCAATTTATTGGTAGCTGAAGATAAACTACTAGAATTACTGCTAACTTTGACATGTGTAGCTAGATAGTGACGAAAGGAAAGGTCTATCTTTTTTAAAATTTTGAATTTGGATGCAAAAAATGGAATGGAAAAGGGACAGAAAAAGTTTAAGCAATGCATTTTTTTCCCTTTTTTTTTTAACCAAATGACTTGGTAAGAACCATACTAATTGAAACATGGGTTTGTCAGGTACATCTTGTAACAAGGATGGCAATGTGCTTTACACATTTATGCATTTGCACAATATGTTCTTTTAGCTGCCCCCTACTCCTAATGGAGACTGGATGTTGTTTTTCATGAGCCAGGTCCATGATGGGTCGTCTTGTTATTAGCACAATACAACCAGCATATTGTGTTTTTCTGTTCTGGTTAGTAAATTTCATAACACTTCTCAGCTGTTATATGCTTAGTCTGCTAGAGGAAAATGGGTGCATCTGAAATGATGATTTGCCTTTCTCAGTAATGGATTCCTTAAATCACTCGGGCTCTGTCCCAACTTGGCACAAGTGTCTGAAGAATGAAGCTCAAAAGCCAGACTGTTTTCCATTCTCAAGCATATGACACACAGCGAGGAAGGCAATGAGTTTCAAGTCAATCTTAATTTTTGGAAATGACTACCACTGCTTCTGCTATCAATAAATATATAAGAATATTGGCAATTTCGCTGTTGCACTTGATGTTGGCTTCCATCTTTTCTTATTTAAGTGAGTTAAGCTGTCTTTGCTTGGATGAGCTTACCACATTGACAATGAGCAAGCAATAAGAAGGGTTCAGGTTTTAGTTCAACAGCAGATACTTGCAGTGTTTGGGGTAACCAATTACAAAAGTAAGTTTCAAAAATTTAACTAAGGAATTACAATTCAAGCACATTGAAATGGTTTGCATTGAAATGCCAAACTCCCCCTGAATAAAATGCAGCACCAGATCAAGTGGGACACTAGAGTAGAAGTTCTACAGTTACGTTAGAGGTTAGATCAGGCCCAAAAAATCAAGCCCGATCCGACCCAAGCCCGTGGGCATAAAGCCCGACCCGACCCAGCCCGAGCAATTAACTTGAATTGTTTGCCCGAACACGAAACAAATTCGACGTGAATAATTTAGCTATTTAAGGCTCGAATAGGAGCATCTGCACAGTCAATCAGCAACAGCACTGTGTTTGAGACGTACGCAGCTACGCGCAGTCGCGCACGGCACACGTGCATGGCACACGTGCACGCAGCAGTAGCGCACATACCTGGGTAGGACAGAGATGTAGCTACGCAGCGCGGAGCAGGCTACATGCCCGAGCCACAGCTCAAAGTCTCTGTCTCCTCTTTGCCGTCTCTTTTCCACGTTTACAAAGCCTACTTTTTACGCAGTAACAGGAACCAAACTGCTTATTTATCCACTGTAAATGAAACACTGTGAGAAAGTGTGAATAGTCATGTTCTCTGCTGCTTAAACGTGACAATACAGCAAGCACGTACACCCGCCCCCGCAACACCTCCCTCCCAGACTCCTCTAGTTTATATTGCGTATAACCACATTTTGTATCCAATAGGCTAAGCCCATAGCATAGATTTTTATTAGAGAGCCCGGGGCGGGCTCGGGCCTAAAATCTAACCTCTAAGTTGCGTGTAGCTAACGTTGTCAAAACAAATGACGACGACAATAGGGATGGCGATGGAAAAGGAAATATTTCCGTTACTATTTTTAGTTTATATTTTGTCAAAAGTAACTCAAAAGTAACTCAAAGTAGTGTAACTCATTTTTGAAACGGTCACATATAATACAGCATTAAATATTTAAAACTGTATATACAATAAATTACAACTTCAAACTAACTTGCCCAACAATGGATTCTTGTCTGTTGCACAAGGATCAATTCTTGTTATGGTACTGTTTTGACGTATTTTGGTACAGACACGCTCATCAACCGGATGGTTCTATTGTGGCACTTTTTTTTTGAAGGGGATCGCTGAGTGTTTCCATGTTGTACGCTACTAGAACTTAGGCATTCAGTGTTATTGTTTATTTTGCGATGACTGTATATACAGTCAGCTCCATAAATATTGGGACATCAACTCAATTATTATCTTGTTGCTTCTATAAACCACAGCAATCGATTTCAAATGAAACAACTAAGATGCGCCTAAACTGCGGGCTTTCAGCGGTAATTTGAGAGTATTTACATCCAAATCAGAAGAACGGTGTGGGAATTACAACTGTTTGTATGTGAGCCTCCCACCTTTTGAGGGACCAAAAGTAATGGGACAAGTGGCTGCTCAGCTGTTCCATGGCCAGGTATCTGCTTTTCCCTCATTATTCCATTTATAAGGAACAGGTGAGACGTCCAGAGCTCATTTCAAGTGTGATATTTGCATTTTGCATACTGACGCTGGTTAATTCTCAATATCAATGGCTTGCTTCATTGATAGCAATAATGGCTTGCTATCAATGAAGCAAGCCATTATTCCATTCTTTAAAAAAAAAAAATATTAGAGAGATAGCAAACATATTAGGAATGGCTCAATCAACAGTTTGGAACATTATTAAAACGAAAGAACACACCAGTGAGCTGAAAAACACCAAAAGACCCAGAAGACCACGGATGATGAATGTGGTGGATGACCAAAGCACAATTTCCCTGGTGAAGAAAACCCCTTCACAACAGTAGGTCAGATCAAAAACACTCTGCGGGTGTATGTGTGCCAACGTCAACAATGAAGAGAAGACTTCACCAGAGAGAATACAGACGACTAACCACAAGGTGTAAACCACTGGAGAGCCTCAAAAACAGGAAGCTGATTAGTTTGCCAAAAAAACATCTAAAAAGGCCTTTACAGTTCTGAAACAACATCCTCGGACAGATGAGACAAAGATCAATTTGTCTCAGAGTGATGGAAAGAGAAAAATATGGCAAAAGCAAGGAACTTCTGTGCAATGTGTTGCAGTCGGTGCCTGCAGCGTTCTGTAGCACCGGGGTACCACACGGTGATGGAGGAGGTGAGGATGGACTCGATGATGGCCGTGTAGAACCACACCAGCATCTTGGTCCTCTGCTGGGCTTTCTTGATGAGGGAGCTGATGGTTGGCTCCCATTTGAGGTCCTGGGTGACGGTGGTGCCCAGGAAACGGAAGGAGTCCACAGTGGAGATCGGGTGGGTCTGTGGGGCGAGGGGAAACGGAGCTGTGTCTTTCCTGAAGTCCATGATCATCTCCACTGTCTACTGGGCGTTCAGCTCCAGGTGGTTGTGGCTGCACCAGGATGCCAGGCAGTCCACCTCCCTCCTGTAGGCGGACTCATCACCGTCCGAGATGAGTCCGATGAAGGTGGTGTCGTCCCTTGATCAGATTTACAGACTGTTGACTGGTGGTGTAGCAGTTTGTGTACAGGGAGAAGAGTCAGAGGGACAGCTCTGAGAAGTTCCATAAAGTGACCTCCACATCCTCCGCCATGATTGTTTGTGGTCCACACGTGCAGTCGAGTAAATGCTCCGGTGAAAGCCCTCAGAGCAGCTTCTTGCTGTGGCTTTAAGGACAAGTCCAGCTTGTTTAAAACCAAAGAAAGGGCACTCGTAAAAGATCGTTGTGTTGCGGCTGCCATCGTCGCTGTTTTGGTTTTGGCCCGGAGGATCCTAGTGCGGAAGATAACGCACAATTAGCTCCTGCCTCCCCTGCTATGATTGGCTCGTCTTGGTTTTGCTGGAGTCAGCGAGAATAAAATCGCACAATTCCAGACTGTATCCCCATGTATCTCTTAGCATGGAGGATCAGTCTGGCTCGTGCTACCTTTCACCAGCCGCCACTGAAAACAACAGACCAAGGCGGAGACAAGCTGACTGGACCAAACACCATGAGCGTAACACCTTGAGTCACTTTTCTCTTGCTAGTTCATGTGCGCCTTAGATTGGGGACACACAGTAAAGTGACCAAATGAGAATTATGTCGCCGTGACCTACTATGTATCGGGTCAATTTATGTGTTTGCACACACACAGCGGCACGCAGGCTCCTTGTGTGTATGGGCGGATCGACTAAAGACAACCTTTCCCCCAAATCTCACTTACTTCAAGCACAGAACTCAACCGAGCCATGACGATCCATGCTCTCCGTTTGTTTTGTTTCAGTGCGGGACATGTAGGTTATTGCACCGCCTCATCACTATGCGCCAAACGTGTATCCCTCTTGTGTCGTTATTACACCGGGCTGTACGTTTAACGCGGCCCTGTCTATTTTTGTTTTCACTTGGCGTCTATCAGGCCTAAGCTGACACGTGACACCCACAGTTAAACGGGCAAAGGGCTCTAAACCAGTTACGCAATTAGTAATGGTTAACCGGTTAATCAGTTAACCATGAACATCCCTACTACTGTATATGGCACCTCTCATAGTAGTACATGAGGTTGGGTCTCATATACTACTGTATATAACAAGAGCCTCATGAACTCCTTTTAAGCCACACACAATATAAGGTCTTAGCACAAATATTGACTTGTCCGTTCAAGCTACTTTTGTTATTTCTGAGTAAAAGTAGACGATATTAGGTCTAGTTGAACAAATACCACCATTGACTTATGGTGGGGCACTCTGCAGATTTAAAGGTATAGGAAATACTGCCTCAGTATGCTTCCACTGTGGGGTTACAGCATCCAATGGCCTTAGACATGCTCCTGCCTTCTGCACTTATTTTGAGATCCAAATAAACCTCATTGATATAAAAAAGAACAAAATCTAAGATATTGTTGAGTGACTGGAGGATTGTGCATACCCCATCAAGAAAAACAAAAACAAATGGCAACATCTTTCTGCTCGCTACAGCACGTGGGTCTATATTACAGCACTATATGACAGCGAGAAATCCTTCAACGATCACTTCAACGTGCAAACCCACAGCTTTGCCGCGTCCCCATTTGGAGCGCCATTTCCAGCGACAAATCTATCACAACAGGTCCACTTAGACGGCCCCATTTCATTTTCGGCAATTTCGTCAACACCGCTCGAAAACACAGCCGCAAGGAATCCATCTTTTGCAAACAATGCGCCGAAGTGAAGTGAGTGCTCAACTGGAACATACCAGGTCGTTCCGCTGTAAATTCATCTGCGATGATGCGCACAATGCAGGATGGAGAATTGGAAATAAAATAGACATGTTTTCTTCTTTGTTCAGCTGGACAATGGTGTTTGCTGAACCACCCGACTGTGTCAAGAACATCTTCATGGAATAGATTTGGAGCCCACGTTTTCCTGTATGTGCCAGAGAACAACCACCCTGCATTGTTTGCAAAGCTACAGACAGACACACTTAGCGTAACTTTACATGTTGAATCAAACGTGCTTCAGAAAGAAGCTTTTTCAAGGTTTGTCATCTTTGCTTAGGCAGCAGAGTTCATTAATTTGATAGTAGCTATGAAAATAACTGCTAGTTTGTGTTGTATATGTATAGTTTACAGCAAACTAATGAGTTTTGAGTTGAATTTGTTCAAATATTTACTTTGTTAGGTCTCACTCTATCAGTCATCGATAGCAGACAATGAGGAGGAATATTTCATTACCCGATTCCCATTTCTGTCATTTTTGCAGTTTGAGTTAAATTTTGAAACCATAGGCAAATATCGTGATGATATTGTTAATTGCAATTATTTTGGCCAAGATAATCGTGACCTGCAACTTCATCATCGTCCCATCCCTAATCGCAAATAAAAGTTAGAACACAACATGGCATGCACGGGGCACGAACCCTGCCCGCCTGCATGAAAAATGGTTGAAAACAGATACAGACGGCGTCTTTGGAATTGCCCATATGGTCATGTTCGAAGCAATCAGAGAGGGAAAACACCACTACTCTAATATATGCTAAATTATGAATATGTTTTATATATATATATAATAATAAAGATAGAGACATGGAGCAAAGTATTTCAACAGCTCATAAATACTTAAAGGCGACCTTAAAGACCTTACGCGTGTGATGTCATAAAAAAAAATGAGTGGCTATATCTGCAATGTTTTTCTGGTGTTATTCTTCTGGTTTGTCCCTCAATTTGACGTCACATTTTATGTTATTTGTTGATTTGTCCATTCATTTGAGTTTCCATTTCTATTTAGATTTGATTGGATACTGAATCTGCATATGCTCTATTGATCCTGGAGCGTCCTACAGGCGCTATGCTAACCACCTAAGCATCCCCGGCAAATACATATTAAAGGGACTCTACAGAGTTTAAAAATGCTAAAACTAAGTATTTTCATCCCCCGACATGTTCCAGCAACGTCCTTCTGTGTGGAATGAGCCCAGACCTGTTCACCACAACTGCCTCTAAAATCCTGCACTGTTGCTCAAAAAGTTGTTAATTCGGCTCGGAATTGCACAAGCTTAATATAGAAGCTGCAGTTGCGCGTAAGACCTGATGTGGCAGTAGTGAGCATAAAATGACCAACTTGCATCTAGTCCCTTTAATATCAATAATTTTAACATTAAAAAGTTGTGTAGGGTGTTTTAACAAACGTCACAAATCTGGTTCAGACCCGGATGTGCCGCCATGCTGGAGATACAGCTCACGCCAATTAACAAGACGGATTATCAATTTTGGACAAAAAAGCAAGGTTTTGTGATGAACCCTCGAGATCAGACCCCAAAACTTTTCACACAGTTGACCAGGTGTACAACGAAAGACTGAATGCAAATAAAAACAAACTGAAGTTAAAAACGGAGGTCAGCTTGTTCAGTGGCGATCTGCAATGGTGAATCCATTTTCTCATAAATATTTGATATGCTCTTTATACAAAATTCACACAACACTCTTAGAAGTGTGTGTATTTTTGGGGGGTTATATTTCCCACCTCAAACTAGAGGTCATGTTGGAATTAACCTTGCTAATTGAAAATGTGATGTAAACTTTTTACACAGAGGCTTAACCCTGTTGATTAAATGTAAAATTCACGTACCAGCCACAAAATAAGCTGCGCAAAATCGGATGTTATCCAGATATTTTTACTTCCAAATTCTAATTGAGGCTCACAACCTATAATCGTCTCCTTAAATGATTGTTCTGTCTGCTCTTCCTTATTACGCACTTCTCTGGGTTAACATAACACCGCAAAGCAGTTTCTCTGTCTCATCTATTGTGAATCCGAGAACGCGACACTAGTTGATCATTTTGCTGTTTCAAACTTCAACTTAAAGGAATAGGCCACCGGTTTTACATACTGAGAAATTTTCTAACCTAACTTTAGTCGAGTTAATATATACCCGTCTTGTCAGAAAGTCTTGTATATTTCCTGATGTTTATTCTGAAACTGCCCGTAGTTTACGTCATTTCCTTTCTGAGCCCATCCCATCCTCATTCCCGACTCTGCGCTCGATGGGATGGTGCCTCGTGTGCGTAACTAATCAAAAGTAAGTGTTGTCCTGCCCTAACCTGTACATACGGCTATCAAACCTGTTGAAGTATTGTTTGCATTCACCTGTGTACCTGTTCAGTGTCTTACGTGCATGTTTTTGCCCCTTCGTGGGTATTTCTGTAGTGCGTAGTTTAGCTCTCTTTGAGCCATGCGCCCCTCACGTGAAGGCCGCATGGGGTGCAGTTGCGCCCGCTTCCACTAGAGGGAGGCAGAGACCACCGTATCCATTAAGAACCTACTTTGCCTCATTAGCCCCTGTACATTCGTTGTTTATAGTGTTTTTGGGCTATTTGACTAGATTAGCATAATTTTAGTATTCTAATTAGATGTTTCACATTGGTTTGAATATTGTTTGATACCTTTGTACATTGTAATTAATATTATTTTATTCTTTGTTTCTTTTATAGACCACACACACACATATGCACACCCATCTACATCCATAAATATTTGTACCCAACTTCATAATAAAGTTCTGCTGCTATAACTTCTCCGCGCCCATCTCTCTGACCGGAGCCCTGTCAAAAGGAAACTGTCGGACCACTACAATTCCCCTCAGAGTGTCCCACTCTATCACATGGTCCTTCGAGCCGGATTCGACAGCTTTCTGGAGACAATATGGAGCCAGGACAACCATCTGCAGATCCAGCAGTGCGTCCTCGATCCCAGCGGGAGACACAGTTACCAGCATCCCTTGCAGACTTTGAAGTTGGGTACACACCGAGAGTCACAATACCTCCTACCACCGAAGCTGAGGAACTCGGAGCAGCAGCCCCAGCTCACAACATCCCAGTCCCTGATCCGCTTTCACTGCTGTCTGTGAGAGCAGAGTCATGTCGTTCCCTGGCATCTCATCGTAGCAGACCGAGATCTCAATGCAGCGCTGGCTCATCAACCAATAGATCTGCTGCAGAAGGGCTATCCGAGATACAGAGTGCCATGTTGGAGGAAAAAGTCAAACGCATGGAGCTAGCTGAAGTGCATCGGCAGATTATGGAGCAGACGCTAGTGGACGAGCAGTGCACTCTTCTTGACAAAGAAGCTAAAGACGCCCTCCATGAGAAGGAGGAACTTATCAGAGAACAAGAACGGCAGAGACGTCGACTTGATGAGAAAGCAGAGATGGCGCACAAGAGTAAGGAGGCTATCACCAGGCATCAGATGTTGCAACGGCGACTGAAAGAGAAAGAGATGGAATTGGCGCAAGCAGCTCTTATCACGTCTTTCCTGGCGGAAGAAGAAATTAAGAGTTCACTTTCCCCCAAGCCCCTTAGTGAATATGATTACGACCCAAGGTCCTTATCCAGAGATCAACATCTTCTACTGCAATCACAAGGTGCGCCTGGACTGCTCCATTCTACTCCATCTACTCATGATCCGCCACCAGTCTCCAGTGCAGTCACTCGCCCATCTGTCTCGACAAGTCTCCCCTCAGTTCAAGTCCAGCCCGCTCCGCAAGTGAGTGCTCCTGCTACTACTGGTATGCTAGCCCAGACACTGCCTACCTACATGACCATGCCTCTTCCTCCTGCAATTCTCAACCCAGCTCCGCCAGCGGTGCCCAGACCAGTCGTGAGTGCCGTCACCTCACGTGCTCCAACACTGTCAGTAGCACAGTATATGGCCCCACGTAGCCTGCCACAGATGGTCTACAGCCAAGCCCAGGTCCAATATGTGCCTCCACCTGTTCCACCTCAACAGCCAGTGTTACCAGCTGCCAATACGCTGTCCTATCCTTACTCTGCCATGCCACCTTTGCCACAACAGGTGACAGCGCCTCCAGGTTACAGGGCAGCGCCAGGCACAGACCTCATGGAGCTCTTAGTTGCCACTTCCTATGGCCTTCCTAGACCCACTCTACCTCATTTCACCTCAGGTAAAGAGTCAGACTTTGCCCTACTCAAGATGGCTTTGGACAATCTGCTCGATACACATTCCCACCTCACAGAGCAGTTCAAATATCAAGTCCTCCTCGATCACCTGAAGTTGCCAAGCGCCTACAAGCTAGCCCAAGCCTACATGCACGATCCTAAACCCTACACTTCAGCCCTTCAGGCTCTCCAAGATAAATATGGGCAACCACGTCAGCTTGTGCAGAGCGAGCTGGGTACCATCTTGAATTCACCTCCCGTAAGATCTGGAGATCCTGAGGCATTTGACAACTTTGCCCTATCAGTACAGGGTCTAGTGGGCATGCTCCGCTCCCTTGAAGGTGAGAATGGCTACGAACTGCGATGCGGCTCCCACGTCGACAGGCTACTCAGCAAACTGCCCACCAACTATCGAGACGGGTTTGTGGAGTACAGCATAAACCGAGGCATCCTGAGGACCGGCACTGATCAGACCTACACACTTGAAGACTTCTCTGTTTGGCTTCAGTTAAAGTCACAAGCAAAGCGCATTTCATCCAAGACCAGCCTAAGCCAGTTAAGGGCCAGAGGAAACCCCAGGGTCCTTCATCCAACGTGTTCTACAACACAGAAAGCCAAGCTACAGTAACCTCTCCAGATCCTACTCGCAGCCCAAAGTCACCCAAAGCTAAACCCAGTGTGAAGCCTTACTGCCCGTACTGTGACACCCGAGAGCATTACCTCAGCTTGTGCCCCAAATTCAAAGTGCTCACTCCATCAGAGATTTCCACTTGGATTAAAGACAGAGGTTGTTGGAGATGTGGCAGGAACCATAAACCTGAGGCATGTACTCTCAAGAAGCCTTGCCAAGTGTGCAAGCAGCAACACCTGACTGTGCTCCACGAAGTGTGTCCGCAAGAGGCCAAGAAGGTGCTAATGGTCAGTGCTGCTCCCAACACCATCTATGTTGACCGCCCGAGTCGTCCGCAGAGAGTAATGCTGAAGCTAGTAAAGGTGCGCCTGTACAATGCCGAGCACTCCCTGGAAGGTTTTGCCATCCTGGATGACGGATCAGAGCGAACCCTCATCCTTCCCTCAGCAGTCCGGCATCTCCATTTAACCAAAGAGCCTGAAAGCTTGCCTTTGCGTACTGTCCGCCATGAGGTGATTCATCTACAAGGAGCTGCTGTCTCGTTCGACATCTCCCCAGCTCATGCTCCCAAACAAAGGTACAACATCTTACATGCTTTCACCGCTGATGAGCTGAGCCTTTCTGAGCATAGCTATCCTGTCAAGTCACTCATGCGCAGATACTCCCATCTGCAAGGTCTTCCTCTGCCGAAGGTTGACAAGGTCCAACCGCTTCTGCTCATAGGCTCTGACTTTCCACATCTGCTGCTTCCCAAACAACCGGTTCGAGCAGGTCCTCCTGGGAGTCCAGTAGCTGTACATACTGCTCTTGGTTGGACATTGCAAGGCCCAGCCAACCTCAACCTCACTGGTGAACACTCTCACTGTTATTTCACCATGTCTCCCAACACAGAGCTGCAGCGGCATGTTGAACGACTGTGGCAAGTCGACATAACTCCGTATGCCAACGTGAAGACTGCGACCCGCTCTAAGGAAGATCAGCAGGCCCTAGAGCTGCTGGAACAGCGCACAGTCAAAGAAGAAGTGGATGGAGTGACAAGGTATGCCACTCCACTACTTAGACGCAAAGCGAGCCCCACACTCTGGGCTCCAAAGCACACATTGCTCCCACAGCTACGGAGCACAGAACGCCGTCTAGCCAAAGACAGTGCTCTAGCTAACACCTACTGTCAAGAAATACAGAAGCTTGAACAGTTGGGCTACGCCAAACCTCTACCATCCGACACAGTAGACAGCTCCCCAGAATCCTGGTATCTGCCGCACCATGTTGTCCACCACAATGGAAAGGCTAGGATTGTCTACAACTGTTCCTACCAACACAACGGTCAAAGCCTCAACAGCCAACTGTTGCCCGGTCCGACCTTAGGCCCTACCCTCCTCGGTGTACTTCTTCGGTTCCGAGAACACAGTGTGGCTGTCAGTGGTGACATCAAAGCGATGTTTCATCAAGTTCGCCTGCTGCCAGATGACAAGCCCCTTCTCCGTTTTCTCTGGAGAGGTATGAAGAGGGAGGAGGAACCAACGGTGTACGAGTGGCAGGTTTTGCCGTTCGGAACAACATGCAGTCCCTGCTGCGCCACCTACGCCCTCCAGCGGCATGTGAAGGACAACAGCAACGGCCATGAGGACATCCTACACCTTGTGGAGACTGCCTTCTATGTCGACAACTGCTTGACCAGTGTCACGAACGCTGATGAAGCCAAAACCATCATCAACCGGATGCGCAAACTGCTATCAGCTGGAGGCTTCGACATCAGGCAGTGGGCCAGCAACACCTCCACAGTTGTTGAGCATCTTCCAGTGGAAGCGAAAGCAGCGAGCACCGAGTTGTGGCTCTCTCAGCCCCGCCAAGATCCAGAAGAGCCAGCCTTAGGCCTTCGCTGGAACTGCCTTACCGATCGCCTTGGGTACCGCCACAGACCCGTAGAGTATTCACAGCCAACTCTGAGGAATGTCTACAAGGTGATGGCAACACAATACGATCCCCTCGGATGCCTCATTCCATTCACCACCCGAGCGAAGATCTTGATTCAAGACCTGTGGGGAGTGGGAGTTGGCTGGGATGAACCGATCCGACCAGAACCTCTGCTGGATGTCTGGATCCAGTGGGAGAGTGAATTGGTCCATCTTCCACGAGTGGAAATCCCCCGATGCTATGTCCCATCTGTAGCAGACACTGGGGAACCCAGACGAGAGGCACACATCTTCTGCGATGCCTCTGAAAGAGCCTACGGGGCAGTCGCTTATCTCCGCACCGAAGACAATCAAGGTGAAGTTCACGTAGCATTTGTGATGGCCCGATCACGAGTGAGCCCCCGCAAACAACTCTCCATGCCACGCCTCGAACTGTGTGCGGCTTTAGCCGGAGCCCAGCTAGCTAAGGTCATTATGACAGAAATGTCACTCTCTCCCCAGCAAGTCACTCTCTGGACTGATTCGACGACAGTTTTGACGTGGCTCACGTCCGACTCGTGTCGCTACAAGGTCTTTGTGGGAACAAGAGTTTCAGAAATTCAAGACCTCACTGAAAGCTCGACCTGGCGGTACGTCAGCACCACTGATAATCCCGCCGATGACCTTACTCGCGGCAAATCCTTGCTCGAGCTCAGCCAACCGAACCGATGGATCCAAGGTCCACCATTCCTCCGACAACATCCAGACTCTTGGCCAGTGCTTCAGTTTACAGAAGCCCAAGAAGCAGACGAGGATGAACTTCGAAAGACAGTGTTCTGTGGAGCCACCACCTGCTCTCCAACCACGACACCCATGTCTGATATAGACAATTGGGACAGTCTTCTCAAGGCTACCCATGATAGCCTTCACGGGGCGGCCAATGACCAGAGCAGGCCCACCATGACAGCAGCTGACGTCCAAGCAGCAGAGCTACATGTCCTCAGACAGGCCCAGAGTGAGTCCTTCCCTGAAGAGGTGGAAACTCTTGCTGCTGGTAAGCCCATCTTAAAACAGAGCCACCTGATCATGCTTGCTCCAGAGTATGATGAAGCTGTTGGTCTGGTGAGAGTGGGAGGCAGACTACGCAGAGCAGAAGATCTTGACCCAGATGCGATACATCCCATCATCCTCGATCCCAAACATCATGTCACGAAGCTGCTCATTAAGAAATATGACAGTGAACTGCTACATCCTGGTCCCGAGCGAGTTTTCGCAGAGATGAGGAGAAGGTATTGGATCCTCCGAGGAAGAGAGTCCATCAAACGACATCAGCACGGCTGTGTTGAATGTCAGAAATGGCGCGCTTCTCCAGTGGTCCCTCAGATGGCAGATCTACCCCCCGCCAGACTCCGTTTATACAAACCACCTTTCTGGTCGACCGGAGTCGACTGCTTCGGCCCATACAACGTCAAGGTGGGACGGCGCACAGAGAAGCGGTGGGGTCTGATTTTCAAGTGCATGACGACAAGCTGTGTGCACCTCGACCTACTGGAGAGCATAGACACTGATGCTTTCCTGATGGCTCTCCGCCGCTTCATCGCCCGCCGCGGCAAGCCATTTGAGATCCTGTCCGACAGAGGAACCAACTTCCGAGGTGGAGCTGCAGAGCTGCAGGCCAGTTTTGCCGCTTTAGAACTTCCTCTTCAAGAACAGCTGGCCGGACAGAAGATTGAGTTCCGTTTCAATCCCCCTGGTTCTCCACACTTTGGGGGAACATGGGAACGAGAGATCAAGTCGATTAAGTCAGCTCTCCAAGTCATCCTCCAGGACCACACCGTCGCCGAACCTGTGCTGCAGACTGTGCTGATTGAAGTGGAGGGAATTCTCAACGCTAAACCACTTGGATACATCTCCGCCGACGCAGCTGATCCGGATCCCGTCACACCGAATCTACTGTTGATGGGACGCCGCGACGCATCACTCCCGCAGGCAGTCTACGCGGCCAGTGATCTTCTCAGCAGAAGAAGATGGCGCCACAGCCAGATCCTGGCAGACCATTTCTGGTCCAACTTCGTCCGTCGCCACCTCCCAGACCTGCAGAAGCGGTCGAAGTGGCACAAGGACACAGACAATCTGACTGCTGGCCAGGTGGTGATGGTGGTTGATTCGCAGCTACCCAGAGCCCAGTGGCCCATTGGGAGAGTGGTGAAGACCTGTCCCGGCTCGGATGGACGAGTCAGGGCAGCTGAAGTCAAGATCAAGGGACAGACCTACCTACGGCCAGTCGTGCGCCTTGTGAGGCTGCCAGCCTGGGAGGATGAAGACGACTCCAACTAAGTAGACTTTCCCTTTGAGTTCAAATTTATTGCTAAATTTGGGGGCGGCTATGTCAGAAAGTCTTGTATATTTCCTGATGTTTATTCTGAAACTGCCCGTAGTTTACGTCATTTCCTTTCTGAGCCCATCCCATCCTCATTCCCGACTCTGCGCTCGATGGGATGGTGCCTCGTGTGCGTAACTAATCAAAAGTAAGTGTTGTCCTGCCCTAACCTGTACATACGGCTATCAAACCTGTTGAAGTATTGTTTGCATTCACCTGTGTACCTGTTCAGTGTCTTACGTGCATGTTTTTGCCCCTTCGTGGGTATTTCTGTAGTGCGTAGTTTAGCTCTCTTTGAGCCATGCGCCCCTCACGTGAAGGCCGCATGGGGTGCAGTTGCGCCCGCTTCCACTAGAGGGAGGCAGAGACCACCGTATCCATTAAGAACCTACTTTGCCTCATTAGCCCCTGTACATTCGTTGTTTATAGTGTTTTTGGGCTATTTGACTAGATTAGCATAATTTTAGTATTCTAATTAGATGTTTCACATTGGTTTGAATATTGTTTGATACCTTTGTACATTGTAATTAATATTATTTTATTCTTTGTTTCTTTTATAGACCACACACACACATATGCACACCCATCTACATCCATAAATATTTGTACCCAACTTCATAATAAAGTTCTGCTGCTATAACTTCTCCGCGCCCATCTCTCTGACCGGAGCCCTGTCAAAAGGAAACTGTCGGACCACTACACGTCTGGTCTTTGTCCGTGCGCTCTGTCACGCAAACGGAGCACATACGCAGCCTCTCCCACATGTCATACAGCTCCAAAAAAGCTCACGATAGAAGCTACCAAGCTCTTCCACGTGTTCCCTATTTAAATAAAGTTACGGGAAGTGTTTTCATGCGAAGTATATTTACACAGAAATGTAACATGTCGATTTTATAAGCAGATAAAAAGGGGTACTATATTGTGAGGCGTAATGATACAGGAGCACAATGTCCGCGCAGTAACTTCTAAAGACTTCCCCCGCTCACTTCCGTCAATAGAAGCTGCGTGACTTGTAGAGAGCCTTTTACAACAAGCAGAAACAAGCAGACTCAGGACCTCGACCTCATGGTCGAGGTCCTGAGTCCTGTGTCGTCGTCCGGTGTGAGTTGGAAATCTGTGAAACATTACTACACTATATACTTTCTGCTTGTTATCACAGCCCGGCACGATGCACGTAAAAGGCATTGTTCACAAGTTATCGACGCTTCTTCAACTGTTCTCTGCTAGCTCTCTACAAGTCACGCAGCTTCTATTGACGGAAGTGAGCGGGGGAAGTCTTTAGGAGTTACTGCGCGGACGTTTTGCTCCTGTATCATTACGCCTCACAATATAGTACCCCTTTTTATCTGCTTATAAAATCGACATGTTACATTTCTGTGTAAATATACTTCGCATGAAAACACTTCATGCTTAACACTTTATTTAAATAGGGAACACGTGGAAGAGCTTGGTAGCTTCTATCATGAGCTTTTTTGGAGCTCTATGACATGTGGGAGAGGCTGCGTATGTGCCCCGTTTGCGTGACAGAGCGCACGGACAAAGACCAGACGGGGATATATTAACTCGACTAAGGTTAGGTAAGAACATATCTTAGTATGTAAAAACGGTGGCCTATTCCTTTAAGTATATGGGCGAGCATCGGCATCATGTCCGACTTCGGAAAAGTGACGTCACGGGCAAACACACTATAGTGCACTTTTAAAAACTGGACAAAGCTAACCAGGAAGCACGTTAGCGTGGCGCTACATATGCTAAGCGTTTATTTTTTTTTCCACTGAACAATTTGCTGTGGAAAAACATCCATATGGACCCGATTTTGGCTTGACTTTATTTGTGTGTGATACATGTGTTTACAGTCCGCCAAAAAAAAAAAACGCTAAAATGAGTGAAAAATTCTGATTCCCATAAGATCTTTCTTCCCCCTGGGCTAGGCCACGCCCTCTTGTATGACATATTGATGTGTGTTTTTATGCCCCATTGCCGGCGCATTGCCGGCGCGCCGCAATGACCCGGCTGCAGCGACCACCACCTCGCATCCGCTTAATTGAATCCCTCTTGTTGTCGGCGGTGCGTAATCCGAAAGCGTGAGAAAGTGTTTAGAGCAATCAGGCTGAGAGCAGACATGGCTGCCACGTTTAAACTCATATCACTGCAGCTGCTTGAGTTTTTGCCCGGCTTATGGCCCGATTCCGCGGCTCGCCCTTTGTTAATAAGTGGAACACTGTGCCTGCTTTAATGTCTGCCTATGTGGGATAAGGCTTCACACGGCTGCCCACATCTGCACACAAGCCCAAGCGGCCATATGGCTCCGTCGCAGTGTGATAGTCCCGTGACACGATCCATATTTCATGTCCAAATTCGTGACAGCGTGTTGGATGTAGGACAAATGCTAATTCTGCGCTAACCATGCCAGCCCATTCTACTCTGGGTGTAATGGAGCCGTACCATGTTACACTCTTCTTCTCTCCTCACAGTAATACCGAAAGTCGTTTTTTGTCTCCTTCTCGGGCGCTCAAAATGCTGGGCCAAATTTCCTCCTAAATTTGGCCATTAAAAACTTTTCAGCAACCTAATTACGTCAGGGGAACCTCATCATTCATCCCATATCGGCTCAGAGGGCCCTGGTCTATACGTACATTGGCTTATTTCCACCGAGATTATCCGGTCCAACATAATAGCGAATAGAAATGTCGAATGAAAAATATAAATTAACTATTTTGAAAAGCTGCCGTCATCCAGCCGTGAAGAAGAAGAAGCAGCTCCCTGTTCCTCATCAGCAAACGTAATTTGTCTTGTCCCGAAAGAAATGTGAATGCTCATAGCCCAAATGAAACACACATTATTTCAACTGCAGCAGCACCTCCATCTGTATTCTTGTTGTAGAATGGATACATCTCAGAGCCAGATACTGTATTTTTAAAGGGAGAAAACAGAAAGATTAGTTTCAATGACTGGAATTGAGATATTCATTGAAATTTGACTTGTTTTGACTGGTTCAGTTTTAAGCCTTTTCAAACCACACCAATAATCTCTCGTCCGGATCTTTGCGGACTAGTGCCTCTGGTAGTATGTGTAAGAGGGATGCAGGAGGAGGTCGTGGGTCTAGTTTTTGCAAGTTTCATATTTGATTGTAAGCTGAATTTTCCTGCGCCCACTGCGAGCCGTCCCACCACCCCAACCAAGCTCCAGTATCTCTTATACTTTAAGACAGATCGATATTTGTATACATATTAAGGTAATAACTGTATCGCAATATATATCGGATTGGCCCCTGAGTGCTACATATTGGATCATGACAAAAGTGGATCGTTCCCAACACTATAAAATACCCACTTGTCAACCATTTACAAACTACAGTTGGAGATCAGAATCTGGTACACCAACCCTTGGACATTCCTACAGTTTTTCCACCGCATTGTTTGTTTTCCTATTTCTTTATGTAAACTATGTTCTTACTTTTAGCAGCAGTGATGCACCTTGATCATGTTCAGTATTAAAGGCACATTGAGTTGCCTTGTTGTGTACGAAATGGGCGGTATGTATAAAGCTGCTTTTCTTTGCTAATACTGTGTTTTACCAAGTCCAAGGAATGCTAGTACATTCCCACATATATAGGCCAATACAGGAGGGACTTCCACAGTTTAATGTTCAATGGGTTCAATGGGTTTAAATGATGTCTTGCCATCTAAGCACTCTTACTGTCTCTGTGGCGGAGCGAGCCACTCAAAAAACAAGACCGCATGATCAGCCAAGTCGCACATTGGCTGCGGATTGAGTTGGACAGGCAAAGAAATACAGAAGTTTCTTTCTTATTTTGTAATAATATGGGTGATCTACTGTATAACTAATACGGGAGGACGGCGGAAAAGAGGGGGAAAATACGGTAGTTTCCCAGCCAAAAACGGGAGAATGACAGTTACGTTTTTTTTGGTTTGTACAATCCGGACAACAAGCAAATATTCCTGGAAGTGTCAACTTTCAACAGTGAAAACAATGGCTGGGTCTGAAACCATCAAATTAGAGCCTCTATGCCCTAATCCTAGCTCCTGATACCTTGGCCATGGGGTCAACTGTTAGATCCCTATGTAGTTAGAGAACTAGAGCTTCAGCAGCATTTTCCCAATTCGACCGTCCTTACCCAGGGCGGATAACACCTGGGAAGTGACATCACCAACAGCTGTTTCTTTACTTCTTCTTCTTTACGGTTATTGGCGGACTGCAGGCCAAACAAAAGTGCATGCCGCCACCTACTGTATTGCATATGCAACAACATAGTAGGGCTGAAAAAACGAATCGATTAATCGACAACTAATCGATTATTGAAATAGTTGTCAACTATTTTAGTAATCGATTAATCGTTTTCTAGTAAACACAGACTTAAATAGAGCAAAAATGACATTAACTTTTTTTTAAATGGAAATCTACTTTGTTTTTCAAAGTAGGGCATGTAGTGTTTTGTACATTTAAAACTTTCAATAATAACTGTCTGTGTCTCATCCAATCAGAAGTCAGAATTGACACCAAGAGCCTCCAAAAACACTCACTATATGTTTACTCCATCAACATGTCCTCAAGCGGTACCACTTTAGCTTTATGTGTTAAAAAAAGTGAAGAAACATTTTTTTCATACACCATTCACTGCCAAGCGATTAATCGATTAATCGATTAATCGTAAAAATAATCGGTAGATTAATCGATTACCAAAATAGTCATTAGTTGCAGCCCTACAACATAGTGTCCAAATAAAGACATTTAAGGAGAAAAAAAAAATCAAAATGATCCATTACATTTCCCTTTAGTGTTATTTTATCTCAGCAGCTGTTTCATAAAGCGACATTACCCCTAGTATTGGACTACAAAATATACTGCAGCCACTGACTTCAATAACATGAAGCCACACAGAAAACAGACGATGATAAAAAAGCTCTTTCAGATTTATCTTCAGCTTTAGCTTCATCACAGAAATAAAAGAAATACTCTCATCAAATATTCCACCAAATCCTGTCCTTTGTTTTATCCTCAGAGAAAGATGCCGCATTAACACACAATGAGGTCTGCTCCTTCTCTGCACAATGTCTGCAAATTAGCCATGTAGCTTTACATTTCCTCTAAATGAAAGCAGAAGCACAAACTGCCTCCATTTAGACCATTTACGGAGGCGGCTCTTTAAAACAGTGACATGTGACTGTGCTGTAACATGTATATTGTCACTTTTATAAAGTTTGGCTTGTGCAAATTTATTAGATTTTTATTAAATGTGCACCTGTTAATCAACAGTGGTTGTGCATGAATCCCTCGAGGGTGGGGGCGAGGGGGGTGGGAGGATTGGCAGCGTGGTGGCTTATGGAATGGCACATAGCTCCTTATCACCGGTGAGTTAGCACCAGAGGTCCCTATGCTAAAGTGGCTATGATAGTTAGCACTGAGGCTCCTTTTCCTAACTCCTTCCTAACTGACAGCCCATTTCAGAGACTTCTTATCATGGTGGACATTGACGCCCATCCGGTTTGGCGTTTGACCTCTTACCAATTTACTGGTTTTTGATGTAACCATTGTGCTGCTGTTTAGATGAAAGCACAAATTGCCATTATACTGTATATAATCCATCCTTTGTGTGTTTTCATTCACACTGATGCTACAATAACCGCTTTTAACTCCATGTGAGATTAATTGAATGGGACAATTATTAATTTGGAGATTTATACACATGTTATTGCTTTTCAGTTAACTAATCGCTGCCTGTAAAGCTAATTCGTTTAGGAGCATATGGCGGCCGCAGTGTTGGCAGCGCTGATTCCAATACAGCGCTGGCTCTGACTCTGCGATCGTAATGAAGAGATATCCCTGGACACCGCTCATTGCACCTGTCAGCCACTGCCAACTCACGAACTGGCACCGAATCGAGAAAAGGGTTTTAATGTACAACAGACAATTTAAAATGAAGACGGGTAGAAAGTGCGATTAAAGTTATGTTGGCACAAAGCTTGTATTTCGCCAAAGTTAAGGATGTTGTGGGGTAATGTTTGTAGTTTCATTTGAAAAGATGTACTGTTAAAAAGCATTGCACTATGTCATTCTATTTATTGGATGACATGCTAAATAAAGAGTTTGTATTGAAGCAATGATTTTGGGAAGGGTACGGTAAAATTGTTGCACCATTCAAGGTCCCGAAGAGCACAGTTACTTCCATCAGTCGTCAATGGAAGAAGTTCAGAACCACCAGGACTCTTCCTAGAGCTGGCCGTCCGTCCAAACTGAGAAATTAGGGGAGAAGGAACTTGGTTAAGGAGGTGTCCAAGAACCCAATGGTCACCTTAACCGAGCTGAGGAAATGAGAGAACCTCACAGATGGACAACCACAGTGGCCAGAGGGAAGCCTCCTCCTCAGTTAAAGGCGCGTGTTTGCCAAAAGGCACCGAAACAACTCTCAGACCATGAGAAGCAAGAATCTCTGGTCTGATGGAACCAAGAAAGAACCATTTGGCCAAGAGGTGACGTCTGGAGGAAACCAGTCACAGCTCATCACCGTCAAACACCATCCGGTTGAAGCAGCAAAACCCGCTTCAGAGATTTGGGTGACGGTTCATCTTCAAACAGGACAATGAGATGAAGCACACAGCCCGGATAATGAGGGATTCTGGACAAGTCTGTGAATGTTCTTGAGTGGCCCATGACAGAGGCCAGACTTGAACCTGATTCTGGAACATCTCTGGAAAGACCTGAAAATAGCTGTGCAGCAACGCTCCCCATCGAACATTACAGAGCTCGAGAGGATCTGCAGAGAAAAATGGGAAAAAAATACAAATGCAGGTGTGCCAAACTTCATACCCAAGAAGACTGGAGGCTGTAATGGGCATAACCTCCTTAAGATCTGGTGTGGACATGTCCCCACCCACTTTGGCCTGGCAGGGACAGTCCCCACCAATACTTCACAACTTTTCCTTTGTGGGCATTTGCGGACAGTAACTCGAGTGGCAGCGTTCGTAGCGTCTTCGAGCCAAATACGATGATGCGCGAGTGTTTTCAAGCCCTGCTGCTCCCACTGTGAGGTGAAGGGCGTCGGGGACATGTGGAGATCTTCTCATTGTGCGATCTTTCACAAAAGTGTATCACGGATCTGTGTACATAACGCCTGGAGAGAGGACAGTCAGCATCACAACACTCTTTGTTTCATGTTAATTGGTGAAATATTCTCGGAGATCTTCACATTTTTTGGGTTGCAACTGAGCTACAGTCTGTTTATGGAGCTTAGCCTATTTACGTGGACAGTGGAGAAGAGAGTGCAGTTGCGGGGGTCGAAGTGTCCCCACCAATATTGACATCACCTACGCCCTTGACCAAAGGGGGCTCAACAATGTACTGAGTAAAGAGTTGGCTTTGACCAACTGTGACTGAAAGATAAAAATCCTTACATCATGAAACAGTTTTATGCAAGAGCCCAAAGAGGGAAGGCCTTAAACGCTCTCCTTTTTGGACTGGGTATGGTGTGCTACTACCGGTATTGAAAAAAGTAAAGTATCCAATATCAAATATCTTTAGATCCAAGTTTTAATTCTGTTGGTCCAGGGACTGCACTAAAGGAAGTTTCTCGGTTATTTCAGCTGAAATATTTTTATATACACTGCTCATAAACACTTAGGGCACACTCAAAAAACACATCCTAGATGTCAATCAATTCGATTTTTCGGATGAAAATCTTTTTTCATAGTGTAGGGCAATGTGTTGAGAACAAAATAACATAAGAATGATTAATGGAAATCAAATTCTCAGCCCCTGGAGGTCTGGATCCAAAATTATAGTCAAAATCAAAGTGACAAATCAGGTCACTGGTTGATCCAAATTCTGTAGAAATTCCTCCAAACGAGTCTGTATCACCCTCAGTAGTGTGTGTGGCCTCCACGTGCCTGAATGCACTCCCTACAACGCCTGGTCATGCTCCTGATGAGACCACGGATGTCCTCCTGAGGGATCTCCTCCCAGACCTGGATTAGAGCATCAGTCAGCTCCTGGACAGTCTGTGGTGCGACGTGGCGTTGATGGATGGACCGAGACATGATGTCCCAGATGTGCTCTATTGGATTTAAGTCTGGGGAACGGGCAGGCCAGTCCATGACATCAATACCTTCATCATGCAGGACCTGCTGACACACTCTTGCCACATGTGGCCTGGCATTATCAGGCATCAGAAGGAACCCAGGGCCCACAGCACCAGCATATGGTCTTACAATAGGTCTGAGGATCTCATCCCGGTACCCAATGCCAGTCAGGGAACCTCTGGCTCGCACATGGAGGGCTGTGCGGCCCTCCAATGAAATGCCTCCCCAGACCATCACTGACCCACCACCAAACCGGTCATGCTGGATGATGTTGCAGCAGCAGAACGTTCTCCAGGGCGTCTCCAGACTCTGTCACGTCTGTCACATGTGCTCAGGGTGAACCTGCTTTCATCCGTGAAGAGCACAGGGCACCATTGGCCAATCTGCCAATCGCTGTGTTCTCGGGCAAATGCCAATCGGGCTGCACGGTGTTGGGCAGTAAGCACCGGCCCAACTTGTGGACGTCGGGCCCTCATGCCACCCTCATGGAGTCGGTTTCTGACCGTTTGAGTACCAACATGCACATTTGTGGCCCTCTGGAGGTCATTTTGTAGGGCTCGGGCAGTGCTTCTCCTGTTTCTCCGTGCACAAATGAGCAGATAGCGGTCCTGCTGCTGGGTTGTTGACCTCGGTGGCCCCCCCCAGGTCTCCTGGTGTACTGGCCTGTCTCCTGGTATCTCCTCCAGGCTCTGGACACTGCGCTGGGAGACACAGCAAACCTTCTTGCCACAGCACGAATGGACGTGCCATTTTGGATGAGCATCACTCCCTGAGCAGCTTCTGTGGGTTGTAGATGCTCCTCATGATACCTCTAGTGGTGAGAACACTGGACAAATGCAAAAGTGTTCCAAAAATACGGTACAAAGGATGAAGACAGGGAAATGGTCTGTGGTCACCACCTGCAAAACCATTCCTCTTTTGGAGTGATCTTGCTAATTGCCTCTCATTTCCACCTGTTGTCTGTTTAATTTCCACAACACCAAGTGAAATTATTCACAATAAGCGTGGCTTCCTAACTGGACAGTCTGATATCCCAGAAATTTGACTGACTTGGAGTTACATTGTGTTTTTTGAGTCTGCCCTAAGTTTTTGTGAGCAGTGTATATTATATTTTTTCTCTATTTTTCCCCATTACCCAATGTTTTACCCATTTTTTTTTTTCGCCCCAAATGTTTTACCCCATTTTTTTTCGCACAATTTTTCCTCATTTCTGCCACAATTTCTCCCAATTTCCCCCCAAATTATTTGACATTTTTCACACATTGGAGATGAACCCGATATTGTACATTTTGCAGATCTTCCACGCATTACTGCTCTGTTTTCTGTTTCGAGATACGAATATTTTAGTATATGGTATTGGAAAAAGTATTGTTCATGTGTCTGTACAGAAAAACAAGTATCGGTAAAGTAGCGGTCTCGGGTGGGGCTGTAACAATACCCAGCATTACTCCTTTAACACATGAAGAGACTGCTGTTTTCAGCCTTTTCCTTTTACCACCGATACTTTGCCGCAAATTACAGACGTGCTTTATTCTCAATTAGGGCTTCTGCAGCATTATTCCTACACATGGCTCTCATAAAGAAAAGAAGAAAAAAAAAGTTAAGTGGCTGCCTTGCTTCACTCGTGTGTGAAATAGTCCTCTTAGGGCCTAAATCACTGCATGAGTAGTGACCTCTTATCTGCCGGAGCCCCGAGCGATCTCATAAAGCTGTATAATGAACAGAGGTGCGGGTCAGCTTTTGTGCAGACTTCGCCAGCGCCTTTGGGTGAAATTCGAAAGTACACGCTGCATTTTTATCAGCTCCAGTGCCCCGCGGTGTGCCAGAGACCCTGGGAGAGCGAGAGCAAATGCTGAAATTGTTGTTTATGCTAATGGACGTGCACTTGTCAGGAAATTGCACCTGTTCATGCTGTAATAAAAATATAGACACTGCGTCGCGCCATAAGTGGCTCGCCGATAATGACAGTTTTTAGCTCGTGGAGTGGAGGATTGTATTTTTCGTTTGTGTGGATTTATTTAAACATTTCCACTAAAAGGAGATTTGCATCGACCTTTTACCCTTACACTGCAATCCAGTCTGAGAATCCAGCCTGTTTTTACACTCACAAGAATGTATTTAAAAAAGCCATCTTTAAGGGATCCTAGTGGGCTCCCAATGTGTTTTCATTCCACATTGTCATGGTAACTTTGTGGCTCTGTTACAATCATGTATTAGAAAGGTAGAACGTAACAAAGTAAAAGTAGTAAAATTAGTGATCAAAGGACAAAGTCCAGACTGGACATGCTCCGCCAATACAGACAGGCTCTACTTCCTCCAGAGACTGCGGTCCGTTAACATCTGTCAGAAGCTGCTGCAGATGTTTTACCAGACTGTCATCTTCTCTGCTGTGGTCAGCTGGGGAGGCAGCATCAAGAAGAAGGACGCCTCGTGGCTCGACAGGCAGGTGAGGAAGGCGGGTTCTGTAGTGGCCGCAGAACTAGACTCATTCACTGCTGTGGCAGAAAGGAGAGTTTTAGGAAAACTCTTGTCCATGGATAATCCCCACCACCCGCTGCATGCCACCTTCACCAGACAGAGGAGCAGCTTCAGTGAGCGGCTTTTGTCTCTGTCTCCGAGCTGGCCTGGTGTCACCTCAGGGTCCCCCCCAGAACAGCTGGAGGAGGTGTGTGTGGATCAGCAAGTCTGGGCATCTCTGCTAAGACTCTATCTATCTATCTGGTCAATTTCAATCATAGACTGTGGAATAGCGATGAACTGCAGGTGTGGCAGCATAAAAAAACAGCTTGGTTTATAACTCCAATTGATTTGCTTAAAACCCACTATTAATGACTTGTGTAATTGTTTCCTTTCTGTTTTATTATTGTTTCTCTTTCTGTTATGTGATCCTCTTTCTCTGTTTCACTTTGCTGAAACTATGTTGTTTTTACTAAGTGCTATTTAAATAATATGGCTTGGCTTTACAACAAATACTTTTAATAACTACATTAAAGAGCAGATATATAACTCTCTACTGCATTAAAAGTTTAGGCATCTTTATTGTTGCAACGGCCTTGCCTTTTCCTTTGTGTTTTGTGTGAGCATGTTCATCCACTCCAGTTCTCACCAAAACTACAAAAATAATCTACAAAGATTATCTGTGTTTTTTTACAGAATGTCAAATTTTGTGATCATAGCGAAGGAACGTGGGTGTCTTCTAAAATAGATTTGACCTTTTGTTGCACTCTTGGAAATGTTAAAGGGACTATGCAGAGTTTAAAAATGTTAAAATTATTTATTTTCCTCCCTTACATGTTCCAGCCATGTCCTAATGTGTAGAATGAGCTCAGACCTGTTCACCACAACTGCCTCTAAAATCCTGCACTATCACTCACAAAGTTGTCAGGAGTGCCGTCATGCACGAACTTAATATAGAAGGTGCAGTTACACGTATGACCTGAGGTGGCAGTAGTGAGTATAAAATGGCCACCCTGCATATTTCCCCTTTAAACATCAATAAGTGCTATTTATTTTACTTAAGTGCTGCATTTTTATTTTTTCTCTCACGTTTTGTCGTTAGTGGCTACAAGAAAGATAAACTAGCATTAAGTCACTATGTGTTATCTATGCATTTACTTTTATGAAAAAAGAAACTGCAAACTTCTTCCAACATTGTATATTTCTCGTGGCCATGATGGGGAAAAGCCCCCAGAAATTGGACCCGCCCTTCAATGCCGCAGGCTAAAACTGTGACTGACCTAGATGACCACAGAGCAGCAGCCCTTAGCCTACACGCTTTAGGTTGATGTGGGAAACAGGGTCGAATCAAGCACCGGAAAGCGTGAAGTCAACATGACGTAATCCTCAGAGAAATGTGTTTCAATAATTTTGCAGTAGCATCAAATGTTCAAAATGGCTTAACCAGATCACATTATAGCACCCATTGGAGAAGAATTCAAACTTATGGGCACACAAGCTCCACAAACTACCTTTAAGTTCTTTTATACCTCTCTTCATGCACTAAATCCATTTTCTCCTTCCTTGAGAATAAGCGTCTATTCAAGCCATCATCACTGCCATATCCTTTTTATTGTCTGCCAAAGTGAAGGCAGTTATACGCTCTGGACAACTCAAAACGCTAAGTGATTGGAAAAAAAATATAACAATTGACACAATGGGTAAGTCCTGTAGCTTTGTTCAAAATTGTCTTGGTGTCAGACTGTGAAGCTTTTCCTAGAAATGGCTCATTTATTCAATAGGCTGCCTGCAGTTACGTCATTTAAATGTTGGATTTGAGGAAGTGCAAGACTCCTCATCCCACTTGCGTTGTGTCAAACTAAATGTCCCATGTTTCTGAAACTTACCTAAAGTTGTGTTTTCTTTCATTCATGCATGAGTAAATCTGCATGAAAGAAAATCGGTTCATTCCCAAACCTGCACCTGCACTCACTGCTGTAGAGTGAGTTTAGGCACAGGTTTTACAGTATAGATCGTCTTGGGAAGCAGAACAAATGTTAAAGGAACAGGCCACCGATTTTCCATGCTGTGATATGTTCTTACCTGAGTTGATGCGTACCTGTCTGGTCTTTGTGTGTGCCCTCAGTCAGGCAAAACGATCAAAGGTGTTGTTAGCATTTGGCCTTTCCTAGTATATTCCTATAGCTCCAAACGGGGGTGAAGTGTGAAGTTAGAAGCGACCAAGCTCTTCCACGGGCACAAAGACTAGACAGGTACGTTTCAACTTGTCTAAGCTCAGGTGAGAACATATCTCAGTATGGAAAAAGGTGGCCTGTTCCTTTAAGGACAAAGGGAAGGCTTTCCGTGCCACTTATATGACACAAACTACAATCGGAGGCACAGAGAGAAGAGGGCCCCCAAGTTAGGACAAAGTTGACTTTTGGAATAAATTATGTGCCGTACATACATACATACATACATACATACATACATACATACATACATACATACGGTGAAACACGGCCATGGTAAATATTGTGATTTCTTTGCTAGATTTCCCCTTTAACATCTTAGTCTGAATGTCAGAGTAAAAAGATTGAAAAACGTACCCTTTGCAAGGTTTTTTTTTTTTTTTTTTCCTGCTAGCGAGCCAGAGAGTTCTAGAAAATGGCTTAACAACCAGTGTTACCAAGTTTCTGAACGCGCTACACTAGTCATTATTCATTCACACCGTACTCGGTGGTGGTAAGCTACTATTGGACCAGAACCGGGTAGACACCCACACCTAAAGTTGGCTGAGTGGCAAGAGTTTGCAGAAACCAATGAAAAAAATGAGAACTCTGCACGGCTTGAGAGTTCCCAGAAATGTGTATCGCTCGCACCATACGAAGTGACATTTCAGACGTATAAGCCCTTCAGCAGACATGAAAACACGCCTGTATATGTACAGTTCATCACGTGTGAGTAGGTCATCACCAAAACAGGGAATAGAACCCTGTGGAATATTTATCAATATGGTTCTACTACCCGTTTGCTTTCGGTAATTTTTTGGTATCATTTTGGTGCGTGGTAAATATCTTGCACCGTATTTTCCAGACAATAAGTCGCACCGGAGTATAAGACACACCAGCCAAAAATTGCCTAAAGCATAAAAAAAAAAACAGGCTGAGTAGGCCTACGGTATGCTAATGTAACACATTGATGGCTAGCTACATGAAGCATAAACAATGAATTATGCATCGTTGACAAACCTCTCCCAGCAGCACGTTTTTCAAGCTCTCATTTGTGAACTCGTTCCTCTAGCGGTGGACATCGAGCTTTTAGCCTGTGATTAGCTTTGTTTTGTTTTCTTCTTTATGGTAAGAGTAACCTCCGCTTCTCGCTCACTCCAAACTTTCTCTCTACTGCTCGATTAGCCTGCAGTGCCCTCTAGTGGCAAGTGAAATTATATACTTGAATTAAAAAAAAAGAAAAAAAGATAAGACCCTGCCAAACTATTAAAAAAGTGTGACTTATAGTCTGGAAAATACGGTACATAGACTGTGTATTTTGTACACCGAACGTATTTTATATGTTATGGTTATTGTTGCAAAAAACTTTGGTCATGTGACGAACTAATAAATGATTATACATAGGTGTATAAGCCACTTCCTGTGGTGCAAACAATAAAGATTTCTGCAGGAAAGCTCTCAAGCTGTGCAAAGTTATAATTTTTTTTCACAGGCTACTATTATAGCCACAGCTGCCCTTGGGTAGACTGACGGAAGTGAGGCTACCAGTCTGTGCCATCACCAACCACTCTTTCACAAACTATTGTACATGTTTTTAGAGGTGGGGAAACCAGAGTACCAGGAAGATACCTACGCAAACACGGGAGAACATAGAAACTCCACACAGAAAGCCCCCTTCTGGCCGGGAATTGAACTGCACTTGTACGCTGTGACGTACAAGTGCTAACCACTGACCACCAACAACATGATGCAGGACTGGCCTAATACTGATGTGTTTTGCTATTTCCTTATCAAAAACACCCCCAGAGTGTTTGATTGACTAGATCAGGGGTGCCCAAACTTTTTGTCTCCAAGGGCCAAAATGAAAAAGCGTCTGTGGGTCGCGGGCCAAACACGGCGATGTTAGCGTGAAACACATATAACTGTAACTGTAACTGCCCCCCATTTAATTGCAAAATAACATGCTACAAAAGCCTAGTTTTAGTAGAACAAAATCAATTATTGTAGCAATATAGTGCAAAATGTAAACAACACCACCTGTACCTGCAGTACCTACAGTGACTTTATCTCATTCATTTCTTTAAGTCAAAGAAAATGTCACATTAGACCAATTTGAAAGTGTCAGTTCAGCATAAATTCTTTTATAAGTCATATATGCCAACGACCTTTGCAATAAAATTTGGAAAAATGGCAAAGTTGATACTACAACTTTCTATGACTGACAAATACCAAGACACCACAACAGTGTTTCCTTAACCTCTTAACTCCCGCCTAAACCGAGAGTATTTTCTCCAGCTCAGCTTTACCCAAATCCTGTAGGCCAGTGTAACACCTCAAGCTAAGATCTACAAAGCTCATCTAAATGGATCTTTTTCCTCCCGTCATCAGATTTTTTTTCCATCCTTTTTTGGGGGGGTAATCAACTCATTTTTTTCAACTCACTTTTTTGTAATTTTTTGTAATTTTTTGTCACATTTTTTGTCACATTTTTTGTCCTTTTTTTGTCCTTTTTTTGTCCTTTTTTATGTCCTTTTTTATGTCCTTTTTTTTTTGTCTTTTTTGTCATTTTTCATCACTTTTTTGTCAAAGTTTTCTCACTTTTTTTGGTCACATTTCCATCATTGTTTTCATCTCAGTTTTGTTGCTATTTTCACACCTTTTTTCCAGAAGCTTTTGGATTGGGGTAAAGCCAAACTGGAGAAAATGTGCTCGGTCAGGTGGGAGTTAAGGGGTTGCTCAAGGAGTGAAACAGCTCCCCCCAATTTGTCGCTGGTGGCCAAAAAGTGTACTGCATCTATATTTGCCATTGAGAATGAATGGGAGAAAGTTAGTATTAACCAGGTGCGGCGCAAAAGTAGGTAATCTCTGGCAGGCCAACCTAATTGTAACCTACTATAACCTATAACCTACTTTGGGCACCCCTGGACTAGATGGAAGTTGACATTTTTACTCGCACTACTGCCACCTCAGGTCCAACGCGTAACTGCAGTTTCTATATTAAGCTTGTGCATGACGGCACTTCGGATCCGAATTAACACCTTTTGTAGTGACAGTGCAGGATTTTAGAAGCAGATGTGAATAAGTCTGGGCTCATTCTACACATTAGGACATGGCTGGAGCAAGTAGGGGGTAGAAAATACATCATTTTAAACGCTGGTCCCTTTAGGTCATAAAACATGTACCAGTGCAAAATAGGGCATCTTCCTTTTAAGGTTTTACTTTTCTGTTCTTTCTTTACTTTTACTGAATAATGCATAAAATGAATGCAATCTGTCCAGTAACACCTGGCTCCTTGGCTTTCATCTGGCCACACTCCCTGAGCTACAAAAACCTCTGTCCCCAGATTACCACAGTCAGTGCAAATCCCTAACAGTTTTTTTTATTTTTTTATTTTTTTTTACATTTGTTAGTCGCCTGTTCCATTCAGCGCGGCCGCCTCTTGGGATTAAACGGATCCGGAGAGGGTTGGGGGGGCAGCTTTGAGGATGAGGGATGGTCAGCAGGCGTTACGTAAGCCCAGTGGATTTCCAAAAGCCAAGTCGGGCCATTGGAGCCTGTGATGCACGCTGCCTTCGCCTGTGCTCCAGAGGCCAGAGCCACGCGACACACGCATGCACTGGCCGACTCTGTGCCGTGCTCAGTCACACATGTCCTTCACATCCTGCAAGAGGTCACGCCAAATCTCCAGAACGCCTCCTTTAAATGTATACTAGTTACATTCTGTCCTAGATTTCTTTATATATTTGTATTTCTGTTCAGTGGATCTTTATTTATGCTGCATGTTAAGGCTGTTCTTGCTTTCATGTAACATCGTAACATTCGATCTTAAAGAATGTGTCACTGTGTACAGTTAGGTTTGCTTTTCAGTCTGTAGCCTGTTCAAAAACATCACAAAATGATGTGTTACCCAGATGTTTTTCAGCTGTTGTCAACCCGTCGCCCACATTAGGGGATGTCATTGTCTGGCCAATTATTCTGATTTGTCTTTGCTGGGACAAACTCTTGTTTTGCTGTGATACCAAGTACTTCAAACAAGTTTAATGGCCGTGCAGTGCTGGCTGTTCTGTGAGCCACAACAGCGGTTCCCAGACTTTTTTCCTTGAAGCCCCCCCTGCACTGACATTGGAGAGTTTTATGCACCTGTCGTCCTTTCTCAGTCATATTTGCTGCTTTATGACCATATTATTTGCTCAAATAATATCATTTTTGTCCTGACCCACTGACCAGGCAGAGCTCTTGAGTTACTTACTGTATCGTAACCAAAGCAAACCGTATCCTCCCAGCCCTAATAGTTAGTGTTTGCAAGAGTCATCTGAGCTTGATGTGAAGTAAGTTTAATGCTTTTTGTGGGGTTGGAACAATGGGCGAGGAACGCGCTTCTCTGTGGTCCTCATGGTGGGGGCTGACATTGCTGTAATACCACCCCCTGGTGGCCAGGGGTGCACCAAAAAGACACTTGGTAAACAGCTTTTCAATGAACACTTTGACCTCCCTAGAACTGCTTAAAAGCCCGGCTCCAAAGAGTTTTCCTTTTTCTTTTTTTTGTGACTCAATTTTTTTTTTTTTTAGCTTTTCTTCTTTTACATTATTTTTCTTTTTAGAGTGTGTTTCCAAAAAACACACATTCACAAGTGCACATCCTTACCATCCATCCATCCATCCATCCATCCATCCATTTTCTTCCGCTTTATCCGGGGCCGGGTCGCGGGGGCAGCAGTCTTAGCAGAGATGCCCAAACTTCCCGGTCCACACACACCACTTCCAGCTGTTCTGGGGGGACCCCGAGGCGACACCAGGCCAGCTCGGAGACATAGTCCCACCACCGTGTCCTGGGTCTTCCACGAGGCCTTGTCCCACTAGGACATGCCTGGAAAACCTCCCGCGGGAGGCGACCAGGAGGCATCCGGAACAGATGCCCGAGCCACCTCAGCTGGCTCCTTTCGACGTGAAGGAGCAGCGACTCTACTCCGAGCTCCTCCCGGGTAACTGAGCTCCTCACCCGATCTCAAAGGGTGCGCCCAGCCACCCTGCGAAGGAAACTCATTTCGGCCGCTTGTATTCGCGATCTTGTCCTTTCGGTCATTACACAAATCTCATGACCATAGGTGAGAGAACGTAGGTCGATCGGTAAATCAAGAGCTTTGCCTCCCGACTCAGCTCCCTCTTCACCACGACAGACCGATACAGCGACCGCATCACTGCTGACGCCGCACCGATCCGTCTATTGATCTCACGCTCCATCCGCCCCTCACTCGTGAACTCCTCCACTTAAGGTAAGGACTCCCCACCGACCTGAAGAGGGGAAACCACCTTTTTCCGGTGGAGAACCATTGCCTCAGATTTGGAGGTGCTGATCCTCATCCTGGCCGCTACACACTCGGCTGCAAACCGCCCCAGAGCGTGCTGAAGGTCCTGGTTCGTTGAAGCCAACAGAACAACATCATCCGCAAACAACAGAGATGAGATCCTGAGGCTCCCAAACCGGACACCCTCCACCCCCAGAGACTTAAGGTACGCAGGACGAATCTCATCCACCCCCGGAGCCTTGCCACCAAGGAGCTTTCTCACCACCTCAGTGACTTCAGCCCTGGTGATGGGCGAGCCCACCTCCGAGTCCCCAGCCTTTGCTTCCCCATCGGAAGACGTGACGCCGGGATTGAGGAGGTCCTCGAAGTACTCCTTCCACCGCCCGACGACATCCCCAGTCGAGGTCAAAAGCCCCCCCACCTGCACTGTAAAAAGTGCTGGTGAAGCACTGCTTCCCACTCCTGAGGCGCCAGATGGTTTGCCAGAATCTCTTCGAGGCCGACCGATAGTCCTCCTCCATGGCTTCTCCGAACTCCTCCCAGACGAGCTGCAGCACGCTTGGCCTGCCGGTAACTCTCAGCTGCCTCCGGAGTCCCACAAGCCAACAAGGCCAGGTAGGACTCCTTCTTCAGCTTGATGGCATCCCTTACTTCCGGGCGCCACCACTGGGTTCGGGGATTGCCGCCGCGACAGGCACCAGAGACAAATAATAATAATAATACCTTTAATTTGTAAAGCACTTTACATGGGAATCTCAAAGTGCTACAGCACAAGTAAAAACTGACAATAATAAAAGCACACAAAAGTTGAAGATAAAATGTTAATAAGGGAACAGAAAAGTCTTGAGTCCTCTTCTAAAAGTCTCCAGAGACTGTGGGGCCCTCAGGTCTAGTGGTAGGGCGTTCCACAGTTTAGGAGCAGCCGCCTGGAACGCTCTGTCACCAATTGTCCGGAGCTTTGTTCTGGGGACGGAGAGAAGGTTGGTGTCTGTGGACCTGAGTGTTCTGGTTATGGGCGGAGGAGTGAGGAGTTCAGTGAGATAGTCCGGGGCGTGTCCATGGATGCATTGATAGGTGAGCAGGCAGATTTTGTATTTGAGGCGTTGACCGATCGGGAGCCAGTGGAGGTCACGGAGGGCTGGGGTGATGTGCTTAGGTGTCCTCGTCAGGATCCTGGCCGCGGCGTTCGGAATATATTGAAGTTTTTGAAGACTTTTTGCCGGGATCCCGACGAGGAGGGCATTGCAGTAGTCCAGCCTGGAGGGGACAAAGGCATGAACTAGTGTTTCAGCGTCAGAGGGGGAGAGACTGGGGCGGAGTTTGGAAATGTTTTTGAGATGGAAAAAGGAGATTCTGCAGAGAATTTGGATGTGGCGTTCAAATGACAAAAGAGGGTCAAAAATGACTCCCAGGTTACGTACAGTGGAGGAAAGGGGGAGGGTGATTCCAGAGAATGAAATATCAGAAATAGGGAAGGATTTGAGACCTTACGGCCACAACTACGAGCAGCCGCATCGACAATGGAGGAGGAGAACAGGGTCCACTCGGACTCCATGTCCCCAGCCTCCCTCGGAATCCGGGTGAAGTTCTTCCGGAGGTACAGAGGGATCCGCCAGACGTTCCCAGCAGACCCTCACAAGACGCTTTGGCCTGCCAGGTCTGACCGGCTTCCTCCCCTGCCAGCGGATCCAGCTCACCACCAGGTGGTGATCGGTTGACAGCTCAGCCCCTCTCTTCACCCGAGTGTCCGAGACACACGGCCGGAGATCAGATGACACAACTACAAAGTCGATCATCGACCTCCTGCCTAGGGTGTCCTGGTGCCACGTGCACTTATGGACACCCTTGTGCACAAACATGGTGTTTGTTATGGACAAACTGCGACTAGCACAGAAGTCCAACACTCGGGTTCAGATCGGGGAGGCCGTTCTTCCCAATCACTCCCTCCCAGGTCTCACTGTCGTTACCCACGTGGGCGTTGAAGTCCCCCAGTAGAACAATGGAGTCCCCAGTCAGAGCACCATCTAGCACCCCTCCCAGGGACTCCAAGAAGGCCGGGTACTCTGCACCGATGTTGGGCCCGTAGGCTGAGACAACGGTGAGAGACCTGTCCCCAACACGAAGGCGTAGGGACTCGACCCTCTCGTCCACCGGGGTGAACTCCAACACGTGACGGCTGAGCTGGGGGGATATGAGCAGACCCACCCCAGCCCGCCGCCTCTCCCCGCGGGCAACTCCAGAAAAATGGAGAGTCCAGCCTCTCTCCAGGAGTTGGGATCCGGAACCCAAGCTGTGCGTGGAGGTGAGCCCGACTATATCTAGCCGGTATCTCTCAACCTCCCGCACAAGCTCAGGCTCCTTCCCCCCCAGCGAAGTGACGTTCCATATCCCGAACGCCAGAAGCTGCGCATGCGGACCAGGTCGCCGAGGCACCCGGCCTCGACTGCCACCCAGTCCTCTTAGCACCCGACCCCTACGGATCCCTCTGCGGGTGGTGGGTCCACAGGAGGGCGGGCCCACGTCGTCCCTTCGGGCTGTACCCGGCCGGGCCCCGTGGGTATGCCCGGCCTCGTATGCCCATTTTCTTATTGTAACGTAGAGTGTAGTTTGTCTTCACATGACAATGATCGTTTTAAATGTTTAACTTATGTCAGTAAGTTCAAAGGTGAAAAACTCTTTGAGGTGTGTTGGGGTAACATTTAAATACATGAACTTGACTTAGTTTGGTAAGTTTTAGAAAGAGACCGGATCTTGTAACCCCACAACCATATTACTGCGCCACACATATAGTGCTAGAAAATAATATAAAATAATATTCAGCTTTTTTGAGAGTGAATACTTATTTTTAATAATAACTTTTACTGTAACAGCTTAAGAAATGTTGTTGGTAAAAGTCAATCTGGACAAAACTGGCGTAAGAATGTGATCCACATCAGTCCGTCCTACGGTACATTTCAAGTTTTGTTTTCAAATGGAGTGAACGTTTCTTCGCTGAGGATCGCGCTAAAGAAAGGAAACAATCTTTCACTTGTGTTTTAGCCAAATAAAATATATGTTCAATATCACCCTAAGCCATGTCCTGCCCATATATAGATATTTGGATATATTTTTTTGTAAAGTAAGCCATGCGGTGCTAAAGCTAGCTTCAAAAGGGGTGGGCTATTTGAAGAAAGTTGTCTTAGAGTGGGGTTTTTAATTTGCTCTAAAAGCTTCATCGTGGTAATATTTTCTCGTGTAACACAGCAGGCGAAGTCCAGGCCAGTCTCCCAGAAAGGAGAGAGACAAGGAAGAGAGGGGAGCTACTGGGCTAGCCATGCCACAGGTTTTGTCTGATTCGTGTCTGTGCAAAGGTAAACTAGTACTAAGGCTGTCATTTAACTGTTTAGCAAGTACTTTAACCACTCAAGCAATGACTTTGCTGCCGATCATTTCCGTATTACGTTATTATTTGTGTTGTACAACGCTGCGCGCCACTTTTCTCTGCTTAGTGGAGCGGCAGTGCTAAGCTAAGCTAGCAGGGGTGCTAAGCTAAGCTAAGCTAGCGCAGTTCAAGCCCAAGAACAGGCCACGCTCTGCGGTCACTGCAAGTGTATCTGGCCGCAGACCCGTCTCGGTCACTGGGCTGGTAAAGCCCCGTGGTCCGTACGGAGGTTTGAACGTGACCATTCTGAACATAACGTAAAGTACAGATAATCTGCAAACACATAGACACAAACAACGGACTCACAGATAGACAGTCACCCTCTCAGCACAGAGGACCAAGACTGGGATAAAAGGTCTGAACTTCTCTTTCTCTGAAGTCACCAGCTGGTTTTACTTCTTTGTAACTGGAACAATGGCAGTAAAAGCCTTTTCTTTGAGACAACTTATATCTCCAGTGTCTGCTTTGGCCATATCCAAATAACTGTTCTCGCGTGATACAAAAGAACCAGATCCCAACAAACCCTAGAACACTATCGCTCAAACTCTGTTCTTTGACAGAGTAATATGGACATTCAGGAAGAAAGTCTTATATAAATCTACAAACACATATCTGAAGGAATGAAATCTTGAATCTTTTAACTATATTGACGAAATCAAAGCACAATAACACGTAGAAATCCAAACTTTAAATGCAAATGTTAATATTTATTCAAAATTTGAGGTCACACACACTTAAGCATCAACATTATTAAGGTTTAATGTATAACAGGTCTTAAATGGGGTGAATGACAATTACAGTAGTGGATGGAGTATCTTTGTTACATTGGTCTAATTATCTTTAATACAGTTTGGCCTGATCGATTCACAAAGGGTTTTTAAAAGTAATGTAATAAAAATGGTCAAAGGTAGCCTGGTCTTACCTCATACTCATTTCATACAGAGGGTCTGGATCTTCACAATTGAGCTCCATTTTCAGGTGGTAGGGGTGAACTCCTTTTATAGTTTGATCTGATTTCACGTAGGCGATGTAATGCGCCCGAGTGAGTGAAGAGAGCGATCAAATGCTACACCTACAAGCCCCGCCTCCCTTGCTCGCTGATTGGTAGGTTGAAAATCAACCGATGTAACGCGGCCACTGAGATCAGACTCACATGAAACATGTAGGGACATAATCATTGGCCGGAGTTACGGATGGCGATGGCGAGGTCAAAGGGGACATTGGTCAGAGCTGGAGTAGCCTGCGCTCAACACCAAGCCGACAGACACCGCAGGATGGAGGCGATCTTTCACCTGGAGGCCATGGAGGTGGACAGCACTTGTTTTGGAGGACGGGTTTGGCACCGTGGTGGTCAGCCTGGTGGCGCCCGAGAGGAGCCAGGTGCGCCTGGTTTGACCACTTCTCTCCTTGTGTGGGTCCCCAGAGGCTCTCCAGTATACTCGCTCAGGCCCAGCGCGGGTACTCTTGTGGAGCCGCGCTGAGCTGCTCTTTAAAGCTACTGCGGCCGGCGCTTGGTCGAGCCCGTCCAGGGCTTCATTATGTTGCAAAAAGTGCTTTTAACAATTGTGATCAAAAAACAGTTTCCCCTACCACTAAAAACGGATGGAATTAGCCCAAGGCTGCAATCCAGTGTGGCATGTTTACATGCACGAGACCCATGTATGTTAATTAACACGCACTGTCCCGACCAAATAAACCAATTAATTAATTAATTACAAAATTAAAGACAAAATGTAATTTTTAAAGCTATTTTTTTTTACCAGGATTTGCTCCAAATGGTAAATTGTGGACTTTAAAGGAGCGTATACGATTATACTGAGCTCAAAAAATGTATATATTTTTAAAGAAAAATAAATGAGAAACACGAGGTTTGAAATGGAGGGAAGACGAGCGTGTCCACGAGGATGGTCACCACAACAAAGAGAAGTTTTATAAGAGAGCTAGATCAGGCCGTACCTCTAATTTTGAAGGCAACATTAATACTCCATCAATTACTGATAAATATTCAACAAAGAGTAAAACATTTGTGTGACACACATAGTGAGGCAGTTAATATGTACATTAGTCACATTGTCAGTAAAGAGTCTTTGGTCTCGTCCAGAGGGTCCATGGCCAGCAGCAGCTTCAGACCTGTTTCATGAGTGTCATAAAAGAAACAAACAGTTGAAATCTGTTTCTTTCTTTGTGATAGGACAGTCTTTGCATGGAAATCCACTGTCTGTGGGGGGAAACTTTGTCTGACCTCAAACACAAGGCCAAGATGTTGGAGATTTAGCAGAGTCAGGGCTGGCCACCTTCCCCCCATTTCAATCCTGAATCCAGAGGAGTGTGGCTTTTCAGCAGATGTTAAAGCTCAAGGAAGTTTCATCTTTGTGAATGAGTTTTAACATTAGTATCAGTTCCTGTTTTTACTTTTAGCGGGTTCCTTGCCATCCGAGTGGGGGTCTTGCTTCTGGCAAAAGGAGAAACAAAGGAGTGCCAGTCTGGAGAGGATGGACGTCATCCATCTTGTTGATTAGATCCTAGGAGTTTAATTCTAAGTGCAGTCCCAAAGAATTCAATATGCTTTGTCATTACTTGAGTAAAAGCATCTTTGTAACTTCAAAAATATGACGGTAAACTTCTGAAGACGACCCAGTTCCTGATCACCTCTAAACATTTGTCATACGTTCTTAAACTCTGTACAGTTTGGGTAAGGGAAGGAGTGATTAAACTCACACCAGCTGTTCCCCTTATTTCCCTCTGCAGGCCTGAGCTCTGAGGCAACACATGGCCGTCCCAGGAGGAGAGTGTCCCAACACAGGAGACTTGAGCCGAGACCGTTGAGCTGAAGAAACAACCTAAATGCAGGTACAAAGCGATGCTGCCCGCGACAGCAGCCACAGAACGAGGTCCACTGCAGCTGCGTGGAGCCCTGCCCCGGGTCCTGCACATGGGGGGTTTGGTGACTCATCTGTCCCAGAGCTGAACTCAGAAAAGCTATCTTGTCGCTGCCCAGTCCAGTTACACGCAGTACCCTCACGCTCCATAATGTCACGCCCTATCCTCTCTCGCGATGTCCTAGCCCTCGGTAGTGCCCTGCGCGATTCCTACCCCTCACTAATGCCCCGCGCGATGTCTTAGCCCTCGCGCAATGTCCTACCCCTCGCTAATCTACCCCATGCCGTCCCATCCTGGACTATCAAATCTCTACCAAACTGAACTCAGTAAAAGCAAATTTTATGCCATTGATGTGAGAGAACCGCCCCCCCTACTCCTGTAACCACCGTCCTGTCCTAATCCCCCCCCCCTACTCCTGTAACCACCGTCCTGTCCTAATCCCCCCCCCCTACTCCTGTGACCACCATCCTGTCCTAATCCCCCCCCCCGCCCTCAAGTCCTACAACCACCGGCCCTGTCACACCAATGGCAGCAAATTTACCTCCCTGACGACTAATCAGCTTTTCGTAGGGTCCGCTCGCCGCAGAGGCCCCTCCCACCCCACCGTGCGGGACCCCGGGGTCAGAGGCTTCCAGACGCAGCTGCAGGTCCTCGCTCTGTGGCCGCTGTTGTTCGAGCAGCATCGTCCTTGCACCTGCATTAAGCTGTTTCCTCAGCTCAACGTTGTCTGGGCGCTGGTCTCCTGTAGGGGGCGCTCTCCTCCTGGGACGGCCGCCTGGTGCCTCAGTGCTCCGGCCTGCAGAGGAAACCAACGGGAGCTGAGATATGTGTTTATCCCTGAGAAGAATATATTCATATTTTAGAAGACACAGTTTTCATTTGAGCGAACAACTTTTACTATTCAAATAAGTTCAAGCACTTTACTGGAGTAAAAGCATCTTTGTAACTTCAACAACAGACAGTTCCTGATCACCTTTTGTCATACATTCTTACTCTCTTACCCAAACTGTACAGAGTTTAAAAGGGAAGGAGTGATTAAACTCACACCAGCTGTTCCCCTTATTTTGCTCTGCAGGCCTGAGCTCTGAGGCAACAAGTGGCCGTCTCAGGAGGAGAGCGCCCCCTACAGGAGACCAGGGCCCAGACAATGTTCAGCTGAAGAAACAACCTAAATGCAGGTACAAAGCGACGCTGCCCGCGACAGCAGCCACAGAACGAGGTCCACTGCAGCTGCGTGGAGCCCTGCCCCGGGTCCTGCACATGGGGGGTTTGGTGACTCATCCGTCCCAGAGCTGAACTCAGAAAAGCTATCTTGTCGCTGCCCAGTCACAGTTACACACTGTACCCTCACGTCCCATAATGTCACACCCTATCCTCTCTCGCGATGTCCTAGCCCTCACTAAAGGCCGCGCGATGTCCTAGCCCTCACTAATGCCCCGCGCGATGTCCTAGCCCTCGCTAAAGGCCGCGCGATGTCCTAGCCCTCGCTAAAGGCCGCGCGATGTCCTAGCCCTCGCTAAAGGCCGCGCGATGTCCTAGCCCTCGCTAAAGGCCGCGCGATGTCCTAGCCCTCGCTACAGGCCGCGCAATGTCCTAGCCCTCGGCAGTGCCCCGCGCGATGTCCTAGCCCTCGCTAAAGGCCGCGCGATGTCCTAGCCCTCGCTAAACGCCGCGCGATGTCCTAACCCCTGGCAGTGCCCCGCGCGATGTCCTAGCCCTCGGCAGTGCCCCGCGCAATGTCCTAGCCCTCGCTAAAGGCCGCGTGATGTCCTAGCCCTCGCTAAAGGCCGCGCGATGTCCTAGCCCTCGCTAAAGGCCGCGCAATGTCCTAGCCCTCGCTAAAGGCCGCGCGATGTCCTAGCCCTCGGCAGTGCCCCGCGCGATGTCCTAGCCCTCGCTAAAGGCCGCGCGATGTCCTACCCCTCACTAATGCCCCGCGCGATGTCTTAGCCCTCGCGCAATGTCCTACCCCTCGCTAATTTACCCCATGCCGTCCCATCCTGGACTATCAAATCTCTACCAAACTGAGCTCAGTAAAAGCAAATTTTATGCCATTGATGTGAGAGAACCGCCCCCCCCTACTCCTGTAACCACCGTCCTGTCCTAAACCTCCCCCCGCCCTCAAGTCCTACAACCACCGACCTGTCCTAACACCGGCCCTGTCACACCAATGGCAGCAAATTTACCTCCCTGACGACTATTCAGCTTTTCGTAGGGTCCGCTCGCCGCAGAGGCCCCTCCCACCCCACCGTGCGGGACCCCGGGGTCAGAGGCTTCCAGACGCAGCTGCAGGTCCTCGCTCTGTGGCCGCTGTCGTTCGAGCAGCATCGTCCTTGCACCTGCATTAAGCTTTTTCCTCAGCTCAACGTTGTCTGGGCCCTGGTCTCCTGTAGGGGGCGCTCTCCTCCTGGGACGGCCGCCTGGTGCCTCAGTGCTCCGGCCTGCGGAGGAAACCAACGGGAGCTGAGATGTGTGTTTATCCCTGAGAAGAATATATTCATATTTTAGAAGACACAGTTTTCATTTGACTTAATAGTAAAAGTTATAGTAAAGTTTTGAGTTTAAGTAATTTTGACCTATTTACATATTCATTTGTTGATGCTTTGGTCTTAGTGGCACCATTTCTACAACTGTCACTGAAGGATCGTTCAGAAATTGTTCTTGTTCTGGGGGAAAATCCCCAAATGTGAGCAAAGCGTGGTTATTGTGGCCTTCGCTCATGTTGGCGCTGTTCGCTGGCTCAAATGTTTGCTGGACGTTTTCTGCTCCTGAACTCTGTGTGTTCGTCGTCTGAGGGATTAATATTTCTGATGTTCTTTCAATTTCGATGATGAGATGCCTTTCATCCTCTTTTAACACGTTTAAGAGAAGCTCCTCACGTACTGCAGACTCTCGTGCGGCGCTTTCAAAGTCTTGTAACTGTGAGCTCCTGGATCTTTTGTTTGAGTTTGTCTTTTTCAGAAAACGCTTCAGCTCCTTCTGTAACACTGTCAGAAGTGTCTTGGGCATTTTCCATTTTGCTAATGTCACAAATGTTTGTAAAAGTCGATCAAAACTGTGAGAAAGTGCTGTTGCGTTTGCTAAGACGGCGTCACAATGTGAACTAAACTAACAGTTTGGCAGAAATGACCTGGACTCACCATAGCAACAGACACAGCATTCCATATGGAGCAGGAAGGAATGTGTCATGACACGTTTTGGAATATGACCTGTTGCTAGGTTACAAGGTAGATTCCACTTTACCAGGTCAAAGGTCATGGTACATTACACCAACGCGGCTAAAACTGAAAATTGCAAATGGTCTCAACTTATAAAGCGCTTTTCCACCAACATTAGGCACTCAAAGCGCTTTACAGCAAGGATCATACTCTCATTCACACACCGATGTACGCAGACACTGGGGGCAATGTGTCTTGCCCAAGGACACAACGACAGTGTGCACTTTCAGGAGGTGGGATCATGAGACGACCCGCTCTACCAGCTGCACCTCTGTCGCCCCTATAATAATCAATCAAAGTTTATTTGTATAGCACCTTACAACAACACAAGGAAGACCAAAGTGCTTCACAGACAGATAAAACAATATTTAAAAAAATCAATCAATCAAATAAGTGCGGTCTAAGTCTTAAAAGCTAGTTTGAAAAGATGTGTCTTCAATCTAGACTTAAAGAGGGACAGCTCTGTGAGAACACGCAGACTGAGGGGCAGGCTGTTCATAATAATGATTTCTCTCAAAAGGTGCTCCATCTCAAAGCGCTAAAACTAAATTAAGATGAACACTGCATGAGTGCATCTAGTAGTTGTGGTAGGCCGGGCTATAAATAACACATTTCTTGGGGGAGGACCCCCAAACCCCCCTTCAGAGTACCCTCCCACACTTTCAATAGGTTCTGATGGCCATGTGGGGTGGTGCCAAACCCCCTCTGATCCATATGCAGCTCCTGATGTGCTCAGTCATGTAGATCGTAGACTTGCTTTTGGCTTAGAATTTAGTACGATTACGAGACACTATCGCCATGAAAAAGCCCCCCAGCTCAGGACCGACCAATGTCTCACTCCAAAGTTTGGTGAAAAGTTGGCAGCCCTGCTAGTGATTCTTTCACTGTCAGTGTGGTCTGCGTTTTGGCCCAGTTTTACTTTAAATGCTCGTCAAACGTCTGTGCGTCACTGTTGAAATGAAATGATTATTCTGTTGTCATTCTCCGTGAACATAACGTGGAGACAACACACGTTCACTTTGTCAGGGGAGGATGAGAGAGGGGGCACTAGTGCAGTAAAGGCAGAAAGATGAAATGTGTTTTAATATGTATTTTTATACTAATACATTGCATACATTCTTACTTCTTTTAAATACATCTGGTGTGCTCCAAAATGCCTAATAAAGAATGGGAATTAAATTGAGGGAGTAACCCTTGGTTTTATGTATTGGCACATGACAAAAAGTAATTACTTTAAATGTGTTAGCATATAAACTTGGATTATAAAATTCCACTACTTGGGTCAACTGGATATGTAGCAAACGTGTTTCGATTGTGTGCTTATTTATGCAGTTTGTTTGAGATTAAGTAGGTCTAATCTTAACATATTTGAAAAGGAGCCTCAAGAAGGTGACTGTGAAGAAGAAATGGAGGAAAACTGGAAGAATATGGAGAGAAATTCGTAAAAACAGCCCCATTCATGACAAAGCCGATGGTGGGCCCAGTGGAAGAGAGAGCTTGTCGGTGATGAGGCGATGTAACGGTTTACTGTTTTTTGTTTTGTTTATTTGCGTGCTTGCTAATATACATTATTTGTATTTTGTTCTCTGATAAAAGCTGAATTTCAATGAGTGGCTGTAACTGAACTGCTGGCTTCATTTCTGGATGGCTTTGAGGAAGTTTTTCCCCGACTGCTAGAGCTTCACTAATGTTCTAGCAATTCCTGGAAGGTGTTTCTCCTTGTGCCATGTAAAAATGTACGTATAGTGGGAAGTTAAGTTATCCTTTATTAATCTCTGAAGAGTAATTTGTTCTCTGCATTTGAGGGGGGAGGGGGGGGCTTCAAACCTGCAACCTTCCGATCACAAGACGACCCGCTCTACCAACTGCATAATAAATGACTCATCAGTTATACATTTTAAAATAAAATAAAAATAATCTTATCAATCCTTAAGACTCTGGAACTTCTAAATGCAGTAGATGCCATTTTATTCCTCAGTGTCTCGTCTCTTCTCCACATAATGAAGGAAAGTTGCTCATAAACAACATTTGTGACTTTTTGCAGAACACATGAGGAACAGGACTGCTGCTCTGGTGGTGGGATCACCACTGCCTCCGAGAAGAGCCATCCAGTGTTTTTTGAATGTGTGCGGTGAGTACACTAAATTTGATCTAAAATTAAAATATCAACAACAAAAATAATTACATGCATATTTGTTCGTTCCTGGCTTTCATCATGAAGCATGTTCGTTAAAAGTACACACTAACAATTTCATGGACACATTTCCCCCCAATTACATTCTGCTGCGGTGTTTTCAAATGTGTGGTGTCGTACAGTGTTGTGCTGTCATTCATGTGTCCATGCGTTTGTCCCAACACACACTATATCGTCCTGTTTTTCCAGTCGCTATTTTTATTTTCACACGTATACTTCTAGTTATTGATTTATTGTCTATAGGTAGGACTTACAGGGTGTTTCTTCTAGTTTTTTAAATACTGAGTAAGTCAACCCTACTAGCTCTGAAAGATGTTGAATGATCAAGTAAAAAAGTAATGTAGAATAATGTATTGCAAAGGTTAATGGCAAACACTTTAAATTACACTATATTAATCCCAGACATAAATAATTCACATCATCATGAAAGGTAAAGACGCTTTGATGTTTTGACACTTACAGGAAGAGTTTTCTTTCTTAAGGACCATTCAAAACATCTGGATGAAGCGAATGGAACTTGGACTGCTTAATATCTATGAAGAGGAGCAGGATGCTGTTGCACATCAGGACTTTGTAGCAGTTGTGGTCACAGAAAGCCTCGTGCTTCACCGTGAGAAAATCAACGTCACGTTTCTGCTAAAGGTCATCATGAAAATCAAACTAGAACAGGCTCCGCTGGAGTACATGGACTGCGCAGGCACAAGATACAAACCATTATCATGCGCAAATGCTGTTGTATTCATCCTCGCTCACTGTTCTGAGACATTTTTGATATGTAACAGGCCTGTTTAATTGTCCCCTTTTAGAAGTAATTTTAAAATGAGGTATTTTTGTTAACACCAACATTACAGTTTTTGTCAGAGCGGCATCAGAGGCACTGCCTCCAACTTTGTCTACAACACAAGTGTAGGCCTGTCACAATCACACAATTAAATTCATTATGGTGAAAAAAAATATTGCCATGAATGATATTGTGGACCACTTGATGCGACTAAAACAAAATCTCAGAAAGCAGTTGTTCTAAAAGTACGTGTTAAGAGATCTTCAACAACACGAGTTGCAATTAACATTTACTTAGGTAAAACGCAAAATTATTCTACACAATAAGTTGATATATATATGAACTTTTGTGACAGGCCTACACAAGAGCATACACAAAATATACATGTATTTGCTTAAATGTGTAAACAAAATGTGTAAGTTTCATCAGATTTGTAACTTTATAAACACTTAGTTAAAACTGAAACTGTTAAGTTGAAACAATTCATAGCAATGCTTTATGGACCATTTATAACTTACTGGTTTTACTTGATTGAACAATATTGGTACCTTCAATGAGCTCAAATCTTTATGGCAGAAATTTAACATAGAATTTTAAGTTGAACTGCTATATTATTTATTACAGTGTGCGCCATGCCGGGCGACGTCACGGTCCTTGTGTATTGTACGTCCATAAGAGTCTTTTGAACTGCTCTTCGTCTGACCCGTCACCTCGGACCTGTTTGTCATGGGAGACCCTACCAGGGGCATAAAGCCTCGGACAACATAGCTCCTCGGATCATTCGGGCACTCAAACAACCCCACCACGTTAAGGTAGCAGCTCACGGGGTTGATCCTTACCATACCAACGTAAAATATTTCCCTGTAAACAATCAAAACTAATAATGACAAAACAAAACAAAAACATGCAGAACCACAAAGACAAAAAATAATAAGTAGCCAAGTAAATAAATCCATTAATATACATAGATAAAACAGAGAAAGGTAAAGGAAAAAAGATCAAATAAATAAAGTAATAATAATAATATAAAAATTAGAAAGTAAGTTGATAAAATTAAAATAATAATACTAAATCTTCAAAATAACTAGTTATGCTAATGTTAAGGCCGTTGATGATTCTTATTTATTCCCTCCATCAGGGGAAGAATCCAGATACAAATAGGCATTGTTTATCCACATGTGGTTTAATCTTCAAGCAAACCTAACCCCACAAAACCGACCACAACCGCCCCCAGCACGGCATCACCCAGATCCAAGAGCCTCTCGGAGAGTTTTCCTTTTTTCTAAAAATCACTATGACCCACGTGACAACGCTGGGGTCGGGGTAATGTTTTTTAACCACGCTGGGTTTTGTACATCAGCACTTGACTGGCATTGACTGGCTCCATGAGCCTGTCAATCAAGCTTTGGAGCTCTGTGGAGGCTCTGCCAGCCCGAGCACGGGGCTTCCCGCCTTTTACCCCTTTTAAAGGAATAGGCCACCGCTTTTACATAATGAGATATGTTCTTACCTTACCCTATACGAGTGGATGAGTCTGGTCTTTGTGCATGCAAATGTTGCGTGCAAATGTTAGCTTAGCATTTAGCTGCTCCCAGCAAAGGTATAGCTCCAAACTGGGGTGAGTTAGAAGCTACCAAGAAGTTCTTAAATAAATCTATGGATTGGATCCACATCCGGTGGCCTTTGGATATCCACACCACATGACTTAAAAGTAGGGCTGCACAATATGGAACAAACCTACGATATGTGATACGGCTGCGATAACAATATTATTACAATATTTCACTAAACCATTTCAACACGATATGGTCCATTATAAATGAAACACATGAAGACCACTTCTGTGGTGGACTTAGAAGATGTCCCGTTTGAACATTTCTTTCAAATTCAGTGAGTCACGCATCACGTAGACCCCTGCCCTCCATCTGGCAGTGTGACATCAAATTATAGAATGCCATGAACTCAGCCTATAGAGTGGACAGGAGAGATGTGTGTGGGCAAGTGTGAATCAGACTTCAGGAGCAAGGGTCAATTTAAGATCTGTGTTTGAAAATAGAAACAATGGTGTTGCCGTGGGCCCCTGCTGATAAAGGAAAGACGGTTAAGACTTTGCCAATATCAAGGCCGATATGTAGATTTTATTGACGTTTAAAATCTAATGTAATAGGAATGAACTTACCTTTTTTATTGGATAAATACTTTCTTTGTATCTTGACTGTAAAACTGAGTGCTTGATGTTTATTTGGTTAGGACAGTGCATGTTAAATGAACACACATGTAAACACACCGCTCCTAATTGTAGCCATGGGGTCATTTCCATCTGTAGTTCCACAACAGTCGCCTTCATTCTGGCCAGTTGCACACGTTTTAAGTGGTATAGGGGAAACTGGAGCCCAGAGACAACCTATATGCAGGCATGGGGAAACAATGGGAAGGTTAAGGTATAGATATCCCTTGTGTTCCATCAGAAAACACCGGTACATTTCCACTATCCACTTCAGATCTGCACAAACATTTTAATAGAATATCATAATACACCATTCCCTGTTTTCCATTAAAATACATTAAAAAATAGTATGGGCTTGAATTGTTCTATCATTTTCTTACACTCTTGGGTGTGTCAAGGATCAGTAGCAACAGTTTTGTTTTTAGTTTTTGTGGAAAATCACATTTTTACTCTTTCTCTCCAAAGTAACATTAGTGAATTTTTATGCCCCATTGACTTCCATTGTCAGGCAACACACTCCAGGTGAATATTTCGTTGACGTGTTAGTTACAAAGACTTTTTTTCTGAGACGATTTTGGATGTCTTGTTTAGTTTTAAAATAAGCTGGATACTATTTAGTTGAACCCCTCCAGGAACCGCCACCCTAACGTGGTGGAGGGGTTTGAGCACCCGAATGATCCTGGGAGCTCTGTTGTCGGGGGCTTCGTGCCCCTGGTAGTGTCTCCCAGGGCAAACAGGTCCTAAGTGACGGGTCAGACAAAGAGCGGTTCAGAGGCCCCGTATGAGAGACCAACAGGCCTGGTATGAATCGTGAGGCCGTCCTTCTGTGGACCCACCACCTGTACGAGGATCCATAAGGGGCTGGTGCAATGTGATGTGCCGGTTGCACAGTTCATACGCAAGGAGACTTATATTGTCCATCCATCCATTTTCTTCCGCTTTATCCGGGGCCGGGTCGCGGGGGCAGCAGTCTCAGCAGAGATGCCCAAACTTCCCGGTCCACACACACCTCCTCCAGCTGTTCTGGGGGGACCCCGAGGCGACACCAGGCCAGCTCGGAGACATAGTCCCACCACCGTGTCCTGGGTCTTCCACGAGGCCTTGTCCCACTAGGACATGCCTGGAACACCTCCCGCGGGAGGCGCCCAGGAGGCATCCGAAACAGATGCCCTAGACACCTCAGCTGGCTCCTTTCGATGTGAAGGAGCAGCGACTCTACTCCAAGCTCCTCTCGGGTAACTGAGCTCCTCACCCGATCTCGAAGGGTGCGCCCAGCCACTCGGATTTGGAGGTGCTGATTCTCATCCCGGCCGCTACACACTGAGGCTCCCAAACCGGACACCCTCCGGCCCCTGGCTGCGCCTAGAAATTCTGTCCATAAACTTATATTGTATTCACTTAAATAGAAAGTATAACAATTTAGCATGTCTTATTATCTTGTTTGTTTGGTCATTTTGAACACTCATTATATAAAGAAAAATGCACTATTTTAAACTGTATTTTATTTACCCTAGAACGCTGGCTTGTTGGTGATATTTGCGGCACACAATAAAGGCAGCTAAAAGAAGGCACTTCAGAGACAACAAGACGGACATACAGGTATAACTGCAGTAACTTATTACTACAACTGCTGTCTTGCTCTTCTTCCCAAGCAGCTGCCTACCTTACCTAACGGCAAGCTACGCCTCTGCCCAATGACACACCAGGGATACATTATATTCCTGTACGGAAATGTACATGATTACTATCTTTTTTTATTTTATTTTTATCTAAAGCAAAAGGTCTGTTCTTGTTTAATTATTATGATTATTCCTGGCTACTAGTTGTGGATGTTTGGTGATAAAAATGAGCTGGTATTTTGCCTCCAGATTGTCTGACCCCACAAAAATATAGCTGAATATCTCTGCACTGCCTTCAGCTTCTAACCAAGATGTTTTCATTCATTTTGAAAACTTTCACACCAGTTAAAGGAGACTTCTTTACAATAAATAAACAGTCTAAACTGACTGTAAAATGAAGTACATTGAACACAGTAGTTTAATATTCATCAACATCAGATTTATTTTGCATATGAAGAATTCCTGATATCCATGCATACAGCAAATGAGCTCACAAGGTGGCAGAAACAGTGAGATTTTCCTACTAAAATACTGTATACACTCCACCTAATGAAAGGGACAGTATTGCAAGGTCTCATAATAAGTATAATAATAAGACAGCAGCAACCCACATTGTTTGCACTCAGTTAGTGTTACAGTGTCACAAAAAGTTAATAAATTGGTTAACTTTTATTTATAAAGTTGTCATCATATTTCCTTTTTTTGGTAATAATAATAATCATAATAATAATAATAATAATAATAGTTGGCCTCATAAAACGTCTTTGTTTAAAGCAACAGTTGTGTTTTTTCTCAGTTGGTTGTAATTGGCAGATAAGTATTTTTGTTATTAACTCTAGTGTCGCTCTAATAGACTAGTTAAAGGGCCTATGTTAGGCTCCACTGACCATTTTGAATGGATTTTCTTGGCACTGTTGATACGGAGGGACACTACTACTTCCCTCTGTTGCTGTTGGTGGTTTGTTTGGCTACATTTCAACTGTTGTTCCCGTGTCATTTTTTTTACCCCCAAATGTATCCAATACAGATATCTGGGCTATGGGTATTTGGTGATACTGAGTAGCCTACCAGTCCGATACCACGTGTAGTGTTGGGAGTAACAGCACTTACAAATAACGGCATTTGTTTTCCAGTACCGAGAAATGAAATTAGTGACCATTTCCAGTTAGAAAGCATTTCAGTTACTGTCTATGTAACGGAGGTAGTTATTTTCTTATGGCTCGCAGAAAAGTTGCATCCCTTTGATCCTGCTCTCTTGCTCATCCCTTTCCTGGCTGGTACTGAATACTGTTTATACTAACAAGTAGCAGTGTGAGTATTTTATATTAGTAGTTATTTTGTCCATAGTTACCTTGATCATTCTGTAATGCAATTTCTACAGTTACTTTTGGGTAAGTAACAAGTAACTATCATGAATTCCTTTTTTTTAAGTAGCATGCTCAACACTGACTATGGCTAATAGTGCAAAAATAAGCAAAGACTGTGTGCGTTGTGAGTCAGGTGGATCGATTCATCCGAAGTTCTTCTCCCATTCTAAGACGAAATGAAGGCATTAAAAAGGTGACAAAGGCTTTGACGTTGTTTTTGATACGTGTTAATTCCCCATTGGTTTTCTTGTTGTCGCGAATCTAGGGGGTGGCACCACGGCAATGTCAGCCACGATGCAGTTAACAGCCGTGGCTAAGGCCTTAGGGCCTATATTTTAAATAAAAGACAGTGTGGTATCAGATTGGTGGTGGACTGGGCACTCGGCAATACTGCCACCAGAAAATTCTGTGGAATGCAATCCATTAACAGTATAGTATAGAATATAGTTAGCATGAGAAATAAGCTTTGTCCTTTATTGTGGCTGTTATTTATGCTGTATGCTGTCCACGACCTACGCTACATTATTTAGCAACTGATGGGGGATAGGTGGTGGGATTGTCTCTTTATTATTTCCAAGCTTCAGTTTTGTTAAAGGAGTCTTAATATATATTAATATATAGTTTTCGAATGCATGAACATCAAATGTAATTACTAGAAACGCCGCTGTTAGTAGAAGCCTTTGAAAAGTCAGAAAAGCGTAACATAGGACCTGGGAATTCATAGCTGCATTCACTGCGCGCCTCATGATTGCCGCTCACATTTTTGTCAATTTTGCGATGATGCCGAGTTGCTAGAGCTAAATTACTAAGCTTTCCACTGCCATGTACAACCCTACGTCCAAAAACTCCAACCATGACTTCAGGCTGATATATTTTCAAAGATATCTACAGGACATCTGATAGAAAAAAATACTCATATAATGCATGATATAGAAAACAAAACAGACATCATATATTTACTGAACTACAGGTACCGCAAAGTCAAAGCAAGTGCTCCATAAACAATGATAATCTTCACCCTTTTTTACTCTTTTTTTTTTTTTTCTTTCTTTTGAAACGCTGATTGTTTTGAGGTCAGATAGCACCTTACAGTTTTGCAAAAAACATTTCCAACAAAAGAATTTCAGGTCCGTGGTATTTGGTTTTTGACATTTTGTTTCCCAGTCACAGTTAGTCCGATCTCGCTGTTGTTGTTCTGTTTTTTTTTTTCCCCTGGCTCAAACCGAGTCCACTTTCACCTGGTTATTGTTCGTCATCAGCGGGGACGGCTTGCTTTTCAGCCGCTCGCCCGCGTCGTTGGAGCTGTCCTGGAAGAAGATTCGGGCCGTGCACACCGACACCACGATGCGCTTGTACTCGCGGCGGAAGTTCTGATTCAGCACACCGTACACTATGGCGTTAAGGCAGCTGTTGAAATAGGCCATGAAGTAGCTCGAGACAAACAGCCACTCCGGTATGAGCGGTATGACCACTTCGGGCTTGATCGCCACCGCCAGGCCGATGAAGTTGAGGGGCGCCCAGCAGACGGCGAAGAGCACGAACACCACGAACATGGTAACAAAGTTCCTCACGTCGTGCGGCGTCAGCTTGGGCCGATTGTCCGGCTTCACCCTGCGCCTCACCTGAATGACCAGTATCCAAATGCGCAAGTAGCAGTACGTGACAATCATGATGGGCAGGATGAAGTGAAAGAACACCACGGCGATGGTGTACGCCGAGCTGGCCGACTGCTCGAAAGTGCAAGAGTAAACCCTGGGGTCGTACTGCAGGGAGCCCACGAAGAGGTTGGGCACGATGGCCACGACGGTCAGCGCCCATATCAGCAGGACGTAGCATATGGAGTTCTTGTCGCTGTACAGCTTGTCGTACTTGAGGCTGTGGCAGATGTAGCAGTAGCGGTTGATGGCGATGCCGGTGATGTTGAAGATGGAGCCGATGACGCTGACGCCCATGAGGAAGCCGCTGATCTGGCAGTGCATGTAGCCCAGGCTCCAGCCATTGTGGAAGATGGACGACAGGACCAGGGGGTACGGGTAGATGGCCACGACCAGATCCGCGACGGCCAGGCTCACCACGAAGATGTTTCCTGTGGAGAGGGACGAAACGGACGGTTAGGCAAGTGTGGAGACGTTTCCAAACAACCCGACAAGGATCATAAATCGGGTGCTGAAGGAAAATTTGTTTCGTCGTAGATGCTTAGAAAACGAATAGTAAATGCGCATTCCCAATTCATAGAACAGCAGACAACGTAGGTGAAATGCCTTGCCCAAGGACACAACAACAATATAAATTGAATCCGGTAGTGCAATGACTAGAATGGATAAGTGCTGTTTCACCACAAGAAGAGAGGCAGCAACACAACGAGAAGAAAATATGAAGAAGGTGACCTATAGGTTTATGAGACGACGATTATTATTTGGAGCATTGACATCCATGATCACAAGCACTGGATTATTTCCAGGTTTCAAACAGCGAAGAAATTAAATCGGTACATGGGGTGGGAAAAACATCTGGCGTGTAATGGCACATGCAAAGTTGCTAGATTTCTGAAACAACCCCAAATTAATCGTATTCATAATTATATAAACTATCATTAAAAGTAATACATTTGTGTGACAGTGTTTGGTCCAAGTGCTTAAAACTGCAGTGCTGCCCCCTGCTGTCCTCTACTGACTGTGAAATCAGTGGAGCACTGCTGCCTCATTAATATGCATGACGTCACTCATTAATATGAGTGACGTCATCAATATCGGAATAAAAAGTTGCATCGTCCCACAAAATATCGCAATATATCGGAAAATATATCGATATATTGTCACACTCCTAGTGCACACTGCACGATGTGGGCCGTCTGCGACCAACAATCACTCGTCGTGGGGCAAATCTTAAGTTGTTGCTCAAAATCACAGGTTGTAGGTCGTACAGTGAGACATGGACAAAGATTTAAAATAGAACCGTCGTAACCCAAAGACGAGCTGCGACCGACATCAGGCAGTGTCTGATATTTTGGAAGGCGAGTCGCAGAGTGAGCCATCCAGGATCTCTGTCAAGCGTCTCCTCAACACATCAGCGTGGTGAGGCAGGCTCACCACGCCAGTCACAAACAGAGGCCAGGCATGAGCATTTTACAGTACTTTCCCTGCACTTTTCCGCCTGAAACTGCTGTGGCAACGACTGTCCCTTTGAACCATCGCACACTGGAGACGAGTGCAGTTCACGATTTTACAATCCCCATTTCTTGAAATGCGACATCTAAAAATAAGACACCAGACATAAGAGCATAAGACACCAGACATAAGACAGCAGAACCAATGTTTCACACAGATGCTACTGAATGACATCATCTGAGCTACCTTTTAAGTGGTGGTTGTGATTATACTAACATTATACTAACAGATTATTGAAGTATCCAAAGTATCTAACGATCCGCGGTTTGTTCTGTTGTTTGAATCTCACGGTTTTATTAAGAAAATCTGAAAGACCAAGAAGTTGCTTGAAGAAACAATCTAATAATATATATAAAAAGACATAAACGGGTCTTCAAATGATTTGTAATACTCTTTTGCAAGTTTATGGGTTTTTTTGTACCGGAAAAATACAGAACCGTGACTTCCAAATAGTTGAACTGAACCATAATGTAAGTCGAGTGTGTACACCTCTATTAAACAGCCTTTACAGCATAAAGTGGAAAAGCTCAAAACAAGCATAAAAACCCAAAGCAATAACTCATTCTATTATTGCTACTGCCAATGTGCTAAATGGTCCAGAAAGTCTTGGCACGAGCCATATGTGCCCATTGTATGTAGCGTAATGTGTCTTCAATTTATTCTGAATTTGCATAAACCCATTTGGGAGCATCCCCTGATAATGGACCGGACTTCCATTTAATGTTGACTTTTTGATGTTAATGAATGATGAAAAGGTTTTAATTGTAATTGCAAGGGAGCGGTTGGCGCGGCGCATGTGCCAGACTAATGTGATTTGGAAGTGGGGCTCCAATCAAGGGCGAACAAGTTCTCTCTGTCTGATCCGATGAATACATGCGGTGTGTGAAGGACATCGTGGCCCTTTCAAGGTGGCAGTGTTACACCCCCACTTTAATATTCAATATAAGATGAGAGAGCGGAGATTGGGACGGCGCTGAAGTGACTTTGAACATGTAGATTGTTCATCAAACGTTTTCTTTTATTTTGCATTGCAGATCCATAGTCATATTTTGCAATCTGTAAGTTATGCAGCTTTGTCTTTTTGGCTCAAGACTCAAACCTCCCCAAAGCATTTTGTGCTATTTGCCTTTTAACACCAAAATCCATAACGCTAAGGTCAACAGATGCTCATCCAAATGCAGCCAGACAAATATTGGACGATATTAGACGAGACAAAGCTGTACGGACAGAGATTTCACCAAACAGCTGCTTGTGTTCGGGAATGGATTGAAATTTATGCCATGCAACCTCGCGACAGCCGCCCCTCAGGCTTCTGCAGGTGGCAGTTCTCGCGGGGCTAGTGACACAGTTCAGTTCGGAGGGCAGAGGAATGTTTTTTTTTTTTTATATATATTTTCTAATAGTACAGGAAATATTTGGGATAAAACTAATACAGGAGGACGGTGGGAAAGAGGGGCAAGAGAGAGGTTCCCCGGCCAAAAAAGAACACTTGACAGCTATGCTCCTGATTCATCTGTAGTTGGTTGATCAGTCTATTGTTTTTGAGGTTGGTTTGATTTGGGAAAGCAAGAGCATCCAGAGGAAACCCAACCAGATATTTATTTATCTATACTGTATCTATACTTTAAGACTTCTCTTCCTGGGGTCCATTCTCATTATAAAAACATTACAAAGTAAAAGCATTATTTACACAACACACGTCAACAATGCATACCTACCAGTTCCAAAATTCAATTCAATAATTGAGGTAAGACCAAAGGCCGCTGGCTGCTCTGCTTTTTGGCGACAACACTAGAGGCCGCTATTGCTGTAGCACCTCCATATCGCCGCTAGTCCCCCATTGATATGCATTGGACTTTAGACACATGAAAAACATCTTTGGAGCCTGGATCCTAGTTTTCTTACACTTTCTACAGCTAGATATTCCTCCTGTTACAGCTAGATATTCCTCCTGTTACAACGCTGGGTTATTACAATAAAGAGACCAGGCAGGGAACTCTCGTACTAATGAGGGCCGGACTGTTAGCATTGGAGCTGTGTGAACTACAAGTCACACAAGAGCCGAGTCTTCAGTGAAGATCCCGCCCTGATGCTCTTTTTAGACACATGCTTCGTCAGAGCTGGGGAGGAGGAGTCTCCTCCGTCTATTCTTTTTAACGGTCTATGGGTAAAACATGAGAAAACAGGTCAGGTGCATTTAACATAGCAACACTAAGTCAGGATACTTTTTTTAACTGCTAACATATTTCTTCAGATTTATTTTCAAAGAAACATGATTACTTTTCCCTAACTGCCTGAGGCAGCATATTCCAGTGTGAGGTGGCTCGGTGTACACAGTAAATGTGTGTTTTAGTGCACTATATCTTGGCAGAGGCCTGGGGAGATCATGTGAATTCCACACAGAAAGGCCCACACAAGCCGGGAAACTTCTTGTTGCGTGACAATGTGCTAATAATTCCACTATACTTCTCCACTGAGAGGGATGGATGCCGTTTGGAGGGAAAGTCATTTACCAGACTTAAAGAAATAGGCCACCGTTTTTACATACTGAGATATGTTTTTACCTAACCTTAGTCGAGTTAATATATCCCCGTCTGGTCTTTGTCCGTGCGCTCTGTCACGCAAACGGAGCACATACGCAGCCTCTCCCACATGTCATATAGCTCCAAAAAAGCTCACGATAGAAGCTACCAAGCTCTTCCACGTGTTCCCTATTTAAATAAAGTTACGTGAAGTGTTTTTAATGCGAAGTATATTTACACAGAAATGTAACATGTCGATTTTATAAGCAGATAAAAAGGGGTACTATAAAAAGAGGCGTAAGGATACGAGGAGCACAGCGTCCGCGCAGTAACTCTCAAAGACTTCCCCCGCTCACTTCCGGCAATAACCTTTAGGAGTTACTGCGCGGACGTTTTGCTCCTCGTATCATTACGCCTCACAATATAGTCCCCCTTTTTATTTGCTTATAAAATCGACATGCTACATTTCTGTGTAAATATACTTCGCATGAAAACACTTCACGTAACTTTATTTAAATAGGGAACACGTGGAGGAGCTTGGTAGCTTCTATCGTGAGCTTTTTTGGAGCTATGTGACATGTGGGAGAGGCTGCGTATGTGCTCCGTTTGCGTGACAGAGCGCACGGACAAAGACCAGACGGGGATATATTAACTCGACTAAGGTTAGGTAAAAACATATCTCAGTATGTAAAAACGGTGGCCTATTCCTTTAACAGGAGAAAATAAAATCTACATTTTGTAGCATTCCATACAGTATACATCTCTTATATTCTGACAATGTATGACATGACAAAAACTATACTTTTCAGAAGGGGACTTTTTTAAATCAATAACTTTAATGAGCTCCACAAGCCGACCCCAATCAATCAACATCAGTCATAAGACCAGTTTTAGCACCAGATGCCCTTCTGAACCATGTATCCACATATTTAACACATGTTCTCCCAGGTTCTATATTTACACACCACTGTGGTCACCGTCCGTGGGTGATGCTGTTGACGCCGCACGTGTGTCTGTGCCGCAGGGCTCCAAGCGGCACAATAACTGTTGTACGCCTTGTTACTCCTCGGCGCGGCAGGCTCCACATTTGTTAATAATGAGAGTCCCGGAGGGGCAGCTGAGCCACTGACAGTGATCTTTTCCACGTGGGAATACAGCTCTACCTGCACCTGTCCGCACATGCTGGACTGGGCTTCTGCGTGTTGGCATGAAGAAGTGAGAGAAGCTCACATTTGCAGTCTGGGTTTAACAATGCACAAATGTTATTCCGCGACTGATGGGGTGGGCAGGTTTTAGTAAAAAGTCCACATCTTTACGAGAAAGTTTGCTTTTCAGGAGTGCATGCTTTGGGAATTTGGTCTGAATAAAGGAAATTATGTTCAGTGTTTGGGGAAATCTTGGCAAAACTCTCCATCATCCAGGTAAATTCATAAACAGAGTCAATTAAATGGACACAGACTGACATTTCCATGCTTAGATGGCTGACACTTCTGGTCATCCTGAGGCACACTAGAGGATTTTCTCATCTTTTTAAAATGTGATACAAAGTGCACAGCTAAGACATGAGGACATTTTTTTTTTTGTAATTAATAAACTCTTGCTGGAAGCCACAGACTAATTGATTCTGACAAGTGCGAGACATAATGCGAAACCACACTTTCCAATTTTTGTGCAGATTTGAATCACATGTGAAAAAAAAAACAAGAATCTCCTGATCAAGCTTGAAGTCAGGACTTAAAATACACATGGCAGATTCGAGACAACAGCAGCGGCCTGTCCTTTCGTGCCTCGCATCAGGAACGAGAAGGCCACCACAAGGCGCCACAGGAGCCGGTTGGACGCCGCGGTGCCAGAAGGAGGGCGAGCCAGATGCGAGTGGAGCGAAGGTGGCGGTCACTCTAATTACAAGCAACAATTATAAATATCAAACATGCAGGGCCAGCCCCAAAGCCCATTTGACGCCCTGGGCAAGATTGTACTTTCCATTTACATTTCTGTGCTTCTCTTGCGCACATTTTTATTTGTCTGCTGTGTTGTCCTAAGCCAATCCTTTTGGACACACTTTGCATATTCAGATTCAGATATGGAAAAGGCTAGTTTTATTTTATTTCATTATGATTATCTATTCGTTAAAAAGTAATATGATGTCAATTTACGAATTTTCACCACAATTTTACATGGACCTTGAAAAAGCTTGAAATTTCTAGTTTCTAACACAAAAGACCGCAAGTATCTCTTTCTGTTCCAAAGTTATGTCCAATAATTGGCAATTTTGTAGATGGTGGGAGCACGGACCTCATGGAGTTAAAAAAAAAAACACAATTCCGCGCGTCCTGGGTCGCCTATGCCCTATATACCCTTGCAAACTTGTTTGTTACTCACGACTTGACGTTTTGGAGGCTGACAAACAGGCCTAAAACAATCGCACTGACACTTCTCACGTGAGGAATGCCACAAACTGTGAAGAAAGGCTTATTGGTAGGGGGTCGGCGAGTCATGATCTTTCATTTTCTCACTAAGAATATTAAAGGAACAGGCCACCGTTTTTCCATACTGAGATAATGTTCTTACCTGAGCTTAGACCAGTTGATACCATAGACAAGTTATACCTTAGTCCATCATTACTCACTCCTCCCCGTTTAACAAAATAACTACATTCACGGGGGAAATAATGGTTGATTTACAGACTCCTCCTCCCCAGCTCTGACGAAGCATGTTCCTAAAAAGAGCATAATGGCGAGATCTTCACTGTAGACTCGGCCCTTGCGTGACGTGTAGTTCGGTCATAGTCGCACAACTCCAATGCTAGCAGTCTGGCCCTCATTAGTATACGAGATTTCTAACATTTTTCTTACAAAAACCAGCCTGGTCCCCTTAAAGTGATAGTCTGGGAATCTAAATGTATTACATGTTTTAGAAAATGTGCTCAATCGACCACCTGGTCTTGCGTTTTGATCTAAAGTAAGCAATCATATATACATATTATTTTTTGCAAAGTCCCTCCTTTCTGGATCTCAGCAACAAATCAAATCCAATCCAATCCAATCCAATCCACTTTATTTATATAGCACATTTAAACAACAAAATGTTTCCAAAGTGCTGCACATGCAACAAAATCAATAAAACCAAAACAATGCAAATGAGCTCTACTGCTATGTGAGTGTAAAACAATAAATATGAATAAAACAGTTTAAAAGAATAAATATAAATAAAAAACACATTAAAAACTATAAGTAAGAATAAAACTCAATAAAAAAAATTAAAAAAAGTATCAAAGTCTAGTATCCTCCCGCTTTGACCAATGAGACGAGCTTTTCCTGCGAACCAGCCGGTCAGGTCCAATCAGTTCGGCTCTCCTCGTTTTGCCAAGAAAGGCTTTTTGTTAAAAGAGGGGAGGAATTTGATTGTTTCCTTTCAAATTTCACTCTCCTCACTTTACAAACTTACAGACTATCACTTTAATTGAGCCTAACCCAGCGTTATAACAGGAGGAATATCTAGCTGTAGAAAGTTTTTTAAAAATAGGTACCAGGCTTAACAGTTGCTTACTGCAGCAATGGCCCCTAGCGTGCCTGTGGAAGAGCGTGGTCGCTTCTAACTTCACCCCGTTTGGAGCTGTAGAAATATACTGGGAGAGGCCACATGCTAACAACATCTTTGGTCTTTTTGCGTGACTGCGTGCACACAGTTCTTCCATACTGTGATATGTTCTTACTCATTAGCAGGTAAACTGAATATTTGTTGTTTGCAAATGACATGATGTAAATAACTGCAGACTTCGTGGGTTTCTCATGGAGACAGTTCAAACTGACTGCAGCCGTCTATAGCGGGTACTTGTTCTGCGAACCTTTTCAATAAATCAAATCCAACACTTTTGCAGACTCCCTTTGTGTGCGTGCACTATTTGCTGTCATCCCTGTCCAACTCCCCCTGGGCGTGCATTTTCCCACCTGTCATGGTATCAGCGTCTGCACAGGGTAGTAAGCGGGGCGGCGTCCTCATCACACGCGCCGATTCACTTTCACCTCTGTCACCAGGGCCGATCATTTTGACAAGATGCATTCCTTGTATGTCGGATGGGAGTTAAATACCGCCTCTATCGCTGCCATCGGCCCATCGGTGTGAGAGGCAGGCCAATTTCGGTGCTGACATTTGGTTGAGCCGGTATCAGGCGCGCTTTGCCGGAGACCCACGCCCGCGGACCTGTCACTCTCTCCTCACGATTAGTGCCACCTCCGATCATGAGGGTTATTCAGGCGTGACAGTACATTTCATTTTTGTGTTAATGTATGACAGTTTGTGTAGTCATTTTAAAGTGGGACTGCTAGGGCTTTTAAAAGGCTCCGTTTTCGCTGCCTTACATTTACTTGGTTTGAAAAAGTGGATATACGGTGGTTTTTATTTTAGGGTCAACTCCGTTTCACAAGTACGACCAAAGATGAGCTGCGACAGACATCATTTTACAGGACTTTACAATATCGGGTATAGGCCGATCAAGCGGCGATATCTCCACCTAATGTGAGAGATATCGTCAAGTTTTTTTTGCATTGGGAAGAGCGAAGTCAGGGCTTTAAAACAACTCCCACAACTTCCTAGGCCTTCGAGAAACACTGCCAGGAAAATTGGTTTAGGTATGTTAGTCAGTTTCACTAAACCTCAGTGAATATAGACATGCTGTATGTCATTATGATTGCTGTGCAAAATGCTGTGGCTAGCAACAGTATGCTAACGCTAACTGCAGCATGCTAAGGCCGTCACCTCAAGACAAAAACATGGCACAGTGTACACCAGACCTACCTAAGGGTGTGTACATGTACGTGGTCAATGTTTAAAGAGGATTATGCTTTTTTCAATCACATAGCACCAGTCTATAGCACACTACAATGATGATGAAACCTTCTGTTGGTCTGTAAATGCAGTAAATTAGAATAACTGCCTTGTATAAAGTTGCTCTCTCAAAATGGCTGCAGTGAATGTCTTGAAATAGGCCTCTGTCTCTTTAAGAACCTCTGACCCTTTCAGACACGCCCCCTCCACACGCTGTCTGTGGCATCAGTGGGGAGGGGGTTCTGCTGAGGAGCAGTGGTTGGTTACTCGGCTGGTGACGAAAGCTCGGAGGCGTCTCCAGGAGGTGGGGGCGTTCCTAGGAGGACTCAGGCAAACCTATCCCTAAAATGGCCGCCATCAGAGTTTTTACAGATTACTCAAAAATACGTGAATGTGCCAAGGCAACACTTCAGGCATGTTTTTAATGAGGGAATGACATAATAACATGATGTAAAGCTTGAAAAGGTCGATTTTGCATAATACCCCCGTTATAATTGCACACTGTCCCCGTACAACTAAAAACAGCACCAAAACATATCATGCCCCCTCAGCAACTTGCTCATAAATACATTCCTGTGAAGAATTGAGGTGTTTGGAAAGCTTTAGGAAACTCTCGAGTGAGTCTTGATCGCAGTTAACGATTTGAACGTGACTACATCCCTGTCCTGCAGTTTCAAAATGGCAAGTTTCAAACCTCAGCCCAAGCCCTGGCTGCCCTCTGCTCCTGACACACTGTCCCATAAGTATCATTTCTGTCAGTGGCATTAGCCGTTAGACAGAAAACCCTATACACAGCATTAAAACACCGTAAAATGTAAACTTTCTGTGTGCTCACAACCACTGCATTCACGTGGCACTGCTAATTCACTTTGTCCTTTTGTTTTCCGTCATTCAAGTGCCCTCTGTGGGGAATGCGGCGCACCTGCTGTTGTCCCCAGATCCCGGGCTTTGGCAGAGCTCAGGGGCATGTGCATTTGAGCGCGGCTATATCTTTGTGCGCAGCGACGGACGTGCTTTTCTAACGTGTTCCTATTCAAACGGGGATTTGGGCGGGTTAAATTTACCCACTGGAAATGTTGCCCCTGTGGGAGAGCACAGGTCAACTTTTCTCGTTGTTGGCGGTCAGGGAGTACAGTAGATGCTGATTTCCATGTTTTCATCCAGGCAAGACTCACAGCTAAGCCACACATGCCTTCTATCCTTCTATCTATGCGTGCTATTGTTCTGGCTAATAGACGTTCACTGGAGAATAGAAGATTAACTGCTAAGCTCTTCCCGGAACATGGTGAAAGACTGTTGTGGGGCGGAGGGAGCTGCGCAGGAGGAAGAAGAGGGAGGAGGTGGAGCTGATCAGTGCAGGACACCACGCTCTGAAACAGGGACAAACCCAGACGGCGTGGCACCGTTTCAGAGGATCAGAGCAGCACTGAAGGCAGCCAGCCAGGTTTCCTCTGAGTTAGTCAAAACATGCGAGTCAGGTTGGCTCACAGTGACGTCGCAGCTCAGTCACAGCAGCTCAGGACTAACACCTGAACACAATTTTGCTGAACGGTTGTACAATGACAAATAAAGAACTTGCTTACTTACTTATACTGGTATCATTTAATACACAGTCCAATTCTCTGGGTCTTAAAACGCACATTAACATCAGCAATCGCAGCAAGTTGATGATCTACTGAATTAATCATGTACATGTTTCTCTCTCAATTTACAAAACTACATCGTAGGCTGCATGAATTCCATTTAATAACAATGTAAAAGGGACAGAATAAAGCTATAGCTATAATTACATTAAAAGCCAACAACCCAAAAAGGTATACAGGCAAATGTTACTGACATGTCACGATCACAGTGGGTTCAGCTGCTCAGCTAAAAGCATTAACCGTCCTCTCTACGAATTATCTGAAGCAACAGGTCACTTCCTTTGCATCCTTTTCATATCACCTAAAGAGGGGGCTAACCGTCTCAGTGATGTAGACGTTGCTCCCATCTGTTGGGTCACCTATGGCGTGCATGGTTATCTGAGGAGTTGAGATGTAATGATATTTGGCCTGTAGAATATGTGCAGCAGCCTTAACCACCAGAAAGGACCACTCTCTAACTTAAATCAGTGAAAAGGACATTTGGACAAAAACCATCAGAGGAGGTCAGTTTTGGAACAGCCTGCCGACAGATGTAAGAGAACGCCCGACTTACAGCTCGTTTAAAAAACAACCTAAACACCATCTTAAAGTGAATCAGTCCCGTCATAAATAAAGAAATTGTGATGGATAATTTCGCAAAGCTGTGACTTTCCAGCCTTTCCTATACTGTATTCCCAGCATTGACATTAACCGCAGTGACCTTGGTGAGGTTGTAGTATGTTGCGAGCCTCCGGGCAGCCGGACTGTCTCGCTGTGGCGCTGTGACTGACGCGTGGCTCAGAGTTTTCATTTGGCTCCGGGGGAGATAGGCCCCTCTTCCATTTCATACACTTTCAACCCATTTCTAAGAGGATTTACTGTAGGTTCCAGCACTGGCTCAGCGGACTGTGATGGTGCTACAGTAAAGTGCAACACATTTACCCACATATTCCCAACCTAAGTCGAGATGCTGTCGGTGAAAACAGCAGTGGTCAGTGTTGAGATTTTTAGCACATTTTCTCCCTTTACATCTTGGTTTTCTTTACACTCTTGCAACAGTCTCTCCCTCTCTCTGCCTAGTTTTAACATTAATGTCAAGGCGGAACCCCTTTTACGTGTTTTGGTGGGACAATAAACAGTGTTGCACCGACAAAGACAGCTAGCCGCTATTTGTTTTTGCCAGTTAGTGTTAATTTTTTGTGCTCCACATCGAGTTTTGTCTTATCTGGACATATTCAGCCGATATGAGCGAGCGGAAGCCGGGACTGTCTCTCCACCGTCACCGCGGCCCATCGCGTGCACGGCTTAGAACTTTTTGTCTCAGATGGACATGTGGAATCAACTACAATTTAACACACTGGGACCGAAAGCTTGTTTGCTTCAGACCTTGTATATACAGTGAGGATCCTAACAGTACTGTGGATACAGATGAGGCCAGGAGGAGAGCAAGGAGAGAGGGGAGAGTACGAGGATCTACGTGATGTTTCTGGAGGCGCAGGTAACACTGAGCATTGCTTAAAAATGAACTTAAAACCAAGGAAATGGAAATAAGCCACTATATTGTATGTTAAGTTGGAAAGTTTCATGACTGATTTGGACGTGGACTTATTGAACTTGATGTAAATGAGGCGTTATTTCTCTGCTGTTAATATGATCACGTATAAATTCATCCCTGGCTTAATTAATTTTGATTTTGGTGCAGAAAATATACACAATTTTGGTCATTTTTTATGCATAATAAGAAGACAGAACACTTGCAATATTCATTTCAATATTAAATGTAGAGATTATATTTAATATTCACCTGCAGTGGCTTTCCTTCATTCCTTAAATGAAAAGAACATACAAGAATTGTATTTTTACATTCCATTCATTCATGCATGATTGAGTGATCCTCTTTAATAGTTCAAAACGCTGAAGTGCCCTTTGACCAAGCCTATTCAAGTTCAACTATGCATGTCTTGCTGACAGCTATTTAAACTGCTTCTGGCCATTCTGTGTGCCTTCCACTGGTTACTGTGATGCTTTGTGCGGACTTGGTTGCTTGAATCTGCTTTTCACAGATAGGCCCATACATTGCAATACAATACTGGCTTTTAAAATGTGAAATACCAAGACAAAGCTGTGTTATATAACCTCAAAAAAAGCCTGAAAAGGGCTTTTCCTGTAAACTTTTGTAGAATTATAGTGTGGTAAGTACTTGCGATAACCCTTTGGAACTGGAGTGGTTTTATTTTAGGGACATGGTATTAAGGGGCATGATGCACCACCATTTTTTTCTTTCTTTTTATTGGCTTGTAAAATTTGCGATGCTCACCCCGTGTTCATGTTGTTCGCAGAAATTTGGGAAAAATAAATATATGGGAACAAGACCTCGGAAAAATCTGATCAACACATACTCTTCTCAACACAACTTCTCCACATCAGCCGATTTGTTCATTTGCCCTTCAGCATGTGAGCTTAACTTACACCTGGCTACTTTATGATTCCACTGTGACATTTTGTTGTCCTCGGAGTGACATAACTGGGAGAGAAATGACACTGAAGTTGATTCAATAAAAGACTGTAAGGTTGGCACAGATATATTAGTGTAGGGCTGAAACGATTAATCGACGACTAATCGATTATTGAAAGAGTCGACAACTATTTTAGTAATCGATTAATCGTTTTCTGGCTCACACAGACTAAAATGGAGCAAAAATGGCAAAAAAAATGTAGTATTTTTGATGAAAGCCTACTGTGATTTTATATTTAGGGTCTGTAGTGGTTTTTACAATGTAAATTTCATGAATAGAGCCTTCAAAAAACATTTCCCTTTAGTCAACTCCATCAGCACTTCCTTAAACAGCGCGACTTAAGCTATAATGTGATAAAAAATTGAAAAAATAAAATCGATAATAAAACTAATAATAATAATAATAATAATAATCGATTACAAACTAATCGTTAGTTGCAGCCCCTATTAGTGTATCATTCGAAGGCTCGCCAAACACCAAATCTTAATGGTCAGCTCCGTTGAATATCAAAACTGCACTTTCCCACAACAACATCACATCGTTGGAAGTAGCATGAATGCAGCAGTACTCCACACTCAAAGCAACATCTCCACAACCTCCTTATAATCTTAGGTGACTGCATCTCCCACTTCTTTGAGTCCCATCATTATAAGCGACGAACCTGAACTGAAGCGGTGTGAGTTATAAAACAACAACATTTTGTCTCTTGAACAATTCCCGACTGAATCTTCCCTGAGGGGTTTTTCACTGGGTCATGCAGGGACTGTCACTTGTGTCCTCGAGCTCTTCCACCGAGATGGGAGCTCTGTGATTTGATATGGGGCTTAGCATAAGTACAGACGGTCTATTTCCCTCCGCTTAAATCTTTTGCCCTCGCTTGTTCGTTCACTTCAGTCTGAGAGTTTAAGCCCCCTCGTCAGCTCCTCATCGGTCACGATTTTTACGCTTCCTTGAGGGAAAAATCCGTTGAAACGCTGTGCAAACATAGGGAAATGATGATCGAATATTCAGGGTGGTATTTTCGATCTGCTCAATAGTGTTCGCTTATAAGGTTGCAATTGTCCATGCAATATTCAGGTTTGAGTCCTTTGTGTTTGCTTCTTTTTCTGGACAGGACAGCGAGTGAAGGCGGTTGAAAAGCGGAACTGTCGAAGCCGTAAGACACAAGGTTGAAGCTTGCAAACTCTCCAGCAGCTGCATCCCTTACCACTGAACGAAGATGGCTTTACTAAACAAACTAAAAATGTTCCCAAACCGTTCAAGGGACAGTCCCTGAAGTCTACTAGTCCCTCTCCAGTCACGAGAATCCCCTGTGCTCGTACGTGGCTCTGTACTGGTTCTGTTCATGAAGAAAAGGGAACACCACACACTCTGACTAGAAAGTTCAACCTCCAGAACAGGAGCTGGCCCCGTCCCGGCTCTCCCATATCGGAAAGTATTCGGAAGGCGGTTTGATGGTCGAGAGCGCCAAGAACTGCAAAAGGTTCCTATTGGCAGACCTTTAGAGTTCCTTCTTCACCTTGTCAGGCCAATACCTTCTTAGTAAAGTACATCGCTGCATGGTGGCTGAGTGGTAAAGTGCTCTTGCCGCACTTGGGGTCCATGTTTGGGGACCCTTTCCGTGAGGCGCTGGCATGTTCTCTTCCCCCGTCAACCCAAACTTGCCCAGTTGGTTCAACCTCCATCTGGTTGATCTGACCTTGACCTTGAGTCTCTGGCTGTAGATCTGAGTGTGTTCCCAAGTGCCAAAGTTTATCCATTCACTAACTTTACACTCATTTGTCATCGTTTGAAACTGTACCGTCCCAAACCTTCTATCTTACAAATATGATTTGGATTTAAAATCAATTACGGCTCTTTTCAATAACATTCACCGCCCTCTTTTGACATGTAAAATGTATTCACGCTCCTGGGGCCCTTTCCAATGACATTATCATACATTAGAATAGACGTCCGCCGGGGCTGTGCAACAAAGAGTCCGTATTGGCACGGATCGAGTTTGACCTTTGTAACTCCCCGTGATAAGATATGCAGATTCTGTGACTATGGGCAATGAACACTTGCTTCATTAAGACTGCAAGAGTCTTTGTGTGACTGCACCTACCCATCATATGCCACAAGCAGCGAGGCACTAAAGAGGAGATGGCGTAATTGAATTTTAGCTTGTGGACAAACTCGGGGCTGCTGTGTCACTAAGTCATTTGTTAGGCCACCAAAAAATGTCAATCTCAAAGGTCCTCAGTCTTTCTCCTTTTTGTGAGATAAGCTGTTAAGATAATTCCAACCACAATACCGAAACCGTCAGAAAAATTGCAGGTCAACTGTTTTTTCGCCTCTTTCAGGATGCGCCATCTGTTCAGTTTGTGAGATGGATACAAGCTGCCGCAAATAACCTGGACATCTGAGAGCCTACACAGACAGCCATCTTTGAATTTTCCACGGCGGCTATTCAAAGTGGGGTTTTGAAATTTTATGGACAACTTCGTTATACACCCATCTGCGTTGACGTTTGCAATTGTGGCTATTTCACCAGACACATTTGTTCCCTCGCCATTAAAAAGCTACAGCGTCCTGTGCGTAAACATTTGCCTTCATTAGCGCCTCATGTGGCGCCTCATACGGGATCCCGCCAACAGCTGCGCATACATTTGAGTTTATGATGAAAAAGGGGAACGTTGATGAGGGAGTTAGCGAAAGTATCTAGTAGAATCCACCAGACTTTACCAACCTCCAGCCATGATGACAAAAAGGGTCTTGTAAAGAAACGGAATCCAAAGACTAAGATCAACTGTTACCTGCCATCTCAGGGTTAGGGTTAGGTTTTTGGGTTAGAGTTAAGGTTAGAAATTATTAATCCGTGTGAGTGAAGCACGATTTACATCCCACTTGCCATTCCTAACCCTAATAACATAACCCTAACCCTAGCCCTAGCCCTAACTCCTTGATCGGGGGAAAGGGAAGTAACAGGTTAGGAACTCACAGAGGCTGAAACTATCCTCTGCAAAGGACTAAGCAAATTCTCCTCTACTCACGCCAATCTCTGGGCAGCCGTTTGAAATCTTGTTCCTTGAAACACGCCCACTTGTTGTGTCCGTGGCTAAAGTCAAGTGAGGCACTGCCCAGGGTCAATACCATGAAAGGTTCCAATCCAGAACCTTTGATGGTATTAAATTCACTCAAACATATATTTGTCTACCCAACATTACAACAGCAGACCTGTCAAATTTTGAAACCAACAATCAAACGCCAATATAAATGTGTTGCGAGGTAGGAAAGTGGCAGCAACTGTTCGTCAATAAAAGGTCTGAAACAATTGCTTCTCATTTTGAAGAATTTTCTTTCTTTCGTGGTCAATTTTGTCAATCTGTGACAAAACAAATTTCCCATTGAATCACACACACACTGTGTATTTGTGAATATGTCAATGAATTTGTCTTCCATATCAAGCAATGTGATCAAGATAAAATGGAAAGTAATACGCGGCTCAGGTGAAGAGTAGGGATAGACATTCAGCAAATTGACAGAGCCTGTAGTTGATCTAATAATGGCCTAAACCCCAAGGCGTTTTTTCTGTTTTTTGTTGTTGTTTTTTTTTGCCACACCAGGAACTCAATTTCAGTCTCAGGGGAAGCTGCCATCTTTACTGGAGAATTGCCAGCTCGGAGTGTGACATTAGCACTAATAAAATGCGGCGGGAGAGGAAGGCAGAGTAGGAAATAGCATTAGGGAGTCATTATGTCCCCGGGTCACAGTTTATGTACATTGTGTTTATGAATGGAGCCGTGACAGGCATACATGAAGGGGCCCCTTGGCAGCCCTAATCTCTCGCTGCTGTATATCCGGGGACAGGGAAGCGCAACAGCACTCTGGAAACAGTAGGAGTGAACATGCAATGCCCTGGTGAAGGTGAAGGGGTGACGGACATTGTCAAAAGTCCATCTTTTGTTTTTAACAAGAATGAGATTTTTGAAGGTAATATGTTTTTTTTATTATAATTCTTTTATGATTTCTTTGTAATCTTTAACTATATAACTATTTCTGTGCTGTTACACATTTGTTGTATTGTCATTGCTTGCTTAACAAAAATAAAGACTCAATATAGCAAAAAATAATAATTTTAAACTTTACTTTCATGTTTTCATATAGAAATATTGTTTTTCATGAGAAAAAAAGCCATAATTGACTTGAATTTAATGATGTTTTTTTAAAGAGTTCAACACAGATTAGTTATGAAAGGTGCGTTTTGTCACTTTATATTCCATTATATTTCAAAGAAGAAAAAGGAATTGATATTAGCACGCATTAGCATGATGCCTTTATTTTTCCATCATGGCGGCCTCTAGGAAGTGCCAACGATCAACGATTGTTTTATATTTTGGATGGAATGCACTATGTACAACCATGGAGACAGTTCTTTCAACAGAGAAAACCTACTAGAAACCCTGAATCAGTCCTGGAGCATCCAATAAGCCGCCATGATGGAAAATAAAGGCGCCATGCAGACCACCCATACAGCCACTGGGACACTGAGAGGTATAACATCCAATACAACTACTCCTTTCTGCACAAAAAGTTACATAGTGCATCTTTAAAGAAAAAAAAAAGATTAATAGCATACTTTTTAGGGTTCAAATCTCAGAATTCAGTTTCAGAATTAGATATTATGTTAATTATATATGTATGTGTACACTACCATTCAAAGGTTTGGGGTCACTAAACACTAAATTAATCATAAATACAGTCTAGACTAATGTTGTGAATGCCTTTTCTAGCTGGAAACGGGTGATTTTTAACAGAATACCTACATAATTGTACAGAGGCGCATTTCTACCATCGCTTCAGTGTTCTAATGGTACATTGTGTTAGTTGATTTTGTTAGAAAATTGATGATTAGAAAACCGTCATGCAATTATGCACTGCTAAAAACTGTTGTCCTGATTAGAGAAGCGATAGAACTGGCCTCAGTGACCCCAAACTTGTTGGTGGTACTTTAATTGGAGCTTTTATTTCCACAATCTGAGAAAAAAGAGAAAATTGATCTGGACATCACATTTGCCCATATAAATGTATATAGAAATGTTGAATCAGTTAAGTAATTAATCGTACTGTAAAGCGAATCATTTACTTCCCGTGGAAAGTAAATAACACATGAAAAAAACCCCAATAACACCAGTTTTGCCCTTAACTTGAAATAATGTATATGTATGAAAAGTAGATAAAGGGCAAAACTTTCTGTCAAGTGCCATTGTTGGCAGCAGAGAAGACATTGTGTGAAGCTGTTTATGAAACTAAAACAAAAGCTGCCAGCTATGTAGCTCAAGAGTCCTGAAAAAGAGAAAAGAAAGTGTCATCAAGCGGATCCATCTAAGAAGAGCGTCTGATCCGAAGGCAAACAACTTTCTCGATGAGCTCAAACTGACTGTGAAAAAGGGACAGTCCAAACGATAAACAAACAGCGCCGAAACAAGGTCCTTGATAACAGGATTCTAAAAAGCGAGGGAAGAGAGGGAACCTTTAAGACGGTAGAAAAGGTTTTGTGCGCTCTGTTGTTGTGTTTATTGTGTTCCTCTATAAGAGAACTGACAAAGATGGAATTGTTTTAAGTAGCCGCATCAGACGGAGGCTTTGGAGAGCAAACCTTGGGCTTTGACACAAAACAAAAGCTGACGGGAGCTCTACTGGAACAGCATGCTAACCTTCAAGTTGTGTTGTTGAAACATGAGTAATCATGTACTGTATTTAGAGGAGGAAGCAGATTTTTTTTGGTTGCTGCCTGGGGTGGTTGCGAGGGAAGAACTCATGCGGCGGCCTGAAGTGACTTGCCTTAAACTCAACAATACAAGGCTCTCAGTCCGAGAATTATATTAGAGATGTTAGCCTTTATTCCGTGTATGCTAAGATTTTCACTGCAGTTAGCAAACATACAACAATCCTTTACAAAGCTGCCCAGAAGGTAAAAATCGAGCGATATCAGCACAGTCGAATCTATGTGTGCATCCGCTTTTTGAGGCTACAGTGAAAGCATTGAATTTCACACTGACCCTGAGTGACCTTTATGCAACTCCAGCACAAATCCCAAAAGGATGTGCAAACCGAGAACGTCAATAGCTCTACGAATTGTTAAAATTGTTGTGACTGCTGAGGGAAAAAAGAAAAGTAAGGCTAATTTGACACAGTCCTTTCGCAGTAAGCACTTTGAACACGAGGCATGCAAGAGCCAGCGTAGTCCGGTGCTCGCCGTGGCAGTAAGGGATTTTCACAATGACCTCAAGTGGCCTCTCCAGCAGCAGAAGCATGAACTGTAATCAGCTCTGAGTAAAGGGCGGGGGAATGGACGCGCAGCGGACTTGCACTTCTTAAGGATCATCAGCACAGCGGCTGATTGGAGCAGGCATAATGTTACCCCCGGTCTGTTCCCATGTCGGACTGTTGCGCTAACGGTGACAGTTCACTCGCGGAGCTTCAAACGAGGGCGGCATCACAGCGGGGTTTTTGCAGCTCGGGCGAGATGAGTGTAGCGCCAGGACGTTTCCACATTTTTCAGGGCCACGTAAGAAAAACAACGACAAACAACTCCTATAGAGGTTAGCACATGGTGGGAACTAATTGTTTCAAACTTTGAGCTACGATTGTTGCCTCCTGGGTTTGTCCCTGTCTCAGAGCGTGGCGTCCTGCACTGGTCAGCTCCTCCACATCCTTCTTCTTGCGCAGCTCCCTCCGCTCCACAACAGTCTTTCACCATCTTCTCCTTGTTTGTCCCTGTTGAAAATCTACTGAACATTCAGCCTGTGTGTTCTGAAGGGGCCACAGTAACCTGAATTGAGTTCCAGGGCCGCACCAACGATAACTTGAACTTAATTGTGCTCATCTTTCTCCCATTGCAAAATGTACTAAATTGTATTATATAAATGGCTTGATGGTAATTGTAAATCACAGACTGATGCTGCCTATGTGTATTTTCCTTTGCTTAAGGGTCAAGGCAAAGATAAAACAAAGTAATGATTTAAAATGATAAATATGGCTAATAATAACATTCTATTGCCTCTCTTAAGGAAGCAAAGGCTTTCATAATATGTGGAGGAGCATTGGTATTTACAATAATGATGTTAACCTGCAGGGGCAAGGTTTTGGAGCTCGAGACAGACTAAATATGCCGAAGTATAAAATAAGATAAAATGTTTGAGAAACCTTGACGGTGAAAGAATGCACCAGATGGATTCCGACCTCAACGAAGCAATACCAGTCTGACCTTCTCAGTCCGCAATGAGGCCAGGTCCAGATTGCTTCCCGACTCATGACGTGCTGCCATGTTTGTCGGCATGCGCCTGGATTAAGTGTGCTTATCAGATGAGAGGGTTTCCGGTGGAAAGACGATCCCTTCAGGAGCTGCCCGGATTCCAAACAATGAGCGCCTTTTTAACAAGAAGGAATTCTAGAGTCTGTCAAAACATTTTTTGTGTTTACCTCCTCTGCCCTTTGTACAACAGATGGGTTTGTGTAAACGGGCCGAAATGATTGAAGAAGTAGCACCAAGGAGTAGCGGTTCCTGATGTTTTTGTGTAACCCTCTTCCATGAATAATTGGATAATCTACTTGTCAGTCAAATCTGTGGTTCTGAGAAACAAAAAGTGCTACAATTATTTATTTTTCTCTGTTTTTGTGAAATAAACTGAACCTCTTGACCTGAAAAGACTGGAGAGATTTATTAGACATGCATCGGGATTGAGGCTCTGACCCCAGTGGAAGATTGCATTAACAATATGAAATACATGGCAATGATGAATGATTGGCAGTCTTTCCCCCGGAGCCCAGACACTGGTGGTGGTAGAGGAGTAGACCCAGTGTGGCTAGTTGGAAACGACGAGCAGAACCGAGGAAAGGCCAGGAAGAGCGGAGGAGGGGCGCAGCACAGCTGGGAAACGGCCAAGCGACGGACGAGGAAGATTAAGAAGGGGATCCCAGACAATGAATGGCTGAAGCAGGAATGAGCAGTGATTGGCTGACGCGTAGGTGCAGCTTGAGCTGGGGCTACGATTGGACGATTGGTTGATTGGTGCCGACGAGGAGGAAATGAATGACTGCTGCAGGTAGGTCTTCCCTTTCATAAAATGACAATATTTGGATAAAAGAGTCATCTTGGTCGCCTTTCGTGCAACACACGGATACCACATGTCATTGTTTGTGAATGTATATGCGCGTAAAAGACTAGGGCCCACTGTACAATGTTTTTTCCAGGGATATCTCAAGCTCGCTAGCAAACAAAACGTCATAAATAAGCATCGCGAAGGGTGACTTTGTCTACATGTCAACGTTGACCTGAGAAACTCAAGTATAACTCTCTTTAAAAGCACGCAGCGAATCCAACAAAGTATCACAAACCATCATAAAGTAAATGCGAGTATTGAGAAAAAGTACGTATTGTCCCGTATTGTGGACACTTTTTACAGGATGGTTACATTTTGCTACCCAATGCACCGTGACAAGTATCGGAAGAATAGCTCCATTGTCTTTTTCTTCCACCATTTTTTATACGCTAATAAATTTGCTAGCACAGCCACACATTTCCAACGAAGTCTTGGCTTTATTTAAGGAAAGATTAATGAGCTTCTGTTTTGGATAGCACAGTCGTGGTATCCTGTGGGGTTTAGCAGTGGGACGCTTCCAGAGTGAAAATATCAGCGACACCTCGGATCCGCTCAAAGCTGAACCCTTTCGCACTGAAGGCAGCCTCATCAGAAATGTCTGGGTTTCATTCATGCATGTCTGAGGACATCTGTACATGCTAGAATGAGCTGTTGATTTGTTTCCCCCGCCCAACGCGGTCCCTTCTTTCTTTCGGCGCGTACACTATTCCAAGTTGTAAAGCGTGAAGTACAGAGGCGAAGGTGTCCAAGAGAATTTGAAAAAGGTCTGTCATAAGCGTCATACACCTTGTATGTGCCCAATCTTTTCTGGTTTCAAACTGTGACAAATAAAGCTAGACATTTTAGAATGATTGGTTGTGGTCCAAACATATTCCTGACTTTGCGATTGCATTTCTGACATCCTGATTCTCCGCAGAGGTAAGGTTATAAACACGTCATTGAAAGCTAACAATAACCAAAGCATGCTGGCAGTGCATCCAGGTTTACAATAGTTGAAAATATATACGAGAAAAATAAACTCATGTGATCATCGCCTTTTTTGTTGCTATTTTTTTTTTTCCAATAAGCTTTTAGATTTGGGTTAAGCCAAACTGGAGGGAATGTGGTCGGTTGAGGCAGGGGTTTAATAGACTAAAAACATTTTGACCATCATGTGTTGTGACCTCACAGTCTGCTTTGCTTTACCACTGTGTGGATGTTGCATGTTCGGAGATGACAAAAGACCACTGGTGGAGTCACGTTGGATGAGCCGGGCGCCCTGCAGCCGGTGGCCTCGCCGGCCCTGTCACGTCTACCCCCACACCGCCCAGAGACGCTTGTCCCATGTCATGTTGTCAATCTGATTACACAATCCTTATGTGTCACGAAGCGGCGGTGGTTTAGAAACATGCTGGTAAAATTAGACCGTTTGTCAGAGCGAGTGAGACTGAGTGGGGTCTGAATGCTTTTGAAATATGTATGTTCGCTATGTTGGTGATGAATTCAAAGAGCATGCGTCTATAGACATATACTGTTACTAATTGTCTAAGCGGATGTGGTTTTCTTGATTAATCTTCTAATGCAGGCTTCTTTTACCCAGTGAGCTACTTCTACATAACAGAAACATCAGGACGCTGCTTATTTTTCAAAGACACTTGTGTAGCTATGCAATTCAAGAGGTCGTCGCCAAGATGTTTAAATGTGATTGAAATAAATCAATTCAAATTCATCCTCTTGTCTTGGGAACAAAAAATGCTTCTAAAATAAGTGCTTTATTTGTCACCGAAAGAGTCCTGAGCCGCTGCTACTGAGCGCCCCGCCATCGTGGGCCAGTTGTGACGTATCAAGCGTGTGTAGAAATATCCAAAGTCTTTGGCGAGCTACCAAGAACGAGCTGGAGAGCTACCGGTTGCCAATCCCTGCTCGTATGAATGCAGCCATGATTGCTCGAAACAGCTTTGAAATGAGGTCAACATATTTTAGTAGCAAAAGAGAATTTCGTCTTAGAGAAAAGTATTTATCCTTTTGGACCCGATAGCGGAGATTTTGCTGTCATAATTCCATTGTACTGTAACATATCAGGAGTCTTCTAGTTGTCCCGTGAATTTGAATTTGTTGAAATCAATACTCTGATATGTACAGTAGCTACATGCTGTCGCTATGTCCTTAGGTACAGTATATGGCATTTCAGTGTGTGGGTAGCTACCGTGTTCTGGAGACCGTGAGCTTATTACAAAAACTAAACATCAAGCACAGATTTAAATGACTTGAATTGAGAATTTTCCTCTTGTTTTGAGTGGCTTTCGCAAATTTTTACTTTTTTTTACTTTTTAAGATTACCATACTTTGCATGTTTGATTCAATTCCAGACTGGTTCTAAGCTAATCTTGCTTAAAAGTAAAAACACAAAATGTAATGAAACAAATAAGAAACATCTCAGAACATTATTTGTAGGGATACGCAATAAGTGGGCAGGACAGACTCCTGTGGCCAATGGCGATGCTTTGTAGAAAAATGTTTTTTTCTCCAACTACACTCCGAGGGAGAGGGGTGGTGGAGGTGAACACATGCTTTTGTTTGGATCACGCAATTACAGGCACCTACTTTGGCACAATAGATCAGCGCGCACAACCCCCCAACAGTGTTCTATTAACAAGGCGTGTGTGGTTTATTTATAGAAAACTGTTATGTAGCTGTTTTTGCGTTGGAGTGTGCACGCTGATCTTCTCCAAAGTAAGCCCGTGCGTACGTTCATTCACTTGACCGCTCATATTAAACTTTACCTATGTTGTTTTTGGCGTTAGACCGATGACCGCTGTACCAGGGACACAACCCCGGGGTTATTGGTATAGCAGCGCTTGTACTTCTCCGTGAGGCAGGCGAGCTACACCTTGACTACGGAAAGAGAGAAAACCTTCTACTGTTGCACAAGAATAAATCATAATCAATGATATAATCACGCCCTGAGCCTGTGATTTCAACGTGTATACTTCAGTTTAAGCATCAGATTTAAACGTCTGAAAATTAAGCCATTTGGAATGATTTTATTTCATTACATTCAAGCAGGCTTTTCTTGGTTATTCGTTTTTGTTTTCAATTTGACGACTGAACGAATGATAGGCCTACATGGATTCTAAAGGAAGGACACAAGGCAGTGCGATGTAAAGAGGAAAAGAATGTGAAGGTTGCCATAAAAGATCAGCGTCCCGAGTGTTGCTTGAAATGACATCAGTCGACCTCTTTTTTTAATAAGAGACACCCTCTCGCTAGTGGCGCAGCTACATAGCGCAAAATCAGCCTTACATGCAAGATGGCGCGTGTCTCACGGGCTGAGGTTTACAGTAGAGTCCACTATGTTACAGAAAAGTACGGGTTTGCGCTTCAGAGGGTCCAACATCACAATGGCTTGGCTACTGAGATCTGAAAATAGGACAATGTGGAGGAAGAAAAGCTACACACAGCCCTGAATGAGTAATGTTGCTGAATACGAGCCATCAAAGTCAATAGTGTGCCAGCTGTAGTCTTTCTGGCTGTCTACATTTTTCTTAGACGACACAGATCTGGCACTGCTGTTCAGCCCCTGGCTGTGGTCATATATTAGCACGCCGACCACGATTTACTGTTACCGTGACAGGAGTGCGTAACAAATTTTTCTGTCTCTTGGTCATACAGTGCATCCGGAAAGCATTGACACACCTACATCAACCTATACATAATACCCCATAATGACAAAGTGATTGCGAATGTATTAAAAATAAAACTTAGAAATATGGCATATATAAGTATTAGCACCATTTGCTATGACATTCAAAACTGAGCTCAGGTGCTTCGTTTTTCCACTGACCGTCCTTGAGATGTTTCTACAACTTGACTGGAGTCCACTTTTGCTACATTTAATGGATTGGACTTGATTTGGAAAGATGCACACACCTCAATATATGGTCCCACAAACAAAGCCCTGAAGTCAAAGGAACTGTCTGTAGACCTCTGAGACAGGATTTTATTGAGGGATGGATCTGGGGGAAGTGGACAGTGTCTTGAATCCAATCAATCTAAAATCAACCACCCACACTGAGTGATCGGGGTGAAGGGCCTTGCTCAGGGAGGTGACCAAGCATATGTGACCTACGAAGGTTGATTTGGATGACAACACTTTTATTACAACCACAGAGGCACATTAATCAAACATTATGGTTCGAACCGTGCTTTAAAATCCTATTGTAAAGCCATCGACTGAACAGACCATCACACACAAACCTCATTCCCTTCCAATCTTGGCTCCTTCAACTCGTATCTTTGCAAATCTCACCAACTCTCTAGTAAACAAACACGGTTTTACAGCGAGGAAACGTGTAATGAGTTTCTATTGGTATAGAGGAAAGCTACACAGTTTACTCACAGTGACTGCTGGATAACAACTTAGCAGTCAAAGATAATTAGAAGAGTAGCTGCTGGGTCGCTATCAAAGAGGATGTGTGTTTACAGTCGCTTTCAACCATCTTACAATGTTGTTTCCTCACCATAAACACGCCCGCAGTCGTGTTTTAAGATTCACATAAGTTTGAGTAATCTTTGACCCTTCTGTAATTTTTATTTTCATGCATTGCTCTTTCCTTCCCCTCTGAGCCATGATTGCCAGGTCTGTGGAATTGGGCGGCTTCTTAAGTCTTTCCGTGGGTGAAAAAAGCTGTCAACGTTTTTTTTTTTTTTTTTTTGCCATGCTGGTTTCTATGTAAATTCCAGGCGCAGCATGTGCCCGCAGGTTTTGACTGGTTTTTCATATATTGATATATGCCCTGAGTCCTAGAAGTTTACAAAAAAAATTGTGAACTGACATCCGAACCGCTCTGATATAGGTGAAATCCTCATGAAATGTCTGTTTGTTTAATAATGCAGCATCTTTTCCCTCTGGGAAAAGGCTGTGAGGCGTTCAAGGGTTGCGGGGGGAAAAAAAACTCTGCACTGTAAACTTACCTCTAAATGGAACATTAGAGGTAAGACTCACATGAAAGCTGCAAATGTTTACTTTGCTAAATATCTTATTTATGCTGATAAATGTGTGTTGCTCACAAGATTATTGAGATGTTCGTATCTCACTGAAACCATCCTCAGAGCAGCATGTGGAGGGGAGTGAGGGGTGTGGGTGAGGGGGGAAAGCCAGGTGAGGGGAGGAGGGGCACAGCATGGTTCACTAATGACAAAAAAAAATCAAAAAGACAGCTGAGGGCAGCTTTAAGAAGAAGCATCTAATTTCAAGTAAAGTATATACAGTATATTCATATACTTACCAAGGTATCATTATTTTGCAGTGATGAATTTAGAAATGACTAAACCCTTGTCATAGCAATGAATCGGTAAAATCAGTTCAGTTCAGTAAACTTTATTTATCCCACATGGGGCAATTCCTTTAGAGCAGAAAACATAAAATATACAAAACAGCCACACAAACCACATACAACCAAGCAAGCAAGTGGAGCTCACGCATAGATACAGTCTGTCTGAAACACAGGCAGATGACAACCTCAAATTAAATTGAGAGTTCAGGAGTCGTATGGCCTCCGGGACAAAAGATTTCATATAGCGGAATATAGTTCCTCTTACCGCATGGCAAAGCATAACGACGCCCTGAAGGCAACAATGAGAATTCACCATATAGAACATGCTCTGGTGAAGCAAGAATTGTCTTGGCTTTAGTAGAGATTTGCTGGTCACAGAAAACAGACAGATCCCTCTGATCCCCCCAACTGAACTCCAATGATTTTAGAGCAGGTTTTTACAACTCGATTCAGACGTTTTTTGTCTGCGAGTGAGGTTTTTAAACCAGCAGACAAAAGAAAAACACAAAAGGCTCTCGATAAATGCTTCATAGAACCGCACAAGAATTGTGGGACAGACAGAGAAAGAACTTAGTTTGCGTAAAAGGTAAATTCTTTGTTGACCGTGTTTTACAAGGGCAGCCGTGTTCACATCAAATTTTCACCTATCATCAAAAACAGTGCCAAGGTATTTGTAAGAAGTCACAATTTCCACATTTTCATTGTGTACAACACTCTCAGACACAGGAACCTTTTTCCTTCGGAAATCAACCACAATTTCTTTTGTCTTAGCAACATTCAGGTCCAAGAAGTTTATGTCACACCAAGAGATAAACTCAGTGAGGGCATCTCCATGACCTGATTCCTCACCACTGAGAAGAGACAACAGCGCTGTAAATTTGTATCTGTGTATCTGAAAATTTTACCAAGTAGCTGTGCTCGTGGGAGCTTCTGCATTCGTCCGTGTACAAAATAAACAAAAGTGGAGACAGAACGCACCCTTGTGGTGAACCAGTGGATATAGTTACAACCTCAGACAAATGGCCATTTACAAGAACTCTTTGCTTCCTATTAGTCTCACATTGTTGTAATTTGTTGTTTGCCTAGAATGACATAACCCTATTCTACTATTGAAATTTCAATTTTGAATTGTAAATAATTCAAGAACCCTACAGTATAGTATGTATTTTAACATCTGCCCAAACAGGAGAGGCGAGTGACATGTATGAAACTTAAGGCAAATATTGTATGCATGGTGTGACTCATATAGCATGCTCACGTATGTATTTGTTGGCGGGTGTGTGTGGGCGTGAGGTTCCCAGTGAAGAGCAGCCCAGTGGGGAGTGCTGGTGGTCCCGCAGTGGGCTGATATGTCACACTGTTTGACACTTATAGGCTCTGTGTTTACCGCTCTAGAACCTGCCTCACCGCCTCACCGGAATGACAAATGCAATCAAAACATGCACTGCTTTAAATAAATGTGGAAAGAAAGAATGCCCATCCAGAAAAAGCTGAAGCATACATTCAACCAGGAAGTCTGTGGGCTATTTCTTACTTCCCAACACCTACTGTAGCTGTCACGGCACCGCTAGAGTCATTTATATCAATGCACTCTCTCTCCTCCCCTTCTACCTGTCACCGCTTGTGTCACAATACTTACGCACCCCCTCTCCACTACAGCAGCCTCTCCTTTTCCTCTAGTTTAATTCTCTAACACTCCATAATGGTGATCGTTTTTTTTTTAGATAAAATGAAGCAGTTCTTCAATTTGCTCTTGTATTAAAACCCCCTTAACACCCACTTTAACTGAGCGCATTTTCTCCAGGTCGGCTTTACCCAACTCTAAAAGCTTCTTGACTAGAGCTTACAGCCTGTAGGCCAGTGTAACGCCTCATTTGAAAGCTAAGACCCCCAAAACTCATCTAAGAGTCTCCTCCGTGTTTGTTCTCCAGCTTTAAGTAAGTACGTGCTTTATTTGTCCTTGTACAACCATCAGCGAAATAGTGTTCAGGTGTTAGTCCTGAGCCACTGCCACTGAGCCGCGCCGCCGCTGTGGGTCAACCTCACCAGCATGTTGGAAACCGGAGCACTTTAATTTTCCTCTGATCCTCCTGGGTTTGTCCCTGTTTCAGAGCGTGGTGTCCTGCACTGGTCAGCTCCAGTCTTTCACCATCTTCTGGAAAGAGCTTAGCAGTTCATCTATTTTATTCTCCAGTGAACCTCCATTAGCCAGAACAATAGTAGAGACAGAAGGCATGTGTGGCTTAGTTGCGAGCCTTGCCCGGATACCTCCTCGTTTGCCCCTTCCTTGTCAAATTTGTCTTGTTTTTGCTGCTTTTTTGGCCATGTTTTCGTTGCTTTGTTGCGTTTTCACTGTGTTTTTGTTGTGTTTTGGCCCCATTTCATTTTTTTTGTGTGTAATGTAACCGTGATGAAGCCACAAAAATGTGACCAAAATATGTAAAAAATAAATTAAAAAAAGCAAACACAACATGACGAAAACGCAACAAAAACGCGACAAAAACGCCAACAAAAACAAGGAAAGAGCATAGATCAGTTTAGCAGGTCTTAGCTTTCAAATGAGGGTTACACTGGCCTATAGGCTGTAAACTCTCCAGTCAAGAAGCATGGAGAAAATGCACTCAGGCGGGGAGTAAGAGGTTAAACAGTAATCTTCTCTCAAATAGAAAGTCAGATCTGATGAGGAGTCAGATAAGGAATGTAGTTCTGTGGCCAGAAAGTAATAACTGTACAAACAAACAAACTCACACACATGCTAAAATTAAAAAAAAACCCTGCATTTCAAAACAGTCAAACAACTCGCCGTCTTTTCATACCGCAGAAGTTATATCTGCCATAGCCCTGAAATCCAATTCCCTTTTGAAAGCCTTTTGCTAAGATTCCATAAACAAGCAATTGTAACAGCTATTCATCTGGAGCAGAGCATTTACAACCGGCAGTGTTTGCTCGGACACAAAGCGGCGCCGGCTGATTCCGGACGAGTCGCCGGTGCCACAGGTGATCCCGGCGGCCGCTCCGGGGTGTGAAAGGCTGAGCTCGGCCCGCGCCGCTGATGGCTTGACCTAGATAGTAACGGACGCGTTTACAATTCAGCCGGAACACGCCTTTGAAATGCACTGTTGTTGTGACCCCTGCTTCTCTGTTTAACCAGTGTCCTCACATACACATGGCACGGGCCGCAGCGGGGCAACAATGGATTTCAAAAGCGTCTTGTGTGTGGAGAGCAATTTAGTAACAGAAGGGGCTTGTGCTTCTATGTAAACGCTATTGTTTGAGTGCGCAGGTACGATATGATTGAACATATAGCATAAGTTAAAGTGGACATATGCATAATTGTGGACCATACACAAATTTTGTAGGTTAAAATAATGCCAACGCAAGTAAAAGACATTGTGGAGCAAGAACTGTGTTTGTCTTTGTCTTTATTTGATGATATAAAAAAAAGTTATAAAAAATAGAAATACTGGCTTTAATTTTTTTGGCCACACTACAAAAAGTAATTACCTAGATTAGTTGAGGATAATGATTCAAATTTGAGTTGTTTTGACCAGTTGAGATTTAGTGGAGAATTTGACCTAGAGATTGTTTCAATACATGTTGTCTTTATTTTATCCCATTGGCAGTTTTACTTTCTTCATTTAAGCAAAATTACCTTAGAACTAGTCTGAAATGTCATCAAACAAGCAAAGTGATCTTGGTCCGATCAGGAAAAAAGTCTAAATGAGTCAAAACCGCTCATAACAAGATCCATTATACTTTATGGAGTGCACTGGCATGCTAACAAATCACTAGTGGCGTGATGAACACACTTTGAGCACAGTATGGCTCAGAGCAGGTCTGCCGATTGATCTATTACTGAGGTTACTCAGTACATATTGAGGTTACTCAGGACATTACTTGAGCAGAGTTTTTCAGGATTTGTTCTAGGGCTGGAAGATATATCATTATCGTATCAATATCGAGATATGAACATTCAAGATATTAATTTCGAGAAAGCAACGATACATCGTTATCGTACTGATATCGAGATATGAACATTCAAAACAAGCAAGATATAAACGATGTAGATTTTCATCAATAAAACTGCACTCTTGTATTATGTTTTCATTTTTTTGAAAAATGCTTGGTTTTCATAACCCACAGGTATATCGTATCGTATCGATTGGGGATATCTGGCAGGAATATCGAGCTATGAAATTTCGTCTATATCATTTAGCCCTAATTTGTACTCTACTTGAGTTTTTTGTGGAGAACTCATTATTGTTGCTCCACGACATTTGAGACGTTTTGTCCTTTCCCAAGCCTATTCATGTTTTTGAAGCCGCAAAGTTACCCCTCAAAACACCTATTTAAAAACATCAGTACTTTTTACTTAACCTCTTAACTGCCACATTTTACACCACACTTAACCAAGCACATTTTCACCAGTTATTCAGGCATTACCCAAATCTAAAAGCCTTTTGAAAAAAAGCACCAAAAAAGCGACAAAAACGTTTTTAAAAAAAAGCAATAAAAATGTTCCAAAAAAACGCAAAACAACCGTGACAAAAAGGCAACAAAAAAGTGACAACGCTGCAACAACGCATGGAAACTCTTAGATCGGTTTTGGAGGTCAAATAAGGCGTTACACTGGCCTATAGGCTGAAAGAAGCTTTTAGATTTGGGTAAAGCCAAACTGGAGAAAACATGCTCCGTTAAAGTGGGGGTTAAGAGGTTAAGTAATAATATGACTGAGCAACTTTTACTTTAATTGTACGTAAAATTTGACCGTTTTTTGCAATATCCTTTTTCATCATGCCATTACGTCACTACCCAGTTTAATTTTTGTGGCTAATTTTTGTGGCGCTGTATTTCCATTCAGCACGAGTGTGTGACATTACAATAACGATCCTTTTATGCTACGTCGTGCTTCCTCTCCTTGCGTATCTGCATTTCCTTCCACCTAATGAACAACGCAAACGATCCAATCTTTTCCGCTGTGAAAAGACAAACCGTGGCCGTGTTCCTTTGCGGCGAACAGCTTAATTTCCGTGAGACAAAAGCGAAAATGAGTTCAAACAAGCAACAAAGTGGTGTTTGTTGATTACGTAAACGCATCAACCTAACGCCTAACAAACAAGCCACTGTTTGGATGAACGGAGGTACTGTCTGCTGGTGGTCACACGGGGGCTATAGAACGATTCTTTCTGCTAACGTGCAGCAGGGGAACGAGGCAGCACCCGGCCTCGGGACGATAAACAAAAGTGAAAAGTCAGCGCGTCACGTACTGCAGTCATCTGCTCCTCATGGTTCGGGACACACTCTCTTAGCATCATTGACTAAACATAATAATCTAGAGGTCCCTTGTTTGTCTCTGGGTTGCCTTTGCAAAACTGGCACATATTTGATGGAGAACCAATCATTCAAACTTTATTTATAAAGCGCTTTTTGTACCGAAAGGTATCACAAAGTGCTTTACAGATTACAACAGTTAAAACAATACGCCTGGCGCAACCTCCCAAATATATATTTTATATATTAGGATTAAATAAATAGATTAGTCAGTTAAAAGCTAAGCTAAAAAGGTGGGTCTTGAGCCTGCTCTTAAAAACATGAACGTTCTCTGCAGCCCTGAGCTCCTCCTCAGGTCGTTCCAGAGGCGAGGGCCGTAATATTGGAAAGACGCCTCACCATGAGTCTTTTTGTTGACTTTAGGAGACCCCTGCCGGATGAGCAAAGGGGCCATGAAGGTTCGTAAGGTAAAAGCAGTTCTGAAAGATAAGAAGGACCAAGACCATAAAGACATTTAAAAAACATTAAAAGAACTTTAAAATCGATCCTGAAACACACGGGGAGCCAATGCAGCGATTCTAAAACCGGTGTAATGTGGTCCCGCCTCCTGGTCTTCGTCAGGACACGAGCTGCTGTAGTTTGTAAAAGTTGTAGACCTGAGATACTCTTTTTGGGAAGACCAGAAAGCAGGGCATTACAGTAGTCGATGCGACTGGTGATAAAAGCATTAGCGTCTCCGTGTTGGCCCGAGAGAGAATGGGGCGGACTCTGGCTATGTTCTTTAGATGGTAAAAACCTATCTTTGTGATATTCTTAATGTGTGGAATAAACGCCAGCTCAGAGTCAAAGATCACACCCAGGTTCTTCACCTGTGAGGAAGGATTAATAGACAATGACTGCAGTTTGGGTAAAAGTTTCTCTCTCTGGGCCTCAGGACCGATGACTAAAACTTCAGTTTTGTCCTGGTTAAGCTGGAGAAAGTTTTCTGCCATCCAGAAATTGATATCTAAAATGCAGTTAAAAAGTGCATCTATTGGCCTGGTGTCATCAGGAGACATGGAGATGTATAACTGTGTATCATCAGCATAACTGTGAAAATTGACCCCGTATCCCTGATGACATCACCAAGAGGGAGCATATACAGATTAAAAAGCACTGGGCCTAAAATTGAACCCTGGGGCACACCACATGTAAATCCATGAACCTTAGAGGAGCAGGTGTCCACACTTACCATGAACGTCCTGTCTGTGAGGTAGGAAGTAAACCATTTGTGGACAGCACCGGAGAAGCCGATGTGTTGTAAATGAGTTAAAAGAATAGTGTGGTCGACTGTACGTACGACTGTATGAGAAATAAGGAAAGGACTTAGTGGTGGCTCGTCATTTTTCTAGAGAGAGCTGGATTCGGAATGGCAACCTTTTGAATCCGAGGATGAATACTCTAATCATTAAAGGCCATGCACCAGATTTTCTTTTTGTTTTGTTTACAAAGAAAGAAAGAAAAAGCGAGTAAATGAAATTGTTACTTGTGTCCAAACTCATTCCTAACTTCCAAGTTCTTCACAGGGTTGAGATTGTGAGTACTTTTCAGGCTCACTGTCACAGAAATGCTGACAAAAACTACCTTGTCATTTCATGAGATGATACTAATGCTTTGTAATTACAAATGATTAAGTTCACCATATACTGATGGAAAACTGACAAGTTCAATGCTTTTACTTGAGCAACAACAACAAAAAAACTTTTTTATGCAATTGTTTCATTCATTCATTTCTCACTGTGCTTTGATTAGAAATATCCCAAATTTGACTTATTTTTGTTGGATTTTACCACTACAGAACTAATCCATCAAACTGGCTTTTACACACTCCCCAAAACATGTTTATTTGGGTCACTACTACTAAAATCATTTCAGTTGGTCGACCATCTGTTAATTCAGCTTTCAATCTTTTCACTTGGTGAAGGAAAACCAAACATAAACAGCCCGCCACCAGGAAAACTTGTCAACCCCTAGAGGGCTATACTACAAAGCTGGCTGAACTTGGCAAACCCAGACATGGAGCTTTTGGGTAAGCGGTATAACAGTGAGTTAGGTTAACCATGGGTTTCGCTCAGGATTTGTGTACGTGTTCATGTGAAACACGAGGAGTTAGTGCCAGTGTTGGTCAAGTTACGTTAAAATAGTAACTTAGTTACAGTTATTTACAGTTACTTCTTTCAAAAGTAATTCAGTTACTTTAAGTTACTTTCAAAGTAACTAGTTACTAGGGAAAGTAACTTTTTTCGCAGAATTCTCTTATTAATGTGTTGCCTTCCTAACTGGAGAGTCAGGGAGGCTGCCAGTCGCCAGTCTTCGGGCTAGCTTGCATGATAGCCCTATCCTTCCACAGGTGCAAAGATAGGCCTGTGTTTGAGCGTGGGAAAACGTGTGTGTGTCCCGATTGGTCATGTCACAACATCACAGTGCTAGGCTACTGCTACTACGAAGCCTTCAACTTGGCTATAGTTCTGTCAAATGGACTCGAGTCTAGTTACGTCTTTCTACTGCCCACACTATATGAGTGGAACGCGAGTTCGAGCACCATGAACGGCACGAGTCTGAACCGAGCTGCACATAAGAAGAATGTTAGCATTTGTTAACAATCTTTATTTCAACTGAAATGCAACTAAGGCTGCAACGACGCATCGACGTCGTCGACGTCGTCGATTACGTAAATACGTCGATGCCGTTTTTGTGCGTCGACGCGTCGCTTGTTTACATTTCACTTCCAGCGTGGCTGCGCGTAATGCAGACGCAGCGAGCGAGGGGGGAAAAGCACGCCAAAAGTCGTCAAAAGTGTGGGAGTATTTCCAGAAACGGCCTAATAATGTTGTTGTATGCACACTGTGTCGAGCGGAAATGTCATATCACAGCAGCACAACTAACCTGGCAAACGCCAGACTGCTGTGTGCGCTCCAATCATTTCGAACTGCAGTATCGCTTGTGATTTAGGCTACAGCACAACGGCTATGAACGAACATGTGAAACGAAAACACCCGCGGCTGCAAGGGCCCCGCATCTCAGTCAAACTACGGTGTTGTTTCACTGATTAATCAACGCGTTGTTACCGGTACAGGCTCTGACAGCACGCACTCTCCGCCTACTTTGCCGCATATAAAACCAAAACGGAGCAGTCTGCTGAAGTTAATGAGCAGGAGAGACCGACCGCCTTCCCCGTCTCTCCCGGTGCTCGTTTCGCCTCATGCGCGGCTGCATCATGTCACCCGTGTCCCGGGCGCAGCTCTCATGTTTTCTCTGCGCGGACTCGGGGCATCGGCCACACACTCATTTAAACTCTCTACTTGTTGTGTCTGGTGGAGAATCAGGACAGTAGTTTGATGAATATACGAGAGTAAAGCCGTGTCTGTGGCCTTTTTGTCTCAAAGAGGAGTTGAATCCACACGAGCACAGTAACTTACAGTAACTCTGGTTCTCTGAATGTGCACAGTCTATAACGAGTTGGGCTACTCACAGGCTAATTATCAGTGGTAAGACAGAAATAACCGTCAGGTGCAGGTTTCAGTTAGTTTTAAATCAGCGGTTCCCAAACTGTGGGTCAGGGCCAGAAGTGAGAGAATGGGACCATTTGCCATTTTCCATTTTAAAAAGTGGGGAAAATAGACTAGTAGTAAATAAATAAATAAAAGCCATGCCATTTGGCATCAATGTTTTTTTCTTCATTTTAAATGAAAAAATAATCGGTAACATGAAAAATAATCGATAGATTAATCGAAAAAATAATCGATAGATTAATCGATTAATCGAAAAAATAATCGATAGATTATTCGATAGAAAAATAATCGTTAGTTGCGAGCCTTAAATGCAACACTCGTATTATTCTGTGAACGAGAAAAAAGCCTTTTTCATGTCGTCTTCTAAAATCTGCGTCATCATGAAAAAGCCTTTTTCATGTCGTCTTCTAAAATCTGCGTCATCATCATCACAATGGTGCTACTACATAAACTCCATGTGCGCTCGAATAAAGGACTTCTCTCGCCGCTGCTCAATGTGCTTCATCCTTTCCTCTCTTTGCTCCACATTCCCCTCTGCAAACCACAGAGTTTGGGTGACAAGGCGGAGAATTATCTCCCCTGATTGGTCAAAGAGCTGTATTCTTATCAAAGCTGAAAACTAAACCTGGTCAACAGCAGGTTTTTACACTAAGGGCATGCTTCCATTGAGTATCTACTCTGCTAGAAGGTTATCCAGCTTTGTAGTACCATAAAACCAGGGTTAACGCTAAACTTACCCCGCTAACCCTCTATTACAGCTTTCGGAGTATACCCCTCAGCTCTAGCCGTTCCTGATGTACAGTATTAACCAACAAAGCAACTCAATTCATCTACACTATCCACAAATGAGACCGAGTGCGTCCCCATTCGTTTGACCGCGCTCCACTCGCACACGACTTACAGTTCAAGCTTGTATTCCCATCTGCAATTAACGGGGCAGCTTGATCCCGTCGGAAGATTGGGCCGATCCCATTTGTGTCGCGTAGCTCCCTTGAAAGCCAGTCCTGCCACTCATTATGAAAGGAGCACACTCATCAGGCTTCAAGGTCAGTCGGGTCACGCGATAAAAGAAATCCCGACTGGGGCATGGTTCGTGGTGGTTCGTATGCTACAAATTACAAAGGGCATAATATTAATCATGGGCAGAAAATTGGATTATCGCTCATCTGATTTGCTAGGTTAAACTCGGAGGGTAAACGAGGCTTTCATACGGTTTACAGGTGAAGAAGATGTCAAATTCATTGAAGTTCAAATTTGGGATTCTCATTTGAATTTAACGGACAGCTTTCCATGGACTTATGCTGCTGGTAGTTGGCATTTTCCCACTTGAAAATGACGACTAATGACCTCAGAGCGTTCCAGCTGAATAAACTCGTTTGTAGGCTTGTCACGATGGCGAATTTGAAGTTTGATACATTGAGGCAGGAGAATCGCAATAAACGATATTATTGACTAAAGATACAACATACTGTCACAAAAGCATAAAAATTACTTGCTTTAGTTAAAAGGTTTTGCAAAGAGGGGATATGCTACTAAATGTTAAAGATTGAGCCCAAAAATGTATCATAGATCTGTTATTTATTGAACGGTAAGTCAATATAGCTAATATGACTCTAATGTTAACATGAATGTTTCTCCATGCCAGTTATACATTGTAATTAGCACATCGAGCCGTGTTCCAAGGCATTTTTCCAAGTGCCAGGTCAGAAATGTACCACTGGCCTGGAAACCAGTATTAAAGGAGGCAGAAACTGATCAATATGTATCTCTAAAAAGTTTGAAATGACACAGTTTTAACCAAATTTCCCTTTTGGCCCGAATCACTTTCATACACTGTGAAAGCTACAAACATTTAGACAGCATCTATCAGTTGCCAGAAGACTCTATATATTGCATTAGTTTAGACCTGTAAGTTGCTGATCATTTGTTAGCATTGCAGGCAAAATACTTCGTGATATTGCTATTTTTATATCCTGTTTCCTCTCTATTACAGTAAATAAAAGTGAAAAAGGCAGGGCACTTAGCAGCTTTTTTTACAATTTCAATTCATGTGCAGTTTGACATTAATTGCATAAGAAACATTATCCAATATGGCAACAGGAGGCGTTTTTTGTCACGTGACTCCAATCCAAAAACAGATGAAGCGGATTAAACCGATTCAAGATAGTTATGGAATTGTATTTTTGTCAGCAGCAGAGGCAACAATACTGTAGTCATTAGAATCCTTTTCAGTGATAATTATTGTCTTCATGACTCAGAGGCCTCAGAGCAAGAAGATCCCATGTGCGGCACCTTTAACCTCAAGGTAATCTGTGCATGAGTGTGTGACCCGAAACAGCCTCGCCACTGCCTGCTGAGCTCCTGTAAGCGCTAATAGGGCCTATAGTGCGCTGTGAGTTCTATTTTCATCATAATTAGAACAAAGAACTACACTTTCAGCACCAGAAAAAAAACAACCAAGATCACAGCTGTAGGGCTAAACTTCCTGACCTTGCTTGGCTTTACAATACTTTTTCCATTACTCTTTTTCTCACTAGTTTTTTTTGCTAACTGTCTCCTTCTAATAGAACTCTTAAAGTGGACATATCATCAAAAATGGACATTTAAAACATACATATTTTGGTGCCGCAGCATTGATATTTTACGTTTTATAACTTGAAATCTCTGTAAGAATTTAATAGTATCAATGAAAAACAAGGGCTAAAGCTGGTGAAGACTTTGACTAGGGCTCCTCCTTCTGGCAGCGGTGGGAATAAAAGCTACTTTCAGTTTCGATTTACAGTGTGGTTAGCAGCTTCAGCACGGCGCGATAAGCACACTTTGAGAACAGAACAGAACCGATATAATGTTTGACTGCGGGCTTTGAAAATGAAGAGGACAGTTTCAGGTTTTAAGGCGAGACACGGCAGGTGAAAGTATTGATTTTTCACGTAGTGATCGAAGTGGAGATATTTTATCTATTTTCCTCCCTTTACATCTTCGTTTTCATGTCAGAGTATAAAAATGACAAAACTCACCCCGCATGATGTTTATTTATGATGCGCCGCGTAGAAAGTCCGTCTTTCCCACGGGTTATCCATTCATAAATATTGACAGATTTGACATCCACGTGTCCTGCGAAGGGTCCCCGTGATGACGCTATCACCCAAATATGGCATTTTTTTCCTCCCACGAAAGCTGGTTTTCTCTGAATGAGAGAAGCCGCACTCGGGCAGCAGGTGAGCCCTTATAGTAGCTCCCACAGACTCCAAACTTTCCAGTCTGAGACCTAACAATATTTTGAAGGTTTTTTCAGAGGAATTTTTTAATATCTAATTCCTAGCCTGATTTATTCAACTTTGAAACCAAAAAAACAGGCGGAATTTGAGTTTTTACAGATTTTTTAGTTTATTGAAAAACTAAACAATATATCCAAAATCCCCTCTGAAAAAATCTTAGTTACTAATATGTCAATAAAATAAAACCATACATTTTAATCTGGCTCAATTCATTATTTTGATTTCGTTGCCCAAAATATAGGCAATTTTGGCCATTTTAATGCTCAAAATGCCTTATTTTTATGTGAAAACATAAAATGACAGAAAAAGTGCAAAACATTTTTTTCTCATATTTATATCTGTAATGTTCAGCAAAAGTTTCAAATTGATATCTCTACATTTTTTTTTTTTCCCTATTCACCTGCAGCGTCTCGCCTTAACAATGACACAGTGGTATCCAGGAAGTACAGAACGAAGCGCCGACACCATAGAAGTAGAAAGAGCTGAATGAAACAGGATTACCTGAGGATTACTCAAAACTACACGCTACAGAAGCCGTGGAAGATAATGTGTTTCCCCCAAAACAACTTGTTGACCTATCGCATCGTTGGAAGCTACAACGCTCTTCCACGGGCACGCACAAAGACCTGACAGGTACGTGTCAACTCGTCTAACCTCAGGTAAGAACATATCACAGTATGGAAAAACGGTGGCCTGTTCCTTTAAGTTCTGGACTCTGTGGTGGCCAATCCTTGATATCCAGAACCACTTTTTTTCCACCATTTGAATGAACCCATTAGTCCATTGAGTATATTCAGGTTCACCTCCTTCTTTTGGCCACATAATGTGGAGGCCATAATATGATATTGTGCAGAAATACACGAAATAGATGAGTTTCCTCAAGTTTAAATGCCTTGTAAATAAAGTCATGAACTCAGAGTAAATATTTATGGCTGCAGTTCCGATTTATTTATAGCCAGCTCTTAATATATTTGACAGCGGAAGAGCTTATCACTGCACACAGCTGATTCTGCCGCTCAACAGATTGCATGTGTGTTTGTGCTTACTCTATTTCCCTCAGGATACGTCCACCGCTGGGCTGTTTTCACTTTTAAATGCTTCTGTGGTAATTACATTTGCATCGTTGTTGTTTTTTGTTTTTGTTTTTTTACATTCAATTCAAATGACTGTGGCAATAAACAAGAACAAGCCTTTTGGAAAACCGAGCGAAATAATGAAGTTAACGTTTCAAGTCAAGTATTTGGGCCGATTTGTTTGCAGATATTTTTTTTTTTTCAGTTTTTTGCTTGACGAACAGTTTTGCTCTGCTCGGTCTAACACGCGGCTATATTTGCACCTCCCATTGACAGTGACTTTACACACGGAGCACTGGGCCAAGCTGCTGACAGAGTAATGTCACTACTACCAGCTGGCGGATACAGCACTCACATCAATAATTTAGCAGGAGGGAGTAGGTCATTTTTACCCCCTGCCACGATTACGTTCAGCCGCCACGGGGAAGTTACTACCGTGCGTGAGCAACTTTTGACTTGCTTCACTATGCACAGGACAACTCAAAGGGCCCGCTGATTTGGACAAATGTGTATTGCAGCGTTAGGGGCAATAGTCATCAAGGGGGCAAATCAAATTTTGAAGAGCAAAATGCGGTATGGAAGAAATAAGGGTCGCGGAGAGAGCCGTCCTCTTGCTGCAACTACTGTATATGATCTTTTTCGCGCTGCCAATCGGAAAACTTAGTAACAGTTCCCTGATTATAATAAGTCACAACAGCTGTATCTTTATGGTATAACTTAAAACATTGTGTCTTGGAAATACCCCTAGGACTTTAGGTGTTTCAAATGTAGTTATAGGACCCAAATGTGGGCCGTGGATCCATTTTTATTGGATCGTGGTTCTGACTTCGTGAACACTGTAGTGATATTAAAGCGAGACACTGCAGATGAATGGGGTGAACAATCAATTTGCTGTACATTACTGACACGAATATTAGAAAAAGAAATGATTGCAAGTTTTCCGTCATTTTATGCTTCCATATAAACATACCGTATTTTCCGGACTATAAGTAGCACTTATTTTCATAGTTTGGCAGGCTTATACTCTGGATCCTTTTTTAAAAATTCAAATATGTAATTTCACACACAGGTTACTCTTACCACAATGAAGAAAACAAAACTATGCTAATCACGGGCTAAAAGCTCGATGGCCACAGCTACAGGAACCGGTTCACAAATGAGAGCTTGAAAAATGTGCTGCCGGGAGAGGCTTGTCAACGGTGCAGTTCCGCCTCCGTGCCCAGGTCGTTGCCAAGGCGATTGTTCTGTAGTGACACCGAGGATGAAGATTTCAATGGATTTAGTGATTTGGAGTGAGATCGAGAGTTTGGTTGTTTTTTATGCTATAGATATCTGAACTGTTTATGTGACGTTAACATACCAGACACCTATTTAGTTTGTTGTTTATACTTCCTGTAGCTAACCATCAATGTGTTATGTTAGCATACCGTACATCTATTCAGCCTGTTGTTTTTTTCTTCATTATGGATTTTTTGGCTAGTGCGTCTTATACACCGGAGCGACGTATACACATAAGTGTCACATGATCTCAGTCCAAAAGATTTACAAATTAAAAAGTAGCAAGCACATGGACAAAAACCGACACAACCACAAACATACACAAATGTACAATATTTACAATTATTTACATTGGAATACCAGCCATGAGTAAGGTCTATGGTTGCTCCTCATTCAGGCCTTTGGGACTCATTGTGTCCAAGGTGTATATCCAATTTCATATAAAGAAGACATGAATTCCAGGAATAAAAATAGTCAAAGTTGGCTGTATTTTCAGTGCCAAGTTTAAATTGATGGTATTATTTTGTTGAAATAGGATTTTAGTTTTTGAAAAAGTCAAGTGTATGTAGAAAAATATGTAATAATAAAAATGTTGCCTCGTGTTTTGTGGTTCAACACTCAATAAATCAAGCTGGGAATTGAAAGTAAAAAAAATCCCTCTCAAAACAAAACAACTTCTAAATATTGTTCAGTCCAAGAGTGGAAGGTTTGGAGTCTGTTGAAGCAACCAAAGTCGAGACGTTGTTGCAAAGACAACCTAATTTTGAAGAAACGGGTCTAGAGTTTTGTAACTTCCACACATGCGTGTGTGAATACCTCTCCGGTCTTAAGCTGCACTATGGCCAGTGCGGTGTCCCAGAAAGGAATCTCACAGGCCCATCTTGATCGCCTTTCGTGATACCAAACCTGTCAATATTTGTGAATGAATAAGCGTGGGATACCTGTTGTTGGAGTTGTTTCTGAGTGATCTCCAGCTTGCTAGCAGACAAAACATCATAAAATAAGCCTCGCAAAAGTTGCGTTTGCTCTATTTTTTAAAACACACACATTACAACTAAGATCTCTGTGTGAAAAGTGCATGTTTTCACCTGCCATGTCTCGCCTTAGCCTCTCAACCCCCACCCGAACCGAGCACATTTTCTCCAGTTTGGCATTTCCCAAATAGCTACAAAATCAGGAATGACAACGCAACAAAAATGTGACAGAAGAGCGGCAAAAACAGAACAACAAAAGCAACACAAAAGTCACAAAAAAGTGACAAAAGCATGGCAAAAACAAAATAGTTACTTTTGGAGCTCTTAGCTTTCAAATTGCACTGTTGCTCTCCAGTTGATGAGTTGATGCCATAAGATTATGACATAAAAGCTAAAAAACCCTACAAAAAACATGTTCCCATATGTAACACTGTCAGCTTGTAAATCCCACAGCTATGTACACTTTCAACAAACCTCCATTACATTGACTTCTTAATGACATTGCCCTACTCCATTAGTCGCTATCAGCCATGTCCAGTCGGAGTCATCCACTGACACAGATCCTAAGCAGCGTCTTATGTAAGCGCATTAATCCAGTCGCCCATTGTATATTTGGATATATTCTCGATGTTCCCATGGCCAGGGAGAAAAAAAACGAGGTCAGCCTGATCCAGAGCATGTGCTGAACTTTATTACATATGATTAGTTTGTGCTTCAGCCATTCCCATCATCCACGCTGACCCCAATTGACCCAAAAGAGCTCAATATAATCCCCTTATTCCAGAGCTGACATTCTTTCTCATTTTTCTTCCCCCCTTTGGGTGTCAACTTTGGACTCTCTTCAGACTTGCGTGCCCGTACGGATCCGGGCTTTGATCAAATGAGGCGCGTTTTATTTGCTGTGGTTAACGGCTTATCTCGCCAGTTTTTTTTTTTCAAGCTTGCGTTCGAGATTTGGACACAGTCTGTGATTTCCCATTGACTTCATGCAACATCGCCTCTTCAAAGTAATAGCCAAAGAAGCCGGAATGTCACTCGCAATCCGCATATTAAAAAAGGCTGATCTTTTGCGGATCACTGGCGTTTTCTCATTGGGGTCTTTTAACCTTTCATCGTGAGCATTCGGCGGTTTAATTACGCATGCTGGGTTGGGACCGAGCCCGTCAGGACGAATCGATTGTACAATTAACGGCAATAACAGATGCCACGCTGCGCCGAAATCACGGCAGAAAACGAGCTTCAGCGACTGCGAGGTATGAAATTTAACCAGAAGTTTTGCTAGATAATTACTCTCCATCATTCTGACGGACAGGGTAGGAAAAATAATCTGTTGTGTGCAATGGAACCTGGATAATGTGAACAATGAAGCCAGAGGAAGGTGAAATGATCTCCAAAAGCTAGAGGTGAGACATTCCCATAACATTAAAGAGGCCAGAGCAAAACGTTTGGGCCCCTGCAGAGTTAATAGCCCCCCAATGTGTCAAGTACTTTTCTAGGAGCCAAGAGCCTTTCAATTCCACTTTGAGGGATTTTGCCATTTCTTCCAGAACCGAGAGATTCCTGGTCTGTCGTGCACGCACTGCTCTTTGAAGGTTTATCCACAGATCTTCAATGGTGTTTCGATCAGGAGACGGTAAATTCCGTGACAAAACCTTTAGCCTGCACCTCTTGAGGTCGTCCATCGTGGAGTTTGAGCTGTGTTTAGGATCATTACCCATTTCCAGAATCCGTTTGCTTTTTAACTTCACAGATGGCGTTACGTTAATTCAAACCATTATTCACTCTACTCGTGAAATGTTCCCTGTGCCACTGGCTTTCTGAGTATTTCCTAAACATCATCCATCATCCTGCACACTGTCAGTCTTGCAAACAGGTGGTCAACGTCCAGGCAACTGAGCATTGGCAAACTTTTTGAGCCAAGGACCACGTTGGATTTTTACACTCTTCGGTGTTGCCAAACCAGTGCAATTCTCACACAGACTCAAATAATCTAAACTGCATGAAAAAAATTGCAACTTTACGTTTAGTGATGGCTGCACTGATCAAAGCGGTCGGTGGTTTTGTTTAGGTGGATTGAAGCATTTAGCCCCTGGACCTTGTTTTTGGCTACAACTTATTTAGGACCTTGGAGAAAGGGGTTAATAGGTCATTACAAACTTTTCCAGGTACTTGAAATTCAGGACTGCTGAATACATGTTGGTTCAGAAAACCAACGTTTCGCGATTCACCCAGTCACTTCCTCAGGGCGTAAAGGGACCAGATGGAAGTTTTAATTTTTATACTCGCGACCGCCACCTCAGGTCTTACGCGTAACTGCAGTTTCTATATTAAAGAGACTAGATGCTAGTTCTTCATTTTATGCTCACAACTGCCACCTCAGGTCTTACACGTAACTGCAGTTTCTATGTTTACCTCGTGCATGACGGCACTTCAGACCTGAATGAGCAACTTTTTGAGTGACAGTGCAGGATTTTAGCGGCAGTTGTGGCGAATAGGTTTGGGCTCATTCTACACATTTGGACATTGCTGGAGGAAGTAGGGGGAAGAAAGGATTTTTAAACTCTAGTCTAGTCCCTTTACGTTGGTGACAAGATTCTCCACTAGATTCTGAAGTGGGCGAGGACACACATAACAGTGATCAAGGTGAACACAGCAAGTGAACACACCAATTTTTCACAGAGCGGGCAATGTTTTTTAATGTGAGACAAATATTGATATGTCCCCTCCTAGAACCGACACCTTAGCGTGGTGGAGGGGTTTGAGCGCCTGAATGATCCTGAGAGCTCTGTTGCCGGGGGCTTCATACCCCTGGCAGGGTCTCTCATGGCAAACCGGTCCTGGGTGACGGGTCAGAAGGAAGAGTGGTTCGGAAGCCCCTTATGACGGAGCAACAGGCGTGGTTAGAATTGTGGGGCCGTCCTTCTGTGGACCCACCACCTGCAGGAGGAGCCATAGGGGCTGGTGAAATGTGATATGAGGATGGATATTGATACGTTTGGATCTATGTGTAGCACGAAAGGCGACCGAGATGACGGTGTAATCCAAATGTCTTTTTTTTTCCTTTCTGGAAGACAGCCTAAAGATGGGAAAATATACTGGCATGTGTAGACATAACAAAAACTTTATGGCCCCTTTTTCCCCAAATGAAGTTTACTTTACTCTCTTGCAACAATATGTCCACTTTAGTAGCTCCTACAGACTCCAACTTTCCTTTCTTGGACTTAACAATATTTTAGAATGTTTTCTCACAGAGATTTCTTAATATTTATTATACGGCTCTTCACAACGTAAGTAGAAGCTCCATTGATTTGAATGGGTTTTCCCAACGTTCTACCGGTCATTATTTTCTGATAAAGGACCTCTGAAAAAAATAATGACCGCTGCAACGGAGTTCGTGCTTTCATATCACTCCGCGCGTACGTAGTAGCGGACACTATCTGTCCCCGTCACTGCGAGAGAAGTTGGGGGAATTGCTCGTGAAGTTAGCGTGAGTCTGACTTTAAACTTACCCAGAGATTCGCCACCATTCCTCCAACTGCGCCTTCAGCTAAGTAGCTAGGCTAGCTACTAGCCTTGCTGCTTCTAGCCTAGCCAAACGTTGCAGAGCAACACGCAATCTTTTGGGAACTATTTGTCGCGGAAGTCATTAAATAAACCTTTCAACCTTCATAAAAGTGTACGAAGTTTATGTTGCGTGTGTTCAGTTGGCAAATGACAACGCGCGGGGTCCAGTTCGCCCTGTCGGTGCTTATTTTCCCGATAATGACCAGCGTTCTATACATTATCCCTTACCTAATTCCTAGCCAGACTGAGCTGTGAAGCGCAAAAAAACCCAGGCAAAATTTGATTATTTTTTTTCTTTTTTGTATTATTTATTTAAATAAATAGCTTATTCAAAAGCTAAACGCGATCTGAAAATCCCCCATGAAAAAACCTTTGCAACTCCAATATCAAAAACATAAAAACATACATTTAAACCTGGCTCTTTCCGTTAGATTTTATAGAAAACAGAAAACTTATTCCTCCTATTCATGTCAGTAATCTACAGCAAAAGCTTCAAATTGATATCCCTGCAATTAATTATCTTCCCTATTCACCTGCAGTGTCTCGCCTTGAATCAACCCGTCTCTTTCCTGTCCTTAATCACGACAGCTATAAAAAAAAAATAATTCTCCATCTTCTTCACACAGATTTTTTCCCACTGTGACGCGCCGTGACTGGTGTGTTTACCCCCCGCGCCATCATCTGTCCGCAAAAAAAACAAAACGTGAATGTGTTTTGTAAACGGAGCCGGCAGCCGCAAGACACGCATCAATCAGCCGCCCACCGGTGTCAGCGAGACCCTCGACGGACGCCCGCTCCTGCCCCGTATCAGCGCACACCACCGGACCGACTGTCATGTCTGAGGAGGCAGCGAAAAAACGCCTGTCCCCGGCGCCGAATGTGGAGAAAGATAAGACTAATTTGATGTTTGGGGGGAGGGAGGGAGAGGACTGTAAGTAGTTTCTTTACTTTGAAGTGATACAAGTAAGTTCTCATTCAGAAGCCAGAGACGTCAATGTACTTAAGTTCAAAAGCGCCTTAAGACCGAGATAAATGAGGTGTCTGCAAGCGTCTGAAAGTGTCTCGTTATTGCTGAGAGATGAATTGGTTTATACAAAACGCCGTGGCTTTTTAATTGGTGCTAAACATCTGACAAACCTAGTGTATTCCCTGAAGTAAACAGTCTATATCTGTGCACGCAAAACGCCAGCCCACACTCCGATGCACCCAGCAAGTCCAACAATGACAGATACAAAATAAAAAGAAGAAAATGTTCAATGTAAAAGTGATATAAATTCCTCTAAAGGTTAAATGATGGCAGTTTTGTTCCATGGAAATGTCATATTTCATTCGTATTCATATTTATGTTTACTTCTGAATTGGCCAATGTTTGGACTTCGTTTCAGTTATGACTTATTACAGTCTGTCAAAACATTATACAGGAGACAACCAATTTGATTAAGCCATTAATACATTTGTCTTTTCTAATTTCAGCTAACGGACAAACAAACCAAATAACAGACCAATGCCACACACTCCACTGCTTGATAAAAAAATAATAATAATAAATCGGGTGCCATCCATCCATCCATCCATCCATTTTCTTCTGTTTTTTATCCGGGCCAGACTTCTCGATCCACACACACCTCCTCCAGCTGTTCTGGGGGGACACCAAGGCGACACCAGGCCAGCTCGGAGACATAGTCCCACCAGCATGTCCTGGGTCTTCCACGAGGCCTTGTCCCAATAGGACATGCCTGGAACACCTCCCGAGGGAGGCGACCAGGAGGCATCCGGAACAGATGCCCTAGCCACCTCAGCTGGCTCCTTTCGACGTGAAGGAGCAGTGACTCTACTCCGAGCTCCTCCCGGGTAACTCAGCCACCCTGAGAAGGATGCCGCTTGCATCTGCGATCTTGTCCTTTGGGTTATTACCCAGATCTCATGACCATAGGTGAGGGTGGGAACGTAGATCGATCGGTAAATCGTCGGCATCACTCAAAAAAAACATGTTGAGGCATCCCAGTTGGTCGGGTATGAGGTAGATTGCCATTCCTAACTCGTCCACATTTACATTAATTACTCCATGGTGGCAGCTCAGTCGCCTCCTACTGAGCATGTTCCTAAAAATAGACAAAAAGGTGGGAAACTCCGTCGACGAGCAGCCACATGCCACCACAGTGCTCCAGGGCCTGTAAATCAAAGCCCAAAGCCAAAACTTTAAAAACATACAGCATAGAACAAAATCCAACGTGGTTTAAAATATGTCACTCTGCTCAGTGATGTCACAGGAGGATAGTGTATTTTCAGAAACAATAAAGATCTTTGGAGCAAGGCTTTTGAAGTCGCGTTTGACATGTGTAAAGTCCCCATTGGTTTCCAAGAAGAGCCCATTGGTTATAATTAGTTTGACTGGATTATCTCAAAACAGTTTATTCTAGTTATTTTCTTGTTAGTCTGACTTTCTAGTTCTACTGTTGTTTTAGTCACATTTTTTTTTACATGTTTGTCTTCTGATCACAGTGGTGCAAAATAGGAATGTTCACGATTAATCAGTTAATCGATTAATCGCCATGATGGGCTTAATTGACAATAATAAAGCCCACAATTAAATGTATATTAACATTTAATCCTTCTGCTGAATGTTGAGGAAAAATACAGCAGTCATCTGAAGAAGTTTACAAACCTTTTATTTGTTATTTGATAAATGATTCAACTTTTTAACAATACTTCATGATTATTTCTGGGGAAAAGTCATGTTTACAATCTTGCTGATTTCAAATGTTCCACACAAAGACACTAAGCCGCTGCAGACAGAGAGTGTGGCGATTTCCTAAAGGGTTGGAGACACGGCTGAGTTAGGGACTCCAAGTGCAAGCACATTGAATGCAGACATTGAAAACAATAAAATTATCCCAGTGGCATGAAATAATGTGAGTTTGCTTGGGAAACACTCTTTTAGACTTTTAGACTAATCTACACACAGTCTGGAACTGAACGGCTACTGGACCGCTCTTTATGGACTTTCCACACTTGGATGAACACTATTATATTATTTTTGTAAACAATTACCCTAACAATCGTAACTTAATTTTGATTAATTGCGTAGCCTTGGACGCAATAGACATTGAACCACTCAGCTGTTCTCATAACTACTGCGAACAAAAGCGCGACGACCCCCTTCTGTACCGCCGCTCTCCATGTAAATTTTGATTTAATATGCGCTGCTTTCCAGGAAGGGCAGCCATGTGGACAGGATGATTTAGCTGATGTGGAACTCATGGAACACGGCTGACGAATGACTGATCAATTACTCATTTTTTAAAAATAACTTATTAAAGCCCGTGAGCAGAATTAAGTCGCGGCAGCCGTTGTTAGGCTTAATCGAATTACCCGAGATCCGCGAATGCTTCTCATATTCTGCATTCGCTTCACTTTGACAAGAGACATTTTCAGCTGCACTCGGCAAGAATGTTTAGATCCTGCAGATACACCAGAGCCCTGCATACCTCCCAAAAACACTTCATAAAGGGGCAACATCAAGCTCGTCACCCACATGACACCCACATTATTATCAGTCCTTCGAATGATTGTGGTTTACAGAGGCTTTTAACTTTCGGTTTACCTCTGCATTGGTGTTTCACATTGTGTGCACATGATAAATATGTAAACAACTGTGACGCTTTCAATTTTAAAGGCCCTGTACCTGATTTTTGTTGCTGTTTACAAACAATAAAAGAGGCAGCGAGTAAGGCCGTTTTCACACAGGCCTTAGTTAAAGGGGCTCTCTTTCAGCCGGTCTAAACAGTCGCCCCGAGTGAGGCTGATACAGGTGGACTCGGAGCGGCCTGGGCGGCTCTGTGGTTCGTAGCAGGTGTGGTGTGAATGCGGCCGAACTCAGGCCGAACTACTCTCACTTTCACACGAAGAAAGAATGAATATGCGCTGCATGAGGACGTTTGGATTACTGCTCTGACGAGGAGAAATGGATCAACTTTAAATAATCAAGGTACGTCTCTCTTCTCGTCTTTCCCTTCCTGGTGCAGTGAAACTTTCCTCTTCATGAGCTGATTAAAGAGCATTTCTCCTCACTTTGCGTACATCAGCCTCACTGTATTTAACCCTGAGGGAGAGGAGTGACCACGTGTAACATCAGGAAAGTGTGCATGTTTGACAGGTCGATGCCCGTTGTCATGGGAATAAGTTCGTTGAACAGCTGATCGTTGTTGCGTGGCAGATAGTGAAACGTCTGGTGTGGGCGCGTGGGAACGCGGATTGAACTAACTTCGCAGTAAATGCAGTTGGAACTAGGGCGCTCCAATGTGTGTGAAACGGCCTAAGTTAAATTGTTAATTGTCATACGAACTCATTCCTAGCTTCCATATTCTTCACCGATGAGTTTATAAGTATTTTTCGCAACTTGCAGGACCACTTGCAGGACCACTTGCAGGACCACCAACCCGAAGCTTGGGGGGCAGGGCGACTATTTGTCTGCTCAGGTCTCTTGTCTCCCCCCATCTCACCTGCTAAGAGGAACATCCACAATGAACTGACCTGAAGGCATAATTGTGTTTTTGCCTACATTTAGTAGTAAATTGTAAACAAAAAGCCTCAGTCCCCGTTCAAACTCTGTGTGGTGTCTCAGGCGAGTGAATTGTTTTCTCAGAGAGTCCCGTCACCTTTTTAATTTTTTTATGTTACAAAGAAGTTTGTATATTTTTCCGGCTGATCAAACAGTGTGCAGCATGGCAAAACTTGCAAAAATCTAGAGTTTAATAACTCACACAGTAGAAAAGCTCTCTTTCTAATATCCAGCTCCCTGACCAGTCGGTAAAACTAGGCCAGTCACAGCGCTTCTAGTGCGGCGACGACAACACAATCGGCCAAAACTGGCTTCACCGACCTCCACAGACAAATGCTACACTTCTTGTGATATGCATTTTCTGTCACCTAGTTTTGCATTACCTTAGAATTAAAAGGCTCTAACTTTTTTGTCATAAATGGGTGTTTCACATATCTATGCTCCCCTTCTGTACACTATATGTTTTTATGAGCAAACACATATTGCCCATTTCCCCTTTTCAGAGCACAGATAGCACCTTGTACAATAATAATGGGACTAGGATGAAGCATTTTAAAATAACAAGCTGCCTGGCTATTGTCCAAGATATTTGGAGGACGTCTTGTAGTAGAGCTACTGAAATTACACATGAAAACAAAATTCCTCAGTGAAAAACAAACAGATTTTTTCCCCAAGAAATGTTAGCTTAAAGGAAACGGGAATTTTCCGAACTATTACTGTATTGTTTGGACATCGTTTTAAATGCTAAAATACCAAAAACATTAATTATAAACTAAAAGCCATGTGTGTCGGATCAACATCACGTTTGCAAAAGTTTGAAATGGTTCTCACAATCACGATATGACAGCAAATACACCAAAATAGCTTAATCACTAAATATTTACAGGCGTGGATCTTTCAGTGAGCGCACTGATGTCATGGAAATAGTCTATTCATCTTATTTTGCAAGCAGTCTGTGTGCTATACTCTTCTCAGAAGGCCGACCTGCTGTTTCACTGCTTTTTAACGATGCCACATGCTGATGCCTTTTGTTAGATTGTGGCTAGAATATGTTGGTATAAATATTTTACATAAATCGCTTGGGATGTACCAATCCAATACTGGTATCGGATATCGGAGCCAATACTGGAAAAATACTAAATCGGGTATCGGCAACACATATCCGATACCAAACCCATACCTGTTTTGGCTCTTGCCACCTTAAAAACACAACTTTCACCAACAAGTGAGTAAGGCTATGCTGTATGTCATTTAGAAGCTAAGGAGAGAATTCAATTGCTGAGTTAGTATTAGATCGGATATTGGCAGATTTTTATGATCGGCAAAATCTGTACATAGATATTTATTATCAGAAACTCTGGATTCTGGTTACTTTAGTACCGCTCGTTCGTTTTCTCGAGGAGTAGCACCAAAACGTGTTACTTTTAAAAGAAAAATGGCAATACCCTTCGCGAAATTCTTGAACCTGTTCCAACCTGCAATATAGGGAATACTAAGAAGGCAAAAACTTGGCTTTTATTAAGCGCTCCAAAGCTTCGTTATTATTGTGTACACGAAGCCGAGTCCTTTTTCCATAAACAGCTTCTTGTTCTCCCTCCTGAACTCCGCAGAGCACAGCACAGCACGCCCCGCCGGTTTGTTCTCTTCCTCTCCGGCCTGGAGTAGGTGTCCCGACAGCTTCCTAATGCGTAATCCCCTGTTGCTTTTGGATCGGGCCCAGGGAAGTGGAGCGCTGTGTGGACGTCTCTCAGAGTGTGACAGAATACTCTCATTTGGACAATAATCGCTCTACACGGCTTCGAAAGATGGGGCCAAATCTCTCATATCATGTGTTTACTCTTTGGACACGATAGCTGAACGATTGTGACTATTTGGCCGTTGTGAATGGACCAACACTCCTTACGCTGAATACTTTTGGAAAACATATTTAGCTTTTTTTCTGACATGCTCGAAGTCCATCTCCGGACCCGTTCTGAGTATGGGTGGGAACTTCTGGGTACCTCACAATTCGATACGATACACGATATATGGCTCACGATAACGATAATCTAACGATACGCTGATACTGCAATTATCAATATATTGCACAAAAATATCCTAGCCTCACGCTTTTTTAAACAAGGGGTTTTCTTTTACATACTATTCATCATATACATTTTTTTCTAAGGATTCACAGATACCGATACCGATACCACATCCTTGTACTCATACTCGTACTCATTAATAAAGTCCTGATACCAGAAACCGATACGACTTGGCGTGTGGCCGGCGCTCCTTCATGACGCAGAGAAAATAGCAACAAACTGGAGAATTCTTTAGTGTAAATACAATATTCCACATAGAGCTGACTTTATTACAGACTGCGCTCTCTAAATCAGAGTCTGTGCTGGATTTAACCAAAGCTAAATGTTGTTAGTGCTGCAGCGTGGAGTCTGCAGTGTTTACAAGATACAGGCTAATGTTGCTAACTCGTGGCTAACAGTTCTGGTGATTTTTACGCCGTTTTATGCCCAGGGGCTTATTCAACTGATAAACTAACCCAGCGACTAAAAAGTACTCAGAAAATCCCACATTTTCTGAGTACTTGTTCATATGTTCATAATGAGCGAAAATGAGCTGCAGCAAAACCATCAAAATGCTGAAGTTACTGGATAAGTTGCAATAAACACACGAGAAAATCCACACAGAGCTGAATTAAAGGCGAAAAGAGACAATTTAGCTGCAGTAATAAGTAACATCTCAATACTATTGTTAAATAAAAATAGAAAAATGAATAAAGCACAAGCATTGAGGAGCTTTTGGACATGAGCTGCTCTGTCTATGATGGACAGTGCAATAAAAATTAAAAATATTATTGAATGAAAAGTAGTGATGCACGATAATGACAATTTGCACCGATAACCGATAATTCCGCATGTCCCGATACCGATAATGACACCGATAATTATGTATATATATTTGCACTTTATTTTGTGACAAGAACTCAATGTAACAGTTCACAGTTCTGCCCAAAATTTATTAACTCTACCAAGCAATATACAAGTGTATAAATATAAATCAAATAATGAGTTTTACTTTGAGTTTGGGTCTCCAGCTTTTTCTAAAGCTCTGGTTTTTTACAGTTCCATCATCTGAGCAGGTCTGTCTTTGTTCATCTGTGTCACATCTTATTAAAAAAAAAAAGAAGAATATTACTACTTCCTTCCTAGTATTTTTCTTTTTGTTGACATCATACTAATGAATTCGTATTTACAATACTGGAATTTAGACAGTATTATAGTATTTCACTGAGTCTAGAGGCGTCTCTGACATGAGAGAGAAGTGATGCCAAATCTGTGACAGATTCTGACTAATAATACGATTCTACAGCACAAAAACAAGACTCTCTCCTGCACTGGGCTCATTTATGCATTTGTGCAGCGCGGCTCATTTCATCAATGTAAAACTTCTCTCGTTCATAGCGCTTTAATCATGGGGCTATCGTGTTTATTTTATCAGAAATACGAAGATAATGCATGGGTTTTTAGGCCCCGCTCTGTTCCAGCAACTTACGTGAGCGGATCCGTGCGGTTCGCATTTCCTCGTCTTTTTCTCATTTTGTTGCGGTGCTAATGTTGAAGTTACTTCGATGTAAAAAGTCGAAAAACTCTTCCTTCACGGAGAGCGCCTGCACAGCGTTGTTTCGCTGGAATACTCGTTGTATTTTTCTGCTAAAACCGTGCAAAAGAGTCTGCAGCAGCTCCGGGCTGCAGGACGTGTGGGGCGGCGCCGAGAGAAAGGCAGCGAGCTGGAGCCGCAGATTCAATGTAATTTGAGCTTATAATTATCGGGCCGAATTATTGGCCGAATTTTTTTTAATCGGCTTTATCGGGGATGGCGCCAAAATGCCGATAAATGCCGATAATTATCGGCCGCCGATATTATCGTGCATCCCTAATGAAAAGTTAAATAAATAAAATTACATCTGTTTAATTATGTTTTAACTTTTCTTGAAAGTGTAGCCTACTTTACTCAAGGAAATGTAAATGAGTAAATTAACTAATTACTAACAAATCTGCTGTGAAAAAGTCAATCTATAAACTGTCTATTCACTTCAAAAAGTCCGTTGAAGAAAATGCCTTGTACTCGTATCGGTTTTCGGTATCGGCAAGTACTTAAATCAAAGTACTCGTACTTGTATCAGTTTTAGAAAAAGTGGCATCAGTTGTATTTGTACCCCTTTTTCTGAAAGGGGAACAAATACTGGGAGTATTTGTACCCGTTACTTAGTACTGCTTTAAGAAAATGGGTTACAAGTGCTCTGCTGTTTTGCTGCTTAGTTAATTAAGATCAACTGATTGAACTTGACTTTATTCTCGTTTTCGAATTCATTGCCTCGCCCTGATGAAACGTGCTTAAACCCCTTATTTAGTCCATGATGTTTGTGGGGCCCTACACAGCCACATACTCTCACACAAACACATGCTGCTAATTAAAGAAAGGTCCATGCTCGGTGACGTTTGAACTCACCTCTCCGGCGCAAATCGAACAGCCATTTATTCCGCACGCGCTTGGTGATTTCTTTTTGTTGCTTACACCGGCGATAATGTGACTTACATCAGCTTTAGTTCCTGCGACACTTAGTAGGAATTGGAGCAGCCTACAGCGACAAGGACACGACAAGGTAGTCACGTTTAGGCGGATCTGAAATGTTTGTATGACATTCAAGCTGCGGCGTTGTGAGGCATGAATAAAATGTCTGTATTTTATAAACAAACCTTCTGATCTGGGGTGTCTGCAGTTGGTCAGGCCAAGGACTTCAGGATTTGGATTGGCCACCACAGGGTCCAGATCTTAAACTCTTAACCCCCACCTTAACTGAGCACATTTTCTCCAGTTTGGCTTTACCCAAATGAAAAATCGTCTTGAAAGAAAGAGTCAACATGGATGAAAACGCAACTAAAAAGTTTCCAAAACACAAAAAGGTGACGATAACGTGACAACAATGCAAAGACAAATCTTATTTCAGTTTTGTAGGTCTTAGCTTTCTCTCAGTCAAGAAGCTTTTAGATTTGGGTGAATCTGAACTGAAACAATATGTGTTTGAGTAAAGTGGTCAAGAGGTTAACCCCATTGACAATCTTTGGGATGTGCTGGAGAAGACTTGGCGCTGTGATCACTCCCTCCCATCATCAAAACAAGATCTTGGTAAAAAATGAATGCAACACTCTATCTACTGACATTGGCAGCAGAAGCTTATCGAAACAACTCCACATCCAATGCCAAGTTTTTTATTATTGCGTCCTAATGGGCTTGTAAAACACCAATAACCCCAACAAAAGGACCAGTTGCCAGACAGTAGGCACAACATACGATGCATAAACTTATTTGAACAAACAAGTCTGCCGCCTCATCCAGGCATTACAAAACAAATGTAGCCAATTTAAACACTTTAGAATTAATTCATCATCACTGATCCAAAACATTTCAGGCTTTTGAACAAACAATTCACCAAACAATACATTTCTAAGATCATCATACTGTGGGCAATATAACTCAAAATGAGTTTCACTTTCAACTTCTCCTAGCTCACATAATCTACAGAGTCAGGAGTTAGAGTGAACCTGCCAGTTTCTAAGGCCAGGGGAAGGATGCCAGTTTGCAGTTGAGCCATCAAAGACCTTTGGTTCCTTGTCAGGTTTGCCTTTACATACCACTCTGTTTCAAATACATCTTTAAGTAAATCCTTAGCTCTGGTTTCGCCATAATCCCAGTCAACCATTTGGGTTCAAAGTTACTGTTATTCTTGACCGGTTAGCAAAAAAACAACACAAGTTTCCGTACTATCCCAGCGCTCGTATAAATATCACTTACCCTCTCGGTCATAGGTCGGGGGTCCCGATGGTGGAAGCGACATTTTTCTCTGGAGTAATGTGACTCCAATCATCCCGTCAATCATCTATTATTAAATCGCTCATACTATTTCTCATAACAAGGGTCCGAAATTAAGCAAAATCCACTTTGATTGTTTGTTTTATTCATTTTTCGTTGCCTTTTCTGTTGCTTAATTTGCTGCATTTTCATTCACACTCACTTTTTGTCACTTTTTCATTGCATTAAAGTGGGGGGTAAGAGGTTTTGAAGGGCAGACCTGGTCAGAGCAGGTCCTGTCATGGTTCATGGGCTTGGAATGTGGAGAAGACTTTGGGGTCTACCAGTCATGCAACAAAAATACAGGAAATACTGATTGGGACGTTTCAGCATAGGAAAAGAAACTAAGTGGACAAGATTACGCAAACTTGTGTGCATGAAAAAGGTCTTCCCTCAACAGTTAAGCCACGCCTCCAACTTTGATCTGGAGAACTCTTTTCATAGACATTATCCTAAATTATACAATCAGTCTACGGCGTCCAAAGTTTGATAAAAAGCCGGCATAAAGAAGGCCTTGTGAATTGTCTTTTTGGGGCAAATCCAATCATTTTGACTTTGCCAGATCATCATTCTCATCTATCTTTGTCAATGTGGGATTTGACACTGCTCGGCCTAAATGTGTTTGGACGTCCCTAATTTGCGATGGTCAATATCTGCGTGTTTTGTTTGTGAAAAGGGAGAAATCGCTTCAACAATTTAGCCAATTAAACATGTTCCTGGAGGTGAAAATGTATTGATTTTCGTCTTTTCAAGTGCACTGCCAATTACTTTTCACAGTCAAGAACTTCTGACAAAACTGTTTACTTCTGTGGACTGTCCCAGAAGGTTTTAAAAGGAGAATGTTCCCAGTTACAGATTTTTTTTGTTCAATATTGTTTTTTTGTTTTTTTGCATTCATTTAATAGATATATCTTTAGGTTTCAGTGAGCTCGAAACCTCTGTGAGCGCAGGGGTTTAGTTCTGTGAAAATGATTGAAATACGAAAGTCAATATGATGTAAAGAACAACAACAAAAATCTATAAACCACCATTGCTAATTACTCTCATTATAGTTGAGCGTCCTGGGATTACTGATCTTTTGCTAATATTTATGTAATTTAGTTTAGCCTTTGAGATAATTCGCCATCACAGCAAGAAGGTCTCTGGTACCTTTTCTGCTTAATTATTATATCCAATCTTTTGTTTCTATACTAGCACTATTTCCTATTTGTGACAGAAATCTATCACTAAATGTACATCAGTGTTGAGGGGAACGTATTACAAAAGTTACAAAAATCTACTTTTTTCAATAACTAAGGAATGTAACATATTACTTACACAACATATAGTAATGAATTAGTCATTACAAACCAAGTATGCAACAAGTGCATTTAAAGCAGTACTAAGTCACTTGTTTACGTTAATAAATCCTTTCCATAGTCCCTCTGGGGGTAATACAAGTGTTAAAGGGGTGATTGGAGGGTCTTTCATCTCCCCCTGGTGTCTCTGGCCAGACACCACAATTGCAACTTCACTGCCTGGGTCGGAGGCGCAATACACACTAATAGAATCACAAAGAAGAAGCAAAGCTAACTGTGGGCTAACGCCACTTAAACAGTATTTACAATGCAACATGCTACGACACCTGCAGTGGCGCATATGGCCTCTAGGGGCATGAGCTACTTAGTACAGCTTTAAATGGTTTGTATTGAAATGCCAAACACCCCCCATATAAAATGCAGCACTAAATCAAGTTGGACACTGATGTATAAGATCTGCAGTTGCGTGTTGCCAACTTTTAAGTTATGTCTGAGCCGGCGAGAACTTTTCCATACCTGGGACTTCTGAAAACCTTTTTCTTGTCAGCCCGGTCGGTTTAAAAGCCACATCAGAGAAGGGCTCACTGGGGCCCCCATCTTTTCCTTGTTTTCTATCAGCGCAGCTTTAACAGTCATGCAATGTGACGCACTCACAGCTGGAAGCCGCCGAGTCCTGCCAGAGCTTCTCCGGGGCTGGACTTAGGGAAAAGCACAGGCAAACTGAGTGCTTCAGTAAAGGGCACCTTCAAATACCTCTGCGCTGCTCTTCTGTGCTTCCCTGTGCAACGGAGGTCTGAAGGTGACATGTAATATTCTTTGTATTGTGGCTTTTGGAGACTTTTGCACGGACATTTCACATGTCAAACAATATTTAAAACAATTATTTGATTGATCTCTAAATCACAATTTCTTTCTCTATTGTCTTGCCCATAGATATCTCATCTCGGGATGGGAGCTGTGCCAGTATGGTATCGGAAAAAAAGTGTAGGTACTACGGTATCGAAAAAATAAGCAGGTAAGCAGGTAAAAGCTTTTTTTTTGGCCACAATTTCTCCCAATTTGTTTCCCTTTTTCCCCCAAATAATTCCCAATTTTTCACACATTTCTTGACATTGGACATGAACCCGATATTGTAAATGTGCATAGCTTCCAATCATTATTGTTATGTTTTCCGGTTCTAGATGACAAATATTTTAGCATAGGTATCGGAAAAAATGTAACGGTACCCCGCCCTAATCTCATGGACAGGGTGACCAGCACTAAGTTCCTGGGTGTGCACATCACAGAGAAGCTCTCCTGGACCATGCACACTACATCACTGGTCAAGATCAATCAGCGTCTCTACTTTCTCCGCAAGTTGAGAAGAGCCAGAGTGTGTGCAACTTCTACAGAGGGACTATAGAAAGCATCCTGACCAGCTCCATCACTGTGTGGCACCAGCACTGCCTCCACCGGGAGGAGCCTCCAGTGCATCGTGAGAGCAGCAGAGAAGATCTGCTGAGCCCCTCTCCCCTCTATTAAGGACATGTACTCGACCCGTCTCACCAACAAAGCCGTCAAAATCACCAGGGACCCTACGCACCCATCACACAATCTCTTCAAGGTAATACCTTCAGGGAGGAGACTGTGGAATCCACGGTCCAGGTCCAGTCAACTGAAGAACACAAATGGAATCTTTGAATCTCTGCACAAAACAAACATGATGATGACAAAGCCCTCATAGCCCGGTTTTAAGCTCAAACAGCCAATAAATCGTCTTTGGATTGGGCATTACCGTGTGTCCAGAGAGCGACAACATCGCCGATAGGGATGTGTGCGAACGAAACAACTAGTCCGAGTACATTAGTAACTCCTATATGTGCGATCACGCTGCCCCAGGCTCCGTGCGCTACAGTATGCATGTGTTACATCGAGTTCCCCGCAGATGAGCATTAGGTTTTACTTGATCTCACTGCCCTGAGCTCCCCCGTGTGCGTCATCCCCAGCCCCATCAAGCAGAAACAACTTTGCACTGTATAAAATTGTAAATGATTAAAAATAGCACGGAAAGTGTGTCGAGAGGAGAGCGGGGGAGGGGTACAGTAGAAAGTACGTTGGGATGTAGAGCCGCGATGTGGTATAGGTTAAATGTGTCGCGAAATGTAGGCTAATTGTCAACGTTTCCCAATACAATTTGTGGTAAAGAAATCGTTTTTACATCTAAACTTCAAATTGGAGTGAAATTAGTTTTGTAGAGCCTAATATCGCAAGAGGAGCTGCCTCACGGGGCTTCGCAAAAATGGCTGAATTGGTCAAACGGAAGAACAGTCAGAATAATATCCAACTTCTGTTTTGTAAAAGGAACTGTCGGTCAAAATCAAAATCTTCTGTTATGCACTATCCTTCTCAAAACATACATTGTTGTTTCGTTTTAATATGCGTGTTTCAATAATCTTGCACATTTGGTCGGTCTTCCTCCGTCGCTCTCAAAATCCCAGCCCACACTCCAACACCCATACATTTCCATGAAGTTTGTCCGAAACAAAACACGCTTCCCCACGCTGTTTAGCTTATTTGTCCATACTAATTTTTCAAACTCTAGTCTTTGTTCAGCTGCACTGGTCACCGGAGCATACAAGAGGAAGATGAGCACCATCTGCTGGTGTGACTTTTAGAATAAAATTGTAAAATCGATCTGTAGTTGGGCCTTCTGAACCGCTCTTTTTCTGAACCGTCGACTATGACCTGAAGCCCCTTCTGAGAGAGGAGCCATAGGGGACTGGTGCAATGTAATTTGGGCATCTCCAACGGCTGCCCCCATGGGCCATGACCCGGCGACGGACAAGTGGAAGAAGATGGATGGATGGATGGATGGGTGGATGGATGGATGGATGGATGGGTGGATAGATGGATGGATGGATGGATGGATGGATGGATGGGTGGGTGGGTGGGTGGATGGTTGGATGGATGGATGGATGGATGGATGGATGGATGGATGGATGGATGGATGGATGGATGGATGGATGGATGGATGGATGGATGGATGGGTGGGTGGGTGGGTGGGTGGATGGATGGATGGATGGATGGATGGATGGATGGATGGATGGGTGGGTGGGTGGGTGGATGGTTGGTTGGATGGATGGATGGATGGATGGATGGATGGGTGGATGGTTGGATAGGTATTTGATAGAGGCATACACTGCCTGATCATCAAAGCAAATAAAAAAGAGTCGCCAATTGGATTTATCCAACTGTTGCAATCTGGGGTTGCTGCAGTTGGTCAGTTCTAGGTTCAGAAAAACTCTGGTCCTTCCATTTATGGGTTTCTTCTACCCTGATGGCAAGAGCTTATTCCAAGATGACAATGACAAAGTTCACCAGGCTCATGTTGTGGAAGAGTGGTTCAGAGAGCATGAGATAACATTCTGTGACACATGGATTGGCCACCACACAGTCCTGATCTAAATCCCACTGAGAATCTTTGGGATGTTCTGGAGAAAGCTTTGTACAGTCAGGCACCTTTTAGTAAGAAATTCTTTGTAGTGGAGGCAAATTGGCGCATTGAAATGGGTCTGAATTAGTTTGTTGAAGCTGACAATGAAATGGGCGACAAATTTGGATATGCAGCATAACTCAAACATACATGAATAACGCAAAATATGACTTAAGGTATGTTTATTCCAGGGGGATCATTGTAACATACTTTTTTTTGGACCAGTCAGCGTTGATATATTTTTTTATTTTTATTTGAATGAATGTCTATGCAAGGAAAAGACAGATGGGAAATTGGCTTGGAGTGCCCTCTGTAGGCGGCAGTAGGAATGCCATGTGATAAAACCGTAGATACAAGCTTTCAGTTTTAGCTAATTGCACGCTGATCAATAGCGCTGTGATGAACCTACTATGAGGGTCCGGTGATGATTTCAAAATGTGGAGGACAGTTTTTGTTGCAAGGGAACGACGTAAGAGAACAACGTAATAGCATGTCTCCTTTGAAATATAGTAGTACAGTAACAGTATAAAGTAGTTTGACGGGACGTGAGTGAGTCATCATATTGGCTCGAGTGGTTTGATGCAAAGTGGTATTGGCAGACGTTCTCCACAGGTATGCGCACTGACAACACTGCGTCCCGGGTGAGCGGTGGGGGGGTGTTGGATCAGAGTGATGTAAGCAGACAGGGTGCCGTGGAATATGAAGCCCGGAAGGTTAAAGTTAAGTGAAAAGCGCGGGGGGATGTGGATAACGTGTGACGTGAGTCAGCTCCGCATGAGTACAACGACGCCCCGAGACACGGATGTCAAGAAGGAGCAGAGGAAATGCACATGCTCTTGCCAGGATACATTTCGTTGATATTTATTTACTGGTTTGCACGTCGCATTTAGGATTAGTCCTTTTGTGGAAGATTCAGTCAGTGTTTGGGGGAAAAATAATATTGGGGATGCTCAAAGAAGCTTTGTCACCATACTAATGTTTCAAATAGGGCAGCACAATATGTTGCCAAATTATAATTATCGCAATACATGGTTAAAACATCTTTGTCACTAATACGGTTAGCGCCCCCTTTGGGTGAAAGAGCCCATTGAAATGAATGGACAGAGATCGTCTGAGAACTTCTCTTTTTTAACAGAAAAACAAAAAACATTTGTTTTATTTGTTTAATTTGTCAAATATGAAAAGGTTGCAAATGAAGAGACTTGTTGCTTCAGATAATTAATAGAAAAGACGGTTAACACTTTTAGACAGAGCCGCTGAACCCAACTGTGATCAACACATGTCAGAGTCATTTGCTTGTGTAACTTTCCGCCTGTTGGTTTATAATGTAATTATTGCTGAAGCTTTTAATCGTTTTAACCTTTATATTGCTATTGAGAGAATTTTCTGCTGCTATTCCTAATGTCAACGTACGTTTCAAGACTCAGAGAATCATTGATTCGGCCTAATGCTGAGCACATTTAATGAGCCTGGATATTTACATTTATTACAGTGGCATGACACACAGCCACCAGGTGGAGCTGTTTACCAATAATGACCATTGACAGAGAGTAACTAGCTCAAATATTTTTCACTATTCAAAATAAAATACCTCCCGATCATCTATTGACAGTGAATTGATGCGTTTATGAGCAAGACTAGCCATTTTCCTTTGGCTCGGGAAAATTTTATCCAAAGAATGAGAAATTATTTGAGATTTTGTATGAACGTTGACCATAGAGTTGGAGGGACGGATGTTGCTCCCATCTATAGTTATTCAACACCCTCATTGCAAAGAGCCACAATATAGTGCAAAATCAGTTAAGTGTTCCATGTTTTTTCCTAACATCCTACAAACATAATCACATTGTAACTTGAGAATGCAAAAGAATGCCAATACGGAGAGCAACGGTGTTGTATTGGAGAATCAGAGACATAAAGTGGTGGGCAAGGTCATAATGTAAACTGAAAGTCTTTGTGTATGCAACAGTTTAGCCTAGTCCTTATTATGACCTTGTGATTGGCAGGAAAAGTTCGTACAAGAGTTGTCCATCCTAGATGGAGTCGTCACCTGCACTCTGTAATCGATGTTTTGCCTCTTCATCCAAAAAGCTGCGTCAGCGATACTTTCAGCTCACAGGCTGTCTACATAGTCAAGGTCAGCGTGTCATATATTTTTTTCTTTAGCTGAAATGTGTAACTTCACTGTCATCAAAGGAGCGGTTACTGGCTTTAAGATGGAGGTGGACTGTAGATCGCTAGAGCTTTCTCTGCTGCGTTGGTAAAGCCTTTTCTGCAGCTGTTACTTTGTTTCTCCAATAAAATGCTCTGATTAAGCTTTTCATCAAAATGTGTCAAAACAATATTTAAAAATTACACAAAATAGGAACCAAAACAAGACTAAAAAAGGGACAAACAGGATTAAAATAAATCCTGATTCAAACTGAACTTTTCCTCACTTATTAAGTCACCGTCATTTTTTTCTTTTTTCTTTTTTTTTTACTTTATGAAAAAAAAATTGTACATCTCAGTCAGTGATTTGGGGATATAATGTGGCTTCTGGTGTTGCGGATATTGCATCACCTAATGTGTCACCCTATTGAGGAAATGCAACTATCTAGATGTGCCGCACCGGTCTCTGCTTTGTATGTGACCAGTTTGAAATATTTGCTTCCTAATGGCTCTGTGATCTAATGTCTGCATTTTTAAATCCTTATGAGCCTCAAACAGATCTTCGGCTTGAAATCCCTGCTAAGTAAAGCCGTTGTAATGAATCAAATGGCATAAACGTTGTCGCCATCTGGGGAGACGCCGGCACTAAAAGCAAAGTGCTAATGCGGCCGTGAAGTTATCAGGTGCGAAGGAGTCCGCGGGTGCCCTGAAAGGCAATTCTCTTTTTCATGTCGCGACTGAAAAGTGGGGCATTAACTAATCTATAGAGTCGCCTTAAGAGGAAGAGGAAATGGAGATCATTATCCACTTTCTCTCACCTTGTCGTTGCCAGTAAAGTACATGACGACATCGACTCAAATGAAAAGTGCAAGGAAAGTCTCTCACTGCCTTAAGCTGCGTATTTAGGTCACAAGAACAAGTTTGTGGACATTCTGGACATTCCTCATTCGAAAGTTCAGATCAGAAGTTCAGGTCATCGAGTTTTAACTAATGTCAGCCTGCAGTAGCAATAATGTAATGAATTCATTTAAATTCATTAAACCGACTGTGATCAGATCAAAAAGTGTAATTTTATGTTTCTTTGCTAACTGATTTTCACCATAATATCGAACACAATTTTGGGACTAATTCTAGAAAATGATAGGAGGATCAAAAAATGCCTGCTCTATTTTTTTTGCCTTTTTATTGACACCGCAACGCATTGAAGGAAGCAAGAGGAGGGGTGGGTGGCTTGGTGGGCGGAGTTTAGAGTTAGTTTGCTTGAATAACCAGGGAGTGAAACTACTGGATAAATTTGCTGTAGCTGCTTTTGATCAATGTTGCATTTTCTAACCAACAGTGTTGTGTGTAAGATGGTATTAAAGGGGCTAGATGCAAGTTTTTCATTTTATGCTCACTACTGCCACCTCAGGTCTTATGCGTAGCTGCAGCTTCAATATTGAAGGGATATTTCAGGATTTTTGACATAGGGCCTCATTTCCTAGTCATCCAGAGTGTTGCTCAGACTGTTTTTAATGCAGGCTAGCTGATACCGCAGAAATGTGCTAGCCTTGCACTAGCCAAAGCGCCACTTGACTACTTCAAATATAAGGACTCTCCAGAAATCAACAACACTCTGGATAACTGGAAAATGAGGCCCTTTGTCAATATTCCTGAAATATCCTTTTAAGCTCGTGCATGACAACAACTTTTTGAGTGACAGTGCAGGATTTTAGAGGCAGTTGTGGTGTATTCTACACATTAGGACATTACTAGAACATGTAGGGGGAGGAAAATACTTCATATTAACATTTTTAAACTCTGTATAGTGCCTTTAACAGACATAATTACCAAATATCTGCAATAAAAACAAATAACCTCCTCTTTCATTTGCTTTTTTTGGCTGCGTTTTCACCCTCCTTTACGTCTCGTTTTTTTTTTTTTCCAAGAAGCTTTTAGACTTGGATAAAGTCAATCTGGATAAAGTGTGCTCGGTTAAGGCGGGGGTTAAGAGGTTCCGGCCTTTCTGTAAAGCGCTGGCAAGGTGCGACTCTGATGAACAACTTGCTTGACTTAACTTTTCCGCCGCTCGCTCTCACCTTTGTTGCCTGCATTGTTTCACTCGCTCCATAATGACGCCGCCTGTTCAATGGCGTTTGAATTAATTGCCGAGCCTTGACCTCCGGACAGCGGCGGGTCTCCAATTAGTGCGCGGGCCTTGAGCGCCGAGTTGTTAGCGCCGCGCTGTTCTGATGCCTATCACCGCCGTCACCCCCCTGAAACTCCACAAAGGGGTGACTCCCGCGCTCTGCAAAGTCTAAACCAACCAAATAGAGAATGACTGACAGCAAACACCAACACTGGCCTTGCGTAAATAAGCTCGCCGTTACACTGTTTCACCTGGTGTTGTCGTTCTGGGCGAGGACGAACCTGTTCTCAAGTATCAAATGCAAAACCAATATATCCATCATCGCTCCACACAGATGTTTATTGTGTTAGGATTTAAAGCAAATAACGTCCAGGCTGCGCGTTTTCTCTTGTGTCAACAAAGCTTCACTTCAGCTCGCGTATCAATAACTGCTGAGGGCCTGACGTGAACTTCATATAAAAGGCAACTGCTGGGAACATGTTATTCTCGCGTTACATCGTCCGCGGTGACCCTGAGGTCTCTGCTCTGTGGACGTGTCCCTGTTAGTGACGGGTCAGGCTTGAAAATGAGACATTCGTTTATATATGCTGTGACCAAATAGCCTGGCAATGGAACAGTTCTTTTAGTCGACCCTATAGTGAAAGTAAGAGTATCCAGGTCAAAAGTGTGTACATCATTTAGTTGCTTGTTTCTAAATGTAATGCCATTTTAGCAACACACATGCTAACGCTAAGTAAAAGCATCTTAAAGGTACACTGCGTAACAGTTTGAACTATACTGTTGCAGGCAAAACAAAACATGCTCCTAATAACCAGCTCGAACACAGAAAATGCTATTACTGCAGTGTGTAATAAAAACAATGGATTTGGATGAGGACCTAACCTGTTTAAATATCAAATTCTACTGCCTTTCTTCACATCTCCATGGAGACGAGCTGGAGACGTACCCACTCCCAGTACTGTTTACAGTCATATCTTAGGAGCGGTGAGCCTCATAAATGTTGTTGTCTGTCATAAAAAAAATGCTTGTATTTCAATTTTATTTATTGGGTAAAATTCTACGCAGTGTGGCTTTAACTACTCTTAAGTAGTACTCTTAATATTTTGGTCTAGACCGGCGACTGATGGATTACTTTTGTTCTTCTCTTCTGTCATCTCCAGTCAAAAGGTCAGCCCCGTCAACAGTCACATGTTCCTTTCGTTCGCTATGACAAACTGTATGCAAAAAGTCTGTTTGCATCTTCCAAATTGCGCATTAAAGGAAAAGGCCTTCGTTTTTCCATACTGAGCTATGTTCTTACCTGAGCTTAGACGAGTTGATGTGTACCTGTCTGGTCTTTGTGCGTGCGCTCAGTCACCCACAATGACTAAAAATGTTGTTAGCATTTAGCCTCTCCCAGAATATCCCTATAGCCCCAAATGGGTGAAGTTAGAAGCGTCCAAGCTCTTCCACGGGCACGCACAAAGACCAGACAGGTATGCATCAACTCGTCTAAGCTCAGGTAAGAACATATCTCAGTGTGGAAAAACGGTGGCCTGTTCCTTTAACGATTATTCAAAAAAATCCAAAAACACCTCAAGTGAGCAGATAAACCTTTTTTTCAATTGAAGGGTTTTAATTATGACATTTGGTGTTTCCATCACTCGTTACTTATGCAAAATTTCAAAATACGCATTAAAATCAAGTGAAGGAAACGCAGTCGTTCATCACTGACTGCAAGTTAAGAACTAATAAGGGACTGATACATGTAAAGGTTCACCCAAGATGAACTAGTTCGAAATAACTTTAACCCAATGGTGATCAATACTATTCAACTGACCGTGAGATGGACAGGGGGGTTCCCAAACTTTATGAACAACGTATCATCCGCTTGGGCTGTGAAATTAATAAAAATTTAATTAAATTTGCAATCTCTGCTATGGTCATTTCCAATTATCGTCGATGGGCTTTGTAATTTGTTTCTTTGTTTACTAGAATCCCCATCAGCCATTGGCCTTGACACACATTTAATAGAGTTACTTGAAACGGCACATGCACGTCATTCTACAAATGATTTGCATAGACTGTACGGATCCAGATACATACAACATTACAGTTGAGACGCAATGGAAGTGTTTAATTGAGCTGAGAGGAAAGCTGAAATAAGTTCCAAGTATATGAAGTATTCCTATGAATGTTTATTTGCTATTGTTGTGAACAGCCAATTCTTGTATGTGTTTAAAGCAGTATTATTTAGTTTGAGCTGAGGTTTAATCAAAAGGTCTATGATAATGTCTAGTATGCTTTAGCCTGTATTTCATTGTTACTATTTACTTCATACCTGTATAATGATTGATGATGATAACAGCTTTGTTTGAAAAAAAGTTGAATGTAATAATCCGGATTTATTTTGGTTGGCAGAAGGTGATATGTGGAGTTGATTATTTAGAAATGAAAGTTTTTGCTTGGCAAGGTATGTAGAGAAAGCATGGACAATGAGACTGAATGTATATTGTATATGGAAGATATTGTTAAGACGGTCATCTTCTAAATTATGTTTAAAGTGTCTCATAAGCCCGTCCATTCATCCATACAGAGGCATAATTTCACACTAGAAAATCAAACCCATATGCATATTCACTTTAACTTCCAACATCGTCTTGTTTTTTTTTCCTTTTCACTATTTTTATGTCTATCCTGTTCGAAATAATGGAGCTGTCTCTAAAAAATGGCTCTTAAAATTGCTGGCATGTGCTGGATGCTCGGGAAAGCCGCCATCACTTAGTCCATTCTTATTTTACAGTCTATGCAAAAATCTTAAGATATCATTCCATTATCATACCAATACACTTTAGGGTACGCTGCTGGAGTTTAAACGCCTCACAGCAACAATGTACAGACACCACAGGCATTTCTTTGCTCCGTTTTACATGATTACAGGTAAAGCATTGTTATGAATGCTCATAATGCTCATATGACAATGACTCGGGTATGACTTACCTGGAGACAAAGAAGTGTGACGCACTATCTACAAACCCTCGAGTCTCTCCAGGGATTTGACTATAGCCCCATGATATCTTATAGTTACATTTGATCAGTTTCAGCTTTCAACTTCAGCCACACACGCGTTACTGTGTGTGTTGAAAAAAGGAGAGAGATAAGACCTTGGTTACGAGACAATAATCTCTGCTGATGACTCCATTTTCTCCAGCACAGCTTTTGCCTTTCGACACGCAGGCAGCAGCACTCACCTGGCAGCGGCACAAGGCGCGCCGGGCGAGGTGGGGCGAGTCCAGTGAAGATAAGGCTTGAAACGGCACACCATTAGTCGCAGCGGGTGAGAGTGTAGCAGGGGGGCGGGGGGGGCGCAGTGGGGGATCACTGGCATGGCATGATACTAGATAATGCCACTGCCGATTCATTAAACAGGCTCTATATCCCGCGGCGGCCCGAGATTTAATGGACTTCCAAAAAGCAACAGTGGTCACCCGGCTTGTCGGAGTCTAAAAATATAACAGCACAGCGTTTGTCAGTTTATTTTTAAATCAAAGGCCTCACGCGGAGGAGGGGGGTGGGGGCTGACCACATAGCAACTGTTCAAATTTAGACGCCTTTTCGTGCATTTCTGGGGAGGTTTTTGTCGAGGTTGCTGCCACAATCACCGCAACTGACCAACTCGGAGGCAAAGCCAGAAGATGAGCAATATGCAATCTAATGAGGATGAGGATTAATGTAATCTGCACTTTTTCAGAAGTATAATGCGTTGTAATGTAATGTGTCACAACAATGGATGTGCATTATAGAGATCTGGATAAAGTTACGCCCCCTCTGGCTTGCTGATTTGACTGCTGTAGAAGCTCAGTGGTACTACAGCACAGCCAGAAAAAAATGACTTGTCACCATATTGTAGGGCTGTGCAATGAATCAAAATTCAACTACGATTTCGATTATTACACTCAACGATAACAAAAATAGCATAATGGCGATAAAACGGTTATTAACCACTCTCTCCCGCTTGTCCATCCAAAGCACAGAGTCTGTCCTGCACGGTTTTATTTGTGTGAAAACAAAGAGAAAAATCTACTTTCTATAATTTAACAAATGGCTGAATTATGAATAGAGTTTTCTACCCAATAAAGATACAAAGGCATGGATAGGAAAAAAAGATTATTCAATACAAGTAACGGAGAATGCTAACATGATACTTCATTCTTTGTTTGTATGTGATAAATAAGTTTATATTACGGTAGAAAACAGCTGAAAAGAGTGAAAAATGGTGTTTCCCAAAGCATGATTCCTTACCCCCGGCGAAGCCACGCCCCCTTGTATGACGCGTTGCCGTCTGTGTAGGAGCAGGTCTCACAAACGGAGCTCAAAGCAAATGCAAATGCTTTGGTCCGACATAAACAAACAGCGCTGTGTGATGATGTCATCAGGCCGCACGGCTCGGTTTGCTTGGGCAGGTGTGAGGGCTGGCCAGCAGGGGGGCAAGTGTGACAGAGATCTCTCAATAAACTATATTACATTAAGAAATGTGAGTATATTTGCTATAATTGGTCCTTTTTTTAACTGTCCAAAGAAAATATTTTGCATAGTTTTTGAGGCAACAAATACGACGAATATGATGATTATTTTTTCTATAATCAAGCAGCCCTACCATAGAGCATAGTGGGAACTCATGCCACAACGGCATTTACACCTCTTTTCCCTTAAATCTTTAAACGGGGTGGTATTATGCAAAATCGACTGTTTAGAGCTTTTTACCGTTCTACAATGTTGTTCTCTTGTAAAAAGCCTCTAGCACATGTTCGGGTTATCTTTGGATTTTCACCAGTGGCAATACTTAGCAAAGTGGCTCCCCAAAAAACCACTCCTTTTCCAAAAACGCTCCTCCTGAGGTTATACGTATCCAGGAAATGCTTTCCTCACCCCTCAAGCTCTTGCTAAACTTAATCCTCGTCGTAATACTTGCTTCACTACAGCCACATGCGCAGAGCAGGGTGATTATTACTCTTACTTTTCGTTCTAATCTTCAAAGTGTATGATAGTGATAAAGAAGACATTATTACTAAATACCTGGACAAAGCGTAATACCCCTCTTTAATTCGCCGATAACGGTATCGTTTAACGCACCTAGGATTGCGAACTCAAAAGGTCCTTCTTGTGCATCTCCCGCTAATCCGTTCACAATCGGCCGCACTGGTATTTCAAACCAGTCCCGTGGCAGTATTGTCATGAGAGGGCGGGATTTGCCAACAACCCCGCACTTACCCAGATTTTAGGATTACCTACATTCTATTACCTAGATTTGAAGCTTTTTCTGTAATTGGACGCTACCAATTTCTAGCCAATCAGCTAGATCTAACATCATGCGAAACTGACTTCTTTGAGCTTCTCCTCTACTGTATGTCCAAATGTTCCTAATCATAGCACAGGTTTTCAAAAGTTGTCAGATAATAACTTAAGCCTCCTCCTGGCCTGACAGCTTAACATGTAATAATCAAACCCATGCTGCTATGTTTAGTCATTATGTTGTTGCTACTATGGCTCGACCTCTTCAGTCATAATGAACCAACTCTAGGGTTTTGCCTTCACGCATTGTGCAGTGAGAGAATATTTTATTGCTGAACTGAAGCAAAACAAACTACATTTGTCGACTGTCTCCAGGTAGAATTGCTCCTCGGGAATCACTTAAGCATTCAGTGATCTGCAACCTTTAGCAATATCCCTATTCCCGACACACACCATCCATTGAAAAACATGACCAGGGGATCACAATTTCTCACAAAACCTTTCCATAGGCTTTCCTCACAATAAAATGAAACAGGAAGCAGTGAAATCAACAATTACTGCATAAAAAAACACTCCTATTTGTTTCCTTTCCATGCTCATCCTCTTTATTAGCCCTGCATATTACTCCGCCAATTTCCGCTCAGTCTGACAACAAAAGCCCTGCGATATTTGGAGAAAACCTAAAATATCCATTTTAATTGGAGACCCGCGCAAATGCCACTTAATTCGCCACTAATGCTTCAAAATGTTCATTATAGCGGAAGCAACAAGAGGGTAAATAGAGGCAATTACAATGGAAAATAACAGTGCTGGCGCAGAGCCAGGAACAAAACATTACGGGGGGAATTGATCGGTTTGTCACGCGTGCAAACAGTGGAGAAGTGGAGCTCGCATATGTCAGGTCTGCCTGGCGCCTCTCGTCACGTTGGCGCTACAGTAGGTGCGTCACAGGCATGGCACAAAGCCAGTGCAGTTACTTGCACGACTGCCACTATAGTTGTTGGAAACTTTGCATTGTACGCAGTTGGGAAGGAGAGCAATGAAGCAAGATCAGTGAATGTGACCCTCAGTTTATGTACAGTACGTATGTGTACTAAATGACAGAAAAACTGTTGCTCAAAAGAGGACAACAGCTTTCTCCGCAAACTGGGAAGAGCCACGTCCTCAGTATGTGCACCAGCTGCATCGTGCCGTCGGAGCCGCCAGCACATATGCAGTAGCAAGAGCATTCAAGACATTTATTACAGCCGTCCCCGTCGCAAAGTTCTCAGAATTGCACCCATGCCTTCAGGGAGAAGACTGCAGAGTCTAAGAGCCAGGTCCAGCCGGCTGAAGAACAGCTTAATCCACCATAGTGAGTCCAGATCTTTACCCCTTTGAGAATCTTTGGGATGTGCTGGAGAGGGCTTTGCGCAGTGGTCACACTCTCCCATCATCAGTACAAGATCTTGGTGAAAAATGAACGCAACACTGGATCTTTTGTCATTGTACCTTGAACATGCGGAAGGGAATTTAGTTTTCACCGACATAGTTGCAAAACATTTCACAAGGCACCATTGTTCATTCACTTAGTCGTAGCAAGCTGCCCTTGGATAGACTGACAGAAGCACAGCAGCCAATCTGCACCATCGGATCCTCCAACCAACACCAATCACTCATACAACTCATTTGTGCATAAATGAGTTGGGTGAAGAGTCTTGCCTAAGGACGCGATGACACTGTGCACCTGTCAGAGCAGGATTGAAACTGTCAACATTTGGATCTATAACCACTGAGCCATTGTTGCCCCACAACACTCAAAGCACACCATACTACATAATTTATTGCCTTCTCAGTCACATATTGGCTACCTCTGCAGTCCCAGCTGCCAACCTGTGCCAACAGCTTCTCTTCACAAATCACATAATCATGATTACACATTCACACATGAAGTGTCTGTCTAAGGACACAAATACAAACTACACATTACTTTAGCGAAAACTATGGACCGAATGTAATATTGTAATGGAAAAATGGAGATGGCACCAATCCTCAAGTATATTTAAAATTCTCCCACTCCAAGGTTTTCTTTAGATAAGAAACAGAATATGCTTATACTCTGTTTCTAGCCCAAAAGATGATTTATGCCTAAGTAGTGGATGGGGACACCCCTATTACAACGTACTGTTGAAGTGAAGCTGACAGCCCATGATGAGTGGGGAGGGAGCTGGTGCCAGAGCTCTGCTTGCCGATGAAGACTGCTGACACCCTTCGCAGGCTTAACAAACTGCTCCCATTTTCCACTTGGCTGCTGCACTTAAAATTCAATGTTAACCACTTTTTGGTGCATGTCCAATCACTATCTTGTCCCTGTATGCGATGTGAGAGACGAGAGGGCCGTTGAAATCACATCAGTGAGAGCGAGTGTGAATTAACTGGATACGGCCGTCCCTTGCTTGCGCTGAGTTGATTCAACAAAGGTCTTTATCTCCAAACCAACAGATACGCTGGAGATGATTTATTGGCTCTGAGCTGATTTCACAGTAGCCACGCGGCTCCCGACCGCTCGCCATGTGGTGCCTGGGCTTCACGCTTGCGAGCACACTGTCCATTTCATGCACGGGCTGAGCGCCCTGTGCAGAACTGCACTGCAGACGAGTTCATACAGTTTTACATTGGGGATATGGTCAGATTCAAAACAACAAAACTTTGCACAAATTAATTTAATCAAGCGTAGGAACTATTGAAGGACAACAATTAAATTGTGTTGTGGCGTGACAGGCGGCTGTGACCAATCATGGTGAAGTGTGATCATCGCTTTACATACATCTTAAATGCAATGTGAAGCTACACCGTACAGAAGACAAACATTGTCCCTATGCACCGTTTGGGAGTGCACAATATTGTGCCATATTGCGCATTATTATAGGCAACGCAATGTTCATATCTCAAGAATAGATGTTCTCAAGACGCAATGTTCATATCTGTGTTGCTGAATCAACAATGTCTTTGAAATATGTTGAACCATTTTAATGGCAATATATTTAGTAAGGTCGTATAGAAATGAATAAATCTTCCAAATCAAATGAAATGAAAGGAATCACTGGCAAATACAAAAGACATCTTAAAATATGAACCACTACTTGTGATCAGTGTATCTTGTATACAAAAAACAAACAATCCCTGAACTGACATTTAGGCAGAAACCAACATTTTAACCCCCATTTAAGGCTTCCTCAAGGCAAGTCCAGTTGTTTCGGAGAATTCACCTCTTTTTTATTGATAAATGCATCAGCACAAGCAAGCAAACAAAGCAAACAATGTTGACTTTTTGCATCTTCATAATTATTTATGATGATTGTTAAGTGTAAACTGCAATCACTAGACTGTTATCCATGTGGCGTTAGCTGACGTGGGTTGAGCTTGTACAAAAACACCTTTGCAAGACATGACCACAATTCACCTTCATGCCTATAGCACCATCTTTCATTTCAACGTATTTCACTTGCCTTTCAAAGCCAAAACAATGACATGGGTATGCTTTCCATAACAGACATCCAATCCAGCCATCGCTGATTCTTGCATGACAGCATAAATACACTTTTGATATGTTGACAGACTATGGATTACTTTCTAAATTCTTCCATTTGCACAAATTCCCACAAAGAAAGTCTGCGAAAACAAGCCGACCGGAGCGCATAACATTCCAACCAAATTGGGTGTCAATCAATATGTCTGCCAATTTGCATTCATTTTGGGGGGCAAATTGCAACAGTTAAGGGTCTAGCACGTACTGCTTCAGGACTTCAGTGGAAAGTAGTGTCCAAAAGGCATGAATATGGGTATTGACGTCACAAGCATTGATCTTCAAACAGGCTCTGATAATGGGCATGAGCTTGATAAAAATAGCTTTGTACGGTCGCACAAAAACCTCAGCTGGTGTTGCTGAAGCATGTTCAAACAAGGCAGCCTTGATTGTATACGCTAAACGCACGCCTGATGAATTCTACACTGTATTCTGACCTCCTTACATGAAATTACCCGTAATTAACAGAACATCTTCAAAGATGTATTGGTTTTATCTTGATTCAAAACATTGTCCCCATTTACTGGAAGATGCAACGGAGGGTGTTTTTTTTGTTATCACAGTATTTAAAGAAAAAGGTCTAATTCGAATTGCCTTGCTGTGTATGAAAATAAATGGCGAGTCACAATGTGGCATTTTCCATCAAATGCAGATGATGACCAAGCAACGGGTGCTGCAAGATGCACAATATCCCTGTATTTCCGCGATAATTATTCCGACTGCGTGCCGAGCGCGCCTTTGTCTTTCAGGAATGCAGTTTTTGATCGACAGTTTATTGTTTTTGGGTTATCGTCTTGGACATGGGTTTGCTTTTATTTGAGACTCAAGATTGAGTTCTGTCCAAAGGTGAAAGACCCATACTTGTCAAGGGGGTCTTAAGCACTTTACATTTTCTTTTCTTTACATTTGGGGCGGACTGGGACTGAAAAACAGCCCTGGACAAATTAGCGTAAATACGACACTTCCACAAATACATGTTAACCTCTTACCCCCCGCCTTAACCGAGAGCATTTTCTCCAGTTCGACTTTACCCAAATCAAAAGGCTTCTTGACTGGAGAGCAACACTGTAACGCCTCATTTGAAAGCTAAAATCTAGAAAAGTGATGGTTACTATTTGTCACGTTGTCGCTGCATTTTTGTCATGTTTTTGTTGCTTTTTGCTGCTTTTTCATTAGCCTACTTTTTTGTGGCTTTTTGGCGTGTTTTCGTCACTTTTTTGTTGTGTTTTCGTCTCTTGTTTTTCGTTTTTTTTTTTTTTTCATGTTATTGTTGTTTTTTTATCGCTTTTTTCATTGCATTGTCGTCACGTTTTCGTCACATTTTGTTGTGTTTTTGTAACTTTTTTGTTGCTTTTCCAGCACATTTTGGTTTTTGGATGCCTTTCTTTTAAGCTTTTAGAGCTCGGTTACGCCCGGGGTTCTAACCATTTGCCCGTAAACATTTTTTGTAATTTTGGCTGAAAAGATGTAGGCTGAAGGTCACATATTTTAACTAACCATCAGAATGTGTTTAGCCCACATTTTTACTCTTTGACAGAGAACTGTAGCCTCTCAGCCTCAAACTACAGTATTGTTGTTGTAATAATATCCATGTACAACACGGTAGGGATTAGTCAACATCTGCCCGAACTTCGGCCTACAGTATGTTCCTAGCGCAAGTTATTAAATCAAACAATTTATGTTACATCAATGTTATTTCTTTGCTCACAAAACTTGTGAAACGCAGCGACAGTGATTCTAATCTTTGTTTTTCCATGTGAATGGTTATTGCTTAAAGGCATGGATCCAAATCTTGGATTAAACCAATTTGCCACCCACTTTGTGATCTGATGACTTCTGCTTGACTGGGACTTACAACTAGTGATGGGATTTATGGCGCTTAAATGAGAGCTGAATCTGTGGGATCCGCTCATTTCATAGAGCTTTTTTAAAGCTACATATAAAGAACTATCCTTTGAACAGGTGCGCTTCTCTTGAGCAGGATTTGATAGAGAGCCATTTTTTAATATTGGCAAGCATTGGAAAGTAACTGACGCCAACAGGCCCCCCCAAAGAGGGATGTTAAGTATCAGTTTTACATGGTCTCTCCAGCAGTTGTCTATATCAATTTTATTATTTAAAAGTATATAACATATGGTACATAGATTGGGTTTAGCCCTTTGCTGAAGCAGGTCATTTTGATTCACTCGCCTGTAAAATGACGCCTCCAAATAAAAATCATTGTCGTTTATGTCCCTTATGGAATTTACATAATACTCTTGCATGTGAGTCTCTAGTTGTAGCCACAACAACCAGTATGACTATCAGATCCACTATTGGCAAGTTATCAACTACAGCACTGAATAAAAGAATAATTGTCTTTATTCTCGACAACATTTTTTGATGAAAATAAAGGTCCACAGCTGCAATAGATAGGTGAAACCAAAACACACTCTGAGCCTATAAAAATACTACCACTTGAACATATATTTCAAACAGGTCAACAATATCTGTAAAAATTAACATTGTACATCACTTTTTGCGGATATGTCCATGCGTTTAATAGGACCTTTGTCTTACCCAAATCTATCATTTTGACTAGCAACATGTGGGGCAATGTGACTGTGGTGCGTATAGGAATGCATTTAATGGTGTTGGTGATTGTTTCATTCTATGGAAGTTAATTAAAGGAATAGGCCACCGTTTTTACATACTAAGATATGTTCTTACCTCAGTTTAGATGTGTTAATATATCCCCGTCTGGTCTTTGTCCGTGCGCTCTGCCAGGCAAACGGAGCACATACGCAGCCTCTCCCACATGTCATATAGCTCCAAAAAAGCTCACGATAGAAGCTACCAAGCTCTTCCACGTGTTCCCTATTTAAATAAAGTTACGTGAAGTGTTTTCATGCGAAGTATATTTACCCAGAAATGTAGCATGTCGATTTTATAAGCAAATAAAAAGGGGGACTATATTGTGAGGCGTAATGATACGAGGAGTAAAACGTCCGCGCAGTAACTCCTATAGGTTATTGACGGAAGTGAGCGGGGGAAGTCTTTAGGAGTTACTACGCGGACGCTGTGCTCCTCGTATCATTACGCCTCACAATATAGTCCCCCTTTTTATTTGCTTATAAAATCGACATGCTACATTTCTGGGTAAATATACTTCGCATGAAAACACTTCACGTAACTTTATTTAAATAGGGAACACGTGGAAGAGCTTGGTAGCTTCTATCGTGAGCTTTTTCTGAGCTATGTGACATGTGGGAGAGGCTGCGTATGTGCTCCGTTTGCGTGACAGAGCGCGCGGACAAAGACCATACGGGGATATATTAACACGTCTAAAGTGAGGTAAGAACATATCTTAGTATGTAAAAACGGTGGCCTATTCCTTTAAGTAAACCCTTTTTTGAAACTGGCTCAACAATATGATATGCATCAAATTCTGGCGATTTTTTTTAAATTCTAAGGTAGTAACAGCCATCATCTGTACTGGGTAGTTTAAGTGTTAAGGACTAATGTATTGCACATTTGAAGACATACATTTTAAAAACTTTGGGGCTCCAAAAAAAAAAATCATACATGGCCTGTACCTTATAAAAAGCAGTTCGCCAAAAAGAAGTTCATTTAAACCTCCAGACACATAAGCCTATTACGATTACCACTAGAGTAACCTTTCATTCGGGTTTTACCACTACCACAGCACAACACGATATTGCCAATCTTGTCCAAACTCTGAAGTTATAACCACAAGTTAACCTTTGCCAGTGAAATGCTCCGTGAACAAAACCTGCATGACATAATAGGCACCACTGAACCGGCAATAACGCAATATTCCTGTTGTCATTATGATTATTAAATTCGAGCTCCCGGCGGAGTAGCAGGGATCGCGGGAAAAGCCTGGGAAGCATTAGGATAAGTAGAGCCGCCCGGGTGAACTGCTGGGCTTTCCCCATCAATAACTGCTATAGTGTTTCTCTCGGCTTCAGCTCTCCTCCTCTGCCAGCCTGTCTTTTACACTATAGCCGAGCACTTGGCGTGGCTCAGGGAAATTATATCCGCTTCAAAAGTAGGCTATGGCCAGCACTAGGTCGATTTAAACCCATTACAGCACTTCGCGGCACGGGCAAAGTCCATTCAAAAGCGAGGTAACTATAGAGCTTAGCCAATATAGAGGCAGAAATGGGAGATATCCTTCCGCGGCGGCCCCTTTGATGTTATTGTTTTATACAGTAGCTATAGTGGCGCGCGCTGCAGCCCACTTCAGTACACGCTTGAGTGAGCAGAAAGCTAGCAAAGAGAGTGGGGGGGAAAAACACCTTTCGTTCGCTGAAGTCAATCACAACGTGTTTGCAAAAATGACAGCATGATTTCGCCAGGTGTGTGTAAGTAAAACGGTAGCAGTATTTACACTTAAAGAAAGTTTATATTTCACTCTGCGCGAATGTAACATCAAAACAGGCTAGCGAAGTTCCTGCCTCCACGCGCTCGCCTGCTCACCTGCGTTCCTTAGCTTCTTGTTGCGATAGACGGAGAAGATGACGAGGAGGTTGCCCAGGATGTCAACAACTATGGTGAAGATGAGAAAGCAGCCCAAAGTTGTGGTAACCCAAGGCGGCCGGTTCAGGACGGTGTCAGCGGGGTCTGGCGTTGTGGAGATGTTGAGGTGAGACCCATTTATAATCATTGTATAGGCTACAGCCGCCGAACTTTTACAAAGTGGAGCCGATGTGACGGGTGTGGGGTACGGGAGAAAAATTAAGAAATAAAAAAAAAAATCAGCGGCGGAGCCTGGGTTTGGAAGACGCCGGCGGAGAGACGCTGTTGCCCCCCACGGCTCTCATCTTCTGGCCGCGCGCTTTATCTTCTTCTCCCGCTACACGGTGCCGTGGATGCGCGCTTCGGATGCCGGCTGCATGTGGCGTGTGGCTCGGCGGTGGTGTTTACCCTTCCCTGCGCGCCTCGGTCGCCTCCGTGTCACTCCTGCTCCGCTGTACTCATTCACTTTGTCTGTCGGCATGTGCGCGTGTGACAACTTCAAAAACCTTCCCAGCGTGTGACCAAGCAGCCCGGGCAGGAGCGCTTTTTATTTACAGGGAGAAACACGGCCCCATGGCGGCGGTAAGTGGGAATTGCATTATAAGCTGCGGAGCGCGTCCTACTTTTCCACCCTGCTTTCTCCCATTCATAGCTAAGCTTTACTTCAGCTGCCCATTCATTATTATTTGCAAGAATCATTCACGTTGGAGCCCGTTCAGTGGAAACAGTAAGCACGTGTAGAGAGGCTTAAAGAGAACATGCGTGTTTTGTGACGTGTGAAAGGTGTGAATGTCAGCTCACTACCAGATGAGTAATTTAGGCTAGTCGCAATTTAGTTGAATTTTTAGTTTGTATGATTTAAAAAAAAAGTCATAGCCTGTTGTATTTTTCATCAATAGCCAAGATTAGCAATAAAATATGTCTCCTTAAGGATTCTGCGTATCATGTATAAAACTAGATAGCCTAGTTTAGACCGACCAAGACATGTTCTGAAATGCATGTGATTCTTGTATTACTTTAGTGATTATTTAATTATGTTTAGTTCTATCATCATGCAGCCCTACAAATAATTTACTAGTATATTTGTCCTGTTCTTATCCTCAGATGTTGTGGATCGGAAACTTCGTCACCGTTCAGTTGGAACACAGAACACTGTTGGCTTTTCATCCTTCAGTTCAGCAAACAGTGCCCGGGGGGTGTAAGCACTCATTTAGTTGGATTCTGGAGAGCTTTGCCAAAATGTTGACACTTAATAGAACTCTGTGTGCTTGGAAAGTCTGTTAGTGTCACTACTTAATGCATGTCAATCAGTAAAGAAACATCAGAAAAAAGAGCGTACACAGACATCAGGACAAAGTCAGCTGCATAGAGTGATACACATTTAGATTTTTCTTACTGTTCACGTTGATTTAGCTGATCCCAGGAAAGGTTTTCGGCCAATCAAGTACAATAGTTAAAACGTCTTTACCGCCCAATTAACGATGAATGAGGGAAAACGTGTTTCTTTCTGTCTAATTCAAACATGTTGAGCATTGATTATTTGTATAATTAAGCTAAAATATTTCTCAGGCTTAATCCATTTGAGAATTGCATGCTGTGGGGAAATGATTATTGTGGAAAACAGATAACTGTCACTGGAGTTGTAATTATGTTTTGAGTTTCTGTAATAACATTTGCAGTTGTGAGTGATTACTGGAGACTCCCATTCTGCTTTTCCTCTTTGCAGCCCGTGATTCATAGATTTCCCCACTGAGCATAATCATCATCATCATCCCATGCAGCCACGCTCTTATCTAATGGATAATTGAAGGCTTTATGAATCAGTCATTCCAGCGGTGAAGCATCGCAGGGAACACGGAGTCAACCCACGGTGACGAGTAAGAAGCAGAAGCAAATCTGCGGGGGATACTGCGTTTTGTTTGTGCTTTTAGCCAAGCATGAAGAGTAATGGCAGGTTTGTGTAGAGTTACTTCGCAATGTTGTTTTTAAGAGAAATACACATCAGTGGAAAGAGGGACACAGAATTCCTTTTGAAATATATGCCAAATAAGAATTATGTATTATGTATTATTTACCACAGGGACATACAAAACTAATTTTATTTATGTGTCAGCATTTGAAATTTTAATATGAACAGCCTTAGTACGTCAAGCAGCATTTCAAGTAAGTACAATATGGTGTGTTACTGCCTTGTTATTGTCTTTATGTGTCTTAAAAAAACAAGTCTTTAAATACAATATGATGACAAAATATAGGAAAATGTCTCAGCTGCATTTGACCTTGCTCATGTTCAAGGTTATTCTACTGTGAAGGCTTTGCAGGGAAGTTCTCTGTGATTGTCTCTTCATATGTCACATTTTACATGTTTTGCCTGTGTCCGCATATAGTTTCTCCAAGCGCTTAGTGTCCCCTACTACTAAAAACATGCACAATGGGTTAATCCTCCAGGGGATTCTAACCAGTAGCCTGGCTTGACACCCATTGCTCCTTACGGGTTGCCACACCAGCATCAAAGTATGGGTCAAATGCAGAGGACAAATTTCCCCTTAACCTTTATAGCCTTTGCATGAGATTTGCGAGAGAAAGCAAATATCTTGCAAATCTTAGGAAGGAAAGCACTTCCTGGTTACGGGAGGAGCTTGGGGTATACAAGAGAGGCTTTGTATAAGCTGGGGTCGTGGCGCAAAGAATAGTAAATTGAAAGATTACTCAAACATGTGTGGAAGGCTGAAAACACAACTCCAGATATGTTTTTGTAACATTGAAAAGCTCTTAAAAAGTATGTTTTGCACAACTTACCCCCCTTACATTTCTACTACTGTTTCCATGGTTGTGGAATTTAGTTATGTATTAAAGTAGAAATTTCAGATTAAAAAAATACCGCTGATTTTGTATTCAGAAACAACTGCAATCAGCATTAACACTGAAGAGAATTGGCGGGACGTGTTTTGTCTGTAATGAAATATGCACAACCTTACATAATCAAAAGATAATGTGCTACAGTTGAGCCTATATGTTTCTTGGCTTTAAATGGTCATCAGAACTGAGAGACAGCGGATGAAGACAAATGATGCACTAAAATGTGCATATAGCATACCTTCAAAAGGCCCTTGGATGTCATGGATGAAAAATACATAAATGCGAGGGAGCGACGGTGGGAAGCTCTTCTAACTTACGTCATCTGCATATACTGCGAGATGGCTTAAGAGCTGTTTGGAGTTTTGTGGAGGAAGCAGGGTATGGATACGGGAAGGGTTAAGTGGGAGAGAAGTGGTTCCTATGGGGGTGGGATAGGCCAGATGAAGACTAATGGCGTAGGCTTGATGAAGACTCCCCTTTGTGTCAAATTGTAGCCAGTACTCCTATGGCTCTCAACATATTTTTACAGTTGCCTCTAGTATCTGTGTGGTGTCTTTTAAACTTAGCTCTGAATATGTGTGTGACAGCTCAGTCTATTCTCAGTCTTTGAGAACTATTTGACTATTCACAAAAATTTAAGGAGGCTCCAGATATTTGAAGACAATATGATTCACTGTCTGTCTGTATTGTATCTGTTCTCGTCATTTGGAAACTCTTTGTCTGGCAGATACGTTTGAGTAAGTCAACTTTCCATGGACTTTTTTTTTTTGGGGGGGGGCATTTTGGCCTATTTATCAAAGTTGACACAAATCAGGTAAAGACACCGCTTGACCTAAGATAAGACAAAAACAAGATCACACGTTCTAATATTTGGCTGGACCACATTAAGCTTTAATTACAGCTCACATTCACTGTGCCATTGTTTCAATAAGCTTCTGCAATATCAAAAGATCAGTGTTGCATACATTTTTCACCAAGATCTTGTATTAATGATGGGAGCGAGTGACCACTGCGCAAAGACTTCTCCAGCACATTTCAAAGATTCTCAATGATGTGTAATACAAATATTGTAGCACTTTGAGATTTGGTGTCAAATGTAAAGTGCATTATAAATAAAATTTATTATTATTATTATTATACTCCCTGAACCACTGTCTCACAATGTCAGCCTGATGAATCCTGGCATTCTCGTCTTAGAACATGCCCGTGTCGTCAGGGAAGAAGAAATCCATCGATGGAATAGCCTGGTCATTCAGGATGTCCAGTTGCTGATCTCAGTCTTTGGGCACAACTGCAGCAACCCTAGAACACTGAGGGTTTTTTTTTGGTCTGGCAGTGTGTCTGTGCTGTGTGAATGTTTGCTTGCATTGCACTTTCTTAACAATTAACAGAAACAACAGTTGAGAAATGTTGAGCCAATTACTTTCTAAGCCACATAAAAATGATAAAACAAGCAGGTGTGGAGTTTTGTCCCCACTGTGCTTCCCTGTTAAATACCCCTGATATAGACCAATAACCCTGCGTACGCCGTCCTGTCACCCCAGTGAAAAGTGTCATGACTAATGTCTCTGCCGCTCCGCTGCTCATCTCCAAGTCCCACGGAGAAACAAGAACACTCGCATTTGTCTGCCACGGCCCCGCCCATGTGTGCCAGTTGCCTTGACAACAGCTCAGCTCCACCCAGGAAAGAGATGTGAATGCTGGTAGAAAGAGGATTATTGGGGTCAGTGATCTCCACATGTGCTGTTCCAATTCTCACGCACACACAAGTGTACCCTCACGGCGCATGAGTATCAACATAACTGTACAGCAGCACAACAAACAAGGACGTTTGTGTGAATGCTGAATACATTGAAACTCACAATTGATTATTTTTGAGCTGCATGAATGAATGATGATATGGATGACCAAGCTTCAAAGTCATACTTGCTCTGTAAGGTTTACTGTACTTCAAAGTCAAAACAGCACCATTGGGTCAAAACACCTCCATCAACCTGGTTAATTAATTGTAAATTTGTTGAATAAACTTGCAAGCATCTCTTACAAAGTTTGAAAATAGAGAAACATTGACAACATGTAGCGTGGGCCTACCCTGTTTCCTATAAACATCTGTCCTTCAAAAGAACAATTACATTTTACATCTGAAGTTTACCTCAAAAGTTACACATAATGCATGGTCTCTAGTGGAAAGATTTTGTGGAAATAAGTTGTTTTTTAAATTGCTCTATTCATTTATTTTTATCCACTGATGAAGACTGAACTGAACCTTTTTATACCAAAAATTGATATGATTAATTCTATCCCATGACTGTGTTGTGATACAGACTGTTCAAATGTTCTGGATAGTGGGTTCTTTGAAATGCTTTCCAATAAACTTTTGTGCTGCAGGCTTTTTGCATCCAAAAGTTGTGGCGGTGGATGTTGGATTCAGGCAACCTGAAAACAGGCCTGAACAGCAGCATCTGGCCCCATCTTCAGACTCTCTGAGGGACTGCAGCTGGTGTGTTACAGAGAATATAGGTGTATTGTATGTCGGGTCCCTGATCAAGGGCAAGACTCTAGATCACTGTTTTTTGTCATAACTGATTTTTTTTTTTGAATTCTCAACCATTGTATTAATGAACCAGTGTAAAGCTTTCTGGTGCATTGGGGCAGTGGTTCTCAAACTACTTTATTCATTTTAATTAGAGATGAATTTATCAATGGTTTTGTAACACATTTAAATTAGGTATATGTCTGGATTAGAACATTTTTCGAGCTAAGACATAGTTTAGACATAGTTTTGTCCCCTTTTAGTTATTTTAGACCCTTTTAGAGATTGTTAAGTCCTTATTTGATCTTGAATTATGGTTGGTGGTATACTTTGAACCACTGCATGTGTTAGATGTATTTGCCCATTGTCATCAGACAGTGAATCTGCTTTTTACCGGATGGCGAGGGGATAATAGAATGAGGTCAATCCCGAACCTTAACCTTGACCCTCCCCCAAACGCCCACCTTGTTAGATAACGTTAACGGGCTTTTTTGTCTATTTTGCGTTTGTACTGCTTATACTTCAATTATCAGTTGACAAAGACAGCTTTATTTCCACAAGTAGTCAAGTAAGGTACAGGTATAAAACACAGGACAAATAATCACAGCAAAGTAGAGTTATTGTGCAGAGGTTTGAGGAGTCCTCTTCTCCAGCTTGATCAAGATGCCATTCTCTGGACGCAAGATGAGTTCTCCCACCGGCTGCAGGTCCTCGCGTTTCTGACACGCCTCCACAGTGAAGCTCCGCAAGATGGACGCCAGCACCACCTTCTCCTCCATCAGGGCAAAACGCTGGCCTGGGAACAAAGAAAATGCCATTAACGGAGGGCATCACATAGTAGATATAGTTAGTAGCTGCGATATATTTTAATACAAAGTGTTCTTAATGGCTTATTACTTTACCCTAAATGTGGATTATGTGCAAAATATAAATGACTCATTAAAGGCTCAAAGAGACAATACATTTGTAGGGCTGGGGACACACTGGCGGCGTTTTGCCAAATACTGAGCCCGATTTGCCTCTCCTGGAGCTCGGGAAGTTGTGGCTCGATAAGAGGTTCTCCTAAGTGATCATTTCTATCTGTGCTCCTCATGTGTGTGGTGTCAGTGAGACTGCGTTACAACTTTTTTGCCGAGTCGAAGCCTTCAAATTCAAAATGTGTTTGATATTGATATATGCTTGTTTGCGATTTCAGTGGCGCTACTGTGGCAACAGCCAATCAGGAAACCCCCTGCTGTGGCGTTTCAGTTCGCTGAGTGTGGTTACTTCTACCCAGGGCTGGACTGGCCATCAGGAGAACAGCAGTTTTCCCGGAGGCTGTTGTACTTTGGGCAGGTCAGATCAGATGTGTGAGAGCAGTCACAAAGCGCACTTACACTTAATGCCACGCTTCAGCGCCCTGTCATGTTAAGTTCTCACAAACTTCATATTGTCTATATAGGTCTAGAGGCACGTTGTCTGCTCCCTACAACCCCCTGATCTCAGCCCAGCTCTGGTCGCTGGTGCCCAAGGCAGAGACAATAGGGCCATACTCAATTATTAAAGCGACGCAGGCTAGCCAGTCACAGTGTCGCCTTTATTTCACCAACACGCATGTTTCTGTAGTTACTGATACAAGGCATGCATTAAAGCACAGGTCACTGATGCTGTCCAATATATCCATCCATCCAATTTCCTCTGCTTTATCCATGGCTGGGTCGCGTGGGCAGAAGTCTGAGCAAAGATCCCAGACTTCCCGATCCACACAGACCTCCTCCAGCTGTTCTGGGGACTTTGAGGCGACACCAGGCCAGAGACATAGGGCCCAATCTTGTGTTTTAAAATGCTATCATTTTGTGCTGAGTAGGAGCGCACTTTGTGATCTTAGAAGAGGCTGAGGAGCTACAGGTAGCTCTGAAGCAATACGTTGTAGTCACTTCTTAATCTTGTGACCAGAGGGTCGGGTTTGAATTCCGTAGGTGCACACTGCTGTTGTATCCTTAAGCAAGACACTTGACCCACCTTGCCTCCAGTGTCTGACACTGGTATCTGACACTGATATATGAATGAGGGAGTGACTGGTTCCTTGATGTGAAGTGCCTAATGTAGGTTGGAAAACGCTATATCAATGTGACCATGCACATGATCCAGAGTTAAATGTGAACATGTGAAAACATTGTTAAAAATCCCTTTAAAATTTTTAATATTACCACAAATCGCCCCAGCGGCATTGAGGATGGCTCAAATAGGATGGGCCCATGAGATGACCTAATTCAAAGTCCCAAGTGTCATTGTTACCAATGCAGTTGCGTAGTCCGGCGGAGAAGGGCACGTATGCATATGCTGGACGTCCGGTGGAGTTCTCGGGAAGAAATCGCTCCGGTCTGAATGCCTCGGGCTCAGGGAAGTATCTCGGGTCTCGATGTAGTGCGTATGTCACAATAATAACATTCGAATCTTTGGGTACCTTGAAGCCCCCTGCAAATATATTTAATATTAAATTTCAAGTAAGGCATGATCATATTATTACGTTTACACTTGTTGTGTGATTTACAGAGTTATAAAATGCTGCTGATTAAAAGGAGTATTCCATTTGAGACTTTTAAGTCCCTAATATTGTGGTACAACGTTGTATATTATTGCTAATATTGCAAAATTCCTAATTCTGAGTTGAGTTGCCTTTGATTTCTAGCATCAACCCAAAACAACATAATGCCACATTGCATCAAAACAGAAATGATAGACAACAATGGAAGACTCGATTAAAACATATTTACATTATGTTTTGCTGATCCCCAGTGAACATTATGTATACACTAAGAACTGCATAATGAGCCAATCTGCAGTACTCACTGATGGTGGTGTCCTGGCAGATGGTTCGGGCAAAGAATGGGACGGAGGGGTACAGACGGAGCGCCTCCTTGATCACACACTCCAGGTATCGCAGCTTCTTCAGGTCCTCTGCGTTTATGGGCCTCTCTGAGGTCCCTGAATATGCCATAGAAACACTGGATAAACACTCAAAAAATTGTAGTGTTCATACTACAATTTTGAACACTACTCTTGTGTGACGAGAGGGGTTTCAATGGGGCAGTCAATTGTAAATTGTAAATATTAGTTCAAAGTTGCTGATTGAAAAAAAATTACCAATGTGAATGTTTTAAAGCGGTACTAAGCAACTCATGCCCCTAGAGGCCAAAAGCGCCACTGCAGGTAGCGTGTTTTTACTCATTAATTGTCCGTTAGAGTAAATACTACACTGACAGAAAAGACAAAGGGAGAGGGATATTGTACATCCAGTTACACAATGGAGATCATTTTTTTCACTCAAACTTGGCTGTCAATACTGTTTAAGTGGCGCTAGCCCGCAGTTAGCTTTGCCCATTAGCCTGTTAGCTTCTTCTTTGTGATTCCATTATTGTGTATTAGTGGCTCCGACCTGTAGGCAGGAAAGCTGCAATTGTGGTTTTCTGGCCAGGGACACTAGGGGAGATGAAAGACCCCCCAATCATCCCATCAACACTTGCATTACCCCAAGAAGTACTATGAAAAGATTTATTAAACAAGTTACTTAGTACTGCTTTAAATCCATCAATGTTTAACGTTTTATATTACAACACTAAAGTTTTATGGTTAATAATAACTACAGTATGTTGTTCAGCAATCAGTCTGCACAAAAAGATATCAGATAAGATTTCCATTGGCCTTCAGACCAATAGAATATGATTTCTTCCATGATATGTCCTTGATCAAAAACATTTGTTACAACACAGTTGTATTTTGTTTCAGTCATGCCGTGTTTTAGGAATGCTGTACTTAGCCATTGATTTGATTGAAGATTTGCAAAAGCAAACAGTCCAAAATCTGACCCAATTACTCCTGTATTATTGTGCACATTTGAACTGTAACCACAGCATTACCTCATGGAAAACATGTCCTAAACTTGAGATGTATCTGCAGGCACTCAATTATCTTTTGTTTAATTTGGACATTGTTTTACTCACAGCTTGACGGAGAATGTTTCTGAACAGGGACATATCAGCCAAGTTCTTACCAAACACCTCATCGAGCTCTTTGTGCACTTTGCGCTGCACCTCAGGGTGGGAGCCCAGCAGGTGCAGGGCCCAGTTCATGGCAGCGGCCGTAGTGTCGTGACCCTGGGGAAGGAAAATATTGTTTTTACTAACAACTAGGGATGGGACGAAAATGAAATTTGAGGTCACGATTATCTTGGCCAAAATAATAACGATTAACGGTATTATCACAATATTTGCCTATTGTTTAAAAATCACTGAAACTGCAGAAATTGGGATTGGGCAATTATTAAATATTCCTCTTCATTGTCTGCTGTAATTGTCATACGAGTGAGACATAAAGTAAGTATTTAAAGGCACACTGTGTAACATTTTGGACTATACTGTTGTCATCAATACAAAACATGCAGCTAATGAGCAGCACCACACAGAACATGCTATTTCTGCAGTGGGTAATCAAAGAATGGATTTGGATGAGGAAGTAACCTACTGAAATCTTAAATACTGCTGACTTTAGTCACATCTCCATGGAGACGTACCCACTCCCGGTAAAGTTACCCGCACTGGTTGTCTGGTGGATTATCTTCTAGCATGATAATCACGATAAGCAAAAAATATAGCGATTGATTAATTGCCGTATTTTTTATTGCGATTCACAATATTATTGTTTATCGTCCCATCCCTACTAACAACTATTGTTGAACAAAAGTATAAATGCAACACTTTTGTTTTTTCTCCCATTTTTTTTCATATACACCCAACAGACTCATCTCTCTCAATATTATATATATATTATTATATTAATATATAATAGAGTTGACCAGGTTGTTAAGGTAAAGCAACATATACAGTGAATTTTGTCCTCTGCATTTGACCGATGCCGCTGAGGCAATGAGGAGCAGTGGGCGACCACAGTGCAGCGCCCGGGGATCTGCAGAATCACCTGGCTGGACGATTCACCTTTTGTACATGTTTTTAATGGTATTGGAAATCACCTGGAAGAAACCGACACAAACTCCACAAATAAAGGCCCCGTCCGTCCGGGGATCGAACCCGGGACCTTCTAGCTGTGAAGCACGAGCACTAACGGTGCCGGAATAGATCTATTGTTTTATATAGAAAATGTTTTGTGTCTTTGAAATGCAAAATGTGTTCATATTTTTGTTCAGTGTATGATCATTTCACAAATCTACTTCAGTTGCAATGGCACCCACCTCAAACATGAAGGTGTCCACCTCCTCCTGAATGTCCTGATGGCTCATGCTATTGCCCTCATCATCTGTGGTCTTCAGCAGCATGTCCAAGAACGCCCGCCTCTTTTTCCCATCTGTCTCACTGTCTGATTCAGTGTTTGAAATGCTTTCCGCTCTCTCATGTATAACCTAGAAACATTGAAAATAAAAATTAAAAGATTTCCCCACAATATAGGTTTGTCAGATGCTTTTGCCAAATGATTGGGATTGACAAAATCATTGCAACCTGTAATTTTACTCACAGTAAAGCATACTTGGCCCTTCCTCTCACATGTATGCAAAAAATGATGGAGAAGGTGGACATTTACTCACTTTGTAGGTAAATGAATGGAGAACCTTGAGTGTTTTGTCATGCTCCTTTCCGTCTCCTATAGTATAGTACACAAAGTCTGGCCAGTACCAGGGCATCCTCTGTCTTCGGCTGACGATGTCACTCATTCTGATGGAGAAAAAAGATTGTGAGAATTTTAAACAACATTACCTGTAAAAACACTACGGATATATTTTGTGAAATTCCAGTTTCTCACTCACTTGTATACACACTTGACATACTCGGATTCTGAGTTGCTCTGAGCATAAATCTTCTTTCCCATGGCAGTTTCTACAAATTAACAAAAGTGTTCAAACATCAAAAATGCTGAAGATATGGATTGAAAACAGATTACTGACACAAATAGGAGGGGGAAATTGTACTGCACGTCTTTCATTTAATAATGTTTTCATTTGGAAATCTGATCTGTAATAGGCCAGACAATTGACATGCAATGACATTAAGTGGATTCATTTCTATTACATATACATGTGCCATGATTTCTAAATTTAATAGCTTAAAATGAAGTCAAGCTAAAAAAATATATCTTAAGTGAAGGTGTTGTCGCCACAATTAAGCATTTTGAGAGAATGGCCCTGTAAGTTACAATTTCCTGTTTAAATCTAGGGAGATTCTCATCTACCCGTATCACCAGTAATTCGTCCATTCATGCAATGCTGGCTCAGTAGAGGAAGTGTGTTGCTCCACAATGCTGACCACAGATGATGTCCAGGGCACACAGGGTGACATCAGAGAAGCAGTTGAACACTCCCTTTCCAGCCTTTTTGTGAAGTTTCTCCACCAGGATCTCTGCCTGCTCATTCATCACCTCCAGAAAGTCAGCCAGGATGGAGAAGTGGAAAGTGGGGGTCAACATCTTCCTCCTCTGACGCCATTTGTTACCAGTGCTTTTGACACAATATAATTGAAACAATTCATTATATAATCTATGGTGTCTTTATAGAATATAGCATTGCAGTAACCAAATGTTTTCCTACAGTACCATCTGCTGGCACTTTTAGATATTGCAAGATGAATATAGCTTAAAGTCTGCTCATTTTATACACTTTATAAAAAGGAGAAAGATACACTGGTTTCCTTGAATTCTACATAATTCGACTTAAGTAGAACGAGCAATCAGAGAATACATTTGTATAAGTAAGCATTAAAAATAACTTTTGATTTCATTTCGAAGGTGGTATATCAATTGTCTCCATTACAAACTATTTTACACTTAATCATGATATTTTCTGTTTTCCTGTTGGCCAGTGTATGTGTGAGTGTGACACCTCACAGTATTTTTTGTGTTATCCAATAGCTGGTTGTTTTCATTTCTGCCACATACTGTTTGAACATTAATTTCAGCAACATACAGCTAACTCCATTGGAATAAAAGAAGTTTGTGTCATGTTGCTATTGAACATTTACTTATATATTATATATAAAAAATAATCAATTATAAAAAGAAATAGCCCTTATAGGGATGATAACCTTCCTTTAAAGTAATCACTATTTCTTGAATAGAACTTCACGCAGAAACTTGTATATACTGTCTACTTTTTAAATAGTGTTTTTTGATTAGTATTATACTAATGTATTACTGGACACAGTTGCAAATCCATTTGCTCAGTCTTGATATTATGTACCGCATTATGTGGCCGCATTGAGTTGCCTTGTGTATGAAATGCACGGTATAAATTAAGTTGCCTTGCCTTGCCTTACCTTGTGAGAAGTCCAGTGCCGAGCCATGGATGCAGGAAAGTGTATGCATAGGCCTTGTCTATGTGGATGGAGTTGTTGAGAATACTCTGTAAAGTAAGAGAAATATGCAGCCATGAGAAAGATATGTGGTTACGTAACACGACAGAGAAAGTGAGCCATAGACTGCATTGTGTACGAGTTGTAAAAAGTGGTGGGCGTTGTGCTATGGGGCTGTTACTATGGTCTGGAGTTCAGTAGAGTTTGGAATGTTAAAGAGTAAACAGAAAGACCAGGGTTCACTTCAGTCCATGCTGCCAGTTACGTAAAACCAGCTCCATTTATGGCAGTTGTTTTAATAAACACAGTATTGCAGAATATTGCAGAGCCTTATTGCTATTTATTTGTTAATTTGCCAGGATGAATGAGCGTATGTTTGAGAGTGCGAGTGTGGGACAAGTTACAACAGATGCAAATTAGCCCAAGGCTACAATCCGGCGTGGCATGTTTACAGGCATGAGTCCCATATACATTCACTACCATGCACTGTCCCAAACAAATAAACAAATAAACAAATACAGTTACAGTATTTTGTGTCTGATTTTGAGAAGTGTAAAGTTTTTCAGCAAATTCAAACCTGATGCCATTATGTTTATGACTAAACAATGTGAATAATAGAGGACAGGAGAGTTTTTTGTGTTGTTCCTACCTCAACGGTTTCATTGTGGTAGAGGATGACAAATGGGACTGTGCCAATCCAGATTTTAAACAGTGGAAGTGAATAGTGCTCGGTTGTAAGCTCCACAATCTGGTTAAAGAACTCTGCAATGAAATCATTAATTGATTGAGGACACCAATGATGTAGTCTCTGAAAAGTAGATTTTGCCTTTATGAGCTTATAGTATCAGATGCATCTTACCTCCTCCTTTGGTTTTCAATTGGTGTGCGTTCCCAATGATGGGGAATGTCGGTCCTATCTCCGGAATAGCCTTCATGATAATATACTTGGACACATAGGCACCCAGCAGTTTGTAGGTGATGTATGTGAGAGCCAGAATAAAAGCGCTCCCCACCATTATCGAAAGTGCGTTACTGCCAATCAGAATTGCCATTTTGGATCTTTTTCTGTGTGTGTATACAGAAAGACAGCACATGGTCTCTGGTGCAGAGACTTTTATGTGCACAGCCTGAGGTGGGAGGGTGAATTGGAGGGGCCACCTCCTTTAGGGCTTGCATAAATGTTATGTCCTTTCATTGGGCAGTATAGTTAGACATTTTATCTGATATGAATGATGCATGAGAAGGTGAGGTTGGTGCATAAATTGTCCTCCACAGTGCATATTGCAAGGAAGTAATGTTAATGATTGACAGAAGACTTTGGTCCAATTGGGCATGCCCTGAGTCAACATTAATTCGGGCTTTGATTGGTGTTGGAGCAGTGCATATCTTGTTGCCCTGACCGTGCAGCACATATACAAGAACTCTGCTGAACTCCATTAACTACATCTACTCCATATACTAGGGCAGGGGTGGTTGGCGACATCAGGCCCCAGGGCAAAATCTGGTCCTCCAGCATAGAATCTCTTGCACTCGAGATGATTTTTTAGAAATATTACTACACAAATCAGAGATAAAATACCTGGTACTATTAGGCCTTAATATTAAATACAACATTGGCATTTGGGCTACGATTGGGAGAGTCGGCCCTTGGTGTTTTCACCAATCAGAAAACGGTCCCTCCATCAGGCAATCTTGCCAACCACTAGGGATTTTATCTCTTCTTTATTAGGTCGAAAATGAATTTTCTAGTGCCTGTCATTGTGAACATTGTCCCACAATTTGAAAAGGGTAACAACAAAAACAACAGTACCAAATAGGCTTGTAAGGAAAGTCTCTATTGATACTGTGAAATACGCTTTCTTTTTTTTCTACTTTCTATGAAAAGAAAATCACTCTGAAATAATTATCCATGATGCAACGTTCACAAACAGGTCAGAGGAGTTCAGAGTGTTTTCTTTGTTTGAGAGGGCCCCGTGTTCCAGATAGCTTGGCACATTTCTGAATCTGTTTCCTTGCACATGCTGGTATTGGCTGGTATCGTTTTATGGAGGTTTCTTCGATCTGATTACATTACTAAGTTCAAAAGCAGCAAGCACTTTATGACTGATTCATTGACTACTCTTTAGATTGGGAATTATCTTCTGTGCAGGAACCAAACAATCTCGCCTGTAAGTTTGACTTTTGCTCCACCAATGTTAAAACTGTGCATGTCAAAAATCTTTGCTTTTCCTTGTATATTGCACACATGTGGCAGAGCTACAAAAAGAGCAGTCTTCTGTGGTTGACAATGGCCGACAATGAATTTGAGATTCTTATTGAAGGTCTCATTGGTTGGTCTAAAGATGCTAACTAGAATTTTACCAACTACCGACTGTAGTTTGATATTTGATGTTGTTTGGGTCACATGGAGCTGAATGGCCAGCACGCATAGCAAGACGATCCAATTGGCAGATCAGATGTGACTTTTTGTGTGGAGTTTGAATGTTATCAGGGTCTCCTTCAGGCACTCCCATATATTCCCAAACATGCACAGTAGGTTAAAACCTCAAGCAAGGTAATCCTGACCAAAAGCCTGATTCAGGACCTGAAGATGGGCCCCAGGCAGTGACCCGCTGTTTCCCAGTGCTCTTAACAGGTTGCTCTGGGGCACTGGTTGAGGAATGGGTCAAATTCCCTTGGGGGACATCTAACAAACAAAATTGTTTAACCTGAACATTCAAGCTCTGGCTTGTTTTGAGATTTGTAAGGTTCACAACATCTACTGTAAATGTGGCAGTATTGCCTGTATGCACTGTAAAATGCATTTGCTAAATATTTAATTAATTGATATTAGTAGCATTTCATTGAAAGGATTGGAATTGGATGAGCACCAGGTCATGGTTCCCAAATCTATGGAGCTTGAGGGCAACAGTTTGTCCTATGGCACAAGTGTACAAATGTACATTATTGCACAGGCTTTGAACTATGTGTGAGACATATAATAGCTTCCACTTTTAGGGATGAATTCTGTCTGCGTTAGGATTTCTATCTATCTGAAATATCGACTTCATAGAAACTTCAATGTGACAAAGAAAAGTTTATTTACATATTAATTTGAGAGACATACAAAATACATGAAGCCGAACAACAACAACAAAATAGAGTTAATTTGCAAATGTTTGAGGAGTCCTCTTCTCCAGCTTGATCCAGATGCCCTTCTCTGGCCGCAGGATGAGTTCTCCCACCGGATGCAGCTCCTCGCGTTTCTGACACGCCTCCACCGTGAAGCTCCGTAAGATGGACGCCAGCACCACCTTCTCCTCCATCAGGGCAAACCGCTGGCCTGGGAACAGTCAACCATGTTACACCCTAACGATTTTAACATATTTTGTAAGCGAGTAGTGAAGTGCTAGTCTTACCAATGCAGTTCCGCAGTCCGGCAGAGAAGGGTATGTAGGCGTAGGCAGGACGTCCCACCGAGTTCTCCAAGAGGAAGCGCTCTGGTCTGAACTCTTCTGGATCGGGGAAGAAGCGCGGGTCTCGATGCAGCACATATGTAAAGATGATGACGTTTGACCCTTTGGGAATTTTGTAGCCTTCTGCAAATAGATATTAACTTTGTGAGACAAATATAGGCGTCTGAATTAGATTTGTACTTTGATTTCAATTGCTGGCCATGGTTAATTTAAGATAAAGTACTGATGTTCAAAAACAGTACTCACTGATGGTGGTGTCTTGGCAGATGGTTCGGGCAAAGAATGGGACAGAGGGGAACAGCCGGAGCCCCTCTTTGATCACACACTCCAGGTATCGCAGCTTCTTCAGGTCCTCTGTGTTTATGGGCCTCTGTGATGTCCCTGAATGCACCATGTAAACACTCATAAACTCCCACATGCATTATTAGCACTATGACGATGCAACGATAAGCTTCTTTGAAGGAGTGTCTTGAACATAGAAATACCTATATAGAGCATGTTTTGGTCGACACAGATTATTTATTATAACTGTAGCATTATCAGGAGGGCCGGCAGAAAAAGATAAACGAATGATAAGACTTTCACCTACAAACCACTAGGAAAAGCCTTATGCTTATATCTATCTCTTGTTATTTTGTTCTACAACAATTAAAATGCATTTTACTCGCCTGGATTTGGATAAAAGAAAACTGTAGCTGTAAAATTGTTATTTTGAAAAGAGCAGGCCAAGTTAGTCTTACCGAACACCTCATCTAGCTCTTGGTGCACTTTCCGTTGCACCTCGGGGTGGGACCCGAGCAGGTGCAGGGCCCAGTTCATAGCAGCTGCAGTGGTGTCGTGACCCTGAGAGAAGCAGAGAGAGACGATAGGCGTGATGTAACAGGTCGTACAATAGTCAGCAAGGACTACTCACATGTGGTGATTTAATAAATGCAATTCCACTGTACATTTATGAGGGAATATGGGTTAAAGCATTAGCATAGTTGAATGCGGTTAGAGGGTGTGTAGACCCTAGTTTATCTTGATATTTCTGTAGAATATGTCATCATTGTACATAGAATCGGAAAATTAATTCTAACATTATTTTTATCAATGCTATTTTTCTATAACACACATGCACGTGCAACACACCCTTGCCGAAAGCAATACAGTCAAACAGTCTTCTGTTAATTCAGATGGACAGCATGTAAATCACTACACACCTTCATACTATATCTCCCCTGAAAAATAAATGAGAAAAAAAACAATGGCCCACCTCAAACATGAAGGTGTCCACCTCCTCCTGGATGTCCTGATGGCTCATGCTATTGCCCTCATCATCTGTGGTCTTCAGCAGCATGTCCAAGAACGCCCGCCTCTTTTTCCCATCTGTCTCGTTGTCTGATTCAATGTTGGAAATGTTCTCTGCTCTGTCATTTATGACCTGATAGTTTTAGAAAAATGTATTTAAGATTAATTGAACATGTGGTTTTGCAACTTTCTGTTGTATTCGTGGAACTATTTGCACAATTTTTAAGATCTAGATCTGCTACAGATAAACACTGCAGATTCTCAATTGACCATCATTTCCCCATCTTATAATTCACAGTAGGCCCACATACAGTACTATATACTCACTCACTTTGTGTGTAAATGAATGGAGAACCTTGAGCGTCTTGTCATGCTCTTTCCCATCTCCAATAATATAGTACAGGAGGTCCGACCAAAGCCAGGGCATCCTCTGTCTCCGGCTGACGATGTCACTCATTCTGAGGGGACAACAGAATGTAAATTGAGAGAGAAAAAAAAAAGTTTGTTTTGCTTTTTAATTGACACTCACTTGTAGACACACTTGACATACTCTGATTCTGAGTTGCTCTGAGCATAGATTTTCTTTCCCATGGCGGTTTCTGCAAAGACATTTATTCAAAATGGTTGAAGAAAGGTTGAAGAAACAGCATTTGACAGATTTACTGAAAGAGTGTGTGTTCGTTGTTTGAACTCTGTGCGAGGTTTGATCATGCAATTGGATTTACTGACCACAGATGATGTCCAGCGCACACAGGGTGACATGGGAGAAGCAGTCGAAAGCCCCCTTTCCTGCCTTCTTGTGCAGTTTCTCCACCAGGATCTCTGCCTGCTCATTCATCACCTCCAGAAAGTCAGCCAGGATGGAGAAGTGGAAAGTGGGGGTCAACATCTTCCTCCTCTGACGCCATTTGTTACCAGTGCTGTGTGCAGAGAATAAAGGAAAATAATCCCTTAAAGGCTCAGTTTGATGATGGCGTACATACTGCTGTCATTCACATTGGTCTCGCTTGACCAAGTTGCGGTAACTTAATCAATGAGTTTGTACCTTGTGAGCAGACCGGTGCCAAGCCAGGGGTGCAAGAACGTGTAGGCATGGGCCTTGTCCATGTGAATAGAATTGTTGAGAATGCACTGTGTAATAATAAATAAAAAAGAAAGCATGCTGTGAGCGGTGACACAGTCAGGATTAAGTTTAATATCGAGATCGAAAAGTAAGGAATGCATTTCCTGGATATGCAGGACCTCATGAGGAGCTTTTTGGGGACAAGGGGAAGATTTTTGGGAGCTGTCGCTGTGATGCCAATAAAAGCCAATGGTGAAAAGTCAAAGATTACTTAAGATGTGCTAGCGGCTCGAAACACAACTGTTTTTGATGAGAGAACAACGTTGTTACATTGTAAAAAGCTCTAAAAAGTCTATTTGGCTCAATACCCCTTTTGAATTGGGGGCAAGAAGTTTCTATAATGCAAAGTATAGTACCAGTGTTTTACCTCAACAGTTTCAGTATGGTATAGGATGACGAATGGGACAGTCCCAATCCATATTTTATACATCGGAAGTGAGTAGAACTGGTTACTGAGCTCCACCACCTGGTTAAAGAACGCTGGAAACAACATTTAAATGACATTAGTAACAATTAATGCAAACAATATAGACAACAATATATACAACTGTGTACAATCAATGACCAGAAGTGAGTATAACTTGCTTTAAATTGTGTTTGTTTGTTCTTACTATCTAGTTTGTACCATCAGATGTGCTCAAAATTGAATTTGTCCTACCTCCTGCTTTGATTTTGAGCTGGTGTGCATTTCCAATGATGGGAAGTGTTGTCCCCATCTCCGGAATGGGCCTCATGACAATAAACTTGGACACATAGTCGCCCAGCAGTTTGTATGTGATGTATGTTAGAGCCAGGATGAACGCACTCGTCGCCATCATTGGAAGCGAGTAACTGCCCACAACAAATGCCATTTTGGTTATAGCAGAAGAAAAGAAAAGTGGTTCATCTTTGGGTGCCTGGACTTTTATATGCGGAGACTTAAGTGGGAGGGGGAAGTTAGAGACGGCCTTGTTTCTCTCACTCCGCAAATAGATATGAATGATACAGAAGTGGGTGTGTCAAGCGCCATAAAATACTATCTATGACTGACCGGGGACTTGTTGTAAATGCAATGTCCTTAGTTAGCTGTCCTTCTTTTTCCTGAAATGTATGTGATTCTAAGCACTGAAGTGAACTATACTGAGCAACTCAAAATGGTATACTTTGTACAGATTTTTTTTATTGATGTTTTATGTTTTGTTATGCAAGAGAGTGCTCTCAAAATGAATTTCGTTGTCATTGATTTTGCAATGACAATAAAGACCTATCCTATCCTACCTATACTACCTTTTCATGTAGACCTGGGGTGGGCAATAAATTTTCATAAGGAGCCACATGAGAGACATGAAATTAGTCAGGAGGCCAAACCAACATTAATTTGAATTTAAATCTGCTAAATTTTATTGTCAATTGCTATAAATTGTGTATTTTTGAATGGATGGTTCTGGTAAGCGATGGAACCACTATATTTTGTAATTTTTTTGCCATATCGTGTCTCAACCAGGACTAAACCAAGACTAAAGCAGGACGACACCATATCTAAAACGAACCAAAAACTAGTTTACTACAGAAATAAACAAAACAATTTGGCCTACAGGGGTAGAATAAAGTCTTTATCAAGGCCCGACTGCTTCGCCGTGATTGTGTAGCAATGTAAAAGTGGATGAAAAAGCATCAAAAACATAACAACATGACAAAAAAGCAACAAAAAGGACCACAAAAACGTGACGGACAACAAAAAATTAACAAAAGAGTTAACGGAAAAGTGACGACAACGCGGCAACAGCGCATTGAAACACAAGGAAAGATTTTAGATCAGTTTGTAGGTCTTAGCTTTCAAATGAGGCGTTACACTGGCCTGTAGGCTACAAGCAGTTTTTAGATTTGGCTAAAGCCGAACTGGAGAAAATGTGCTCGGTTTAAGTGGCTAAGAGGTTAAAAGATCCTGAGGTTTATGGAACAAGTTTCATCTGGTTTTAAACTTTTGACTGTGTGGGACTGTGCGTATCTGAAGTCTTAAGCTAAATTAAGGTGGAAGTGCTGTATAAACTAGTGTATAGGCTTCTGTATTAAACGCCTGACTTCTCAGATACATCTATCAATGTAAAGATTGAACGGGTTGGGGATAAAACAAAAATCTGGGATGTCTGTGGAACACTTTTTTTTTTTGACTGTGGTCAAACTTTGGCTATTATGGTTCAGTAGTTTTCTCTAGATATTCAATGGAAACATGCACAAGATGCGAACTCCGCTCACCTGTGTACTTTGCTCAGTGTCCTCCCTACCAGCACAAGCTCCCCCCTGACACATATCAGAGCAGACCGTAGTTGTTTTGGGACAAGGGCCAAAAGCTGCACTCTCCTGCCCTCGACTTTGTGGATATATACTCAAAGATATGCACAGCTATAAACCCGTTTGACTGATAAGCAATAGCTGAGAGAAAGATTTAGGTCCGGTTTCACAACTACAAAGGTCGTATAAGTTTTCCCAGAACTACTACTTTAGATATTTTACCATCATTTGATTCATATTCATTCCTTCATTTTAATTTGGACACAAATATAGCTTAATTTCTCTACTTTTTGTGTACCAAAAGCAGAGTACTCAGCTACATTGACTTCAGTACATTGATTCACTTTTGATTCATACTGCTCATTTTCACTTCTTCTTGCGTAATATGATATTGAAGTATCTGTTGACTACCTGATTAAACAAAAAATGTTACTCTCTTTGAGTGAGGAATTTCGTGTATTGTTTACTTGATTCATTTATTTTGGTATTTCTTTTTTACGTGATAGGATTTTCATATTATGTTATATGTTCATATTATTTGTTTCAAATATATATTCATAAAATGTTCTGTTCACAACAGCATTCGAGTAAACGGAACACCAGTGTGCGCGGTAAAGGTGCTGGGTGGAGGAGGAGGACGCTCTGGACCTGCCTTTAACTCCAGTGGCACCGAGGAGCCTCCGTGGGACGGTTTTATGTCAACATCATCCAATCAGAGACGTCTTAAGATTAGGCACCGGCCCACTATCCTATCCGTGGCTAGGGCAGGGTCAGGGTTAAGGTGATTGGTTGATATATGTGTGACGTTTCACCCTCATGACTTGTGACTGGTTGATCTACTAACTATCCTAGGAAAAATATATTCGCACCCCGGGAGGATGACTGGCCAGAGGAGCAGGTCCTTCTATCTCGAATGCTATTTCACAGTTAATGTTAAAGTTGAGCTGATTATCAGACGGATGCCCACAACTTCAGAGAACACGCTCATGGCTTAAGGGAACTTTTTTCTGCTGTTGTGCGTAATTTCCTCATCCAGACTAAAGTCTGTTGGAGGACTCGTCCGTTCTTGTGCTTTAGGTTCAGCTGCGCTAACTTCAGCTCATTGTGAACGACTGTAATAATGACCCTGGAGTCAGGCTCAGCCGGACTCCTGTTGTCGCCAAGCGTGCACTCTGTTGCACAGCAGCATTAACATCACAAAGGGCCCTGTTCTTTAGTTGGAATTAAACCTGTCCTTCTCACTCTTGTTAAACGTACGAGGAATGTTTCTAGAGATAACTAGTGCTCCTCTGATTTAGTGGCCAAAATCTTTGGGGGTGCTTTTGCAATCCCAGCACCCACTCATCCCAGTCCCATGGTGTGATTATTTATTTTGCAGGGATATAAAAGAACAGCTGCGCATTACAGTGCTCAAGAAACATATAGAAGCGTATATTTTGGCCACCATACCCACATGTGGCTAAAAGACATACAACAAAATGAATAGAGTAAAAAGTGCAAAACAAAACCTCTAGGAAAGTTTCTAAACCTACCACTAGGTGTCAGTATTGTACTAGATTCAATGGTGTATCAGTGTGCTGTATGTGTGAGTGAGGGCTTGAGTGCTCATTCAAGGTGGAAGTGCACTATAAAATCTAAACCAAATATCAACATTTATATTAATTCATTTTTTTAAGGTTATTTTAGTCTTTTTTTTATCAGACCAGGGTACTTTTCTTCTTCAGAACACTGCAAGAAGTGAGCAGTCAAAATGGTTGAAGAGGAAAACCACAAGACTGGAGGAAGTGGGGGGGACTATCAATCACACTGGTCTGATTTTTTTTTAAAAAGAAAGAAAGAAAGAAAGAAAGAAAGAAAGAAAGAAAGAAAGAAAGAAAGAAAGAAAGAAAGAAAGAAACTTTACAATAGTTCATTTATTTAGTAATTGTTATTATTATTATTTGCAGACACAAGTTATTACTTTTTCTGGTCCCTTTCATTCATAAAATTAAATATTGTTGTTGCATGCTTTGACATCCAGCTCTTATGAACAAATTCTATTCTTTCCTGAAATGTATGTGATTCTAAGCACTGAAGTGAACTATACTGAGCAACTCAAAATGGTATACTTTGTACAGATTTTTTTTATTGATGTTTTATGTTTTGTTATGCAAGAGAGTGCTCTCAAAATGAATTTCGTTGTGATTGATTTTGCAAGAAGTTTTTGCAAGAAGTGAGCAGTCAAAATGGTTGAAGAGGAAAACCACAAGACTGGAGGAAGTGGGGGGGACTATCAATCACACTGGTCTGATTTAAAAAAAAAAAAGAAAGAAAGAAAGAAAGAAAGAAAGAAAGAAAGAAAGAAAGAAAGAAACTTTACAATAGTTCATTTATTTAGTAATTGTTATTATTATTATTTGCAGACACAAGTTATTACTTTTTCTGCTCCCTTTCATTCATAAAATTAAATATTGTTGTTGCATGCTTTGACATCCAGCTCTTATGAACAAATTCTACAATAGAACACTGCCTTTATCTTGGGTTTACATTTTGTTGATGAAACGACACTGGCCATGCACACTTTCTTTGATGAAGTCAAGCTTTTTCCCAGCTCCAGCGCTTTTATGATAGAACAAACATGCTTTTTGTTAAAAAGTTATTAATACTAACAGGGCTATATATTCATTGCTGCAAGTGGTTGGTCTTGCCGAGAGCAATCAGCAGGTTCTGGTGGAACGCAGGGACTCTCTCTCTCTGGGGAGGCCAATGCAGGACACAGCAGGGCCTCAGCATACTCCTGCGCAGGAACAGGGCGCGGGACAGCCTGTAGTCATGGATGTCATCCAGGAAAATCAACACCACAGCGTCCCGGCTAGCCTCGATCACTTGGTGCAGAGCATGGGGCGCAGTAAATCTGAAAGAGTCAAGCAGGACAAATTTAACAATGTTTGGAATGAGTAGCTAAGGCAACCCTGATGACACTTAAAGGGGGGGTATTATGCAAAATCGACTTTTTCAAGCTTTACATCATGTTATTATGTCATTCCCTCATTAAAAACATGCCTGAAGTGTTGCCTTGACACATTCACATGTTTTTGAGTAATCTGTAAAAACTCTGATGGCAGCCATTTTAGGGATAGGTTTGCCTGAGTCCTCCTAGGAACGCCCCCACCTCCTGGAGACGCCTCCGAGCTTTCGTCACCAGCCGAGTAACCAACCACTGCTCCTCAGCAGAACCCCCTCCCCACTGATGCCACAGACAGCGTGTGGAGGGGGCGTGTCGGAAAGGGTCAGAGGTTTTTAAAGAGACAGAGGCCTATTTCAAGACATTCACTACAGCCATTTTGAGAGAGCAATTTTATACAAAGCAGTTATTCTAATTTACTGCATTTACAGACCAACAGAAGGTTGCATCATCAGTGTAGTGTGCTATAGACTGGTGCTATGTGATTGAAAAAAGCATAATACCCCCTCTTTAAGCATATAGCCAGAATATTCAAATTCAATAATTTGTGACTGTAATCACAGTATTGGTTAATGCCTTTAGTGTTCTAATTACCGTCCACACCAGGGATCCTTCAGAAGATTGTTTGTCACCACGAACAAGATCTTTCTGGACTTCCTCATGTTGTCCACTATGGATTCCAATACGAACATTCCTGGTATGGAGTCTCTATCTTTCAAACAAAACCTGTAATTTTTCTTCTCCAGTGGAAGCACTCTCCTCTCCACCCAACGTGTATCCTCCTCTGCATGGATGATATAAGCATCAAATTCAAAGCCCCTCCCCTCTTCAGCTTTGGCGTCACTCAGTCCCAGTGTACGGCTGATCAGAATATTCCAGTAGAACCGAATTCTCCATCCTTGAAATCGTACTATGAGAGCTGTGACCATCAGCAGGAGGACGGTGGTGCTACTCAGTAAGTAGAGGGTCTGAAATGGAGTCATGTCTTTGCAGGAAAGTGTGTCAAAGTCCATGATGGATTTGTTGAAGTAGGATAGCGGGGTATTGCAAATGTACTCCTGACTAAGATCTGGTACATTGGTTTTGGTGGTGTTGAGCCAATTAGCAAACCACAAGATGCTTTCACATGTGCAGTCAAACGGGTTCTTGTCCATGAGTAGCAAACTGAGGTTGGACATCGGAGTCTGGAATACCTCAGGTCTAACAGCAGTTATAAAATTCTTTTGCAATTTGAATACTTGCAACGAAAGTAAATCTTCAAAAATTGACTCCTTTAGGTTGTTGAGGAGATTGCTGGAAAGACTCAACACAGTTAGATTGACCAATCCTTTGAAGCCTTTCTTTGGAATCTCATCAAAACCATTGCTGTCCAGTTGAAGCGTCACAAGATTGGGTGCACCTTTGAGGAACAGTACTGGTCCACCGACATTGGCACTCTTCCACAAGCGAGCTAAGTTGTTGTGTTGGAGGTACAGAACTTTCAAGTTGACGAGGCCCTCTAACAGAGTTTCCCGAATGTTTGCCATGTTGTTGTTACTTAGATCCAGTATGGTTAGTTTGGATAAAGGCTTGAAAGGAGAAGGTTCCATGTCTAGGGTAGTTCCAATAAGACTTTTGGCTAGCATAAGTTTCTTAAGATTTGGAACGTGGAGGAATGAAGTTGACGTCAAAGTGATTTGCTTATTGTCAAAAAAGTGTAGCTCTTCAAGTTGTCCAAGTCCTAGAAATTCATCACCGGTAATAGTCTGTTTAATGAAATTTAACTCTAAATATAACTTTGTGAGGTTAGTCAGAGCTGAGAATGCACCAATATTGAGTTGTTTGAGGTTAGTTGCTTTAAGATTCAACTTCTTCAGAGGTGACCCCGCCAGTGAGGCATAAGTCAGATTAGTGATGGTTCTGCCGGAGGAGTACTTAGTCCAACTTAAATCAAGATCAGTTAGACTTGCTAGGCCAGTGAACGTGTGCTCTGCTGTTTCCCAAATGTCAGACCACTGCAAAATCAAAGTCTCCAGAGCACCTAGATGCTGGAACGCAAAGTTCTCAATAGTTGGCAGCTTGGCATTAAGAGCTTTGGTCAGATTCAGGATTTTCAAACTCTGAAGTCCTTCAAATGTGTCCTTTTTCAGTTGCTTGAGTGTGTTGTCCGTCATACTTAGAGACTGAAGCTTGGGTAACCACAAAAAGGAGTCTTTTTCTATTTTACTCAACCCATTGCCAGACAAATCGAGACTGCTAAGGTTGGTGTTTTTCAGCCCTGTGAATGTTGCATTGTTAATGGAGATCACGTTCATCTTTTTGAGGGAAAGAAATTCAATGTCAGATCCTGAAAGTTCTGTGCAGATTTTGGAAAGAACTGTACTTCCAATTTTGCTGCCATCCAAAACAAGCTTTCGAATACTAGAAATGTATTTCAAGCTACCCGGTTCCACCTGAAATAGAACAAGGAAAGAAATGTTTAGTGAGACAAAAAGGGAACCAACATTTGAAACAGGGGAACCAGCATTTTAAACAAAGAATGATGGAGTTTTAGTTTCCACTTCCATCTTAGGGAGAATTTCATTTCCCATTTCAGACGAAGGATACTCACTGATGACAGCGGTACAGACGACATGTTGAGAACTTGCAGTGAAGAGTGGCTGAGGAAGTTTAAATCACCCGTCTTCAAAATATTTATGTCATTGTGGCTCAGGGCAAGATATGTCAGCTTGGGGAGTTGTGGTTTCAAACTCAGCTGGGCAGACTTGAGATTGTTGTTGGAAACATCCAGATATTTTAGATTCTGTTACAAAAGAAGCAAAAATGTTATAGCAAAACCAAGACATTCACTCTATTCTGTTGTTTCTCAATGGTGCAATAGACATCAATTGACATATTTGTGCCATGATATTCTTAGTTGTTCAGGATGTGTTGTGGGATATATGTACCTAACATTACCAACATCAAATAAAAAAAGTAAAAATTCAATTATAATTCAATTCTATCACAAATAATGAGAAAATAGCTTATACCACTTTTCATTTTATCCCTAAATGACTAATGCCTGTATCAAAGTAAATTTACTCAATGGGTAACATTTTGAATTGTACTGTTTCTAGCAATACAAAACATGTTTCTAATGGCTAGCTAGACCCAGGAAATGCTCTTTTTTCAGTGGATAATGAAAGAATGGATTTGGATGAGGACCTAACTGATTTAAATCTGGTTGCCTTTCAAGTTTCAAGTTCAAGTTTAATGGTTTTGTATAGCCCAATATCACAACAGAAGTCGCCTCACAGGGCTGCAACAAACATCAAGGCAATAAAACAGAGCAATAAATATGACAATTAAATTTAAATTCGTCAAAAATCTCCTTGGAGGCCAGCTGGAGACATCGCTGCTCCCAGTAAAGTTACAGTAGGAGAGATGAGCCACTCACAGGAAACACACGCTTGTTTTACTAGGATTTTTTGAGGCAATAGAAGTATTTATGGAAAAATAAAAGCTTGAATTTTATCCTATCTATTAGGATGAAATGTGGCTTTAAATGGGCTAGATGCAAGTTCACTATTTAATACTCACTACTGCCACCTGAGGCCATACGTGTAACTGCACCTTCTATATTTAAACTCGTGCATGATGGCAATTCGGTCCCGAAGTACGTTTTTGAGTGACAGTGCAGGATTTTAGAGGCAGTTGTGGTGAACAGGTCTGGGCTCATTCTACACATTAAGACATTGTTGGAACATGTAGGGGGATTTTTAAACTCTGTATAGTCCCTTTAAGGACTGTATTTAAGTGGAGTTTCTGAGGATCGGTCCTGAGTAGCATTTTAGTATTTAGTATTTTCAAACTTGGTGCTTCCAATTGTCTTTTACTCACAGCACATGCTAAAAATGATATGAACTTCCTACTTTGACTACTTCTCAAATACGTCACTCCTTACACTTAAGTAATTATTTGACTGTGACATTTCTCCAGTAGTACCTGTGGTTTCACTCAATTAATGGAATCAAGAACTTTGACCAGTCAAGTGCTGTACCTGTAACCCTGCAAATGGTTCCCCGTGCGGCATCAGCTTGTTGCTTGCCATGTTGAGCCACACCAGGTTGGTACAGTGGCTCAAGTCTTCCGTCTTCATTTTATGCATTTGGTTCTTCTCCAAGTCGAGAGTCTGAATCAGAGGCAGCATCTGGCACATCTTTTCACCCAGTTTGCTGATGCTGTTGAAGCTAGCATCTAAGTGCACTAGCTCTGGGTACGGTTTGAGCCACTCGTCTGCAATGCGCACGAGCCGGTTGTGGGACATGTCGAGGCTGGAGATGTTACGGGGCAAATTCTGTGGAATCTCAGCGAGGCTCATGTGGCTACAGTCAGCACTGCCATTTTGCACCACGCACGACCTCTTTTTGGGTTCTGTTAAGCCAATAATGAAGAAAAATATGCTCAGCCAGTGAAGATATCGAAACTGTGAGGAAGACATTGTTTTGAGAACCTATAGGGCAGAAGAAAACAAGGCTTTATTAGTATTTATGTAATTGACCAATATCACTCACACCACTTTGTTCAATTATTTTTCTTTTCTTCATTTGGCAGGAAAGTTAAAAACACAAAATGGGGAAGAGAGTGTTGAGAAACCATTACTCAAACTCACAGATTTGTGCCATAGTACACACTATATTATAGCATTCTTGATTTCCCTATGGGGACGATAAAGTACTTAACCCTTGACCTTGATTAAACTTATGTTATGTTATTCTGCCACCTTAACTAGCTTCTAAAAAAAAAAAAGAAGTATTTATTATTTACTTCTTGCGTTGACGATTACGGACAAGCGGCACGTGTGAGGCAGGCAAAATACATACCGCTCGACTTACACCACCAAATCCCCCCAAACCCCCCCTCCTCGAAAGACACCATACGCCGCCCCCTGCTCGACAGTCACCACCTTAACTGCCACATTTCCTGGGGGAAACCCTGGCTACGTTATGTTAATTTTAGACCATAAAGCCAATGCTATTGATAGTACTTACTGTACAGTATGTAGTATAGATTATTTAATGAAAGATGTACTTTTAATTTATCTTTTAATTTATCTTCTATTTTTTTTTACAAGATTTCTTTTCTAAGATCTATCTATTTATTAGAGAAGGTGATGAGGCAATCCATACAATTCTTAAAATGGCAAAAGCACATTATAAATTTAAATCTAAAATAATAACAGTTCATAATAGCAAAAAATATATATATAAATTCTACTCAAACCATATTTAATCTGGTTCACCAGTTCTTGTTATTACACAAAACTAGATATCAGAAAAAAATATGTGATTTTGCCACACAAAACTCAAATGGACTGGATTATATGTCACAAATGTAGATCCAGATTCAACATAAACACCATGGGGGTCATTTATCAAGCAGTTGCTCATGTGCAAAGCAAGTAGTAAATGCTAAAAGCAATTTCTAATTTTTTTACTCCTTGCCTTGTTTACAACTTAGCTTTGTGGCTAAAGCTGTAATACAGGCGTCATCCAATGGTAAATTAAGTGCAACATGCCAACAAAATAGTATAATTTTTCAGCTTGCACCCACTATTCATTACCTGCCTTGATACTTGCCTTCATGTGCAAAGAAGTTTCTGCGGTTTATGAAATATAAAATAAACATATAATTTCACATAATATAATACCACAGGCCTGCAATATCCTACATATTACATATCGGTAGTAAACATTGCCATACCTTCAACCCTCTGTGTGTCCCTTGTCTCTACCAAATAACACTACACTAAAAGCTCCATATTCCAGTGCGCTCTTCCGCAAACAACTCGTCACATTTAGTTTCACATCCCCCAAGTTTGGTTTTACATCTCCTTTGTGGCTCAATTAACCCATAACAAAGAGTAAAGGGGAAAAAAACCACAAAAAAAACAACCTAAAAGGCAGATCCGTGGCGCTGGGTCTTTCAGTTCTACAATCACTACTGAAGACGCAGTCAGTTCTATATAAAGTTCTCAAAGAAAACTTGTGTTGTTGTGTGATTGTGTAAAAAATGAATACTGCAGAATATGATTCATATTCTCATTTTTGTCACATTTTTATCACGCTTCCCTTTATAATTTAACTGTTCAGTTCCCCCATCATTATTGCCTGGCTAATGCCAGACTGCTGTGTGCGCTCGAATCATTTCGAACTGCACAGCACTTGTGATTTTAGTCTGGGCGTTAGCCAGGCTACTATCATTACAGAAACAACATTACGTGCATACTTTTCCATAATGTTGTAATAACAAAGAAAAAATATAAAACTAAACTATATACTAAGGGGAAAAAAGTCAGCATTTGGTGGTTTACTATACAATGTATGTGCGCAACCTATTGTTTTGCGGATGACACGTTCCACTCAATTTCTTAGGTTGTAATTCCTGCCTCTCCCATTTTAGGGCGGCATTCCTTCAGGTGCATAAGAAGTCATTTTTTAAGGAAATTAATTAATATTGTTGCTCTGTTTTACAGTTTTAATAAGTAAGGGATAATGTATAGAACGCTGGTCATTATCGGGAAAATAAGCACCTTCAGGGCGAACCGGACCCCGACGCGAAGCGGAGGGGTCTTGTTTCGCCCTGAAGGTGCTTATTTTCCCGATAATGACCAGCGTTCTATACATTATCCCGCTTATTATACGGCCATTTGCCAACTGAACACACAACATTAACTTCGTACACTTTTATGAAGGTCGAAAGGTTTATTTAATGACTTCCGCGACAAATAGTTCCCAAAAGTTTGCGCGTTGCTAGGCAACGTTTTGCTAGGCTAGAAGCAGCAAGGCTAGTAGCTAGCCTAGCTACTTAGTTGAAGGCGCAGTTGGAGTGGAGAAATGGTGGTGAATCTATGTATCTATCTAACCTATATAATAATAGGAAGTAATGTAGTATAAGCACTGGGAAAAGTATCATTCAAGTGCTGGTTTTGCAAACCGAGTTCTGTTAAAGTACTCATATAAAAAATTAAAAAAAAGTTAAAAGATGCCTATCCTTAAGAATGACATACTTATGTGTGGAGTGTTGAAAACACGATACATTTTTATAATGTGGTGCAATAATTACAAACAATGGCACGCTGTGTTAGCTTCACAGTTGGCATGCTGAAACCTGTCTGTGTGTGCCGCCCAACATCAGCTTCCATGTAAATGTAACTTCAAATACTCCAGTTCCAGCTTTTTTTTTTAACAAACAACAAACTGTCATATTACTACTTAACACAAAACACAATGTCTGGTTTCACTCATCCCATCCATGCAAGCCTCTTCATCTAAGTAGCAGAAGTGGAAGTAACTTGGAAGTCTCACCTGGGTTAGGTTGTTCCTCTTATCTGGTCATAAAGGTTTAAGTGGATAGGGAAATAAGAACCTTGTGCAAAGGTGCAACCCATGTAAACAGACTGATACAAGGATGCAGTGGTAGTCATAATAGGTGACAGAAGTAAGCTAGCTATACTGGAAGTACCTGTAATATGCAGAAGGACTGGGTGCGCGATAATGCCAGCTTTTCACAGGAAAAGAAACTTAGCCGTGCCAAAGTACAAGGTGCCATTGTAAAATAAGCCAGAAGAGGGCAGCATTGTGTAAGTGTAAAGGGAAGAAGTTGCTACGGGATTGAAGATCGGGATTGAAAGTGTTTTTGAGGACTTTTTCCACCCAAAGACCCAATAAATTTACGAAGTTCCCCTAAAGTAAATGGAGATTTTTTTTGTGGCTACTACTTCATGACAGTGTTTTTTCACAACACTTCAATTGAATTTGAATTATTTTCTCAAGTCATGGATGAGATATTAGTTGTTCCTTGTCAACAGTGATTTATATATTCGATCTGCCATTTATTTATTGAAGAAACCCATGGCAATTGTTGTAACTTATTTATATTTTACGCATTACTACAGTTTGCACCAAAGTATCCACTGGTAATAAAGAGGAATAAAACCGCATTTTGTAATAATGTACAGCCTTTTGTAATGAACTCTCATTGCATTTTGCACTAAATTTGATCACTTCGCAATTACCTCGCTGTTTGTAATCCATTGGTCAACACTTCATTCATCATCTATAAAGCATTTAGACATCTTTGCTACCATAGTTTACCATTAATGTTTCCCATTCCTGTGTGTGGCAAAGACTAGGAACAAGTCAGTAAGAGTTAAATTTAGGAAAAGCATTTGCATGTTGTTTTACAGGTTCTAAACATATTCATGATCTGAGCAATGATGAAATAAGTGCTGCCTACTTTCTGATTTAGGTGATGTTGACCACTCAACCCGCTGTGCCAATGTGCCCATTAAAATCCTCAATTGGGCTGCGTTACCCCATTAGTGTAATTTACCTAACCTTTTAACACAATAGCGCAGGGATAATTTATTAAAGGGTAATAACCGGTACCTGGCTTGGGCGAGTGTGGAGGCACATTAGCAGGACAGGAGAAGTGCAGGAAATATGGCCGTCCTCAGCACCCCGGGAGTTGGCACATCAGCATTAATCTGAAAGCACATATGAACTGCAGAGTGTGGGGTCAACACGCTATCACTAGCTCACACACTAGGGCGTTTGTAAATGACAGATTTGGAATTCAAAAAAGATTCAAAAGATTATTCAAAAATACTGTGGTTTTTTTTCTTCAGATGTTGCATATTCAATACTTGTGATTCTTTAAATAAAAAAATTAATTAGTTCACATGCCCATTGTGTTACCTTTTAATGTCTTATGTCCTTTGCACCTCTGTAAATGCAGTATATCTGGCAATAAACAAGTAAAAAATATGTTTATCAAATACTCCAGTGAATGTAACCTGCCTCTGCATTTGGTCGGATCAACATCAAACCGCACACAAACATCTCAGTAAAAACTTGTAGGTAGAGGACAAATTTTAAGCCCAAGGTTGAAAAGCTATTAAAAAAAGAATAAAATACACCCATTTGTAATGTCTAAAAGGTCGACTTTGATAATAAATTTGCCTTGAACATTTTGGTGCAGAAAAAACATGAAAAGTATAGAAAGATTCATGACAATACTGGATGAAAGAGCATTCTCCTTAAGGGGGCAAGATGCAAGTTGGCCATTTTATACTCACTACTGCCACCTCAGGTCTTCCACGTAACTGGAGGTTCTATATTAAAGGAATAGTTCACAGTTTTTCCATACTGAGATATGTTCTTACCTGAGCTTAGACGAGTTGGTGCGTACGGGTCTGGTCTTTGTGCGTGCCCTCAGTCACGCAAAAAGACCAAAGATCTTGTTAGCATTTGGCCTCTCCCAATGTATTCCTATAGCGCCAAACGGGGTGAAGTTAGAAGCGACCAAGCACAAAGACCAGACAGGTACGTATCAACTCGTTTAAGCTCAGGTAAGAACATATCTCAGTATGGAAAAACGGTGAACTATTCCTTTAAGCTCGTTCATGACAGATATTCGGACCCGAAGTAACAACTTTTTGAGTGACAGAGCAGGATTTTAGAGGCAGTTGTGGTGAATAGGTCTGGGCTCATTCTACACCTTAGGAAGTTGCTGGACGATGTAGGTATAGTCTCTTTAAGCTTTGTCACAGCTTACATAATATTGGTAAACGTGAACATAACAAACACATTTTTTTAATCTTTTCTAAATCCCGGTTCATATACCTGTGTGTTCCATCAGATTGTCTTTCCACCGATTCTGGGTTAGATTAAATAAAGCTACTGCACCCGCTCTTTGCTCTGTGATTGGTTCATCTTAAACCCAGAACAGCTTAGTGCCTTGAGCCAGGTTTGAAGACGATTTATCTACTGGAATGTTAAACATGAGAATGAATTACGAAAATAGTCATGCATATCTGTAGAAATGTGTTCATTTTCTTTGACTGCTCATACCACTCCTAGATCAGTCCTCTTTTTATGATTATTTCCACTCCAAAATCTAATATCACTTGTAATGACACTGCATCTCGTCATATTTCATATTTGATCAAGTCATTTCAGAATTTGTTTCAGACTTTTACCGATACATGTTTCCTGATCGTAGCATTGTGACAAACTGCAGAGCATCAAAGGCCAAAGAGGAAGATTCAAACAAATATGTGTTGCGGATACTTGAGTCACACCAGGGTCAGTGCCTTGTTTTTGTGCGCTCTTTGGACAGAAGGTTTTCATCCATTGCCTGACGAATTGCCTTATGCCCAAAAGAGGAGATGTGAGAAAGTCAAAATAATGAAATATAAATAACTATCAAGCAAGCTGTATGCTCCCTCCCCTACGCATTCTTGAAAAGTCAAGGAGAATGTTGCCTTAACCTTTTTGAGACCACTTTTACTTAGTGTCTTCTCATAATTTGGATTCCTCGGTCATCAACGTTTTCTTAATAGCTACAACTTGGCTGGAAATCTTTTCTATTTGGCTCTGTATATTTTTATTTGCTCCCTTCACTTTTCATTGAATCTTTAATTGATCTTATTGCTTTTTAATGTTACTTTGACATTCGTTTTGTTCTGTAAGCCCTTTGAATTGCTTTGAATTGCTGGCCTGATTAAATGTACCAGGGGTTCCCAATAGTGATGCGAGTGATGGGAGTCGGGTCGGACTTTTGGGTCAAGACCGGCCCTGTAAAAAATCAGTCATACAGTATTTAATGTAATAGTCGAGGCCATTAGCAGACATAAAGCTACAAAACCGAGGACAATAGCTGCATGTTGTTTCTGCCGAATTCATGGTAACGCCTCATAGCACTCACCACTTTAATCTGATCGTTTACAACTAGCTGCAACATTTGTAACATTTCTAAACAATCTTAAAATGAGCGTTCCGTTAAGGAGGTTCCTCTTGAGACTAAACTTCACAAAACCAACTGATCGCACTGTGCATTTAGGTAATGAAATGGCAAAACTCACCACGGAGTTAGGGAGGTGTGGAGTGAAAATAGAAGTTCCAAAAAGGCCAAAACTTTGTAAATCCTTTCAGTGGAAACCTGAAGCTATTTCCAATCTGTGCACATTGAGACGAGGGACAACTCCCAACATGCACCTCTTTGAATGAGCAATGTTCAATCCTAGATAGAGTCCCATTGCTCATATCTCACGCTACGAGATTATCTGGGAACCATGACTCAAGAAAGCAGATGAGTTGTGTACTCGCACCCAAATAATGATGAATGATGATGTAATAGAACTCGCAGTACTTTTTGTGGGCCGTTGTGGTACAATACGGGCCGGATCACTCATTTGGCCTGACCCGTCCCAAAATACATCGGCCCACCGGGAAAATTCTTGGTGCTGCCAATGGCCTGTTATGCCCTGTTGGGATCCTTTCAAAGAGCTGTTCAAATGACTGGCTCTTTTTGATCCTGTTGTTCATGTTTTATTTAGCAAAGAAAATGTGAAAATCCACATTAAAAAGTCGATATCACTAATTCCTTCTTATACCTTGCTAAAGAACAGACAATGGAAGGTGACAGCTGCTTTTGGAACCATTCATGTGGATGATAGTGTATGTACTTCATAAATATGTATGCACTGCCGCCTATGTCCTGACCATAAATATTCTATAAGCCCTCTTCTTGATAAGGTTATCTCCAGCATAACCTCAGAGGCCAGAGTGCTGTGCTGTCCTGCATGTACATGTACGAGAGCTGCAGTCATGATCGCTGTGCCCTCTGCACAACCCGCCACCCACCACAACCACTGCAGTACATCACCCCCTCAGCCCCACCCTCTGACGACTGCTGACCAATCATGTTTAGAGGTCAGCCCTGCCGTCTCATTCTTGTGTCACACATCAAGGAGAGGAGAGGAGTAGAGAGGTGGGTGGGTGGTACTAGCACACTACTATCTGTACACATGAAAAAGCAGTGAAAAGAGAAGCCGTGGCAGATCACACATCATTTGCGTCAAACTCATTTTTTTTTAAGAAGCCTGCAAGAAAATTAAAATCTTAGACCTATAGTTTGCTAACAGGTGTGCAATTTAATTAAAATTACTGACACCCATAGTGAGATTAATTATAACCTTTGAAATGTGTGTCATGTAAATAAAACTTAATGCCACAATTCATGTAAAGAGGCTACAACTGCCTCACTAAGTAATGTGTGGAACAGCCTTTCAGCTGTGAAAACAGACCAAATAAGCTGTAGCTGGCTCTTTTCAAAAATGAGATCCAGGCTGTTCATTCCTTATGCTGCAAACCAAGATGCTGGTGCAGTTCTACACAGCCATCATCGAGTCCATCTTCACCTCCTCCATCACCGTGTGGTAACCCAATGCTACAGACCAGGATAAGCCTCGACTGCAGCGCTTTGACCCTGGACCCCTCTCCCCTCAGGCAGGAGGCTACAGTCCATCCAGACCCATACCTCCTGCCGAATGAACAGTTTATTCCCCTCTGCCATCAGACTCATGAACAAAAACAAGAACTATATAACTCAGTTATAGACTCGTGAATGTAATCTGCTCTATTGCACTATGTGGTATGTCCGCTCTCATATTTGCTGCTAACATTCAATGCAGCTGTACATCTGAAAATACACTCAGGCTGTTGTTCTTTGTCAAATTGTTGTGGTCTTTATCATAGTGTAAATGTAATATTCTTATGCATGCCCTTATAGTTTAATGTCTTTATAATTTATTATTTATCTAAAGTTATATGTTATTTTTTCATGTTGCACGATCAACGGGAACAAATTCCTAGTTGTGAACGGTTTCATAATCATGGCAATAAAACCAACTCTGATTCTGATTCTGATTGTGCTTCAAAGAACCACAAAAGGTTCATGAATGTCCCATCATTCATCAGCCAGTCAGACCATCAGGTACGCATTGTAAGAGAGTTCTAGGACTCGGATTTAAAATGACATGATGCCCAAGCCATGAGTACAAATCACATCTCATCATCATCATCATCATCATCATCATCGCTTCCTTGACCATTTTTTGTTCTTCAACTTGACCAAGATGAATTCCAATCTTGGAATATACAAGTTCCATGGGGGAAGAAAATCAACTAATGGAACAACCTGGTTCCAAAAAGTTTCATATTGATCCAGTCACAGACACAAACTTGCAACTTGTAAGTTTCTCAAAGGCAGACGATTTTCTCTGTCTCATTCAGCAGAACCAACTTTGGAACTCACTGTAATAAACAAAGTTTAGTGGTTTGCCTGTTTATTCGATTCTATTCAAACTCGGGTAAGCTGGTATGGACAGACTATGCTTTTCTCTGATCGGTTAATCTGCTGTCAATGATGAAGAAGAGGAACAGCGACTGGCAGAACACGCTAGTCATGAAGTACATTCAGGCTATCAGCTGACCTCTTTCTGCGTACGCATAAGTTTGCTGACCAGGTTGACATTATCTTCTTTCTTAAAACCATGAGGTGTCACTTTTCCAGACAGTACATTACATTTATCTTTGATTCCTTTTCAGAAAGCATGCATTGTCAGCTGCTGTAGTATTTACATGAGCGACCGTTACTTTTGACCAATTGTATGTGACTGGTGCTGTGCAAAGTGCTGACTCATAAATAGTGACCGATCAAGCTGAAGGCTCATCAATACAGTGTTGAGCCGCAGCCAAAGGGATCCACCACTCCATGCACAGAATGTGTGCTCATGACAAGATGCATGAGGTGTGAGGAAGCGTTCCTAAGGACTGCATCCTTGGCACATTTTCACAGCAGCCTATTGACCCCTTTATGGTGGACTGGAAACATGTTGACCAAAGCTAAAAGACAAGGGACCAGTTTGACTTGGCAGTGAATAGAATGCAATCTTCAGCAACATAAAATGGTAGAGTGGATTAGCAGTCTCCTTGCAAGTCCTGTTCCTTTGACATCTTACGCATGACTAAACAAGGCCTCTATGCAAGTCAAGTATGCCCCATGTTTTTTTACGAGTGGACATCACAACACAGTATAACAGTGCGCCACTAAGGTTTGTACCACCTGCCATCTGGTTAATGGGTAGATGCTGGATTTACTGCACCACTGTTAAAGCATTTAATGTCAATGTAATTTGAGGTTTTCTAACCAAAAGAAGTATTATGCTGAAATATTTTCTATTTTACTGATGCATTAATTTTCCTGTGCTTTAGAGTTGATCTCGTAATTTGCATTAAATATCTTAGCTTTGGTAATTCAGCAATTTTGCCATTATTTCTTTTTCGGTGTTGTTGTTGCCAACGGAGAGTACATGGACTGAGGTTGTGTTTTCTGAAAAGGCTAAAAACATCCAATCATCTGTTTCCTTTTGCTTTATCCGGACCCAGGTCGTGGAGGCAGCAGTCTGAGCAAATGTACAGACTTCCCTATCCACGCACACTTCCTCAGGTCTTTCCAGGGGATCCTGAGGTGGCACCAGGCCAGAGACATACAGGGTCTTCCCCAGGGCCTTGTCCTCTTGGCCATATACTGTGTGTGTGGACACCGCCTGGGATTGCCCTGTCCTCTCTTCATCCGACCCCTATTGCTCCCTCTGCAGCAGCTTGGGCCCAAGTCAGCGATTCAGGCTGGGCCCGTGGGCAGAGGTTTGACCACTAGGCACTGCACACAAGCCCTAACCCCAGGTCTGACTCCAGGGTGGGGCCCCGGCTGTACCATACTGCGGGCGACGTTGTTCTTGAACTATCCATAGGCTTGTGTGAACTGCCCTGGGTCTGACCCATCACCTAAAGATGCCCCAGACGACATAGCTCCTTGGATCAGTTGGCCGCTCAAACTCCCCCATCACGATAAGAGGGCAGTTCAAGGGGAAGAGAAACAGTTAATAAAAAACTAAAAACAATACATGTTTTGTAGTGCAGTTCATTTAAAAACCTTAAGCAATAAAAAAAAAACATAGGGGGAATTCCTAAAGCAAGATGGAACATCTTTTGGCAGAGAAGACAAAACATAACAACGGGTGTTTTACGAAGGAATATTATCGTATGATTTGAAACAGTCATTTTTGCATTATAAAAGCCTTTACTTGGTTCATCGCACAAACTAATGCCAATGTCCTATACCTTTTGTTGCTTGGATTTGCGTGAGTAGCTGAGGTGATGGTGCAGGAGGATAAAGCCTGCCAGACGAGTAAAAAGATTACACACCTCCAGACAGGAGGCACCTTGCCAAGTTAATCCTTGTCCACTGTAGTAGTCTGACATTACGCACAGTCCACCTGTCACTGCACATTACATAAGAGAGGGCAGGTTCAAGAAAGTCCCGCAGTCCAACAGGGAGTGGTTTAGAGATCATGACTTATGGGCAACGTTACATAGGACGATTCTAGATTCAGCAGAAAATTTGAGATGTTTATTATTTCATCTGTCTCTCTGATATTTCTTCTCCTTCACGTTAAAAAGACGGCCTCCCGTACAAAAACATGCAGATGTCAGAGCAGGTCATGTGCTAAGAGTGATTTAGTGATTTAAGGCTTGTCTGAAGTCAGCGAGGCACAGTTTTACCCAAAGAAGGAAGAGGGAGCTTGTGGGGTCACATTCCTCCCTCTGAAACATGGACCATAATCAGAGCAGCATCCAAAGAGGCAATCTGCTATACTTCAGCGCCTGCCTTTGCTATTTTTCAAGGTTTGTTGATGCAATTTAACTAGGGGTGGGTGATCGCCCAGCTCTAAGTTTAAGTCGTATTTGGGTCACGGCTTGTCATCACAGAGTGATTGCGGGCCACGACGCCAAACCAGTTGGGAACCACTGCTCTAAATAACGTAATTTGAGCTTTTGTTAATTCTCATTGATTAAAACTGGTGTAAAACTCAGTGTCGTGAGGTCACTTACAGCTCATTTGAATGACCATAGCTATGTTGCCTGGAATATACTTGTTTTTACATTTGCACTTTATCCACATGTCTTTGTTAGGATCATTCACCTCCACAGTTACTCATAGTGCCAGATACTTAAGCCTTCAAATGTAAGTGAAAGAAAGATTGTTGCGCTGATAAGGTTGTGGTGGGGCGAAGGCTTGTTGCTGCGTAACTTTCAAACGTGCACAGATGGTTGGAAAGAAATTTCCCCAAAGATTTATTTATTTTTCCTGGCCACATTGTCAATTTCCATGTTCTTTTTGGAGCTGCGAAAAACCCAGCTGGCCACTCGAGCAGATTTGGCAGATTTTTACAAAGCATTACCAGCTGTATATTACCCACTCTCCACTGAGCACCGGATTGGTTATGAAAGAAGAAAAAAGGGGGTCACAGAATAGTTCTGCTGATTTATCGGGAAAGCTGTAAATCCTCTTGGTGGATTTTCAGCTCCTTGTCAGGCCGGTAATTAAGTAATGGCCGGATTAATCCTATCAAACCTTCACGAGCTGAGGCCACAGTGTGGGCATTTTTTGAGGCTCCTGCAAACATTATTGTATGATTATTTGCCACATATGCCACAACAGAAGTAGATTAGAAATTTTAATAATAAGGTGAGATGACAAAGGGACGATGAGGTTGAAGGACGCAGAGGGCAGGGTAACAAAAAACATACACAACAGGAGAAAAACGAAGAAAAACAATCAGATGTTGAGGTGTTGCAAGACTCTTTCGTCGTAGTTTCGTCTGATAGACTAAGAACTTCCCTTATCCACTTTCTTCAAACAGAGATATTGAACATAGAGGAAGGGAGCATGGGTACATCTGTCAACTAACCTTTGCAAAACAGGGAAAAGTAAAAGGATTGAAACAGGTGCTCTTCGAACAGATATTATAACAAAAACTTGTGTACCTTAAAGTGAATCGATCAATGTCAAAAACATCAATTGTGTTTTGGTGAAAAAGTTCCACATTCTCAGGCTGCTTTTGGTCAGAATATTTTCCCTTTATGCTGCAAAACCATGTTCAGGCACCTTTTGGTTTGTGATGTGGAAATACAATATGGATGGACTATTTGTTTGCTTACTGTGGCTTTAAGAATCCAGAACTTTTGTTGACAAACACTCTTGCCTTGGAGATTGTCTCTTGTAATACAATATTGCATCCCGAAGAGTTCTTTGCTTTTGATTTTGGCAGGCATCCACGTCAGCATCCCACAGGCGCCTGTCTATGACCACAACAGCACTTTTTCTCTCCTCTGAGCCCTTGCCAGCAGTGGATGTGGAGTATTATCATATTAGACAGGCTTCCAGTCGGGACTACTGTGAATCAGATATTATGCTTGGGGGAAACACGAGGGGAAATGAGCATTACGTAACAATATCCGCCATCCTCCGTGTCCCGATATGGAAGCACACAGCAGTATGCGGTATGATTTTCTTATTCCCTAGCTTCATTCACACGTTTTTTTTTTTTTTGTAATTCTGCATCAATAGCGCCCCAAAAGCCCAATGGGTATGACCTGTTTACTACTGCTACTGTTGATTACTTTGAAAAACCTGAATAGGCCCATTAGAAAGTGGTGGTCGGGTAAAGCCTTATTTGGAATTGTGCCTTTTCCCATGTGTAGAATCTGGAATGTTGGGACATTACAGGGACTGAAATTGGTTCTAATGATAGCTTTGATTATTTTGTGTGTGTTTGGGCCTCATTTAACATAACAGCCTGTGAATGTGCTCTGTGTGAAAAAAACAAATAACACGATGGCTGTGCTTGATTTGAAAAATCTTTTGGTACAATCATTTTAGAATACCAGATGAAGTATATTGATATTGACATCATGTGTCATAAAAATAAAATAGAATATAAAAAAATATAGTAAATATGTAGTAATAGATTGGTAAAGTCAATTAACCAATGACCTCCCAAAACAGCAGATACGTCAGTAAACATCAAGATGCTCAAAGTGATTTTTAGCGTTGCACTATTCCCTCCTCTTCCCGTCATTTCTGCTGCATACCTCCTCTGTCCCATCTCCCTGACAACAGCAAAATTGTCAGCCACCTCAGCTCCCCTTCTGCCTCTTCGTCAACAACAGCGTTGCACTGTCTGCAAAAGGTTGAAATCAAGCGTTGCGTATGTCATAGTTGCACACACACGTAAAAGACTCAGATGGAGATAACATGATTATGCTAATAATAGCTTACACTTGAATTAGCTTTGTTTGTTTGTTTACTTTATTGTCCACATAGGGTAACTTGTCCTCTGCATTTGTCCCATCCTTCAAGGACGTCCTTCAATGGAATGACCCGCAAGGAGCAGTGGAGCCGGGGCCCATCACCTGATGTAGGGCCAGGCTGATGGTCAGAATCACCTGGCTGGAGTTTTTAGTGGTCAGGGAAACTGGAGTACCCGGAGGAAACCGATGCAGACACGGGGAGAACATGCAAACTCCACACAGAAAGGCCCTGTCCAGGTGGGAATCGAACCCGGGACCTTCTAGCTGTGAAGCACATGTCCTAACCACTGCGCTACAAGTGTCTAGTGGTAATTATTCATCCAGGAGGAGTGTCTTTCATGTCTTTCAGAAGGACACCCTAAGAGTCTGCACATTTCGCATATAGGATTTGAACCACTAACCTTCCGATTACAAGACGATCCGCTCTAGCATCTGAGCCACTGTCAATTCCAAATACTCTCCCATAATGATCGGCCTTTGATAGTTTGTCAGAATGTCGGCAGATCATTGACAAAAGAAAGTCAATAGCATGCACCACCGCATCCATTCACTCAGCAAATGTGTTTACAGCTAAAGCAAACAGAAAAAACAAAGCACTGTGTACACAGATCAATGGGCGAGGAAAGGCGCTTCTCTTTGGTCCACATGGCGGGGAGCCGACATTGCAGACCCATGTAACAACGATGGGGTAGGTATCATATTTTTAACCATGCTGTTTTTATATATTAGAAAAGGAAGCCTACATCTATGATTGACAGTGTCTGGAGCACTGTGGAGGCTTGTAGCTGTTCAGAGCCTACTCTAGGTCGAATTTGAGATATATTTTTGGAAATAGGGCTTGCTTCCCCTTAGTCCTTTCTTGATTCCAAAGAACTGTCCTTTTCGTTATGAACTCAAAATGGCCTCTCTAAGACTGTATTCAGATATTTTTGTTTATATGTTTTTACATTGTCCTGATAAACATTCATTCACTTGTTCATTCTTTTTGTCTGCATTAAGATCACCTAGAACTGCTTCATGCACTTAGACGGCTGGCTCTTGTGCCAGTCTGGAGCGCAAGTGAAGGTGGCATTCAAGCTCACCACACAAACATTCCAAAGTGTCCCCTGTGCCACTCACCCCCACGGCACTTCTGTCACACTGCAACACTGTCCAGAGCAGTGCGCTATCAGCCACTCCCAATGTGGATCCCTGTTGGAAAGCGATGGTGGAAATACTTGAGTGCCTGCTCAGATAAAAGAGATATTTTCTATTAAAATTGTTCGCCTGCTAATGATGCACAGGCTTACTCTGCGTTGGTTATTTTAAGACAGATCAGGTGTGTGTGGTCAGTGTGACAGACTTGGAAATATATATCGGGATTACAGTAGTGAAAGACAATACAAAATGGTGAATTTGCATATGGCTGGTTTGTGGTATGTGGGTCTGGTTTCCATGGCCACGTTCTGGATGTCACGTCAACACGGGATGCCACAGTGGATGAATGCGACACAGGAGTTGCCACCCCTGTTTCCTGTATGCAGAGCAGCTGCGCCAATAGCCCAAGTCACACGTTGTTAGCGATATTCTCACAGCGAAAAGACGTTTTGCTGTCACTGCATGATTTTAAAATGGCAGCCAGATATTATGTAAGACCTGATTGCTAACAGGCACATCTTTTCTTTGAGATCATCCAAAAATACAATGGGACAGATTGTCACACTTTGAAAAACGTGTGTGAATAAAAGCTTTTGCAATAATTAATGAAAAGAGGCTACAACCATGTGAAAAAAAAAAAAATTGGGGGGGGGGGGGGGAGCTTTCACATGTGCTGATTCTTGTGTTCTGTTATACTCTGTAGTTGAAGTGTAGGATGTTTTGCCTGTCATCCAAAAGACCGTCAGCAACTGAGAGCTTACACAAATTCGTTCAGGGTAGAGTAGTAAGTGCACTTGCCTCACAGAAAGGTGTCCCCTGCCACTAAAAACATTTACAATAGGCTGGTAAGAATGAGAGCGTGTTTGTGATGGCCAACTGTGGGACCTATAATGGAAGTAAGCCTATGGCTACAATCAGGTGTGGTGTGTTATGTAGGGTGGGGAAACCGTTACATTCCCCCCCCCAATACCAGTACTTTAATCTTACTTGATTTGCGATACCTGAACGATGCTTTTTTTGATACCTGTACTAATAATCGTCGTCTTGGACCATACAACATAACAAGGATGTTGAAAGACTGCTTCTTTTCAATTTGTATCATTTATTTGAGCCGGAAAAAACCCCAAGTACGTTTCTTAGTGTCGTCTCTGGACCCAACAGTCTGAAAAATTATTAGATATTTATTTATATATAATGTGATTTTTTTCTCAACAATACCAGTAGTACCTCAACTTTTTTTTTATTACCATAGTGGTATCAACTAATGATACCCAGCCCTAGTCATGAGTCTTGTGTGTGTGTTCATTTACAACTGGATAACTATAAGTGCATTATACTGTATTTGCAATACAATCTTGAAAGCTGTTCACGTGCCCTGCCAAACACATGTTTTTGCATTGCTCTTCCTTCTTGGACTGAAGTTGCCTACAACAGTGAGGCAACAAGAAAAACTGGAGATAGAGTGGAGGAACAGTATGCAATAGTATTTAATTTAGCATTTATAATGATTCTGAACAGATGTTTTACAATCTTTGAAAGAAAACTAAACTATCCCATTGTCATCTTTCTCTCAGCTTCTTTCAAACAACGCATGTCGCTAAAAAGCTGGATGTCCACAGAAGGCAAGTGTTCGAATTTGTCATGTGTTCAATTCAGTTTTAATAGTGTTGCAGAGAAAAGCTGCCATAATGGGTTTGACACAATCACAATCATTTCACAAACATGCCAACATAGGTGTTGCAATCATTGCTACACGGACAGCTGGATCTGTGGAGAATGTGGCATCCATAAAAGTGCTCGGCAACACAAGCTCTGTATTTAGCCCTCTGTCGCACCAGCACAGATGCGGTCAGGCTGACATTTTGCAAAAGGTCAACTGCCCATAGATGTCTGAAGCTGTGCACTCTTGATGCTGACAAGTGATTGGATTCTTTTTTTTAATGCATGTCACTGTTAATTATGATTTATCACCTTCTATAAAGTTTAAATGCAGCGGCGTGTCATGCCTTGCCTGGCTCTGCCATACTCTTCCCTGTCCATTCCATGCAGGGAGTTAGTCTGGTCACGGAGCAATTGGAGCAGTTTGAACGGGCGGGCCTAACGCGCACAGATTGTCAGTGAAATAAACCAATTAGCGATTAGCGGACGTGACGACAGCTGTGTCCAATTAAAAAAATATGAAGTGAATATAAACTCACGCGGAGAACGCGAGGCAAAATCCTTGACTACTTCATCCAATGATTAGTTTTGGCTGATGTTAACGTTAATTGAACTAAAAACAAAGAGGTGCAGCGAGTGACGTAACCTTCTCATTTCTCTGTGACGGTCGTGATTGGTTCGGCTCGGCCTTAGCCGCCAATAACAACTTGTCTACCGTGCGTGGCCAGACCCACCTTCTTTCGTGCAGAAAGAAGGTGGGTGTGGTTTATCAGGCTATGTCATGCCATCAACACACTGTGCGAGCCAACCACTAGGGGCGCTCAAACGTAATTGACTCATCAGATTTAATCTTGGTTATATTTTTCCTTTTCGCATGAGAGATTAGCATGAGTTTCTCATACACTCTTTGACATGATTATGGGCCAAGTGTAATATAAAATCATCCAATTCCTATAAAATAGGGATTACAGTTCTCCAGGCGCAGCCGTTTTAAAAGATAGACAGTAAGTAAGTAAGTAAGTAAGTGCTGTATTTGTCATTATACAAACTACAATGGAATTGTGTTGAAGGTGTTTGTCCTGAACTGCGCCGCCACTGTGAGTCAACCTGACCAGCATGTTTAGGGAGTTGGGGAAACTCTAGCACCCAGGGGACACCTGGCTCCGCCAAACCTCTGAAATGATGCATCAGCTTGAGGGTTTGTCCCTGTTTCAGAGCGTGGTGTCCTGCACTGGTCAGCTCCTCCATCTCCTCCTTCCTCTTCCTCCTGCGCAGCTCACTCCGCTTCACAACAATCTTTCACCATCTTCTGGGAAGAGCTTAGCAGTTAATCTGTTTTATTCTCCAGTGAACATCCTTTAGCCAGAACAATAGTAGGGACAGAAAGCATGTATGGCTTAGCTGTGAGTCTTGCTTGTTTTTTTGCTTGTTTCCTGTACTGTCTCTTCTGACGCCTTAACTGTGTTGTGCTGTTTACTGTGCTGTGAGTTTGTTATAGTTTGGCCTCTCAATGTTTTTTGCCCATAACATTACTCGGGTAAAAGTAGAAATGCATATAATCAAAATCTAAGGGGTGTAATAATAATTTAAAAAAAATATGGCAAACATGGCAATTTTTTATAAATCATTTTTAGTCAGGGAAAAAAAATCAAATGTTTTCTTGCTTGCTATTTCTTTAAGAAAACTATTAAAAATTAAATTACAATATTAATACATTTCCCTCTTGGAAACTCCTAATGGCTCCATAAAATAAATGTGTGGACCTATTTGAGGCTTTCACCGTGCCATGTGTTTGCACAGACTGGCCTGACAGACAGATTAACCACTATGGAGTTGTTAATAATTGATCGCGTGGGCGAACAAACAATGGAGGAGAATGAAGAGTGCCACTTGAAAACACACAATGAGAAACATGCTGGTAATATAAGTCAAGGGAAGTCAAGGCATAGTAGGGAGTCGAATTTGAAGCACACATGCAGATACTGTATATACAATAAAAAACATTACAATTATTTCAGTAATAGATCATGCAATATGTAGGACTATACTGTTACTGATCTAAAATTGTTCTGCTTGTCACCAGAAATGTCATGTTCCTTGCTGGGGGTCTTATTAATCATTATCAAACTGTGCATGTTAATTCACTGTGGGTCACCATGTGATCCAAGACCAAAAAGTTTTTCTAAAAAGTTCATCTTTTAACCATTTTAATTGTGTGTTTTAATTGGTTCAATGAGAACATTCACTCACAAAACCACAAGTTATCAGTGAAATTGAACCCACTTATAGCCTTTGGGTAATTGTGGCGTGTGGGTGAGAGATTGGTGGCGCTCCAGGGGGCCCGAAGAGCAGCACTGTTACGTCATGCATCAGGGCAGCTGCTCAAAAGTAGTGTACCTCCCTTGGTAGAAGTCTTCTGACATAGAAACAGAGCAACCGGATTTACATATCGGCCTACGCAGGAGCCCGATGTTAAGGCAAGGCAAGGCAAGGCAAGGCAAGGCAAGTTTATTTGTAGAGCACAATTCATACACAAGGCAATTCAAAGTGCTTCACAGTTGCATAAATACAAGAAAACAAATAGAATCAATAAAAACATAAACATAAAATTAATCAATTACAGTTAAAGGCGAGAGTGCAGATAAAATACTTTCAGTCATATGCATCGGTAAAAAGAACTGTTTTCAGCCTGGATTTGAACATTGTCATTGTTAAGTAGAAATGGGAAGACCAATTGCAAACATCTTGCAAATGTAATATCTATTAATTTGAACAATGCTAACTCACGAAGTCTGAATTCGGAGTTTAACATATTTTTTTCATTATAACACTCATCTCTATTTTATAATGTATGCAGATGCTGTCACAGCATGGCAACAGAACATGTGAGCATCATTTTTGAGTTACAATTTGTCATTGTCATTGACACTCAGTTCGGAATGTCATCTGAATCCCAGCCAGCCATAAGTTTCAGAGAGCGCATCCCGCTGTTTGCTCTGCTGACACGGGCTTGTGTTGTGGTGTCGAGCTGCTGTAAGTCATGCACGAGGAGGGCCCCGCTGCGCGCGCTCCGCTGATTGATCCGCGTGCGTCTCCATGGCTACGCAGCGGCCCAATGGGAGGCTCGCGCTCGACCGTCGCTGAATGAAAATAACAGAAGCCATTTTGCGCACTCTAAGCCTCGCAGGACTCATTCAGCAATAATTAAAACGGAAACTTAAAGGCAGGTTTCGCCCGTTTGCGGAGAGGCAGCCGTAAAAAGTCGCGTCTCCTCAGCCCGAAAGAGAGGAGGGGAACCGCCGCAGAGGCAATATCACCCGCTCCGACCGTGGCATGCGGCAGAGCGATGTCAAGAGGAGCGCGTTACTGAACCGCCGCCGCCGCTGCCTCCTCTTCTCACTCAAGAGGGAACAGGACGAGGACAACTTAACCGTCCTGCCATTCGAGTCCCAGTGACCCGACCCCCCCTCCTTCCTCCCCCAGGCAGGCATAGCGTAGCATAGGCAGCCGGGGAGACGCCGCCTTTAGCAACTCAGCTAGTCGACACCGGGACGACATCCATGCGCGCCGACGAAACAGGTGCACGGTTTCATCACACGGACACGGCAGGCACCGGCGGCTAACGAGCCCGCTGGATCCCGCTGCGAGTTTATCTTACGCGAGTACCCGGATTTTGATTTATCGCACGTGGAGGCGACAGTTTACCTGGCCATATGTCGCAGAATTAGCGGAATGAAGCGGTTTTATTTGTGAGGTAAGTTGCTCCTACTTAATTTGCTCGCTTCGCTCTCGCTATTTCAAGATCGGTTTGGCCACGTGTATTGTTATTTTTTTTAATAGCCTACACGGGAAAATGAAACGAAGTCGTTGTTTCACAGTTGCTAGCTTGCGCGCACGCATGAATCAGCTATTAGGCTATCGGGGATGGCGGTGAGGTCGATGTCAGTGCATTCCTTTGGAGGGCAGCGCATTCAGCAAGGATGCGGTCGGCATACGTGAGCCGGATCACCCCAACCGCAAGCCTTTGAGCCGGAGGGAACAAAAAGTGCTGTTTCACGAACCGCTATTATGAGCGGCGAACCTGGAAATGGACAATGTGCGGCCGCTCAAAGAATACGCATTGTCACAAACTGAGACGTTTAACCTAGATTGCACAGAAACCACTTCAGATAATCTCTATTGTTGCCCTTTTACAGAATGCTACAGTGGCCTTGTGAGTAAGCGATAAACTAACGCCATCAATATGAAATGCCAACATCATTGTAAAGTATTCAGCATAGTAGTTCACTTGATGTTTGTATTCTTGTTATGATTATGCAAATACTGCAGCCACTACAGCCATGATCGAATGCTGCTTTCTCTTTAACACCTGTGCTTTGTGTAGTGTTTACTTTGCAGAGATCAGGAAAAGCTACTGGGCTCAGTCTGATTCTACCTGCTGTGAGCCAGTATAAAAGAGTGATGTAATAGGATCAAACAGAGAAGCCAGCAGCCCGGGATGGTATGTGTCAGAGCCATTTGAATGGGACTGAAAGAACAGAAACAGAGGGGAGCGGTGTCCAGGATGCAGGATAAGTGTAACATTATCACTACGGGAACCTCGCGCCACTCCCACAGAGGCCTACCTGGCTTTTGTAAGTGTGTCACTTTACCAGACGGTGCCTTTGATGAATTCCTTTCTGGATTTTCGTGCTTGGCTTGCTTCTAGGAGAGAAAAAGGCAACATGGAGGAGTGCAGCGAGGGCAACAGTTGGTCTCACGGGGCATTGCTGTACCAACTCATGGCAGCTTATGCTGAAGGAAGACTGAATGATGCAGTTATTCAGTCCTGCAATAAGATTGAGGAATGTGTTTTTTATCTGAGAATTGTCATGTAGCGGTTATAAACATCGTATGAGAGCTACTGTATTTATTTTTCAAGCAATGATTTCTTTATTTATGAATTGACCCGAAAAAGAAAAAAAAGCTGTTGTCCCTTTATTATTAAGAGCTGCATGATATCGAATCGTAGTTGACGTTTTGACCACAGCAATGGCCTAACCTCAAGAGGCTGAGGTTTTTTTTCTGTCTCTGGCATTTGAGGGATGTCACCAATCAGAATTGTGGAGCCTTGCGACCTCAGGTTCAGCTGCAACAGATAAACGTTTGTTTGAGTTTCCATAAAGCAGATTCTAAAGTGTTTTGATAGACGCTTTGTGATCCATCCCAGACTTATTTTAGTCACGTGGCTGTCCCCCAGAGGTACGCTTAATGTTGAGGAAACTCCTCCAGAGGAGGGCGCTGTCCAATAAGTAGAATATTGTGTGTTGTTCTAATGTGGGGCAATTTGAGCAAAAATATGTTGTATGACTTTGTAAAAGTAACGTGACATCCTTCACTTGTAATTTTAGCAGTTTGAAAACGAATTTGTCCGACTAATTGCAATTAGGTTTTTTGTCAGAATTGGGTTAAACATGTTAGAACTCAATCATTTTGTGCAAACATAAATTCCATCCATACATGTGACTTAGTACATATGAGTATTTTAGTCAAGACAATAACTCAAAATGGCTTAAGCTCATGCAGAAATGTAGAAATACATAGAGAATACACAAAGTACAGGTTGGAGACTTGAACCAAGAGATTATTGAAACACCTTTTTCTTTTCTGTTTGACTTCCTTTACATTGTTCCTCTGCCTTCATTGGGTTATCATCTGTCCTCCTTTAGATACTGATGTCATGGCTGGGGGTGCCGTGTCTAAGACCTGCCTATTGCTCAGACTCTGATAATAGAGAGCACTTACCGAGCATTCTGTTCACTCTGCTTTATCAGTGCAGCGGCTGAATTTCTGAAGAGGCTGTTCTGTCTGTCTGCTGGCCTTTTCATGAGCAGGTCTGATATTTTTGAAATCCATTCCACTTATTTGCACCACAGAGATACAATAGACACAGGACTAAAGTGCGACATACAGTATTTGATGCAGCCCTTTTGGGTATCACCATCATAACATTTTTGGTCAGCCTTTTCTCAACAATCTAGTTTCTTTCCTTCGAGAATTATGCTTTTCTTTTGAATTTGAGTTTGGAGTCATGACAAGCTTCCACTTTTACAGAAAATGTCTTTACATTGTAGTTGAGGTAACATCCGTATCCCTAGAGGCCACAATTTGTCACAAATTGTGTAGGTTTTTCATCTGATTTCAGGGTTTTGGCTAAATAAATCAACAAACATGGAAAAAATGCTTAGTTTTAGTCATGATTTTGCCACTTAGCTTAAATTTTAGCCTTTTTTTGTAAAGTCTTACATGCGCTACATTTGATGGAGAACAAAAAAGGGCTATCATTTTTTTTTGTCATTTCGTGCAGCCCTCATGTACAAAATGTTCCTTTATTATATAACCCTTCATATTATTTTCTTGCACCGGACTCAGCTTTGGAGCGTTTTCAGATAAGTGCCAGTCAATTATGCACAGCTCTTTTGCTTTTTATATCCTTGACACTTGCTTTACAGGGAACAGTAGGGCTATCCAGGCGGCTGATAATGAATTAGGTGTTGAACTGTCCGGGTGAGAGCGTGTCGACGCGGCCAGTACAGTCCAGAGAGGAGCAGCGGGTCAGAGTGCCGGTGCGTTTGAGCCCAAGAGGGTGCCGCTTTTATAAATAGTTTGTGTGGCTACTTTAATGAGCTAATTCAGTAAGGCTCTACTGCGTCATGTGATTAAATAATCAATCAGAGAAAAACAATATCCCAATTTTTTTGTTTTGTAGTGAAAACAGACAATGGGCTTTGAAAACTATTACAGGATCTTAGATATGCATCATTGTAGCTTGAATGCTCTTTTTGGCATCTCCACTTTGCAATAACTTAATTGCTTAAAATCCTTATAGATACATAAGAAAGGTTCTTAAAGGGATATTTCAGGATTTTTGACATAGAGCCTCCTTTCCTAGTTATCCAGAGTGTTGCTGGTACCTGGAGATATTTTTTTTGTGTTTCATGCAGTTCTTATGTTTGAAGAGTTTTGTGGCGCTAGGCTAATGCAAGGATAGCGCATTTCTACAATGTCAGCTAGCCTGCATTAAAAACAGTCCGACCCGCTCCACAGTGCACCTGAGGCAAATCACTTATAACGCCAGACTAACTGACCTTGTAGAAATGCGCTAGCCTAGCACAAGCCTAGCGCCACGAAACTCTTCAAACATAAGAACTGCATGAATTACAAAAAAAATATCTCCAGAAATCAGCAACACTCTGGATAACTAGGAAATGTCAATAATCCTGAAATATCTCTTTAAGCACTTTGTTCTGACACTTGTGCGCCTGGCAACATGTTAAAAAGCAGTAATACCCGTGTTAATTTCGCCCAGTAAAATATTTCATCACATTTTTAGTCAATGTAATATTTTTTTGCAAATCAGAAGTTACATTAAGCTCAATTAAAAGTACTTCATGATTATTCAAACAATGACTGAAATCTCCAGATATTTTCGCGGACTAATAAACTGTAAACAAGATATTATGAAAAAAAAAACATCTGAACTTCCAGGGTCAAAGTTTGAAAGACTTAACATTAAGTCAATGCCCAGGGAACCAGTCTGGTCCCTTGTCCATTTGGGAGAAGCTCCATAAAGCAGTGGACCTTGATTAATTATGATCATGAAAATATAATCTAAATTAAGTTGACTAAATGAATGAAATTTTAGACGAAAACTAGACTAAAACTGAAAAGAGCGCACCACTCTTTTCCACTCTTTTTTTTCTTTGGTGAAAGATTGTTTATTTATGATCACAAACCTAAAGCAGCACATTTGCAGAACAGTTATAGGTTTAGAGACTTTAAAAATGTTAGCAACGTTATAGCATGGTTAAAAGCGTAAACAAGATATGTCTCTCTTACCACCATAAATAATGTGCACAGGGGAAGGTAGGTGGACCAATCCCAGCTCCCAACAGAGCTGTGCTGTTGCGTAAGCGTGATTGTGAGATTGGTTTTGGTTTGAGAGGCTGGTGCTTTCCACCACTGACTGTGACTGAGGAGTTGAATAATGCAGTGTACAGTAAAGGCGTTATTAAAGCCTTGCATGTAACTCACCTATTGTTACATTTAGAAATACCCATTAAAATTTGTATCAGTTTTTTTGCAGTTATTTTAATAGCTCAGCAGTCTTTTCTAAAATTCTTCTGGATATACGTATCTTTTGAATATACTCAATGAATTGTACGTCTAATCGCAATGGCAATACTGGCAATATTATCTATAAGGAATAGTTGCAATTGTCCGTATTTTTCAAACGTTGTGCCCCATACTCAAAGTCTTCATTAGGCGTGTTGAGTGGTGGGACAACTGCTGAGCTCATGTTGGTCATATATGGAGCTTATACACCAAATGGAACTCTACACTCAAGTACTTTGACCCTTTGGTCCGATGTATGAGTCCCATGATACTTAGTAGATTCAGACCCAAGGATGCATCATTAGCACATGTCAGTTGTCAGCTTTTCACCATACCTCGTTCATCTGTGGCACGTGGACCAGAAGATTGTACTGCGGTGCCATGCCAGCTGCTTTGTGCTCGCGTTTGTTTGACATACCGCATCACAGCGACTGGCCAGTTCAAACCCAACTTTGAAAGCTCGCTCGGATCTTTTGGCATTTAAACATGCATTAAAAGCACAATAATAGTGGAAAGCAGCCAAGTTTATGCAAAAACATTTTTTTATAAAGTCAGAGGGAGAATTCCATCAATAATTTAGATTGCTTGACCATTATTTAACCTGGAAAGCCCCACTGAGATGAAGAGTCTCTATATCAGGGGAGCCCTGGTAGAGAGTGGATCCTATTGTAGATGTTTGTTAGAGGTAAGGGAAACCAGAGCACCCAGAGGAAACCTGCGGAGACAAGGGGGTGCATGCAAACTCCACACAGAAAGGCCCAGCCAAGGAATTGAACACGTGACCCTGTTGTGAGGCATGAACTCTAACCGCTGCGCCAACATGCCACCCTATGTCCCGTGCATATAAATGAACACATGCATGTAAACACGCCTCACCAGATTGTTCCCTTTGCTAATTTCCATCCGTTGTCCCACACTCGCACTTGCAAATAAACTCTCCTTCATCCTGGTTTATTGTACATGTTTTAGTGGTAGGGGAAACCAGAGTACCCTATGCAGACACAGGGGAGAACATTCAAACTCCCTGCAGAAAGGTCCCGCTCAAGGATCGAACCCGGAACCTTCTTCGTGTGAAGCTTTGAATATATTGCTATATTCATACTGTGGAATGTGAATTTTTGGAATAGTGCATTTAGACATTGTAAATGGGGTTAAAAACTTTGATGATAATATCAAGGCAGGACAAAGGCTCTTATGTCTTTATGTGTACGTCAGCAGTGGCCCTTAGCAGGCTGAACATCAAATACTATCACTCAAGTATTTTTAAATTGTACTTTCTTTATTGGGTTGGGACAGGGCATGTTAATGAACACATGAAACTCATACAGAACACATGAAAAGTAAAAATGCCTCGCTGTATTGGGTTGATTCCCATCTGTTTTCCTTTTCAGCAAGTTTGAGGAGCCCAAAACGCATTAAGTTCAACATTTGTGGATGTCCTGATTGGATTTATTTTTTTCATTGATCTACCATCGTGGGATCTGGTATATTTTTAGTTGCTGTTTATTTTAGCAGAGATGTCTTCTTTGTCACATTGCCATAATTCGCTCAAAGTTGTTAGCGAGTGTTAATGAGGAACCCAGTGAACTTTGTGTGAACCTTGCTCAAAGAAAATCACTTGCACACATCACTTGCAAGACGCATAGGGACATTGTCACATTGAAAAACGAATCAGAAAAGTAAGATTTCTTTGCTGTCCCCCACTTCATTGTGATGGAATTATAATTCTGTTGACGGTGAACTTCTTCCAATTATACAATATAATTTCAGCTACAGACAAGCTACAGATGTACAATTTCTAGTGATGGGGTTTATCGCTCTACTGGGAGCTGAGTCTTTGGGATCCAATGATTTGTATGAGTGTTATATCAATGACGCCAGCCATATAACTCATAATAACTAAGCTAACATGCACAACTTTTGAGATTATCCAAATTTACCATGGGAACTAGTAAATAGGTCTTCCATCTGAATGAGATTGGGACATTGAGTGATTTTTGACATTTTGATAACAATCATTTGGTGCAGGTGGTAGAATGGGTCGTCTTGTGATTGGAAGGTTGTTGGTTCGAATCCCAGCTCCTCCAAATGGACACTGTTGTTGTGTCCTTGGGCAATACGCTTCACCCTAGTTGCCTCCAGTGTCTGCTTAGATTGGTGTATGACTGAATGGGTCACTGGTTCCTTACTGTAAAGCGCTTCGGGCCTGATAAAGGTAGAAAAGCGATATATAAGTTGAGTCCATTTACCATTTGGTGGCATCAAATTGTGCCCCCCTAAAGTCTTTAAATATCTCCTGCTGCAGATGGGCAAGTACAAATGTGCTGCATACCATTCAATGCAGAGAAATATCGATAGGTATTTTTTAAGTACTGAGGTGTGAGGTGATGATGTGGACGCTATCCAAATAGCATATTGCACAGTAGCTGCCTGCTTGGTTTTAGGTGTCCAGGTTCTAAATATGAGATGCTAATAGCAGTGGTTACATCATCGTTCTGGGAATAGCTCGGAGTCTGAGGTCTAGAGGTGCCTCTGGCTGACCTCTCTCCTGTGTATATTGAGCCTGCGTGTATACGTGTGTGGTCATGTCCAAATATACATTCCCATATGGATTACACAGCAGTATAACATTATTAATGACACAAGTGAGTGGGCACATTATTAGTCTGTACATATTTACATCTGTAGGGACTCCTCATAGATGGCCGGTAATAAAGAAAAGCGATGGGCTTGATGCTTTTATGTGACCATCTAATGTGCGCGCCGGGCCATCAAAGTGTCAGCAACAGGGAAAGGAAATCTCATGCGGCAACAATTTGACTCTGCTGTCTGTTTTTTCGCGTGGAGTGGGCCACTTTACATAGCTCTGCACTGACGATATCCGCAGCCCTGTGACATTAAGGCCTGGGAAGTGGTGGTGCCTGTGCGGTCTTTCTGCTCACACCTTCAAACAGCCAATTCCCAGTGCTGCCCACTTCAATATACGGTAGCAGCTGAAATACTAGGTGAAAACGGCCATCTTTCAGTGCTGTTGTCAAATTTGAGATTTTTGACAAATTTTCTCTAGTATCAACTCACCCAATATATATTTGATGAAATCTCACAACATGGCTGCGCTCCGCTGTGTTTCCAAGATTCTGTCATCCAAATGTGGTTATTTCCTTTCTGAAAAAAGGCAGTAGCAAAAGTATGCAGGGCTTTATACCAGGGCGCACGTGATAAGACTTTAGATTATTTTTTCATTTTCATTCGTTGCACTTTTGCAATCTAATTTCCACTTCAGTAGCACCTACAGACACCAAACCATCGAGTATTGTACTTAAAATAATGTTTTGTAGGCTTGCTCATAGGGATTTTTCAACATCCAACATGATTTATTGAGCTTTGAACCACAAAAAACAAAAGAACATCAGTCGACAATCTGTTGTATCCTTCTTTCATGGATTATTCATAGACCTCAAAACGGTTTCTGTGATTCCTGGCACATTCCACTTTGATAGGCCAATTGAGATTTTAAAATGTCTACTTTGGAGCTGTTAGTGGCATAGTAGTAGTAGCAGTTGTCAATTCAATTAACAACTGCGACTACTACTATGCTACTAATAGCTCCAAAGTAAACATTTTAAAATCTCTGGTCAATTGTTCTACTTTTTGTATTGATTTTAGCTAATGTCAATGTTTGTTTTATTAATGAATAACATTCAATTTCAATTTTTGATATTGCCAATGTTTCGGCTTCTGATACACAGTATGTGCCATGCTGTTGCTTCAGTGTGAATATAACAGCCGAAGGGGCGCACAAAAAGCCACACCCAGACCATTCCTAAGCAGGTGGTCTCAGAGCACACTTTGGATGCGCAGGCTGAGGTCTGGTGCGCGCCGTGTGTGGTGTGAAAGCTGCAGACCTCGGGCTGACCCACTTTGACCACAAGATGCATTTTTGAGCGAAAGCAGCTCGTAGCGTAAATGGGCGGTGTTTAACTTGTGGTTTGGGCTATTCATCAGTCACTACAAATTAGAGTGTTTGGTGCAATCCTCACAGCTCTCCCAAACCAATCACAGTCTTTTAGCTGCAGCGTGTGTTTCAAATGCATCTCACAGCACGGTGTTACACACATGTACAATAGGTTAATCCTCCAGCCAGGTGTTTCTGACCACCAGCCTGGCTCCGCATCATGGAGATGGGTCCCTGAGCACCAGCCCAACATTGAGGATTGGTCAAATGCAGAGAACTAATTTCACTACAGAGATTAATAAAGTCTAACTTAACTTAAAGCCACACCGCGTAGAATTTTACCCAAAAAATAAAATTGAAATACAAGCTTTTATTTTATGACAGATATTTTCAGCATTGAAAAATACCTCCAACAATCATGTGATTTTGCTGTGTCTTAGGCTCAGCTCTCCTAAGACATGACATAACTTTACCGGGAGTGGGTACGTCTCCAGCTCGTTTCCATGGAGATGTCGACTAAAGGCAGCAGAATTTGAGATTTAAACAGGTTAGGTTCCCATCCAAATCCAATAAATGATTTCTCACTGCAGTAATAGCATTTCCTGTGTCGAGCTGCTCATTAGGAGCATGTTTTCTACTGATGGTAACAGTATAGTCCAAAATGTTACACAGTGTACCTTTAATTTAAAGACTAGATGCAAGTTGTTTTTTTTATGCTCACTACTGCCACCTCAGGTCTTGCACGTAACTGCAGTCTCTATATTAAGCTTGTGATGGCACTTCGGACCCAAATAAACAACTTTTTGAGTGATTTTAGAGGCAGTTGTGGTGAATAGGTCTGAGTTTATTCTACATATTAGGAAATTGCTGGAACATGTAGGGGGAAGAAAATACTTAATTTTAACATTTTTAAACTCTGTATCGTCCCTTTAACTTACATCTCCGCTAAAATGTTCCCATAACATTCAGAATGAACTTTACAACATCCTTCATCTCTAATAGTCTGGCAGGTCACTGCCGTTTCATAGTCTATTTTCACTGACCCATAATTTGTCAAAACAAAGTCTACAAGTCTCTCTGAATTCAAATGAATACCCAAGTAATTGTGAGCAGAAAACTGCCATGCCAGATTATGATCCTCAGTGCTGATAAGTGTCCTGGGTCATGTCGTTGTTTACAAATTCCGATAGCAAGTGATTAACAGCCTGCTGGGCCGTAATTTCGGCGTCCTCTATTGGTATCTCTGTAATACAACGCAAAGGCATCTTTGGCAACGTTTCAAGTATGACTAATGATATTTTTAGTATTTTTCAGTTATTTTAAAGTGAAAATGTGACGTATGGTCCCTTTAAATGTTCTTGAGGATATATTGAGGGTTTGCGTGTTCGACTGTGTGCATGCACCGTGTGGTATGCGCGCATGCAAACATGTGCGGTAAAATAGAGATAGTCAGCCCTGTCACTTAGCCCCCACCCATTACACTGGGGGGTAACTTTCCAGACTCATACACAAGCATGCCTGCGTCTGAAAATAGCCGTATCTGATCACGGCTTCACCCAAACAGGGAACTGTCTTTGCCTGTCACTCCCTCTGTCGGACGCTGTAACTTTCTCCTCATTCTGTTGTCTCTGTGCTACCCAGGCGCGGAACCGGGGCGCAGCTCTGAGGACTAAAGCCTAAACAAGAGGAGAGGCACATCCGGCACACACAGCAAATCCCCACAAAGGCTGGATAAAAGAAGAGGAAGTGGAATAGCATCTGGGGACACTGCTCACTTACACCTTGCGCTTCTGGAGAAAGATAAACTTTTTGGATTTTATGACGGTAAGGAATTAATGCTCAAGTAACACTTTCTATCCTTGGAACTATTTTGTTGTCTTAAATCGAATAACATATATGCGTTAGTTTTTCACTTTGAGGCAAACAAGCGGACATATAAAACAGGGATTGTGTATATTGCAAAATCCCAAAACTGAAAGAGATGTACTTATTTTCCTCCACAAACCACAATTATGGGTCAGCGGTAGAATTTTTGTCCCGTGTGACAGCCGACACGGGAAATGGTGTCAAATAAAACGCTGGTTTAAACCACAGGCGACTAGGAATAGCAGACTGAGAAACTTCACAGTGAAGCGAAATATGCTGATCTTGTGCCGCGCCGCGGAGTTTGGTTATTCTTGTCTTGGAGAGAAAGTTGGCAAAACAGTGTGGTGCGCACAGTCCTGCCCCAGAATGCGTTTCTGCGTCCCGTTGCTCTCTTTCTCGCACTTCTATCTCCTGTTACACCTCGTTCATGGGCTCCTCTTTCCCTCTCAACAAAAGCCATGCACCGATCCCTCCATTAGGCCGCTCTCGGAGGTGTTGTGGAATGTCACCTTGACCCCTTGGGTACACAGGGAGGTGGAGCAAGGCTGGGAACTGAGTTTTTACCTGGACATAGCACAGTCAAACACTTTCATTTTGAATAACCAGGATTGGCTGCTAATACTTAGCCATGCTTATTACCTGAACAGTAGAAATATAGCTTAATAATGTATTCAATTCCAAGGCTTTTTATTTTGTATTGTTTCTGTTGTTTATGTATTTCAGCTGGAACAATCAAGTAACTTTACTGAGTGCTGCTTCAGGACCTGCGAGGCATCAAAATTTAAATGCAATTTTTTTTTAGGCCAGTTGTACCTTAAAGTGATAGTCTGCAGGTTTAAATGTTTTATGAATTTAATATATACTGTGTAATTGACTGCCTGGGCCTGCAATTTTATGTAATATAAGTAATATTAAATAATATTTTTTCTAAAGTCCCTCCATTTGCTGGTTACAGCAGCCAATCAGAAGCTCCGGTGCCATCACTTTGACCAATGAGACGAGCTGAACTGGGCTGTCAGGTCCAATCCGGAGGCTAGGGGTAGGGAACTTAGTCGTTTGCTTTCGAAATCTTTTTCTCCCTCTCCTCATTTTGCAAACTAGGACTGGCTTTTAGGTCCAAATGGGAGGGAAGGGGGCAGGACTTGATTGTTTACTTTGAAAATCTCTCTCTCTCTCTCTCTCTCTCTCATTTTGCAATCTTACAAACTATCACTTCAACTTTTTTAACTTACTTTATTTATGATTTTTTTCTTTAAAAAAAAAAAAAAAAACCATACAGGGACTATTTACCAGTATCCAGGCCTGTTATGTTATGAAAAAATGAGGTGTTATCGCTGCCAAATGAAAAAGCTTAAAGTGGACAAATCATGCAAATCATGCACCTGCTTTTGGGCAACTCAGCTTTCGTAATTAATGCTTAACCATCAAGTAACCGTTGTAAACACAAAATACATTTTTAGTGCTAACAAATCGTTGGCGCTGTTATCAAGAGTGGTTAATGACCAAAGTAAACAGGATCACTCACTCACACTTGTAAGAATGAAGCAAAATACGACTCCAGGTATGTTTTTACATGGTCACAAAGTTGTAAAGGGTTACAAATTTCTAAAGAGTTGATAAAGTGTCTTATGATGTGCCATTTAAAAGGACAAAAATTACCACTTTACACAAAAGCAATTTAAATTTCATCATTTTTCTTCACTAATAGCACTGTAATATCCAAATGAAAGAAAAGATTTTACTTAATTAGATTCTAGCTCTTAAAATGTTGCACATATAAGCTGTGACTTGCTGTTTTATGTGATCCCTTGCAATATTTTTAGCATTTAAATCGTTACAAGAAGATTGCACTCGATTGGCTGTGCACAGGTCCACCCTAGAGGGTAATGGCTTTTGTCTAATGGCAGTAAATATAGCGGACTGGCTAATCAAGCTGCTCTTATCTTGGCACTTACCACTACTACCTGGGGAATCCAGACTGGGGAATGTAATCTCAGTGACCCTTGCTCCAAATCACTTATCATTTTCACTGTTTAAGTGTCCACCCATGGGATTTTAGGGGGTGCATGTTATTTTGTGAAATTGGTTGTGTGGCATTATTTTTGTCAGATTTTTGTTTCATTTGACATGTTTTGGGTTATATTGTATTTTTTCGGTCAGCTGTGTTTATTAATGTTACTGTTTTTGTTAATTTAATGAGGAGTGGTGGAGCTAATGGAAGACTAGTTAGGTTGTTGAACTCTGTGTGGCACTTTGGAGACTGAAATGCGCTGTAGAAATAAGTTAAAAACAAGAAAAAGGCAAGCGCATGCTTCTCAGGTCTAGTGAAATCTGTGAGAAAGACAGGTGCTCTTTTAAAACTGGGCACATCAAGTAGAATCTCCAAAAATGGACTTTAAACCAACTGTGGCATGAATAGTCACCAAGAGAGAAAGTCTGAGGCACTCGTGTTTGTAAAGGAAGTTGAAAATCCTTTATTTAATCACAGATAAGCCTATGCTTTTGGTCTGAGGTTTTTTTTCGGACTTTAAGGCTTTTATTCCACAGTTGGCTTTTATCAGCTGGTCCATTTTTGGTGCTTGTGCTATAGAAATACATTGGAGTGGATATACTATTATTTGAAATGTTTATTGTGCTCAATTACAGTTATCCAGTGCAATTGTAGATGCTGATGGATCCCAAATGACTAAAATAATAAGACTAAATATTACAACTATATGTTAAAAATCTTGAATCTTCTGTATAATGTGCTTGCTGTTTTTAAACTTGCTGTTGATCGAACAACGCTGCATTGTATTTATTTATAAGGGACTTGCTGGGAGGCTTCCTGATTATCTCGCATGAGAACTCAACTTCACCTCAAGTAGAAACAACACCAGGTCACATGACTGTTTAGTTCTGAAAATGGACTCGCAAAGACACAGGAAAAAGAGGCTTTTCCTTTTACACTGCACACAAATGGAATGAACTACAAAGACTTTTACAATCTTTAGTGCCTCTTTCACAGCTAAAACGTCTCATACTCTCATTGGGCCTTCCCTGTATAAATAAAGATAAGTAAATAAAATAAAATAAATAAAGACATAACAAAGGACAGATGCTGATTGACACTGTCTGTGCTAGCTGAACATTGATTAATCAAGTAATCGGATAAGTATTTTATTTTTACAAATATTGGCAAACTACATTTCAGAGCAGATTTAAAAGAACAACATACTTTTAAACAGACAGCACCTGGAGGGACCACCTCAGAAAGTAGTGAAAGTGGGACTTGAAGGGACAGACATGAGAAATGAAAATTTAAATTGTTAGATCAGCGCTTCCTTTGCTGTTTTGGCCCAAAATCACACGTACAGATTGAAATCAATATTGTACATTTTATGCAAAATTATGTTTTTTTTTAATGCCTCAAATGCAACAAATCTGTGCATTTATTATTTCTAAAAACTTGGAAATGGAATAATTGTGTAAAACGGACAAAGTTGAATGTGCGTGGACCACACTTTTTGTATTTTTATGCATTTATGGCATAAAAGATCAAGAAAGGTAGATTTAATGCCGACTTGAAACAACTGTAATGCTTTTCAGTGACATTTAAAGCTTTCATTTTGGCACAATTCCTTTAATGAATCAGAAAACTTGGAAACACTGGCCGAGAATTTGTCATTCTGTATGTAGATCTAAATGGCTGTGCAGTGCAACCAAAAGAGAGACAGCACCATATATTTAATCAAAGAAAAGTGTTCTTCATTGATCAATACTTTTACCCTTATTTAAGTGCAGCAGGTCCTGGATGGAGACAGCATGTTAAAGTGTTCTGCTGAAGCTCAGTTGACGCATTTCTTTCCCAGGAACTCAACCAAACAGACAGGGGTTTGTTAAAAGAAGAAAGAAAACATTAACCTTATACTGTATATAAGCTATAACTGATAAATATTTGAGAATAACAATGGAACAGGCTGCATTTACAACAGGATGGATTTGAGAATCTTTTTTTCAGGTACAGGTGAAACGGTTTGACTGTGTTGGGGATTTACAATCAGCTACAAACCCTCTGATTCTTTTATAGTGCAGCTTCAATTTAATTGTTACTTCAGTTTTATTTGTTTGTTTATTTGGCCATTTTGTTCTCTGCCAGGCTGACTGAATCTGCTATATCATTGTTGCGGGCTCGAATTTCGAATGTGTTTTTCTGATTAAGATGACATACAGCTCGGTGACTCATTTATCTGCTTCATTACCTTATTTTCTTGTTTCCCCCGAGCTGTGATTCGCGACACTTTGAACTGATGGATGTTGTTCGTTCTGCATTGTGGCTGAAACGTCAAAGAAGATGAAACGATTTTGCATTATCTCTCTAGACAGCAATGACGGCTTATATAATGCCACCTTCAAGTCTTTCTCATATGCTTGGACATCTTTTGGTACGGTGTGTGTGCACTGTCCATGCATCTTTTGATTTATTTTCGAAAGAATGACTGGAGTGACTGACAAGTGTTTCATGTTCTTGAAACTTCAAATCAATAAATTAAAACAAAAAACAAAAAATGTGGTCCAAAAGGTGAACAGTTTTGGCCTTACACTTGTCTCCTTTTCTGGGACGACCAACATGCGATCCTGCCGACAACGCCAATTATTGCAGTGAAGTTTCTAATTAACTATTCTAATGAACAAAATTCCCCACATTCTTCTGATTTGTATTAATCTCTAAAAAAAAAACGTCAGTATAGTGCTGAAACATGACGAAAAAGCCACAAAAGAGAAACAAATAAACCCGACAAAAACGTGCTGGAAAAGCAGCAATATTACAATTAAAAATAAGTGACAAATACACAACGAAAAACTGACAAAAGAGAGACAAAAAAGTGATAAAAACACGACCAAAACAAACAAGAAAAAATTATGAAAAAGTAACAAGAAATTACAAATGAACCACATAAACATGACAGAAACGCTTCAAAAATGTGACAAAAAAGCTGCAACATATCTGCGTTTAAAGCAGCACTGAGTAACTCATGCCCCTAGAGGCCATAAGCGCCACTGCAGGTGTTGTAGCATGTTGCAGTTTTTTACTGTCCGTGAGAGTGAATACTACGCTGACAGAAAAAGAGAGAGAGGGATATTGTACATACAATTACACAATGGAGATAATTTTTTTCACTCAAACTTGGCTGTAAATACTGTTTAAAGTGGCGCTAGCCCGCAGTTAGCTTTGCCCGTTCTTCTCCGTGATTCCATTAGTGTGTATTGGTGTCTCCGACCTGGTGCAGGCAAAGTTGCAATTGTGGTTTTCTGGCTAGAGACACCATGGGGAGATGAAAGACCCCACAATCATCCTATTAACACTTGTATTACACCCAGAGAGACTACGAAAAGGATTTATTAAGGTAAACAAGTTACTTAGTACTGCTTTAAAATGTTCACTTTAACTAGGGTTACGTCTTGGCTGAAAACAAACCAAAGCTGTGCCCGTTCGTAAATAGCACTGAGTCTGTGGAAATGTAAACTTGTCGTATATGTACATCTGATTGAAAGGTTTTCTACAGATGTTGTATTAATGTATTTTATTAATGTAAATTGTGTAGAAATGCCCAACCAGGGACATGAGGTGTGAATTAACCCCGACTAAAAGCTCTTCATGCGTCGCATCAGCTTCAAACTTTTCTTGTGACTGTTGTTTGCTTCGTTCCTGATAAATAAATCAGTAAATTAATAAACAAATAAGACAACCCGACCAATCAGTTGTAGGCCTCAGCTTTCAAATGAAGTGCTACAGCTTTTAGAATTGGGTTAAGCGGGACGCTCGGTTAAGGTGGTTAAAAAGCACACAATTTGACTGTTTTTCCCTTTTTTTGCGCAATAAAACGTGCATATTTCAAATGTTACTCCACACAAATCGTATTAAAACTACACATAGTGCAAATGTTCGTTTTTTTCAAGTAACAATCGCCCTATAGTTATAACAAACCCACAGATTGTCACATCATATCTGGTCTCCGGGCCGGGCCTCCGTCGCTCTCAGGGCCGGGGCTAGTGTTGCATAATTGCATTAGTGCTTTCGGGCCGATGGCTTTGCTTGTTAGCGGGACAGTGATGCAATCTGCGGGAACACACGGGGCTCTGTTATTGTTCACTTTGACCAAAGAGCGGCCGTGCTGTGTCAGGGTATTGGCCCCGGCTGTCCATTCACGACGCCGGAAGGGGGGGGGCCCGCTAATGAGTGGCAAGGCTGAACACAAAGGGCCCCCGAGAACAGAGACGTTATTGCGAGTGACAGCGATGTGGCAGTAATGCGCCGTTTGGCAATGTGCTGATGCAGCGCTCCTTGATGAATCGGGCCACACATAAGAGCCAGATACGACGGGCCAGTCTCAAAGAGGATTTTTTGCAGCGCAATGATTGACTTGTAAGGAGTGCGCACGCAAGGTTACAATGGACAAAATAAAGGCTTCACTGGCTTGCTTGAAATGAACAGATTTAGTGGTTTGTATTGAAGATATCGTTATATTAATGTAGCTGTCCCCTGATAAGTAGAAATCCATAACCTTCATTATTGTCATTAGGGATTTTCTTGATGAGATTAGTGCAGCTAATGGAGATTCATCACACATTCACAGCGAGAATATTATACTGCCTAACAAATCTTTACTCTAGTCTGTTCTGAGAGGTTAAGGAGGCGAACTGCTTGAGGGTGAGTGCCAGTTTTGATCCTTTATGTTCTTGTAAACTTTGATGCTCCGGAGGGCAGGGGACTAAAAAACACGCGGGATGATACGGGTCACGTAAAATGTTGAGGCCTTAGATTTCAGAGAGAGATGTCACTTCACGCCCTATAATTCAGGATGCTAAGCGTGTAATCCTTTTTTCCTCTGCAGTCAGGCTTCCATACCAAACAGTTGTCCCAATGGGTAAGGTGCTTTCCACTACAGCCCAGTAAAAGGGTATCATTTCACTTTTTCAGTTCAGTTGGCAAGATTTATTTTACTGATGACAATTGCAATGGTATTTGATTTACAGTTAAGAAAGATTTTACAACACCTAAAACCGGCTTGGAACAGAAAGGGACTTCCATTCTGTATGAGAAATGATAGTGAAGCTTGTGCTCTCAACTGTATAATCATGAGCTGATAAAATACAACAATTTAACACAGAACAACATCGTGAATGGATTTACTGATGCATTAAGTGTTAGCAGCAGATACACCAGATCCCGACGATCCTCAATGGGGTTAAGATCTGGAATCTGTTGCAGTCAGTCCATGTGTGAAAATGATGCCTTGTACTCCATGAACAACTCTTTCACAATGTGATCCCGATGAATCCTGGTTTCGCCATGTTGGAATACAATACAGTACGCTCATGCCAAGAGGGAAGAATAAATCCATTGATGGAATAACCTGGTCATTCAGGATGTTCAGGTCGTCAGTTGATCTCATTGTTTGGGCACATAGTGTTTCTGAACCTAGACCTGACCAATTGCAGTGACCCCAGATTGCAGTCAGGCAGTGTAGTTTCAAAGCTTTTTGTTGCCGTAATGTAAATCCATGGCAAATGGTTAAGTACAAATAGTAAGAAAGATCGTGTTTGTGTAGGTAAACCTTTTTTTCTCAAGATATTTCATTCATAAAATCACAAATTTGACCTCTGACATACCAATTGTTTGATCAGTTTCTGCGACTTTGTAAAGAACTTCGCAAAGGGCACTGTCTAACAATCGCTTCTTCTGTGAGGCCCTTCCCATGTTCAGTGTAATGTAAAACTGTCAAGAAGCATCTGCCTAAGTACATTGGGTAAAATTAGCAAGAATGCGGCGTGACTCCTGAGACACTTCCCCTCTTCACGTCGCTTTACTCCCATCATTTAACCACAGAAATGCACCGCAAAAAGAACTTGGCTTCATGTCAGCGCATGAAGGGGACTAAAAATCTGCCTTTTTTGGACTGGTCAGCCTTTTGGGCTTTCAGGAGGGAAAAAAACAAACATGTCCAGGCTGACAGGCTGAGGTTTTTGCTCGCTTGCTTCCTGTCTATTTGTATTTTTTCAGTTTGATGCATGTTTTGGACGTCACTTAAAGATTTCCATGATGTTCCTATGGCAATTATCAATTTTCACCAAACTTGTTTTGATTCTGTTGGTGGATTAGTGTGATTCATTTTTGCTTTGCTGCTCTTGGCACAGGCGCTAAGAGAAAGATGTTTGCCTCCTGCTGATGTTTTAACTACATTACTTTAAGTTTAAAATAAAGACCTTCATTATAAGTACCAAGGCTAAAGGGATTTGAAGTAGTTATTAAAGTCCAAATAATGTAGTAAAGTATATCACCACAAAGTTAAATACATTTCTCAAAGGAGCCTCCTACCAAACTTGTTGAATGGAGGGTTATATCATGACTTTTGTGTAGGTCTTAAAGTAGATTTTGCTAAGGAGCTTAATCTGTTGACATCCTGTGGCGACGTCTTATTCTGAGTGAGCAGTGAGAGGTCGGGACCTTTGGGGCCATGGTCGGCTTATCTTCGCTGACTGCTCACGCTCTACGTGTGCACACATATCATATTAAGAAAGGAGGCCATTAGACGTACAGTATGTGAAGAAGGTTTTAAGATGACAGCCGCACTAAATCACTGTTAATTTGTTAGTTGATGTGTTCTCGGTCTGTGAAAGATGGTCATTTAATAGTAAGCGTTGCTTTTTCTTAGGTGGGCCTTATTAGTGATGATGTTGGTGTCTGTGAACGTGAACAAATGAAAGGATGACGAAGGTTCACCAATAGGAACAGTGTGATGGGAAAAGTAAATGACAAAATAAGCAATTATTCACGATTTAGCAATTCGATTTTATATAAAAAATACTGCCCACCCCTTCCGACTTTTATTAAAAAAAAAAATCCTCTTTCCAAATTGGAATTTTTCTTCTCTAATACTTGATCTTACTCCTGCTCTGCACAAAATAATCTAGAAATTATTGCAATTTTTTTGCCCCTGATTTGAATAACCAATTAAAAAAAAAAAAAGTCCATGAGGCAAGTTTTTTTTGCAAAAATGATCTCATTGCACTTATAATTTGAAAAAATACAACAATGTTTTTGTTTTTTCTTAGTTTAAGTGTTCTATGGACAGATTTCTTGATATTTGTTACTCAAATCGAGGACAAATGTACAAATTTCAAGAAAATGTAACTTATTACCCTGGACCTTTTGGTCAAGACCAGCCTTCTAATCCGAGAGGCCCATTGATCATTATATAGGCTACAAGATTATCTGGGAACCATAACTCAAGAAAGCAGAGGTAGAGGTATAAAGGGTGCCAGATGAGTTTGGTGGATGAGTTTTGTAATTACATCCAAACTTTAATCTTTACTTTGTTGGATAATGTTGTTTATATTGTGGGCCGGTGTGGGTCAACATGGGCCTGAACACACATCTGGCCCAAAAGTCCGTAGGCCCACCGGGAGAACGCCCGGTGCTCCCGATGGCCAGTCCAGCCCTATTGTCCAACATGAAAAAACAAATGGAATCTCAATATAACAATCCTTCAGACTTCCTTCAATCCGACTAGATTAGTTGTTAAAATAGTGCCCTCCCCCTGACTGATATTGAATTTATTTCTTGTTATCTTGAGAGCTTACATGCTATACCTGATCTTACCAAAGGGCCTTATAAGGCGGTGGCTTCGCTGTTACGGTAATGCTCCACAGTGACGGCAGTGTCTTATGTTTCCAGGCATCCCGAGCTCAGAGGGCATTAGAGCACTAATATAATGTGAATGTGTCCCAGTGGATCACTCAGCACACTAATGAGACTTGATGGGCCTGTCGGGTTGGACATCTCTGCTATGAGTGTCTCATAGCTCTGACTTGTGCGTCTGCTGTCCCCATGCTATCAAACTCACTAATTATATACACGCCGGTCGCCATCGCGCCATACCAACGCCAAAATTATACTGGATGTCTCAACCGCACCGGGGATTGGAAAAGAAAATGACTCAAAGGCAATTGACATGCCACACATGTTTGGTCAAAAGAACTAGGTCACACTATAAAAGCATGGCTCCATCGGTCACAAGTTCACAAGAGTCAAAATAATTGCATTTGGTTGATTGAGAATTCATTGTTTACAAGACTAGACTAGATTTATATGAGGTTTTTCATGGCTTATGCTGAAATTCCAGAGCAGCCAAAAGCTAAAGAGCTATGCTGATTTCATGGCCTATTACAGGGGTTCCTAAACTTTTCAGGCCACCCTCACTTTGGGAACCACCTATGGTAAATATCAAGCCAAATAAGAAATAATAATTGGCTAAATATTATTCAAAATATCATAAGGAAAAATAACACCAATAACTAGGATTGGTGTGTATGGACGTAAAGCATTCACATCAATAGTTGTGGTTCTCAAAAGTCAAAGACTTGCTGATATTTTTCCATAATCAAGCTACAGTAACTGACAATTTGGCAGGGTATTTGCATTCACCTTGTTCAGCCCTGCCCACTTTTGTGATAGAAGCCTTTCGTTTAGTTTAGCGAGCATGGATTTCAGTTGTCATCAATCAAAAGAGACTGAAAAAAAAACAAGATGCGAAAAAAAACTATAATTCATAAAAAAGCTAAAGGAAACAAGTTAGAGTGACCTCAGGCTGATCACAGAGCGGATGACCTCAGATTATTATTAGCGATATTTTCGTGCGCTTTCTGTTGCGACTCTGTATTAATGGTTTGGCTGTGAGGTTCTGTAAAGAACCGAAGCCATCCAATACATTCACACAGCGTTTTGTCAGAAATGCCACATTTTACATCGCAAATTAAAGTCAAAGTCAAACTAAGTTAGACCTTCAGTTTTTCCTGAATAAGGTTCACAATACTTACACAAGGAAAAGTCAAAAGGGCTTCATATAGCTACATACGTTTAGAAGAAGGTAAATCCACTCTAATTTGAAAAGCACTTTCCATGAACCTGGCCAAAGTCAGACTGATGTTAGTACAGTGCGTTGTTGAGACAAACAACAAACCTATATTATGTATGTATCTATGTATTATATTATTCCCCCAACGCCACTGTGTTGCAGCAAGTCTCGATGGAAGACTTGTAAAAGGCAAATGCAAAACCACCAGTCGTGTGGACTCATTATAATTAGTGGGAAATGCACAAGATGATGGATTTTTGTGAATTTGTCAACTCACAAATCTCACGGCAATATAGCTTTCAGCGCACCAAGACATTCCATGGCACATATGCACATTCCATGGGTATATGTGGGATTTAAGCAAGAAGCTAAAATGCTAATCTACCTAAATCTACATAAAGTCAGTCCCTCCAAGGCAACCCCACTCATGCTGGTAGATATATTGTTAGATGTCCAACTCAAATCATTTAGGGTTACACCTAATAATCCCACTATTTTCTACAGTACATCAATGTGTCCATGCTAAGCTAACCTAGCCGTTGGTTTTGATAGACATGTTCCTTAATCGTTAGCTCTTTGCCAGTTCTGTTTAAACTTTCAATGACTTCAGGCGCAGAGCCCGGGTGGCTTTCCCTTTCTGTATCCAGCCACAACATTACACCAGGGCCACAGCTGCAGCGTCGCCTCGGATCTGTCCCCCTGAAACCCGATCCTGTTTATAATCTGACCATCATTTGGACGCCGACAGCCCGCGACGCCAGCCCCATGATTTACCCCGCTGCCTGTGTGTGTTTCCCAGATAGATTTACGAGGACAGGACGTATGCAGCCGGGGATTAGGTCCGGAGGGATTGGAAGTGTCTCCCCCCCCCCACTGCACTGCCTGACTTGATCTAGAGTGATCTGAGCCAGCAACACTTTCTCCTCACCAACAATAACTCGGCGAGATTACTCAAACTTAAACTCTCTGGTTTTCATCTGGTGTTTTCACCCTTTTTACACATTTGATGCATTTCAAGAGTGAGGACCAGAGATAAAAACTTAGTTTAAAGGAGCTTTTTCACAATGTTACAAAAACATACCTGGAATGGTGTTTCGAGTCAATCCTGCATGTTTCAGTAATCTTTGAATCTGAATGTTCTCCAAGCTCCTCCCACAGCCCTATGTAACTAGGAAATGTTTTCCTTACCATCCACTCTCTTGTAAAATGTTTTCCTTTATCACAGAGCAACGGCAGGCAACAAACTTCAGATGAAGCGGCACTGTTAGGCATCTGGCTCTGAGACGTTTATCTTTTATTTATATTTTTACTATGGAGCTTTTGTTATGAAGATGAGGGAGGGGCTTAGGGAGAATGTGCTTTGTTGAAACAGGAAGGAACATTAAAAGAGAATTTATGTAATCCATCATCATTGCAAAAGATAGTGAAGATGTGAATTATTGCCCAATACCTGCAAAAGCATAGTACGGTGGGTATTATGCTTTAAAGGTGCATTATGCAACTTTTTATGCAGAAAAAAAGTTGTATGTATAGTGCTCAGCGACTGTGTATGAGCGGTTAACATGGCGCCTTTACTTTCCATCCCGGTGGCCTCCAGGATCAATTGTTTTCAGGGTTTCTTGTAGGTTTTGTCCTTGCTGATCGAACTGTCTCCATGGTTACAAATACATTCTATCCAGTAACCTTAAAAAACATGAAACAAAATTGATCCTGGAGCGTCCTAGAGGCCGTCGGGATGGAAAGCAAAGCTGCTAAGCTAACCACCCATACCGCCACTGGGTCACCGAAAAGCAAAATATGCAGTGTTATGAACCTTTTTTTCCACATAAAAAGTCGCATTATGCACCTTTAATGACTAAAAATGACTAAAAGGGCGACGTGGTGACGTACGTAGGTTCACAATTTAACAACCTCATCCACCAAGAATGACAAGTTTACACATTGTATTAAATGTATGATTATATTGTCCATTTTAGAATGATTTTTTGTAACCAAATTTTCAATCAAATCATCTAAGCCAGTAGTTGTCTAGTGGTGCTTTTGTGGTACAGAGTTCTGTTCATATGAATGTTACGAACAAAAACAATATTCTTTGACAAAAGCACACGACCCACTGTGTGTGACATTGTGACCCAATTTTGTGTCCCACGAGTTGAGAACCACTAAGCAATATTTGCAACAGAGTATCATTATGCACGGGTCCTTTGGTCTGTTGCATTCAAGCTATTTTTATTTAATAAAATACCACATGTTTGGATATCAATTACTTTTGACAAAACAAGAAATTCAATCAACATGGGTTTGATCTATGAAGTTATTTGTTTAATAATCAGCCAGTTCAGAACAAATTGACACATGTCCGGACTAGCAACATTAACATTTAGATTAGATGAGAATATGCCCTGCTAAACCAATACAATCATTTGACACTTTTCTAATTGCAAACACGAAAATCACCACTTTGACTGAATTCTGTTTGATTGTGCTGCCTGAGCTTTTTCTCTGGCCTTACACCTGTTTTTGTGAGCATTTGGTCAGTCACTGAAATAACATGTAGGTGAGGAAAGCGGCGTTAACAGTGGCAGTAGTTGATATTTACATCCCCGATGATCTCTGCTCGCTGCCATTGTCGGCGTTCACTTGTCCTATCTGTCACATATACTTAGTCCCCCGATGACACACGCCGCATTCACCCACACAAACATGAAGGTCTGTATTGCATCTTTGGCTTTGAAGTCACTCCCAATTTATATCAATCATGCTCTCAAACTCTTCCTGGAAGCGACCCTTGTATAGCGAGAGATAAGCATTCAGCAATGTTCTGCGAAGTAAACACTACATTCTGTTCCAGAACTATTCCTTTTATCTCGTGTCCAAACATTAAGCCAGGTCTTTGTGCTATAAAAGCGTTAATGTTGCCATTTTGGTGTGGGTAAAAGGAGCAGTGATAGCCAGCAATGTCTGCAAGGCTTGTTTTGTATGTTTTAATGGCGTCACTTTAAAGTTTCACAACATTGTTTAAAAAGTATTGTTGTAACATTGAGCTAGTTCTACCTTTCCCTGTATTAAAAAATAACATTTGCAACTTGCTGACAGTAATTCAGTCATTAATCGTTGTCTTCTTTTGTCTGCTTTACAGAAAAGTGTGCACCCCTTCCATCTTGTCAAAAGTGCGCTTCAATATGAATACAGGTGAGTCCAAACCAACACTTTGAAGAAAACTACCAGGAATTTCTGTGTTTGTTGCTGTTCTGGACATTAAAGTCTCGCTTTGAATGAAAAGAGTGTCTCGGGGTCGAAAAACTGGAAGTCCGATTACAAATTGTATTATTTCGAAGGAAAGAAAAGCTAATTTACATTGCTGTCTTTACAGCAGACTATAGACCGGGGGTGCCCAAAGGCCTCAGGCTTCTCGTTGAAGGGGCTCTATGCTCCCGAGTGACACGTGACCAGAGGTTGGGAGTACTCAGTTTTACTCAACTACATGTACTTAAAGCAGTACTAAGTAACTCGTGCACCCTAGAGGCCATAAGCGCCACTGCAGGTGTCGTAGAATGTTGCTTATTAATTGTCCGTGAGAGTAAATACTAAACTGACAGAAAAGACAAAGAGAGAGAGGGATATTGTTCATCCAGTTTCACAATGGAGATCTTTTTTTTTCACTCAAACTTTGCTGTAAATACTGTTTAAGTGGCGCTCGTCCGCTGTTAGCTTTGCCCGTTAGCCTGTTAGCTTCTTCTTCGTGATTCCATTAGTGTGTATTGGTGACTCCGACCTGGTGGCAGGCAGCGAAGTTGCAAGGACGGTTTTCTGGCCAGAGACACCAGGGGGAGATGAAAGACCCCCCAATCATCCCATTAACACTTGTATTACCCCCAGAGGGACTACGAAAAGGATTTATTAAGGTAAACAAGTTACTTAGTACTGCTTTAAGTAACTTTGTGAAGTAACTGTACTTTTGCAAGTAGTTTTTTTCACGCAGTACTTTTTATTTCTACTTGAGTAATATTATAATGAAGTATCTGTTTCTTCTGAGTCGTGCCACTAAGAGTAAATCATTAGGTGACAAATATTTTGACGCGTAAAATACTTTATACAGGTGCTCGTCATATAATTATAATATCATGAAAAAGTGCATTCACTTCTGTTATTCAACTTAAACTGTGAAACTAATATATGATACAGACTCATTACATGCAAAGTGAGATATGTAGCCTTTATATATTCATATCATTTTGATTATTATGGCTCAGCTTGTAAAAACCCCAAATTCAAGCCTTGAGTAAACATTTCGTCTGCTCTCCTCACCTCAGCACGTGACTGTCGAGTGAATTCTCCGGAGGCCGCTGTCCTTCCTTTCTCACTATTTCCCCATTAGGGAATAGTGATGTCCTGCACAAATCAATAACAGTTAAAGAAAACATGGCTTGGTGTTAAAAACATGGTGCTCGATGTAAATACTTGGCTGAGGGAAACAGCTGTGTTCATTTATCCCAGAGCTGACATACTGTATAGTATCAAAAAACATATACATATTTGCTGAAGACATTGTTTTTTGAGAAAGCTCGTTCAAAATCTTGGTGCTATTTCAGTTTTTACTTAGTGTTAGCTTCAGGACAAAAACGTCTACCACGATGAACTCGTAATAATCCTCCAGTGGATTAATGTTCCAAATGTAAATAAAGGTGTGGGGAAGAGTTTAAACCTCTCTCAAAAGCATCCAGTTGAATGTTTGCCTGCACTGATTTACTCGATATACTCGATACACTTCAGTCTTCGGCCCTTCATGAACAAAGTCTGGACCCCCCTTGCTGTAGATGAACATGTTCGAGCCTTGTCTATTTTGAACCTGCGATGTGGGCTGCTTTCACTGTGCCACAAACCACAGTGTGTAACTCTAGCTCTGACCCGGTTTCTCTTCGGTGATGATCCATTTTTGGCCGCGGTTATTGTGACTAAAAGCATCAATAAGAATGACTGCACGCCTACCAAGCACTGTGGACACGTACTTCCACACGTTTCCAAAGCTCTGTCTGCTCGCACCTGGCACTCAGCCATACTCAAGTGTGTCTTTCAGCTGCGGAATCAATGAGGATCTCCGAGTTGCGTAATTATTATACAAATGCCAAGTGGAGTCATCCTGTTTGACGTCGACTATTCAGAATAAAAGAACTCCTGCGGGATTCGCTTTAACTAAGTGTATCAATACATATTTAGGGCTGCAGTATTTCTTCCTCAGACACTTACTAGATAAATGTTCATGTAATTGAACACATTTTGTGTCCAGAACAACACAAGCGCAATCTTTTTGCTGCACGTGTGTTCATTTATTCTTCACGGCTGGCTGCGTTCTTGTCTTTGTGTTTTGCATGTGCATGTGTTCTGCTGCTGCTGCTGTTGCCCATCACCTGCTTGGCTGTGATTTCTCAGATAGCGGTGGATATGCACACAAACGTGTGGCTTTGTCGCTCACACTCTCTCCCATGAAGAGGGTCCAGAGCTACCCCAATCTAGCCACAGGTACTAACTCTCACACACACCGCACAAATGAGGAAGATCAGAATCCAACTAATCTCAGTTAACGTGGTTTACGAGCTTTAAAGTACGGCTGCACTGTTTTCTACAAAGATCTAATTGCACTTTTCTGGGTGTTTTGAATGCAATTAGATTTGAAAGTGATGTTTACATGGTTAAGTTGCTCCTGCTGCTGTGCTCCGTGTTTGTGCTATTTGATATTGTTACCTTTAACCTTTTTAGTTCATAATTAAATCTATGGTTTGTTTGCTGTTTGTAAATCTGAAAATTCTGACAGTATGACACTTTCTCTTTAGCGTGGTAGTTTAAACGGCTGTTTTCAGCTGTTTTCAGCCCCCCACTGCTCCTGGTGTGAAGTCTGCTGAGCAGTGTCTGTTCCTACACCTTGTCAGCACCGACTTTACATCTGTCTCTCTTTGGGATTTGAGCTGTGTCAGCTTTCTATTTAGGACCAGCTCATTTTGCACATTTTACATAATGTCACATTGTTGACGTTTTAGAAAAACTTGTCTGGAAGGTCACAATAAATTGTTTACTACTGTCCAAAACGGTAAAGAAGTCAGAAATAGAAAAGTTCATAGTATTGTGGAAGCTGTTTGTGCAAGCTCTCAGTCGTACAGGAGTTTTCCATTGTAGCTAAAGCTTCAATCCGTCGTCTGTGCTGTTTTTATTTTTGTGTTAAAGAGCCATTAACAGTAATGTTTTTAGCTTTCTGCTAAAGCCTAAAGTTGCTGACAAAGCCTCTTGAGGTGAAACGACCTCATGGCCTCAACATTAAAAACAATCCAGTGCAGATCGAAACTTTCGTTTTCGAGAAATAATCATCTGTTCATTATGCGGAGGTAGTTATGATAAAGCTAAAGATGTTGCAAAATAAATACTAAAAGGCGTAAATTGAATTGAAAAAACTCTCCTGAAAGTCAAAATATTCCTCCTCACTTCTGCCCTTTTGCTGTCTTTGTGTTGTGCTTCTCAGGGAATGATTCTCACTCTTCAGATCTGGGTAAGCTCATCATTATCAACCGACATCTTTCGTCTCTAACCTGAGTGTTCATGAGAGCAGAGGTGGTAATGGTGCTTATGATAATCCTGTGAACCTCTCAGACTCATGGCGCTCCAGCAGCGTCACAGATGGCCTCAAGAACGGAGACGCCAGCAGCTCCTCTCTCGCTGCCAAAGGCTTCCGCAGTGTCAGGCCCAACCTGCAGGACAAAAAGTCGCCCTCACAGGTAATCCGCCTACCCCACTCCACACACTGACCAGATGTTCCCTTTTACGCTTAGACTTTTGCAATTCGAAGAGCTGTCGTTTCTCGAAGATCACACGCTTGAATTTTGTTTTGTGTTTATTTGCATAGAAAAATGTGTTTTGTAAATGTTCAACAACCAAATGTTTTGTGTACCTTCCACACCAAACCATTGTTGGTGAGAGAGTTCATCTAAAGGGCAACGGTTCGAATCTCGACTTTGACTGGTGCTTTTTTTTCTTGGGCAAGGCAGTTCACCCCTTTTGTATTCAAAGACATGTAGTACTGTCCCTGTGAGCTCCGATCGGGGTGATTGACAAGCGGCTCTCTCGAGGTCGAAGAAAAATAACTAATAAAAATCACTGAAAAACATTGCCATCAACAAGCAAACCTCTAAACTCTTTTAGTTACAGGGGATTGAAGGTATGAAGTAATTGTCATGGTCATAGTATTCCTCATATTTCATGAACCCATGGATCCAACGATATACAGCAATACTGATGCCTTGGTATTATTACTAGTTATCTTAGCTGCCCTCTAGCTTTATCAGGCTTTTGGTTAGATTGGATACACGCAAATAAAAAATAATAGATTTTACATTTCTTTTGTGCTTCATACACTGTTTCATCTCTTTTTCATTCATTTAGTGCGAGATCAGTTATATTTTGTGAAGTGGACAACTGTCACTGTACAACTAAAGCTGGGCACACACCAGAGGAGTTTTTGTCAGATTTCGAGCCCACTAAGCCCAACATCGAGGAGGTGTCGGGTCGTAGCCTTGAAAACTTCCCTCGTCATATCAGATTTGTTTAGTCAGTGGGTTCAAACAAGAGTGAGAAAACGTGCCTCAGATCTGTGTACTTTGTATCACGTTTTGCAATCAGAAAAAAGGTTTTAGAATCCTCTGGTGTGTTCCCAGCCTTAGTCGCTGTTATCTGCGTATATTGTATTGTGTTTTTATCACCAAAATGTACCTCTTTTTCTCCTTGTTTGACCGTCTTTAACGCTATCTCTCATTAACCGATAAGGACACCGAACGCACGCCCTCCCCGCCTCTCCGGAGAGACAGCTTTCATTTCTCACTCCCTGGCACTAATCCACCGTCTTACAGCTCCCTGGCGGCCCTTGCCAATGACTTGAGCCCTGGAATGCTACAGTTTACACAGAGCGAGAATGCCGTTGTCAAAGAGACCTACACTATAAAAAGCACGTCTTCCTATGCCTACTCCGAGCTCACCGAGCAGTCCCCCATCCGAGTAACACAGCAGTCCACCCCGGAGGACGATCTAAACACGTCTAACACCCTGCAGCGTAAAGTGTCCACTCTCCGACTAACCCCACTCCCCACCGCGGACCCGCCCACTCACCTCAATTCTTACCGCAGCGCTGATTCTAAAACGACTGCTCAGGCAACAGCACCAACAGACCCGACCCTTTCTAAGCCCTCACCTCAGGCCGCCTCAGTGTCCGTAAACTTGGCCGCAGAAAACTCACCTCAGGCAGAGCAGAAGCAGCAGCAGCAGAAGCCTCCATCTCCTCAGACTGCTGGAAACCTGGAGGTCTCACGTCCATCTCCAAAACCCACAGCCACCGCCCAGTCAGAGAGGCCCCCTCCGGCCGTGCCTCCAAGACCTTCGCCCGCTCACATCTTGGTACAAAGTCACAGCTGATGCCAAAAAATGCCAAAAACGTGTTCAGGTGGCTTGCGATCCACCCTCGCAGGGTTTAAAGTCACGCTGCAGAACGTTCCAGATCTGAAAAATAAATAAACTCGTCAGCAACACCAAATATAGTTCACCCCATGGAGTGATCAAAAGATAGAATCAGAAAGACGGACTTAAAGGATTAAAGGAGGAGCGAAAAGGAAATTAAGACTCTTTTCCTTGGGTGAAATGTTGTGCAGCGTGGCTTTGAGCTCTCTTCTTTTCCTAACATTCAGCGTGTTACACTTTCTGAAACATTATGCCCCTTGACACAACTCAATTGAGAAAGCGCACTGCCTTAAATGTGCATTGATGTGTAAACATTGGTATCACACATGGAAAGATAAAAAGTGGTTTTGTGATGCGGAGAATGGAAGCGGCCGTGTGTATGGGATGATGCTGTGTGAACTTGTCGCAGTCCAGGAAACCGAACTAACATGTGTGAACTCATCTCTGTAATAAATCAAGTTTCCTTTAGCTGTGGATGAACTAACCAGTCCTCTTCAGTTCACAGAATGGTTGACATATATGAAGATATTGCTGCAGAATTTGGTTTAACAGAAATCCACCGTCTGTTGGCAAGAGGTTGTTTGTGCCAACATGACTAACGCGTGATGTCACTCTCCTCCTTTCCTTCCTGTCCCGACCGTACCACCAGGGTCCTCCCTCTCCAGACCCCAGTGCACGCCACTCCCCCTACCGCTTCCACAGCTCCGACTCCCTGGATTACCTGTCCGGCATCTTGCCCAAGGCGCTGTCTCCCGCCCCGTACGTGCGCAGTGGGGCCGCCAGCACGGCGGGCACCGCGAGCGGGCCGAGCCTCAGCGCCGCGGGCAGCACCAGCATCAGCGGCTGCGCGTCTCCCTCCACCTCACCAGTGACGGTGTCGGCGCTCAGCCACTACTCCACCTCCACCGCGGGTCTGCTGGACGAGCTGCAGATCTGTAGCCTGGACTCCCCCGAGGCCTCCCCCACTCCATCGCCCACCCTGAGCCACGCCTCCGCCTACGCCTCCACCGCTGGGCTCGACGACGCGCTAACCACCGCCTCCACCGCTGCCGCCACCGCTCTCACTAATGTAATTGTAACACACAATCCAGCGCCCCACCCTCTGCACTTTGAGCCAGAACAAGTGTTCATTAACTCCAAAGAAACTGCCATTTCACTAACCATCTAACTTTCCTGTGTGATACCAGAAATAATACCCGCCTCTGTAGCAGTGCAGATGAGTGATACAAGCGCCACATCTGGCAAGAAAGCGTTCTGGGGCCTCCTCTTTCACAAATGTCTGTCGCCCCCAAAAATAATCATGTGGGCTGGGACAAAATATCGGATCAGATCGCAATACTTTGTGCTGCAATACCAAGTATCGAGTGTATCAATAAATGTCAAATGGCATATTATACATTTTAAGGTATACTGTGGTCCCTCGATATAATGCGGTTCACCTTTCGCGGCCTCGCTGTGATTTATTTTTAGTACAATTTTACATGTTTTTTTTACAGCGTATGAACGCATACGCGCATTGTGTTCTGCGTCCTGATTGGCTAGTCAGAGAGGGAGCCTCCTCTCACTGCAGAGAGGATCTTTGTTTGTCCCGTCAACACATCAGCGCACACACCGCAGAGTCACAGGCCGGGCATGACTCTGCGTTTACTTTCTCTGCTCTTTTCCACGAGTGTAAACCCCGCTAGCATGTGGCGCTCGCCTGAGCTAAACACTCGCCTTCTGAAGCTGAAGCTGCTACGATGAAACTTTGGTCGTAGCTACGATTGTCTCTTTGTTTGAACAACCGCACAGTGGAGACAAGAGCAGCTCACGATGTTTCCATCCCCACGTCATATATATAATAGTTATAAAAATAAAGCTGACTACTTCGCGGATTTTGTTTATTGCGGGTTATTTTTAGAACGTAACCCCCGCGATAAACGAGGGACCACTATAAACATATCAGGATTACTTATTGTATCGCAATACGTGTCGGATCGGCCTCTGAGTATCGTGATATATATCGGATCGTGACAAAACTGGATCGTCCCAGCACTAGTGGCAAATATCAAATGTAGTTTTTTTTCTTGAAATTAAATATGTCATACTCTTTCAAATGAAGGAAAGTTGAAGGAAAGAACTGTAAAGTACCAAAAAGGACCGGACGAAAGAGTAGACAAATAACTCGTAATGGGCTGAGGTCAACTTGAACTAAAATGAATGGTTGAAATATGGAAACAAAATTTTCATTATCTGACACCCAACGTATTCAACGTATTCACAGTTTATGTATCTTTGGAAAACCTCCCAGAAACTGGCACCCACCGTTTATTTTTTTGGCGGCCAACAGGCTATTCTGAAACACAAGGTCCCAGTCAACATTTATGCCACATTTTGTGCTTGTACTGTATGTGTGAACCATTTTGCCCCCAAAAACTGGGCTTAAGCTGCTCCACTGCTAGTGTTCCTGTTTCGTGTCAATGTTGCACTGCTTATCGTTGTTAGATCCTTGTAAAGCGCTTTCCATGTTTAAAATCTATCAATAAAGTTCTGCTTCAAGCCAGTTCAAATAAAAAACTGTCTGTCCACTATTGGCTACATTTCTTGAATGTTGATTTTATGCTTTAGTGAACAAAAAGTAATTTTATGCTTCTTTCAGTGAGCATAAAATTCTTTACTCATTGCATAGAATATGAAAGGGTGCAAGAGTTGTTATTATCTGTAGCTAAATATTGAACTGACTTTTCAGAACTTATAATTCTATATCTGATTTTTGTTTTGTTTTTTTCTTTTAAGTTCCTTTTGGACAAAATCACTTGATTTTCCAAATAACAACAATGCAAAAAAACAAAATGCTTATGTTCAATGTGTACTGTCCTTTCCGTCCCTCACTAACTTCCATAAGAGATGTGTATTCCTACATCTCCTGTAGTCCTGTCCACCCTGGTTCTTCAGGCCTTAATTGTGTCGATTTGACGAGCAGCCTTGTTGGACTAACCACTACCTGTTAGATTCAAACACATGTCCTCTGCGTCATGGCGTAGAGCTGTACGTGAGCGTGCCCTCCTGCACTGGTTGAACTGATGGAGTGTTGCCTGTGGATCACTTGCAGGGCCAAGTCCTGTCCCATGCCATGAATGGAAGCACCGGTCCTCCCCCGCAGAGACCACTCTCTCCCCCGTCGTACCCCCCTCCGCCCACATCCCTGCACAAAGGCCTGCACCGACAGAGCAGGAGCGCAGGTCAGTCACTCCTCGTAATCCCACTGTTGTGTGGAAAAATCAGGGTTCACCGTTTCACGAATCAGTCAAGCATTCATTCATTTCAGTTTTGTTTAAAATGTTTTCTGAAAATGCTAAAATCATAATTATTTTTGTACCAAAGCAGAAGTATGCCCTGGTGTAGGGCTGGGCAATACTGACATGAATATCTCAATATTTTTGGGGGGACCATCCGAAAACTGGAAAATGTGCTGAAAACATTAATTTTTTTCCCTATTTATATTTTTTTTTACAATTGTTTCCACTTTCTTCCCAATTTCCCACATTCTTTTTTTTTTTAAAACAGCAATTTTGATATTATCTTGTAAATTTCACTAAGGTGAAAAAAATTGTAACGCAAACGTCTGGAACATACAGGTTTAATTTAAAGTTATATGAGGATTTTTAAGCTTTTATTAAATCTAATAATTACTGTGTTTTAATAATAATGCAGTTTGTTGAATCCTGTTATTATTGTCTTTTTTACTCTAAAAATACCAGTGTTCATTTTGACAACATATTTAATTTAGTTAAAAAAAATGTTGTTTTTTAAAATATCTTCAATTTTAGTCTAGGTTTAGTCGACAAAATTTAACACAAATTTAGTCGACTTTGCATTTATAATATTTATTATAATCATATTTATCAAGGTTCTCTGCTTCATGGAGCTGCTCCACATGAACAGAGCTCAGAGCTGTTCCTTTGGCAGAGAATTTACATGATATGAGGCTCTTTCAGACGGTCAACAGAAGTTTGGATGATTTTAGTCTCTCCTTTTCATTTTTATTTAGTCTTATTTTAGTCGACTAAAATATCTGGACATTTTAGTCATAGTTTTAGTCTCATGATAAACTTTTAATTTAGTTTTAGTCCAATTTTTGTCATCAAAAAATCACTTCGACTAAAATTACGGCTAAATATTTTAGTCGACAAAATTAACACTGAATAATACATTTTGGCTCCTAAATAGAATAACGCAGCCTTTTGGTTGTTGTGAACAGGCCCTTTATTACTTTATATGTGCATAATATACCAATGCAGTGATGTACAGTTTTTCCCCTAACGCGCATCATAATAAGTCGCAAAACGATGTATTGTTTTAAGCATAACTTTAACATGGAGTCTGAAAGAACCATGTATAATAGTTATAACTTTAACAAAGACACTGCCTAACTGGTCTAATGAATTGACTCTGGATGATGTTTTCCAGAGGGGAGTGAATCCGCTTCCAGAGAGTCCATACTGAGCGGCCACACGACCATCACTGTGCCCATCGCCCACTTCTCCGAAGAAGAGAAAAAAGTGTCTGTCATTAAAGCCCCGCATTACGAAGGCATCGGACCTGTGGACGAAACTGGCATTCCCATTGCCATCCGCACGGTAAGGTCACAAACGCTTTTAACTCTGAACTCTGAATCATAGATCGGGAAAGACAAGAGAAGGCAGTTTGAACTCCATATTTTAAGTAAACGCCTTTTGATTTTGGTTTAGTCATTATTTGTTATTGGCCTTACTTTGGATGGGAGTTACCGTTAGTTCTTTTGTTTGTGCAGTATGTTTGAGATGTTGATTGACACATAAACATGAATGCATTTGGTAAATGAAGTTTACAGCAGTAATAACATGATAATAGACCAGAAACAGCATCAAAAAGTGTAATAACATGATAATTACATGGAAACACACACAATTACATGGAAATCAATAAAGTTAAACCAGTATAAAGACTATAAATGAGCACACAAACACATTTTCTTTCTTCCTTTTCCTTGTTTTCCCGACTAGCCATGACATTTCCATTCTATTAGTATATTGTAACTGTGCTGCAAAGTACGCAAGTAAGTAAGTTTGCCATTCATACAGGGTATTAAGTATGACACGTGGCATAAACTTGTGTGCAGGCAATACATGTTTGTATTCATTGAACAAAAAAGCTAATCAAATAGAATTGAAAAAAAAATCCCAGTTTTGCCCCAAGCCGTAGCAAAGACCACTTTAATTAGTCTTACATTTTGACTACAAGAGCGAGAGAAAGCTTCTGAAGATAGTAAGAAAATGTCCTCAACTCAATCAACACAGTCCAATTGACAATTTTTGGAAAATCTTTGCTACGATGGATAATCCACGGATTCCCGAGTGCCTAAACACAAACATACTGAAAGGATTAGAAGTCACTGGCTCTTCTAAACCAGCGGGGAAATAGATGCAGACAAACATTTTTGTGGCCCTTGTTTGGTAACCCAGGAAAGTGGAGCAGTAATTGGCCTTTTCTGATGGCCCGGCCAAAGCTACACACAAACTTCCTCCGCCCTCGCTCTGAAACTGTTTAGCGCTACACAAATACAGAGAGGATTAAGTCTCAGCCATTTGATCTGTCCTTTTGAAGTGGCTGTTAAATCTATACTTTGTTCACAGCGGCGGCGCATACCGGCGTTTCTACACATTTTCTCAAGCGGAACGGAGTCATTGTGTTACAAGCTGTTCAGCACCACTCTGCTCATGGAGGAAATACCCAAACAGAGCGGGCTGATTGACAAAACCACGTGTTTGTCGTGAAAAGTGCATATTGAATTTTGTACAACTAAAAACTCATTTTAGATTTTACATACAATTAAAAAGACTATAAAAAAGTTTAAAGAACACATAAGAATCAACTTACATTGCCACTGAAATATGGCTTCACAAAGAGACCAGATCCAGCTTATTTGCTTCAGATACCGATACTGGGGGTTTGAGTATCTGCCGATATCCGATATTAAGCGAAAACAAGAGATTTTCTTAAACCTGAGTGAAAGAGTGAATGGTCCTCTTATCACCAAAGTGAGATCAATAAAGTGATCTGATCATTACAACTTGTGCATTACAAATATCAGCTATTTTGTTGTCGCTAGCTTTAGCATGATCCCACTAGCTTTAGCATGATCGCGGTAACTTTAGCAGGCTGTTGCTAGCCGCGGCATTTTGCGCAGCGATCAAAAATACATTTCCGGAAGTTAAAACTAACTCTGCGATTGAATTCTCCAGGTTCTGAGCTTCAGAATGATCATGATGACTTATATTACGTTGGTGAATAGTTGTGTTTTTGAAGCGGTGAGCCAAAAGTGACATTGGCTCTGTATCGGATATTTGTAGCTGATACCTGATATATTTTTTCCAGTATCGACTCTGATGTCCGATATCAGTATCGGATCGGTGCATCCCTATTCACAATACATCGCCAAATAACCGTAAGGTCGTAAGATTAGTTTACTAGCATTTAGCAAGAAGCCAATAGGGCACTGCAAATATCAGGGTCGTCCATATCACGTCTGCTACTTTTTTTGTTATCTCGGCCTAAAATAAAATGCCTGATAACTGAAAAGATTGGCAAAGATTAGTTTCTTTATGCCCTGATTTTCCAAATGTAGTTCTAGTTCTCGACCTAGTTTTCATATGAAATAGTTTTCCATCTAGGGCTGGACGATATGGCAACAAAATGTATATGTTTCTCATATTGATGGAACTCGATTGCCGGAAATGTCCGAATCAGAATCATTTATTAATGGCCAAACAACAGAGTTGGAGGAATTTGTTTTCAGTACAGCACATTATGCTCACATGTGTCAATCACATACATACAGATAAATGCAACATTACAGACAACAGATATAGGTACAGTTACTATAGGCATTTGTTTAGTGTCAGTATGGCAGTAGTTAAGTCTGTCTGAGTTGGCTTTCAAAGACCTGTAGCGCCTCCCAGTGGGCATGAGTGTGAACAGGTGGTGAGCAGGGTGTGTGTGGTCTGAGGTGATTATCAGCGCTCGCTGTGTGACATGTCTTTGATACACAGTCAATGGATGGGAGTGTGCGGTCAGTGCTTTTGGATGATTTGTGTGTATCGGGAATTTTCCACCCCTGCAACCCTAATGTGCAGCCCCGGAATTCAAGTTAATCAACGCAAGAGACACAGCCCTCAAATCATCTGTTGACACTTGTAGAATCTGCCTGTTAAGTAAAGATGATGACGGCTGAGGTTTATCTTTCATAATCAATCTTCTTAATTTTTAAAAATGTTGTTTTTTGCAGACGGTGGACAGGCCGAAAGAATGGTACAAAACGATGTTCAAACAGATCCATAAAGTTCACAAAGCAGGTAAGCTCGGCCACAGTCTCTTCTCTCACAAATCTGTCTTCTGTTTTGTTTTGTTTTTTCCCTTTTTTTTCCCTGTGAGTTGATTCCGCTTGATGCGTCAGTGTGTCGTTTTCTTTGTGCGGCTGTGCATGGCGCTCCTTGTTAAACCGAAAGACCCAGCGGACCTCGGAGCCAAAACTCATTAGATGGAGTGAAGAGAGCAAGATAGAGGCAGGGAATTGGAAGAAACCTCTAATAGGCACAAAGCTGTCCTGGGAAATAGGCAGCAATTTTGTGGGCTCGACAGAATCACACAGTCGGTACAAGAGACTGCTTGTTCGAAACGGTCCAGGCGTCTTTCCGCTCTGATCATTCTCATGACAGATTTTTACAGCTTTCCCAGTCACATTGATGTTTAGATACTGTGCAGTTTAGGTGAGGTGAGGAAAAGAGGGTAAATGCGGATGGAAATAGTCCTTGAGCTAAATCTGGCCATATTTATAGCAGTTGTGTGTTCATTATTATGCACTGCCCCATTTGAATACATTAGCAAATGGAATGAAACGGAAACCCTTAACATTCTGTACTGTGAATGTCAAATAACAACAACCACTCATTTGCATAGAAATCAAAAGGAGAAATGCCAATTGATGGTAATGTTTGCAGAGATTTAGTAAGCCGGCTACTACAGGAAACCTTCAGACTTATGTTGCCTATAAAGAGGCATCAAGACAACTTTTTTGCAAACGATACCGATACTGGGGGTTATCAGGCAATATCTGAAAATAACCGATATCGAGAGACTTGCTTAAAAATGGCTTGCTGTGAATGGTTCTCTTTTCTCAATTGTGAGATCAATAAAGTCTTAATCTTTTCTTGCAAATGAGGCCTTACATTAAGTGATCTGATAATTATAACCTTTACATGACAAATAGCCTGTGTGATAACAGTTATTCTTTAACAGCATTTCATAAACTAAAATACAAACACTCCACTTCAGCAGTGTCCAATATGGTTTCATTACTTTAGGTAAAACAGTCATAGTTTCTGTCCCAGCTTGTTGCTAGCATTAGCATGCTCGTGCTAGCTGCAGCATTTTGCCCTGCGATCAAAAGTACACTGGGTTTAAAACTAACCCAGGGATTGAAACCACCACTTTTCAATAGACATTTGCTCCACCCTTCATTCGTAGAAACAGGGTTGTATACAGTAGCTGCTATGCTGTTGCCGTAATGGAATGCTATCTACATTTGTGCATACGTTATTGTACCTGTAGGGAAATTATCCTCTGTAATTGACCCATCCTTCTGTCAGGAGCAGTGAGCGACTGCAGTCCAGCACCTGGGGTCTCATCTCTAGAGCTTGATCTAGAATCATTCATGATCAGGAGTATCTAGCCGGAGCATTAGCCTATTGTCTTGTTTCGGGTTGATGTGGGAAGCCATAGCACCCGGAAGAAAGAAAAAATAAACATAAACACATACACACATACTGGAGGGTTAGCCAGCTTTTTATTGAACTGCTACCTGCCCTATTCACAAAGCAAATATGTAAAAGTAGAAAGTATTGAAAATGAATTTGTAACTGTCTGATTCAAGCTGAGCAAATCTGTTTCTCTAATGAGGAGAACAGCCCAATAAAGGTCCGCTTCCATATTGTGTTTTGTAGTTCTTTGGATTATTGTTTTGTTTACTAAAGAGAAGCAGATGACAATATGTATAAAGGAATATTTATGTACGTATTCCTGATCTCATTTAAAAAGATTTAAAAAGATTTTTTTTAAGGGCCATATTATAGCAAAATGGTCCCTTCATAAAGAAAGGCAGGAAAATGACAGTTCAATATGATTTATAAGTCCCGTTATTGGTGCTTTGTTTTGCAGATGACGATTATTCCGACACATATAATGCTTCATACGCGGTCATAAACAATGGTGAGTGACATTGTGATTATTTCATTTGCGTCGATTTCCCTTTCGCATTAATGGGCTTTGACCTCTCCTCATCTTTCCCCTCCCAGCAGATGATTTCAGCCTGTCGTCCAACGTCACTCTGTCCCATCCTGCCCCTAAGACTCACACGTACAGACCGCTCTCCAAAAGCCCATCGGACAACGGGCGCCAACCCGAGCCCACTCCCTCCCCTGTCCCACCGCCGCCTCCCGCTACGCCCTCCATCCTGCAGCTACGAGCGCGAGACAGCGACCGCGGCAAGGAGCCGTCCGACATGTAAGAGATGAATACTCGAAGCACAGGACAGATTTCAGTTGTACAATTTGCCTTTGTCAATCTCACGTGTCATAATGCAACAGGCGGCTCATTGTAGAAGAGCTGTTTATTTGTACACATTGTCGCTGGCTTTTAACACACAGAGGAGATACTACACTTGTCCTAATGCTGTTGCCCAGAAAAAGCAATGATCCCTGGCACAGCTGGCGACAGGAACAGTCTCTTTCCTTCGGGGGGCAATGAACTCCTCGTAAAACCCCTAAACCCCCATAAAGCGCTCCGACGTGTGTCCTTGCTTCACTTTTCTCAGTGTTGTTAAAACTACTCTCAGCTTCTCCATTTTAACAGACATCACTAGATGCGCCACCTTTGCAAACAGGGAGCTAACTTTGTACCGCAGAAGTAAACAAGTGCCTCTCCCTCACCACACCCCTCACCCCCACCTGCCCCCGCACCATGTAAACACAAACACAGGCAGGGATCAAGCAGATGCAGCGATAGTTAGCGGCTAACACAGTCAGAGCTCAGCGTTATGACAGAAGTTTACAAAAGATCCTGAAATTATAAACATCTGACTGACCTGCTCCGATGCACCGGGAGACTGTGAGGCATTCAAGGGTTAAACTCAGTTCTAAATGTAAGTATTATGTTCCCAAAAAAAGAGAGAACATGAAAGTTGCAGTTTTTTTTCTTTGCTACACATCTTATTCATGCTGATAAAGAGATTGCCGTATGTAATTGAATGCAATGAGAGCAGCGTGTGGTCTATGGTGTGGAGGGGAGTGAGCAGGGTTCACTACTAAAAAGCAAAAAGACATAGCTGAGGGCAGATTTAAGGTGCGAGCTAGATATCACGGATATTTGATGAAAATATCAGCATTTATTTCGCCATGACTGTCAAGTGCTTTGCTCATTTCTTCAGTTAGATTGTTGGTGCTGCCGCAGTTTTAAACCTACTCCATTTGAAGCAGCGACAAAATCCCAAAGTCCATTTTAGTTATTTACTTTTGAACAAAAGGTTTTAATTTGACAGTTTTTACCTCTACTAATCACAAATAAAGTAGTTATTATGAAGTGTTTAGTTCTGCAAAGTTCTGTATTGGGTCCATTAGAATCCATTATAGACATATAACTGCATTATTTCTTTTGTTAACACTTGTTGTTACAGTGAATCATTTTTCATCTGTTTCTGAAATGTTTCTTTCTCCAACAGAAGGAACGAATGGGGCCCTCCTGACAGGAAAGTAGACACAAGAAAATACCGCGCCGAGCCTAAGAGTATTTTTGAGTATGAGCCTGGAAAGTCTTCTATTTTAGAGCAAGAGAGACCGGTGAGTATTTTCAAATGCATTTTAAAAGTTTTTTGCTTACTTCTGTGTGCTATGTAGATTGATAATGTGACTGTCTATCCGGTCAATCATGTGGCGAGGCAGCGTAGGCGACAGCAGCTAATGTTTCCACAGCTGCGGCCTCCCTAATGGCTGCTCGCGATCGCAAATGCGTGGGGCGCACGGCGAAGGACAGAAATAATGGGTATGCAAAAAAGACGACATGTAAAATAGCCACCAGGTAAATGTTAGAGTGGAGTCGAGAAGCCACAGTTCCGGAGCGTGAGTCAGACTCAAAGTAAACCCACGCTGGCTAATGGAAAACCTCGTCCGGCTATTTCTTTTGTCCTTGTTTTTAGTCTGCCATACGTCAGAAAGGTGCTGAAGTTTCACCAAAACAAAGTATCACATTTGAATAAACAATATGTCTTTCGTTTGTGCTGTAAAAATCTTCGTTTGTGCTATTATTGTTTTTGAGATATTAATGATTTTATTGGTCCGATCTGAGGTCACCCTGCTCGTTATAAAGTTCCAAAACGGATAAAAATGGTGTCTACCGCTTCCTCTGCATCGGTGCTGTTTTGTCAAGATTTCCGTTTGTGTTGGTTCGGTTTTTAAACTATGACAGACTTTAGAGCCTTGTGGCGCTCACCCTCGTCCTCCTCTGAGGCGCGTGCACGTGTCAGGAGCGCACGGCAACACACACTGCATGCAAAAAAGAATCATGAATATCTCCAAAACGGTAACAAACATTTTGACAGCACAAACGATTGACATATTTTTTTTTATAAAAAATTGAGTGTGATGGGGGGCCAGGTTCACACTAATCATTAAATAACATGTGCCAAAAATAAAAATATTAAATGTTATTACAAAAGTGTAGAAGTTTTCCCAGCAGGTTTTAAATGATCAAATCTGTCCTTTTGTTCATTCATTTACATTATTTTGCTAAAATTAAAAAGTTGCCCAGTTGGTCCAATTTACCTTACATATTAGATCAACTTTTCCCTCTATTTTCCACTGTTTTTGCAAATCTTAATACATAACATGTACAGTATTTGGACATTAAAAGCGTCCACCTGAATAAACCCTGTTATAAACGTGTTATAATATAATATTCCTTCATCCAAAACATCATCAGGGTTTCCTCAGGGCATTATAAAAAGCATTAAAAGTCATTCAATGAATTATGTCTGAATGAAAGCCTTGAATATCATTAAAAATATCAAATTGATTCAAAATTTTTATTTTTTTATTTTTTTATTTCAGTCATGTTAGTTACACGTTTTCACATTTCAACAACTATACTTACTATACTATATACTATATTTCTTTAAATTTCTATTATTTTTTTTAAATTATAAATACATTTGTCATTAAATCTAAATTTCTTGGAAAATATTGACCCTGCTAAACTATTTTTGCCACAAAAATGTACCAAAAATTGCTTTTGTATCCAATTTGCTTTTGAATATCAACATTTTCCCTCATCAGTGTTTGATTTAAAGGGGAGGATTGTGCAAAATCGACCTTTTGGAGCTCATGAACACATTTTAATGTTCAAATCCAAAAACATACCTGTGTTTCGAGCCGCTAGCGCATCTTTGAGTGATTTTTGTATCTTCTCCAGTGGCTTTTCTTAGCATCGCGGCGACAGCTCCCAAAACGCTCCTCCTGAGGTGTCTTTCATGTTCTAACCATTGAAGTGTAGGATTGTGATAAAGTCGTGTCCTTAATGTTTGCAAATCTTAAAAACATTAAACTGGCATTAAACTCATTCAGTTGGACTTGCTGCCACCTGTGCACTGTTTCCATTTAGTGCTTCAAATACTGACAAATCCAAAAAGGCGTCTGTGTAGCTCATCTCGGTTCATCCTGTGTTCATCTCAGTTGCCTCGGCGGCCCATTCTTTTAACCATACGCTCCATGTCTCTGTGTGTGACCTCTCTCCACACCCCCTGTGCTCTCTCCTCTCCTCTCTCTGTCACTGTCATGCTCTCCCCCAGACCTCTGACGACATAGATTTAGAGAACGAGCCTTGGTATAAGTTCTTTGCCGAGCTGGAGTTTGGACGGCCGGTAAGTCAGGGGCCATAGGCTTAACCGCTTCTGCAAAAAAAAAAAAAAAAAAAAGAAATCAGCACCGTAGACGCATCCACCCTCATTCTCCACCCCACACCCGGCATCTGTAGTGTTGAAGTGACTGCTCCAGTAGGCAGGGGGCGGGGCGAGTCATATGGGCATGTGTGGTACTTGTCTGGTGCTGTGAACCCCCCCAGTCTATTCTACCCACCGCCGTGACTGCTGCTACGTCTTTGTGATGCTTGGTTTGTAGACTTAGTAGCACAGTGTTAAATGTTTTGGACATTTGGGAAATTTAGTTGCAGCCTCAGTTGACTCTTTTAGATGTAGAAGTTCAGCTTAATTTAGAAATTAAAAGTACACTTGCAGAGTTTTATCTTAAAAGTTTCAAAAAGTAGGGCTGCACAATTTCCTTCATTTTTCATGCGAGTGTGGGCCAATCACAAGGCTGTATGACCGTGAGTGGGCAGGTGTAACATTTGCTGACAGCAAGCAGTTTCATCATTAATATTTTAAAACACAGTGACTACGGAAAATCATGATGCCCTGCTACAAACTCTCAATGTCAACTTTATTTATATTCATTTATATTTTATATTTTATATTATAGCACATTTAAAAGCAGCTGTACAAAGTGCTGTACAACAAACATTATAAGGTGCAATTACACACATAACATTTTCAAAACTCATGTTTAATGGATTAGCAGTTTATTGTTTTGAGATGTAGCTGTGATTGGCTAAAACAAGGCGCGTTTGATCCAATCAGTAGCAAATGCTGCACCAAAAGTTTGTTTTCTCCCCAAACGATTAAAACCGGAGAAATCCCAGATTGGTATTCAGTGCAAATATTATACTGTAATATCAATCTGGCTTTTTACAGGTTTAGGCACTTAGATTTGCAATTTAAGTTTTTTAATTGTATTTTTTTATTAATTTGACCTTTAATTAACCAGTTTTTAAATCTAGATTTAAAATATTAATATTATTTAGGTAATATTATTACCTAAATAATTGTCTTAGTTAGTCTGCTATTTGTGACCATAGTCATGTAGTTGATTGTGAGTAACTGTGCAGCCTTAACAGAAATCTAGTTTTCAGTGCAGTGGAATTTAAATAGAATACTGCCATTCAATTTTACAGTTGTTTTACACATTAAACTGTATTGTTAATAATAGTTTTTTTATGCAAGTATAATTATAATAGTGTATGAGGTATAAGTGTAGAACATGCTGGAATGTTTTGGCTATAAATCCAAAAGACTCTTATATTCTTAAAGCTGTAAGCTGTAGAAAGTGTGGCTGCTTTCATTATCATCATACTGTTCTGCCAAACCAAATGTACGCACTGCCCTCTGCTGGATGAAGGCAGTGCTTACGCTCACACACAGATGTTTCACAGTGTCACAGATACACGCCTCACCAGGGCACGAGACGAGTGGACGAGTGGCCTTCTTCAAAATATTCAGGTGGAGGAGGTGTTGCCTTTTCCAAACCTGCCATATTTTGAAAAGCTTGGCAGAAGACCTGCTCTTGTTTTAAAAAATAAATTACGAGTGGAAGGAAATAAATAAGCAGGTGTTTGTGGTCTGCACTCGTAGAGCACTTACTCACACGTTTGTGAGTCCAAATAGTGCGGCTTGTGCGTCACCGTTTATTCACAGCTTGCTCTCACACTCTGCATGTGTGTGTTCAGCGTGTGCGTCCGTGTGTGAGTGAATCTTACCGAGGCTAAATAATACACCGTGTATTGTAGAATAGACAACGAGGGCTGTTCTGGTTGGTTTGTTTGCACCGGGGGCATTTCATTTCATAACTTGCATTACACTACTTCACAGCACGGAATCGGCTTAGGATAGAAATAACATGGTTATTACATTGAATATAATTGGTTTCTTGGTTACTATATTGAAACAGTGATGAAAAATGCATTGTCATTGTGACCATGCTATTTCCATCCTATTCACATGTTGCTGTTGCTGTGATTAGCAACAAAAATAGACATTTATTTCAGGAAAATAAAACACAACAAATCGGACGCGGGTGGTGGCGCCGCCGTTAGCTTGATTCCAGTCAATTGGTGCGTTCCATTTACTCTCGGATGTTGGGATTTGTGAAAACAACATGGCGGCGCACTGTGTTAGCAGTAAATAAAAACACTACAATATGTTTTCATTTCTTGTGTTCTTAACCAGTGCTTAATTTGTAAATTAGTATTTTCAGGAATACTTTTGGTCTGATGTGATGGATTGGGGGAACAGGCCAAAACATTTGCCGTAACACTCTCATTAGACACCATTATATCAGATACTTTTTTTGCCGGATCCTCCTAAATATTTCCCGGATCCTTTACCCTGAAAAAATTTAATTGGGAGAATGCGTCAAATTAAGCACCCTTTAGCTGTCCTGTTTAACGGTGCTAATGTTGCTGACACCCACCACAGGCTAACGACAAGAGGTAACTGCTCTCTCGAAAAGATTTGAACATTATTGAGTGGATTGTAAATATAACTAAAATTCTCTTTTAAATTCATTAATTTGAAATTCTTGAAATAGGGCCACATTTTAAACAGGTTCATTTTGAACAGCTTCGTAGCTTAAATGACATATTTGTTTCACTGTCATTCAAAATTCCGACTCACTGGAACACTGAAACCCAGAAGGTTCAACCTCCGGGGACAAATGGAACGCAGCAACTGTAATGTGACACTATTGTTTAGTCAAGAATACAGCTCTGAGGAAGTGACTTGGTTAGTCTTTAATCTTTTTTCACAGATTTGAAGCTACAACTGCCACGCTATTGTTAATTTTTAAATAGCCTTTTTATGAGATTGTTTGACTCAATGCTTTTAATTTGAGCTCGAGTTAAAATCCTATAAAATCCCCAGAGAGTTGTTGACATAAACAACATTGGCAGATGTTAAAGTGATGACCCTCCGGTGCATACAAAGCGATGGTTTGTGCCTGTAGTGAGGTGTCATTGTTCAGTGTGTGCACATGTGAACAGTGTGTGCACATGCGAGCTGCTTCTTGTCTAATGGTTTCACTCTCTCCACATGTTCCTCCTCATGACGCCACCACTGCTTCTCCTCTTTCACCCCATCTTCACCTCCTCTTCCTCCTCCTCCTTCTCTGCTGCTCACTGCTGCTGCTTGGCGCTCAAGCCTCCTAAAAAGCGGCTGGATTATAATCCAGACATCTCCGCCCGCCAGCGCATCGAGGTAATCCCACATCCACGAGTGTCCCTATGCTCTAGATCTCACAGATTCTTAACAGATCACAAAGTTCAATAGGAAAACACTGTGTAAATATCATGATAAAATGGTGTGTATGGAATTTTCACATAGCAAGGGCAGTATAATGATTTTCAATATGTGTTTTTATTCACTGTTTCAAACATATCAGAAACATATCAACACAAAAAGAGAAATGAGAACATGTGATTTCATCAAATGTATCATGTGAAATATACAAATGTGAATGTGTCGACTTTGAGTGTTTACTGTCCACTTGAGCGCAAAGTAAAACAAGTAAAACTTTGTGCATTGTTTGATGTTGGAGTACTTTTTCGACCACTGAAAACCATAAAAGAGGCAGTGCATAATTTTAAATTGCTAGTCGGTTCTAAACTCTTTCCTATCTTTCCTTACCCATTTCTTACATCCCAATTCTTCCCAGAGATGAGTATTACAACTTTTAGGAAGCAAGATTGTCATGATGATGTAAAGGACGACTTTTCGCCCATTAGTTCACACTCAATAAAAAGGCTTTATAATTAGATGCACAATGCACAAGGTTTTTTTTTTTTTTTTTTTTTGCTTTTACAATATTGAAGGACAAAACAAATGTTATTCCACTGCAGGTACAGGGCCTTTAATATGACTAAAATCTACTATATAGAAGGTACTTGAGTACTGCTGATTGCCCTAATGCTGTCAGTGTAAAAAATAAAAAAGAAGGTTCCAAAAACATAAATTCTTAGTAAAGTATAAAGTATAACTTAACTTAGTTTGAAGGAGCCACATGTTTAAATTCACAAAGGAACAGGTCCCTTGTACATGTGGGATAAGCTCCACCAAGCAGTGGACCTTGATCAAATATCATCATATTAAAGCCGCACCACGTAACATTTCATCCAAATAAAAAGAATAAATTACAAGCTTCTTTGTTACAACAGATATTAAAAAATAATAATAATGATGTATCTTTGTGCGGCTCACCTGTCTTAAGACCTGACCTGTAACTTTACTGAGAGCAGGGACGTCTCTTGCTCGTCTCCATGGAGATGTTGACTAACGGCAACTGGATATGAGATTAACATAATTTAAGTTAGGCCCTCATCTAAATCATTTTTTTTTAATTACCCACTGCATAAATAGCATTTTCTGTGTTGTTTGTATTGGCAACAGTAGAATCCAAAAAGTTACGCAGTGTGCCTTTAAATAATATAAACTTGACAAAATGTCTTACATGGGACTTGCATTGTCTGAAACTGAAAACAATTAAATTAATATTCCATGTTTACACTTAAGAACAACAGATTAGAATAAAATCTGTTGTCAAAATGAACACTATCAGTTCTGTATATGTTCAACTCCGGAGTTACCCGTCATAGCATTGCCCAGCCCATTCCAGTGGATCCGTCCCAGGTTTTGCGGCGCATCCTTTACCCCCCTCCAGCAGAGCACTTATAGAGGATGCAGCACCGCTTTACCTTTACCATCGCAGACCGCCACCGTGTCCAACCATTTACGCCAGGGACTCTCCACTCCTACGCCACTCACGCTCTCTCCAACGCGCCACGTGGAACCCGCATCTGCCGCACTTGACTCCGGAGGAATATTTTGACTGTGGCACATATGGGGAAAATGCATGCCTGCTGTGCATCGCAGACCCTTCTTCCACTATAGTCTTTTGTTCTTGGAGGGCTCACGTTTTGTTTTTTGTTTTTTTTTCTTCTTTTCTTAGACGTCGCTGCACATCCCTTCCTCCGAGAAAATCCAAGAGAGACCTGCAAGGTAAAAAAAACAAAAAACAATCCTCTATTATATTTCTGCATCCCCTCCTCCTCCTTGCCCCTCCCCCCCAGCAGCACCGGTTTGTTGTGATTCAGCAGTGCAGCCACTTCTGCTCTTTCTGCTGCTTCTTTGCCCCCCCCCCCCCCCCCCCCCCCCCCTCCTCTTTTAACTACCCTCACACCTACAAGGATGTACGAGTGTCTTTTTTTTTAAGGATTTCCTCCCCGTAACCAAGACACGAGCATGTATAAATTAGCCCCCACACAGCACTATTGATTCTGCCCATCACCTCTTGAAGCCGGTCCCAACCCCCTAGCCCACCCACCCACCCTCTCACACACACACCCACCCTCTCACACACACACACCCTCCTCTCAGCTCCGTCCTATTCACCAGTGGCCTGCTTATCCATGTCCCTTTCTCCTCCGTCAACAGAAAGGGCAGAGATGGGACAGCATGAATAGACTATATATAGTCACTTTGTGTTCCTACTCAATAGAAAGTCCATTAAATACAGAGAAGGCAATGTTGACATAGTCATGAAGAAAAGCAGCTTCATTCTCGCTACTGGTATTTCTTTTTACATTTTCAAATAATTTCTTTTGGCTTGTTTTCAGTTTTCCACAGTTTTGTCTAACTATAGCACTTGTGAACTTAAGTACAAATGTAGGGTCGGTGCCTTTTATGCAATTTGTATATGTGATTTGCTTCTACTTTTTAGTAGGGCTGAAAAATAATAAATAATAATAATAATTTATTTTTTTACTAGCCAAACTTTTTCTAAATTATATTATGAGTTGACGGAATATTTTAGAATGTAGATAAATAAAATGCAAAATGTCATCCTGATTTATTGCCTCACTTTTAAATTGTTATTGTTGTGCAATCAGCGTTATCAGCGTTAAACTATGATGAAAGTAACTAGTTACTGGACAAAGTAATTACAAGAAAATCTGCACAAAAAACGCTCTTTGCTGCTTGTTAAAGTAAATATAAGCCATTGTATGTGAGCAACAACTGACTCTTTCAGCAGGAGACAACGGCCAAACAATCCATTTACCAAACGCACATCGATATCAGAACATATCCAGGCCTAGGTTACCGCTTGTGATTGTAAATAAATATTGCTGCATTCACCACACGAAGACGGATAAACTCCACAAACTCCCGACAGCTCCCGCACATCATTTCTGTTGTCGCCAGCTTTAAATCTGATCTGAATATAATAATGAAATATATCGGTAAAATCTCGTGCCTTTCCTGACTGACACTTTTTCGTGCCAAACTTGCAGTGCGGCCAGTGACTACAGGAAGAGACGAAAGTCGGAGCCCTCGAATTCCCACACAAACGCTTTTCAGAGCAGAGTGGTCACATCCCCTAAACCAGCGGAGCCGTCCCGACCCAACAGCAGCCTGAAAAAGCCTGTGGTGCGCTCTTCTCCATCCTCACCCTCCAGAGCCAAAGGTACGCTCGGAGTCAATTGTAATTACCGTATACGCATTTATGATTTTATTTGAGGTTTTATTCACTTACTTTCTATCTCTTCCCTACATGTCCCCAATCTTTCGTACACTCATGGTACCAAGAAACATTTCTTTTGTTTTATATTTTTGGTCTGATAGGATGGTTATGGTTTTACCCGATAATCAAATCCATATCCTTGCCGTCCACTGGTTTTCCTCTCTCCCTTCTTTGACTCTTGGTCTTATTGCTTAACATGCTTTCCTTGCTTTCTTTCCCTCTCACGCTGCTCTCCTTTGGACATCTTAAAGGTGGGGAAGCATGCAACATGTATCCCAACAGTTTAGTGTCTCCTGGCTCTCATCAGAGCCTGTCCTTACCTCCCCTTCCTTCGGAGTCGACAGACTGCACAGAGGATGGCAGTTCTTCCTCTAAACAGTCTGTCTTTAAGAGCAGCTGGCCCAGTCAACAGGGGGACGGAGAGACCTGGAGCAGTGTGGAGGAGGTTCCTCCTCCCTCCAGTAAAGTCAAGTCCCGCAGCTGTGATGACCTACTAAACGATGGCCACTCAGGCACCAATGGACGTGGTGCTACGCGCTCAGAAAGTGCTGGTTCTTTACTCTGTGATGGAAATCCCTCAGGTTCCACAGCGTCCACATCTACGTCCTCTTTGCCTCGACTTCATCGCCGACGGGCCCACGACTCACCGGGCTTTCTCCAGCTCTATAAAAAGATGCACAGCATTGACCGCTCTCAGCTCATCCCTTCTGAAATCATCCGCTCTGTGCGGGCCCGTATCCTGGAGCTGGAGCGTCAGCCTCATCTGCATCGCCATCCCTTCCCTCCATGGAGACCCTCGTTGGGGGCGGTGGTCTCACGTGACATGGTGCCAAATCGTATTTCTGAATATGAGCAGCGTATTCAAAAATCCAAATCTATGCCTAACCTGGACGATGGCGAAGTGCCATCAGGCACTGTCACTCCTGGGGGCTCTTCTTCTCGAGCCAGCAGTGGGGCAGGCACTCCCAGTTTGCCGAAACGCCGCTTCTCTATAGAATCTTTACTAGAGGAAGATAGCAATGGCAATGGAACAGTACATAACATGGACCATTTGCACCGGCCGCGTAGTCCTCCTGAAGGGCAGCCTCGTGTTGGCCCAGACCCCAGTCGTGGAAGCTCTTTTGCTGCTCCCCCTCTTCCACGTGCCCCTGTGGCCAACCAGGACTACTCTGACAGCGAGCAGGACGCTGTGGCGTCAGACCTGAGTGACTTTATTCAGGTGGAGGGCTCCTCATTCTGCAGTGAGAGTGACTTTGACCACTGTTCCCTGACCTCTACAGAGAGCCTGTATGGCTCCTCCACACTGCACCACCACCTGCGTCACCAGCACCGCCATCATCACCACCACCACCATGCTGGACATCAGAGCGTGGGCCAGAGCCAGGGCTACCAGCACAGACACCTGATCAGCTCCTGTAAGGGCCGCTGCCCCGCCTCATACACGAGATTCACCACAATGCTGCGCCACGAGAGAGAGCGGGCTCGCCATGAGCCCCCCAGACCCGCCCAGCCCACTCAACGCAGTAATTCACTAACACAGAACCCACAGTCCCAGCAAGCGATGTCAAAGCTGGCCTTCCTGGTCAGTCCAGTGCCTTTCCGCAGGAAAAAGGGCTCACCACCTACCTCCAGGAGAAGTGGCACAGGTCGAGGCAGCAGACCCAAGTCTAAACAGGCGATCTATGAAGCACTAGATGCCGCCCTGAGGGACATATACGAGCACATTCAGGCAGAGCGAGGCCACAGAGGCACAAGGGCACCAGATGACAGCATCCTCCGGAGGATTCTGGCTGAACTGCTGCCAAACGTGCCTGAGCGCAGCTCCTCTCTCAGAGGGAGGAGGGGCTGCTGGCACGGGGGTCACTCCTCCATGTATCCAGATGGAAGTCCCACTGGGTATGCCTCATCACCACGGTTACAGTCGCCGCGGATACAGTCACCAGTCAGTGCCTGTTATGGACGCCATCATGACACCTCAAACAATAATGATTACGGAGAGGGCAATGGGAACCTCTGTTACTCAGGTGGAGATAATGCATGTTCTGTGTTCACAGTGAATAAACATCATTCATGCTCATCAAACACACACACATATGATGTTGTAATGTTACTGTGGTATTATACAAAGTTATGTTTATGTGCTGTTCAGCCACAAATTCTCAAGTATAGGTCCATATCCAAAGGTGCATTTAGAGTGCATACTTCTATAATGCATTTTTGAGTTTATTATTGTATATTATCAAAAATAACTATAATATATATAATAGCTATACTTTGAGAATTTATGGCACTGTGATTAATGTTCAACAGATTTATTCTTTGAATTACAGTGCGTGTTTGATCAAAATGATTTAATATCTTATTCTCAAGTTCTCATGTTTTATGTATTATTTTGGGTCTGCTTGCAAGTGCATGTTTAGTACCATTCGGAGGGAAAATAAAGCAGCCATTATTTGACCCCAGAATTTTAATTTCCTCTTTTTACCATTGGAATGACCTCATCTTCTGTGCTCCATATATTTTTTCGTGCACCTACTTTACTTTCATGTTTTTCTCCTTGGGTCGTAGACCACGATGTGTCCAGGAGTTATTCTACTTTGGATGGACGACGCACCCCTCAGAGCAGACGGCCCACACCTGACAGAGAGGTACACTGCCTTCTGTTTTCTCACGAAGGAAACATGATGATTAGTACATGGACTCGGGCAGAGGCAGTACACTATTTGCACTTGCACTTTCACAGCACATAAGACCCAATATAATTTGAGTTGCCACTTCAATTCTGTGATATATAAACCAAATGCTGGTCAGGCTGACATCGACTGAAGTATTTTGAGAAGTGCAAAAGTACTTGAAATGAAATATCCTCTAGTTTGAGCGTCTCTTCTGCCCTTTCAAGTGGCAACTTCTTGTTTCCGGCACATCTCCAATAGCAGACCTCAGTATTCTTTACTTTGGAAAAGATAAACTCTAAATAATGTAAAACTTTATAGTTATTGGTTCCTTCTTTTATGAATAATGAGACCTTTCAAGTAGGGCTGCTCGATTATTGAAAAAATAACAATCACAATTATTTTAGTCATAATTGAAATCACGATTATTCAAACGATTATTTTTTGCCTTTAAAGAAAAGTCTTTATTTTATTTATATATTTATTAATTAAAAAAACTATGCTGAATATTTTCTGTTTTCTGAACAGTCATAAAAGTACAAATGATTTCAAGTTTGCCTCGATTAAGGAGAGGTCTCTGTTTCACACCTGCCCCCTGCTGGCCAGCCCTCACACCTGCGCAAGTAAACTGAGCAGCGCGGCCTGATGACATCATCACACAGCGCCGTTTGTTTTTATGTCAGGCAAAAGCATGAGCCAGGGCACGTGAAATGCGAAGGGAAAATAATCCCATCGCCATGAAATAATGCAAGTCTACTTTGCAAAAATTAAATATTAAAATTGAAAAAAAAATGTTGAAAAAAAAATTGATATTTTTTCGATTATGCAAATGTTTTAATCGTTTAGTGTAATAATCAAAATTGTAATCGAATTTCGATTAGTTGCACAGCCCTACTTTCAAGTATTTATAATCTAATTTTAGTAATTTTGCAATTGTAATCATAATATATTTCTGCATTATTATAAAAGTAATGTAATTAGTAGTACTTTCCAACAGTGATTAGAATCAGAATCAATTGTACCAGCCCTAATATTGACTTATTATTTAAAATCTAAACAAATAATCGTTTTTCTGACTCAGTATTTGCTTTGCCATCTGTACATGCCTGTATGATTATATCGTCTGTGGCTTATTGTAGCCGCTGAAACATTTCTTTTGTTGCATTTTACATTATATTGGGGAAGTTAACAACATAAAAAGTGTTTGTGGTGTTTTAGCATCATTGTACGTCTAAAATTGTCTTGCACTTAAAGTTACAATTTATTTCAATGTTTTTCTGTAGCATTGTCGTGAAGTAATAATCATGAAGTAATAATTTAGTGCACAATGTAAGGCGCCGATCTTATGGCGTTCAGGACCTTAGCCATATAAATGCTAGCAATCTGCAACTCATCTTGTGGCACGATCATGGCTGTATTTTCTCCCCTCGCCTCTCACACTGTGCTAATTCACGGAGCGTCGCAGTTCCGCTCGCGTTGTCCATTACCGTTTTCTCTTAAACTGAGCTGTGCATGTCTGCCGGCTTTCTCTTTCTCTCTGTCTCTCGCTCTCATCTCTTAGGTGTCCCATAAACAGATGACACAACTTATTCTCTCCTCTCTCCTCCATCAGAAACAGCCCGCGAGAGCCATTTATGATTTTAAGGCACAAACAGCCAAGTGAGTACTGAAAATGCTTCACAAGTGCACAGTGATGCCAAGCTTCACTGCGGTGGGAATGGCTAACTGCATGTCAGCATAAATTCATTCATCTATGCTTTTCCGATCTGTAAGCGTTTTTGTGTGGAATCCACGGTGCCTTTGCATCACACTTGGATGGGTTACATATTTCTGTCTCCGCATGATTAAAGCCTTGACTTTGCTTTATGCCTGTTCTTTCGCACGCACTTTCACTATGTTTACATGCACAAGGTGAAACCCGGTGATTGTAACTGCGATTAGGAGATTAATTACATAATGCTGTTTGCATACACCTGCTAGTAAGTGACTCCAATGTTTTTATGGAGCTCTGTTAATGGCAATTCATTGTGAGAAGATAAAAAAAAACCATATATTTTAAAGCCACATTACATAACACTCCCGATCAGATGTTGGTATGTCATTAGAGCAGTAGTTCTCATATAATAATCGTAAAATATTTGACCTTCCCAGTACTACCAGGCCGAGATCAAGAACGAATCAGGACCAAAAGGGGTTTAAAGGGGATTAAAGGTGCATTATGCAACTTTTTATGCGAACAATAACGTTGATATTTGTGCGTATTTGACCTTGTCGTGACCCAGTGTGGTCTCTAGGACGCTCCAGAATCAGTTGTTTTGTAGGTTTTCTGGTGAGAGGGTCCGTCAGCAGTGAACTTTTTTTTTGAAACCATTGATCCTGGAGCGTCCAAGAGACCACTGTGATGGAAAGTAAAGGCTCCTGGCCTCTCATGCCACCACTGGTCACTAAGAATTACAGAGAAATTAGCAAGAAACTAAGAATAGAAATATGCAAAATGACAGTAACCAGTATTGAATTTTCAGCTTTCACCTCAATTTTAAACTATAGGGTAATTATGCTGACTTAAAACGAAAAACTTTTTTTTTAAAACATGCAAGTGAAAACAAACCTGCTCCTAATGATCAGCTTGTAATCATATAAATGCTTCTATTTTATATGTTGAAATGTGATGTGTGGCTTTAAAATATCAGTGTTGCCGCCTATGTTTATTAGCAAAACTATGAAACAAAAAAATTATTCGGAGTTCAATGATAAGGCTTATTTCCCACACTGTAGGAGAAATCAGACTATAATCGGACAACTAGCTCAGGAAAACTCTGTGCATGTAAACATAACACGGTGACTGACTTGATGATTCCTCGCGCTCTGTCCTCCACTAACACGGCTGTATTGCAGGGAGCTGACATTTAAGAAGGGCGACACGGTGAACATTATCAGACAAATAGACAGCAACTGGTACGAAGGGGAGCACCGAGGACGGGTCGGGATATTCCCCATGTCTTACGTAGAGGTTAGACCATTCGCCACTGTGCATAGATGCTACTTTTGTGTCCCCGCCATCAACCGTGTGTTCACCGTGTCTGTGTGTCCACTCGCACTCACGCAGAAGATGCCGTCGCTGGAAAAGCATCAGCCGATCAGGCCTCCCCCCCCGGCCCACGTCAGAGAGATCGGAGAGGCGGTGGCGCGCTACAACTTTAACGCTGACACAAACGTGGAGCTCTCTCTCAGAAAGGTAATTTGTTTGTTGCTTGTTTCGTTACGATTTTAGTTTTCACTGCAATTTTTAAGTCGGGCCCGAATTTCACCGACTCTGTGCATCTCTGTGGTGCAGTGTGAGGGTTGCAAGTTGTATATAGGGATCTTTATGCTGACAAAATACAGCTCTGCAGCTGAAAAGAAAATCACGAATGACATAGAAGCCGCTGGAAGCCTCTTCCTGAACATGTCACCGTATTCACGTTCAGAAGCTCCCTGAAAATCGTCACCGTATTCACGTTCAGAATCTCCCTGAAAATCGCACCAAACTTAAGAATTTAGATAAGAGTAAAACCTACCACTAGGCTCTTTGCACGCAAATGACATGTGACTTACGAGTGCGATCTCCGGAGGTAGCGGTCACCTCCACTATCGCTATTTTCCCAAAAAGGACTAGCGATGTCGTGCACAAATTACCTAATAGTTCAAGAAAACATGACAGTGAGAGGCTACGTGTTACAAACATTATGTTGGATGTAAACTTGAGTGCAGGAATGTGTGTTCATTGAGGTAGGAGTTTTTATCTAACGGCTAGTTTAAAAAAAAAAACACAACAAAAATTAAACAACTCCTTTCCGTAGTCCCTCTGGGGGTAATACAAGTGTTAATGGGATTATTGGGGGCTTTCATCTCCCCCGGTTCTCTGGCCAGAAAACCACACTTGCAACTTCACTGCCTAGAGGGTTGGAGCCGCAATACACACTAATAGAATCACAAAGAAGAAGCTAACAGGCTAACGGGCAAAGCTAACTGTGGGCTAGCGCCGCTTAAAGAACAACTAAACACCAGTGCCCAGCCTTACTCCGCCCACAAGAAAATTTGAAAATTCCATCTAAAAAAGGCGTTGCTCAGCAGACCAGGGGGCAAGCAGGGGGGCATAGAGTTGGGCGTGGTCTGGGCTGTGATTGACACATTGGCGCCGTGACTGACCGCTAGCTAATGATGGAGAGTGACAGTGACAGCAGCTTCGCGACCGAGAGGTCTTTTGAGGTGGAGGATTTTTCTCCCCCTTCATCACCGGAGGTGGAGGTGGAGGATGTTGATGTGGAGGAGGCCGGCGGCCCTGAGCCGTACATGTTTGAGCCGATGGCTCGCTCGTTGCCCGAGGCCACCGGTGCGGCCGGTACTGACGAGCCCGCCGAGGCGTCAGTGCCGCGAAGGATGGGTCCCGTTAGCGAATGGTAAATTGGTGTTAGCATTAGCGCTCAGTTTATCTGATTTAGAGCAAACGCAATCGAAAGGTTCATATTTATATTAAATTGTAGATATGTTCATACATGGATATTGAGGTATCATACAGACATAATAAGCTATCACTGAATCAACAGGTGTTTATGCGGCCACTGCACGTCCTTGTCCCCAGTGGAGAATGTGTGCTGCAGGGAGACACCAAAGGTATAATTGAATAAAATAAAAGCACAAGACATAATAATTCAATGTTTAGTTATGTAGTAATATGCACAAAACATTACGACTTTTTCCTCCGCAACTTTCGCTAGCATTAATTGTCCCATTTGTGGTAGGTGATGCACAGATGTCAGCAGGTGGGTGTCAACACCTGCATTACTGAGCACCCGGGTTTCGAGGCAGTTGCCCTCAACCCATATGTACTGCAGGCAGTCTATGGGACATATGTGCAGCTCTTTGGTGAGATGCCAGAGACGTTGGTGCACAGGTTAGTTTTTGCAGGATAGCCTATTGATTTAAAATGATGTCGTTGACAACACATACATCACTTCTTTCAGCAATTACCGGCACCTTGCGTACCGGAATGTGGTCAGGTGGTGCTGGGGCTACCTCGGGCAGCACATTAGAGTGGTGATCCCGTCCTGTGCCGTCACCCGCATCAGGCAGGAGTTTCCGGAGGATGTGGCCTATACAGGGTTCCTTCCAGCCCTGGATTTCCATGGCCAATAGAAAATATCCAAAGAACACAATTGCCATTCTGAACATTTTTATTGCTTGTATTGTCATATAAATTTAAACACCTGTCATTGCATAGCACACACCACAAATTATCATTCCACCCTTATATACACGCTTACATAATTGTATTGCTAGACAGCTGAAGCTGAGCCTCAGAATGGGATCTATTAGCCTATCTCAGTTGCAGTGTCTCTCAACTGAAGTTGACCCTCCTACATTTCAAGGAAAGCCATTTGACTTAAAAAATATATATAATTTCAGTACATAATACATATTTGGCATTTTAACCATCATTGTAGAGTATATAAATGCCAAAATACATAATTCTAGTTTTTGTTGAAATTTGCCTTGAAGTTTACTGTGCAACACACCAGTTGATAACCAATCAATCAAAGTTTATTTCCGTGGCACTTTACAACTACATCTTGGGAGACTCTTAATGAAAAAATAGTATAAAAAAAGCTATGTTCTGTAAAAGCACAGGCAAAATAATGGGAGTGAATTAAGGCACTGCCACGACAAAAGCACGATTGCGCCACTGCCTGTACCTGGACACATACAAAACATCTTAGAAGAGGAGCGCAGGGCTCTGCAGGAGTTATTCTAGTACATGTAATTTATCTGTTACAGACACTTTGCATATCGCACTGTAGTTCTGTGTGACAGTGCATACCTTGGACAGTAAGTAATGCTTATTGATTTCTTTTTTTTTTTTTTTTTACAGTTAGTTACGTTATGGCCCCTTGAAATGAATCATCTTTCAAGGAGTTCCTTGATTAAATCATTATAATACTTTGCCAAAATGCAGAGTACAGATTTGCATCGCAATCATTTTAACATTGAAAGACCTTTAACACCTAAATGTATTCACAAATGGTTTGACAAATAAAAAAATCTTTGAATCGTGGTATGATAAATGATATGTGACACATCTGCACATTGAGGTATAACACACTGCTGATCCTGAGTTGGATGAATTGGTTGATTTTATAAAGTTGTACTTTATCTGTGACATTAGTCCTATCATCAACATGCTAGCCGCATGAGTCGTAGTGTTGTCAAGTACATGCAGAAATACATGTTGTCATTAGTTCTAACAAAACAAAAAATATTAAAAAATCAATTAAAAGTTTATGTGCAGGCTTATGTGGGAGGGATGCATAAGCACCATTCTTCCTGGTGTATACATCGTGAGTTAGGAGCATTGTCTAGAAATAACTGGTACTTATATTAATTCTGCCCATAAACACCTAATGCACATAATGTGGCAAAAAAACAAAATGAATGATGAATTTATAGCTCATAAGCCACAATTCTCCCACCTGCTGGTGTAACATGTAAACTACAATTGCTAAATTATTTTACATTATATTCAGACATTTTTGGTCTTTCACAGACAAATCATAGACCCTGTGACTTATATTAATGATAATTTTTGTAATTCACACATTTTCTTTTTAGATATGACTTGTGAGAGTTAATAGTTAATAGGAAAAACTGGCTCCTGTGACATCATCACATTCTAGAACCTGCAAACAACCAATTCCTGACAAATGGCTTTACCCCGACATTACATACACATTTATATGTATAATCTACACTTGTATACATTCTCCGGCGACAGTGGTGCAGAGAGTGGAGAAGGTCGTCTTGTGATCGGAGAATTGATTCGAACGCCGCAGGTGCACACTGTCGTTGTGTCCTTGGGCAAGACACTTCATCCTGCTTCCAATATCTGCATACACTGGTGCATGAATGAGAGTTAATGGGTGACTGGTTCCTTGATGTAAAGCCCTTTGAGTGTCTAAAGCAGGTAGAAAGGTGCTATATAAATGTGACCATTTTACATTCAATATTTCTTTAGTGTCCTACAATGATACATTAATGAAATGTATAATGCAAATTGATCCACACTATGATCATCAATTTATCATCAATATTCTGGTGGGCTCTCATGGAGGTATACCTGAGACTGAGGTCCATCTCGTCTTGCCCACACCTCTGGTTCATTGTTAGCCATGTCTCTTGGCTGACTCATGTCTGCTTTCTGAAAAGATTTTAGTTGTTATTGGCATGTAGGCATGTCAGAAGCAAACCTATAACAATGATCATCTTGCATAGTGTTTAGTTCTGGAAGGTCTTATTGTATATTATCTTCTGGTCACCTTATGTGCTCTTGAAAAACCGTGACCTGTGCCTGCTTACTGCCTCCTTTTTGTCTGGCCTCTCATACTGACCACAGAGTGGTTCAGGCACAGGTATATTGTCCGAGTACTCTTGATATGGCGCCGCATCCTGAACCACGCACTCGAACAGCAGAGCCATCAGCTTGTCAATGTAGACTTGGGAAAAACGTACAACATAATTATTATTACAATACTAATACATAACCGTCAAGCTTGTTTTCGGACATACATGTGGTGGATTTGGTCTTCAGAGCTCTCACAGTATAGTCACCGTGTTTGTACTTCGGGTACACTATGGAGTATCTCAGCTCACCGGTAGAAGTTCTGGCATGTGTGCGTTGCGCGTTCTCATTGTAGTGCATAGCTGAAATTTGTAACCTAGAACAATCAAAACAAACAGAAGGCAGCACTGACATTATTACAGTTTCAAAGAAATATATAATGAGGAAATAAAAATGGATACTTTGAGAAGGTTTTGGTATTCATTACCTGGCCAACATTCCTTTAAAGGAAAAGCCCACACTTTTCGGCGAGAACCTAATGATCAGGCTGTGGAATGCCTCAATGTAGGACGTGTGGTACAGTGGGCTGATTTTCTCCACGTCCTTTAGAAACCGTGGAGCCAATAAAATGGCTGTGAGTCTTTCACATGCTGCTGTGCCTAAACAAAAATGATCATGACATCAATGGAAAATTTACTTGGTTTAGAAAGCCAATGCAAAATTTCCAATGCAACTTAAAATATTATTTAAAAAAAGCATAGTCTTTACATACTTGGCCTGAGCCACTGCCTTGCTCTTTCCCCAACCAGAGGCTCGTGTTGGCAGCATGGGAACAGGGCATTGTCATGGGCGTGAACATCCTGTATATGGTTGGCCACAGAAGTCCACTTAGCCACAGCTTCTTCTCCTGAGGAGGAAGTTGAAGCTGACCAATAAAGATGGTTGACTATGCTCTTCCTCCACGGGCCCACGTCCTGAGTGGTCTTTTTCCTCGCCAGCTCATCAATCTTCTTCCCAATTCCTATATATAAATGGATACACATAGTATTTTTTTTATTTTTTTGTGTTAACTTTACACTCAATACATACCCTTTCCCATGTGCCAAGGGTCGAAATAGTGAGTGATGTCCTTTTTTTCCTCCCTTATAAACTTCTGCACTCCTGTGTGTCTGTCTGTCACAATGGCCTGTACTTTGACACCCCTCTCTTCCAGCATGGTCAGACTGCGTATAAATCCCTCCTTCTCCATCCTTACACTGTTTCCAACTTCATTGCTCTGAAAGAGAACAGAATGCTCTACAGAAATGTGCACAATGATCCCTATTTAAATGTCCAAATGTAATCATGATGGTGTTTTACCTGGACAAGTTGGATGTCAATTACTCTGTTACTTTGCAGATTCATCATAGTGTAGCTACCATACTTGGCTGAATGTCCTGCAGCAATGCACATTACACTTTGGCATACTTTTATTCAAACATAAAAAGAATCTTCATTAATTAATAAATGATTTACCTGGAGAGTCAGCGCGCATATCCCCGCCCATTGTCAAAGCCCCACTAGCAGCTGCCTCCCTGATATGTTCATCCTGCTCAAGCTTCCACTGCCAGCTGACCGTTGGGATGAGGAGCTTGGCCTGATGCTTGTGAAAAGTTTGCTCCGACAGCCCTTGAATGTTGAAAGCCCTCAGGAACTATAAATTGTAAAGTAATATTACCAACTGAACAATATGGAAACATAGTCAATACAGATGAGAATTTGGCTCTACCTTGGAAATCTGAGCAAAACACAAGCCAGTGAAGAGGACAGCAGCACAAAGCTGAAGGTTTCCAGCTGGGATGTCCTTCACCATCGGCTGGCTGGACCAGTCGTTGAAGTACTCACAGGTTGGACAGTGCTGTTTCACCCGGAGGAGTGTGCCCAATGTGGCTGTGTCAACTGTACAACGATGAGTGCAGACAGGACATTTCTGGAAAAGTGCCAACAGTTGGTCCTCGTGAACGATGTACTTTTTGGCTTTGTGGGGAGGGACTTCAGTGGAAGCGCTATGTTGCAGAAAAAGGCAAATGTAACCATTGAAGACAATACAATCCAATTTGTTCCAACGTATATTTTTAAACATTACAAAAGCATTTCTCCCCCCATAATTTGTACCTTGAACAGTTCAGAGAACTGTCGTTCAGATGGAAGCTGGGGTCAAACACAGACACGTCACACCTTTTCCTTTTCAGTGGTGTGGAGGCTGCCTGGGGACTTTCAGGAAGAGGGATTTCCATGAAGGTCTCGGTACCACATGAAACGCTGACGCTCCTCTGTGGAACCTGCACTTGCAAGCCTGTTTACAAGAATAAAGAAAAAAACATTTTTAATAGCACTAAGAAATAGTTACAGTAGAATCTAGCAACAAATCCAAAGCAAAATGAAAATCTTATACGATTCAAATAATGTATTATCCAGACAATGTTATAAAAGACAAATCACCTTTGCTCCGCCTGCTAGGCTTCACATTGGCCTGGACACATGCATGCCTGCTGATGATCGGATCAGTCTGACAGGCCATTTCTCTGGTTGCTTTAGGCTGAAAACATAAGCAATAATATTAGTAATAACACATAGTTTTAAGGGAGAAAAGTCTTTATTTGTATAGTGGTATAGAAAGACTCATTTCTGCAGTGTAGATTATTGCGTTTTATATCTGAGTAGTAAACAAAGTAGAAGATGTTCCCAGCAAAGGTTTGAAGCCTGTGCGCTAAGACATATGTCTATTGTAGGGCTTCAGCAACCCAAACCATGAGCAACATGCAGCTACCATGCACCCGGAAAAATAAAACTAATTCAACACTAGAATTACAGAAATAATCGCATGTGCTTTGTGCAACAAGAATACTGATGAGGCCAGGGACAATTTGCTGTATGGGGTCTTCCTAATGACAGTAATACTTGACTTGTACTTGAGTAACTATTATTTATAAAGAAAAGCAGGCTGTCTGCTAAATATTATGGTACTTGACCTGAGGAGTATTGGGGTAATATTTTTCTATCTTTTAGGAACTAAATCTTGGACTTTTACTGCATTTACCCGTTTTTGGCTATGCTTTTGTGTTAGTTTCACACTGCAGTGAGCAGTGACTGCAAAAGACACAGGATAAGATACTAAACTTGACGTTATAGCTTTATTACTTTTAATATGTTGAAAAGTTAGCAACACAGCGCACTTCAGGAGATACCTTTAGCCTACTGTGACCACGGAGACTGTAGAGCTGAATGTTTTATTGTAATACCGTTGTTCAACACGCAGCTATGTGGACGTGATAAAAACAAACGCTAGTGACAGTCATGTCCTGGAGATCGCGTTAGCTTACGACATTATAAACTCAAGGCAAAAGTTAGCCCTCCACTAGCTAACAGAGTGAACAACAAAACCGAGAGCATGTAACATACTGCACTAAACTCAGCAATACAGCGGTGACCTGCTCCGCGGAGCCGCGCAGTTCCCTCGCGGGGCAGGGGGATGTTGAAGCCGGTCTGGAGGCGCAGTCAGCGCCCACAGCCCTGGGGCTGGATCAGGGCTGTTGTGGCGCTGAAATGGCCCCTTCGGTGCATTCAACATTTAAAGTTATTAGCGCTGTTGTGACCACGGCACCGGGTCGCCTACACAAAGCCCTCTACCCCACTCCAAATATGCTTTAGTATAGATATGCACGATTTACGTGGATGACCGTTTTCAGGATCAAAACGGCGTTTTCCGCCAAAAGGTGACAAGTCTGCAGCTCTTGACGTTATGTGTCTGACACTGCAGCTACAAAGATTGCTATTATAAGCGCCAAATCATCAATATTAGTTGTTTTGGTCATGACTTTGTTCACTCACCTCAGCTTGGCGCCCGAAAGCTCCGGGTTGGCGGGGCAGCAGTGTTGGTAGCTCCATCCTCAGTTGTGGAAGACCAAGGGTGGGGACAGCCTCGCTCTTCAAAAGGCGCTTCTTAGCAAAGCCAAGCTCAAACTCCATCAAGTTGGCGAAGGAATCACGCGTAAAATGTTCTTTGCAAACTCCAGCATAAGGCGGGAGTTCGCAGTTTTCCCCCAGGCCAATTGCGCGTAACCACTGGCGCCTAAAGTCTAAGTCCTGTGGAAAGTAATGTAACCCTACAGTACTATGACAGCCCACAACACTACACTTTCTCCCCATCCTGACAAACAAGACTACAACAAACACTACACGCTAATATTACACACAATAACACTAACTACAACTAATGCTAACACCTAGCCTATACTAAATGCACTCCGTTAATCTAAACTAACACACAATAACAAAATCAAACTAATCTAACCACGCTACGAAACTACCTGACTAAAGTAACTACACTAGAAACGCTAAAGAACTAACTAAATACTATGCTAATATACTGCTAACCTGAAAATCGATGTAAAATGCTCGCTCGCTATTCCAACTCCAACTCGCTACGGGGGCGTGTGCGAGACTCGGCTGGTTTTATACCCCAAGCGCCAGAGCGACACACGTCACACAGCACAAAGTCACGTCACACAGAGGCCAGAGCAAATGGAGAGACAGGGCACGAAATTCAAATAGCTCAACCGAAAATGGAGAGAGAGAGCCACACAGAAGTTTTTTGGCTCAAAAGGGAGATTTTATCTAATTTGCACTAAAATGTAAAAAAAATGACCAGGACGTGTAGAGAGCACTATAAGAAACATATTTATGCAGTTTATAAGCTAAGAAAAGTTGATTTGGTGCTTAGTTGTCCTTTAAACAATATTTACAGCCAAGTTTGAGTGAAAAAAATGATATCCATTGTGTAATTGGATGTACAATATCCCTCTCCCTTTGTCTTTTCTGTCAGCGTAGTATTTACTCTCACGGAAAAATTAATGAGTTAAAAAACCGCAACATGCTACGACACCTGCAGTGGCACTTATGGCCTCTAGGGACATGAGTTATGTAGTACTGCTTTGAAGACAGGGCTATTTTTTGAGCGGCTCGTTCAAAATCTTGATGCTATTTTAGTATTTATTTAGTGTTTGCCGTTAGCTTCAAAACTTGGATCTAAAGATTTTGGTACTTTTTTCGATGCCAATAGTACCTAAACTTTTTTTCCGATACCATACTGTTATCGTTTAGTGGTACCCAGCCCCTATATAGGATCTTTAAAGATGACTTCAAGTGCAATTTCCATTTGGATCAAAAAAGTTTATCTATTGAATTCCAAATGAATCAATGTGAGATCTGCTCACTTTCCCTCATTTCACTGCACCGATTGTGATTAAATCTATGGCCAGAGTTAGTTTTTGTCATGGGCTTTTCAATCAACAGGCTCTATCGAAATGGTCAGATATGCAATGTTAAGCGTCCGAGTGCAAGAGTGCGTTCATTCCGTGCATTGTTGGCAGGGAGAGCGGGTGATCGTGATTCGGCAAGTGGACCAGAACTGGTACGAGGGCAAAATCCCCGACACCACCAAGCAGGGCATCTTCCCCGTCTCCTACGTGGACCTGGTCAAACGCTCGCCGTCCAAAAGCTCCGCCCACCACACAGACACGCACGTGTACCCCGCCAGCAGGACGGCGAGCTCCACCCCCACCAAGGTACAGATCTCCAACACACGTATTATAATCATTAATACAACAGGACTGCTTTGGTTCCTTCAAATATTCTTAAGGTTTTTCAGGTTGTGGTAAAGGATTTAGGCAGCAGGGGGCACTGTTGGGTTATGTCTACTTCACGATTGAACCAGAACAGATGCAATGTAACAGCAGCAAAACATAAGACATAGCACAACGGTAGATTTCTCTGGTCAGTGGAAGAAAATTGACTTTAAATGTGTCAATTTTGAACAATATCAACATGTTCATGCCAAATTAAAATGAAGGCGTTATGTCAGGAGATACTTCAGTGGTTTGAAGTTGCCATATTTCATATCATTCTGTCTAGGGGCTGCACAATATGTCATCAAATTATCGTTATCGCAATGTCAGGTGATGCTAAACACACATTGCAAGAAACCACAGGCTATAACGAAACACATGGTAACTCAAATGTAAATGAGCAAGATTCAGTTTTAGTCAGGGTTGTCACCATTTTTAGCCATGTTTAGGTCCTGATTTAGAATAGTGTTATAGTTATACTTGTTTTGTTTTATGCTTGTTTTTTAAGCAAACAGTAGTTGAGTAAAATACACTGCCTGACCAAAACAAAAGTGACGCTCTCTAATATTTGGTTGGACACCTTTAGCTTTGATTACAGCTCACAGTCGCTCTGACTGTGTTTCAATGGGTTGCGTTCATGTGAGCAGGTGCCAATACAACTCAATGGGAGAGAAACAGTTTCCAAAATGAAAATTTTGATAGATATTGGATTCGCAAACCTGCCATATTCGTCTTATGGCGGAAAGTCCTTTCTACTGGCCAACATCATGCACATCTTTTTGAATATTGTCTCCACTTTGCGCGCCTGTATGAGGAAATAATTCGACCATAGTTCAAATGAGCTGGAAGGGAGGACTTTGAACTTAATGACACATTTGGTTTATATGAATTGGCCCAAGAGTTACAGAGAAATTAGCAAGAAACTAAGACTAAAAATCTGCAAAATGACAGTGTTGAATTTTCAGCTTTCACCTCAATTTTAAACTATAGGCTCTTTAGAATGTTGTGACGTCAAGTGAACGCAGCCTTTGAGCTTCAGCAATGTCAAAAGATCCTGTGTTGCACTTCTTTTTCACCAAAATCTTGTATTGATGATGGGAGAGTGTGACCACTGCACAAAGCCTTCTCCAGCACATCCCAAAGATCCTCAATGGGGTTAAGATCTGGACTCCGTGGTGGCCAATCCATGTGTGAGAATGACATCTCATGCTCCCAGAGCCGATCTTTCACAATGTGGGCCAGATGAATTTAGACATTGTCTTGGAATATATCCGTGCCGTCAGGGAAGAAGAAATAATGAAATAACCTGGTCATTATTCATGATGTCCAGGTAGGTCCATTCTTATTGATTGGGCACATAGCGTTGGCCTGACTACCGGCAGCGACCCCAGAACAGTTAGTTAAATCCAGGTAAAGGGCACTTTGTTTTGGCTCAGGCAGTGTATTACAGTAATGTCTTCACTATATTCAATCCATTATCGAACACCCTACATTTCAGTCTCCTATCGTGCAGCCGTAACTCTGTCCATTCTCAAGTCATAGTCACTGTCCCTCTTGTCTTTACTTTCCCGGAGCAATTCTACCACCTCCCTCCATTCCCCACGGCCCGCCCCGAGCAGCCCTCCCCTCTCCCTCCCGCCCTGAGAGCGCCCGCCCTGCAGACGGTCACCGAGGAGTGGCTGGCCCTCACCCTGGACCCTAGCGGGCGCTCCCTATGCCCCACGCCCGTGCCCCCCACCCCTCCCCCGCTGCCCCCCGACTACCCCGCCGCTGCACCCGCCTCCAGACCTCCGAGATCCGCCGCCCCCTCTCCCTCGCCCGCTCCATGCCACAGAGACTTCGCCTCTCCCCCTCCGGCGCCCGTTCGAACACACTGCGCGCCAGTGTCGCCTCCACCCACGTCCCGCCACTCCCATTTCGCTTTCACCCCTGCCGCTACATCCACCCCCACGCCCCTGTACGGTCACAGAAGCCAGAGTATCACTCCAGTACAACAGAAACCGAACGCGGCGCAGTTTTCTCCGCCAACGAGGCCGCAGTCCGCGACCAAAAGCCCCTCTCCTCTGTGGGACAAGCCTTCAGTTGAAGAAACCCTAAAAGAGGAGCCTCTTGTGATCGTAAAAGCGCACATAAAAGATCCACTAGAAATCAAACTAGACTCCAAAGACCCTTACGACGTGAAGCTACAAGTTAAGGACCCGTACGACGAACTTCTCTCCATGATCTTGAACGAGACCAGTGAGGATGTTGGCGATTCGAGGTTGTCCCCGGAATACCGCCCGACGCAGCAGACGGCACAGCAAAGCAGGCCCCCGACCGCCTTAAAGGCCCCGCAACCGGCCAAAGCGGAGGTCCGCCCCCGCAGCGGGCTGTCCGGCAGGATCTGTTTGGAGCTGCACTCGCCCGTGACGGTGGAGTCATTGTACGACCTGTGGGACTCGGAGGACGAGTTTGAAAGGCCGTCGCCGATCGCCAGCGGGACGACTCACACCGAGCTGTTCATAGAGGAAGAGGAGGACAAGGAGGAAGAGCTTAGGGCTTTGAATGAGAGGCTGAGTCCGCAGGTAGAGCATGGGGTGACGCATGACGTTCAAATACTGCTGTCCCTGGAGGAAAAGAGATCTTTGGTTTTATCGTATAGTGTTTTCATCAATATATTTCTAAAAAACAAGAGGCTATTTGACGCAACACTTGAAGCTCTGCATGAGGTTGATTATTTTTCTTGAGTGGACAAGTTAGAGAGAAAAGCATGCGATGCTAATGTAATTGTTGAAACTAGACCTCATTTATTTAGTTTGGAAGCACACATTTTTATAGTGTAATACCAGAGTAGACTTCCTATGCGCGATCCTTTTCCTCCAAGTGTCCCCTTTTCCTTTAGTACCCACTCAGCCCTACTCGGCAAAAACATGCATTACTTTGCAGTGTTCTCGTACATTCCTCTTCACAACTGGAAAGGGTCGTCTTTCCTGTAAAGCACTTGGAGGCAGCACCATGACACTTTTTTAAAAACTTAATATGAAATGTTGAACTATACCTGATTATAGACTAGGAAATGTTTCCTTTTATATTATATATATATAACACTTTATTTTACACTACCCTTGATACCACTCAAGGTAGTGTCAAAGTGTAATCGTGTATCGTAAACTCAGACATTAGTGAGAAAAATGCTGTGCGTCTTAATTATAAATATTTATATATATATCATATTTATGAATTTTCCAGCATTTCTGTGAAAGTGAGCCTGAAAAGTGAACCTGGAAATTGTGAAACATTCTCATAAACATGAATTGGGATGCTGCAAATATGTTTAGCAACATTTCAATTTAATGACTTCCTTGTTCACAGTTGTTAATAAAGGGAAAAAAACAGGTATAGGTCCTTTAACTTCTTAACCCCCACTTTTATGCCTCATTTGAAAGCTTAGACCTACAAAACTGATCTAAATATTTTTGAGTCGAGTAGTGTGCAGGAGGTGCTTCTGGAAAAGGCCCCGTGTATCCGTGACAGCAGAACTTCAAGTACACGACGTGCAGCTTCAAAGTTCAAAGCGTCTCTATCCCTCTCCAGGCCCGCGCCACCGCCGCCGCTTCCCCGACCGCGCCTCTCTCCAGCCCGCCCTGCCGATCCCCCGCCTCCCCCTCCTCCGTCTGCTCCCCTCCCCTGTCGCCCCGCCCACTCCCGCTCAGTCCCTCCCCTCCCCTGTCCCCCAGCATGCCCCTGACTGTGCGGTCCCCGAGCCCCTCCCCGTCGCCGCCCGTGTCCCCGCCCCCGCAGCAGCAGCAGCAGTCGCAGCGCCCCGCCTCCCAGCCCCCGCCCTCTCCCTGTCACTTCCGCCCGGTCCAGGCCTGCCCCGTCACCGGGTCGCCCGTCCCGCTGCACGCGCCCTCCCCTCCCCTGCCCCCCACGTCGCCCCGCTGCCCCCCCACGCCCCCCACGGTGCCGCACGTGGGCCGCAGGTCTCCCATGGTCAAGGTAAAGTCGGTATGTCGTGTGAGAAGTGACGGCTGATGATGTTTAACGTTCCTAAGCTCTTTAAACGCTGATGCTTTACGTGTGTGTCGTTGGTTTGGCCGAATCAGCCTGCAGCAAGACGCACTAACGCCATGAACGTGGGCAAGAATGCTTTGAAAACCTCCCATCTTGTATGTCTGTGTCGTACGTCTGCGCCTCGACTTCCTGTTGTGATACCGGGGTGCACAAAAACAACTTGATTTGAATTATACTTCCACGAGTTTCTGATGCGCGGCATGTTGTCTGCTAAATAAACACCCAAGCGGGAAAAATCAATCAACCTTTATCTTGTTTGGCTTTACAACTGCAGAAGTGTTTTCCATGAGTGCCTTGCCAGAAGCAAACAATTCAAATGCAAGAAAATGAAATGATAATAGTGGAAAAGTAGAAATGATTGTAAAGTGCACATGAAATGCAGTTGTGTGAGTGCAATTAAGAGGCAAGACCAGTTCTGAACAAGCGAGTTTCCCAGCCGATATATCGACCGGCCGCCTTACAGTAGGCACCCTGACACCAAAAGTGATGGAGACTTGCTGTTTCTTGCATTGGAAACGATTCTAGATAAATTGGGGATTTCACTTTCTTTTTTGCATAAAACTCATCTTCAAAATGTGTCCACTGGCAACAGCTAAATGTGTGCCAAAGTAGAGAGAATAAATGCAGGTTTATAATTGTTTATTTTTTGCTTGTCTATTCTCTCAAAGAGCTCCTAGCAGTACTCATGTTTACCAGCTACACTTTGTTATGTGACTAGGCGTGAATTTACACAGTTTTAATTAAGATAACAATAAAAAACAATGTTGTACAATGGAATACTTTGGCCCTTCTTGAATTCTGCTTCTCAGAGAAGAGGGTTAGCAACTTTTAAAAATGCAAAATGATCAGAGTGACGATGTTACCCCAAAAGCTTCAAAGTTTAAGGCTATAAGCAACTTGGTGTAAAGCTCAAGAAATGGCATAGGACACAAAAACTATAAATTAGCCTATAACAAATCATTTTTCAAACTTGACAATTAATATTTCTATGATTGAAAACGTTTTTACTATAGGCTATTTGTGTGATAAAAGGTACAACAAATTCACTATAATCAGCCTTCCCAACCTCTTTCATATTGGTGCCGTAACCCAAAAATCCACCTAGATCCTGCCCTCGTTTTCCATCGTGCTTTTATCGAAGGCCGGTCAGTGACGGCTCGTAACCTCGGGTGCTGCTGAGTCTGCCTGGGATTTGATGACTAATTTGCAGAACTAACCCGGCTGTAGCGTGTGGAGAGATTGTAGTTAAGGCTTTGGTCTCGAGCATGCTGTCCAAACCGCCCCATCGGGACGTTTGCTTGGTCTCTCTGACTGTTGAGCAGGACACAGTGATCGGCGGTAAACCTCCTCGTAGCCCCATCCTGACGAAAAGGTCCTATGTGTCGTCCGGTAGAGGTCGGAGGGTAGGGAGCACGAACTCATCCTTCATCACAATCTCAATTACACATATTTATAGAAAGAAATACAGTGATCAAGCCTAAAGTGGCCAATGAACGCTTGTTAAACCCACTTTCATGAAGTCTGTGTTCTGTGTCTCGCAGCGACTTGTGCAGGATGCGCTTCACGGAGGAGGAGACCCGTAAGTCAGATTTCTTCTTCTTCAAATGCTGTTCAGGCTCAGGCTTCTGCATAGACCAGGGGTGCCCACACTTTTTGTCTCCGAGGGCCAAAATGAAAAAGTGCCGGTGGGTCGTGGGCCGAATACAGTGATGTCAAGCACGAAACACATATAGTTGCAAATAATCATAGTTACTTTATATTATTTTTCAATAGCCTATACATTTGCATTTGATTCTACCTACGCAAATAACATGCTATATTAAAACAAATGTTAACTCTGGCAAAAGCCTAATTTTAGTAGAACAAAATCAACAATTGTAGCAATATAGTGCAAAATGTAAAAAAAAAAAACACCTGTATCTACAGCACCTACAGTGACTTTACCTCATTCATTTGTTAACTCAAAGAAAATGCAACATTAGATCATTTTGAAAGTATCAGTTCAGCATAAATTCTTTTATAAGCCGTTTTTTAACATGAACCTTTGTCAATGTCAAGAACCTTTGCAATAAAAGTTGGAAAACTGGGAAACGCTCTGTGATAAACACCAAGACACAACAGTGTTTCCTTAACTTTTGTGAAAGGAGTGAAACAGCGCCCCCAATTTGACGCTGGTGGCCAAAAAGTGTACTGCATACAAATTTACCATTGAGAATGAATGGGAGAGAATTAGTATTAATCACACGCAGCGCAAAAGTAGGTCACCCTCTGGCGGGCCAACAGAATTGTTTCGGCGGGCCCCACTTTGGGCACCCCTGGCATAGACAATCCATAGTGTTTTATTGTGAACAAAACCCATAGTTTGTAGTTTAAACCACTGCAAACGTTTCCAAAATGTCCACTGAGCTGAAGCGCTCAATCTATCAACGTCACATCGCAAAAAGTCAAAGTATACTTTCCCTTACTTTACAAGGTGTCGTCCCGTGTTTGTTGGTTGACGCAGGTACCAGGCCCTGTACAACTATCTGCCCCGCAACGAAGACGAGCTGGAGCTGCGAGAGGGGGACATCGTGGACGTGATGGAAAAGTGCGACGACGGATGGTTTGTCGGTAAGATAAGATATTTTGTAACCATTATGCCATGCTGAAGTTACGATGTTGTTCTAAGGGAGACATATCAGGAAAAAACAACCTTTTTTTAAGCATGTCATAGCGATTTCCTTGTCAAGAAACAGAGTAGTAATTTCACTTCATTCACACAGTTTTGAGTAATCCTTGGTAAATGTGGCTGTTTCTTCTTCTGCAGTTCCAGTGCTTCGATATCTCCTCTCTAGGTTATAATGTTGAAATCGTGAAACTGTTTCAACATGTTTAAAGCTCACTAACCAACATTGCATTGATAGTGTGTTATCAGGTCGTGCTGAAGCTCCGATGTAAAATGTGAAATTGGAAGTTGCTGCTGAGTTTTCCCCAGCCCTAGCTCCTGTATTTGTTACTATGTAATACTTCTGGAGACATTATTTAAAATGATTATTATAAAACAGGAAATATAAATCTTTTTAAGTCCGATTCTACGCTACATTATGTATGATATGGCTACTTTAGAGATGCATTATCCAACTTTTTATGTAGTGACCCAGTGGCTGCATGGGTGGTCAGCATGGAGCCTTTACTTTCCATCACAGTGGTCTCTATGAAGCTCTAGGATCAATTGTTTGGAAGGTTTTCACTGCGGACGGAGACTCTCACCAGAAAATCTACAAAACAATTGATCCTGGAGCGTTGTAGAGACCACTGTGATCACAGGTAAAGGCGCCTCGATGACCACTCATACAGCCACTGGGTCACTACAAGGTTAAATACGCACAAATATCCACTTTGATTGTCACAGAAAAGTTGCATAATGTACCTTTAAGGCCAAGGAAAATGTATATATTTTGTTGTGTTTGTTAAAAAAAAAATGTATAGTATTTTACATACCTATATCTTTCTATATGTTCATAACCTTCTTTGCCATATACATAAACATTCTGACCCACTGCTGTTTCTCTGAAGGGACGTCCCGGAGGAGCAAGTTGTTCGGAACCTTCCCAGGAAACTACGTCAAGCAGCTATAATAATGATTCCAGACCCTGGCCCCGCCCACTACAGTCACACGATCAATTTTTCCTGCTGCAGCCATCGAACTACGCACCCCAGGAGGCATTGGGCTCAGTTTCACACTGAACATTTAGCTCTCACTAGCCACCGTTGACAGACAGGACTGGTCTCAGACATGTTTTTTAGCCCTCTCTTTGTATCCTTACTTTTCTATCCCAAACTCTGAGCTCCAGCCCGCGACCCTTTGGTGAGAGAGCTGGAGTAAACTTTACACACAACAACGATAATCCCAGTGAACAGATTAAAGCAGAGATGACGTGAAGATCTATTTTTTATTCTTTTGCAGTTGTAGTCAAGCTGTTATTTTCTGTCACAGTGTTTTCTTGTCAAACATCCCCAAAGCCTTGGTTTGACGAAGAGAAATGAGCCTTTGTAAGTTGTACCTGTTTGCTTGGTCATCCTTAGAAATGACTGTATTTCTGACTGTCCAGACGTATCCATGTGGAAAAAGTATGAATTTTGAAATTATTATCAAGTTCATTTTGGTTTGAATGAGATATGGAAATACCCGATTTGCATTTTCATCTTCTGTCCGGAAATTTCAAAATTCCTCTTTGAAAATGAAGCGGTAACCTTCATAATGTGTTTGACGCTGTTCTAAAATGAGTGTGGACATCGCTGCTTGACATTTCTACTCATCACGAGGAACACAAACACGATTTCTGCAACACAGAATCTTTGATCTCTTACAAAAAGTCTGTTCAAAACGATTTCCTCGTCTGGAGACATATCATGCACAATTGACTATTTTGAGCTTTTCTTTTCAAAAACATACGGAGTGTCTGAAGTATTTCTGCTTCAATGTACGCAGTTTTGAGTAATCCTGGTGGCTGGTGGGATTTCTTCTTCTGCTGCTGATGCATTATTTGTGCACGTTAAAGCTTTGGTAATCAAATCATTTTCTGGAAGGAGAGTAAACTTCTTTTACCGCCATAGATCTACACAGTAAACAGAGTATTTGCACTGTTGTGTGTCGGAATATGCCGCATTTTCCTTCGGCGCGAATGAGGAAGTCGAAGGCTAAATTAGCACAGTGTTAGCTTGGCGAACTCCGGCTTCTGATGAACTCAAGTGAACAATCGGGATGTGTGGGAGAATCTGTGAGCAGCTGAGAGATTTGACTCAAATACCTCAGACTTTCCCAGTTCAGTAATTCAGGCAGTGCAGCTTTAAATAATAAAGGGCAACAGATGTATGAAATGTTAGGATCCACTGCTTGAGCATATTTTCCAGCTTCCCACCTCTACCACCAGAGGGCACCCCAAGTGAATCGTTATCCTGACCAGCCTGTTTCTCGATCCTCACAGTCTTTTTCTTTGCGTAGAAAACGGTAAATATCTCTGCTGACGTACGTGCGCAAGGCAATGTGACTTAGCCTCAATTATGCATGATATGTCCACTTTAAAGCCGGGATCAAATACGTAAATACTTCAATTAGACAACAAAGTAGAATGTACATTGCATCGCCAGTGTTTAGCCATTAGATCTATGCACTTTAAACAACATAAGCCAGTTTGTGTTTGACTTTCACTATGATCCTTTAACACTAGAGGTCACTGTGACGTGGGCTGTGGGAAAACAATATCCACTAAGTGTATGCAAGACGTCCTGAACCTTTAGGTATTATATTTATTAGTGGCTTTTTTTTTTTTTTGGCATAAAGATTCATGTTTTGACATATTTATCAGCCACACCATCCGATACGTTGGCTAACTAGCTTCAGGGCTGTGCTATTTTTATGTTATTTATGTCCGACGTGGGAGCTGTTGCGCCGCGTGGCATCTTTTAATCCCGTCGTATGGAATGATGAGACACCCTCACATGTATGTTTTTTTTTTTTTTCGTTTTTTGTCACATAGGACGGACACTGACAGCAAGATCAAGCACCTTAAATGTATTTCGTTGCATCACGTCACTCCAGAGCACGCCGTGTTTGGGGTTTTGTAAGCCTTTTTTTTTATGTGCTGTTGTAAACATGGCCAACATCCACTGCTTTATAAAGTCATCTTTTGTCACCCACCATCCGTTTCCTCTCTTTTTTTTTGTCATCTTGCTTTTTTTTGTTGTTGTTTTTTTACTGTCACTGATATGGGGGCAATATCCCGGCACTTTTATCGAGTCTCCGTCCCCTCTGGGTGAAGAGGGACTTCTTTCATTCAGTGGTGGTGCATAAAAAAGTCGGATCTTTTCTAGTTTAGGGAATAGCTCACTGCCAATGGACGACGGGGATCTATTTTGCAGAGAAATAATAGCTGTTTGCTCTACCCTTTCAAGGCTCATTGGCTCCACCTGGTGGCAGTGTATCATGCCGTTTGTGATGTGTAAATATTCAGGATTATTATTAGGGCTAATTTATGATTCTCTGAGTCTTAAAACTGCCTATACGCTGATAACGCGCTGTGCATTGGGCACCAAGAGGGGCACCACACTGAGGCCAATGTAATCGAATGGTACTGGACAGTATTTGCGGCAGTGTTTTATTAATGCAGTTGGCAAAAAATCCACCCGTGTTCAATGAGAATGTTGAGAAGGACGAGTTAGTTACGTCCCATGATACAACACATGAAGGAGAGATCACACACGGCATACAGTACGTTCTAGCAAACTTAAGTTCAGATCATGTTCTCTGCAGCCTGTGCTCACTGCGGCAAGTGAGAAAGGAAAGAGGGGAAGACGCAGAGAGGGGACACACTTCTGAGCTGCAGGGGCGGAGCAGAGAAACTAGGGTTCTGGGGAGAGGGGGCACCAACTCTAAAGCCGTTACTCCAAACTCTAAACTCAATTCATTTGATTCTCCAAATATTTTTGATGTAGTTTCGAGAGTGTGTTTTAATGTTAATGAGCTACGCCTAATACGCAAATGTTACTGATGATCACAGTGGGGTTCTGCTGTTCAAACTAAAAACCTTAACCATCTACTCTATGAATTATCTGAAGCAACAGATCACTTACTTTTCCATTCTTTTCATATTTGACAAATAAAATAAAATTAACATAAATAACATAAAACCGTTTTTTTTTTAGACGTAAATGAGAAGTTCACAGATGATCTCATTCACCTGAGCTTCAGTTTCACCCAAAGGGGGCGCTAACCTTCTCAGTGACGTAGATGTTGCTCCCACCCACTGTATGGAGCAGTGGTTCTCAACTGGTGTAGCCTCGGCATGCATGATATAGCTATAGCAGGCCAATACATATATTCCATGGGGCACAAGAAAGTTTAGATTATGACCTTAAATATTAAAAATCGGACTCTTTTTTTTTTTTTATTATTGTTATTCCATAGGCTTATCAAAAATATAAAAATATGGACCAAAACGTATTCTGTTGCAGGTTTCACTGAGAATATTTATACATTTTATTGAAAAGTTTTTATTAATGTCCAAGTTGCGTTGTTTGGATGGATACAAATATATAAAAATACACATCTTTTTGTGTTTGAGGCATTAAACATACTGCTTTTGGCCTTTAAAAAGCATTTTGCTGCTATAAACTGATCTCAAAACACAAAAATTTTCTTTGACAAAGGCCCTTTTTCTAAAACTTGCCTTGTCTGGGTCCCTGTCCCCCATTTGAGAACCGCTGCTATCGAGGCTATGTCCTTGGCTGAGATCCTTAGATGTGTGTTTTTTTTTGTTCACCCTCATTACCCCATGTGTCGAAACCATCTGCTTTTTAACTTCAGCTTTTTCACAGATCGTGTTACATTTTCCTTCCGGATTTTGTTTGACATTAATTGAATCCAATCCAGGCTCAACAGTTGGACAGAAGTGCTTGCCATGAAATTCTGTGCCCTTTCTTCTCCAAACGGACCTTTGCATTTCCAGGAGAACACTTCCTCTTCATATCAATAATGCCATGTAAGGCAGGACCTATAGTAATGTATTTTGCGACAGATAAATGAATACACCCTGCAAGAAAAAAACTAACTCCAAAGTGCTAACCTTGACACTGAATTCAATCAAATCACAACAAACTGAAATATTCCCGCTTTGCATTCCACCTCCATCCTTTACTTCCTTGTCCGACGGGCCCAGTTTTCATACGGCACAAACTGGGCCCGTCGGACTGTATATGTACTGTATATTTCTATCACCCGTGGGCTCTTATTGTGTGTACTGCAAAAACTGGACTCATCGGCCGCGTAGTTCGGGGTCAGTGTGCACCAGCGCGACTCCTGTAGGACGACAGTATTTAGACGTGGATTGAGTGACAGTGACAATACGTAAATGTTAACGGCACACTTTTGAACCTACTCTAGGCCTACATGTTTCTACCGTATCCTAGCATTTGTTGGATGATCGATAAGGAGCTGTATTGCTAATAAAATCCAGCTGGTGTACAATCTAGTTTGGGTATTTATTGTTGCGTTACATTTTCTACTGCAGGTAACGAACGGATTGCAAATGAAGAAGTTGTCAGCAACAAAGTAAGTTCAGTAGCGTTTACTTGAGTTGTCTTTTTGTTTAGTTACTTTTACAATTGAAAGATAAATGCAGTACATTACAAAAGCGTCAAAGTAACAAAGCAAAAGCTGGCCGCGTATTTTGCCCTTTTATAGCCTTTTGACGTCACTCTCCAGAGCAGTAGATGGCGCTGTGTCGATGCCGATGGCTCGTGAAGAAGAAGAAAGTCTGTCCCCGTCGGGTTGCCATACGGTTAGTGAATTTAGCTGTAAAGTTACGGTTTACAACACATATTTTAAATGGATTTACATTTTCTACAGCAAACACTTAAGCAACTTTAAAGCAGTACTAAGTAACGTCCTTAATAAATCCTTTTCGTAGTCCCTGTTGGGGTAATACAAGTGTTAATGGGATGATTGGAGGGTCTTTCATCTCCCCCTGGTGTCTTTGGCCAGAAAACCATGTTTGCAACTTGACTGCCACCGGACCGGAGCAACCAATACACATTAATGGAATCACGAAGAAGCTAACATGCTAACGGGCAAAGCTAACTGCGGGCTAGCGTCGCTTTAAACAGTATTTACAGCCAAGTTTGAGTGAAAAAAAAATATTTCCATTGTATAATTAGATGTACAATATCCCTCTCTCCCTTTGCCTTTCCTGTCAGCGTAGTATTTACTCTCCAAGACAATTAATGAATTAAAAAATCGTAACTTGCTACAAGACCTGCAGTTGCGCTTATGGCCTCTAGGGGCAAGAGTTACTTAGTACTGCTTTAACATACGACAGATTCATAATTTGACTTGTACTTCTACACAGAGTTGGGCCTGATGATGTACTGCCACTTCTTCAAAGAGTGTAGTATAGAGTGACTTCAGTAATACAACATTTTAAAATGTAATGAGCATGTGCTGTAGTGACTGATCCACTCAACATACAGCTCAAGGTTTTATGTCAGTATCTGTTATGTGCCATTATAAAGGTTTTTAGTTAGTGTAGAGCTGCACTATGGTTTGCATTTGAAATTATTTCAATCAACAACCTTTAAGGACTGGAGCTATTTAGCACGACAGTCTTGATAATGATAAAGCATCATGCCTCATGTTAATGACATATTAACCTTGTAATCGAGAGAAGTGGTTCTCGACCGGTGAGTCCTTTTCAGTGCAAGCCCAACCAGGGAACACATCAACATTTACCGGCCCTGTACCTGTTCCAGTGAATTGTGAAGACACTGTGCATCTAATTATAAACATTTTGTTGTTGTTTATTTCATGGCTTGGCATAGCCTGGGAACCCCCATGCTGCTGGAATCATTTCGAACTTCACAGCAGCCTGGGGACCATGACTGAAATCTTCACATGGATTTGGGACCAATCACAGAACGAGGAGGGACGGCAAGACGATGACGCACTATTCAACATACGGAAGCGTGTAGTTTATTTACAGATTTTTCTACATAGTTTACAGCGGGTGGACGATCGTAAACCACACCTCTCCTACGAAAAAATGAATTAGTGGTCCCCTGATTTAAATATAACTTGGCAGGCAAAGTGAGCATTATTGTGAACCAAAACCACTGAGTTTGTATAGAAACAGGGCCAAGATAAATATAGACAGATACATAGACACATACATACTTTATATGTCATTCATATTCACAATGTGCACTGAATGACGTTTCATTGCATTGTACTCGTAATATCTAAAAACTGATATTAAGTGGAGCAGTGCAATTGGTTCTGCATCATCAACACATAAAACCATATTTTTCTCCCTGAATGCCACAGAACCATCATCAATAATCTGCGGGTGAATATAGTATTTGAAAAATCACAGTCATTTCTCTGAAGCTGTGCAGCCCTTGTAAGAAAAGGCAGTTGAGTAGCTCAGGCAATAATATATCAGCAAAGCAAAGCTAAACAAAGTCCAGCTGGTCAGGAAGTGATGACAAAATGATGAGGAATGATGTTTTCAAAGGAATAAGTCAATCCACTCCTGAACATGGACGGCAGTGGACAGAGAGGGAACTGTCTGTTTGGGTCCTGCTCACATCGGCAGTGGATGGAATGGGCCTCAGAGCAGAGCTGCGCCTCCAGACCAAATAAGGACAGGAGCAGCAAAGCAGTGTTCACAGAGGAGGAGGAAGAGGAGCAGGAGGAGGAGGGGGCATCTTTCCCAGAGTCCAAACAAGAAGATCTCATTCAGGTCGTAAACATTCAACCCTGTGTTTTTTTTCTCCTTTTTTTTAAAAATAGATCACTCAACAACAGGCAGAGGAAATGTAATGTCGATACAGAAAAACACAACTACAGGATATGATATACAAATCTAAAATAGTTCATGACCACAACTCTATAATGGTAATAATGCACAAAATCATAATATAGAAACGGCGTTTTGGGCTTCTTTCTGTGGGTGAAGAAAGCCGTCCGCGGTTCTTTTCCATGCTGTTTCCTCTGTAAAATTAAAATTATATATATATATGCCTGTTCAGGAAAAATCTTTAAATATTTATTTATATTCATTAAATATTTTTTCTGTGAGACTTGCCACAGGATTGAGTGTGAGATAGAAAACCTTAGCATGTCAGGTCTGCTTTTGGTGTCGAGAGTCGTCGACAGATTGATCGATACGAGCGATTACGATGTCGTCATGTCCAGGGGCCGCGGTGAGCGATTTAACTTGTTTGTTTGTTTATTAGTTAATTGAAGCAGCATAAAAAATATCAGACAACAATTATTTTCAACAGGAAAGTTCATTGAGTTCATTTGCACACTCAAAAGGAGTAGGTTGAAGCTCACAGAGCTTATGTAGAACCTGAAGCTACAGTTTGACTTTCACTTTCCATACGTTGTTTACAGTAAACTCATGTTGGGCATGCCTAAGATCGTTTATTATCATACAAATAATAAAGATTGTGAACGAAAAACAAAAACTTTTACCAAGCATTTTCTCGGTCCTTTGATAGGTCAATAATACCACCTATTTTATTGTTTATGATTGTAATGATAAAGAAGGAGAAAAGATATACAAAACATTTTACCAAGCATTTCCTCAATCATTTCCGAATGTTAGTTATACAGAAGAGCAGTTTACGTCATACCATAATACTACTTTACCGTTTATGATCATATAGATGTTAATGACAAAACACCAAGCATTTGTCGGCTGCCTTCGGGGAAGCCAAATATTGGACCAAGGGATTTGGGTCTAGACTCTTGATCCATGTTTATACAGTTGTTTTCTTAATATTTGAGAAATATAGACTCTTTGTGAACTTTTTAAAGTGTTCCAGGTTTTTACAGTCTGATGTTTTCATCTTAGTTATTTCATATTTCTACTTCACGTCTCAAGGCACACATACTTTTCAAGGTAGTTCTGAAGTACTGTTTAATAAAACTCATTTGACCTCTCAAGTTGCACTTGACCTCTCGTTTGCAGAACATTTTTTGTATACTTTCAGGAAGCGACATTTGTATGGCTCATGTTTAAGTAGATGATAATAGTTCTATGATGTCCACAAACAGGGCATTGCTTTCTTTTTGCTGTAACAGATCGGTAAGGCCTGGATGCATCAGCTGTTACCAACCATTCACCAAAACATCCATGGAAGTAAACAACAACAATCGCTTGTTTTATGGTAAGGAGGCATTCATGTGTGAGCAAAAAAACCTCCAAGAATATCTTTATGATTTAAGCCATAATTTATACTACGGCTAAGTCAGCAAAAACTCAAAGCTGAGTGCTCTAAGTACACTTCTTCCAGAGGGGTGTGCTCTGCGCTCCCCTCCCTCCGGCTCACTCTCCCCTCAGACTCTCCATCAGTCAGATCAGCCCTGCTGCTGCTGCCTGGAGCTGTCCCAGAGTGGACGGGAGGACAGGACGCTCTCGAGAGGAGACGGGACGGGGCCATGCCACTGAGCGTCGTGTTGGACGGGCCCGCACCATGGGGCTTCCGCCTGTCTGGGGGCAAGGACTTCAACCAGCCCCTCACCATCTCCAGGGTAAGACACACAGACATGTCAAGAGTTTGATTTTCACAAGAACATGATTGTAGGCGTAGTAATTGTAGTAGTAGTAGGAGTAGTAGTAGTAGTAGTAGTAGTAGAAGTAGAAGTTATATTTATTTCCTACACATCAAACACATAAAAGAACATTGAACTTCGAATACTTCCGTACTTTCTCATATTACTTTGAAACTTTTATTGAACTATTGATTTGTATTTTTATTTGCGTTTTTTATGAAGAAAAACTTTTAGTACGGTTTTATTGTGTCGTTTTTTCAGATGCTCTATCCAAGCTTTCGACATTGGGTCTTTCTCAGAAGGTGCTGTTGTAGCTGCTGTTGCTAATGTGCTTTGTCTGGCTGCCCTTGGCTCCGATTGACTCCATTGTTTCCAGCGTGAACCGTGGACACCTGTGCTCCTCTAAACACCGAGGCTTAGATACAAATAGCAGCTTACGTTACCGCGGGGCATGTGGAGAGGCCAGACGCACAGCTCAATCAGGGCAGCAGCCGCCCACATGCTACGGTTTAGCGTCATGAGCTCACCAGAACTATCCGGAACAGCTGCATGGTCGGGAGGTGGGGTCGCAGACGTGGATGAATGAGTGAGGGGTGATGCGCAGTTCATTAAGTGGATAAGGTTTGACAGATAAACCGCTGTGGGGGCGATGGATGATGGAAAACGTCTCGTTCAGGGCCTAAAACGCTGGTGGTGAAGTAGCGGAAATGGGAAGGTTGAGGAAGCGAATCACTTCTGCTACTGCGGGGAAGAATCGGTGTTACTCAACTTCAGTAAAACAGTTTCAGAAAGTGCCGGGACTTTGGGAACATGTCAGAGCATGTTTACAGCAGGGTGTCCCTCAAGACTCTGTACTTGGGCCCCTATTATTTTTGTACTTGATGCATATAAGGTCTTATGTTGTTTGCAAATCATTTTTCTCTTGTTTCTATCCAGGCTAAAGAGCAAAGCAGTCGCTCAGTGGGTGAGTGTTTAGCATTCCTGCCTCACAGTAAGAAGGTCCAGGGTTTGATTCCAGGGTCAGGTTTGAGCTTTCTGCGCTCAGTTTGCGTAATGCTCCCCCATGTATTGGTGGGTTTGTCCAGATTAACCAAAAAAATTTTAAAGGCTAATCCTCAAGCTCGGTACTCGTGACCATGAACCTTGCTCAGGATCTGCAGAAGGATTACCTGGCGCTGTACCTGGACCTGTTGTAAGAAGGCAACACTATGGTCGGAGTGCCTGCTGTGTCTAAACAGAAGAGAACATAAATGGCACAAAGGTATTGCCAATATGTTCTGTATGACGTTAGTTGTGCACTGACAACTCATCTGGCCCTGTCCTCCTTAGACCTCTGCAGTTACACTTGTAAAACCAAGCGGCATTTAAAGGTGACACGTGCCTCCAATACCAATGCAATGATACTATGATACCATTTAAAAAGGGCTGCGTATGAAACTTTTGGATGACTGGCCACTGTAGCAAGTGTTTTCCAAAAGTGTCTGTCTGTATCCAAGCAGTTATATTTTTGCGTTCTATTATTTGGATTCGACTAGTGGTTAAATGGAAACCTTTAAACATATAATTTAGTACACCCTGATCAAGCCAAGTCATTGAAAGTTTGAAGAATAAGACTGAAGTTGTATTTGACAGCTTTACAAGAAATAGGCTGTTTCCACTGGTCTGTTTATAGACGGGTTACTCATGCAGTGAGATTTGGAGCCTCACAGATGACATGTTTTTGGGGAAATGAATGCCATAGAAGCTACAGAGTTAGCTTGGCCAAATTGGTTATGTCAGTCCTTAAACTTAGCCAAATACTTTTTTATAGGCATTTAAACTCAGACGTCTTTTTATTTTTCATGTTCTGTGGGGAAAAACTCCTGCTACGGACTCCTGATCATGAACTTACTGCTGTTATTTTATCCCCAGAGTTAGTTCTGGCAATAACTTGGCCGTGTAGCGATTCTGCCTCTTGACCAACAGTGAGAAGGTCCCGGGTTCCCCACGCTGTAAGGGGCCTTTCAGTGTGGACTTCACCTGTTCTCCACATGCCTGCGTATCCTTTTTTATAGGTGCTTCGGTTTTCCTTAACACTAAAAACATGTACAATAGGGTCCTCACTGGGGTCAGGAAGAATGAGGATGTGTTTGTGAATGCAAGTGTCTTGGTGTTTTGACCAAAAAAAAAGAGATGTCAAGATGCTCCTGGGATGCTGAATATGTATAGTTTGGGGATCTTTGATTTTGTTTTTCAGTCAGACTCTTTCATCACGTATCAACAAGTTAAATGTAACGACAAGGCACTCAGTCCTTTATTAAAACATGGACTGAAACTTAAGAAGACCCTGTGAAGCACTCACTCTCATCTATTTATTTTCTTTTATTATAATCCTTCTTTCTGATTCCCTTTAATTTAGTTTTTATTAGTTGGCATAATTCAGCTCAAAGACCCAGTCATCCTTCTGCGTTTGGCTGTGATCTAACTTTAGGACAGCACTCAGAAGCAGGGAATGAAAACAGAGAGAGGTCTCCAAAACCGCGGCGTTCCCCACCTGTTGTTCGTGCGCACACATGAGCGCTGTGATGAGAGAAGTGACTTGGACAGGAAACTCTACTGGGGCTATGAAACACAAGACAGTTTAATGAACCAACAGTGAGAGACAGAGAGAGAAGGAAGAGCCTTCAAGTCAGAGCCGTTTCTGGGTTTTGGGGGATCCTGTGCAAGATATTGCGTGGGGGTGGGGGTGGAAAGAGTTGTCTACTAAAAAGCGCTATCTGGTTATTGTGCTCATAGCAAACGGCTATAGTCTTCTTGTGAAAGGTATAATGTCCATACAGTTACATTACGCCCAAAACAGCAAGGAGCCATGGAACAACTCATTCAACTGCCGTGTCACTCTCATCACTACTGCTGCTGAATGTATCTAACACAATATACTCTCCAAATACCTTTATAATACCTCCTTTATTTTACATTTTTAAATCTCATTTGGTTCATGGAATGTGCCACAAATCTTCAGCAATTTGTCAACATTCTTCAGGGCACTCTTAAAGGAACAGGCCACCGTTTTTCCATACTGAGATATGTTCTTACCTGAGCTTAGACGAGTTGATGCGTACCTGTCTGGTCTGTGTGCGTGCCCGTGGAACTTCACTCCCGTTTGGAGCCATAGGAATACACTGCGAGAGGCCAAATGCTAACAACATCTTTGGTCGTTTTGCGTGACTGAGGGCACGCACAAAGACCAGACAGGTACACATCAACTCGTCTTTGCTCAGGCAAGAACATATCTCAGTATGGGAAAACGGTGGCCTGTTCCTTTAAAGTGGATGTACAGTATCATGTATAAGTGACTCTACATTATCAGCAGTATTCTGGGTACCTGTTGACATTTTACGTTTGAAAATATGAAATGTTGTTTATGTACAAGGAGTGAGAGACCATCACCTGTAAAAGAAGTGAAATACTTTTCCAGAGAGAAAAGAAGATTTTTACATATAGAGTAAAAAAAAATAAAAAAATCCAGGAAATATTTTTGGAGAATTACAAAACCATTGACACAACAATTGCAATGGGGACCCCTAGTAGCCAGGGGCCCCCTCTGCGTATGCCCAGTTTGGTTCTGGTCCGAACCGTCCCTGCCCCAGCTGGTCGGGGCTGTGTTTTTCACAACAGATGAACAGTGTGTGCTGACTGCCATGTTTGGTCAGGACCCGCTCCTCCTCGGCCTGCTCTGTTTCCATCCGCGCACTAAATAAACACACAGTTCTTATCACATCGCTCATCAGCTGTGCAGGCCTTAAAGGGGCAACGCACAGACAGCAGACTGACCAGCCGAAAGGTCTCGCAAAATTGATCATGAGAAATATGCTACGCTCTGCTCTGACCCAACGATATGACACTTGATCTTAACTTGACCTTTATATAGCGCTTTTATACTTGCAGGTTCTTTACGACACTTTGGATTTGGGACTGCAGGTAGATACATCTTGAAAAGTCAAATAACCTCCTTTAAATGTATTTACAAGATCCAGCAGAGGGCGCCTGTGAGAGAGGAAACCATTTTCAATAAAAGATAACAAAAGTCGCTAACTTGCCAAAGAGGCTAAGCTTCAAATGGGATGCAATTTGAGAGCGGACATGGTACGAACAAGGCTGTTGAAGCAGACATAAAATCTGTGAGAAGGGTTCCAGAGTGAGACCATGGGTGCACAAACGACCCATTGCAGTAGTTCCAATGATAATAAGGGGATGTGACACCTTCTTAAAGGAACAGGCCACCGTTTTTCCATGCTGAGATATGTTCTTACCTGAGCTGAGACGAGTTGATACGTACCCGTCTGGGTTTTGTGCGTGTCCGTGGAAGAGCGTGGTCGCTTCTAACTTCACCCCCGTTTGGAGCTATAGGAATATGCTGAGAGGCCAGATGCTAGCAACATCTTTGGTGCATGACTGAGGGCAGGCACAAAGACCAGATGGGTACGCATCAACTCGTCTAAGCTCAGGTTAGATCATATCTCAGTATGGGAAAACAGTGGCCTGTTCCTTTAAGCACATTTTTCTAAAGGCCTTCTTACAAAGATATTTGTTCTGGGATGATAGTGTGGAAGAACAAATCCTATGAACGGTCATGATTACATTACAATATAATCATAGTAAATTTAGTCATCTACGTAAGTAATAAAAAATAAAGGTACAGGGTTGTATATGTCACATCAAAGTTTTGTGATTTAAAAACTCATTGTGGAGATATTTTCGGAAGAGTATTATTTTTCTTATTTCAAAATAATATTACTCAAGAGGAAGTAAAAAGTACTGTCATGAAGAAAAGTCCATGTACTACTGGCTTCTGGTCATGCTGTTGTCATGCCCATATATGGACATTTAGAGGGGGCGTGTCTTTGTATCTCCGTAGTCCATATGATGCAAATGCCCTTATAATGAAAGGAGTGGTGTTACATGAGTCACCTTTATAAATTTGGAGCATCTCTCTTTGAAGAATGGGGTCTTAATAACGTTTTGTGAATCGTGAATGACCTACCGTTCTCTAGAAACTTCTGAAAATCGCGCTTACAAACTTTTTCTTCTGAAAAGGCCCATTCTTTCTATTTCTATAGGACAGTAATAGCCTGAAATGACAATGCGGGTCTATATTCTTCTTTTTTGTGCCAATAACATTGTCCAGCGATATGTATTATTATGTAAAATATGATGAATTGGGGTAAAAACATGTTTTCCATCCAGTTTAAACATTATTGGTCAATTTTAGGCCTATAATTTTTAGCCCCATTTTGACCTTGATCTAGACCTGGTGGTACTTTTAAGCTCAAATATTTTATGAGGTGGTGCTTGGAGTGAAACGTTTGAAATACATAAAATACAGCATAGCAATGCACGGAATGCGATATTTTGCAGGAAAATAGGCAGCATAAATAGTTCTACTAAATAATAATCTATAGCCCCTTCCAAGACGAGACACAGTACTTGACCCCGGAAGGATCTTTGGAGATTATGACCAAAGTCTAGAGCAAAGTCTGGCGCGGCGGAGAACTGTACAACATCAAGACGGGGTCGTTGGGGGAATTGGAAGCGCCGTAAAGATCCCACGCACTGATGCTGACAAGAAGCAGTCGTGCTATAAAACCAAGACAGCAGGAGGTATCTGAGACATGCTCCTCCATAAATCACTGCCGCCTCTCTCACCACAGGACGTCCTTTGATACAGTCCAGCACTTATTTATAGACTGCTGAGCTCATTGAGAGATTTCCCGAGGAGTAATCTAATATGGCTGTGTATAGGTCATGACCCGAGTGTGGAGCGAGGGGAGCGACTGACCTCATATACGTGCTCCCGAGCGCACTTTGGAACTACGAAAGCCGTGTTTGGTGCTGCTGTAGTAATGATCTCCCACTCGTGTGTCAGGACTCCCACTAGGGGTCACCAAAGCTCATCGCTGGGACTGGGATTCTCGATTTAAAGGTTGAATTGAGGTTGCAAGAATAATAGAGTGGCTGCTTCCAGGGAGCTAAAGGCATGTGTGGATGTGAAAATGATGTTCTTGGACTGGACTTTAGATTTTATACAAAGTTTGGTGATGTTTCACAGTAACTGCACACATTTTGAATCTTATTTTTGAATGTTATCAAGGGCACATTGTTGCCTCTTGTGTGTGAACGAAAAACTTTTTTTTGGTTCTGTGCTGAAGGACACAACTGTGACTGACGCTGAGGTCAAAAGAATTGTAATATTAAAAATGAATCTCAGAATTCTGACTTTTTCTTGGACCACACAAGAAAAAGACCTTTCATTTGTTCCTTTTTGTCCTCTTTACTGTTGCTCTATTCGTCTTCAATTCAATTCAATTCATCTTTTTTATTTGAGCATCTGAGCTCCACAAAGTTCTTCATAGGAAGCACAGTAATCAAGCAAAAGAAAGATACATGCGTAGGTGAATCGCCAAATAGATAAATAAATAACGTGGATATGATGCTCAAAAGGAGTAGGCAGAAGCTTCAGCTTGTTAGAGCCTACCCCCTTTCGTACTTAAGAAATAGATACATTCATTAACTATGCACAAAGAAGATATGACATATAGTCATTTTGTCCTATTCCAGTGACTATACAATCATCAATATTTATGTTACAACATTCTGCTGGTTCCAAGACAGGGAAAGAAAACTCCATAATTACAAATACCCATCACTGCCAATAACAACGAGTCACCAATCTTAAGTTGTACATTTGTTCCTTCTTGTTTTTTGTTTTTTAGTTAAGTACTTTTAATGGACACAATATTATTGATTATGTTATTTACGACCACATTATATGATTGATTAATAAATGTAATTTATTTTATATTTTATGCTATTATATCATTATTGGTTAATTTATTATACTATTATTTTATTTGTATTGTTGCTATTAATTCATAATCAGTCACTTCATTGTCACCATCTACAGCAGACTATGTGACAGTGAGAGCCCTATTCTGTGAGGTGCATTAAAAAGCAGAGTGTGGGTCAGTTGGGAGGGGGCAATGACCCCCAGTCAACCGGCCCAACCCTGCTGCCCTGAGTAGTGACTTAGTAGTGAATGTTAGTAATCTGTGCTGTATGATGCTTCACATGACGAGTTTAATGAGCCCATTGGGAGGAGGGGGGGCCCTTCTCTCCAACAGGTCCATGTCTTGCCTGCCCTGATCCTTTGTATAGTTGAGAAGCAGTGATGGTGACAACAAGCAGCCACAATATTGAGTTACTTGAGGTTTGTCTTTGTTACACTTGGTTTAGTTCTGACACACATCCGTATAAAGGAAAAAGATGTCGGTTCATGTGCAGGTGAAGGGTTTCCAAAGTGGAGGTCAGAGTGGAGTTGGGGCTCACGAGATTCATTCAAGATAGAATTTCAAAAATAATGAAATTGTGTGACTTTATTTTGTAACATTAAATAGCAAATGTTAGTAAGTTACATCAAATAACAATGTAAGCATGTCCTGAATGCCTAGTGAAGGCTCGGGGGCCAGCTCCGGCCCATCAAAAAATCTGGCCTGGCCCACTGGCACTTCCCATAAAAAATAAATAAAATGCCAATGTGGCTATTCGCGACGGATCTGCTATTGCTAATGCGGCTATCGCTAACATATCCTCAGCACTGGCTAAAAACGTACAAAAGTATATTAACACATTGAGTGCCGCGCTGTTTTGGGGATTTAGCTGTTGAGTGCCAACAATCCAGACCATTTTTTATGATATTTGTACCACCACAGCATATTCTGTGTTATATCCATTGACACATGCTACGGCTCGTTTTAAAGGGAAGACTCTAAGCTCTCTGTTTAATTATAAGTGCCTCAGTTCCTGAGAAATCCTAAGCTAAACAGAGGCTAGTATTGATCAAAATCTAGAAACGGAGATAATTGCGTGTTTTATGAAACACTCTCCTTTCTGATTACCTCCTCTCTCCTCTTCTCTCCTCTCAGGCACTAACATTTCAACCTGGATAGACTCAAACAGACAAAAGCAGCGATTAGGAAGATTTATTGACATGTATATTAGTTTTGGCGATCAGACCCCGGCGGTAACATCAATGTATGAAAGTCAGTATGGATGAACAGCTTGTAGTTAGGGATGTCTTCCCCCGGAGGCTGGACACTGGTGGTGGTATGGAAGACCCGTGAAGCTGCAGCAGGTAGAAGCTGTGGATGGAAGAGGCGGAGATGGGGCGGAGGTGGGTCGCAGCACAGCTGGGAAGCGAATGAACCATGATTACTGGGGCTTAAAAGCCGGACCGAGGGCAATGATTGGCTGCTATGGAGGTGCGGCTCTTACGCTGATGGCTGAGGTGGAGGTGTGGCCCTCACGGAAGTGATCATTGGCTGGAGGTCGGTGATGCTGAAATTAGTCTACCAGGTTGAATTAACGCCAAGGCTTCATTACAGGAAAAGTGCCTGAATGTGCCTAGAATGCCTAAATATCTCAGTTTCAAGTCCATTTTCAAGGCCAACATTGTTGACACGCAGATCAGATCAATCGCTTTTTTCGCGTGTGCATTTTAACAGCCTGGTTCTCGGATTGAAGTCTTATCCTGGATGTTTCTCAGTTGTCCTTGGACCGATTTTGACCATTTAAAAACTCAGAGAAACGTTAAAATATCAACTGTTTCGATCTGTCCATGGGAAGCCGCTCTGCTTTGTCAGAGAGTGAGAGAGAAGTCTCAGCTCTACCGCTGTTCGCTGCACAACACCGCATCCCCTCGGACTAGTGTTTTAAGTAGCCATGTGCTTCTTTCAAAATAATACAATAGAGCTGGGAGGGCCTTGAGACGTCAACAGGGCTGAGATAACAAGTGCCGGTCACAGTGAGAATTACATAATACTGTATCTGCCGCTGCTTGCTGTGGTTTTCAAAGGCGCTTAAAATGCAGTAATATAATTCTACTCTTTAGGTTTCATTCTACTTGAACAATGATGGTATTGATATTTTCATTTGTTTATAAAATCTAAATATGAATCCGTTTGGTGGCCATGGGCTTCAGTTCTGTCGGTTCTAATCCTGGCTCTATTTGCCGATTGTCTCTCCCTGATCTTCATTCCCATTCGCTCTACTGTTCTAAACCCCTACACACCAAACAAACATAAGTATTAAAGCGGGAGTCACGACCTGGAAGGTTTGTTAACCCCTGTGTCCCGGCGCCTGTTGTTTGTGTTTTCAGATCACTCCGGGCAGTAAGGCGTCCATGGCCAACCTGTGCGCGGGGGATCTGATCTTGGCCATCGAAGGAGTGCCCGCCTCAGACATGCTGCACTCTGAGGCCCAGAACAAGATCAAGGAGTCCAGCAGGCAGCTGCGCCTCACTGTGGAGAGGTAGGCTCACAAGAAGAAGCTACAGGACGTGAGCAAACATTTAAAGGGCTGATACCTGATTGGGCCTTGTTTGGAGCAGTAGTGAAGTATGATTTATTAATAAACAGCAGGTTGTAGCAGACAAGCCAAGCGACCCGGGTTAAATTAAATTCAACTCATACTGAAAACAAAATTGGAAGTTTGGCCCAGTGTAGAATGTTGAGGATCAAAATAAACCATTTCTTTACAAAGGTTTGCAGAAATAGTTACATGGGTTATATGACCCATGTAACTTTTATATTATAACTACTGTACTATATGTAAAACTTTCCTCCATGTTCGTGCTGGAAACATCTGAGGACTGCTCTCTACTGCCCCTTATTGGCTATTCAACCCATGCTTTTTGGACTTTGGTTAATTAAAGAATGATGGCTAAGGATAATTAAAGAATGATGGCTAAAGATTATAATAAGAATAATGGGCTAAAACACTGGTGATGAGGTAGCATACATGTAAAGGCTGAGGAGGCTAAATACTTCTGCTACTGCAGTGAATAATCTGTGTTATTCAACTTCAGTAAAACACTTTCAGGAAGTATCGGGATTTTGGAAACAACATGTTTACAGTTGGGTGTCCCTCAAGACTCCATACTTGGGTCCCTATTCTTTTTGTACTTAGCTAGATGTATATAAATAAACAAGGTCTTATGTTGTTTGCAAATTATTTTTCGCTTGATTCTGTCTAGGCTGATGATGAGCTAAACAGTCGCTTCGTGGCTTAGTTAAATATAATAATAAGAATAAAACATCAGTTTTATATCGTTCATTTTGGAACATTCAAAGATGCTGAAGATGGGAATAAGCTGTTATTGTGGCCACAGCCTCCTGGGGTAGACTGACTGAAGTGAGGCAGCCAATCTGTGCCTAGAGATGAAGGACAAAATGAAGCAGGTTTGAGCAAAATGTTCGTGTGCCAAATGGCCCTTCGTGTTTCATGTGACCAAAGCCTCGGTTTGTGGAAATAATACATTCATGGGTTTAAAACTTTTAACCGCTTACCTGAGCCTGAACTAAGCACATTTTCTCCAGTTCGGTTTTACCCAAATCTAAAACCTTCTTGACTGGAGCTTACAGCCTGTAGACCAGCGTAAAAACAAAACTGATCCCAGACTTTTCTGACTGCATCGTCGTCACATTTTTGTTGTATTTTTTTAATATTTTGTCATATTTTTTTGCTTTTTTTTTGTTTGCCCTATTTTGACGCTTTTCCCAGAAGCTTTAGATTTGGGTAAAGCCGAACTGTAGAAAATGTGCTCGGTGAAGGCAGGGTCTAAGTGTTTATAGGATATTGTCGTTTTTAATTTAATTAATTAATTAAAATTTAATTTTGGCAAGGTAAACTGACTTAATTGAATTTAATACATTCAAGTAACAACATCAAGCAACAAAAGCATCTGTTTTAGGCATGATGATTATTATCATTATTTTCCCCAACCTTTAAGACAGTTGTTCACCACCTTTCACTATTACTTGACAACGAAAAAAGAAAATATATATGCACTGTATTTCCAATGTAATCACATTTTGGTTTTTGGTTTTTTTTAGCATAAACACACCTGAGTTTGTAAAATGCTGATACAGAAAGTAACATTAGTCAATTTTGCAGTGTGGACAATCTGAATGAGACTGAAATTATCAAAACGAGTTTGACGAACATAGCCTCACTTTATGACATCAGCAGTGTCCAGCAAGTGTTTTGAGTTCTTGAGAGAGATGCAGGATTACTCAAATACAATGATACCATGATACCAACAGAGGGCGTCACAACTAGCGACATATAAACTGAGATATTCATATTACTTTAGTTAGATACAGTATAACATATACAAACGTGCTGTACTTTAGAAGGACATTTTTTTTCTTGCTGTACTAAAACGTACAGACCTCACACAGTTAAGGCCATGAAGACGTCCAAAAGGGGCATATATTATACACACTGAGTTGAACTTTACATGTTTGAAGGAACTAACACGTAAGCCTTTTGAACGGTCAAGGCTGTCCACCTTCTCCTTAACTGTTCCATGTGCATTGTCAAAGAAAACCTCTTCAGTTGTAAGTGGCTTTAAAGGCCTTGTGAACGTTTTCTACACTGGCACATACTGTACATTTTTTCTTGTGAACAAACGACGATCCGTTTCTCATGCACATTTTTCTGATACAGTATGTTGGAATCGTTTATTGTCAGGAAAACTTTGCGAACACTTTGGCTTTGGTTGCTCTCGTCAATGACACAAAACTCTGACCAGTTCTTCATTCATACTGCGTTCATCACAGAGCCATCGCTTTGTTATTATGTTGTTGGATCGCATATTGTTTTTAACATGCTCCAAAACCAACACAGCCCTTGAGGGGTTAAGTCTTTTTTCCATTTGCAAATATTTTAAGGATAAAATGTAAACACCAATGCTGAGTTGCCCAAAAGCAAATTTATAAGCATGAGTTTGGATGCCTTGTGCCGCCCGACATCAGTGAAAAGAAAAAGGTTTACTGAAACAAGAGGAAGCAAAACTAAAACACAACCAAAATCATGCTTATGGAGTAGAAATAACATTGAATTGTGGCTATAATCTCAAATAGAGTTGATTTGGCATCATTTCCATTTTCCGTTTTTATTTCAGGAACGAGTCCAGACTATGGTCCCCTCGTGTGGTCGAGGACGGAAAAGCACATCCCTTCAAAATGAACTTGGAAACGGAGCAACAGGTAAAGCAAGGCATCTATATTTCTACAGAGCAATTCACAACACACACATAAAGTCATTACCAAGCTAGAGTATAAGTGCAAGGATATAAACAAAAAAATAACAACAAATTCTGAATGCATTGACGTTGCTGGGTGCTTAGACTTTTCTTTAAAAGGCTGGACCTTGACAAATAAAATCCAAGCTGTAATTAGTTGAGAGTGAATATTAGCAGAGACTGAAGGTGCTAGATAAAAAAAAAAACACTTTCATATGGCTGCAGAAACACCATCTTCTCAGCTTACAATTGTAGCCCACCAAACTAGACTAAGGGAGCTGAGACTTGAACGTGTCCTTTCTGTTTATTAACAGGGCAGAGAGACTGAGCCCACTAATATAAAAGGGATCAATCAGAAAAGTCCCTGAGCTACACTTGGTTTAGGTTATAAAATACTCAAGGCACAGTCTTCACTTCCTCTAAAGGATTTTATAAAAAAGAAAGTCATACCGAATGACTAGAGCAGGTTGAAGAGGTGACTGCCTGGTGCCGTTCAGGAAAAGTGCATTTGGGGAGCTGTCCTTTTCCTGGAGAGAATGCCAAACCTGTAATACTATTCCAGCTCACATCAGAGAAATGGCAGCATTAAGATCATTCACGACAGCCTTTGAAATGTGGCTGCTGGAAGGTCAATGGTGTAGGTATGGTTTTTAAATGACTGAATTTGTAAATATCAAATATCAGAGGTCGCAGGTGTAACCATGCTGCTTTTTGATAAAGTTTTACTGTGACTGGAATGTTGGAAATTGTAACAAAGAGACCAGAGATGGAATTTAGCAGCATAACTGACACATATACAAACAAATAAATGATTACACGACACTTGAATATATGCCAGGGCTGCAAGCAATAGAAATGTGGTTCCTATGGCGCATGATGAGAATCCACTGGACAAGCCACACAACCAATGATACAGTGTTACAGAGAAGTGGCCAACAGAGAAAACTTCTAAAGCAGATTTTGAAAATAGACTTTCTGGGACACTGTATAGAGAATGAAGGGTTTTAATTGGTATTCCTCACAGGGAAAAATCAATGGGAAGCAAGACAGAGGGCGGCAGAGAACAACTTTCCTCCAGAATATCATTGTCTGGACTGGAATGGACAGCATTAAGATGTTGAGACTGGCACAGAAGAGAGACGATTGGCATTCAAAACCATCACCAGCGCACCTTCCTCAGACCTTTCTGCTAAAGAGCATCAGCGCGGGCCAGATACATTATGTAGAATAGGGTGGAATTGAAAATAGCAATAATGAAAGGATAGAATTGGGATGATGTTGTGCTTGTTGAGACAGAGAGGCAAAAAGGCTTCAATGGAAAGTCCAAAGGAGCAAGGAACTTCAAGAGCCAGCCGCCATTTCCTTACGGTTTCAGGAAGAAGTAGTTCACAATAAGTCCATTCTTAATTTTATAATCTATGTGCCCTACCATGAATGGACCGCATTTGACCACGACACGCTGGGACAGTTCTGAGAAGGTTCTGAGTTCCCACACACTTGATGATACTTTCTCTTTTGACATGGGGCAGCCACATGCATGGGCTTGATACATCTCCACATGCAGCAGATCACGTAATGCAAATGACTTAACTACTTTTTACACATGAGTCTCCAGTGCCTTTCTTTATAAGCCCCGCCTGGCCTCTTCCAATCCAATCCGCTCTACCTACTTCAACTCCCTATCGCAGGTCAATGAAAGAGAAATGCAAGGTGAAAGATTCACAGCAGCCTAGGCCACAGCTGCTGCCCCAGTTTAAGTCTATAGACCCACTGTAAGAGTCCACTAGCATTAACCGCCACACACATGCATGTGACTTTTGTCTTTCACTTTTCTAAGGAAGTAAACACTGCTATAAATTGATGCCAGCTTCAGCTACAGTAAATACAAGCCATCTGGAGCCTGAAACTTGCTTTGACAGAATTTGTCTGGGGCTGCAATTTATCTTTACACAGTGGAGCCGAGTGCTAGCTAACTTTGCTAACTTTCTCCATGCTGTGCACTGACGTCCTAAAATCTTTAAAAGGAATAGGCCAACGTTTTTACTTACTGAGATATATTCTTACTGTGGCAGCACGGGTGGTTAAGGTGGTAGAAATTAAACATAATATACTTAAAAGTAACTAAAGGACCAACAACGCCAGCTTGAATAAACAAGCACTAAAGGACACACAGGTTCGTAATTGAGTAAGAGGCATAGACAGTTCCATTAAGAAAATACAGTATTTCTTTTATTTACTTTGTATTAGGTTCAATAAATTATTTCGTTTCATTTTGTTTCCTCATACCCAGTACCATAAAAACATACAGTTCACAATCTCACGTTGATTTGACAAACGTGGGCACCATCGTTCATTTAGTTTATGGAAGTGCGCCAATGGGTTGACCACAGGGAAGGAAACAACCCAGGCAACAAAGGTACAAAGCAGGAGGACAAAAGGCGAGAAGGCGAGACAGCCATGGTGTTGGGGTGTAGATCTCCTCCGAGCGCAGAGGCACGCGCTGTCAGGACAACCGGAGGAACACACACGGACAAAAGCTAGGCCATCGGCCACCATAGCCAGCCTCTGTACACCGCGGCGCAGGCCGGAGCTGTGAGCCGCCTGCAGCTAACGCTCCGTGACTACCCGGAAGAAGGACGGTGAGGCGGCGTATGTGGGGGCGGTAACAGTGAAAGCAGAGGACCGTAAAGCTACAGCAGGGGCTATTTATATTTTAGGGCTGGCGCCATCTAGTGGCAAGTCCAGCCTGCTACATTACCTTAGCTTAGTTGCGTATCTGTCTGGTCTTTGTGCGTGCGCTCAGTCAGTAGACGAAAGACGCTGTTAGCATTTAGCCTCTCATAGTTCCAAGCTACCAAGCTGTTCCATGTTTTCCCTATTTAAAGACAGTAACGTGAAAAGTTACACGATCCAAGTATAGTTACACAAAATTAACATCTCGATTTTCTTAGCGGATAAAAAGGGGTCTATATTGTAAGGCGTAATAACACCTTATGAGCAGTTCGACGTCTGCGCAGTAAAGTAGAAGTGCTCTTAAAGGAATAGGCCACCGTTTTTACATACTGAGATATGTTCTTACCTTAGCTTTGACGAGTTCTTTAGGACCTGTCTGGTCTTCACCCGTGCCTTCTGTCACATAAACACAGCGCAGACGGCGTTAGCATTTAGCCTCTGCCCCTCTCCACTATAGCTCCAAAACTGGTCAAGATAGAAGCTACCAAGCTCTTCCACGTTTTCCCTATTTAAATATGGTTACGTGAAGTGTTACACTACAAAGTATAATTACACAAAATGAAACAATGTGGATTTTCTAAGCGGATAAAAGGGGGAACTATATTGTAAGGCGTAATAATACCAGGAGTAGTTCGAAATCCGCGCAGTAATCTTCACTTTACTGTGCGGATGCCAAATTACTCCAGGTATTATTACGCCTTGCAATATAGTCCCCCCTTTTATCCGCTTAGAAAATCCACATTGTTTAATTTTGTGTAATTATACTTTGCTGGGAGAGGCTAAATGCTAACAACGTCTTTCGTCAACTGGCTGAGCACACGCACAAAGACCAGACAGGTTTGCATCAACTCGTCTAAGCTCAGGTAAGAACATATCTCAGTATGGAAAAACGGTGGCCTGTTCCTTTAAGATGAAAAGAAATCATGCAGTGTGCACCAAGCTTTAGCTACTTGTTGTGTTAAAGTCATGCTACTCTCTCATTTTGAAATGAAATGAAATATTAATACTTCAGATTATGGCCCCTAGTGGTTTGTGAGGCTCTCTGCAAGTCCATGATCTACGCTTAGCTCGAAATGCCTCGGGAAATCTTACCTCGCTAGTCAGCATGTCATTTATATGTATTTTTAGGACCTCATGCACAATGCCGCCTGAGTCCAAATGTTGACACGTACTTCCTGGTTCACCTTACAGCGTCCTCGATTGTTGTTTTCTGTTCAGGAGTACAAACCTATCGGAGCAGCCCATAACCGCAAAGCCCAGCCGTTTGTAGCAGCGGCGAACATCGACGACAACCACCAGGTCGTCAGCACGGCCTACAACACCCCCATCGGCCTGTACTCCTCGGGCAACATCCAGGACGCCATGGAGGGGCAGATCCGAGGGCTCGTGCTGCCAAGACAAGCCAGGTACACACGCTGGTTGTTGAAGCTCCAAGATTATAAGTGATAAGCATAAACGAGTTTTGTAATTTTAAATAGCCGTACAACTTTATTATTGTTTTCAGTAAAGCCAATTTGACCTCAGACACAGCTCGGTCATGTTTATCATGTTTATGAAATAAAAATCTCCCTATACCTTTAACCAATTTAGTTACAAACTGATTTTTGTTCATATTGAAGGTACTTTAAGGCGACTTCTTATGTGAAAATGAAAGTTGATATTTGACCTTGTAGTGACCCAGGGGCTGTATGAGTGGTTAGTATGACGCCTTTACTTTCGGTGGTCTCTACAACGCTCCAGGTTCAATTGGTTTGTAGGTTTTCTGGTGAGAGGCTCCGTCAGCAGTGAAAACCTTCCAAAGATAGTAAAGACAGTTTAGTTGCTCTAAAAATCCAACATTGAACTGGCACATAGAACCCCAGGTTTTGCTCTGTCAGATTCAACATAACTGCATCAGATCTAATTATTGAGTTGTAGAGAAGGAATAACTTGTGAGCGCTTGCTAGATCACCTCTTGAAGTAAGGAAAAACAGGCGCTCATCGAGATCTGTGGGCTCTTGAATAAAGAAGGATCGAGGCACTCCGTATCCCTTTTGTAGTTTTATTGCCAAACTGATAATTGGGTTATTTGATCACTACAGTCATCTGATTTTTCTAATCATGTAAACCTGGCTTGCTTTGATTGCCATTTTATTGTTGGAATTGGTGAAATTATGGAATTGCTTTGTATATTTCAGAAAACAGTTATGCTGAAGTATTAACTGAGAACAGATTCCTGTGTTCTTTTTCCTGAACTAGAATTCCTTATCTTGAGATACAGGTTTACAATCCAGCCACTTAACCACCAAGCTCAGTTTCATTTCCATTTGCTTTTGTAAGATTGTTCGCGGAGCACAGATAGAAGAGGCCTCTACAATGGTGTATCAATGCTCGAAAAACAAGTGTGAATGTATCAGAAAGTAGTTACTTTTAGTGGGTCTATTTTGTTCCAACCCGGTGAGTAATGAAGCCCCCTCATTGTCATTCACCTGTCTGTCTTTTCAAAGAGCAGGCCATTTGAGTGAAAGCAACGTAATACTCTGTTTTTGTGGAGTCTCATTTCCTTCTGAATCAATGTGACGCCAGCCGACTGCAGGCTGTGACACAATATCACCAGCAGGAGCCAACAAATGCCTATTGATGCTCTTTGTCTAACGTGCCGATGAAAGCAGTCTATAACACAGCGTCTATAATATCACACCAATCAGTGACAGCTCACACAATGTTAGCCCAAAGACTAACTGTGAAGCACATTGTCGTCTCATTAGCCAAAATGGTCACATTGGATGAATAGCGTTAATAAAGGAATAAAAAAAAAACCTGTTGGATGATTATATTTGTGTTAAAAACTTTACACCTTTACACAGGATGTAAATGCTTCACTGGAGAAAACTTCTGTGTTCATAGCTCTGAAGCTAAAGGCTAATGCTAACATGCTATATACTGTAAATAAAGTTTCTTCTTCTAGCGTTAATTTGACGCTAACAGGTGTTAAAGTAGCACCACTTTCTTAAAGAGGGGGTATTATGCTTTTTTCAGCCACATAGCACCAGTCTATATCACACTACAATGATGACGAAACCTTCTGTTGGTCTGTCAATGCAGTAAATTAGAATAACTGCCTTGTATAAAATTGCTCTTTCAAAATGGCGTAGCAAATGACTTGAAATAGGCCTCTGTCTCTTTAAGAACCTCTGACCCTTTCCGACACGCCCCCTCCACACGCTGTCTGTGGCATCACAACAACACTGCGCTCGTTGTCTGCGTACAGTATTGAAACTACGATCGGTGCATTTTAATTTTTATTGTTGGAAAGGACCTACTGTTTATCACTTTGTGAACAATGGCCACACAGGATATTATTTGGAGACGAACCTTCCACACCGGACGCTTGGAAGGGGCTCTTGCCTGAATAATAACTGCTGTTTGGAGGTTATCTCTTTGCATCTGCCATGCCCTATGGATCTCTAACTATACCCCCATGGACGACACCAGGATCTGCAGGAGCCCATACGATTCAAAAGACGGACATTATCTGTGCAGGTGGACAATGGTTTTTCGAGGTTACCCCGTTAGCTTGTTATAATCGACTACTGCTCATTGTTGATGAAAAGTCTGTAATAAACCACAAATGTGTAAAGCCAGGCTCATTGTGTGATCATCGTAAAGGCTGCTTCGAGTAGTTGCCGGCTTTATTGACGTTATTTGTGCATAATATGCTGCCTGTTTTCAATGAATGTTGTGAAGGTGAAGGTTGTTAGCTTGTCGCGGCTAATAGTGCCTTAGCTCCGGGAGAAAACCACTCGGCTACGACTCACTGTTGATGAAATGTGAGCAATAAACTACGAAATCAACAAGCCAGGCTCCGTGTGTCATCATCATAAAGGCTGCTTCAAGCAGTTGCCTGTTTTAGTGACGTTTTCAATGCATAATATGCTTGTATTCAGTGAATTTTCCCGTTAGCTTATCGCGGCTAGCTTGTTAGCTCCGGGAGAAAGCCACTCGGGTATGACCCATTGTAGATGAAATGTGAGCAATAAACTTCCAAATCAACAAGCCAGGCTCCGTGTGTGATCATTGTTAAACGGTTCTTTATGTGTGCGGTGGTTTTATTGACTTTATGTGTGCATATTTCTCGTTTTCACGTGATGACTCGAGGTTTAGCTTAGCATTAGCTTTCTCCGGAGGCTCTGTGCATCATCAAGGCCCAGCGCAGAACCAGACACTGAAATAAGTGTTCTTGTCACCGGTTTTAATCCTGGGTGTTTCGGTAACAGAAACACTGATGTGTGTCTTTGTAAAAGTCTGCTGTGGCTCCGGTTCACAACACATGGAGCTAATCCTCCATTATGACTCTGTTTACATCTTAGGGCTAGACACTGCGGGGAGGGGGTTCTGCTGAGGAGCAGTGGTTGGTTACTCGGCTGGTGACGAAAGGTCGGAGGCGTATCCTGGAGGTCGAGGGCGTTTCCTGAAGGAATCAGGCGTTTTATCCCTAAAATGGCCGCCATCAGAGTTTCTACAGATTACTCGAAAATACGTGAATGTGCCAAGGCAACACTTCAGGCATGGTTTTAATGAGGGAATGACTTAATAACATGATGTAAAGCTTGAAAAAGTCGATTTTGCATAATAGGCCCCCTTTAAAAAAAAAAAAGACGAATCAGTCTTGGCTTCACATTTATTGAAGTTTTTAAAATCTGATTTTACTTTAACTAACTTTAAAATGTGGACAGGAAGTAGTCTTTACCCGCACTGACCAACAGGAAGTTAGCCAAAAACACTGACTTTGATGTTATTTATGGGGCAGGTTTACGTTGACATTTATTTTCTTTGTTTTCTTTTCTTTTTCAAATCCCTGGCTTTAAAAACATTGCTACCTAAAAAAAAGATTTCAGCCCGATAAGTCTTGGCCGTGCTATCTTAGAACATTTTCCCGCCATCAAAGAAAACAATATTCACAATATTTTTAGGCATGGTCACTTTTTTGTTTGCCACAAAGATAATTTTATTCGATATGGACTTAACACATTGAGTACCAAAAATGGAAAAACTTGTTTTGTTAGTTTTTTTTAAATTACGAAACTACACTCTAATACAGTATATGTGTGATTTTGGTAGCTCTGTGATGAACCGAAGTGAAATAAATGACCATCAAAAACTTGTGAAAAGTCACTGTCTGGACATTTCAAATTATTGTGTTTCTTGGTGTTGCAGCGAACAGCTGTGAACCTGCGCACAGATCGAAGCAGTTGAGATTTTAACATTTCTCAGAGTTTTTAAATAGTCAAAATTGATTGATTGATTGAAGGACGGCTGAGAAACATCCTGTTAAAGTCTTCAATCTGAGAACCAGGCTGTTTAAATGTACACGCGATCAAAAGCGATCGATCTGCGGCAACACGCGGTGTTTCAAAACGTGTCAACAATGATGTCATTGAAAACTGATTTGAAACGGACATTTTCTGGCTTTTGCCTCTTCCTATTACGTTAGTGTCACTCCAGAGAGGAGAGAGGAGAGAGGAGAGAGATGGAGGAAGATGAATCTAGAAAAAAATCTGTGATTTTGATCAAAACTAGCCTCTGTTTAGTTTTGGATTTCTCAGGAACCGAGACACGTAGAATTAAACAGTTTTCACCTACAGAGAGCTTAGCTTTTCATCTTTCAAATGAGCCCTGGCATGTGTCTATCGTTAGTCATAACATAGAATACACTGTGGTGCTGCAAATATCATGAAAAATGGTCTGGATTGTTGGCACTCAACAGCTAAATCCCCAAAACAGCGCGGCCTCATTGTGTTAACAGTAGCACTGGACAAACCAAAGCAGGTGTCACCAACCTGGGCCTTTTAGGGTTATCCCTTGAGACTTTCTCTAAACTGTCATGGTCTGGGGCAGTGTTTTCCAACAGGGGTACAGAATAATTTCAAGGGAAAGTTTTTCTAATGTTTTTCATTAAAAGATTTGATTTTGAGAGTATGTTAGCTTCATTTTGAACACAAAACACTATCAAATACTGAATAATCTTAGTTTAGTTGGTCACTTTTAAATAATATTGACCAGATCCTCGAGGTAGGGGGTACTCGGAGTATAAATGAGTGACTCAAAGGGGACGCAAGACAATTAGTGCTGACCTTTGCTTTTTGCACGTCTGCCCCTTGTGTGTGCGCAGCCCGCGGACGCTGAGCAGCATCGAAGACTCGGACGTGTACCGCATGCTGCAGCAGGACCACGAGGAGCAGCTGGAGCCCAGGCAGTCGGGTTCATTCCGGGCCCTGCAGGAGTTTGTGGACAGTGATGGTAAACGCTTCCTTTAACCGTAGAGCAGCACATTTCTGTAATGATTTGGAAGAAGAAAAAAACATTGCACAGTCGGAGAAGCCTATCTGTAATGTTATTTTGGAATCGACTTTTGGAGGAGCTTTTGATTGCAATGCTCAGACACCGGACACCACGTTGTGACGCACTCTGTATTTTCTTGCAAAAAAAACTAATATGCGTCTTTAAAGTGTCCCTATTGCGTTTTTTTTTGTGCAGGTGTTGTTATTTATAGAGTAATAATAATAAAGTGCTGAGATATTTGTGAGCGGGGACAATTTCCTTTAATATTTTAAAACATCAATTAACAACCAAAGAAAATATTACGCTTTACGAGTTCACCGGGACTTAAGATTATAATTTTTAAAAGACTGAAAAATGTACCACTAAAAGCACAAACCACCGTTGAAGGAGACACTTAACATTGGCGGTAATTTATGCTGAAATGTTTACGCTAATTACGGATATTTACTATGGTATACTCAAGTGTGTCTTTCATTCAGGTGCCAACGAATATTAAGCAGATACTCTTAATCCTTTTCCCCTATTTTGGTGCTCTGTATTTTTCGTCTGAGTGCTCTCTGATGGAGAGGCTGTTAGCAAAGCTTTTTACTCACAAATGAAAGAGCCTGTCATTGAAGAGACATGGAGAGGAGCAGGGTTCAGTTTTGATAACATATTCTAATCCCGTTTCAGTTTTAGCCAAAAAACACTTCAACCTGAAAAGACTCAGAGACAGAGGGCCAGATAGTATAGGATAGGATGTAGAGCAGACGAGTGCGCAGACGGGTGGCGCTTCTTGCAATCTTCAGTGTCATACCTGCCGCAAAAAGTGGGAAGGCCATGTTGTGGTGCCGCCCCTCCCCATGCTTTCCCCAGACCGCTGCTGCGGAAGGCGGTGGGTTGTGGGGGGGGTTGTCCTGCGCAATGTTTAACTCATGGACTGCCAGCCATTTTCAAATCAGAGAGCTCCCTAATGCCAGAGGTTTTTCAGGATTTTGACAGTTTTTCAAGACCCACAGAATATTTAGGTCTAGGTCATGTGTCAACACAAAACCCACCAAAAAAAACATTAGAATCTCTTCTTTCATCTAAAAAAAAAGTTTGTTTGTACCTTTTTCCATTCATTAGTCCATAGAAAGTAGGTTAAATCACCCAAAATGCTGTTTTCTGACCAAAAAGCTGTGAAAACGAAAGAGCAATGCTGCCACCTAGTGACTCAATAAAATAACTTGTAGTTCTTTTATTGAGTCACTAGGTGGCAGCATTAGTCAGCACAACTAAGATTTTAACACCAGACATGCTCAAGGCTTTGCTGCAGCTGTTCCCATTGAAAAACCTAATTGACGTCTATAAACGTCATTGTCAGTCAATGAGTTAATAAAGATGAAAGAAATAAAACTGTCCCTCCGCTGCTGCAACCACTCGCTGCAGATCCAAGATGAGCGGGCGGGGAACGAAAGTCAGCAGCCTCGCGTTGGACACAGTTCGGATGCGCAAAGTTATGAAATGTACAGGATTTAATTGATCAGAAATTGTCATATTGGCTGCGGAGGAGTTGCAGAGTTATGCAGTAGTTGCAAGAAAACTGTAGCTTATTGGAACATTTGTGCCACAGCTGCAGGATTCTTGAAGTGGCTGAATTGGAAAAACAAAACAAAAAAGTTTGCTTTTCTCCCTGTTTGTGAAATGCGCTTCTTTCTTTTGGACTGAGCTGTACATAAGGAGCAACAATGTAAACGGAACATGAGGCTTATAACAACGGCCACCGCTGCTGCTCTTCATTCATCAGGAGGTAATCACTGACACACGATGGAAATGCCTCCTTAAAACGCAGATTAGACCTGGTGTTGTGGCACTTGAAGACATGTGTGGTTTATTTATGGAAAGCTGTTGTTGTTTTGGTGTTTCAATTTGACGTTGACATTCTAAGGAAGAATACAAAGCAGGGCGATGTAAAGAGGAACATAATGTGAAGGTTGCCACAGAAGACCAGCGCTCCGAGTGCTCCTTGTAGTGAACCCAGGGTTTCCGTTAGCCGGCTGTAGCCGGCTTTTGGCCGGTTTGAAAAGCAAATGGCCGGTAAAAATAATTTCCATCGGCCAAATTGGCCGACAGTAAAAAAGTGAGAAAAAATAGAAAAATATATTAAACATGTCACCTAAGTCAGTGACTAACATAACAAAGTGTTTTCGAGACAGGCCTAAATATTAAAAAAGGTTCAATATTTCTATCAAAACAGTTTAGATTTACGCCTTTAGCCCGTTTTACAAAGCGCAGTGGAAGCGTCATCATCGCTGTCTGGATATGTAACGCTTTTTCTTCGTGCTTCGTCACATTTTCCAAGAAAACGGCAAACTACAGGTACATTTACTTTTATATAAGTGTGTTAAGAACTCAGCAGCTAATACGGTTGATTAGGATATTCTTGAAACGCGCATGTGTTGAGTCAGACTGACGCGCTGTCCCGCAGCGGCTCTTCCTGGGAGAGTGGCCGGGTTTAGAGGCGCTTCCCTCGGTCAGTCTGCGCTGACGCCTCGGTTCAGTTACCGGTGTTGGAGCCGCTCAGAGAGTGGCCGGGTTTAGAGGCACTTCCCCCGGTCAGTCTGCGCTGACGCCTCGGCTCAGTTACCGGTGTTCGGAGCCGCTCAGAGTGGCCGGGTTTAGAGGCGCTTCCCTCGGTCAGTCTGCGCAGACGCCTCGGCTCAGTCACCGGTGTTCGGAGCCGCTCTACAGCGCGGCAGAGCTGGGTCTGTTTTGAATCGCTCGAGACTGACTGTTGTGACTTTAGTGCTGTCGATTTGTCTCTCCACAATATTTCCGTGGTGAGGGACTTAATCACTATTTCACACCTGAAGCCACGTAAAAGCGCGGAAGGGCATCTACAGCCCAGCCCTCGCTGAGCAGCTGGTCAGACCTCGATAAGGACAGCGTGAGGGTCGTAGATATCGGCTACTTTCTGTCTAAGTTGAAATGCATATGAGCGGTGTATATCAGCGTGACACCTGCTGCTCCACCGTCTCCACGCGCACAACTTCATGTTTGGATTTTCGCTGTTGCTACATTTTTCTCACGTCAGTCTTTTATTAGAAATAGCCGTGTTTTGGAATCCACTAAAGCACTCGTGTAGCTCTGTCTAAATGTAGATTGTTGATGATAATAAGCCACGTTCATTATGTATATATATTTTTAATGGCCGGTAATTCTTGCGAATGGCCGACATTTTACGACCCAGCCGGCCAAAGTGGCCGACAAAAAAAAAGTCTAGCGGAACCTCTGAGTGAACCTCGCCTCAGTCGGCCTCTTTTTCTTAAATAACGCCCTCTCCCTAGTGGCGCAGCCTTTAGTGCAACATGCAAGATTGCGCGTGTACCACGTTGCGTTTAGAGTTGCGCACAGACTGCGCCAGTCACAAGATCTGGCCCTATACGTATCTTAACCCCAATGATTGTCTTGGAGATATGCTTGAGAAGGTTTTGTGCAGTGGTCACTCTCTCATCAATAAGATCTTGATGAAAAATCAATGCACCAATGGATCTTAAACATTAATGAAGCTTACAGAGACAAGGCTGCGTTGAATGTGCTGTAATCAAAGGCGCTACGGACAAATATTAGCGCATGTGACCTATCTTTTTGTGGCAACCAGTTTTTGGTTGGTAAGGCAATGTAATTTATTCAGGGACATAAACACTGGAAAGCGACTTATTTTCCATTATTATCTCGACATTTCTGTTGCAGGCACTCGTCCCATAGTGACGCGCAGCGTGAAGGCCCCCGCCACCAAACCCCTGGCGCCCACGGGGAACCTGCAGAAGCTGCCCGTCTGTGACAAGTGCGGCAACGGGATAGTGTGAGTAAATATAGACACAATCAGTGTGGAATCTCAGCGGGCGGCGTGGACTGGGGGGAAATAGGCCGTTTCACATGAGACTACACGACTTCTCCATCTTTGTTAATAGCCTTGCCCGGCAGCCTTTTCTAAACTTGGGGTCTGAAGCTGTTTGGCTGAGACAGATTTGGTAAAGGAGAAGCATTGATCGGATAAGAGAAGGTTTTTTTTTCCATACAGTACCTGTGTTTGAAAGGTTTAAACCGGTTCCACTGAAAGTTTGATGAACGCAAAGATCCCTTTAGAACAGTCAAGAGATTAAAGTGATTTATTGAGCTTTCTTCTTAAATCACCATACAAAATAAGTCCAGTCCAAATTATGTGGATTCCAAGTAACTGTTGGTGCACTGCTGTGTTCGCCCACTGCAGAGAACCTTGGATCAGAAAGCTTGAGGTGAATGAAGAAGTTTAGAAGAAAAGATGTGAAGGTCAGGAAGTGTGGAACAGAGCATGACAAACAACCCTGTAACTGTCTGAATAGATCAAACTGAGTCCTTCATGCGAGAGAAAGTCAAGAAAAGATCAGATAGAATGTCATTGATCTCAGAGAAATTCAATTGTTGGGGTCATGTCAGTGACCCCGGCAGTGTGTGAACAAAGACGTGGAGGCTCTGTGGTTGAAAGCCTTCTATACACAAAGGTCCAGACTCTGAGCCACCTCATATTATATAGTATATGACACAATATACTGTGAACAAAGAGGTGGCCAGTACAAAGGCATGTTTTGTTTCTCCAGCAAATACTCCTGAACCTTAACTTGTGATTCGATTGAGCAACTTTTACTCAAGGTTGAATGTCTTCTGTATGCAAAGGTCCAGTCTCTGAGCCACCTCGGCGTGAAAGCTCATCTATAGGACTAGTTTCTCTATTATATAGTACATGATATAATATACTGTGTACAAAGAGGTGGCCAGTAACAAAGCATGTTTTTTTTCTCCAGCAAATACTTCTGAAACTTAACTTATGATTTGATTGAACAACTTTTACTCAAGGATGAATGCATCCATCCATCCATTTTCTTCCACTTGTCCGTTGCCGGGTCGTGGGGGCAGCTGTTGCAGCAGGCTTCTGAACCACTCTTTGTCTGACCCGTCACCGAGGACCTGTTTGCCATGGGAGACCCTACCAGGGGCACAAAGCCCCCGACAACAGAGCCCCCAGGATCATTCAGGTGCTCAAACCACGTTTAGGTGGCTGTTGTGGCCAACTTTGCCCTGTGCAAACGTCTGCTCTGGCTGCAGTGTTTAGGCGTCTCGGACGCGTGTCTTCCTCCACAAACAACAGGAAATATGCTGTGTTCCAAGGTTTTATTGGCATTCCTCACAGCCATCTATACATACACAGGCGATTCCAATCGTACATACGCTCAAAAGAGGTTTGCCTCCACACTGTCACACCTGAGTGCCCCCGCCGCCCCCCTTATATAGGGCATCCAGGGTTACACGGCACTAATCAGTGAACAAGACTGTTTGAAAATGAGTCTTCATGTATTTCTGAGCCACTGCAGCCGTTTCTGTTCATCAGCATTCAGTTAACAGTTTAGGGGAGGCCCGGATAGAAGGTTTATGCACAACTGCAGCCTCTGGAGTTGATGTTCGGGGGACTCCAGAGGCACCAGCAGCTTCAAATACCTGTCTGCTGCTTTGTAGCATCTGTTCTCTTAATCTGATGTGTTTGACTGGCAGAAACCGTCCATATTGTGCCTTTAGCTGCACAAACCCGAGTGTGCTCTGAATCATCCACAGATATCTTATCTGTACGATGATTATGCTTAATCTTTCATGAAGTATCGAAGGTTTTCATACCTAGTCCAAGGCATTCAACTATTTCACACTTTTCATCAGCAGAGAGACCCTTTTTCTTTCCCATATTGCTTGAAAATTATGAGCTGCTTAATGAAGTGGAACACTCTTTTTCAGTAGTTTTTCCCTTAACTGGACTTAACCTGAAAACTAATCATCCCAGGTCTCTGAGATTAATGTCAGTGACTCAAAGAGCCCCGAGACACAACACTTTTTGACACAAAAATACAATTTGCATAATCATTTGGAACACAGTGTACTAGTGAGAGACATGAAGCTGGTCTTTGGACATTATTTGCATATTCATGTGTGGGTTGCAGCTGGATCACTGACCTGGTCACCATCAAGGTGTGAGTCAGTGACCTCTCAGTCTGACTTGTTGAGGGTCATGACACTAAAAGTCTGCTCACAGTGGCCCTCATTTATCAACATTGCGTACAAAAACGGTGTACGTGTAGGTGTATTTACGATATACGCCAGAGTGCGCGTAGCATTTATGAACCTGTGCTTTACGCTCAGATCTGTCCGTACGCAAAAGCAGCTGATGGTAAATGCCACGGAGAATTCCCAGTGTCATTTGAATGAAATGCCCAAAAATATTCATAATCAGGAGGCCTCACCCACGGGTTTTGCGGCACGCACGCACGAAACACGGCAAAAAAGGAACATTTCTCCAACCAGGAAATGATAAAGAATTGTTTTTAACACAACAAATATGATATTTTGCGCATGAGAAAAATTTAAGAATCTATTTGAAACCCACAATAACCTTATAGCCAATCCAAGATCACATTTACTGAAAAGAAATAGGTTTATAATAAATAAAAAAAACGTTTATTAAAAACGCTGTAGGCCTATATAAAAAAAAAGGTATAAAATTAAACCACAAAAAAAAAATGTGTAGTAAAAAGAAGAAAGCGTGGATGTAACGCTGCAGTCCGAGCAGACTCTGGACCATGAACTGAACCAGCGAAAAGCAGCTGTCAGCTCCGCGGACTCAGCACTGGAGCCGGGGCAGAACTACGCGTCTTTTGGCCTGAGCGGAGCTTTCCTCCGGGAGGGAACAGGTGCGTGGAGAGCTGACAGCCAACCGGAACCTAACGAACCCGTCCGGACCGAAGACAGCCCGACGACGGGACGAGCTTTGATCCTCCCCCTGAGGAGAGGAGAGCGCGAGGTCAGCAGACCATGCGCGCGCCACTCCCGGACCTTACGAACCCGTCCGGACCGAAGAAAGCTGTGGTGCTGTCGACGGATTTATTTGACGCCCGGGTTGCTCGCGCCACAGAATACGGTCCACAGACTTGACGCTCAAACCAGCCAGAACAGGAGCAGGGCCTCGCGAAGACCCAGGTGAGTCCCGGTGTCCCGACGGCAGCGGCATGTGAGGCGGGGCAGCCATCCACACAAAGTTTGCGCAGCAGCAGCGGACTTTTTTGTTAAAAAAGAAAATATCCCCGCAGTCCAGGTTCTAGTGTCTCTGGTCCGGGCTGAGCCTCTGAGCTCGTCCCGCGGCGTGGAGGAGCATGTCGATGCAGCGCAACACTGAATCAAATCTGCCCATAAACATTAACGCTGTAGCCTTGTTTCATGTTTAAATCATCAGTGTGGATTATATGCGGTGCGGCAATGCAATTCATGCTGCTTTTCCAGCGCTGTCTAGTGTTTAGTTAAAATTGGTGTATCATGTACACCACCTCCTGACTTGGTGTAGGATCTGAGCGCTCAGATTGATAAATGCCAAAACAGGCGGTCATTTTTCGTACACCCCACATACGCTCTGATTTCACCTTACGCAAGTTTGATAAATGAGGGCCATTAAATGAGAATTTCATTATCATCATTGCTCAAATAGAAAGAGGCCACTAAAAGTTTTATTAATATTCCACCATTCACTTTTAACTCATTTTTTGAAACCACCAAAGCATCAGCAAATTAATACAATATAATAACAATGCCTCTTATGAGATGGTGTGCTCATGTTTGCATTCTCATTTATTCAGCTTCAGCCGTTTACTCCAACCATTGTAGAGAAAGCATCTCTGCTGCACTGTGCCCAGTCTACGTGACTAGAAAGCGTGCAGAATGAGCGTCTAACCACTACAAATAGGGAAAAGATACGCATCACTCATTTGCGCAGTGTTATTTTCCTTCTGTCATATTAGAGACACAACAAGTAGCTATTTCCTCAACATCTCATCCCTCTAACTCTTTCTCTCAATATGGACAGACACTGTGCCCTCTAAGCTGCACTCCCCTGTTGTCTGGGCACAAAATAAAACCCTGAGAATAGCTGATAATGACAGATAATGATACAATCCTCATGGCTTCCCTGTCAACGCCTCCATGTCAGCCCATCTATGTGCATTTCTCCGCCTCTGCAGGGGCTCGTGACATCGGCTTTGGGCAAAGGCAGTGACAGGTGCAGGCCGGGGCTAGTCTGTATTTTACAACAAAGCGCTGAAGTCCATGGGAAGACTGTCCGACACTGGAGCTGTCGCTGAAGGATTGAAAGAGACTGTAAAGTGGATGTGCCCTGCCCGCAGAGCTGAAAAAACATGCAGAAAAACAAGTCCTTCTCCACAAAGCAGCGCACATGGGGGTGTATGCGGGCGGTCGCTCAACAGCGAGAGTCTGGACATCAGCGGTGTGGGGTTGGGGAGAGCAGACTGGGCTTTATTCATATAAATTTTCACTCTGGCTTCTGTCCCACAGCCTCACTTAGCAACAACCTGTGAATACAGGTACAATAGGCTTTTTGCTTGTTATTGAAATAACATGTACTACACAGTTTAGGTTTGTTATCTATTTAATTGTCTGTGATACATTTAATATTATTAATAGTAGAGCATTTGAAACTTTGTCATTTCTGATAATATGTGTAAGATCTGTGTGAGTAAAACACAACGTACAGGTGGTGGACGGCAGGACACTGGTGAATAGGTCTGCAATAGTGTGTATAAGTGTGAGCTGAGTCTGAAATAATACAAGGCTAAGCTTTCTGTTGGTTTGTTTGTTTTTAGTGTGGGGTTGAAGACCAATAATCATTTTAATATGTAAACAATGAACAAATCACATAGAACAAACAGTATCATGCCATACTTTTCCACAGAGTCGCATCACCATTAATTTTACCCCAGGCTGTGTCTGCCCCCCACTCATACACACTGGAACACACTGGCAGTGAATAAAAGGCAGTGAAAATATTAATGAATCCAAACATGCTTTTCACATTTCAACCATTTAGGCTTGTATGGGAATAAAAAACATCCAAATAAATACAATTTATTTTTAAAAGACAATGTTTTATTTTAGGTTTGAATCCTTAAAAAACAAATGCTGTTGTGTGAAGGTGTAGGGCTCAGTGTTTTGCTTTGTGGACCAAAATTCTACCATTTGATCCATTTGAAGCTTTCTACATTGCATTCTAGGTGCCCTATACTTACTTATGATGAGATGATCATTTATTCACAGCTATTCTCATCCGTCCGGGTCAGGACAGCCACAGACATTTGCTGCAAACAAACACACACATGGAGCTTTCCTTTAAGGTGAAAGGGATTATATCTGACTTTGAACCTTTTTAGTCAAAATGTGATGAAATTGGTATTTTTACTGTCATGGCCGTCCTTCGGAGTCAGCATGTGACAATAAAGGTGACCTTTTAGTCACATATTGACTATTTTAGTTGACTATATACAACATCAGCAAATCATATTACGGCACAAACTACCCTACAAAAAGAAAAAAAAAGCGGTCAGCCATAGCTCCTTTAAGGTGCTATATTTCTTTCACCTGCCAAGGGGATTCACCTATTGTACACGTTTTTAGTGATAGGGGAAACTGAAGTATCCGGAGGCAAACACAGGGAGAACATGCAAACTCCACAGAAAGGCCCGTCCAGGTGGGAGTCAAACCCGGGACCTTCTAGCTGTGAAGCCCGAGTGCTCACCACTGTGCCACCGTGCTGTCGTCGGTAACTTTTTTTCCCTCCAAAGTTTCTTCCACAGTTACCACTGAATAACAGGCGACTCTTGGAAGCCAAAAGTGAACATTTCGAAGCTAACTCTTTTGTTTTATGTTTTTTTGACCGCAGGGGGACCGTGGTGAAGGCGCGAGACAAGTACCGCCACCCGGGCTGCTTCGTGTGCTCCGACTGCGACGTCAACCTCAAACAGAAGGGCTACTTCTTCGTGGAGGGGCAGCTGTACTGCGAGGGCCACGCCCGGGCCCGGATGAGACCGACGGACGGACACGACCTCATCACCACGTACCCGTCAGCTTAGTGAACGCCACAGCAGCTTCTGCGCTCCCCCAGGCGTGCAGACGGGTGGACAAACGCTCAAAGGCAGCAGAAGCGGACGGCGGAGCATGCAGTGCCACAAGCTTTGAGATTTCACACTATACGAAAGTCTGTGGTAACTTTTTGTAATCAGTTGCAACACACATTTATTTCAAGATCAGTAAGGAAAAACGTACTATGTATTGCCCGACAGACAATTATAAAATCGGATACTCCATGTCCTGATTCTCTGTACATCACTTCTGTTTGTCCATTTTCTCCCCCTATTGGTTATGTTCGTCAACACCGTTTCAGTTTGTGTGCAATAAAGTTTCATCAAAATAAAATGTCAGCCCCCCCAACAAGGCTTCATCATTTGGCCTCACTGTTGAGGGAGTGCGCGGCCTCATGCGCTGGAGCACTTTGAGCGTCTTCAACAGCTCTAATTATAACCGCTCCATTTTCACAGTAATCGCTTTCTCGATTGATGACACTCTGCACACATTTCCCTAAACACTGCACACTGCTTTCTTTATCAGTTCAATCAGTGAACAGTGAGGTCTGAAAACAGAAAAACAAGAACAGCTAAAGACATGATTAAATTAATACATTAAAAAGACAAAGGTAGATTTCTCACTGGTTATGACGGAAGGACCAGGTTTGTGAATTAGCAGTGAGCTATATGGCCTATGAACATGGCACTGGTTACTGTAACAATGCTCTCTGTTCTGTCCCTATATCAAATAAACATAAAATGATAACATGAAACACTCCCCAAATCTGGAATGGAAAAAAAAAAGTGATTCTATAACACTTATTACAAAATCAACACATCATAAGGTTAAAGGGATATTTCAGGATTTTTGACACAGGGCCTCATTTCCTAGTTATCTAGAGTGTTGTTGATTTCTGGAGATTTTTTAGTTTTTATTCATGCAGTCCTTATACTTGAAGAGGTTAGTGGTGCTAGGCTAGTGCTAAGCTAGTGCATGTCTATGGTAAATAGTAGCCTGCATTAAAAACAGTCTGACCCCAGTGCACCTGAGGCAAATCACTTATAACACCAGACTACCCATATAAACGTCTGTGTTGACTGAATTTTTTATTTTTTTTGGAAATATAGCCATTTTGCATTTAAAAGAACTTATATTTGCTTCCTGGTTGTATAAGCTAGGCAGCGGCGGAGTGATCTGCTCGGTTACCGGATCTACAGTAGTTTGTTTACCTGTGGCCGGCATTACTACACAAGAGATTTGTATAGATCAGATATGGCAACGTTTGGAGGACTACCCCATGATTTTGAAGAGGTTTTTAATGCAGGCTACTAGTTAGCATAGACGTGCGCTAGCCCTAGCCCTAGCCTAGCGCCACTAAACTCTTCAAATATAAGGACTGCATGAATTAAATAAAACAATTCATGCAGGCACTCTGGTTAACTAGGAAATGAGTCCCTATGTCAAAAATCCTGAAATATCCCTTTAAGGTGCTTTATTTGTTATTATACAACCACTGGAACCCGTAAGGAGGAGTGGGCGAGGATTCACCTATTTTTAGTGGCAGGGGAAACCGGAGTACCTGGAGGAACTAACGCAGACACGGGGAGAACAAGCAAACTCCACACAGAAAGGCCTCATCCAGGTGGGAATGGAACCCGAGACCTCAGGTTTGGCTCTTGCACTTGTTGTTTGTCCATGTTGCTTCGGAATTGTTTAAAAAAATTGTTTAGGTAATTTTCATATGCTTCCAAAGGTGAAGTTGTTTGAGATGAAGAACAAAAGATGTGTGCACGTGGGCCCAAAGTAGAATAAGGATTACTACACTCCAAAAGGAATTCTAGGTTACTTAAAATGTCTCAAATTGAGGTTAATAGTTTAAATTTCAGTTGTTTTGACTAGTTTAGATTTAGTTGGGCATTTGACTGAGATTATTTCACTTGTTCTGAGATGTTCCTGACTTGTTTCAATACATTTTGTTTTTGTTTCAGGTTAATTTATTTGCCAATGGGGCAAGAACATTGGCAGTTTTATTTTCTTATTTCAAGCTAGGTTACCTCAGAACCAGTGAGAAACTCGAAACAACATTAATGTTCTCAATTGAAGTTATTCAAATCCAAGCATGACATTTATTTGTTTGTAGTGTATACACTTTTATTATTTGAGAACACATACATGATCCTTTTTTATCATATATCTCGGACTAAAATCTTTCAAGTGTGTGCTAGTTAAGGGTTTCTAATTGTTCACGTTTTGAATAATGTGATGCTATGTGGCAAAAGTGTGTCCAAATGAGCAAAAAAAATAAAAAATAACTGTGTCCAAACAAACGAGACAAAAGACAAAGAGTCAAAAGAGTTTAAGCAGTTTGGGAACTGTGTTCAAACCATGAATTGTGTTCAGCAGAGTCCTGGTTTTGTCCGATGGCAGCTGTGTGCAGTCACTGAAATTTAGTGTCTCATCATTCGAGAGAAACGGTGAATCATCAAGGACCCTCACCGTGACGCACTTTTCCTCGACACAGAATCCCAGTGACTGCACCAAGCATCAAAGTGATTGAACTGATTTCTCAAAAGAAAAATAAACACGATATTGTTGTCCAAACTGATAGGATATTTTTGTCATTCAGCACAAAGTTTTCCATTTCTGTCATATTCATTTTGCAGCGTTCATGGTTTGTACAAATGCATAGCAATCCAGAATCACATTTTCAGCGTTCAGTCCTGACTCCGCTGCAGTCATTATATTTACTGTGATCTTATTTGGAGGGTATTTCCAGGGCGTGCCAATGTCACCACAGACAACTTTATTGGCTTTCCTGTGATTATGGGGAATGCAATTATGTGAAAAGACTGTAAGTGGCAACGCGATCGCCTGTGGACAGCGAAACTGAGGCAAGAAGCAGTAAAGTGTCACAGTAAAACTCAAACCAAGAGACATTTATATGGATCTTGACGTCTACATTTCGGAAACTGCTGAGCGTAGCTTCGAATCAAATATATAAAGTACTTTGGAAGACTTTATTTGTATAGTGCCTTCCACAGATGTAGGGCCTGATTTTGTGTTTCTAAACGCAGACTATACTTAATTTGAAATTTGATGTGAAAGACACACACTAAGATACTCTCAATTGTGAAGTGAAATGAAATAAATCTTCTTTACTTTTAGTGCAAACAATTGCTTTCAGAAGTTACCTGATGATTTCTGAATGATCACATGTTGACCCAATGACTAAATAGAGTCTGTGTATAATCTACTGTCAGTTCAAATACAGCTGCTCTGTGACGGTCTCAGAGGTCTGTTAAGAGACTGTTGTGGAGCAGAAGCATCATGAAGTCCAAGAACACACCAGACAGGTCAGAGAGGATTATTGAGGAGTATAAAGCTGGGTTAGTGTAGCCGGTGGGTGTATTAAGTTAAGTTGCTTTGAGGTGCCGACACAACGCCACCTAGTTTTTGGGACTACCCAATTACAATAGGCCACAGGTTCGTACACAGGGGTGAGCAGTGAAACACACAACACAGAGGTCCAAAAGTTCAATAAGTTTATTACAGCAAAGAAAGACAGTAAAAGTTGTAAGAGGGTCTAAAATTAGGCCTAAATACTAAAAATGTCTACAATAGATTGAGCCTGGGTAGGAGGGTGAGGTCCGCGCTCTGGTCCGGGGCCTGCTCCGCGCTCTGGTCCGGGGCCTGCTCCGCGCTCTGGTCCGGGGGCACGCTGGTGTCATCCTGCCCGCTGGTTCCATCTCACACTCTGCCCTTTGTTCTCTTTTGTGACCCACTTTCTCTGCTGCGCTGACTGTCAGCAGGTGCGCCTGGCCAATTGTCTAAGGTGGTGGCGTGGGCGGGCCGCACCAATCAACTTAGTACAAAAAAAACAACTTTCAAAACAAACATGCAACACAACTGAAATAAATCACAGCAAACACACAGAAGTCGAAAACAAATTAATATAATGGCCATGGGCCCACATTAGGTTATAAAAAGATTTCCAAAGCTTTGAACATCTCTTTGTGTACAGTTAAACACACCATCCAGGAATGGAAAGAGTATGGCATCACTGCAAACCCACCAAGACCCGGCCGTCCTCCTCAACTTACTGACCTAACAAGGACAGCACTGACCTATGATAACCTTGAATGAACTGCAGAGAGCTATAACTCAGGTGAGGGAAACTGTCCACAGGACAACTATTAGTCGTACACTAAATTTCTAAACTCCCATTTGGAAACGCCGCTCGAAGTTGTAAACTTGGAGATGACCAGACTGTTCCGAGTTCAAATACGAGCTGAAGACAGCAATGGCGGGGGAGTGTCGCTAATGATGAAACAAAACCACTGCATTAGTGATGTGAACATTACTTTTGATCACAACCTTCAACATAAAGTTATGTAGCATGTATTGAATTATATCTAGTGTGGAGATACATTCATATAATGTTAACATCGTATTAGCTAACTGTTGTAGCATTAGTCGTTCTGTTCAATGCTCAGAGGACGTAAATCGTAATTTTCAAGTGGAAAAAATCCCAGTTACCAGTTGCCTGGAACGCACCATTAGGGGGATTAATAAAACTCGGCCCTAATGATCGGCCCACTCCAAGTGAAGTGAAATGGAAGTTCAAATAGAGACCTTTTATGTAATAGATGTTGTACTTAATTTGTTTGAGCTTGTCCTCAGTTGCTTCCTTTTCACAGTTTTTACTGTTATTGACTTGTTGGTATGTTTAGTTTTAAAGCTCAGGGCGAAGTATGAATGACCGCTTTGTCACTAATATGGTGAACCTTTCGTGACTCTGCATGAACTGTGAATGGACTTGCTAATCATATGAAAGCGTTTAAAGTGCATATGACACAGACGACATATTTTTACCACAACAAAGTTAACATAATTGTGTTTAAGATTTAGAAATTGATAGAATCAACTACCGGTATAATCAAGCTCACGCTAGCTCCACAACTCACACAGCCTTTCCCGGTTCAGGTCCAGCAGGCAAGTGCTACTTGACACGTAGAATATTATTACCGACATTTTACATAATTTCAGTTGAAGGATTAATTATGCATTTTATCTGTTAATACTTTGGTAGTTTAACTAATGATTGAGATGTTTTCTGTATGGGTTGTGGCGCGCTCTTCAGGTTAGCTTGATTCTGACGTTATCATAGTGTCCATTTTCAGATCTATTGCCATGCATCCAGTGCTTTAATTAAAATGAATGAATGAATGAATGAATGAATGAATGAATGAATGAAGTCAGTAGTAACTGTTGCTGATTGGGGGGGAACAGGCCAGAGAAGTTACACAGACTATTAAATATTATTATTTCAGTTCAGATATTTTCCGGATCGGCCCAATATATCCCAGATTCCTAGCCCAGGAAACGTTTTTAAATAGCTAAATATCTAGTGAATACGTATAGGAATACTAATCTAATCAAAGAACCGCCTCACATTGATTGGCCACAGTACGAAACAAACCAGGTCGAGCATCTAACATGCGATGCCTGCTTATTGACTGGCACACTTCCAAGTGATATAGTCTCAGAAGACACAATGCCCAGTCACATGTTAAGGTAGGAACTAGGGAAAGCAACAAGACAGGGCTTTGTTGGAGCAGCATTGTGTTGTAAAAGAGAATTGATCACACAGCAATGCTCAGCAAAGTTTATCTATTTTATATTCCCATACGCTTTACGATCAGATATGTCAGACACAAGGTGGTGTATCACAGTGTAACCTTAAATCTTAAGCCAAATGCTCATAAAACAGTGTAGTTCTTGGACCCCAGATAGTTCGTAATATACAAATGAAACAAATAGACAGCAAGTTAATGTTCTTGTCTTAAACACTGTTTACTCAAGATGAACAAAAGTCAAAAAGAATGGTGTTTTTCCACATAGCATGCTTCACCCCAGAGTACACGCTTTTGCCCGGTTTCACACGTCTTCTATTTCCATTAAAAATGGAGAGCAGTAGTTGTGGGCGGCGCACACTGGAATACACATTATTTCTGAAGGAACAAGTGAACCGCGATTAAACCTTTGTGAGCCGCAATGATTAAACTGTGGACAAATATTGCCTTTCGGTGGGGTTTATGGAATTATTCAGGGGTGCCAAGGCAAAACCTAGAGGAAAGAGGCAGCTAAAAGACTAACTAGGAAGGTAGGGCTGAACAATAAGCGGATTCGGCCTCTCACCGAGCGCAAAGCATGCTGGTCCAGGTTAAAGGTCAGGCCTACCCAGATGGTATATATATATATATATATATATATATATATATATATATATATATATATATATATACAGTGCCTCTCGTAAGTATTCATACACCTTGAACTTTTGCACATTTTGTCATGTTTACAACCCTAAACATAAAGATTTGATTTTGATTTTTTTACTGAACGTTCACACACAAGTAACCGACAACTGTGAAGTGAAAGCAAAATGATACATGATTCTGTTATTTTTCAAAAAATAGAAAAGTGAAAAGTGGGGCGTGAATAAGTATTCATACAGCATTTTCTGAGTGCATTAAATTGCCTTTATAACATTCCTCATGACTCCAGAATGTTCAAACCTTGGCCTAACCATTAAATAGAGACCACCTGTGTGTAATCTACTCTCAGTATAATTTCAGCTGTTCTTTTAGGCCCTCAGAGCTGTGGTCGGAGTGTATTGGTCACTAAACAACATCATGAAGGTCAAGGAGCTCACCAGAGAGGTCAGGGATAAAGCTGTGGAGAAGTTTAAAGCAGCGTTAAGTTATACAAAGATTTCCCAAGATTTAAACATCTCCTGGAGCACTGTTCAATCCATCATTCAGAAATGGAAAGAGTAAAGCACCACTGCAAACTTACCAAGACACGGCTGTTCACGTAAACTAACAAACTGAACAAGGAGCGCACTGGTAAGAAATACAACCAAGTGCCCCAAGATAACTCTGGAGGGGCTGTGAAGTCCTGCCGCTGAGCTGGGGGAATCTGTACATGGGACAACTATAAGTCGTACTCTACACAAATCTGGCCTTCATGGACAAGTGGAAGAAGAAAGCCATTATTGAAAGGAGGCCATAAGAAATCCCGTTTGAAGTTTGCTAGAAATCATATGGAGGACACAGCTCCATGTGGAAGAAGGAGCTTTGGTCAGATGAGACAAAAATTGAACTTTTTGGCCCAAATGCAAAACGTTATGTATGGAGCAAACCTGACACTGCTCATCGTCCTGAGTGCACCATCCCCAGTGTCAAATATACGGGGGGGGAGCATCATGCTGTGGGGCTGCTTTTCCTCAGCGGGGACTGGGGAGATTGTAAGAATAGTTTTGAAGATGGATGGAGCCAAATACAGAGACATTTTGGAGGAATACCTGCTGGAGTCAGCAAGAGAATTGAGGCTGGGGCGGAGATTCACCTTCCAGCAGGACAATGACCCGAAGCACAAAGCTAAATCTTCAATGGAATGGTTCAATAAAAACATATTAATTTGTTAGAATGGCTAAGTCAAAGTCCTGAACTAAATCCTATTGAAAATCTGTGGAATAATCTGAAAACTGCTGTTCACAAACGCTCTCCTTCTAATCTGACACAGCTTGAGTTGTTTTGTAAAGAGGAATGGGCTCAAATGTCAGTCTCTACATGTGCAAATCTTGTAGAGTCAGACCCCAAAAGCCTTGCTGCTGTTATTGCAGCAAAAGGGGGTTCACAAAGTATTCATTCATGCTGTATGAATACTTATGCACGCCCCACTTTTCACTTTTCTATTATTTGAAAAATAACAGAATCATGTATCATTTTGCTTTCACTTCACAGTTGTTGGTTACTTGTGTGTGAATGTTCAGTAAAAAAATCAAAATAAAATCTTTATGTTTAGGGTTGTAAACATGACAAAATGTGCAAAGTTCAAGGTGTATGAATACTTTCGAGAGGCACTGTGTATATATATATATATATATATATATATATATATATATATATATATATATGTATTAAAGGGGGGGTATTATGCAAAATCGACTTTTTCATGCTTTACATCATGTTATTATGTCATTCCCTCATTAAAACCATGCCTGAAGTGTTGCCTGGGCACATTCACGTATTTTCGAGTAATCTGTAAAAACTCTGATGGCGGCCATTTTAGGGATAAAACGCCTGATTCCTTCAGGGAACGCCTCGACCTCCAGGATACGCCTCCAACCTTTCGTCACCAGCCGAGTAACCAACCACTGCTCCTCAGCAGAACCCCCTCCCCGCAGTGTCTAGCCCTAAGATGTAAACAGAGTCATCATGGAGGATTAGCTTCATGTGTTGTGAACCGGAGCCACAGCAGACTTTTACAAAGACACACATCAGTGTTTCTGTTACCTAAACACCCAGGATTAAAACCGGTGACAAGAACGCTTATTTCAGTGGCTGGTTCTGCGCTGGGCGTTGATGATGCCCAGAGCCTCCGGAGAAAGCTAATGCTAAGCTAAACCTCGAGTCATCACGTGGAAACGAGAAATATGCACACATAAAGTCAATAAAACCACCACACACATAAAGAACCGTTTAACAATGATCACACACGGAGCCAGGCTTGTTGATTTGGAAGTTTATTGCACACATTTCATCTACAATGGGTCATAGACGAGTGGCTTTCTCCCGGAGCTAACAAGCTAGCCGCGACAAGCTAACGGGAAAATTCACTGAATACATGCAGCATATTATGCATCGAAAACGTCACTAAAACAGGCAACCGCTTGAAGCAGCCTTTATGATGATCACACACGGAGCCTGGCTTGTTGATTTTGTACTTTATTGCTCACATTTCATCTACAGTGAGTCGTAGCCGAGTGGTTTCTCCCGGAGCTAAGGCACTATTAGCCGCGACAAGCTACCAACCTTCACCTTCACAACATTCATTAAAAAACAGGCAGCATATTACGCACAAATAACGTCAATAAAGCAGGCAACTACTCGAAGCAGCCTTTACGATGATCACACAATGAGCCTGGCTTTACACATTTGTGGTTTATTACAGACTTTTCATGAACAATGAGCTGTAGTCGATTATAACAAGCTAACGGGTAAACTCGAAAAACCATTGTCCACCTGCGGAGATAATGTCCGTCTTTGAATCGTATGGGCTCCTGCAGATCCTGGTGTCGTCCATGGGGGTATAGTTAGAGATCCATAGGGCATGGCAGTAGCAAAGAGCGACTAGATAGCCTCCAAACAGCAGTTATTTTTCAGGCAAGAGCCTCTTCCAAGCGTCCGGTGTGGAAGGTTCGTCTCCAAAAAATATCCATTGTTCACAAAGTGATAAACAGTAGCTCCTTTCCAACAATAAAAATTAAAATGCACCGATCGTAGTTTCAATACTGTACGCAGAGAACGAGCGGAGTGTTGTGATGCCACAGACAGCGTGTGGAGGGGGCGTGCCGGAAAGGGTCAGAGGTTCTTAAAGAGACAGGGGCCTATTTCAAGTCATTTGCTACCGCCATTTTGAAAGAGTAATTTTATACAAGGCAGTTATTCTAATTTACTGCATTGACAGACCAACAGAAGGTTTCGTCATCATTGTAGTGTGCTATAGACTGGTGCTATGTGGCTGAAATAAGCATAATACCCCCTCTTTAATATATATAATATATATATTAATACAACTGTTTTATATATATATATATATATATATATATATATATATATAAAACAGTTGTATTAAGTAGATAGACATATTGGTTATAAATAGCATTACTAGATAGCTATATGCTATATTAACTTACTAATAGAATCCATTCTCGTCACGACGTTCTGGATCTTTTCTTTCAGTAGGAAATGTGATGAGTACGTATGGTGCCTCGCATATACAACACTGTGAGGTTCCTTTATTGCACTCGTCAATAGAGCAAAACTCTTCCATCCATGTCCCCATGGTCCCCACGCAAACCTACACCCACGGTATGCATGATCACTGAAACATACGAGAATTAAACAAAACACCACTCCGAAGGATATTGTTGTTGATGATAAGACACTTTAAAATGGTCAAAAGCTAAAATAAATCTCAACCTTTCCTATAGTAGGCTTTGTGCTTAAGTTTTATCCAGAAACTTTTTGCAGCCGCATAGCTGGACTCACCATAAACTTAAAGCACTGCATTGAAAAATGAGCTGCCACTGTGCAATTTACTTTGTTTCTCTGTTTAATTAGTTCCGTATAGAAATGCAATTAGGGATTAATAGGCTCCGACCGCAAATACTACTCATTTGTAATACGCAAAAATGGATTTCCAAAGTAGGATATCATTCTGAGCAAAGTGCTTTTTGGCATAGGAGAAATGGAGAAGATACCAGACAGCAAGTTAAAATTCGATTAGCCTAAGGACCTGCTTTCCATTTAAATTGATAAGGCAGCCTCTAAGTCCTTGGGGAGCCATTTCCAACAACGGGAGCAGCTCAATAGCGCGCGACAGTTAAAGAAACCGCTATCGATTCAACGCTGAAGACACCATGGTTAGCCTACTAAAAATGGAAAAGGAGGGCCCCTAACACCCCCACGTCTCGGACCCTCACGTGTGCGCAGCAGAGTAAATCAGCGGTCCTCGGGTCAACAGGATGTGCTCTTCAAAGCCCAGGCATCTCCCGTAATCACCGTAAAAAGCAAATGGCGGTGATTACTGCAAACAAAGACACGGGGCGGCGTATAGGAAAGCGTGTTCCTGCCGTGCAATCAATGGAGAACAAACAAGCCTGAGACGGGACAATGACGTATTGTGTACGAGCTGCTAATTATATCCCGCCTTGTGTCCCAGTACATCTCGCACACATTAGATTGAACTTAAAGCTGTCCACCTGGAGCAAGCCATCAAAGTCAGAGGTAGTCTTAGCTGTTGCCTAAAGTGTTGACTAGTTGGAGACTATTGGAGACTCGAGCCGCCGCTGGTCACGGAGATGTCTCCAGGTAGTCTCGGTGAAAACAAACATGTTCAATTTCAGCGGAGACTGCATTGAGACGCTTTCAAGTCTCCGTGTGGTCTTCGAGTGGTCTCCGCGTGAATACTAACCTGTGACATCCCTGTCTCCGAGATCTATTGGAGTTCTCAAAGAGACGTAACGGTAACGTTGCAGAGAAGTCACATCTCTGCGACATCTTGGAGACGTTTGGACTCTGACATTTCATTTTTTAAAAGATGTCGTGCTGCCGAACTTGACCTCCACAACTGTTGCTATGAGACTGATGTTATCAGCCATGGTCAGCGGAGGATGTCGGGATGGAGTGGGTGCAGGTGTCTGTTTTCACCGAGACTACCCGAGACTTGCCTTATCTCTCGAGTACGTCTCAGGGACATCTCCGTCTCCAGGCCGGTGAGATAGGCCCTTTGAATGTGTGCAATCAACCCAAGTTCAATCTTCGCCGTTGTTTACACTTAATAAATTTGGGATTTGGCTCTTCAGCTCTTTATCACAACGTTCTTTCCCATTTTGTGCCTTTGTTTTCTTTCTTCACCGCTGCCAAACGTCTATTTTCCAGACATTTCTTCACCATCATCCACTATAACAACTGATACGAACAAAACAGCTGATTCTCAGGGATTGGCTGTAAATTGTCATAGTCTGTCATACAGCTGTGCGTTTGGTCAACTGATGCCACAATAAAGTGTATGACAGAAACTTCAACAAATGGTCAAATAATTAAAAACTGTTAAGACTTCTGATAGGCAGAGGGCTTCTCTTGGCACGCCATGGCAACTGCAGAGCTGCGCGCCTATGGGTTGGTTAACACATGCCGCAAATGTAAAGTGATTGACAGAAAAATCAACTAATTAGGGCTGGCGAAGGGCCTCTTGTAATCGTACAGAGTAGAAGTATTTTTGTATTTCTCCCTAAAACAAGCCTGTTTGAACCTAAAAGTTTACGCTTTTAAATAAACCAATACTGCTATCTTAAGCATGGAGAGGCTTATTCGTGGCTTCAACTGAACCACTCTGCAAAAAAATTAGAAATCACCAATTTTTCTCGAAACTTGGACTGCCGACTTGTGTCCCTCGTTCTCGCGACGGGTCACGTTTGTTCATCAACATACTTTCTGTGTTCATACACTATGGTGTTTAAAACTGTCCTGAGAAAAGTGAAAGTCCCTGTGACATCGCTGTCAGACATGTTCTATGGAGGACGTACGCTGACTGTGAGCTGACGGCGTCACCTGTACCGGGTGTGTTCTCCTGCTCCGCACACAACCTCTGTTTGAACGTCTGACGAAGCACCTTCTCCTGTTTTCATCTCGTCTCATGTGGAACCTGGCTGTCTCAAAGACTGAACTAAAAACTCACTAACTGATGGAAAAACCTTAGAAACCTGTTCACCCGACAAAGTCAAGCTACAAAAGGTACAAGTTCAAATGTAAAAAGTTTATTTATTTGACAAAGGAGGTCAGAAGGGGGTGCGGTGGGGGCAGGGGGAGGAGGAGACTCTACCTTCAGAACAGCCAGGGGTGGAAGAGCCGTCTCCTCTGATGGATGTGGGATCACCCAGGGCGGGGCAGAGCAGAGTGTGTCCTGATGGAGGGGAGAGACAAACAGCTTCCTGTAAGAAAGTAAACAACAACAAGATTATTGAACAGCAAACAAACAAACAGTAAACAAACAGAGACAAATGTCTTCTGCTAAAACACTGGAGAGGCACCAAGAGCCCCCACACCTGCAGCACAAAGGAGGCGTCACAAGAGGCGCTGCAAGGAACAAGGAAGGGACCAAGGAGAAGGTATCCGGGCAAGACTCACAGCTAAGCCACACATGCCTTCTATAGTGTTCTGGCTAATGGATGTTCTCAGGAGAATAAGACGGATTAACAGCTAAACTCTTCTCAAAGATGGTGAACGACTGTTGTGGAGCGGAGGGAGCTGCGGAGGACGAAGAGGAAGGAGGAGGTGGAGCTGACTAGTGCTGGACATGACGCTCTGGAGGAGGTGGTGCACCGTTTCAGAGGATCAGAGGCGCAGGTGCTACGGTTTCCCTGATCTCGAAAAACTCGCTGTGGTCAGGTTGGCCCACAGCGTCTCAGGACGAACAAACAACACGACTTCAAATAAAGCACTAACTTACGAATTTACGAACTTTATTAATCCCGTAGGGAAATTAATCCTCAATGTCGCTGGGGCGACCTGTAAGAGGAGTGAGCTGCCAGCGTGGGCCGGCGCTCGGGGACCCATCTCCATGATGTGGAGCCAGGCTGGTGGTCAGAAACACCTGGCTGGAGGATTCACCTATTGTGCATGTTTTTAGTGGTAGGGGAAACCGGAGTACCCGGAGGAAACCTACGCAGACACGGGAGAACATGCAAACTCCACACAGAATGGCCGCGTCCCTGGTGCGAATCGAACCCGGACCTTCTAGCTGTGAAGCACGAGCTCTAACCGCTGTGCTACCGTGCCGCCCAACAGGAACAAATAACACAACTTCAAATAAAGCACTAACTTACTAACTTACTAACTAACTTACTAACTTACTAACTAACTTACTAACTAAAACACAGCACAGCAAACCAACTATTTACAAACTATTTACAGATATATACACTCTACTGGGAGAAGTCCTCAGCAGAAAAAGGAGACATTTCTAAAAAGTACGTTGAGACCTCTTAGCCTGAGGCTCAACGTCTTCGTCCTCCCGAAAGCGCTTACGAGAGGAGCGAGGAGAGGGGGAGGACGGAAGAGAGGAAAAGGGGGAAGAAGGGGGGGAGGGGGAGGACGGACAAGAGGAAAAGGGGGAAAAAGAGGGAGAGGGGGAGGACGGACAAGTGGGAAGGGGGGAAGAAGGGGGAGAGGGGGAGGACGGACAAGAGGAAAAGGGGGAAAAAGAGGGAGAGGGGGAGGACGGACGAGAGGAAAAGGGGGAAGAAGGGGGAGAGGGGGAGGTCGGACGAGAGGAAAAGGGGGAAGAAGGGGGAGAGGGAGAGGGGGAGGACAGACGAGAGGAACATGGGGAGGAAGGAGGAGAGGGGGAGCGAGGGGAAAAGGGGAAAAAGGCAGAGCCAGCAGATCGGGTCAGAACAGAAGGGCCAGCAGGGGCAGAGAGGGCCCCTGGAGGAAAGACCCGAGAAGGGAGGATAGGGATAGGGCGCACAGCTGCAGGAGGAGAGGGGGGGAAAGGCAAAGCAACAACGAGGGGATCCCCGTAGTTGAAGAAGTAAAGGTCAGGAAGCTCCTCCAGGGAGGAAGATGGAGGGGAAGCAAGAGGAGAGGTAGGAGGAGAGACAGGAAGAAGGGGCGAAAGAGAAGACAGGATGAGATCCGGAAAGGACTCAGAAAAGGTGGGAAGAGGAAAGGGGATGATGTCCTCATGAACTAAGGACAAGGCAAAGTAAGGGGTGACAAAAGCATGGGAGAAATAGTTCTCCGAAAGAGAAAAACCCGCAGAAGGCGGGGAAGAAGGCGGAGGCGGACCGGGGGCGGGGCCAGGGTCAGCGCCGCCGGGGAGGACCGCAGGAGGAGGAGGGTCCACAGGCGGCAGCCAGGGGGCGTCTCCTAAACACAGAAAAACATGAGTCAGAGTTGTACTTTTCAACTTACAAACTTAGTCCCATTAAACTGGTTTAGTACTGCAACTATTTAGTAAAGTATTTCAATTAGGTTTCTATGCACATGTTTTTTGTTTTTTTTGTTTTTTGCTTTTAGACATTTTTCCTCATCTTTTCATCTATTTGATTAAGAATCGTCCTAAGCTGGACACTGTAGGGACTGTCAGTGAGTGGACAGTCCTGTTCCTTGTGTCTGAGCTGGTGTCAAAGTCTCAAACACACTGCTGCTTCAAAATACTAAATCATTTGACGTCTGTACAAGGCCTGCAGTAACTTCATGTTATACTGTGCATTTGAAAGCAAACATTCCAAAGCCAACATTCCAAAGCCGGCGCCATTTTGTTTAGACATGTCGCTACTAAACATGTGACATTCAACAACGTCCAGCACACAAAATCCAAACAAATTCCCACATTTTCTTTTCTACTTTGTTAGTTTGTGCCCTCTCCTTTCAGATTTTGAACTTTTATCCAGGTTTCATAGCGACATTTTGAAGCAATCGTCGAACGAACTGTCTGTTGTCGTTTTGCCTGCTAACCAAACTAGCGTTAGCTTGTTAGCCCCACAGTGCCCTTTTAAAACATGTGTTTCCTCTGTCAAGTTATGAAATATAACTGTACATTTGCAAATAATTTGATCATTTCCTACATTTGACTTGTTTTCAGCAGGTTTTTGGTTTCATTGTCCAAAGAAAACGCTAACGTTAGCTCATTGTCAATGTCAGTTTGCACGTATCACACCTAGCAACGGCCTCGCTAAAACAGACTTTTGAGGACAAATGTCTTTCACAAACTAGTCATTCAACAATAGGTACTAATAAGTAAGGATTTAGGGAAACTTACCTCCAGCCTGCAGGTCCTGGAGGTCGGGAGGGAGGTCCAACGGAGGCATCTTCAAAGTTTTCCAGACGATTTCACAAACCTGGCAAAAAATGAAACATGTGTTTGTTAAAGTGCTTTTAAATTGCCGACAGATGAATGTGGAGACACTATTTAAAGCAGAACATGCTAAATGATACGTACCAGTTCAGTAGCAGTAGCAGTCGAAGTCCAAGTGAGAACTGACCCTCGGAACTGTGAGCCTCATATAGTGCTAACACACAGGTCCCATGGCAACCACGACGGGCGCATTATTTGATTTACAATATATTTTTCAACATAAACTAATGGAGATTTTAAAAGTAAAATACTGGAGTTCACACTAAAACATTAGGAGTTGGACACTAAATATTTGGACAGCTGATTGATCTTTTCTGCACTTTTTATATTGTTTCTACGCTTTTTTTTATTCAATTATACATTTGCACGATTGTTTAAGACCAGAACAAATTAAGCTCAACAACTTTAGATTAACAAGAATAGAATAATTATTATTATTTATGATTCTATTATAATTTCTATCATTATTAATAATAATTAAACCACTGTACATACTTGCATTATGCTATGACACTAGACGTTTTTATCCTGGCCAGTCATATAAGATAAGATAAGATAAGATATACACTTCTTTGTCTTTATATTTGAAACATATAATCTCCAGTTTAGATTAGATTTAGATTAGATTAGTCAGGCGGGTCAGGCTAAGAAGAAGCCGTCCTCTGTCCATGGAGCTGATATAGTCTAAATAAACTTGATATATTTCATTCTTCATAAAGTAATGTTCATAAAACCTTAAACATAAAGTCAGTAGCAATACTGTAAATTTAGATTGAGGGAGACAAAGGGGGGCTTTGGGCAGGGCGGTCGGCGAGGGCCGATCATCGCCGCTTGCGGCTATATTTGGGTTTTGTTTTTGTTAAATATTGAATTCTGATAGGCCCTTGACCACTGTAGGCCCCTGGGCTCCAGCCCAGGCAAGCCCAGTGGATAAGGCGGGCCTGCCAGTGAACTTGGCCCTGTATTGTGTTTCTGGCTCTCACACGTCCCAATTGTTCATTTGAGTTCATTAGAAACTTGTATCAGCCAGAGTTCATAGCGAACTCATGCTAGCACTGTGCTACTTTAGCCTCTGACTTCCTGTTGCGTTGTATTTTACACATGACACATATCACATAACAGCGCACAAGGCCTGTTTTTCTGTGTGATTCCTGATCCGAGCTCCTATTCCTTTTTACTTTAACTGTAATTACAGTATCTGTGAACAGTGAGATGTGACTGTGCTGTGGTGACTTTTGTGGGATGGTTCATAGCTGGGGCTGGGTACCGTAAAAATAGCCGATGTATTTCTTGTTGTCACTGCATTTCTCTTTGTCTAGGAGCTCTAGTTTCTCATTCAGTCCTGGTTTAGTCCTGGATTTGAACCAGTTTTCTGTAAGTCTTGGTTTAGTCCTGGCTCAGACCGCGCCTCTGCCATCTCTAATAATGACTAAAGTGTTAGTAATTATAGCTTTGCTTCGCTTTAAGAAAACATCTGCATTCGCGCTGAAGCTTCATGCTTTTTTAGATTCACTGCAGATCATTAATTGACATCTGGAAACAAAAGTACTGAGAAAATGTTTTCGATACCGCCCCCTACCGGAGATTTTCGGTTTAACAGTACCAGCCATACTCATAGCTCATTACTGCAGGTGAGGAACCTCCTGAAGTCCCTCTGCCAAAAGAGATCATTTTTGAACCCCATGAGGTCCATGCTCCCGCCATCCACATCATTTTCGGACATAACTTTCTTCGGTCTTTTGTGTTGGAGGCTAGAAATATCAAGCTTTCAAAGGACCTGGTCCTTCTGCGCCTCCTGTGTAACATCGCGGTGAAAGTTCATAAATGTCCTTCAGAAGTAGAGGTTCCTTCTCCAATATAACTGTTGGCAGTGGAAAAAATAAATTATGATCATTTATCCTTTTTTTCTCTCCTTTATTTAAGTGGGGGAGGCGGGCAAAAGTAGGCCTCACGGACAGCACTATTAGAAGAAGACCTTTATTTATTTATATAGCACCTTTCATAAACATAGTCACAAAGCGCTTTACATGAGACAATTGTACATTCACCCATACTCGGTGGTGTATTCAGAGTTTGTATCATGGCAGACAATCACTGGTTTAGGCATTATTATCAAAATGTTTATTTTGTGACACTGAAAATCCAGACCGTGCGAACCATCTTTTTTTTTCTTTTTTTAATATCCTTATTTGAATTGGGACAGTGCACATTAATCAACATGTGTTTCTTAAACATGTAAATGTGCCGGAGTTAGCCATATAGGCTAATTTTCATCCGTCGTCCCATGGCAGGTTGATGTCATGACAGGACAAACACAGGCACAAACATACAGCAAAAACACCATCACAGAGAGATAAAAAGACAGTGAATGATGAATGACAACATTAAATATGTAAAAAATAGGTAAATTCACAGATAAAAGATCAGAAAGGGACAATACACAAAACACCACAATCTTCCACACAGCAAGACATGTATCAGTGGTTGGTGACTCTAGACCATGGTGTGTTTACATGTCTGATTGTCCAAAAGCCACTTCTTCACAGAGTTTCTAAAAGTGTGGAGTGAGGTTAGGTTCCTCAGTTCTGTTGGGATCAGGTTCCAGGAGTGAGCTGCACGTACTGAGAAGGCAGATTGTCCAAAAGAAGTCTTTCTAAATGAGATTTTACAGTCTCCTCTGCTTGATGAGCGTGTGTTTGTATTTACATTCAGCTGTATAAACTCCTGTAATGGGGGCGGGGCAAGTCCATTTAGGGTTTTATAGACCATAATTACATCTGAATACGTTAACAAATTTTCCCACTTTAAAAAATGATGTTTGGTAAAGACTTAACAGTAATGATAAGAATTGTTCTTTTTGTCTAATGTTTTTACTGTCTCCTTATAAAGTCTTTCTACAGGAAACAATGTGGTCTTGTCGGCCTGAGACCAGCTCGTCAAACAGTAATTAATATGTGAGAGAATTGTGGCGCCACCACATTTAGGCATTTAGGTAGGCTACAATTTTGAAGAATCAGTCGTTAAGTTATTTCTAATATGTTTAAAATTCATTAAATTTAATTTAATTTTTTTCCGCAATTTCTTAACATGTTTTTTAAATGATAATTGGGAATCCATGGTGACGCCTAAATACTTGTATTCTTGCACCACTTATAGTGCTTGCCCATCCACCAGCACTATTGGGTCGCTCTCTTTGGTTGCCGACTTAGAGAAAAACATACACATAGTTTTGCTAGCATTTAAGTGTAAATAATCTGTAAGTAATCTGGTTAGCTCAAGGTAAGATGTGGTGTAGACTCAGTGCCACTTAAAGTTGCATTACACAAGAAATAATCAAAAACACACCAGGAATAGTTTGTTTATTCACATGTGCTGAGGTTCTGAACAGAAGGGGGGAAACAATTGGGTTCAACTTGTCACATAAACAATAGATAGTGCTCCAGCTTGCATTTATGTCTATTTTCTTATCATTTTTAGTAGATATTTAGATTATATTGTTGGGTTGCAGTGGAATTGCTGGTTAAAGCTGGTCTCATATTGGCGCCTTCTGCCTATCACAGACCAGGACTCTCTTTACGTCTAATAACACATAGTACTCATATTTAGTCTTTACAAAAACTGTTCACACAAAAAGATGTAGCAGCCTGTTTGTCCCGTGGATCAATGTCAGCGTAAACCTTTCTCTGGTCGCTTGTTTTTGTAGCAGATCAAATGCTAACTCAAGCTCAGTGCTAGCGCTAATGCTGTTAGTAGCTTACTTTGTATAATTACCCCAAACTCCACTAATGTTTATTCTGCTCAAGTCTCGTGAACACAGCACAGACGGGGTTAGCATTTAGCCTCTCCTCTACAGCTCCAAACCAGGTGAAGATAGAAGCTACCAAGCTCGTCCACGTTTTCTCTTTTTATATATAGTTACGTGAAGTGTTACACTATAAAGTATAAGTACACAAAACAATGTGGATTTTCTAAGCGGATAAAAAGGGAACTATATTGTAAGGCGTAATAATACCAGGAGTGGCTCGACATCCGCGCAGTAAAGTGGAGATATTACTGCGCGGATGTCGATGTAAATGCTAACCCCGTCTGTGCTGTGTTTACGTGACTGAAGGCACACGTGAAGACCAGACAGGTACAAATGAACTCGTCTAAGCTAAGGCAAGAACATATCTCAGTATGTAGAAACGGTGGCCTGTTCCTTTAAATCTGGTGGTTCAATTTACCCCAAGACCTGGTTCAACTACTCCCGGTGAAAGTGACACAAATAATCATAAAGTCATATTTCTTTCCCTTTAATTTTATTTAAAAAAATATTATGATCAATATTTTTCTTTTCATACATTAATCTGCAGATCATAACATTTTGTCTCTAAAAAAACCCTAATAATTTATTGTAATGTTTCATTTTAATTTGCTTGTCTCTACTACACCCAGACCCAACAATAAACAAAGCAAAAGCTATACAAGTGTATAGTTAAAAGTACTCAGTTAAAGGAATAGGCCACCGTTTTTACATACTGAGATATGTTCTTACCTTCGCTTTGACGAGTTCTTTAGGACCTGTCTGATCTTCACCCGTGCCTTCAGTCACGTAAACACAGCGCAGACGGCGTTAGCATTTAGCCTCTCCCTCTCTCCTCTATAGCTCTAAAACAGGTCAAGATAGAAGCTACCAAGCTCTTCCACGTTTTCCCTCTTTAAATATGGTTACGTGAAGTGTTACACTACAAACTATAATTACACAAAATTAAACAATGTGGATTTTCTAAGCGGATAAAAAGGGGAACTATATTTTAAGGCGTAATAATACCAGGAGTAGTTCGAAATCCGCGCAGTAATCTTCACTTGACTGCGCCGTAGAGATGCGCGGGTCGGCTTTTTTTCTGACCCGCACCAACCCGACCCGCTGTAATTTAAACCCGACCCACCCGACCCGGAGAAAAGCCTCTCAGTTTGCCGACCCGTGCACATTAAAAAACTGCTGCATGAGTCACGCTGCAGCTGGATGTCACTCAAACGGGAGCGCGTCACGTGACCGCGAGTTTACAGGAGAATTAGCACTTGATGCTTTGTTTTGCTACTTACTGCACCGCTGAGGAACCGTTGAAATCGCGAATGGACTTATCAGGAAACGAGAAGCAGAAACTATCATGAGGCTTTACTTCCACCACGTCATGGACAAGTCTTTCTGTCAAGTAAACGGAGTTTGGACTAAAGTGGAGCAGCTTTACCTGACGCTAAGAAATTGCCCTCCTCAGGTTAGTAAGATGCTGTGTCTTTTATTTTAGTTTCACCTTGCCTCTTGTTGATGCATTACTTTTATCACATGTGCGTGTCATTATGTGCTTGGGCACGGCTGTTGTGACGCTTTTGTAGAAGTGATCAAAGTCACACAGAAGCGATAGGCCAGGTGACATCTAAATATAACATGCTAATGATACATTTACCCCCTAAAACTAAACATTCAACTACACACAGTCGACTTTTGTGGCATTTATGGATAAGAATGAACTGTAGCCTAAGCCAACAATATAAGGACAAAACCAAAAAAGTGCGCATTGTAACCCGACCCACCCGCACCCGAAGTTTGTTGTAATTTTGAGGTACCCGACCGAATCCGCGGGTTGACCGCGGGTTTTGGGTGACCCCCGCATCTCTACTGCGCACCTATGGGTTGGTTAACGCTGGCCGCAAATGTAAAGTGATTGACAGAAAAATCAACTAATTAGGGCTGGTGAAGCCTCTTGTATCGTACAGAGTAGAAGTATTTTTGTATTTCTCCCGAAAACAAGCCAGTTTGAACCTAAACGTTTACGCTTTCAAATATACCAATACTGCTATCTTAAACATGGAGAGGCTTCTTTGTGGCTTCAACTGAACCATTCTGCAAAAAAATCAGAAATCACCAATCACCAGTTTTTCTCGAAACTTGGGCTGCCGACTTGTGTCCCTCGTTCTCGCGACGGGTCACATTTGTTCATCAACATACTTTCTGCGTTCATACACTATGGTGTTTAAAACTGTCCTGAGAAAAGTGAAAGTCCCTGGGAAATCGCTGTCAGACATGTTCTATGGAGGACGTACGCTGACTGTGATGCTCCGTCCACACCAAACTCGATTTGGGCGTCAAAAACGCGCGTCACGCCCGTTGTTGGACGCCTGTGCTTATTGAAGTCAGACGCTCGTCACCAAGCGTCAAGACGCTCTCGACGCGCGTCAAGAGAAGAGTGTCGTCGTGGAGCGCGTTGGGAGGAGCATCTCTGTTGCCGTTGTCAGTTATCAGTTATCAACATGGATGACATAGAGAGAGTGGCTTGGCTTTTATTGCTTCATAAAGCCAGACAACGTCGTCTACGGGCTCGTCTGCGCCGTGTCTGGATTCATGAGATCGTCCGAAGAGCGCCTGTCCATCTGTCTCCGGTTAGTGTTTTTTTTTCACTATTCAGAATTCATATAGTGACACGGCGTGTTGATGACGGTTACATGAGTTTCGCTTTTCGCCTGCTGCTCGTCCCCGGGCGTCTCCAAAGTGCGCGCGTGTTTTCAGACTGGATCAATATCCTCTGCTTTTAAAGAGTCCATGATAAAAACCTCGTAGTCCTCTGACAAACAGCTGAGCTGTTTCCTGCTAGTTTCCATCCCAGATTTGACTGTGGCCTGTGCGGCAGTGTGTGTAGCAAACAATATGTATTGGGCTAGTACTAGTTAAACCTATTTGATCCTTTTTGGGTGTTGTAAACGATGCTTTTTAATATACTAATGGTAAAAATAAAGATTGTAGTCACATATTTTTGTAATATTTTTTGTAATTTTGTAATTATAATGAATATGTATATTGTTATTTAAATTGCAGATTTCTTGCCACTGGGGACTCGTACAGGACCATCGCGGGCAGCTTCAGAGTGGGCATTTCCACTGTCGGATCCATCATCCCAGATGTGGTGACAGCCAACTGGGACTGCCTCGTGGAGGAGTTCATGGCTGTGCCTGGAGCAGCGGAGTGGCGGTCCATTGTGGAGGAGTTTGAGGTGAGATGGAACTTCCCTCTGTGCTGTGGTGCTATTGATGGGAAGCATGTGGCTCTGAAGGCGCCCCCCCAACTCTGGCTCCATGTTCTTCAACTACAAGGGGTACCATTCCTTGGTTCTCCTTGCTGTAGTGGATGCCCAGTACAGGTTCAGGGTCATCGATGTGGGAGGGTACGGCCGATCTAGCGATGGAGGCATCATGGCCAACTCCGCCTTTGGTCAGGCTCTACGCGAGGGCACACTCGACCTGCCTCCTGACCAGCACATACCTGGAGCTGACCACAGCGGACCCCAGCCCCATGTCTTCGTGGCAGATGAGGCCTTTCCACTGCGCAGGAATTTAATGCGGCCTTTCCCTGGACGTGGCGGCCTTACCCCAGAGCAGCGCATCTTCAGTTACCGCCTCTCCCGGGCCCGGCTGGTGGTGGAGGATGCATTTGGCATTTGGTCTGCACAGTGGAGGATGTTTCGCCGTCATCTGGAAATCGGCCCAGAAGTTGCAGAGAAGTGTGTGAAAGCCACTTGTGTCCTTCACAACTTCATGAGGATGGCTGGAGATGGGCAGGTACCTGCACAGAGGGGAGCTGCAGCTCATGGAGAGGAAGCACTTCCAGGTGTGCGGCAGATGGGCGCCAACAACGCAGCCAGACAGGCAGTGGACACGAGGGAAGTGTTCATGGCCCACTTCTGTGAGGAGGGAGCGCTTCCATGGCAGCCGACGGAATAGTCATGTCCACCACAGGACTGACCCACAACGGCTCTTTTAAGAGCCGCCTACAAAAACCACAACGGCTCTTTTAAGATCCACCTACAAAAAACCACAACGGCTCTTTTAAGATCCACCTACAAAAAACCACAACGGCTCTTTTAAGAGCCACCTACAAAAAACTAGAGCTTAACTTCTCATTAACTTTGTTATATATAGATATGTTTATATATATATACGGATACTGAGCCTCTTGATTAATAAATTGTGGACATTTTTCCTGGACATAGTTTCAGTTACATGACCCTGTGTGCTGTTCACATGTATACTTTCTGTTTGCAGGTAATGGCTGCTAGACTCCGCTGCTGCGTCCGACTTCAGGGTAACAACATGCACAAGCTTGTCCCAAATTACAAGGTTGTCAAAACAGAATAGGGTGAAATCAATAAAACAGACTACAAACTACTTTTTTGCTATTGTTCATGCTTTTTTTATGTACATTACTATTTTTTCTTCTACTATAAACAGTCAGCTTTGACAAAAGGTAAATATGTACAATTACTGAAAATAACCCTTTCTGACAGTATTATATGTAGGATCAGTGTTGTGCTTGAAGTAGCAGAACAAATCTGTTGTTCATTTCTTTTTAATTACAAAATTAAAATTTACAAAAAATATTACAAAAATAATAAATAATAATAACATTTAAACAGCAACAAAAATTACCTTGCTTGGAGGAGGTGCGGTGGAAGAGGGAGGGACACACAAGTCTGAGAAAGAAAATCTACTGATTAGGCTACAATGGTTCCAAATTAAGCAGAACGGTGCTGCTTTCATATATTAATTTATGTATTTGAAATTTAACGAAGTCTTTCGACTCAGGTGGCACCTTTTGCAGGAGAGGAACGAGAGAAAGAAGAAAATGCTCGTCCTCAGAGCAGGGCTTGGATGTTTCGGCAGCTGCTCTGGCCTGTAGAGTCGCCAGCATCTCCTGCTCCCACTGCGTTGGCGGCTCTACGGTCCTGGGCTGGGGCCTCTGCCGAGCTCTCTTCCTCTGTGGACCTTCAAAGAACACAGGGCAATGAGAATGTTAATGTCTGTCAGCATTAAACACTATTGCTGCCACCTATCTCTGTTCATTTTGCTAAGATCCGCTGATTTTTGAATATTCTACAGTGACACTGTTGGTTAATATACACTGTCCTGTAAAAACAACAACATTAAAATTAAAATCTGATGAAAAAATAGCTAAATATTGCCACACCTGTAGGTGCAGAAGCAGGGGAAGCGTCGGTCCTCACAGGAGTAGCAGGAGCAGAAGCAGATGAATTATTTCACACCAAGTGTATTTCATTAGTTCATTTGAAAGGGGAAAGCGCAACTACTGCAACAAGCAAAGTAATTCATAAATATAAAATATATATGTAAAACTCTGCAAATTGGGGGGACATAAACAACTGGTATTTTTCCCAACTGTTCGAGGTTTCTGTGTTATTGCTGCATGACACAGACCTTCAGCACCTGACAACTCTGCTGCTGCTTCTGCTGGCTCTTCTGCGTGGTTGTACCCCGCGGCCTGCTCCTCCTCGGCCCTTCTCTTTGGCATGTTGCCCGAGCTTTCACGGGGAGTGATGAAGGGCTCGAGGAAGGACAGGACCGCAAGGTACTTCCACCTCTGCGCTGTCCCTGCTTCTGCACCACTTTTCTTCAGCCTCTCCTGCTCCTTCTTGTGCTCCTTTATATATGTGTCCCTCAAACTCTTCCACCGCCTTTTGCAAACCTCAACTGAATAAAAACATCAACTCGTCAACGGAAAAGTGCAAACTGTTGCTTAAACGTTACAGATTTAACGTTGCTTGAGCGCACTAGTTTTATGCCAAACTTAGCGCGGATTTACAATAGTGACAAGTTAAAATAACTTACCTGAGACACCGACTTCCTCGCTAACCCTCCTCCAAGAAAGGTCCTTTCTGTTCCTGTCTCTGTAATAGAAATCAGCGGGGTTGTAAAGCTCAGACCGAGCGCACACAGCCACTATCAGCTTATCTTCCATGACTGTTGGATTCCTGGCGTCTTCCCGGTGTTGACCCTCCGTGGAAGTGCGTCACTACGTCACTATGGCACGAAGCTTCTGATTGGTCGACGCTCGCGAATTTCTCGAAAAAGTTCCCAACTTGAGCGTCGGCCGCGCTCGACGCCCTGGAGGTGCGTCCAACGCTCACCAAGCGCGAAAAACCTCAAAATGCGCCGCACAGGAGTGTATTTTAAATGTAAACCTGACGCTTTGGAGGCCCCAAATCGAGTTTGGTGTGGACGGAGCATGAGCTGACGCCGTCACTTGTACCGGGTGTGTTCTCCTTCTCCGCACACAACCTCTGTTTGAACGTCTGACGAAGCACCTTCTCCTGTTTTCATCTCGTCTCATGTGGAACCTGACTGTCTCAAAGACTGAACTAAAAACTCACTGATGGAAAAACCTTAGAAACCTGTTCACCCGACAAAGTCAAGCTACAAAAGGTACAAGTTCAAATGTAAAAAGTTTATTTATTTGACAAAGGAGGTCAGAAGGGGGGCAGGTTGGGGGTGCGGTGGGGGCAGGGGGAGGAGGAGACTCTACCTTCAGAACAGCCAGGGGTGGAAGAGCCGTCTCCTCTGATGGATGTGGGATCACCCAGGGCGGGACAGAGCAGAGTGTGTCCTGATGGAGGGGAGAGACAAACAGCTTCCTGTAAGAAAGTAAACAACAACAAGATTATTGAACAGCAAACAAACAAACAGTAAACAAACAGAGACAAATGTCTTCTGCTAAAACACTGGAGAGGCACCAAGAGCCCCCACACCTGCAGCACAAAGGAGGCGTCACAAGAGGCGCTGCAAGGAACAAGGAAGGGACCAAGGAGAAGGTATCCGGGCAAGACTCACAGCTAAGCCACACATGCCTTCTATAGTGTTCTGGCTAATGGATGTTCTCAGGAGAATAAGACGGATTAACAGCTAAACTCTTCTCAAAGATGGTGAACGACTGTTGTGGAGCGGAGGGAGCTGCGGAGGACGAAGAGGAAGGAGGAGGTGGAGCTGACAGGTGCTACGGTTTCCCTGATCTCGAAAAACTCGCTGTGGTCAGGTTGGCCCACAGCGTCTCAGGACGAACAAACAACACGACTTCAAATAAAGCACTAACTTACGAATTTACGAACTTTATTAATCCCGTAGGGAAATTAATCCTCAATGTCGCTGGGGCGACCTGTAAGAGGAGTGAGCTGCCAGCGTGGGCCGGCGCTCGGGGACCCATCTCCATGATGTGGTGCCAGGCTGGTGGTCAGAAACACCTGGCTGGAGGATTCACCTATTGTGCATGTTTTTAGTGGTAGGGGAAACCGGAGTACCCGGAGGAAACCTACGCAGACACGGGAGAACATGCAAACTCCACACAGAATGGCCGCGTCCCTGGTGGGAATCAAACCCGAACCTTCTAGCTGTGAAGCACGAGCTCTAACCGCTGTGCTACCGTGCCGCCCAACAGGAACAAATAACACAACTTCAAATAAAGCACTTACTTACTAACTTACTAACTAACTTACTAACTTACTAACTAACTTACTAACTAAAACACAGCACAGCAAACCAACTATTTACAAACTATTTACAGATATATACACTCTACTGGGAGAAGTCCTCAGCAGAAAAAGGAGACATTTCTAAAAAGTACGTTGAGACCTCTTAGCCTGAGGCTCAACGTCTTCGTCCTCCCGAAAGCGCTTACGAGAGGAGCGAGGAGAGGGGGAGGACGGAAGAGAGGAAAAGGGGGAAGAAGGGGGAGAGGGGGAGGTCGGACGAGAGGAAAAGGGGGAAGAAGGGGGAGAGGGGGAGGACGGACAAGTGGGAAGGGGGGAAGAAGGGGGAGAGGGGGAGGACGGACAAGAGGAAAAGGGGGAAAAAGAGGGAGAGGGGGAGGACGGACGAGAGGAAAAGGGGGAAGAAGGGGGAGAGGGGGAGGTCGGACGAGAGGAAAAGGGGGAAGAAGGGGGAGAGGGAGAGGGGGAGGACAGACGAGAGGAACATGGGGAGGAAGGAGGAGAGGGGGAGCGAGGGGAAAAGGGGAAAAAGGCAGAGCCAGCAGATCGGGTCAGAACAGAAGGGCCAGCAGGGGCAGAGAGGGCCCCTGGAGGAAAGACCCGAGAAGGGAGGATAGGGATAGGGCGCACAGCTGCAGGAGGAGAGGGGGGGAAAGGCAAAGCAACAACGAGGGGATCCCCGTAGTTGAAGAAGTAAAGGTCAGGAAGCTCCTCCAGGGAGGAAGATGGAGGGGAAGCAAGAGGAGAGGCAGGAGGAGAGACAGGAAGAAGGGGCGAAAGAGAAGACAGGATGAGATCCGGAAAGGACTCAGAAAAGGTGGGAAGAGGAAAGGGGATGATGTCCTCGTGAACTAAGGACAAGGCAAAGTAAGGGGTGACAAAAGCATGGGAGAAATAGTTCTCCGAAAGAGAAAAACCTGCAGAAGGCGGGGAAGAAGGCGGAGGCGGACCGGGGGCGGGGCCAGGGTCAGCCAGGGGGCGTCTCCTAAACACAGAAAAACATGAGTCAGAGTTGTACTTTTCAACTTACAAACTTAGTCCCATTAAACTGGTTTAGTACTGCAACTATTTAGAAAAGTATTTCAATTAGGTTTCTATGCACATGTTTTTTGTTTTTTTTGTTTTTTGCTTTTAGACATTTTTCCTCATCTTTTCATCTGTTTGTTTAAGAATTGTCCTAAGCTGGACACTGTAGGGACTGTCAGTGAGTGGACAGTCCTGTTCCTTGTGTCTGAGCTGGTGTCAAAGTCTCCAAACACACTGCTGCTTCAAAATACTAAATCATTTGACGTCTGTACAAGGCCTGCAGTAACTTCATGTTATACTGTGCATTTGAAAGTAAACATTCCAAAACGGGCGCCATTTTGTTTAGACATGTCGTTACTAAACATGTGACATTCAACAACGTCCAGCACACAAAATCTAAACAAATTCCCACATATTCTTTTCGACTTTGTTAGTTTGTGCCCTCTCCTTTCAGATTTTGAACTTTTATCCAGGTTTCATAGCGACATTTTGAAGCAATCGTCGAACGAACTGTCTGCTGTCGTTTTGCCTGCTAACCAAACTAACCATAGCTTGTTAGCCCCACAGTGCCCTTTTAAAACATGTGTTTCCTCTGTCAAGTTATGAAATATAACTGTACATTTGCAAATAATTTGATCATTTCCTACATTTGACTTGTTTTCAGCAGGTTTTTGGTTTCATTGTCCAAAGAAAACGCTAACGTTAGCTTAGTGTTAATGTCAGTTTTCACGTATCACACCTAACAACGGCCTCGCTAAAACAGACTTTTGAGGACAAATGTCTTTCACAAACTAGTCATTCAACAATAGGTACTAATAAGTAAGGATTTAGGGAAACTTACCTCCAGCCTGCAGGTCCTGGAGGTCGGGAGGGAGGTCCAACGGAGGCATCTTCAAAGTTTTCCAGACGATTTCACAAACCTGGCAAAATATGAAACATGTGTTTGTTAAAGTGCTTTTAAATTGCCGACAGATGAATGTGGAGACACTATTTAAAGCAGAACATGCTAAATGATACGTACCAGTTCAGTAGCAGTAGCAGTCGAAGTCCAAGTGAGAACTGACCCTCGGAACTGTGAGCCTCATATAGTGCTAACACACAGGTCCCATGGCAACCACGACGGGCGCATTATTTGATTTACAATATATTTTTCAACATAAACTAATGGAGATTTTAAAAGTAAAATACTGGAGTTCACACTAAAACATTAGGAGTTGGACACTAAATATTTGGACAGCTGATTGATCTTTTCTGCACTTTTTATATTGTTTCTACGCTTTTTTTTATTCAATTATACATTTGCACGATTGTTTAAGACCAGAACAAATTAAGCTCAACAACTTTAGATTAACAAGAATAGAATAATCATTATTATTTATGATTCTATTATAATTTATATCATTATTAATAATAATTAAGCCACTGTACATACTTGCATTATGCTATGACACTAGACGTTTTTAACGTGGCCAGTCATATACACTTCTTTGTCTTTATATTTGAAATACTGTATATAATCTCCAGTTTAGAATAGATTTAGATTAGATTAGTCAGGCGGGTCAGGCTAAGAAGAAGCCGTCCTCTGTCCATGGAGCTGATATAGTCTAAATAAACTTTATATATTTCATTCTTCATAAAGTAATGTTCATAAAACCTTAAACATAAAGGCAGTACCGTAAATTTAGATTGAGGGAGACAAAAGGGGGCTTTGGGCAGGGCGGTCGGCGAGGGCCGATAATCGCCGCTTGCGGCTATATTTGGATTTTGTTTTTGTTTAATATTGAATTCTGATAGGCCCTTGACCACTGTAGGCCCCTGGGCTCCAGCCCAGGCAAGCCCAGTGGATAAGGCGGGCCTGCCAGTGAGCTTGGCCTTGTATTGTGTTTCTGGCTCTCACACGTCCCAATTGTTCATTTGAGTTCATTAGAAACTTGTATCAGCCAGAGATCATAGCGAACTCATGCTAGCACTGTGCTACTTTAGCCTCTGACTTCCTGTTGCGTTGTATTTTACACATGACACATATCACATAACAGCGCACAAGGCCTGTTTTTCTGTGTGATTCCTGATCCGAGCTCCTATTCCTTTTTACTTTAACTGTAATTACAGTATCTGTGAACAGTGAGATGTGACTGTGCTGTGGTGACTTTTGTGGGATGGTTCATAGCTGGGGCTGGGTACCGTTCGTTTTTCGACACCACTAATTTATTGATACCTACTTTTCGGTACTGGTGCCTTAACTGTACTTTTTTCAATGTTATTTTAGTTGCATTCAACATAACGTGTATTAATAGTATCTTTCAGGAGAAGGTCCGAAAACGGCGCAACAGAAAGAACACAGGCAGCAGCGTCACCTGTAACTTCATTTTTTAAGCAGAATTCCCACTTAAGCAGCGATAAAAAGAGGGAAAGGACGTTATTACCGCCATCTCTAATAATGACTAAAGTGTTAGTAATTATAGCTTTGCTTCGCTTTAAGAAAACATCTGCATTTGCGCTGAAGCTGCTCATGAGTTCAGGCTTTTTTAGATTCACTGCGGATAATTTATTGACGTCTGGAAACAAAAGTACCGGGAAAAAAAAAAGTTTTCGGTTTAACGGTACCAGCCATACTCATAGCTTATTACTGCAGGTGAGGAACCTCCTGAAGTCCCTCTGCCAAAAGAGATCATTTTTGAACCCCATGAGGTTCATGCTCCCGCCATCCACATCATTTTCGGACATAACTTTCTTCGGTCTTTTGAGTTGGAGGCTAGAAATATCAAGCTTTCAAACGACCTGGTCCTTCTGCGCCTCCTGTGTAACATCGCGGTGAAAGTTCATAAATGTCCTTCAGAAGTAGAGGTTCCTACTCCAATATAACTGTTGGCAGTGGAAAAAATAAATTACTATTATTAATCCTTTTTTTCTCTCCTTTATTTAAGTGGGGGAGGCGGGCAAAAGTAGGCCTCACGGACAACACTATTAGAAGAAGAACTTTATTTATTTATATAGCACCTTTCACAAACATAGTCACAAAGCGCTTTACATGAGACAATTGTACATTCACCCATACTCGGTGGTGTATTCAGAGTTTGTATCATGGCAGACAATCACTGGTTTAGGCATTTTTATCAAAATGTTTATTTTGTGACACTGAAAATCCAGACCGTGCGATTATCTGGTTAGCTCAAGGTAAGATGTGGTGTAGACTCAGTGCCACTTGAAGTTGCATTACACAAGAAATAATCAAAAACACACCAGGAATAGTTTGTTTTATTCACATGTGCTGAGGTTCTGAACAGAAGGGGGGAAACAATTGGGTTCAACTTGTCACATAAACAATAGATAGTGCTCCAGCTTGCATTTATGTCTATTTTCTTATCATTTTTAGTAGATATTTAGATTATATTGTTGGGTTGCAGTGGAATTGCTGGTTAAAGCTGGTCTCATATTGGCGCCTTCTGCCTATCACAGACCAGGACTCTCTTTACGTCTAATAACACATAGTACTCATATTTAGTCTTTACAAAAACTGTTCACACAAAAAGATGTAGCAGCCTGTTTGTCCCGTGGATCAATGTCAGCGTAAACCTTTCTCTGGTCGCTTGTTTTTGTAGCAGATCAAATGCTAACTCAAGCTCAGTGCTAGCGCTAATGCTGTAAGTAGCTTACTTTGTATAATTACCCCAAACTCCACTAATGTTTATTCTGCTCAAGTCTCGTGAACACAGCACAGACGGGGTTAGCATATAGCCTCTCCTCTACAGCTCCAAACCAGGTGAAGATAGAAGCTACCAAGCTCGTCCACGTTTTCTCTTTTTATATATAGTTACGTGAAGTGTTACACTATAAAGTATAAGTACACAAAACAATGTGGATTTTCTAAGCGGATAAAAAGGGAACTATATTGTAAGGCGTAATAATACCAGGAGTAGCTCGGCATCCGCACAGTAAAGTGAAGATATTACTGCGCGGATGTCGATGTAAATGCTAACCCCGTCTGTGCTGTGTTTACGTGACTGAAGGCACACGTGAAGACCAGACAGGTACAAATGAACTCGTCTAAGCTAAGGCAAGAACATATCTCAGTATGTAGAAACGGTGGCCTGCTCCTTTAAATCTGGTGGTTCAATTTACCCCAAGACCTGGTTCAACTACTCCGGGTGAAAGTGACACAAATCATCATAAAGTCATATTTCTTTCCCTTTAATTTTATTTAAAAAAAAAAAATTATAATAAGTGTTTTTCTTTTCATACATTCATCTGCAGATTATGACATTTTGTCTCTAAAAATCTCCAAATAATTTAATGTAGTATATCATTTTAATTTGCTTGTCTCTACTACACCCAGACCCAACAATAAACGAAGCAAAAACTATACAATTGTACATTAAAAACGTCTGTAGTCTGTTATTCATTGTTTCTTATGGAGCAGAAGCTTAATTTACCCCATGTTTTCTTCTTTGAAAACCCCCAAACAGTTGTTTTTATTTAAGAAGAAATCTGCCTTAGTTCAATCTGCTTTTATACATAACAAAATGATCAAGATGTACTTTTTTTTTTGTTACGATTGTTTTTGTGCAGTTGGTCAGTTCTAGGTTCAACAACAACAACAAAAACACCTGATAACATAATGAGTGGCCAGGTTATTCCATCAGTGTATTTTTCTTCAGCATGGGTTTTCCAAGACTCTTTCAAATGCATCGAAAGAGTCCTTCAGGGAGACACTTTCTCACATGGATTGGCCACCACTGGGTCCAGACCTTTGAGAATCTCTGGGAGAAGGCTTTGCATGCTGCTCGAGTCCTGACAAGAACCAGGAAATACGACCACATTAGTCCAGTGCTCCGGTCTCTGCACTGGCTTCCTGAATAGACTTTAAAACAGCTCTGCTTGTGTACGAGTCTTTTCATGGTTTAGCACCAAAGTACTCTGACATGTTACAGCCGTATGAACCATCTCGGGCCCTGAGAGCTTCAGGGAGGGGCCTCCTGGCGGTTCCCAGAGTCAATAATAAACACGGTGAGGCTGCGTTTCAGTTTCATGCAGCTAAAATCTGGAACAGTCTTCATGAGGATGTGAGACAATGTTCGAATCCAGGCTGAAAACATGTCTTTTTGCCCATGCATATGACTGAAAGTATGTTGTCTGCACTTGCCTTTTACTGTAATTGATTAATTAGGCCCGAGCCGGACGCAGTCCTGGCAAGGGACTATTGTTTTTGGGTGGTTTCTTATTATTATTATTAGGCCCGAGCCGGACGCAGTCCTGGCAAGGGACTATTGTTTTTGGGTGGTTTCTTATTATTATTATTATTATTATTATTATTTTTTTTCTCCGGAAAGGATCGCGTTTTTGACCCGCTAAACGTGGGTGAAAGCTCCCCAAAATTGGCGGAGGCAATGGGGCGGCGAAAAAATTTATGAAATTGGGCGAATGGGACACGCCCACAACAAAATGGCTCCACAGCGCCCCCTGGAAGCGGACCCCAATTCAAAAAAATAGGGGCGTTTTTGGGCGTACACCCGAATCCTTGGCCACAGTGAGAGGGGACATCAGGACAAGCCCAAAACTCACTTGGAGCGCCACGCCCACTCGCACAGGGAGGCGGCCATCTTGGCTTCAAACCCGGACATCGTCCAAACTCATTTTACGTTTTAACGAACTAGTCCCTGGTTTTTTGTCGGATTTAGATCACATTTGGCACAGCGCATCTAGACATGTTGAAATTCAATATTTGCCCAGCGTTTCTCAAAAAAGTTTCACCGTCTCCGCGTAACGCCGCGGCAAAAAACGCGTAGATTTCGCGTTGTTTCCAAGAAAGCTCACGCTCACAGGCATAAGCCCACAGAGCTCATATTCATGTCACTAATGCGCCACCTGAAACTGAACAGAATGAAGCCATTAATGTGTAGCCTGCTCCCAGGATAGCGCCCCCTAGCCATACCTTGAAAACTGCACTTTTGAATCTTTTTTAGACAATGATGCCAGTATGTTCTAGACACTTTTGCAAACCAAAAAATACATTATAGTCATGTCATATTTTCTAAGATGTGGGCGTGACTTTGACTTTTATTTGGGAGTCTATCTGGACCTGCCTTGTGTGTCAACAAACTAGTCCCTGGTTTTTCAGCAGAATAAGCCCATACCTGTTTAAACAGACTCTCCTGACACGGGGCTACAAAAAATACCTGACTTTTTTTTCTCTCAGACCCCCCCGTTTCGAATGGCGCCCCCCCAAAAACACATTTTGTCATGTAAATTTGACACCACCTCGCAGGCGCGCGCTCTATCCAGTCTGGATCCTACTTGGCTGACAGAAGGCCACTTACGGTCTGATTCCATAGAGATCAATTACTTCACGGTGCACATCACTATAGCGCCCCCTGCCTATACCTTGAAAAAATTATTTTGTCCGATTTCCACCAAACTTACCAGATGTCTTCTACTCATCATAACAAACAAAAAAATATATTACACCATGCCTCTATCTTGCTCCGTTCTCTTAATATTTAGGCCCGAGCCGGACGCAGTCCTGGCAAGGGACTATTGTTTTTGGGTGGTTTCTTATTATTATTATTATTATTATTATTATTTTTTTTCTCCGGAAAGGATCGCGTTTTTGACCCGCTAAACGTGGGTGAAAGCTCCCCAAAATTGGCGGAGGCAATGGGGCGGCGAAAAAATTTATGAAATTGGGCGAATGGGACACGCCCACAACAAAATGGCTCCACAGCGCCCCCTGGAAGCGGACCCCAATTCAAAAAAATAGGGGCGTTTTTGGGCGTACACCCGAATCCTTGGCCACAGTGAGAGGGGACATCAGGACAAGCCCAAAACTCACTTGGAGCGCCACGCCCACTCGCACAGGGAGGCGGCCATCTTGGCTTCAAACCCGGACATCGTCCAAACTCATTTTACGTTTTAACGAACTAGTCCCTGGTTTTTTGTCGGATTTAGATCACATTTGGCACAGCGCATCTAGACATGTTGAAATTCAATATTTGCCCAGCGTTTCTCAAAAAAGTTTCACCGTCTCCGCGTAACGCCGCGGCAAAAAACGCGTAGATTTCGCGTTGTTTCCAAGAAAGCTCACGCTCACAGGCATAAGCCCACAGAGCTCATATTCATGTCACTAATGCGCCACCTGAAACTGAACAGAATGAAGCCATTAATGTGTAGCCTGCTCCCAGGATAGCGCCCCCTAGCCATACCTTGAAAACTGCACTTTTGAATCTTTTTTAGACAATGATGCCAGTATGTTCTAGACACTTTTGCAAACCAAAAAATACATTATAGTCATGTCATATTTTCTAAGATGTGGGCGTGACTTTGACTTTTATTTGGGAGTCTATCTGGACCTGCCTTGTGTGTCAACAAACTAGTCCCTGGTTTTTCAGCAGAATAAGCCCATACCTGTTTAAACAGACTCTCCTGACACGGGGCTACAAAAAATACCTGACTTTTTTTTCTCTCAGACCCCCCCGTTTCGAATGGCGCCCCCCCAAAAACACATTTTGTCATGTAAATTTGACACCACCTCGCAGGCGCGCGCTCTATCCAGTCTGGATCCTACTTGGCTGACAGAAGGCCACTTACGGTCTGATTCCATAGAGATCAATTACTTCACGGTGCACATCACTATAGCGCCCCCTGCCTATACCTTGAAAAAATTATTTTGTCCGATTTCCACCAAACTTACCAGATGTCTTCTACTCATCATAACAAACAAAAAAATATATTACACCATGCCTCTATCTTGCTCCGTTCTCTTAATATTTAGGCCCGAGCCGGACGCAGTCCTGGCAAGGGACTATTGTTTTTGGGTGGTTTCTTATTATTATTATTATTATTATTATTATTTTTTTTCTCCGGAAAGGATCGCGTTTTTGACCCGCTAAACGTGGGTGAAAGCTCCCCAAAATTGGCGGAGGCAATGGGGCGGCGAAAAAATTTATGAAATTGGGCGAATGGGACACGCCCACAACAAAATGGCTCCACAGCGCCCCCTGGAAGCGGACCCCAATTCAAAAAAATAGGGGCGTTTTTGGGCGTACACCCGAATCCTTGGCCACAGTGAGAGGGGACATCAGGACAAGCCCAAAACTCACTTGGAGCGCCACGCCCACTCGCACAGGGAGGCGGCCATCTTGGCTTCAAACCCGGACATCGTCCAAACTCATTTTACGTTTTAACGAACTAGTCCCTGGTTTTTTGTCGGATTTAGATCACATTTGGCACAGCGCATCTAGACATGTTGAAATTCAATATTTGCCCAGCGTTTCTCAAAAAAGTTTCACCGTCTCCGCGTAACGCCGCGGCAAAAAACGCGTAGATTTCGCGTTGTTTCCAAGAAAGCTCACGCTCACAGGCATAAGCCCACAGAGCTCATATTCATGTCACTAATGCGCCACCTGAAACTGAACAGAATGAAGCCATTAATGTGTAGCCTGCTCCCAGGATAGCGCCCCCTAGCCATACCTTGAAAACTGCACTTTTGAATCTTTTTTAGACAATGATGCCAGTATGTTCTAGACACTTTTGCAAACCAAAAAATACATTATAGTCATGTCATATTTTCTAAGATGTGGGCGTGACTTTGACTTTTATTTGGGAGTCTATCTGGACCTGCCTTGTGTGTCAACAAACTAGTCCCTGGTTTTTCAGCAGAATAAGCCCATACCTGTTTAAACAGACTCTCCTGACACGGGGCTACAAAAAATACCTGACTTTTTTTTCTCTCAGACCCCCCCGTTTCGAATGGCGCCCCCCCAAAAACACATTTTGTCATGTAAATTTGACACCACCTCGCAGGCGCGCGCTCTATCCAGTCTGGATCCTACTTGGCTGACAGAAGGCCACTTACGGTCTGATTCCATAGAGATCAATTACTTCACGGTGCACATCACTATAGCGCCCCCTGCCTATACCTTGAAAAAATTATTTTGTCCGATTTCCACCAAACTTACCAGATGTCTTCTACTCATCATAACAAACAAAAAAATATATTACACCATGCCTCTATCTTGCTCCGTTCTCTTAATATTTAGGCCCGAGCCGGACGCAGTCCTGGCAAGGGACTATTGTTTTTGGGTGGTTTCTTATTATTATTATTATTATTATTATTATTTTTTTTCTCCGGAAAGGATCGCGTTTTTGACCCGCTAAACGTGGGTGAAAGCTCCCCAAAATTGGCGGAGGCAATGGGGCGGCGAAAAAATTTATGAAATTGGGCGAATGGGACACGCCCACAACAAAATGGCTCCACAGCGCCCCCTGGAAGCGGACCCCAATTCAAAAAAATAGGGGCGTTTTTGGGCGTACACCCGAATCCTTGGCCACAGTGAGAGGGGACATCAGGACAAGCCCAAAACTCACTTGGAGCGCCACGCCCACTCGCACAGGGAGGCGGCCATCTTGGCTTCAATTGGCTTTCAAGTGGCTTGTAAGTGGCCCGCCCATCCTCCGTGAAAATAGCCAGAGGTCTTAGCCTGGCAGCCTACTGGCCTCTGTCAGAGGCCTCTGTGTCCTGAAATTCGCCAATTTTCCAAATTTCTCCCTTTCTTCACAAAAGCCACACTTTTGGACTCATAGGTACTTATACTACCCCTATGTCACAGACAGAAGCTTTAATTTGGACGTTTTTGCCTCCAAATTCACGTTTTTCTCAACAGTACAATCACAGGAAGTTTAATTCGTCTGTTTCCTGTCCGTCTCTCTGTGTGCTCCTCGTACTATATGGGTCTTTCCAAAATATTGCTTCAATATCGAGGGTGCTGCAGGGCTGAAACCCTCTCTCAACGTTTCTTTTGGCAGCCAGGAATTTACCCTGATTAAATAATGATAGAATATATTATTTTCTATATTGTAAATCCATTTCCTGCAAATACACAAGTGCGGGGTATTTCATGATATCAATGTCAAATCCCCTGCAGTAATCACTCAGTCTTAGTAGCTCCATTGGTAGAGAGCTGGGTTAGTGTACAGGAGGTTGCTGGATCAAATACCAACCTTGACTCTTTTTCATTTGTTTTTCTTTTCGACTCCGCACTTTCTGGTAAGAACATGAATCATCGCCGATGGTTCCAAACTCATTAGAAACATGAAAATTACCCCTCCAGTGTGTTGCCGGGATCAAATTTCAGCCTGTGAATTTGGAGTACCCAAGCAGTCATCAGGCCCATGTTTGCATGGAATTACAGCTCAGTGAGAGCATGTTCGTCTCAAGTGAAGGAAGTAGCTAGTCCAAACACAACCTTGACACTTTCATATTGCCTTCACCTTTTCCATGGGCCGCTGCACACATTGTCACAGCCTATAACATGTGAGTAAGGGACATTTTGCAGAAGTTTCTGTGCCTGTGTGGCATCATAGCTTGAGCGTTGGATTCCCAACCATTAGGTTGTTGGATCAATTCTGACTTTACCTTTTTTTTTTTTTTTTTTAACCGCAAATATGGTCCCACCCTCATGAAAAACGGTTCAAAACATGCGTCACTAAAGAGAAAGAAATGGGGGATAGTAGGGAGACAATTGAGGAAACACTGGGGAATATGTCGAAAACAATCGGGTAAATGTTCAAGGTGGGGGGGTGGGGGGGGGGGGATCTAAACTGTGAATCCGTTTCCTGCAAACACGCAAGTGCATGATCTCTCATGACATTAATTTCCAATCTGCTGTTTTATTCACTCAGCTGGAGTAGCTCCATCGGTAGAGAGCTGAACTAGTGTACAGGAGGTTGCTGGATCCAATCCCAATGTTCACTCTTTTATTTCCTTTTTCTTTTGGACTCAGCACCTTCCAGGAAGAACTCACTAAAAACAGGGAAATAACCTCTCCTCCAGTGTGTTGCTGCAACCAAATTCCAGCCTGGGAATTTGGAGAAACCAAGCCATCATCAGGCCCATGTTTCAAGTGAAGGAGGTAGCTAGTCCAAACACAGCCATGACACTTTTATATTGTTTTCACCTTTTACATGGGCAACTGCACACATTGTCACAGCCTAAAACACATGAATACAGGACGTTTCATGAGATTGGTTGTGCCTGTGTAGTGTTACTGCTTGTGCATCGGCTTGCCAATCATGACATTAATGGATCAATTTTGACCTTAGCTCTTTTTTTTTTTTTTATAACCGCACCTATGGTCCCGCCCCAATGTATGGGTGGGGTGCATGACCTGAAATTACCTCTCTCCTCCAGTGGTGTGCTGGGAACTAACTTCTGCTCAATAATTTAGACAAAAGTAGCCCACATCGGGGTCTACCTACCATGGAGGTACAGCTCAGTGATAGTGTGCTTGTCTTTGGTGGAGGGGGTTGCCAGTTCAAACATGGCTTTGACACTTCTCTAATCCTTTCTCTTTTTTTGTCGGCATTTTAATAGAATTTCTGATACAGTGCAGTCTGTCAGTGATTTTAACCGTTTATACAGTGTTAAGAGTTTCTGCAATATCAACATGTTTGTACAGTTTCTGCAACAAAATAGGGATTATTGCAATTACAACACAATTATGCAACTACATAGGGATTTTCACAATAGCACTATAATGTAACTTAATAGGGACATTCGCATATAAAGCACTGTCATGCAACTTAAAGGGACTTTCGCATATAATAAACTGTAATGCAACTTAAAGGGACTTTCGCATATAATGAACTGTAATGCAACTTAAAGGGACTTTCGCATAAAATGAACTGTAATGCAACTTAAAGGGACTTTCGCATATAATAAACTGTAATGCAACTTAAAGGGACTTTCGCATATAATAAACTGTAATGCAACTTAAAGGGACTTTCGCATATAATAAACTGTAATGCAACTTAAAGGGACTTTCGCATAAAATGAACTGTAATGCAACTTAAAGGGACTTTCGCATATAATAAACTGTAATGCAACTTAAAGGGACTTTCGCATATAATGTACTGTAATGCAACTTAAAGGGACTTTCGCATATAATAAACTGTAATGCAACTTAGAGGGACTTTCGCATAAAATGAACTGTAATGCAACTTAAAGGGGCTTTCGCATATAATAAACTGTAATGCAACTTAAAGGGACTTTCGCATTTATTAAACTGTAATGCAACTTAAAGGGACTTTCGCATATAATAAACTGTAATGCAACTTAGAGGGACTTTCGCATATAATGTACTGTAATGCAACTTAAAGGGACTTTCGCATATAATAAACTGTAATGCAACTTAAAGGGACTTTCGCATATAATGTACTGTAATGCAACTTAAAGGGACTTTCGCATATAATAAACTGTAATGCAACTTAGAGGGACTTTCGCATATAATAAACTGTAATGCAACTTAGAGGGACTTTCGCATATAATAAACTGTAATGCAACTTTAAGGGACTTTCGCATAAAATGCACTGTAATACAACTTAAATCAGTGTGATGAGGATTGATCGCAAGGGACCACAGCAAACAGAGGTGGTCGTAAGGCGTGAGAGTGAGCAAAGGTGGTAGCAAGGGATGACAACGAGCGGAGGTGGCCGCAAGGGACGAGAGTGAGCGGGGACAGTTGCAAGGGACGAGTCTCCAAGGGCGAGGGCCTTCATCGCCGCTTGCGGCTTTAATTATTATTATTATTATTATTATTATTTTTTTTCTCCGGAAAGGATCGCGTTTTTGACCCGCTAAACGTGGGTGAAAGCTCCCCAAAATTGGCGGAGGCAATGGGGCAGCGAAAAAATTTATGAAATTGGACGAATGGGACACGCCCACAACAAAAGGCTCCACAGCGCCCTCTGGAAGCGGACCCCAATTCAAAAAAATCGGGGCGTTTTTGGGCGTACGCCCGAATCACTCGCCACAGTGAGAGGGGACATCAGGACAAGCCCAAAACTCACTTGGAGCGCCACGCCCACTCGCACAGGGAGGCGGCCATCTTGGCTTCAAACCCGGACCTCGTCCAAACTCATTTTACGTTTTAACGAACTAGTCCCTGGTTTTTCGTCGGATTTAGATCACATTTGGCACAGCGCATCTAGACATGTTGAAATTCAATATTTGCCCAGCGTTTCTCAAAAAAGTTTCACCGTCTCCGCGTAACGACGCGGCAAAAAACGCGTAGATTTCGCGTTGTTTACAAGAAAGCTCACGCTCACAGGCATAAGCCCACAGAGCTCATATTCATGTCATTAATGCGCCACCTGAAACTGAACAGAATGAAGCCATTAATGTGTAGCCTGCTCCCAGGATAGCGCCCCCTAGCCATACCTTGAAAACTGCACTTTTGAATCTTTTTAATACAATGATGCCAGTATGTTCTAGACACTTTTGGAAACCAAAAAATACATAATAGTCATGTCATATTTTCTAAGATGTGGGCGTGACTTTGACTTTTCATTGGTAATCTGTATGGACCTGTCTTGTTTGTCAACAAACTAGTCCCTGGTTTTTCAGCAGAATAAGCCCATACCTGTTTAAACAGACTCTCCTGACACGGGGCTACAAAAAATACCTGACTTTTTTTTCACTCAGACCCCCCCGTTTCGAATGGCGCCCCCCCAAAAACACGTTTTATCATGTAAATCTGACACCACCTCGCAGGCACGCGCTCTATCCAGTCTGGATCATACTTGGCTGACAGAAGGCCACTTACGGTCTGATTCCATAGAGATCAATTACTTCACGGTGCACATCACTATAGCGCCCCCTGCCTATACCCTGAAAAATTTATTTTGTCCGATTTCCACGAAACTTTCCAGATGTCTTCTACTCATCATAACAAACAAAAAAATATATTACACCATGCCTCTATCTCGCTCCGTTCTCCTAATATTTAGGCCCGAGCCGGACGCAGTCCTGGCAAGGGACTATTGTTTTTGGGTGGTTTCTTATTATTATTATTATTATTATTATTTTTTTTTTTTTTCTCCGGAAAGGATCGCGTTTTTGACCCGCTAAACGTGGGTGAAAGCTCCCCAAAATTGGCGGAGGCAATGGGGCAGCGAAAAAATTTATGAAATTGGACGAATGGGACACGCCCACAACAAAATGGCTCCACAGCGCCCTCTGGAAGCGGACCCCAATTCAAAAAAATCGGGGCGTTTTTGGGCGTACGCCCGAATCACTCGCCACAGTGAGAGGGGACATCAGGACAAGCCCAAAACTCACTTGGAGCGCCACGCCCACTCGCACAGGGAGGCGGCCATCTTGGCTTCAAACCCGGACCTCGTCCAAACTCATTTTACGTTTTAACGAACTAGTCCCTGGTTTTTCGTCGGATTTAGATCACATTTGGCACAGCGCATCTAGACATGTTGAAATTCAATATTTGCCCAGCGTTTCTCAAAAAAGTTTCACCGTCTCCGCGTAACGACGCGGCAAAAAACGCGTAGATTTCGCGTTGTTTACAAGAAAGCTCACGCTCACAGGCATAAGCCCACAGAGCTCATATTCATGTCATTAATGCGCCACCTGAAACTGAACAGAATGAAGCCATTAATGTGTAGCCTGCTCCCAGGATAGCGCCCCCTAGCCATACCTTGAAAACTGCACTTTTGAATCTTTTTAATACAATGATGCCAGTATGTTCTAGACACTTTTGGAAACCAAAAAATACATAATAGTCATGTCATATTTTCTAAGATGTGGGCGTGACTTTGACTTTTCATTGGTAATCTGTATGGACCTGTCTTGTTTGTCAACAAACTAGTCCCTGGTTTTTCAGCAGAATAAGCCCATACCTGTTTAAACAGACTCTCCTGACACGGGGCTACAAAAAATACCTGACTTTTTTTTCACTCAGACCCCCCCGTTTCGAATGGCGCCCCCCCAAAAACACGTTTTATCATGTAAATCTGACACCACCTCGCAGGCACGCGCTCTATCCAGTCTGGATCATACTTGGCTGACAGAAGGCCACTTACGGTCTGATTCCATAGAGATCAATTACTTCACGGTGCACATCACTATAGCGCCCCCTGCCTATACCCTGAAAAATTTATTTTGTCCGATTTCCACGAAACTTTCCAGATGTCTTCTACTCATCATAACAAACAAAAAAATATATTACACCATGCCTCTATCTCGCTCCGTTCTCCTAATATTTAGGCCCGAGCCGGACGCAGTCCTGGCAAGGGACTATTGTTTTTGGGTGGTTTCTTATTATTATTATTATTATTATTATTTTTTTTTTTTTTCTCCGGAAAGGATCGCGTTTTTGACCCGCTAAACGTGGGTGAAAGCTCCCCAAAATTGGCGGAGGCAATGAGGCAGCGAAAAAATTTATGATATTGGACGAATGGGACACGCCCACAACAAAACGGCTCCACAGCGCCCTCTGGAAGCGGACCCCAATTCAAAAAAATAGGGGCGTTTTTGGGCGTACGCCCGAATCACTCGCCACAGTGAGAGGGGACATCAGGACAAGCCCAAAACTCACTTGGAGCGCCACGCCCACTCGCACAGGGAGGCGGCCATCTTGGCTTCAAACCCGGACCTCGTCCAAACTCATTTTACGTTTTAACGAACTAGTCCCTGGTTTTTCGTCGGATTTAGATCACATTTGGCACAGCGCATCTAGACATGTTGAAATTCAATATTTGCCCAGCGTTTCTCAAAAAAGTTTCACCGTCTCCGCGTAACGACGCGGCAAAAAACGCGTAGATTTCGCGTTGTTTACAAGAAAGCTCACGCTCACAGGCATAAGCCCACAGAGCTCATATTCATGTCATTAATGCGCCACCTGAAACTGAACAGAATGAAGCCATTAATGTGTAGCCTGCTCCCAGGATAGCGCCCCCTAGCCATACCTTGAAAACTGCACTTTTGAATCTTTTTAATACAATGATGCCAGTATGTTCTAGACACTTTTGGAAACCAAAAAATACATAATAGTCATGTCATATTTTCTAAGATGTGGGCGTGACTTTGACTTTTCATTGGTAATCTGTATGGACCTGTCTTGTTTGTCAACAAACTAGTCCCTGGTTTTTCAGCAGAATAAGCCCATACCTGTTTAAACAGACTCTCCTGACACGGGGCTACAAAAAATACCTGACTTTTTTTTCACTCAGACCCCCCCGTTTCGAATGGCGCCCCCCCAAAAACACGTTTTATCATGTAAATCTGACACCACCTCGCAGGCACGCGCTCTATCCAGTCTGGATCATACTTGGCTGACAGAAGGCCACTTACGGTCTGATTCCATAGAGATCAATTACTTCACGGTGCACATCACTATAGCGCCCCCTGCCTATACCCTGAAAAATTTATTTTGTCCGATTTCCACGAAACTTTCCAGATGTCTTCTACTCATCATAACAAACAAAAAAATATATTACACCATGCCTCTATCTCGCTCCGTTCTCCTAATATTTAGGCCCGAGCCGGACGCAGTCCTGGCAAGGGACTATTGTTTTTGGGTGGTTTCTTATTATTATTATTATTATTATTATTTTTTTTTTTTTTCTCCGGAAAGGATCGCGTTTTTGACCCGCTAAACGTGGGTGAAAGCTCCCCAAAATTGGCGGAGGCAATGAGGCAGCGAAAAAATTTATGATATTGGACGAATGGGACACGCCCACAACAAAACGGCTCCACAGCGCCCTCTGGAAGCGGACCCCAATTCAAAAAAATAGGGGCGTTTTTGGGCGTACGCCCGAATCACTCGCCACAGTGAGAGGGGACATCAGGACAAGCCCAAAACTCACTTGGAGCGCCACGCCCACTCGCACAGGGAGGCGGCCATCTTGGCTTCAAACCCGGACCTCGTCCAAACTCATTTTACGTTTTAACGAACTAGTCCCTGGTTTTTCGTCGGATTTAGATCACATTTGGCACAGCGCATCTAGACATGTTGAAATTCAATATTTGCCCAGCGTTTCTCAAAAAAGTTTCACCGTCTCCGCGTAACGACGCGGCAAAAAACGCGTAGATTTCGCGTTGTTTACAAGAAAGCTCACGCTCACAGGCATAAGCCCACAGAGCTCATATTCATGTCATTAATGCGCCACCTGAAACTGAACAGAATGAAGCCATTAATGTGTAGCCTGCTCCCAGGATAGCGCCCCCTAGCCATACCTTGAAAACTGCACTTTTGAATCTTTTTAATACAATGATGCCAGTATGTTCTAGACACTTTTGGAAACCAAAAAATACATAATAGTCATGTCATATTTTCTAAGATGTGGGCGTGACTTTGACTTTTCATTGGTAATCTGTATGGACCTGTCTTGTTTGTCAACAAACTAGTCCCTGGTTTTTCAGCAGAATAAGCCCATACCTGTTTAAACAGACTCTCCTGACACGGGGCTACAAAAAATACCTGACTTTTTTTTCACTCAGACCCCCCCGTTTCGAATGGCGCCCCCCCAAAAACACGTTTTATCATGTAAATCTGACACCACCTCGCAGGCACGCGCTCTATCCAGTCTGGATCATACTTGGCTGACAGAAGGCCACTTACGGTCTGATTCCATAGAGATCAATTACTTCACGGTGCACATCACTATAGCGCCCCCTGCCTATACCCTGAAAAATTTATTTTGTCCGATTTCCACGAAACTTTCCAGATGTCTTCTACTCATCATAACAAACAAAAAAATATATTACACCATGCCTCTATCTCGCTCCGTTCTCCTAATATTTAGGCCCGAGCCGGACGCAGTCCTGGCAAGGGACTATTGTTTTTGGGTGGTTTCTTATTATTATTATTATTATTATTATTTTTTTTTTTTTTCTCCGGAAAGGATCGCGTTTTTGACCCGCTAAACGTGGGTGAAAGCTCCCCAAAATTGGCGGAGGCAATGAGGCAGCGAAAAAATTTATGATATTGGACGAATGGGACACGCCCACAACAAAACGGCTCCACAGCGCCCTCTGGAAGCGGACCCCAATTCAAAAAAATAGGGGCGTTTTTGGGCGTACGCCCGAATCACTCGCCACAGTGAGAGGGGACATCAGGACAAGCCCAAAACTCACTTGGAGCGCCACGCCCACTCGCACAGGGAGGCGGCCATCTTGGCTTCAAACCCGGACCTCGTCCAAACTCATTTTACGTTTTAACGAACTAGTCCCTGGTTTTTCGTCGGATTTAGATCACATTTGGCACAGCGCATCTAGACATGTTGAAATTCAATATTTGCCCAGCGTTTCTCAAAAAAGTTTCACCGTCTCCGCGTAACGACGCGGCAAAAAACGCGTAGATTTCGCGTTGTTTACAAGAAAGCTCACGCTCACAGGCATAAGCCCACAGAGCTCATATTCATGTCATTAATGCGCCACCTGAAACTGAACAGAATGAAGCCATTAATGTGTAGCCTGCTCCCAGGATAGCGCCCCCTAGCCATACCTTGAAAACTGCACTTTTGAATCTTTTTAATACAATGATGCCAGTATGTTCTAGACACTTTTGGAAACCAAAAAATACATAATAGTCATGTCATATTTTCTAAGATGTGGGCGTGACTTTGACTTTTCATTGGTAATCTGTATGGACCTGTCTTGTTTGTCAACAAACTAGTCCCTGGTTTTTCAGCAGAATAAGCCCATACCTGTTTAAACAGACTCTCCTGACACGGGGCTACAAAAAATACCTGACTTTTTTTTCACTCAGACCCCCCCGTTTCGAATGGCGCCCCCCCAAAAACACGTTTTATCATGTAAATCTGACACCACCTCGCAGGCACGCGCTCTATCCAGTCTGGATCATACTTGGCTGACAGAAGGCCACTTACGGTCTGATTCCATAGAGATCAATTACTTCACGGTGCACATCACTATAGCGCCCCCTGCCTATACCCTGAAAAATTTATTTTGTCCGATTTCCACGAAACTTTCCAGATGTCTTCTACTCATCATAACAAACAAAAAAATATATTACACCATGCCTCTATCTCGCTCCGTTCTCCTAATATTTAGGCCCGAGCCGGACGCAGTCCTGGCAAGGGACTATTGTTTTTGGGTGGTTTCTTATTATTATTATTATTATTATTATTTTTTTTTTTTTTCTCCGGAAAGGATCGCGTTTTTGACCCGCTAAACGTGGGTGAAAGCTCCCCAAAATTGGCGGAGGCAATGAGGCAGCGAAAAAATTTATGATATTGGACGAATGGGACACGCCCACAACAAAACGGCTCCACAGCGCCCTCTGGAAGCGGACCCCAATTCAAAAAAATAGGGGCGTTTTTGGGCGTACGCCCGAATCACTCGCCACAGTGAGAGGGGACATCAGGACAAGCCCAAAACTCACTTGGAGCGCCACGCCCACTCGCACAGGGAGGCGGCCATCTTGGCTTCAAACCCGGACCTCGTCCAAACTCATTTTACGTTTTAACGAACTAGTCCCTGGTTTTTCGTCGGATTTAGATCACATTTGGCACAGCGCATCTAGACATGTTGAAATTCAATATTTGCCCAGCGTTTCTCAAAAAAGTTTCACCGTCTCCGCGTAACGACGCGGCAAAAAACGCGTAGATTTCGCGTTGTTTACAAGAAAGCTCACGCTCACAGGCATAAGCCCACAGAGCTCATATTCATGTCATTAATGCGCCACCTGAAACTGAACAGAATGAAGCCATTAATGTGTAGCCTGCTCCCAGGATAGCGCCCCCTAGCCATACCTTGAAAACTGCACTTTTGAATCTTTTTAATACAATGATGCCAGTATGTTCTAGACACTTTTGGAAACCAAAAAATACATAATAGTCATGTCATATTTTCTAAGATGTGGGCGTGACTTTGACTTTTCATTGGTAATCTGTATGGACCTGTCTTGTTTGTCAACAAACTAGTCCCTGGTTTTTCAGCAGAATAAGCCCATACCTGTTTAAACAGACTCTCCTGACACGGGGCTACAAAAAATACCTGACTTTTTTTTCACTCAGACCCCCCCGTTTCGAATGGCGCCCCCCCAAAAACACGTTTTATCATGTAAATCTGACACCACCTCGCAGGCACGCGCTCTATCCAGTCTGGATCATACTTGGCTGACAGAAGGCCACTTACGGTCTGATTCCATAGAGATCAATTACTTCACGGTGCACATCACTATAGCGCCCCCTGCCTATACCCTGAAAAATTTATTTTGTCCGATTTCCACGAAACTTTCCAGATGTCTTCTACTCATCATAACAAACAAAAAAATATATTACACCATGCCTCTATCTCGCTCCGTTCTCCTAATATTTAGGCCCGAGCCGGACGCAGTCCTGGCAAGGGACTATTGTTTTTGGGTGGTTTCTTATTATTATTATTATTATTATTATTTTTTTTTTTTTTCTCCGGAAAGGATCGCGTTTTTGACCCGCTAAACGTGGGTGAAAGCTCCCCAAAATTGGCGGAGGCAATGAGGCAGCGAAAAAATTTATGATATTGGACGAATGGGACACGCCCACAACAAAACGGCTCCACAGCGCCCTCTGGAAGCGGACCCCAATTCAAAAAAATAGGGGCGTTTTTGGGCGTACGCCCGAATCACTCGCCACAGTGAGAGGGGACATCAGGACAAGCCCAAAACTCACTTGGAGCGCCACGCCCACTCGCACAGGGAGGCGGCCATCTTGGCTTCAAACCCGGACCTCGTCCAAACTCATTTTACGTTTTAACGAACTAGTCCCTGGTTTTTCGTCGGATTTAGATCACATTTGGCACAGCGCATCTAGACATGTTGAAATTCAATATTTGCCCAGCGTTTCTCAAAAAAGTTTCACCGTCTCCGCGTAACGACGCGGCAAAAAACGCGTAGATTTCGCGTTGTTTACAAGAAAGCTCACGCTCACAGGCATAAGCCCACAGAGCTCATATTCATGTCATTAATGCGCCACCTGAAACTGAACAGAATGAAGCCATTAATGTGTAGCCTGCTCCCAGGATAGCGCCCCCTAGCCATACCTTGAAAACTGCACTTTTGAATCTTTTTAATACAATGATGCCAGTATGTTCTAGACACTTTTGGAAACCAAAAAATACATAATAGTCATGTCATATTTTCTAAGATGTGGGCGTGACTTTGACTTTTCATTGGTAATCTGTATGGACCTGTCTTGTTTGTCAACAAACTAGTCCCTGGTTTTTCAGCAGAATAAGCCCATACCTGTTTAAACAGACTCTCCTGACACGGGGCTACAAAAAATACCTGACTTTTTTTTCACTCAGACCCCCCCGTTTCGAATGGCGCCCCCCCAAAAACACGTTTTATCATGTAAATCTGACACCACCTCGCAGGCACGCGCTCTATCCAGTCTGGATCATACTTGGCTGACAGAAGGCCACTTACGGTCTGATTCCATAGAGATCAATTACTTCACGGTGCACATCACTATAGCGCCCCCTGCCTATACCCTGAAAAATTTATTTTGTCCGATTTCCACGAAACTTTCCAGATGTCTTCTACTCATCATAACAAACAAAAAAATATATTACACCATGCCTCTATCTCGCTCCGTTCTCCTAATATTTAGGCCCGAGCCGGACGCAGTCCTGGCAAGGGACTATTGTTTTTGGGTGGTTTCTTATTATTATTATTATTATTATTATTTTTTTTTTTTTTCTCCGGAAAGGATCGCGTTTTTGACCCGCTAAACGTGGGTGAAAGCTCCCCAAAATTGGCGGAGGCAATGAGGCAGCGAAAAAATTTATGATATTGGACGAATGGGACACGCCCACAACAAAACGGCTCCACAGCGCCCTCTGGAAGCGGACCCCAATTCAAAAAAATAGGGGCGTTTTTGGGCGTACGCCCGAATCACTCGCCACAGTGAGAGGGGACATCAGGACAAGCCCAAAACTCACTTGGAGCGCCACGCCCACTCGCACAGGGAGGCGGCCATCTTGGCTTGAAAGTGGCTTTTAAGTGGCTTGTAAGTGGCCCGCCCATCCTCCGTGAAAATAGCCAGAGGTCTTAGCCTAGCTGCATACTGGCCTCTGTCAGAGGCCTCTGTCTCCTGAAATTCGCCAATTTTCCAAATTTCCCCCTTTCTTCACAAAAGCCACACTTTTGGACTCATAGGTACTTATACTACCCCTATGTCACAGACAGAAGCTTTAATTTGGACGTTTTTGCCTCCAAATTCACGTTTTTCTCAACAGTACAATCACAGGAAGTTTAATTCGTCTGTTTCCTGTCCGTCTCTCTGTGTGCTCCTCGTACTATATGGGTCTTTCCAAAATATTGCTTCAATATCGAGGGTGCTACAGGGCTGAAACCCTCTCTCAACGTTTCTTTGGGCAGCCAGGAATTTACCCTGATTAAATAATGATAGAATATATTATTTTCTATACTGTAAATCCATTTCCTGCAAATACACAAGTGCGGGGTATTTCATGATATCAATGTCAAATCCCCTGCAGTAATCACTCAGTCTTAGTAGCTCCATTGGTAGAGAGCTGGGTTAGTGTACAGGAGGTTGCTGGATCAAATACCAACCTTGACTCTTTTTCATTTGTTTTTCTTTTCGACTCCGCACTTTCTGGTAAGAACATGAATCGTCGCCGATGGTTCCAAACTCATTAGAAAAATGAAAATTACCCCTCCAGTGTGTTGCCGGGATCAAATTTCAGCCTGTGAATTTGGAGTACCCAAGCAGTCATCAGGCCCATGTTTGTATGGAATTACAGCTCAGTGATAGCATGTTCGTCTCAAGTGAAGGAGGTAGCAAGTCCAAACACAACCTTGACACTTTCATATTGCCTTCACCTTTTACATGGGATGCTGCACACATTGTCACAGCCTATAACATGTGAGTAAGGGACATTTTGCAGAAGTTTCTGTGCCTGTGTGGCATCATAGCTTGAGCGTTGGATTCCCAACCATTAGGTTGTTGGATCAATTCTGACTTTACCTTTTTTTTTTTTTTTTTTTTTAACCGCAAATATGGTCCCACCCTCATGAAAAACGCTCCAAAACATGCGTCACTAAAGAGAAAGAAATGGGGGATAGTAGGGAGACAATTGAGGAAACACTGGGGAATATGTCGAAAACAATCGGGGAAATGTTCAAGGTGGGGGGGTGGGGGGGGGGGGATCTAAACTGTGAATCCGTTTCCTGCAAACACACAAGTGCATGATCTCTCATGACATTAATTTCCAATCTGCTGTTTTATTCACTCAGCTGGAGTAGCTCCATCGGTAGAGAGCTGAACTAGTGTACAGGAGGTTGCTGGATCCAATCCCAATGTTCACTCTTTTATTTCCTTTTTCTTTTGGACTCAGCACCTTCCAGGAAGAACTCACTAAAAACAGGGAAATAACCTCTCCTCCAGTGTGTTGCTGCGACCAAATTCCAGCCTGGGAATTTAGAGAAACCAAGCAATCATCAGGCCCATGTTTCAAGTGAAGGAGGTAGCTAGTCCAAACACAGCCATGACACTTTTATATTGTTTTCACCTTTTACATGGGCAACTGCACACATTGTCACAGCCTAAAACACATGAATACAGGACGTTTCATGAGATTGGTTGTGCCTGTGTAGTGTTACTGCTTGTGCATCGGCTTGCCAATCATGACATTAATGGATCAATTTTGACCTTAGCTCTCTTTTTTTTTTTTTAACCGCACCTATGGTCCCGCCCCAATGTATGGGTGGGGTGCATGACCTGAAATTACCTCTCTCCTCCAGTGGTGTGCTGGGAACTAACTTCTGCTCAATAATTTAGACAAAAGTAGCCCACATCGGGGTCTAACTACCATGGAGGTACAGCTCAGTGATAGTGTGCTTGTCTTTAGTGGAGGAGGTTGCCAGTTCAAACATGGCTGTGACACTTCTCTAACCCTTTCTCTTTTTTTGTCGGCATTTTAATAGAATTTCTGATACAGTGCAGTCTGTCAGTGATTTTAACAGTTTATACAGTGTTAAGAGTTTCTGCAATATCAACATGTTTGTACAGTTTCTGCAACAACATAGGGATTATTGCAATTCCAACACAATTATACAACTACATAGGGATTTTCACAATAGCACTATAATGCAACTTAATAGGGACTTTCGCATATAATAAACTGTAATGCAACTTAAAGGGACTTTCGCATAAAATGAACTGTAATGCAACTTAAAGGGACTTTCGCATAAAATGAACTGTACTGCAAATTAAAGGGACTTTCGCATAAAATGAACTGTAATGCAACCTAAAGGGACTTTCGCATAAAATGAACTGTAATGCAACTTAAAGGGACTTTCGCATATAATGAACTGTAATGCAACTTAAAGGGACTTTCGCATATAATGAACTGTAATGCAACTTAAAGGGACTTTCGCATATAATGCACTGTAATGCAACTTAAAGGGACTTTCGCATAAAATGAACTGTCATGCGACTTAAAGGGACTTTCACATAAAATGTACTGTAATGCAACTTAAAGGAACTTTCGCATAAAATGAACTGTAATGCAACTTAAAGGGACTTTCGCATAAAATGAACTGTAATGCAACTTAAAGGGACTTTCGCATATAATGAACTGTAATGCAACTTAAAGGGACTTTCGCATATAATGCACTGTAATGCAACTTAAAGGGACGTTCGCATAAAATGAACTGTAATGCAACTTAAAGGGACTTTCGCATAAAATGAACTGTAATGCAACTTAAAGGGACTTTCGCATAAAATAAACTGTAATGCAACTTAAAGGGACTTTCGCATATAATGCACTGTAATGCAACTTAAAGGGACTTTCACATAAAATGAAGTGTAATGCAACTTAAAGGGACTTTCGCATCAAAATGAGCGAGTTCAATCGTGGGGCTCGTAAGGACCTAGTGTGATGAAGAGTGGTCGCAAGGGACTAGAGCGGAGGTGGCCGCAAGGGACGACAGCGGAGGTGGCCGCAAGGGACGAGAGTGAGCGGGGGCGGTTGCAAGGGACGAGTCCCCAAGAGCGAGGGCCTTCATCGCCGCTTGCGGCTTTAATTTTATGTTGATGTTTTTATTGATTCTTTTTCCTTTCTTGTATCTATGCAACTGTGAAGCACTTTGAATTGCCTTGTGTATGAATTGTGCTCTACAAATAAACTTGCCTTGCCTTGCCTTGCATGGAGGTCACACTCTCCATCATCAAAACAATATCACGGTGAAAAATAAGCGCAACGCTGGGCAGAAATTGATCTTGTGACAGTCCAGAAGCCGCGGCTATAAGTAAGAGGGCGGTATGGAGAAAAGTAATTACAGCTCAGGGATGGATTTCAGAAACAAATCACCGCTATAATTAAACTAAACACTTATAGCTTACAACACTTCGTGGCTAGAAATGTGCTTCTTTTTCTTCTTCAGCGATTATATAAAAAAGTGTGATTTCTTTGGGGGGGCCATGACTAGGAACCCACAACTCTGAGAACAGGACAGTGTTTCGCCAGTGGTGCAGCAGCCTTGACTCCTTCATTATATTCACTTTTTTAGCGTCGGTGGCTGGAGGCAATTAACTTGGTCTTATCTTAAGTTCAAATGGGCATGAATGACAGGCGGATGAATCATTCATTGCATGGACTATTTTATCGAAGCTAGAGTATCAGCTTCACCCGAAGATATGAAAAAGAATCAAAGGCTACGTTCAAACTGCTGGCTGAAGTGACCCAATTCCCATTTCTTTTTTGCCCTATATGCGACCTGTATCTGATCTTTTCATGACAGTCTGCACGACACAGATCCAATGTTTATAAATGCGATCCAGGGCAACTTCATATGTTCTAAATCAGATATATCGGATCTTTTGCATTGCGACTTCAGTCTGAACGGCCAGGTCGCATTTATCCAGCACACGACATCGTTGCGCTACAGATGCCGTTCATTCTGCGTTAAGCCGGGTTCATGGTCGAGCTGCCTGGCCTGGCAACTGTCCAGCCGTCTTCTGATGCCACGCGAAATCGTTCGAACTTCTCCGTTGTTCTTCTGCGTTCACGTTGTGATGTGCAACTTTTTTTAAACACAAACATAACATAAAAAGGGAAAACACAAAAGCACCATATTACAGGAACAATAACTTGGAAAAGGAAGACTGAAGGAGTTTTTTTTGTCAGTTTCCTCGTCTTGCGTATGGATCAAACAATCACAGAGCTTCCGTTGTCCAGCAATGAGGTGCACGTATGCGCTCCGTCTCCGCACCTGCAGCTCCTGCGAGCCAGGTGTGTTTAACCCAGATGAGAGGAGTTTGCGGACGACCATAAACCAGGCTTTAAAGTCGACGGGAGCAGACAGGAAAACAAAACGTGCACTTATGACTGATGTGAGTAAGGGGTGGAAGAATAGAAGGGCAGGGAAGGGAGGAATTTCAGCTTCCTAATAGCCAGGTGTATGAAACTGTTCTTCAGTCGACGGGACCTGGCCCGTCCTTTCCGCAGTCTCCTCCCTGAATGCATTACCTTGAAGAGCCTGTGTGATGGGTGTCTAGGGTCCCTGGTGATTTTGACGGCTTTGCGGGTGTGACGGGTAGAGTCCATGTCCTTAATGGAGGGGAGAGTGGCTCCACAGATCTTCTCCGCTGCTGTCACGAGGCTCCTTCAGCAGTGCAGGCCACACAGTGATGGAGCTGGTCAGGATGCTCTCTGTAGTCCCTCTGTAGAAGTTGCACTCAACGGAGGCTGGAACTCTGGCTCTTCTCAACTTGCGGAGACAGTAGAGACGCTGATTACTTTTCTTGACCAGTGATGTAGTGTGCATGGTCCAGGGGAGCTTCTCTGTGATGTGCACACCCAGGAACTTAAGTGCTGGTCACCCTCTCCACAGCAGCACCGTTGATTGTTAAAGGAGCATGCTGGACCCGCGCTCTTCGAAAGTCCACAACAATTTCCTTTGTGTTCTCCACATTTACAGAGAGATTGTTCTGTGTGCACCACATGGCCAGACTGCTCACCTCGCTCCTGTAGTTTGACTCGTCTCTGTTGCTGATGACCCACTACTGTTGTGTCGTTTGCAAACTTGATGAAGAGGTTTGAGTCGTACTTTGGAGTGCAGTCATGGGTCAGCAGAGTGAACAGGAGGGGGCTCAGCACACAGCCTTGGGGAGCCCCCGTGTTCAACGTGATGGTGATGGAGGACTTGCCGTCAACACGTACAGCCTGTGATCTCCCGGTCAGAAAGTCCAGCAGCCAGTTGCACAGTGACGTGTAGATCCCCAGCTGGAGCAGTTTGTGTATTAGCTGCTGTAGGATTATAGTGTTGAATGCTGAGCAAAAGTAGCCTGGCTAACACCAGACTAAAATCACAAGTGATATTTAGTCTGGGGACCACCAATTCATTTTCTCGTAGGAGAGGTGTGGTTTACGATCGTCCATACTCGTTTATTGGGCGATACGAAAAAAAAAAAAAAAAGTCTCATGCGTCTGCAGGTAGCCATGGCCAATCGTATCATCGTATGAGATGACGTATGACGTACCCGCTGTAAACTTTTGAGCTAAATTATTTAGAACAAGGTCTAAAGCTTGATCAAAAAATACCATTGTGTCTGCTGCTGTCACGTTGGATCCGTAAATAAACTTTTTTTTTATTATCCGTAAATAAACTACAAGCTTCCATATATCGAATAGCGCGTCATCGTCTTGCCGTCCCTCCTCGCTCTGTGATTGGTTCCCAAATCCACCGGAGATTTCGGCCATGGTCCCCAGGCTGTTGTGCAGTTCGAAATAATTCGAGCGCACACAGCAGCATGGTGTTAGCCAGGTTAGAGCAAAAGTCTAAAAACAGCATTCTAACGTAAACGTCCTTTGTTTCAAGGTGGGTGAGGGCTGTATGAAGCGCAGTGGAGATTGCATCTTCAGTTGAGCGATTGGACCAATAAGCAAACTGGTTTGGGTCCAGGGTGGGCACATTTCTTGTTAAAAACATGGCCGCCTCTGCTCCACAAAAGTCCATAGCCCAAAAAACTGTCTCTCTTCCTTCTTAAAATGATAAGGTAATTGATGTATTGGTAATATCCAATAACTTCCCAGAACTTTAACATAGCCACACACTGACACATGCAAACTACATTCCATTCAGACGGAGATCACAGACAGGTTGCATTTGAGAGTAAAATGAACGACCATGCAAAAAAAGATCAGATATTTTTTTTAAAATCCAAATTGAGGATAAAGCCCTGCAGTCTGAACTTAGCCAAAGAACACAGGATATAAATGCTAACTTCTGCCACAACAGCAGGCGAACTTCTAAACTCTTACCATCTTGAGAGTCTACAGAGTTTATATGACGTGGGAATTGAGAAATTGAGTAATTTGTTCAAGTTCATGTGAACTTGTACGCTTCCGTTTTGACATCGCGGCTGGCTATGACTGGCCAGGCTATGAAGCAATTTCCAGGCCTATAGCCCTAATAATCATTGCGGTTCGGCATGCATAAAGGCAAATTGCTCACAGGGTGGACACAAAAAGGGATCTATTATATATACAACTTACTTGCATAACATTCACGTCAACGTCAGTGTAGAGTGGGGCGATGTATAAAAAAAAGCAGTCTTTTCACATTTTGTGAACACAGTGCATGTAATTGTCTTGTGTGGTAAAAGACCACATGCTTCAAACAGTATGCGCTTATAGGAGAAACTCGTGTGACAGGAAGCATTTTGAGATACATGGATGAAATTGATCCTTAGCCATGACAGAAAAAGAAAACCCAATAACAACAACAACACAATCCCGAACACTTACATGAACTTGAAAAAACAGATAGTTAAATCCCACATGCAAAACCTTCACATGGACTTCCAAAAGGGACTCGGGCAACCATCAGAACTCTAGTTTTCTCAAGGTTGTTTTTCTTAATTCCCACCTTAACCGAGCACATTATCTCCAGTTCTCTTTACCCAAATCTAAAAGCTTCTTGACCTTATACCTTACAGCCATAAGGCCTGAGTAACACCTCATTTCGGGTTAGTTAATGTAGCATAAAAAGGGTTCACATTTCGTAATCATTTGTCAACGTAAATGTTCTTGTATTTTAAAAGGAGTGGCGTTCAGCAGCTTTCACCGGGACAAAAAGCTTCACGTTTTACATCCCCGACTATTTCATTTACAAGTTAGTGGACTTCCACACTGTACACGGCGTCTCCTTTTCCTTTTGCAAGGGTCGGCGATTCAGATGCCCCGCTTTCAGGCTGAAGGGATAATTGCACCTGCACACGGACAGAAACGCCGTCCTGTAGTTCTTGTTCATCCACCCGTACAGGATGGGGTTGACGAACGTGGAGCACATGGCGATGATGTGGAACATGGTGAAGAGGAGCTTGAAGTCCTTCATGTAGAGCACGGTGCTGTCGATGTCCACGGCCAGCTGGAAGGCGTGGAAGGGCAGCCAGCTCACGGCGAACACCACCACCATGGTGAACAGCATCTTGGTGGTCTTCTTCTTGCGCTGGTGCCGGTCGTTGCGGCAGCCCACGGTCAGGTGGTTCCTGAGTTTACTCCAGATGCGGATGTAGGCGAAGCAGTTTATGGCCAAAGGTAAGCCGTACTGGATGAAGAGCATGGAGATGCTGTAGACGCCTCCGTTCATGTCGCTGCCGGGCCACTTCTCTGTGCAGACCTGGATGTGACACGAGAAAACGGAATGGATCAGACTTATGCAATGCTTTTCCAGATGCAGTTGCTTCACAGTTTCACACACGATTCAGTCATTCGCCATTCTCAGTAGTTTTGTATACCTAAACTTAATCAGGAAGTAGTTAAGCGCGATACCACATTTTTGTAATTGCTACGATACTGATTCTTTTAGGGTCATTTTAGTCGATACAGATACTGGCCATTTCATGTTGGTGAACACATTTCAATCAATGCCTTCTAAAAGCAGTTATTTTATATTGGTAATATGCACGGTACATTGAAAAATCCATTTAACTGGTTATTTATCTTAGTCAGTGTTAAAGTAATCACTTGAAAGAAGTATAAAATGAATACTTAAAAGGCAAACAGAGCATACTACTGTATGCCAACGTGTGTATGTGGGTGTTTTGACTCAGCACAAAGACATAATGATGAATGAATTCAACTTTATTATCCCTCGAGGGGAAATTCGCTTTGGGCACGCAGTGCAGAACTCACAACAGGAAAAACAGACTTTATCTTAGTCAGTGTTAAAGTAATCTAATCACATGAAAGAAGTATAAAATTAATACTTAAAAGACAAACAGAGCATACTACTGTATGCCAACTGTGTGTATGTGGGTGTTTTGACTCAGCACAAAGACATAATGATGAATGAATTCAACTTTATTATCCCTCGAGGGGAAATTCGCTTTGGGCACGCAGTGCAGAACTCACAACACGAAAAACAGACGAACAACGACTAGTGCAAAGCTATGGAAGCCCGTTTCCGCCATGTTTAAAAATAAAAGCCCATCAGGAAGTCGAAATTACGAGATTTAAAATCATAATTATGTGTCTAAAACACAAAATTACAAGTTTAAATCTCGAAATTACAAGTTTAAATCTCGAAATTACGACTTTTAAAACTCGGAATTTCGACATTTAAACTCGGAATTACAAGTTTTTAAGATCCGTGATCATAGACGTCAGCCCTATTTTACTTTGAAAATCCGGATGTTGTTGCTGTTGTCTTTGATGCACAGTCTGAACTGTGGAGCTTGCTCAGGTTAGCCCGGTTAGCATGGGCAATCGGCCTCAATGTTGATAAAAAGTCTGCAGTAAATCACAAATGTGTCAATCCCGACTCAGTGTTGACGTAATACTTGATTCCACAAGATCCTTTATTGGAGCTAGCTGCTAAAGCTGCTTAGAAGCTAGTTGGCTCCGGGTACATGAAACGTGTGTAATAAACTACAAAAGCAACCAGCCCGGCTCAGTGTGTGATCATTGTTTAACGGTTCTTTATGTAGATGATGGGTTTATTGACTTTATTTGAGCATATTTCTAATTTTCACATGATCATCTGAACTTTAGCTTGTAGCACTAGCTTTGGGAATACTCGTGCATCATCAAGGCCTAAACACATACCTATCAGCCACTGAATACGTTTTCTTGTCGCCGCTTTTAATCGTGGGTTTTGAGGTGAAATAAACACTTCTGTGTGTCTCTATAAAAGTCCCAGAGCTGCTGTAGCTCTGGTTTACAACACGATGAAGCTAATCCTCCATGACTGTTTACATCTGCGCTGGTGGTTCCGCTAGAAGTCATTTGGTTTTGATGTATGGAGTCCATCATCCTTAACAGGAACTCCCATTGAGATTGAGAATTTCTTAGAAGAGAGACCGGAACACCCACAGCTGTCCTTGGGTAGAGTGACAAGTTTGGGCATATCATATTACAGTAACTCAATTTCTCCTACTGGCGGGACACCAGAATGCACACACAAAACCACCCAGACGAAATAAAGATCATTTTTATTTTCAACTCCATCGCATATACAGGAATCCCAGTACCACACAGAAGTATTTTGTTTATTTTTTATATTAGTTGTTTATTTGTTCGGGACAGTGCATGTTAATGAACACACATGGGACTCATGTATGTAAACACGCCACGCCAGATTATAGGCTTATTTCCATCCGTTGTCCCCAACTCACACTCTCAAACACACTGTCATTCATCATGGTCTATTGTTCATGTTTTCAGTGGTAGGTGTTACCATGCACTGGTCGGAGAAAGAGCCACTGTCACTGTCTATGACGTTCGGTTCTGAATATAAATCCCAGAAACATTTAAAGTCCAATTTCCCATTCACCAAAATGTCACAATCAGACTTTTCATTTTCTAGAGTGACAGTCCCTTGAGCTAAATCAAAGAGTCTGATAAGATTACGGCAATTTTTCTGTTGATGCAAATGTGTGTTATTTTCCCCAATTTGCTGGTTATGCGCTATTTTCAGCATTTTCTTTTCATTTCAGCAGCATTCCGACGGCAACATTTTTTCTTTCTTTCTTGCGTGTTAATACGGTCACAATTTGTAACCATAGCCAATATTCGACAGGAACAAACACAATAGGACTTTGTCATGATGTGCCTGACTAAAGCCACACTGCTGTGATACATTGATACACCATCCGTCAGAGGAAAAATAGATGGAATGCTGTAATAATAATACTTTAAAAAGCCGGAAAAAACATTTACTTCCTTGAGCAATTATAACAACGACAAAACTGTGGAGTATGTGAACAGATCAGTAATGTGATGTAATGATACACTGGTGGTGGAGCAGCTGCAGCATATGATGGTACACGGCTCTGTCCACAGTGTTGTGTGGCCAAGTACCAACTTCTACCCTTTCATCCTGTGCTACCCTGTCCAATAAAGATCCTATATCATACTTTATTCAAGCTTTTATATAACGACTTCATTCCCCTTGCCTTGATATTTATACCATCCATCCATCCATCCATCCATCCATCCATCCATCCATCCATCCATCCATCTTCTTCCACTTTTCCTTTGCCAGGTCGTGGGGGCAGCTGTTGGAGCTGCCCAAATCACAGTGCACCAGCCCCTACAGGCTCCTCCTGCAGGTGGTAGGTCCACACTAGGAGTTTTTCCAGCCCTAGCGTTGTTACATTTTCATAGGCCACTGCTGACTGTGTAAAAGTATCTACCCCCCTTTCCTTTTAGTGGAACGGATTACCTTCAGAAGTTGCCTGTGTATTATCTAAGTTCAAATACAGCTGCTCTGTGATGGTCTCAGAGGTCTGTTTAGAGACTATTGTGGAGCAGACAGCATCATGAAGTCCAAGAACACACAGGTCCGGGATAAAGTTATTGAGAAGTATAAAGCTGGGTTTATAAAAAAGATTTACAAAGCTTTGAACATCTCTTGAAGTACAGTTAAATACACCATCCAGGATTGGAAAGAGTCTGGTATCACTGCAAACCTACCAAGACCCGGCCGTCCTCCTAAACTCAACAAGGACAGCACTGACCAGAGCTGTTACCAAGAAGCCTATGATGACCCTGGATGAACTGCAGAGAGCTAAAGCTCAGGTGGGGGAAACTGTCCACAGGACAACTATTAGTCGCACACTGCACAAATCTGGCCTTTATGGAAGAGTGGCATTTTTAAAAGGAAACCATAAGAAGTCCTGTTTTTTATTTGCCAGAAGTCACATGGGGGATACAGCAAACATGTTGAAGAAAGTGCTTTGGTCAGATGAGCCCAATATGGACCTTTTGGCCTAAATGCAAAACGCTATGTTTGGTGTAAGAGTAACACTGCACATCACCCTGAAAAATCCCCACTGTCAAACACGGTGGAGGTAGCATCAGTCTCTGCGGGCTTTTCTTCAGCAGGGACAGGGAAGATAGTTTCAGTTGATGGGAAGATGGATGGGGCCAAATACAGAGCAATCTTGGATGAAAACATGCACCTTCCAGCAAGACAACTACCCTAAACAATTGAATGGTTGAAAACAAAACAAATATCCATGTATTAGAATGGCCAAGTCAAAGTCCAGACCTAAATACAATCAAGAATCTGTGGAAAGATCTGAAAACTGTGGTTCACAAGCGCTCTCCATCTGTTGAAGAATGGGTAAAAAAATCGAGTCTAAAGATATGCAGGACTGGTAGACACAAACCGCAACAGACTTGCAGCTGTAATTGAAGCAAAAGGTGGTTCCACAAAGTATGAACTCAGGGGGGTAGATACTTTTGCAACCCACTGCATGACTGACTGTTAGCAGAGTTCCAGACGGTCCTGCTTTTGAAAGGACACAGAAAGCAGGCGTGGCTGGCTGGACAGGCTACTCTAAAACTAGAAAGCATTTTTGTCCCCAGTCAAAACAACTTTTTGTCCACCTTTACCCCAATTGGCACACCTTTATTACACCTTGCACTGGAAATGACGGACAGAGATCCAAAATGTTTTTTCAACACTTTGACAATGCCTGAATCTGCGTGATCTGGGCCTCATGGATTTGACTTGGATTGGAGACCGAGCGAGAACACCAGGGGCTGAAAGTTTGGAACTGAATTCAGTTTTGGACAGACACTTGAGACTTTGTGTCACGTTTTGGATGCGTTCGAGTGCGTTTAAGGATTCAATTGCAGCCACTTTTTCAAGGGCAGCGATGTCTACATACATACCTAAAGAGAAAGAAAATTGGTCGTTTATAAAGCGGCATGTGACCTTGGTCTGTGAAAGCCATATACAATATGAAAAAAAAATCAATTCCCTCTCTCTTTTCAGCCAAGGACTTGCACAGCATTTGGATCAACCTTTTGAAATAACAGACATCTTTTGCTTGTATGGATGAATACGTACCTGTATAGACTCTTCGGGGGAAATATCAAAACTCCCGTACTCCCTAAAGATGGCCAATGGGCTCGCTAGCAGAGCGCTGGCCGCCCATGTAATGACTATGACCAGGGTGCACATATCTCTGGACATGCGGGTCTCCGTGTGCCGCACGATACTCCTGTGGCGGTCCAGGGCGATTATGTTCATCGTGATCGTGGACACGTGCACCGCCATGCCTTGAGCGCACGGCAGCATGAAGCAAAGCACCTGCCCGAACATCCACTCGCCATAGAGCGTGTAAACCAGGGTGAAGGGCAGGCACAGCGTGTTCACCAGCAAATCGGCCACCGCCAAGTTCACGATGAAGAAGTTGGTCACGGTCCGGAGATTTTTAAAGCGGTAGACCACGTAGATGACCAGGGAATTCCCGATGACTCCGCAAAATATGATGGTACTGTAGGCCAGGATGAGGACGACCTGGACGCCCACGAGCTTGGTGCTGTCGTCGAGCTGCAGGGGGGGCACGGCGTACGTCGGTGTGGCGTTGACGCAGCAGTTGGAAGACTGACCGTCAAGGTGAGGGTCCACTTGGGTCATGTTTAGTAGTTCCGATGTGTCCATGGCTAAAAGTCTCCATAGGTCACCCTGTGGAAAGATATTTAACAAAAATGAGTAATGTGAAGCGCTTTCAAATGTCATAATACAATTGTACACCGAAATGGAGTCGATCAGATTAGTTCCCCTATGGGCAAACTTGACCAGCATGTTTTTGGAGGTAGGATGCACCAGACCACTCAGAGTCCAGGATTCAAACTCAGCATCTGCTTTGTGTGAGACAATAGTGCCAACTACTAAGACAAAACAATAATATGATATCAACTTTTCCTACATTTGTTCTTTATGTGATTAACAAATTTGACTTTGATGTTACACTTAAATTAATTAAAACATTTCTCATTGCACGGAAAAGTAGATCATTTAATTCAAAAGCACTTAACCAAATTTTGTCACATTCTGACAAAATAGGTATTTTTACTCTCACGGTGGTCGTCCTTCGGAGTCAAAAAAGGTAAGTCGCATATTGACTATTTGGGTTGACTATGCTAAAATAAATCATAATAATGCAATGCAAACTTTCCACGTCAGGCTTATTTTTCCACCAATTTAAGCCTAGGCGTAAACTGAACCTGAGACTAATTTCAGCATCACCTACCTCCATCCAACGATCGTGTCTGTGAGGGCACACCTCCACCTCAGCCACACCTTTGTAGCAGCCAATCATCACCCTCAGTACGGCTTTTAAGCCTCCGGCATTCATGGTTCGTCCGCTTCCTAGCTGTGCTGCGACCCACCTCCACCCCATCTCCACCTCTTCCATCTACGGCTCTCCCTGCTGCATCCTCTCAGGACGCCCATTCCAGTGTCCAAGCTCCGGGGGAAGACATCTCTAACTCTACCATGTCTATTCCCGAGGTCTGATCGCCAAAAATATGCATATGTCAATAAACCTTTCTAATCGCTGCTTGTGTCTGTTTGAGTCGATCCAAGGTTGAAATAATTTTAAAAAGAATGTAACCCTGCCAGCCTTTAAGTGTGGATAAACATATGTTTTGAAATGAGTTATTCAAATCAAAGACATATTTATCTATTACAAGGAGAAATTATACAAGGAAACTGTCCTTATTTCCTGGTTGATGTTTTACTTGTGTGTGAGCAGAGTAGGGAGCATGTAAATGCTGGATTAAAGTCTGTGTGGGCTGTGGCGAGCCAGTAATGGAGAGCGAGGATGATGTGATGAAAGAGGCTCTGAGGGGAAAGAGCTCAATGGTGGGGAAAGCTACAGCAAGGCCGGCTTCTTTCAACGCAAAAAGTGTTCTGCCTCAGTTTGAGTTCACATGGAGTCAAGATAAAATGGATGTTAGTGGGAGGCTCTTCGTGCTTTGAAACATCGCTACAACTGAACTTGGTTTTCTCAAAGCTGCACATGAACACAAGCACAAGTTTCTGTGAACAGGCCATTCCTTATTTGAAAGCTAAGAACTGGGCTAGGCTCTCTGATTTAATAATTGTCCTGAGACACAGACAGATAATAGTTATGAACGTACAAAACACACCCTAACTTAAAAAACAAAGCAGTTTTCATCAAAACACAAAATTTCATGTAATTTTTGCTCTTTTTCGAGTCTGTGTTTATCAGAAAATGTTGCATTGATTGTTTCAACCCTTTTTGCATTATGCAACTTTTTATTTGTAAAAACAATATATATAATATTTGTGCATAATTGACCTTTTAGTGACCCAATGGCTGTTGAGTAGTTCAGCATGGCTCCTTTGCTTTCCATCACGGCAGCCTATACAACGGTCCAGGACCAGAAACCCTTCAAAAAATTGATCCTGGAGCGTTGTAGGTGTCAATGTCAACTTTATTTCTATTGCATGTTTGAAATACGAAAAGGCCAAAGTGCTTTAAGAATTGACAAGAAAAAACAGTAAAAAACAAAACAAAACATTAGCACAAATGTATATGTACAATAGGCAAATATCAAAACAATAATAAGTAATAGGTGTTCAGCTCAACTCATGTTCAAAAGTCAGTGAGAAAAGAGATTTAAAGTTCTCCAGTGACTCAGCAGCTCTGACCCACAGAGGCAGACTGTTCCAAAGCCGGGGCCCGGCCACAGAGAAGGCTCGTTCCCCTCTACTCTTCAAACCAGACCTGGGAACGTCAAGGAGCAACTGAGAAGAGGACCTTGTGGTTCTTACAGGAACAGGAACATGAACAATCATGAATCAAATAAAAGATAGCCAGCCCATGAAAACATTTAAAAAGCATGCCAGTATTTTATACTGAATTGGGTCTGGGACTGTAAGCCAGTGCAGTGGTGCCAGGACAGGAGTTATGTGTTGAAAGCATTTTGTACCCGTCAACATTCGTGCAGCTGCATTTTGAACTCTCTGCAGTCGCTTTAGGGCGGCCTGGTCTATTCCAAAAATAAAGGGAATTACAGTAGTCCAGGCGCGCTGTGATGAACATGTGCACCACTCTCTCAAAGTCCAGAGCAGGATGACAGCGTTTGTCCATTTTGAAAGAAGAGTCCAAAAACACACCAAGATCTTCCACAAATGACCTATTGAAAAAAGACAAAGGTCCTAACACACTCTTTACACCCTCTAAACTGCCTGGATCGCCAAAAATTACAATTTCTGTTTTTTTCTCATTTAGACACAGGAAACGCTTATACTTTCAGAAACTTTCTCTGAAAACACGGAGCCAGCTCAGCAAATGTCTGTGTCCACATGGACTGACTCAGGTCGCAATACATCTGCCAGGCCTGTGTGAGGCGCTGTGGCGCTACACCAAACAAAATAGAACAAGACTGTATAGCGCATGCGAGGTAAACTTTCTGAATTATAAACAAAACGCTGCTACAGAAGAGACAACATGGTGGATTCATTCCTCAGACTCACGGTACTGTCGGTGACCGGACCTTTACTGTCAGTCCAGAAACACAGACTGAATGGAGGCTAACTCTGTGGTGCTTTCTCCGTGTCACCTGTGGCTCGCTGTGGAGAAAGGGGCGGAGTAAAAGTCATTACAAGGTCAGTAGATTATGCATAACACCAGACACGATGCTGGCAAGGTGATGTCATTGTTTAAGTAAAAGTTGTGGGGACACCATAACAACGGAGCCTTGTAAACGGCGTTTTGAGATCTTTCCACTCTGGGACCTACTGTATATTGGAAAAAGTTTGTTTACAGACCCCCAAAACGCAGTTTTTTTGTGGATGATTCGTTGGATTGATAAAAAAAATTTGTACCAACCACCCATACAACCGCTGGGTCACTGAAAGGTCCAATAGGCGAATAAATGTTTTTTTTGTTCACATAAAAAGTTCCATAATGCACCTTTAAGAGGCAACTAAGGCTATCTGCTTCTTGTGAGAGTTCCCATCATGCTTCACAGTGCTTAATGAAACCATCCTATCACTCACACCTCCTGACCAACAGATGAAAGGTTAAAAGCTTGAATCACGACCAAGCAATCTATATCAATTGTCAAGAGTCCGTTACTTCAAGCGTCACATCGCCCACCTCAGCTCAAATTAGCCTTTACGCCATGGTCATGGTCTGGTAACATGTGATGGAAAATTAATCACACGCACTAATACATAAAAGAGGGCAGAAGATATGTAGCTCTCATTCAATCTGCAAATCCAATAAGTGTGTCATAGAGCCTCATCACTAAGTGTTCTCCCGACATCAAACCTCATTAGGGTTGGGCACCGGCCAGTGAGATTCGGAATCAAGATGGACGCTCGTTTATCATGGGAGCCTATTATACTTTATAAATTGGTTATATAACAGAGCAGTTAAGCTGGCAAGGCTAAATGTTCTGCTTTAGATAGATAAGAAAGAAGTTCTAGAACGGCAACTTTCTCGACCATAAATCACAATTACAGAGTTTTACACCCGGGAAATGTGTTACCTAAGCGAAGTACGAACACTATTTTCAATTTGGAGAGTGCAGTCTTAAGGCGGGGCTTTGGACTTTCTCCATTTGTCTTTTGTAAGATGGATGGAATATTGTCACTGGACCGAATGCTTATCTGCTTTAATAAAAACAAAGTTGTGCAATTTAGTTCAGTTACCAACTATGCTTTTAAAGGTTCTTTCCGGGGGTTTATACAGGTCTCAGTAAATCAGATTTCACTTCACAAAGTTTTCAATGCCACAAACCCAAAATGTTGTGGATATTTAATTTTTTGAGATTTGCAAAGGGAATGTTTGATATTCAAATTGGACATAGCATATGCACAATTGCCAGAAAACGCAGCTGAATGTGATGTGGACCAACATTCCTGTATTTTGTACAACCCTGTGCAGTAAAAGTAGTTCAACAACGCTACTTCATCCACAATACTATACTAACTATACTAACAAACGGGGAGGTATGCTTTGTCCTTTTCATGGCTTTTATATCATTTCTGTGGTTTCTTTATCATTAACATATTATAAAATGATGGTTAGTGACCATTGGAATTGTATCTGACCAAATGAGTGTGGAAAGCCCTTCTTTTTAGTCCTCATGGCGGACCTGACATTGCTGTAATACCACCCTCTGAGGCCAGGGGCGACTCCAAAAGACGCTTGATAAACAGTGTTTCTATGAAGGCTTTGACCCGTTTGCACTGCTTAAAAGCCTGGCTTTTTTTTTTCTTAAAATTGCTATGACCCATGTGACGCTGGGCTATGTGTCATATTTTTAACCACACTGTTGTTTGTACATCAGCTTTAAACAGTGGAAAGCCTAAATCTATGATTGACAGGCTATGGAGCTCTGTGGACGCTCATGGCTGGTCCGCCCAACTTCCTGTCTTTTTGCCCTTTTAAGACAGAGCAGTAGTGGTGGGCCGAGATACAAATCCCACGAGAACGAGAATTTGCAATAGTAAATAATATTTTGTTCTTATGTTTGCTTCGTATGGAGCCGTTGTAATGTATTTTTTGTAACAAAATGAACAAACAATAAGGATGGGAATTGATCAGATTTTACCAATATTATGGGGGAAATCATCTATTTGTGTGCATACAGTTTAATACTGGAACAAGGCTAATACATTTGGACCATTTGACAGGTGTAAATTTACTAATGTAATGTAATGTAATGCGAATGTAATAACGAATAATTAAACAGAATTTGAAGCTTAAACGTTGATTTCAGGAGCAGGAGACACAAACAGATTTAGGGCCCAATCTTGTGTCTCAAAACGGAGACGATAGCGTGACATTTTGCGTTCAGTAGGAGTGCACTTTGTGATCTTGCCACTCCAGACTTAGCACATTTAAGTGGGTGGAGACACACATTTTCCTCCAACCAGATCGACTCCGCATCCAGGAGAGTGGTTGTGTGGGAGTGGGGGGTGAACATGTGCTTTTGTTTTGCTTCGCGTTCACGGCAAGCGTGGGCCGATCCGCGCCACAGCGGACGCTGTAGCTCTTTTTCTCTCGAGACGTGAACATCGTTTAGCTCACGATGGGGTAAATAAAGTTTTTAGTTTGACCTGTGAGAGCCTAAGGCTTAAGAAAGAAGGCAAGACAGCGCAATGTAAACGAGGAAGTGAATGTCAGCCGTGTTTCCATCAGTGCAGTCGCCTCCTCTTGTGACGCCCCCTCACAGGTGGCGGAGGCAAATGGCACATATAGCGCCGCCACTCGGAAAATAATTCGCCAAGAGCCTGCGCCCCTCCGTGCGCCGCGACAAGATCTGGCCCCTTGTGTCCAAACAGCCTGTGCAGGTTTGATTCTTAGTTCCACGCAGTAACACTCCAGTCTGCAGGCTTAAACACTGACGCGGTGGATACAACTTTAAAACGTATTATTTCTTTGATCAGGTGACCGATATATCAAGTGTAAACAGTTAACTATTTCCTAAATATTCCCTTAAGCCGTTAAGCTGTCAACCGATCACCACCTGGTGGTGAGCTGGATCCGCTGGCAGGGGAGGAAGCCGGTCAGACCTGGCAGGCCCAAGCGTGTTGTGAGGGTCTGCTGGGAACGTCTGGCGGATCCCTCTGTCGGTGGGGTCTTCAACTCCCACCTCCGGAACAACTTCACCCGGATTCCGGGGGAGGCTGGGGTCATGGAGTCCGAGTGGACTCTGTTCTCCTCCTCCATTGTCGATGCGGCTGCTAGTAGTTGTGGCCGTAAGGTCTCTGGTGCCTGTCGCGGCGGCAATCCCCGAACCCGGTGGTGGCGCCCGGAAGTAAGGGATGCCGTCAAGCTGAAGAAGGAGTCCTACCTGGCCTTGTTGGCTTGTGGGACTCCTGAGGCAGCTGAGAGGTACCGGCAGGCCAAGCGGGCTGCAGCTCGTACGGTCGCAGAGGCTAAAACTCGGGTCTGGGAGGAGTTCGGGGAGGCCATGGAGGAAGACTATCGGTCGGCCTCGAAGAGATTCTGGCAAACCATCCGGCGCCTCAGGAGGGGGAAGCAGTGCTTCACCAACACTGTTTACAGTGCGGGTGGGGGGCTGCTGACCTCGACTGGGGATGTCGTTGGACGGTGGAAGGAGTACTTCGAGGACCTCCTCAATCCCGTCGTCACGTCTCCCAATGAGGAAGCAGAGACTGGGGACTCGGAGGTGGGCTCGCCCATCACCCAATCTGAAGTCACCGAGGTGGTGAGAAAGCTCCTCGGTGGCAAGGCTCCGGGGGTGGATGAGATTCGCCCTGAGTACCTTAAGTCTCTGGATGTTGTAGGACTGTCTTGGCTGACACGTCTCTGCAACATCGCGTGGCGGTCGGGGACAGTGCCCCTGGATTGGCAGACCGGGGTGGTGGTCCCTCTCTTTAAAAAGGGGGATCGGAGGGTGTGTTCCAATTACAGAGGAATCACCCTCCTTAGCCTCCCCGGTAAGGTCTACTCCGGGGTGCTGGAGAGGAGGATCCGGCCGATGGTTGAACCTCGGATCCAGGAGGAACAATGCGGTTTTCGTCCTGGTCGTGGCACACTGGACCAGCTCTATACCCTCCGTCGGGTGCTCGAGGGTTCGTGGGAGTTCGCCCAACCAGTCCACATGTGTTTTGTGGATCTGGAGAAAGCGTACGACCGCGTCCCTCGTGGTGCCCTGTGGGGGGTGCTCCGGGAGTATGGGGTCCGGGGCCCTCTGCTAAGGGCTGTCCGTTCCCTGTATGACCGCAGCAGGAGCTTGGTTCGCATTGCCGGCAGTAAGTCAGACCTGTTCCCAGTGCGTGTTGGTCTCCGCCAGGGCTTTAATCATTCAGTTCAATAAAATGTGTTAAAAAAATGTACTTGGCAGCGAAGCATAAGAAACAATGTTTGACGAATTTGAAACGGTCAATTTACATGTAAAATATTATTGTACCTTGATATAGGGTAAAACAAAACAAAAACTGGCGAGCCATCTGTTCAGAGCCAGCTCAGATTTTTGAAAAAGGGGCATGAAATTATAACACAATGTCTTCCTCATGCTCCTATTCAGCATTGAATGTTATTATTATTTGTTGTTGTTGTTGTTGTTGTTGTTATTGTGTCTGCAATAACACCATGGCTGAATAAAGAGCTTGAGGTGAACTGAACTGAACTGCCTGCACGTCACTAATAAGTCAGACAGTGACTTTTCTGCCATGCCGCACACACACACACACACACGCACACACACACACACACACACACACACGCACACACACGCGCACGCACGCACACACACACACACACACACACAAGCACACACACACACACAAGCACACACACACACACACACACACACACACGAGCACACGCACGCACACACACACGAGCACACGCACGCACACACACACGAGCACACACACACACACACACACACACACACACAGAGCAGGGGCTGAGCTGGACACTGAGCGAGCAACAGGCTAAAACATTTTTTTTTATGTGTGCACGCTGAAATGAGTAATCTTCCAAAACATTATTTCAAAGTACTTTACAGAACAGAGGAAGATGCTCTCGGTCGTGTCTTCTCATCCATTTACCAGTTACATCCGCAAGCAACAATAAAGGGCCCAAATGTTTAGTCACGTCATGTCTATTGATGCTTTCAGCTCATTTTATTGGCTCATTCTTTTCTGGAATTGTGGTGTAAAAAACAACATGCCGTCATATTTTTAAATTGCTCTTTTTCTTTTTAGTTTTTGGTTTTAGTCATTACTCTAACGGTCTTCTACCACCCTCTGGTGGCGACTTACCATACCACAGGCTCAGCATTAGAAACAACACAAGCATAATGCAGTGTTGACAAAGCTTGTTATGCACAGATCTGTTTACATGCAACATTTCAGTCTGGAAGGTGATTCTGTGTATGTTTCTGTGTATTTTAAGGTGACAATATACAACAAACATGTCGAATGAAGGAATATTTCTTAATAGTGCCAGGACCAATTTAATAGACAATATAGTGCATACAAATGAATCAATAGCAATCAATCCATCAGTCAAAGGTTATTTCTGTAGCACTTTACAACGTTTCCATGGCAGTAAAGCTGCTTAGCAACAGCAAACATCTCCATTCCACCATAAATAAATTAGGGGTGCCACAGAAAAAAGTCCCCCACTAATCATGGACAAGAGAAGATAGCTTATGTTTCTCCTTGGAAGTGAAGAAGACTGAGATACAAGATTGTAATGGCTAACAATCACTTGTGCTGCTACAAGGAGCCAGATCAGCAAGTGGAGCATTTTCAATTTCCGGACATCTGATTTTAGAGAGGCACTCATCTGGAAATGAGGGTTTCTTGTCATTTCCATTCAAACAAGCAAACCTGGAACCTCCACATGATGCCATATTGGAAAACCTCAGATTAATGTAGAGAACCAGAGAATGGTTTACACACGATTCGGACAAAAGATGCAGGATCAAATATCGCAATTTAATTTTTGTATTGTGACATCACGGACAACTGCGAAATCCAGTCACCCCAAAAGCCAGTTCAGTCACACGACCACCATTAGCCAGACCATTCCGAGGGATTGCCTATGTCGTTCTGAATTGATCGACGCTGTGGCAACGGTCCCACTTTTCCATCTCTCGAAATCCCACGGACAAAGGGTCCTGTTATTGATCAAGCTAAAAGTCTGATCTCACATGTTAGCGTATCGACTGCTTGGACTATTGTGATGCCGCTTTACCCACAGCAGCATCACCTGACCCGAGAGCACGTCTGTCTTGTTTGATGGAGTGGCCAACTGCTTGCAAAGCAGGCCGTAAATAAATGCATTGGGAAAACTAGAGCAGTGTGCCCTTTAAAGGTCCTTACATAATGGGTCTATAGGGTGTTCGCTCGAGCTTTTGGGACATGGATGCAAGCCCTAAAGCAACCCAAAAATAAGACAATAATGGGTCTATTGTCGCTCTATATGTAAGTGCTCTCTTCTTTCAGTTTTCTAATAAAGGATGTTTGTGTGTGGACAATATTCTATGCTGCAGTTCGCTTTGTGTGACTGTGTTCATTCTTGTGTTGGATCATTTGCCGACTGTGTGCTTGAGAAATGCATATCGGTGTTTGTCCGGGTTAGTCCCAGTTTAGACGCCATTTAATCTAATAATAGGTTGTGTTCACGTGACATCACAACAGTCTTAAGAGTCTATTGTTCAAAATTGAGGCAGAGGGCAAGTGAAAATACCATCATGGTGAGTAACTATGGCAACTGTCAAAATGCATGAAACAAAAACTGTTACAAAGTTCTGTCCTCTCTTCCAGCTCATGAACATATGTCTTATTATTTCATCGTAAAGGCGTCCAAGAGTGGAGGCAATACTCAAAAAACATGTACATGATGTTGGTCAGTAGAAAGGACTTTCAGCAATGGGTATGTGAATCCAATCACAAAAACATTTAGACATTTTCTTTTTTTTAAATTTCTTTCTTCTAAATTTCTCTGAGGATTGTTTTGTGCGCGGTTTAGTCCTGGAAGGTCAAATATTTCATGATGTGGTGGTTGTTGTGAGAAGTCCGAGGCTTTATACCTCAGATATAGCTCAGATATACCTTTTTTCAATTTAGAAAATGTTCCTTCCACCACTGCGGCTCTGTCTGTTTTAAACCTTAACCGACTGAAGCTTACAGCCCATAGGCCAGTGCAACGGAGCAATTGGAAGCTAAGACCTACAAAACACACCACAACTTTGTGTCGCCATGTTTTTGTCACATTTTGTAAGAGTTTTGTTTGAGTTTCTGTTGCTTTTCTTTTGTCTTTTTTGTTGCATTTTCACTGCTTTTTGTCTTTGCTTTTTTCAACACTTTTTCATTACATTTTCGATGACCTTTTTGCCAGTTTTGTAGATTATTTGTGCTTCTTTTTGATCGCTGTTTGTGTTTTGGTCGCATTTTTATTGTGTTGTTGCTTTTTCCATCGTCTTTTTTGCGGCTCTTTCTCAAGATGCTTTTAGATTTGGGTAAAGCACCGATCTGTGCTCGGTTCTGGTGGGGGTTAAGAGGTTAAACCGCAGAAGACACTGTGTGGGTGTCAGGGGGACCGCTTTGGAGTGATTTAAATCCTACCTGTCGGACTCCGCCTCTTCCTCTGCCCCGCTTCACTGTGGCGTCCCCCAGGGATCTATCCTTGGACCCATTCTTTTTGCTTTTTACCCCCTTCCACTTGGAGATATCTTCAAGAGGCATGGCATGTCCAATCATTTTTTTACGCTGATGATTGCCAAATTTACATGCCAGTCTCTAAGAACAACCACAGCCCCCTGTCTCAACTGCTCGACTGTCTATGTGACGTCAAGGGGAGAATGTTCTTTTTTTAACTGAATGAGAGGAAAAAATGAAATTGTGTTATTTGGGCTTACCCTCCCTGTCTTTTATCAAAAGTAAAAACGTTTTTATCTTTTGAGCTGTTTGAACAAGTCGTGCATGCGTTTATTTTAAGTTGTTTGGACCACTGCAATGCAATTCACGCAGGCATCAGCCATAAAAATCTCTCCCGCTTGCATTTAGTCCACGACACGGCACGACTTTTAACAAGGACCAGGAAACATCCCTGTTTTTAAAGCTTTGAATGGACTGGCCCCTCAGTACATCGCACCTCATTCAAATTTACTTTGCAGCGTGCGCTTTGAGGTCTGAGGGTCCTTGTTGTTTCTAAGACGAACCGTAGAACCAACGCGGGCAGAGTTTTCAGTTATCGGCCCTAAGCTGTGGAACTCTGCCCCCCCACATACGGCGTGCTCTATAAATAAAGTGGACTGGATTGATTGGATTGTTAAATTTTTTTGCCGTGCTTTGCCTTTCTTCCTTTTATCTCAGCGATATTCGAGAAGACTATCTAACGGTGACTTTCCTTGAGAAAAAATCAATGGGGAATTTGGGAAAAGAAGACCAAACTGCATGTCATAAAGTTCTGCTTTAAATGTTAACCAACTGAACTTTACAGCCAAAATCCAAAAAGGCAGTGACGTCCATAGAATAACATACATGAGTGCTGAATCAAGCAGCCTATTTTACATTTTAAAAGACCTGCATCATGCAAAATCCACTTTAAATCCAGGTTATTATGTTGAATCTTCACCGAAAACATACCTTTTGTTTCATTCGCGCACGTTTCATTAGTCCAAGCTCACACATTCGGTCCGTGTCTTTCTCTCGCCCTCAAAACGCCAGCCCACACTCCGATACATGTCACACAGAGAAATCTATGAAGCGTCAGAAGCTTTTTTTTTTTTAAGACGTGAAAGACTACGAAAGTCTCTGAAAGCACGATACAGGAACTTTGAAATCTCACTTGCTTTAACACACATGTGATGCACTTGTGTCAATATAATCTCGATCTCTACAGTTTTAAAAGAGCTTTGAACAGCTAAAGTATCCCCTCCAAGCGCACCCACCTGGACAAAATGGTCTTGCGAAGTTAATTCCGACCGATGTAGCGTCCCGAGAGCGCCGGGGAAGAGCAGGAGGAGTGTGAGAGCGGAGTGACAAGCCGCCTCTGAGCAACAGCTGCAGCCGTGCGGTGTGGAAGACAGAGGAGAGAGTGAGGGGGGGCGCCAGGCTCTGTGCGCACGAGGAGACAGCAGCCAGTCAGAGGAGAGAGAAAGTCCACACTACAGTAGTCTGGTATTCTCCAGCAGGGTCCCGATGTCCAGAGAGAAAAAAAAGGAGTGAATTTATAGCAGGCAATAATTCACAAAATTGACCCAAATAAGTGGGGAGCGACGGCACCCTGGCATTAACCTCTTAACTCCCGCCTGAACTGAGAGCATTTTCCCCAGTTCAGCTTTACCCAAATCCTGCAGGCCAGTGCAACACCTCATTTTAAAGCTAAGATCTACAAAAGTCATGTAAATGGATCTTTTTCCTCACGTCATCAACTCATTTTGTAACTTTTTTTGGTCATTTTTTGGTCATTTTTTGTCTTTTTTTAAATCAATTTTCTGTCATTTTTTTGTGTAATTTTTTTAATCCATTTTTTGTCACATTTTCTGTCATTTTTTGGGTCATTTTTTTTTGTCTTTTTCTGTCATTTTTAATCATTTTTTTTGTCATTTTTTTGTCATTTTTTGTGTAATTTTTTGTGTAATTTTTTGTCATTTTTTTTGTCCATTTTTTTCACATTTTGTCTCTTTTTGTCACATTTTTTGTCATTTTTTGTGTAATTTTTTAATCAATTTTTTGTCATTTTTTGTCACATTTTTTGTCATTTTTTGTCATTTTTTGTCACATTTTTTAATACATTTTTTGTCATTTTTGGGTAATTTTATGCCATTTTTTGGTCATTTTTTAATCAATTTTTGCTCATTTTTTGTCACATTTTATGTCATTTTTTTGTCATTTTCTTAATCAATTTTTTGTCATTTTTGGGTCATTTTTTGCCATTTTTTGGGTCCCTCCGTCCCCCAAGGCTCGGCGCTTTGATTTGGTGATGGGTTTGAGGAGGTTTAAGTCGGCAGAGCGGAGGCGACGGGATGGGCGGTGGCGTTGTAGGAGGTCTGTGAGGTATGGAGGGGCCAGGTTATTGAGGGCTTTGTAGGTGATGAGCAGAACTTTATAGTGGATGCGCTGTTGGACGGGGAGCCAGTGAAGCTGTTGGAGGACGGGGGGTGGTGTGGGTGAGCAGACAGGCGGCAGAGTTTTGAACACATTGCAGCTTTTGTAAATCAGAGGAGGGGAGACAGGAGGCTATTGCAGTAGTTGAGTCTCGATATGGATGAGAGTTTCAGCAGCAGATGTGGAGAGGGTGGGGCGGAGGCGAGCAATGTTACGGAGGTGGAAAAAGGCAGTTTTGGTGATCTGATGGATGTGGGGCTTGAATGTGAGTGTGGGGTCAAAAGTGATTTGGGACCAATGGTGATGATTTCAGATTTATTGCAGTCGAGTTTGAGGAAGTTGGTGTCCATCCAGGATTTTATTGCAGAGAGGCAGTTTGTGATGGTGGTTACTGTGGCAGGGATGCGAAACTTTCACCCAGGTGCATTTTAGAGAGGTTTAAACTGTGCCACACACCTTATTTTTAGCCTTGGAACCGTAGTGTGAGCTCTCCTCACAATAAAAGGTTTTTGAGGTTTTAACCCCTTAACTCCCACCGGAACCGAGCACATTTTCTCCAGTTTGGCTTCACTCCAGTCCAAAAGCTTCTGGAAAAAAGGTGTGAAAATAGCAACAAAACTGAGATGAAAACAATGATGGAAATGTGACAAAAAATTGAGAAAACATTGAAAAATGTATGGAAAAAGTGGCAAAAATGTCACAAGAAATTGACAAAAAATGGAAGAAAAATGTGACCAAAAAAATGACACAAATTTTATAAAAAAAATTAACAAAAAAATGACAAAAAAATGTCAAAAATGTGATTAAAAAAATGACAAAAAAATGACAAAAAATTTATTAAAAATGGACAAAAAAATTATAAAAAATTGACGAAAAAATGCCAAAATTTGACAAAATGTTATAAAACAATACAATAAATGTGATAAAAATTTGACCAAAAAAATCAAAAAATTGACAAAAAGACAAAAAAATTCCAAAAATGTGATGAAAAACCCCCCCAAAAAAACAACTGTGACAAAATGTGACAAAAAAGACAAAAAGTTGCTAAAAAAATTGACGAAAAATTGACAAAAATGTGACAAAATGTTACAAAAAAATGACAAAAAGTTACAAAAATGAGTTGAATACCCAACAAAAAAATTATGGGAAAAAAATCCGATGATGTGAGGAAAAAGATCCTCTCGGTTCAGGCGGGAGTTAAGAGGTCAATAGTGACTGTGTAAGCTCTCAGTCGTACAGGAGTTGTCCATCTACAATGTATTCGAGTCGTCTTCTGTACTCAGTGGTTGGAGTCTCCAACGTTTCGCCTCTCATCCAAGAGGCTTCGTCAGTGAACTAGGGTTCTGTTCAGCTCGTAGCCTAGATAAAGCCCAGAAGAAGAAGAAGCGTCTCTAACGACCTGCTCACTCCAGAGTATCAATGTGTCCTGACCTCTTCAAAGCTGATCACTGCTAATTACCGGCCTATTGTTCTGCTGTTGCTGATGTGCCGTCTCATTGGACTGGCAGCAACCGGCTGTCGGCGAAGGAGATTAGAGTAAAGTGGAGAAAGATGAGATCCGAGTCCACCATTCCGGTTCATGGAGGGATTTTCTTTCTTGACAAAAATAGCTTCTTTTACTCCTCGTTCAAAACGTTCTTCTTTTGCTAAGATTTTGACCTCTCCAGTCCTCAAAGGAGTGGTTGGAGGCTTTGAGGTGGAGATGACAGCCGACTGGGGGCCGCCAGTGCTTTCTCTTCAGTGTTGATAAAGTCTCTTCTGTAATACTTGTTTCGTTTCTCCAATATAATGTTCTTTGCACTCTTCTTCTTTGCATCTAATAGAATAAACCAAATTGCTTTGTTTGTGGCTCGGCGTTTTGTCTTTTGGATGAACTAGTTTTTATCTCGGTGCATTCACAGGTTTGTGGTACACTGGAATCCTGCGCTGCCTAAAGATTCTCTGAAGCTTCTCTGAGACCCCGGCTACATACGGCACCACTACTCCCTTTCTTCTGGGCTCTGTGGTTTGTTCTTTGGGTCTTCTTGCTCTTTGTGCTTTAGTGAAAGACCAGTTAGGATATCCACAGCCTGAGAGAGCTCTCTGGACGTGTTGCTCTTCTTTGGTCTTGCCCTCTGCACTGGTGGGATGTGGATGGTTAGAGTCAAACATCAAATACTGGTCAGTATGAGTTGCCTTCCTGTAAACCTCTGTCGGAAGTTGTCTGTTTTCCCCTATGATAACTTTACAGTCCAAAAAGGCAAGCCCTCATTGAAGTTTTAATAGTGAAGAATTGTGAAACTAGCAGAAAGAAATACTCTCTCAGGAATGTGTGCCATTATTCCGAAAATGTCCCATTGAGTAGGGGTTAAAAAATAAAATTAGGTTCAGGCAAGAGTCCACTGACCTTACAGGAACAGCCACAGTTTTTCCATACTGAGATAAGTTCTTATCTGAGTTTAGACGAGTTTGTATCACTTCGAACTTCACCTCGTTTGGAGCCATAGGAATATGCTGGTAGAGGCCAAATGCTAACAACATCTTTGGTCTTTTTGCGTGACAGAGGGCGCACAGTTTTTCCATACTGAGATATGTTCTTGCCTGAGCTTAGACGAGTTGATGCGCACCTGTCTGGTCTTCGTGCCCGTGGAAGAGCGTGGTAGCTTCCAACTTCACCCCCGTTCACCCAGAGACCTGGGATGATTAGCTGTCAGGTTAAGCCCAGTTAAGGGAAAAACTACTGAAAAAGGGTGTTCCACATTATTAAGCAGATCATCATTTTCAAGCTATATGGTAAAGAAAAAGGATCTCTCTGCTGATGAAAAGCGTGAAATAGTTGAATGCCTTGGTCTAGGTATGAAAACCTTCGATATTTCATGAAATATTAAGTGTAATCATCATACTGATAAAAGATTTGTGGATGATTCAGAGCACACTCCGGTTTGTGCAGATAAAGGCACAATAAGGACGGTTTCTGCCAGACAAACATCAGATTATTAGAACTGATGCTACAAAGCAGCATTCAGGTATTTGAAGCTGCTGGTGCCTCTGGAGTCTCCCGAACATCAAGATGTCGGACCCTCCAGAGGCTGCAGTTGTGCATAAACCTTCTATCCGGGCCTCCCCTAAACTGTTAATTGAAGCTGATGAACAGAAACGGCTGCAGTGGCTCAGAAATACATGAAGACTCATTTTCAAACAGTCTTGTTCACTGATGAGCGCCGTGTAACCCTGGATGGTCAAATCAATGGAGTAGTGGATGGTTGGTGAATGGCCACAGTGTCCCAACAAGGCTGTGACGTCAGTAAGGAGGTGGTGGAGTCATGTTTTGGGCCAGGATCATGGGGAGAGAGCTGGTCGGCCCCATTAGGCCCTTTTAGGCTCCCTGAAGGTGTGAAAATGACCTTTGAAAAATATGTGGAGTTTCTGACTGACAACTGTCTCCTATGCTACAAAAAGAAGAGCCGTGCTTTCCCTAACAAGATCATCTTCATGCATGACAACGCACCATGTCCTGCTGTAAAGAATACCTCTCAAACACTGGCTGCTATGGGCATAAAAGGAGAGAAACTCATGATGTGGACCCCCTCCTCCCCTGACTTCAACCCTATTGAGAACCTTTGGAGCCTCAACAAAAAAACTTCTATGAGGGTGGGAGGCAGTTTTCATCCCAACAGCAGCTCTGGGAGGTTATTCTAACATCCTGCAAAGAAATCCAAGCAGAAACTGTCCAAAAACTCACAAGTTTAATGGATTTAAGAATTTTGAAGCTGCTATCACACAAGGGCTCCTATGGTGAAATATAACTTGACCTGGTAATATTTTTTTGATTGAAATAGCTTCTGATTTCAGTAAGTATGACCTCCTAATGCTACAAATTCAACAAATGACCATTTTCAGTTAACTACAAGCTTTAAAATGTATTGAAACGATGAGTTGCATAATAATTTGGAACAGTGGATTTTGAGGTTTTTACTATATTTATTTTAAAAAAAATACTGTTATCACTGGGAGATTTTTTCCACCACATTTAAATGATCCTCTACCAGTTAAAGACTTGAAAATTATGCTGACTCTCATTTGAGTTGACAATTTAGAAAATCTTAGAAAAATGTCATTTGCATAATAATTTGGAACGCAGTGTATTTTTTTCAATTTTTTTTTGTTTGCTTCATCATGTTTCTCATTTAATGCTTTTTCAACAGTCATTTGTGGGGAAATGACCATATTTTGCATTGCATAAGACAAAGTGCATTTTTATTTGGGTCACAGCTCGTCATCCTATAGAGCAGTCCTGGGCAAAGTACGGCCCGCGGGCCACATCCGGCCCGCGAGATGATTCAGTCCGGCCCATAACTTGTAGGGCATAAATTCATAAGCATGTCAAAAAAAAAAGTAAGTCTCTAGCTCATTCCTGTGCGGAGTTGTGATTTTTTTTTTATTATTACCAGAATGCTCACTCTAGCCACTAGGGGGCAGATTAAATAAGAATAAAAGTAAAGAATTCCACAGGTGTCCAGCAAAGGGCACTGGCATAATAAGATATAAGGATATAAACAACACATTGTAGACAAGTGGGAAATGGGACAGTCTGCCCCTGGGCAGCTGTGGCTACAATAGTAGCTTACTACCACGGAGTGTGGAGAGAATGAATATTGACTACAATGTAGCAGAGACTTGTGACACAGGCTTGTAAAGTGTAAGCCGTTTTTATGAGGCTACAGTCCTGCCAGGCTCATCATTATAGATTTATTGAAAAAAAGTCCTCAATGTATTTTCCCAATCAAAACATTTTTTTTATTTTTGAGCTTTTGTTCATGGACCCCGGCGATACACTCCCGATATATTATACTTATATCCCGATATAAGTTTGAGTTATTGTTGGTGCGGCCCTCCGACTCAATTCAGGCTCCTCATGTGGCCCCTTATGAAAATGAATTGCCCACCCCTGCTATAGAGTGACGTGAGTTCCGACGCCAAAACAGTTGAGAGCCACTGGTCTCGAGTTCCACCATCTCCCACAGCCCTTTTCCACCAAGCTGGTGCCGGTGCTGGTTCTGGGCCAGTTCCAGTTTCAGAACCGGTTCTTTCGTTTTCTACGGAAAAAAACGCTGGCTCTTGGTTCCAAAATCTGGTGCCGGTTGGGAACCAGTTAAAAGCTGGACGAAGAAACGAGCACCAGTGATGTCAGCAGCTGGGGGCGTGGCTCTCTCCTCCAACAAACAATCAATATTAGTCAGTTTGTGCTTATAACTTCCCGGAGAAGCCAGAACAGTCTCTGTGGAGGAAACTAACTGTTGCTTTGCTTTATGCTCTTCAGATAAAACAAGAGGGAACAGTTAGAAAGAAGAAATCAAAATGTTAACGGCTGCTGTGACAGGAACATAAACTTATTTTTCTGTATTTTATAACCAGAAGCGGCCGTAGTAAGATGTTACTATCCTATTTTATGTTGACTTCCCAAAGCGTTGCTATGACAATAGGCACAGCTCTCATTTTGGTGGGAAACCAAGTCAGTATGGAACCAACCCGGCACCAGAACCAGCTCTGAACCAGCCCAGAACCAACACCTTGGTGGAAAAGCCCTACCAGAGTCCATTTTAACCCCTGTTGAACAAATGATTTAATCCTAATCACTTGTAAGCGTTTCTGAATGTTTCCATCCAGTTCAAGGACCTGTCGCTGTCCTCCTCTGATTCTCGTCATCGCCTTCTGGACCACATTTATTTACTCCTGATTTTAAGCATGTTGTATTTGCTCAAGTGTGCCTTCTCCCTCGTCCAATCGATGTGCAGTCGTGTGTAGCTCCTCCTTTATCGGATCGGCCCCAGGCAAACCGCTTCAAACCCCAGCGCAGTGACTTAGGACGCGTATCAGTTCAGTTTAGGCTGTGGAACCTCCACCAACCCCCACCCCGTTAGTGTACACGCGAAAAGATGACTACAATCCCACCCAAAGCTTCACAGAAAAAGGAAGCATGATGTTCTGTGAACCGTTAATTCACAACAGCGTGATTAACATCTGCTGCTGATGACTAAATGGATTCTCGAGGTGACAGAGCTTTTATTAAATCCTATTCCCATGACCTACATTTGCATGGATATTAGCACAACACATTGCACAAATTAGACACTTTTGTTTCCTGTGTGTAAGCTGTTTGCAGAGACAAAAGGAAACGCATTAGAGACATCAAAGTTCCAAACCATATGCAGCGTGTGTTAGTATAGTAAAAGTCCATCTTGAAATATAAAATGACAGGCTTTTGTGGTGGTGACTGTGCCCTTATGTTCCCTCTAAAGCTGATAAAGACGTGGGTGGCTCAGGCTAATTGAATTGCCAACAGGCTTGCTCTACAAGAAAACTGTATTAATTTACCCTGACTACGTAGAGTAATTAGCTTTGCTCGTCTTCATCAGAGAAAGTAGCACAGAACTGGTTTATTTTAACGTAATATCGTGGTGGAAAAAACAAACATTTAAAGAAGGAATTAGACAAACAACAAACTGTACTTTTGAAATATTTTTTATAAGCCTTTAGAGTGGCAGCGTAGTCCGCCATGAAATGTATGCAGCCTCTGATCCAGAGGCGTAGCTTGCCATTAGGGGCCCCCTACAGGCAAGGGCTCTCGTGAACTGACCCATTTTTTAATGAACTTGATATACAGTCATCCTATGATTTTGGAGCTGCAATTACACCATGTCTCCACTGTTACGCCGTGCCGCTGTTTATCCTCCTCCTGCTGCTGCTTCAGTGAGCCATGGTTCCCTACAATGTTAACTTATAATGAGCAGTGGACAGACTTTTTGCTCATGGCTCCACCAGATTATATTTCTTAAGTGAAACCAGTTTATTGTAACACTCATTATGACCTAAAGAACCGCAGCCTTCTGTTCTGAGGGAAACTGATGCAGAGAACGGCATTATGGGAGTTGTCAGGTGACCAACTCCAACGTCCTCTCTCCCAGTGCGCAGTACACAGGGTGGCCACCAGAGGGCCCTCTACCGACATTCGTGCTTGGGGCCCCTCGGCACCCTTGCTACGCCCCTGCTCTGATGTAGTTTTGTAGATGATGAGCTCAAAATATACATGGTTCATTCAGCAGCTAATCTAAAGCTGCTATTGCTAATGCTAACGCTAATGTTCGTTTAAAGTACGCCCAGTCCCATGTGGATTTTTGGGGTCCGACACCGATATGGGGTTGGCGTTGCCGATATGTTGGCCAATTTTTCAATACATTTTTGAAAACTGTGACAGCAGGGGGCACTGCAGCTTCATGTTCAGTAGATACTTCAGAGGGAGCTCGTTTGAAAGACAATAATCAGTAGATTCCAAAACTAAAAACGGCAAGTCTCTGTCTTTAATGGTTCCAAGATCACACGCAAAAGTCTGCAACAAAAAATATATAAAATAGGTGTACAAATGTGTCACCAATTTTCACCGCAATGTTTCTCTGCTCCCCTGAGGCCGAGGAGGGCTCATCTTAAGGTGGGAAGCTTTGAATATTTACCGAGTATCTAAGTCACAAAGGACATGGTGCACGCCCACCAGGGGGAGCTGTTGACAGATAGCACCAATCGCTAAACTAGCCCCGACATTTTTCTATTAAACATAAAACAGCACACGATCGGTTCCTGTGGTTCTGACACTGGCTTGGAACATTTTTTTTCCAGAATGAGAAATGATCAGAGATTTCCTGTGTGCCGCCATTTTAGTTCTTCTTTTGTTTTGACCAAGAGGGGGCGGGGACTCGGCGAAAGTGCTTGGATGGTCCTCCCATCTGTTTTTAGTGCTACACTTAAAGCTGCTCTTACTCCATACTCCTCCTGCTAACCTCAGGTGCAAAAACATCCACAGAAGCCAAAGGAAGAAAATAACATCAGCTGGGAGCGGGAAGGGATAGCGGACAGAGCGCTTGGTGAAAAAAGTAAGGCCATGGATTTTTTTATAAACTGTTTTAGTTGAATGTAGCATGTGTGGTAAAATTGACGGTGAAAAGCAAATGTAATTAAATGAAAGGATCGATTCATTGTATTGTTAAATGGACTATTCACCTTATTCCACAACTTCCCGTGGGCGCTGCCCTTTTCTCTTATCATTTAACATGGGACTGGGGAAGTCCAGATAAAATCAGTTACTACACGAAAGCAAAGCTGTGCAGAGAAACGGTGCAGTGGTGACTTGTTGGTGCAAATGAACATTGGACATTTTACACAAAACAATCTTCTAAACATCAGATTTTAGCGCATTTTCCCTCGTTCTCCGTTTAAATGAACGGGTTTCGCGTTTGACCGGAAATGACAATAAAACGGAAGTACCGAGACAAGGCAAAAAGAGGCAAAAGTGGGCGGGGCGGAATACGGAGTTTAAAAATGTTAAGTATTTTTCTTCCCCTACATGTTCAGCCATGTCCTCATGTGTAGAATGAGCCCAGACCTGTTCACCACAACTGCCTCTAAAATCCTGTCACTCAAAAAGTTGTTAATTCGGGTCCAAAGTGCTGTCATGCATGAGCTTAATATAGAGACTGCAGTTACGCGTAAGACCTGAGGTGGCAGTAGTGAACATAAAATGACCAACTTGCATCTAGTCTCCTTAAAGAGGGGGTATTATGCTTTTTTCAATCACATAGCACCAGTCTATATCACACTACAATGATGATGAAACGTTCTGTTGGTCTGTAAATGCAGTAAATTAGAATAACTGCCTTGTATGAAATTGCTCTCTCAAAATGGCTGTAGTGAATGTCTTGAAATAGGCCTCTGTCTCTTTAAGAACCTCTGACCCTTTCTGACACGCCCCCTCCGCACGCTCTCTGTGGCATCAGTGGGGAGGGGGTTCTGCTGAGGAGCAGTGGTTGGTTACTCGGCTGGTGACGAAAGCTCGGAGGCGTCTCCAGGAGGTGGGGGCGTTCCTAGGAGGACTCAGGCAAACCTATCCCTAAAATGGCTGCCATCAGAGTTTTTACAGATTACTCAAAAATACGTGAACGTGCCAAGGCAACACTTCAGGCATGTTTTTAATGAGGGAATGACATAATAACATGATGTAAAGCTTGAAAAAGTCGATTTTGCATAATACCCCCCCCCCTTTAAAGCTGTCTTTTTGAAATGTTTCATCAGTAGGTGAAGTAGTGAACTCTGCTCTGCACCACCAGCTGGGCAATAAATTCATGAGTCAGCTCGACGTCACCTTCATTTATTCAGTGTTTTTGCGAAGATAATGTGAAAAGCATGAGCAGTGGCCAATCAGTGCGAGGTTAGAAGACCTCTACTGTTATTCATAATCTGGAATCAACAGCAAGAAACGTCATGCACCGCCGCAGGGCACTCTTTAATATTGTAAAGGTACTCGAACTATTTCTGCCACATGTGGGAATAACAGGATGTCAGGCCTCTCATTTGAGTGGACAAAGGAGAGCCGCTGAGTGGTTTCCTGCTGAGATGTCTCAGCGGTGCCCTTCATTCAGAAAGTTGTCCCCAGGAAACCATTAACGCATAAGGACTGTATTTTCCGGAGCTTTTTCTGCAGAAATCTGTTTGAAACTACCAATTTTAGATCATGCTTTTTAATACTTAGACTTTTCTATTGTCATTGTACTTTGTTTTTTTGTCATTATTAAAGGCCCTTTTCCTCATTCCTATTTACAGCAATGAAAGAGAGAGTGAAGCTTTAACCTGCAGTAAAATTCATTCCTAACTTTCCCAACACATTTCTAACATCACACTTCTTCATGCACGTTTCACAACTATCAGGGCCACTGTCACAGTAATGCCTCATTTACATTGAGTACATTATGTTCATGGCCTGTTTACGCTCGTCAAATCACGCATTCAAGCTTACAAAGTGTCCACACCTCATGTAATAATGTAGGCCTTTGATCGCATGTAAGTCAGTAAGGTCATCTTATTTTCTGATCAAATAAACAACTTATAGCCATTCCTAATTATAATGTGTTTACCTGCACCACAAGCAACACCACATGGAGCCACATCCTCTCTTCCTCCCCTCCTCCACTTACTCCTCGCTGTCCTCCTCTCCTGGCCTCTGTCCTCCTCTCCTGGCCTCTGGCCTCCTCTTCTGGCCTCTATCCTCCTCTCCTGGCCTCTGGCCTCCTCTTCTGGCCTCTGTCCTCCTCGCCTGGCCTCTGGCCTCCTCTTCTGGCCTCTGGCCTCCTCTCCTGGCCTCTGGCCTCCTCTCCTGGCCTCTGGCCTCCTCTTCTGGCCTCTGTCCTCCTCTCCTGGCCTCTGGCCTCCTCTTCTGGCCTCTGTCCTCCTCGCCTGGCCTCTGGCCTCCTCTTCTGGCCTCTGTCCTCCTCTCCTGGCCTCTGTCCTCCTCTCCTGGCCTCTGTCCTCCTCTCCTGGCCTCTGGCCTCCTCTTCTGGCCTCTGTCCTCCTCTCCTGGCCTCTGTCCTCCTCTCCTGGCCTCTGGCCTCCTCTTCTGGCCTCTGTCCTCCTCTCCTGGCCTCTGTCCTCCTCTCCTGGCCTCTGTCCTCCTCTCCTGGCCTCTGTCCTCCTCTCCTGGCCTCTGTCCTCCTCTCCTGGCCTCTGTCCTCCTCTTCTGGCCTCTGTCCTCCTCTCCTGGCCTCTGTCCTCCTCTTCTGGCCTCTGTCCTCCTCTCCTGGCCTCTGTCCTCCTCTCCTGGCCTCTGTCCTTCTCTCCTGGCCTCTGTCCTCCTCCGATCATCATCATCCTCATATCCAACGTCTGAAGCTGTGCTCTCTGTGAGAGAAACAGAAAGCCGATGGGTCTCAGCGCAGTGATGGGATAGAGACCTGGCTTTAGCTCGCTCATTTCGTCTGAATATGAACTTCCAGAAAGGTTTCTTGTTTCGGAGTGTTGTTACACCGTTTATTATCCCACCTTCCCGCCTTGAAATGAAAGGAACAGGCCACCGTTTTTACATAGTGATATATGTTCTTACCTGAGCTTAGACAAGCTGATACGTACCTGTCTGGTCTTTGTGTGTGCCTGTGGAAGAGCGTGGTAGCTTCCAACTTCACCCCTGTTTGGAGCTATAGGAATACATTGGGAGAGGCTAAATGCTAACAACATCTTTGGTCGTTTTGCGTGACTGTGCACATAGACAGTTACGCATCAACTCATCTAAGCTCAGGTAAGAACATATCTCAGTATGGATAAACGGTGGCCTGTTCCTTTAAGGCTAAAACTTATTAATTATCAATTATTCTGTGTTTTCCTCTTTTGTCGGGCACATGGCTAAACATGCCGGATAAACACAAAAAAAAGACACTGATGACACTCTGGCGTCCGTCAAAAACAGAATCGCTGCAAATTCCTGCCGTAGAGCCGAAGACACATGACCAGAATAATTGCATTTCATATTGTCAGGGCAGACGTACGTAAAACGGGCCGTGGACATAACGTACTCGGTGTAAATGAGGCGCAACACAGAAATGCAAACAAACCCACACCTGTACTAGTTTATGTGTTATTACAGTAAACCCATCATTCACCATGTGGACCCGCACTGTAGACCAGTGGTTACCAACCTTTTTCCGTGAACCCCCCCTAAGTTGGTGTAGTGAACTGCAGAGTGTAGAGGTCAGAGCCCTCCATTTACTGGTCAATCTACTTTCTTATTCATGTTTTTTTAAATTTTAGTCAGGTTAATGAAATGTAGGTTATAACTCGAAGCCGTGGCCTGAAGTGAATCCATGTTCATTTAGATTTTCATTACTGACTGACTTCTCAGAAAAGGCATAAAAAATTAATGAATAATACTGTATCTCCTCGACATGTTGCATTTATCAGTAAATGTCAAGGCAAGGGCTCAATCTGAAATGCTCAGATTATGGCTCCTGGCTGCTTCCTCCAGCTCCGGTTCCTTTGCCTCTGCTTGTGTGTGAGTAGGAGTTTGAGTTGTGTTCAGACGATCAAACCACCCTAACCCAGAGGCCGGAACAGCGGTGGAGGTGAGGTCGTCAGCAGCTGTTTAAAACACCCACTTCGCCTCCAGACTCTGCGCACATTGGTGTACGAATGAGAGGGTGAGGGGTTCCTTGATATAAAGCGCTTTGAGCGTCTAATGTACATGGAAAAGCGCTGTATAAATACAGACCATTTATAATAATGTCCTCCTACACTTCTGATAACATTTTCATGTTGTGTAATCAAAGCATGAGGGACGTCACCTACAGGGCAAAGTGGAACTGCAGCTTCAGTGCTTATTCACATAATATCTGCTGTTCAGTATAATATTAAGCATCTCTGATTCTTAAAGTTTCAAACACGAACTACTGCTAAAACGTAACGGAACCAAACATAATAAAAACAGTTTCCCACATCTTCACACAGCTCTCTCCAAAATATTACACTAAACCTTGTCCGTCCAGTTCGTCCGCAGACAGCCACATTAACTGCACAGCGAGGTCTAATCTGTGAGAGACGAGCTGTACTGGAGCTTATATTATGCAAATTAGCCATGCAGACTTATAACAAGGATACATGAACAAATGTGTAATTCATGAGGGCGGCACAGTGGTTTGTGCTTGTGCCTCAAAGCTAGAAGGTCCCAGGTTCGATTCCCATCTGGACGGAGCCTTTCTGTCTGGAGTGTGCATGTTCTGCCCGTGTCTGTGTAGGTTTCCTCCGAATACTCCGCTAAAAACATGTACAATAGGCCAGGATGAATGAGAGTGTGCTTGAGTGTGCAACGGATGCAAATTAGCCCATGGCTACAATCTGGCGTGGTGTGTTCATTAACATGTACTGTCCCAACCAAATATACCGATAAATACTTAAAAAAAAAAAAATAGAATCCATTTATTAATTCCACACGACTTCATCATGAATTTATCATTAAATCACAAGAGTTCATTGGGCTTCATGAATAAATACTCTGGTTGGTACTTGGATGGGAGACTGTTTGGGAACACCAGGAAGCCTGGGTGAATGTGGTGAGTGAGTAAATGGTTGGTGGTGGTTGGAGGACTGCAGACTGGTAGCCTCGCTTCTGTCAGTCTAATAAAGGAAGGGCACCAACACTCTGGAACAGCCTTCCTTTACACTGCATTCCAAATAATTATGCAAATTGTATTTCAGTGTCAAAAAGGTAAAAAGGGGCTTTTTGAGTCACTGACATCGATCTCAGAAATAGTTGAATGCCTTGGTCTAGGTATGAAAACCTTTGATATTTCATAAAAGATTAAGCTTAATCATCGCACTGATAAGAAATTTGTGGCTGATTCAGAGCACACATGGGTTTGTGCAGATAAAAGCACAATGAGGAAGGTTCCTGCCAGACAAATACATTAGATTAAGATAACAGCTGCTATAAAGCAGCAAACAGGTATTTGAAGCTGCTGGTGCCTCTGGAGTCTCCCGAACATCAAGGTGTCGGACCCTCCAGAGGCTGCAGTTGTGCATAAACCTTCTATCCGGCCTCCCCTAAACTGTTAATTGAAGCTGATGAACAGAAACAGCTGCAGTGGCTCAGAAACATATGAGGACTCATTTTCTCATGTCTTGTTCACTGATGAGGCCGTGTAACCCTGGATGGTCAGATGGATGGAGTAGTGGGTAGTTGGTGAATGGCCACCATGTCCCAACAAGGCTGTGACGTCAGCAAGGAGGAGACGGAGTCATGTTGTGAACTGGAATCATGGGGAAAATGACCTCTGAAAAATCCTCTTCATGCATGACATTGCACCATGTCCTGCTGTAAAAAAATACCTCTGCATCACTGGCTGCTATGGGCATAAAAGGAGAGAAACTCATGATGTGGACCCCCTCCTCCCCTGACCTCAACCCTATTGAGAACCTTTGGAGCCTCAACAAGCAAAACATCTATGAGGGTGGGAGGCAGTTTTCATCCAAAAAAGCAGCTCTGGGAGGCTATTCTGACATCCTGCAAAGTAATCCAAGCAGAAACTCTCCAAAAATACTCCACAAGTTTAATGGATTTTAACAATTTGAAGCTGATATCAAATATGAGGTCCTATGTTAAAATGTAACTTAACCTGTTAAGATGTTTTTGATTGAAATAGCTTTTGATTTCAGTAAATATGACCTCCTAATGCTGCAAATTCAACAAAATTTCAGTTCTTTACAACCTGTGAATTGTATTGAAGCTGTGCATGATAATTCTGAACGGTACATTTTAAGTTGTTTAAATTATATTTATATTGTTAATTAAAGGGTGAGGTTGTTGCATGAGTGGAACAAAAACCTAATTTAGAGAAAGCCAGCCCTTAAAGGGACTATATGAAGTTCAAATTTTTTCAAATGATGTTTTTTCCTCCCCTTACATGTTCAAGCAATGTCCTAATGTGTAGAATGAGCCCAGACCTATTCACCACAACTGCCTCATCCTGCACTGTCACTCAAAAAGTAGTTACTTCGGGTCCGAAGTACCGTCATGGACGGCCTTAATATAGAAGGTGCGGTTACGCATATGACCTGAGGTGGCAATAGTTAAAATAAAATTGCCAACTTGCATCTAGCCCCTGTAAGTTTTGCAACGAGTGCGTGACACATTTCTCCGCTCTTCTGTACCGGGCGTCTCGCAAAAGGAAAAATACCATATTTGGGTTATGGCATCATCGCAGACGCCTCTAAGGACAGTATTTGTGAATGAATATCCGTGGGAAAGACGGATTTGCGAAGCGATGTAGTGGCTACTTCTGGGATCGCTCCTCCTCGCTCATGGACAAAACATAATGAAATAAGCATCGTACGGGATGAGTTTTGTCATTTTTATACTGAAAACTCAGATGTTATGCTAAAAATCTCCACCACTGGTTGAAAAATCAACACTTTCACTTGTGTTTTGCCTTAATCCTTTCATCATGAGGTAAAAAACACTCGCCATAGCTTCACTATGCAGCCACACGAGCCGCACGGACTACTTTTCCCTTTTTTTTCTCTTCATTGAAACAGCTGCACAGCAAAGGGGAGCAAGAGAGGGGATGAGTGGGAGGGGCTAATGGTAAAATCCCATGTAAATCAGAAAGTGTTTAGATCAATGTTGCACTTTCTAACCAGGAGAGTGTAAGACGCTGAAAAGGATGTATTGGAGATCATTACCTGTACTAGCAAAAAGCATAATACCCGCTCTTTAATGGAGTCAATTGAGTCCCATTATTAAATCTCCCAATAACAAAGAACAATTCCTTGGGTAATTGCGACGAGTGATTGATGATCATTATAAATCTTCATGATGTGATTTCAGGATAGAGTGCTCTTATCGGCGCTGTTCTGTTTTGCGAGGCTCGTTTATGTCCGGTTTTGGGATCTGTTTTCTCGTTAGCATGTCGCGTGGCTTCACGGACTGATGGCGGCTGCCTGCGCTGACTGATGATCGATCCCTATCTTATAATGTGGCGCGACGACTGCGAGGGCCGCTGCATACCTAAATACCTGCGCAGGATGCTTCGTTTATCAAAAGGAACCCGAATATGCAACGCGCTTACACAGAGGCACTTAATCATGTTGCTTATTATTAAATTGCCTTATTATTGACTTTATGCCGTCTTGTTAAAGGGTAGAGACTGCACTGCCTGTCAGCCGGCATGGCCTTAAATAAAGACGCCTCACTGTGGACTGTGTAAATATTCAAGAGCGACTTTGGAGAGTCAACCGAAGACTTTGCTTCTGAAAAAAAGGGTCAAAACAGCGACAAAAAAGTGCTGAAAAGGCAACAATAACACATGACTAAAGAGTGATGAAAAAATAAAAAAATAAAATGTGACAAAAAAGGCATGAAAAACTGACAACAATTCGACAAAAACCTGTGGGAAACATAAGGAGCGCGATCTGCACAGCGTGAGTTTTTATGCAAATGATATTTTTCTAATATTTTCTAAATTATCAACTGAAATGACAGTCAGCATAATTTCAAGCCTTTAACTGTTACAGCAAAATATCAATGTAATTGAAAAAACTCCCAATAATAGTGTGTTATTTAAAAAAATATATATAATAAACACTACTAAAATCTACTGTTCCATATAACATTTTAAAGCTTTCAATTAACTGAAAATTGTCATTTGTTGAATTTGTAGCATTAGGAGGTCAGATTTACTGAAATCAAAAGCTATTTAAATCAAAAACATCTTAAGAGGTGAAGTTATATTTTACCATAGGAGCCCTTGTGTGATAGCAGCTTCAAAATTCTTGCATCCATTAACCTAGTTTTTGGACAGTTTCTGCTTGGAGTACTTTGCAGGATGTCAGAATAGCCTCCCAGAGCTGCCGTTTGGATGAAAACTGCCTCCCACCCTCGTAGATGTTTTGCTTGTTGAGGCTCCAGAGGTTCTCAATAGGGTTGAGGTCAGGGGAGGAGGGGGTCCACATCATGAGTTTCTCTCCTTTTATGCCCATAGCAGCCAGTGATGCAGAGGGATTCTTTACAGCAGGACATGGTGCGTTGTCATGTGTGAAGAGGATCTTGTTAAAGAGGGGGTATTATGCTTTTTTCAGCCACATAGCACCAGTCTATAGCACACTACAATGATGACGAAACCTTCTGTTGGTCTGTCAATGCAGTAAATTAGAATAACTGCCTTGTATAAAATTGCTCTTTCAAAATGGCTGTAGCGAATGACTTGAAATAGGCCTCTGTCTCTTTAAGAACCTCTGACCCTTTTAGACACGCCCCCTCCACACGCTGTCTGTGGCATCACAACACTTTCTCCACAGTATTGAAACTACGATCGGTGCATTTTAATTTTTATTGTTGGAAAGGTGCTACTGTTTATCACTTTGGGAACAATGGCCACACAGGATATGATTTGAAGACGAACCTTCCACACCGGACGCTTGGACGGGGCTCTTGCCTGAAAAATAACTGCTGTTTGGAGGCTATCTCTTTGCATCTGCCATGCCCTATGGATCTCTAACTATACCCCCATGGACGACACCAGGATCTGCAGGAGCCCATACGATTCAAAAGACGGACATTATCTATGCAGGTGGACAATGGTTTTTACCCCGTTAGCTTGTTATAATCGACTACAGCTCATTGTTGATGAAAAGTCTGCTATAAACCACAAATGTGTAAAGCCAGGCTCAGTGTGTGATCATCGTAAAGGCTGCTTCGAGTAGTTGCCTGCTTTATTGACGTTATTTGTGCATAATATGCTGCCTGTTTTCAATGAATGTTGTGAAGGTGAAGGTTGTTAGCTTGTCGTGGCTAATAGTGCCTTAGCTCCGGGAGAAAACCACTCGGCTGCGACTCACTGTAGATGAAATGTGAGCAATAAACTACAAAATCAACAAGCCAGGCTCCGTGTGTGGTCATCATAAAGGCTGCTTCAAGCAGTTGCCTGTTTTAGTGGCGTTTTTAGTGCATAATATGCTGCTTGTATTCAGTGAATTTTCCCGTTAGCTTGTCGCGGCTAGCTTGTTAGCTCCGGGAGAAAGCCACTCGTCTATGACCCATTGTAGATGAAATGTGAGCAATAAACTTCCAAATCAACAAGCCTGGCTCCGTGTGTGATCATTGTTGAACGGTTCTTTATGTGTGTGGTGGTTGTATTGACTTTATGTGTGCATATTTCTCGTTTTCACGTGGTGACTCGAGGTTTAGCTTAGCATTAGCTTTCTCCGGAGGCTCTGTGCATCATCAAGGCCCAGCGCAGAACCAGACACTGAAATAAGCGTTCTTGTCACCGGTTTTAATCCTGGGTGTTTAGGTAACAGAAACACTGATGTGTGTCTTTGTAAAAGTCTGCTGTGGCTCCGGTTCACAACACATGAAGCTAATCCTCCATGATGACTCTGTTTACATCTTAGGGCTGGACACTGCGGGGAGGGGGTTCTGCTGAGGAGCAGTGGTTGGTTACTCGGCTGGTGACGAAAGGTCGGAGGCGTATCCTGGAGGTCGAGGGCGTTTCCTGAAGGAATCAAGCGTTTTGTCCCTAAAATGGCTGCCATCAGAGTTTCTACAGACTACTCGAAAATACGTGAATGTGCTAAGGCAACACTTCAGGCATGTTTTTAATGAGGGAATGACATCATAACATGATGTAAAGCTTGAAAAAGTCGATTTTGCATAATACCCCCCCTTTAAGGAAAGCACGGCTCTTCATTTTGTACCATAGAAGACAGTGGTCAGTCAGAAACTCCACCTTCAGGGAGTCTAAAGGGGCCGACCAGCTCTCTCCCCATGATTCCATGCCAAAAAATTATTCTGTGTAGAGTGAACAAGACTATTTGAAAATGAGTCTTCATGTATATCTGAGCCACTGCAGCCGTTTCTGCTCATGAACAGTTTAGGGGAGGCCGGATAAAAGGTTTATGCACAACTGCAGCCTCTGGAGGGTCCTACACCTTGATGTTCGGGAGACTCCAGAGGCACCAGCAGCTTCAAATACCTGTTTGTTCTGTTCTATCAATCTGAGTATTTGTCTGGCAGAACCCGTCCTCATTTGGCCTTTATCTGCACTAACCCGTGCATCTCTTATCTCTTAACAGTACGATCATTACGCTTGATCTTTTGTGAAATATCAAAGGTTTTCATGCCTAGTCCAAGTCATTGAACTATTCCACGCTTTTCATCAGCAGAGAGACCCTTTTTCTTTCCCATGTTGCTTGAAAATGTTGGTCTGCTTAATAATGTGGAACTTCATTTTCAGTAGTTTTTCCTTTAACTGGGCTTAACCTGAAAACTAATCATCCCAGGTGTCTGAGATTCATGTCAGTGATTCAAAGAGCCCCCCTTTTTTTTTTACCTTTACCTTTGTAACACTGAAATACAATACAAAAAGCCTATTCCAGGGAAGAAATGTGTTAAAATGAATGTTATTGGGCTGTTGCAATCATAATTTCAGTCTTAAAGGCAAATCTACATCTTTTCAATAAAGAGTAGAAAATCTAATGGCTAGAGTTGGCAAGGCAAGTACTGTGGGTCATAGGTTCAATGACAGAGGCACAGGAAAGAGAAGCCTCTGCACACTCAACGCCATAATTCCCCATGGTCATCATATACAGATAATAACATGAATAAAGCTCTGCTATGGAAGCCTTTAACACAGTGATACAAAACCTTGATGATAACAGGAGCAAATAGTATAAAGATCTCCAACCATAGCTCTCCAGAACTTTCTAGGATAGCTCCTGAAGGCTTTCTACATTTACAGTATGCTTTATGACTCACATAACATGCTGGACACAATCTGCAAACATTTGTGTCAGTATAATAAAAAAAAAGTACAAAACTAAATTCTTGGAATTTTCATCTTGGCTTCTAGTTCTCCTGGTGAACTCCTCTTAAAGGGGGGGTATTATGCAAAATCGACTTTTTCAAGCTTTACATCATGTTATTATGTCATTCCCTCATTAAAAACATGCCTGAAGTGTTGCCTTGGCACATTCACATATTTTTGAGTAATCTGTAAAAACTCTGATGGCAGCCATTTTAGGGATAGGTTTGCCTGAGTCCTCCTAGGAACGCCCCCACCTCCTGGAGACGCCTCCGAGCTTTCGTCACCAGCCGAGTAACCAACCACTGCTCCTCAGCAGAACCCCCTCCCCACTGATGCCACAGACAGCGTGTGGAGGGGGCGTGTCGGAAAGGGTCAGAGGTTCTTAAAGAGACAGAGGCCTATTTCAAGACATTCGCTACAGCCATTTTGAGAGAGCAGTTTTATACAAGGCAGTTATTCTAATTTACTGCAATTACAGACCAACAGGAGGTTTCGTCATCATTGTAGTGTGATATAGACTGGTGCTATGTGATTGAAAAAAGCATAATACCCCCTCTTTAAGTCACATTTTACACAAGTATCTTTGTGGCATAATCTCTGACGTTTTTGTTGCATAGAAGTAGCTTGAAGGGGTAAAACAAAAAGGTGACCTATACTCTTAGGGAGGGCTGAGCTTCTGGGAAAACTTATGATACCTCAAAGAATGACATACCCCAAAACGAAATGGGAAATACTGTATGCCAGGAACACATAATCCTCTACAAAAACTGAAGGCTATTTTCTGAGTGAGTGGTGAGGACTGGTTTAAAAACATAATTATCTAAAATTGTCATTTTCTGTGGAAACCAATCACGTCAATCACTCGGGGTTTATGAGATGAAACAACTAACCACTCGCAGGAGAGAGAAACACCCATTATTGTAATAATAATCAAAATCATGACAAATTGAAAATTGTCAATTTGCCATCAGTTGAAATCTAATAATTTCAACTGGTGGCAAGTGGAAAAGTTGAGACTGTCACACAGGCAACTTTATTGATTCTTTGAGAATAAGACAAGATTAGCTTGTATTCCATGTCTTGGATTGGACATACAGTCCACATTAAGATTAAATCCACTCATGGGTCTGTTTTATACTGTATAGAAAATAACAGCAAGATGATGCGGCGACTTTTTCATCAGTTCATCACATTGAAAGTTCATCAGAGGGATGTGAGCTGTTGTGAAGTGGTTTCAACTGTACGTAATAAATATTCATGAATACAGAGAGCAGGAAATGAGCAATATCACCCTACTTGCCTCCAGTGTCTGTGTACACTAGTGTATGAATGAGAGAGTGAATGGGTGTCTGGTTCCTTACTGTAAAGCGCTTTGGGCCTGATAAACGTAGAAAAGTGCTTTATAAGCTGAGTCCCTTTACCATTTATGACGACATGTGAACATAGTCACATGTCGTCTTAGCGGTCTTTCAGAGTTCTATATATACGTTGTCCCCAACAAGTTACAAAAATGTATTTTTCAGTAACTAAGGAACATAACATATTACTTAAACCAAATATGGGAATATATTTGTCATTACAATTTAAGTAACACAAGTTACAAGAGCTTTAAATGGTTCATATAAACATACGGACAAAAAATGCCAAACTCCACTCAAATAAAATGCAGCACTGAAACAAGTTGAAGACTGGTGTATAAGATCTGTAGGTGAGTGTAGCTAATGTCATCAGAATAAGACGAGAGAATGGGGAAAGTGAAGGAAAAGGATATCTGTGACTGCACTTTTGCCCAGTGGCATTTTACTATATTCAGTTTATATTTTGCCAAAAGTAACTCAAAGTAGTGTAACTCAGTTACATTTTTGAAACAGTAATATGTAATACAAATATATTACATTTGTATGCAAGTACTATTGTAGAATATACTACAATTTTAAGGTAAATTAAAACATCTGAAAAAGGTCTGACCCACCAATCAGCTGATTTGCACAGTGGTGCAGTGTTCTCCCACTCATCTGCACATTCACATTCACTCACATCAACACTTTTACACCACATGTCACCTGGTAAAGGATATCGATGTTATTCCTTTCCAAGCTGCTTTAGGGTCTTCTGGACTGCACAGGCAAGGCAAGTTTATTTATACTGCTCTCCATTCACACACAAGGCAACTCAATGCGCCTTACAAAACAAGACATGCACAGCGTTTCTTCTCTTATTCTTTCAGTTGATTTTGGCTGTTCTGATTCCTTTTCTCACTTCCCGGGACACTCTTTGTCTCTAAAGAACAGCCTTCTGTTCTTTTTTTGTTTTAATAATAGATTTCAGTTATTTTGCGCTTAGAGCTTTGTGCTTAGACCTTCCTTGTCTCAATAGCAGAATCAACACAAAAACAACTTATCTGAAAGCTCATCTATGTCAGCCACATGCTTAAAGGATGATTGTAACATAGACATGCTGTGTTCAGACCAGGCTTACATTCTCGAAAGGCCCTAAACCTGATTGTGTTGTTTACGAGCAATGAAAGAGCGAGCGAGTGAATTGTAAATGTCCGCTGTGGTCCAAACTCATTCCTTTGTAATGTCCCTATAGGATGAGCAAATACTGTCAGTGTAGCGTAAATGACAACAATGAGCTGCAAGGACACATAAAAAAGGCTTTACAATTAGAGGCAAGTCTCTTTCACAGATATCTGCTTTCACAATGCACCGGAGGACACATCTTATCCACCACAGAAAAAAAAAAAAAAAGGACATCGATTCTATTACTTTCTAAAGATTTCAAAGGGAAAATGTATTAGAATTCTTTGCATTTGTTTAAACCTTCATAATGTGCATACGAAGGTGTACAATGAATCAAGATCAATTATTAGGTGACAAAATAATATGCATAAGAACCCACAGCCTCAAGAAGCCACAGAATCGGATTAAAAGAGCTGGATCTATTTCTCAGTTATTTTGACCCAGAACTCCCCAGAACGAATGCAAGAATCAGCCCAACAATGGGGCAGGCCACACAAGTGAAATCTTTTAGCACTAAAGCGAAACGCACTAGAAAATGATTAGTCAGACAGTTACAGCCTCTTTTTATTAGTTGTGGTGCGTAAATATCAGTCCCATTGTAATTTTGGATGATTAAAATCACGTCTCGGATATTGTGTGTTATCTGGCTGCTGTTATTACGTTTTTCATCACACTTTATCATAACAACACCTTATTTAGCCTTTTTAATGATGAATTAAGACTTCATTCATACGTTAAGTGTAACTAACATTAACATTACTATTAAACTACTACAGTGTTTGCCTAACTCATAATGAATAGTTCTTCAAATACTTCACTTATTCATTGTTATTAAAGGAACAGGCCACCGTTTTCCATACTGAGATATGTTCTTACCTGAGCTTAGACGAGCTGATACGTACCTGTCTGGTCTTTGTGTGTGCGCTCAGTCACGCAAAACGACCAAAGATGTTGTTAGCATTTGGCCTCTCCTAATGTATTCCTACAGCTCCAGACGGGGGTGAAGTTGGAAGCTACCACGCTCGTCCACGGGCACAAAGACCAGGCAGGTACGTATCAACTCGTCTAAGCTCAGGTCAGAACATAACAGTAATGAAAAATAACTCATTTATTAAGGATAAATTAGAAATTAGGTGTAGTTATTATAAAGTGTTACCCATATGGGCTTTGTTTAGGTTCTGATTTGTCTCATTGTCATTTGATGTCAACACATTATCACTAAATTTGACAAAGGGAATTGGGAATTATCAAGATGATGTACATGTACAGTTAAATACAGAGGGAGTAAACAGAATGTGTTAAAGAGATCAAATTCTTAGGTGTCATTATAGATTTTTTAAAAAAGCTGGAAAGCGCATATTCAATATATACAAACTCTTTATAGATTATTCATCCTTCAAAAAAGAGCAATAAGAACAATTTATCACGCTGGATACAGAGACCACACCAATCCACTGTTTATTAAAGCCAAAATTCTAAAACTTCAGGACATGATCTCTTTTAAAACTGCTCAATTATAGTATAAAGCTAAAAAATAAGCAACTACTTCTAAACATTAAACAGTTGTTTTCTGAAAGAGAGGGGAAAGACAATTTAAGGGGCTTGGATCAATTTAAAAATGCCCATGTCTGGACATCCAGTGTCCGTTTGTGGTCTTAAAATATGGAGACCTCAAACGATGTCCAAATATCAGACAGTTAGATATATAAAGGATATTCTCTAAAGATTTATTCATGTTGTTATTATTAATGTTTATTGGTAGGAAGTATTCACAATGTATCCCTGACAACTTGGATTGAGATCACAGTGCTCAAATGATTGTTATACGGAAGCCTAATAAGTACATAGAACAAGATACAGAGAGTACTTAAAAGGGGTGGGACTAAGTAAGTGTTTACTTCCCCCCACTCCTTTTCGGACAGGCTAATCTAAACTGTGCAAAAGATCAAACAAAATTGTTTGTCCTAAGCTGTAAATGTATTGAGCTGCACATTTGATATTGAGCTCACAACTGCCTCAGTCATGGCAGGCTTGAGTTCATATAAGTTTGTGTTTTTATACTTTGTTTATGGTCCGAATAAATATTGATTCATTCATTAATTGTATTATTATTAAAGGGGAGGTATTGTGCTTTTTGCAGATATTTGGTAATAATCTCAATCACAACTCATCACTGTCTTACACTGTTGGTTAGAAAATAGATAAAGATCCACAACAGCTGAAACAAAATATCATTTCACTTCCTGATTTCTGCCCTCCCCTCTTGGATACGTAGGACCCAGGACATCAGGAGGAGGTGTTTTCGGGAGGTGTCGTTGCGCTGCTGAGAATATCCGCGGGAGAAGATTAAAATGTTACTCAAAGATGCGCCTCCAGCTCCAGGTCTGCTTGTTTGATGGGAGAGAACAACATTGTAACATGTTTGGTGCAGCCCTACACGTAGTTTACCGTTGTCTGTGTCCATGGCAACACTGGGCACCATGGGCTAAATACTGCCCCTGTATTCGTGGTCTGAACTATAGCATTAAAGAGACAGAGAGATATTTGAATTCACTTTATCAGCTCTATCACTTCAACATTCTTACTTTTTTGTTTCATGTTGTAACTGCCGGGAGTGCAACAGTAAAATGTGTCCTGACAGCAGCAGTGTTGGTGAAATAGGTCCCTGTGTTCTACAGCACGTCTAAAGCCTGATGATGGATGACCTAACCTGCAGCACATCAAGACCCTGTCAGCCGATCCTCCACCTACATTTCACTTTTTATCACATCCTCCGCCAATGTTCAAAGTCTCTGCTTTTTCTATTCACTGACAGGGCCATTTTCCAGCCTGGAGGACTATTTAGGTTATTAACTGACCCACCATCCCATAAAAACATTAACTCTTTATTTTGACACACACTTATTAATAATAATAATAATAATAATAATAATAATAATAATAATAATAATAATAGTAGTAATAGTAATAATAATAGCGTGCTAATTTGTTAATTAGTTTAAAATTTGCATTAATTAAGCTGTTGTTAATATCTCATTCTACATGACCTAACTCTGAAGCTAAATAGCCATTAAGGAATAGGCCACTAGTATAGAAATATGTTCTTACCTTAGCTTAGACGAGTTATTGTGTAACTGACTGGTCTTTGTGAGTGCACTCAGTCAAATGTTGTTAGCATTTAGCCACTCCCAGCAAAGATATGGCTCCAAACTGGGATGAGTTAGAAGCTACCGAGCTCTTCCACGTTTTCCCTATTTAAATACAGTCACGTGAGCCTTTACATGATCCAAGTCTGGTTACACAAAATGTGTTTTTTCATATCTCAATACGGAAAAACGGTAGCCTATTCCTTTAATAGTAGACTCTTAATTACTGCTTATTTGTATCATGTTGGGCAAATTACTTTTGAAATTGTAAACATATTCTGTATTAGTAGGTACAGCTTTAAACATTTAATATACTTGTATTTTTCATATTAATACAATTGTGTGCGACAGTGGCAGGTGGCAGGTCCTCTCAGGATCAGAAGGTCAGGGGTTCGAATTCCAGCTCCTGAAGGTGCCCACTGTCATTGTGTCCTTGGGCAAGACTTCACCCACCTTGCCTCCAGTGTCTGCGTACATTGGTGTATGAATGAGAGTGTGAATGGGGGACTGGTTCTTTGCTGTAAAGCACTTTGGGCCTGATGAAAGTAGAAAAGCACTGTATACGTTGACATCCTTTACTTTTACTGTTTCAAAAATGAGTTAAACTGCCCCATTCTCTTGTGTTCTGTTTTGACGACGTTAGCTACTTGCAACTGCAGATCTTATACATCCAACATGATTTGGTGCTGCATTTTATCTGGGGAGAGATAGGCATTAGCATTTTTTTTGTCCGTACACCATTCCAAACCATTGAAATACACGTAATGACTAGTATATTTCCATATTTTGTGTAAGTCACTGAATTATACACTATTTTTGATTAACACTGAGCTTCATAGGCAATACTCCGGAATCATCTACACCTGGTTCTTATACGATAGGTCCACCACCTTGAAGGACAGGTATTATCTTGAGTCATCTTCTACACTTAAACTACTACGATGACTCCATTCATCCTGGATGGACCACTCCTGTACAACTGAGAGCTTACACAGGTCTTATCTTCTTCACTACGTTACAATTAACACAGCCCTGATTATTGATGGGCAAAGTGTTACCACAGGATCACTTTGGGGGAGTACGGAGGCCTGGTGGAGGACTTTGTGGAGTCAGCAGAACCATGTCTTGCTGAACTCAGCCAAAACCAAGGAGGTGGTGCTGAATTTCAGCCGACGCCACCCTCTCTGCAGACATCGAGGGAGCGGAGGTAAAAGTGGTTTCCACCTATAAGTACCTGGGGCTGGTGTTGGACTACAAGCAGAGCTGGGCAGCGAACATGGACGCTGGTCACAAGAAGAGGCAGAGTACAGGATGTACTTTTTTAGACGGCGGGCCTCATTCAGGGTCTGTTCAAAATTATTGTCCATGTTTTATCAGTCCATTGTGCCCAGTGTCCTTTTTTATGCTGTTGTTTGTTGGAGTGCAGTGCAAGGAAGAGGGACCCTCAGAGGCTGAACCGGGTCATTAGGAAGACGGGTGCAGTGGTTGGACTGGGCCTGGACTCAGTGGAGAAGGTGTGGGAGCAGAAGACGCTCTCCAAGATCAGGGCGATCCTGTCCAAACAGAGAGACCGACTTAACTCGGTCTCCCCCCACCAGAGAAGTTTTGTCCCTCATACCATCAGGGTCAGGGGTCAGAGACAGGGACATGTCTTGGACATTGTCTTGCAGTGCCTTCTCTTGCTTATGTATTTATTGCTTATAATAAATGTGTTTTTTAACTTCCTCAGAGCTCTGAGGTCTGCTGACCAGCTCCTTTTGTCTGTTCCTAAATCCAAGTGTGTGTCCAGAGGTGACCGAGCCTTCTCAGTGGCGGCCCCTAAACTTTGGAACAGCCTTCCTCTACATGTGCGCTCGGCTCAGTCTGTAGAGGAGTTTAAAACCAAATCAATCTTTTTGCTTTGGCCTTCGGTTCCATGTAGACCAGACACAGTTTGTGCCTTTATATATTACCTGTGTTTAAGTTTTATTGTGTTTATTGTACATATTGTTACTGTTCTTGTACAGCACTTTGGTCGACACTGGTTGTTTTTAAATGTGCTTTATAAATAAAATTGACATTGACATTCTCTTCGCTCATACAACTTTAGCAGTAGAAAAAATATAAATATCACAGCAATATGTGAAGTTACTTCACAATGCAGTTATAAAGAGTTGACATCTGCAACACAGCTTCAAACATGTTTAGGACAGATCGAACTAGATTTAATGAATGAAAACCACACGGAAACTTACCAAAGACGCATACGGCGAAAGCATGGTTCAGTTGCGCGGCCTTACGTCTTGAGCAACTGAATCGCGTGTTTCGCACGAGATGCCGGCCAAACGCAGCAGCTCCGTCCCCAGGCTAAGCTACGCGACGTCAGAGGCGAAAGGGAGGGCTGAAGGTGAGATGCGCCCCTAATGTAGCATCGGATCTAGTGGTGATTGGTTTGCCAGCAGAAGTGCGTACTACCACACATGGCTAACACACACGCTAACATGTGTTTTGATTGACTCACCGCTCTGTCGGGTGTTTACTCGCGTTGGTTGTAAAAGTTAATCCACTTTGATTCTGGTGAAGGTTCACCAAACATTAAGAGACAGTCACAGAAAAACACTATTTTGGTGATAGTCGCTAAATCACGGAAAGAAATTTCAACTTCTGGCGAGTGGCCTCTTCTTTGGGAAGGTTGAATGAAGTCCTATCCTCGTAGCCAAAGAAATTAGGTAAGAAAAAAGAACAGGCGTGTCCAGAGTAGGTTAGAAAGAACTCCTTCATTACAACTTTCAGTGCAGACGCCTCGGGCACTTCCTTTTTTTCTTTTCTTTCTTTCTTTCTTTCTTTCTTTCTTTCTTTCTTTCTTTCTTTCTTTCTTTCTTTCTTTCTTTCTTTCTTTCTTTCTTTCTTTCTTTCTTTCTTTCTTTCTTTCTTTCTTTCTTCCTTTCTTTCTTATGACAGAAACAATGAAAAAAGCTGTTTTACAAATTAAAATCAGGCCGTAAGGCATTACATTACAGACGTCAAGCTCTTCTCTGACGTCACAGTGGAACAAGTGGTTTTCCAGGATCTCCTCAGAGAGCAGGATTCAGGAGGATTCAGGAGGATTGCAGAGAACTGCGTGAATGAAGCCAAAAAACACTCGCATGATATAGGACAACAGTCAAAATAAATTTATGTAATGGATCCCATCGTTATTTAACCCAAAAGCTGTTTTATCTACTGGGATCATCTCCATAGCTTGTGCATGCCAGTCATAATTAGTTGGACTGTCGTTTTTGCACTATTATTCTTTGTGTTGCATAATGATAAAAATGCGTTATTTTTCATTGCTGAAACATTGTAATTAATGTAAATCTCCAAGGATGCAGGTTTGTGGAGTCATTGGTATATCAATATTGACATTATTGAGTATTGCAGTTTCTCATCAGGAAGATAGATCTTTTTTTTTTTTAAATAATGAATGTTAAATAAATGGCATTCAGCTCGGCTTGACCTCTAGAGACCGGTATTTGCACCACCCTTACACCAGAAAAAAAATCCCTGATACTGCATATCCTTGGAAGCAGTTCTCTTAATGATGTTGCTGCATGTTCTCACATGGGTTCCTCAGCCTTGAACCACTCCTGTCACCTAGCGAAAACAAAGAATCCACAAATAGTGTTTCTAACTCACAAATAAGCAAACATTATATCACGGAGTAAAGCATAACTATATTAAAACAAGCTATTATTGCGCAGGTATGCTTATATTGGACCAACAGAGCCAAATGAGAGAGAGAGACAATTGGAAGGAATACATCTGAATGAAATCTTAGGTATTCATATACGAATCTGGGCTTTATGCTGAGAGAGCTTGCATGAGTGCTTCGTCCCGGGAGGCTGCGTGAATTTAAATAAGTTGATCAAGATCACGTTTCCAATCCGGCAGACACGGAACATGCACAAGAAACATAAATAAACATTAGCCTTCGGGATTTAAACATTGGCAGTGGAACATTGTGCGTCTATGGCCATGTCACTAATGGCGTCTTTGCTAGCCGTCTTCAGCACATTTACATGCAATTAGCATACGCCGCGGTGCTCTTGACAAATCTGCATTTCAAAGGAGACAACAGACTTTATTGAGCCCCTGACCGTGTTGTAACATTCCCTCGTCAAAACGATATCTTTCCCCCAGACTATAGGTTTTCCTGTCAGGTTTTAAGTGCTTGAAATTGCCCAGCTAAGAACTAAGTGAGTTATGAACCAGGCTGAGGTAGGAAATACGGTTTAGCAGTGAAGTGCATTTTATTAGCCATGTTAACTTAAATTTCAAAACCTCAATGGCTTGTTTGCCCAATGAACAAGTATCAACAAAAACGACATTTGCTGTCACATATGTTCTCTTTAAACTCCTTATTTAAAGGAACAGACCACGGTTTTTCCCTACTGAGATGTATGTTCTTGCCTGAGCTTAGACGAGTTGATGCGTACCTGTCTGGTCTTTGTGCGCACCCACAGTCAGGCAAAATGACCAAAGATGTTGTTAGCATTTGGCCTCTCCCAATGTAATTCCTATAGCTCCAATGCTTATAGCTCTTCCACGGGCACGCACAAAGACCAGACAGGTATGTATCAATTTGTCTAAGCTCAGGTAAGAACATATCTCAGTACAGAAGAACTATGTAGGGGAGATCCAGATCTTCTCCGCTGCAGTCACGATGCGCTGGAGGCTCCTTCGGCAGGAGGCAGTGGGCTCTTCTCAGAAAGTAGAGACACTGATTACTTTTCTTGACCAGTGATGTAGTGTGCATGGCCCAGGAGAGCTTCTCTGTGATGTGCACACCCAGGAACTTAGTGCTGGTCACCATCTCCACAGCAGCACCGTTGATTGTTAGAGGAGCATGCTTCACCACATTTAGAGAGAGATTGTTCTTAGATTGTATATTCCTATAGCTCCAAAACGGGGGTGAAGAGGGAGGCGACCAAGGGCTTCCACAGGCATGAACAAAGACCAGACAGATACGCACCAACTCGTCTCAGCTCAGGTAAGAACATATCACAGAATGGAAAAACGGTGGCCTGTTCCTTTAATAATGCCTGTACTTTTTTCTTGATGGAACATTTTTGGATGGCTGCAATCCCTTCATTAAATTCATGAAAGCTGGACTTTCCACTTTACTCAAAGGCTGCAGGTCTCCAACAATACAATACTGTCATACACTTTGCGAGGCTAGCTGGGTGCTAGAGTTCAACTTGTTTTTTTAAGTTGGCTGTTAAGTCATGTGACTTCACCAGCGCTGATTTGCCTTTTGCATGCATTCGTGCATTAATGATTCTTACTCCGAGGACAACGACAACTCACTGTAAGCTCACAAATGGAGCAGTGTTTAACCTCACATCAACCTCACGTCAATATATACATACTATTACAGATCCATCCACACATGAACACTTGAGGAGAAGGAAATCCTTTCTTATTACGGACAGATGAGAAGATCTTCACGACCCCTCTATAGAACGGGTGTTTCATCATCACCAGCCGACAGCTCATCACGGCAGAATCCATGGGGTCACGCAAAAGGGCAGATAAAATGACTGTAATCGGTCCATCTCCAGTGACACATATCTTTGACCCTTATGCTTGCAAATCCCATACAGCGGAACAGTGAAGTTCATGTGGCCATGTGCCATCAGGCTACAACCCTGTCATCGACCGCTGGTGCGTAAATCTGTCTGCAGTAGCTTATGGAACAGGTCCAAACTCACAGTATGTAGCATATACACAATGGCCTGTATATGAAGGAGGAAAGTACTTAAACACTGATCAGACGTTTTGGGATGTAGAAAAGGCTTAGCAGGCTTTTGATTAAATGTACAAACAGATTCTTAAGGGTGAAGTTAAAGTTGTAAAGGCTGTACCTGATTTCTATTCTTGCCAACTTGCAGTACATTAACAGATAAAGTATTTGGGGGAAAAGCAGACCACTGCGCAGCATCTGCAGAGCATTATGAGCAATTGTTAACACAGAAGTCGCAAAAAATAAGAGTTATAAATATGAGCGGGTAACCCTGATCCCTGTTAGTTGTGAAACGTACTGGGGATGGGGCCTTCTTTATAAACTGTACGTGAGATTCTTACTATAAGAGCATGAAATCATGTACGTGCCAGAACAGACACCTGCACGCAAACTGTCTTTATGAATACCCCGACTTCACCAACGTGCGAAGCAGGTTTCCCACTGTCACTGTACCTGTCCTGAATACGTCCCTTTTACCCATATTTGGCCATGCAAATCCACTCATTAATACGACTAATTATATGCGTAGTTATAACGACCATGTGATGGACAGAGAAGACCATGGACAGAGAAAGTAGAAGAAGAAACCCATTTTGAAACCCATGAACACATTAATTGCACAGGTGGAGGCCTCTGCTCTTTGGGAGCCACAGCAGGGGATTACAATAGAGGAAGCAGGTACTGGCTCAAACACATATGGTCTGACACAAAGGTAAGCATACAGAAATGTGTTTTTCGTAAAAGTAGACAGAATCTATTGATCCACAAGGGAAGACATTTTGTCAGCTCAAACAGTAGGCTAATCCTAGAAACAAAAATCAATCAATCAATCAATCAATCAATTAGCAGTAAAAAAGCAAAGTGTCAACATCTTTGGGTCTCTATCCTGGGCTATGCTTTTCTCTCTCAAAAATCATTTGTCAGACTTGTTGCGTCTTGATTAGAGCGAATGGGTCACTGACGTCACCGCGGGGCAACGGAAATGTGTATTTTCTTTTCAATGTAATATTCAATTTGAGTGAATTGTTTATTATGCAGACTTGCTTTTCCAGTGTTGATAGGGGGAAGTTATCCTGGCAGGGTGCCATCTTTGCAGCTGACCCTTCCCCGGGCCCTGCTCCAGAGCCACAGGGCCAAACAATACAATAAGACACCAGGGTCACAGAGAGGGCGTGTGGTTACTGGCACAGTGGTGGACCTACGAATGAGGACAATAGAAGCCATCAATGATCTCTCAAGAGCGGAGTCGAGTGAACTTTCACAACTAATGAATTAACATTATCTAAACTGCAGTGTCTCATCACATCCTGGTACTTCTTGACGCCACTTGGCATTCTGCGTGTCGTGGGTACAAGCTGTGTTTTGAGCCTCTTGTGAATTGTGAAAAATGATTGACCAATAGCAGACACTCACAGTTGAGGCCCAGAGGACTATACAGTATAGTATCACATTTGATAAAGCTACACAAACATGTTTTTATAAAATCACCAAAAAAGACGACGATGAATCAGAAAGAAAATGTACACTCTTTGTATCATGCTTCTATTCCACTGTGCCTGCATCTACAATTCCTAGTTCAGTAAGACACTTGACTCCAAATCACCCAGGCACTCCTCCGCTCACATGCTCCATCTCTCTCCTCCCCCTGGGACTCCAGTGAGTGATGGATAGAATGTCCTCACATCCAGCAGACCCCGGTGGCTGCACCGGCACAGACTGATTGTACTGTACATACAGCTAGATACATAATGAACACGGGCATAGACTAACCCTAGCTTGATGCTAAATCACCTGTACCTGATTTGTTTTCAGTTTACAAACAACCAAAGAGGGAGCAAATGAAGGTCTCGTATTCCAATTGTTCCCAAAGGTAAGTTTATAGGCATGTTTCACAAACTGGATCAATACTGCCACGGTCACGCTCACAGCAACATCTCGCTATAGCTCACAATTGATTTCAAACTCTGTGAAATGAATGTGTACAGCACTCGGGAGTACACAGGGGTACAAGAAAAAAAAACTTGGTAACACTTTATAATAAAGTTGCATGAATAACATGAAATGATGTTTGAAATAATGCTTGATTTCCTGACGTATTCATGCATGACGACATCATCATGAGGTCACATGACTTCATGTTCTTCCATGGATGACTTCATGCATGAATTAAGTAACCACTGTAATGAGTTCATGAGAACATCTTGTTAATATATCATGATCTTAGAATCATGATGAATTCATGAAAACATTTTGATTGTTTTAACAAAAACATCATGATTATGACGTTTATGCATGAATATCAGGATTCGTCATGATTTTTAAGAAAATTAGTTTGCAAATGTTACCTTAATATAGGCCTACCACTTACTGCTGTAAGTAACTCATCATTACCTAATCCTTAGTTCATTCATAACTTCATGATGATTGTGTCCCCTTTACTAAAGTGATGCACGTTTATGCTTTGGACGATAATCAAGGACAAAACAAACAAACATCATAGACATTATAATGTATAACTGTTCACAATGCATTATGGGTTTGAATTAAGTTAATATTTTGTGGTCTACATAATTTCCAACTTAAACACTGACTATTGCTTACATTACAAATAAGCAATAACAAGCAAATGTCATTTTTTGTAAACATCTTGATTGTCCAAAGCATAAAAGTGCATCACTTTATCATAGGGGACACAATCATCATGAATTTATGAATGAACTGAAGGATTATCTGATGATGAGTTCATTACAGCTGTAAATATAGAACATGAACAAGAACATGAAGTCATGTTAACTCATGACATCATCATGCATAAATACATCATGCATTATTTCATGTTATTCATGCATTATTTCTATTTCCTATTCACCTATTTTTACTCAAGTTAGAGTACAGACACTTCACTGTAATTTTACTCAAGCATAAGTAAAAAGTCCTGCATGATAAAACTACTCTAAAAAATACAAAGTTATGCAAGTAAATGTACTACCCGCCTCTGCTCACTAAAAGCTTCAATATAGCAATGAAAAGGAGGATTAAAATTTAACAAAAATGTGGCAAAAAAGCGACAAAAGAATGACAAAAATGTGGCGAAACACGACAAAAAACAATGGGGAAAAAAAACGAATGAAAAAGCAACGAAAACACGACAGAAAGCTACGCAAAAAAAGTGACAAAACGCAACACATAAGTGATGGAAAAGCAACAAAGGAGCAAAAAAAGAGTAACAAAACCGTGCCAGAAAGACAACAATATAATACAATAAAAAGTGACGGAAGAGGGACTGACTGAAGAACTGCAGACTGACATGAACGGCTTGAACAGAGTCGGAGACCGTGGCTGAAGTCAGATCAGGGCTGCACACATGGCAACGCTGTACGAAGGGTATATTGATGATGTGTATTGTTTACCTTTCTAAAAACTAAATAAAAAAATAAAAAAAATGCTTTCAGAATATTGCTGATTTACATTGAGCTGTCTGTACATATACATCATCATGATAGTTTACAATAACAAACAAGGCGACCATTCCTAAAGGTGTTTACATTGTTTTTCACATAAGTCGTAATATGTGAGGTTTAATTAGATGTAAAATTGGCCTCCATTTTCTTTGCCAGCGCAGTGAGACTTTAATCCCCTGTAATTAAAACAGAATGCACTGCCCTCCCACGTCATTATCAGCCTCTGCGCGTGCGAGTCTTCGGTAAACACGTAATAAGATGTGGAGGCGCAGCTCTTACAGTAAACAGAACATTATTAATGCAAGAGATCCCTCCGCACACCTGCCATAAGGCAATCTCATGCAAAAGGAAAAACAGGAAGAAAAAGACTATATCGGGCCGATGTGTCAGACTTGAAACTGTTTCTTGTGAAGATGAAGACTGTGTCGGTGAAAGAGAGATGGAAGGATACACTCATGGAATAAGAACATTTTATACAGAATGGGAAGGTCACAGAAGATAACTGATGGCCAATGTCACACTGAGAGCCACACCAGACACACGCTGAATGAAGGCGTAGACATGGTATGTAATGACTACATCTTAGACCAACTCAAAATCGTCTTAGTCCCATTGGTTCTGCCCCAAAAGGTAAGTCTAAAGGAAACTAAATCACAACACTACAAAAAATCCCCCCAAAATCCAAACAGTTTTAGCATGAAATGACTTTCTATACTCCAAGTACACTTCATTACATTATTCATGTTTACAGATTACAGTTTGTTTATTCATTGGTCCAAGTTTGCCACAGTTTGGGTGCCTTAGCTTTGCCAATCATATGCAGGGCCGGCCCAGGCCTCCACGGGGCCCTAAGCATAATTTGACTTGGGGCCCCTCATAAACCGTGTGCTGATCAGGCTCAATATTGATGATTGTGCTCTCAGTGCAAGGTCCTGAACTTCTCTTACTTCTGGAAGGGAGGGATCCTAACACATTTCCCAACATGAACTGTTCAATAAATTATAGGCAACATAAATTTTGCTAGGCTAGGTTAAATACACAAAACAGAATTTTATCATTTTGTTCTTATCTTGACCTGTTTTGGAGCTATAGAGGAGAGGGGGAGAGGCTAAATGCTAACGCCGTCTGCGCTGTGTTTACGTGATTGAAGGCAAGGGTGAAGACCAGACAGGTCCTAAAGAACTCGTCAAAGCTAAGGTAAGAACATATCTCAGTATGTAAAAACGGTGGCCTATTCCTTTACCTATATACTATTTAATGGTGAACTGTGCAGGAACGGCCAAGGGGATGTCTTTAATTTCAAGGCAAGACTTCTTTTGTTCTTGTTCCTTTCTCTACAAGAAACTGGGCGGGACTCAGGTCCATGAAATCAGTTCCATGTGGCTCTTCAAAAGGGCGTGATTGCTGCCTGCTCACTCCTGACCTGGCAACCATGCTGATTCCTTTAGACTATATCCACATCACAGCTCCAGAGTGTGTCTGTCATCCATAATCTACTGACCTTATAGTGAGTTTTACTCATGGATCTATGATGGTTTTACTCTGCTCCTCTTTGCTCCACTGCAGTCAGCAAGCCACAGTAGGAAAACACGGCCGAAGTCAGTCTGTGTTTTTGGACTGACAGTAAAAGTCTTTAGTCTCCTCCTCTTCACTTCTGTAGATCCTAAATCCTTGAATCAGTTTCATTTTCACTGTTTACATTCCACATAAGGTTGCTGCACATGCGCCCTCTGCATCTGGTTCTATTCTCTGTGTTAGCGTCACAGCGCCTCACACAGGCCTGGAAGATGAATTGCGCCGTTTTCACAGACCTGAGTCGACCCATGGATAGAGGTGTGATGGAGTAAATGATCTTATGGCGAGTGTGTATCTCAACAGGAAACCTTGGATGACACACAGAGTTGAACAAGAGATCTGAGCAAGGGACCAAGCACTTGGTTCCATGGACCCTGATTTGTACAGCAGGACTGCACTAAGGAAAGGAATCAATACTGCCAAACAACAACAGCGGAGGCGTATTGAAGCCTGGTTTAATAACTCTGCAGGGCAGAGGGTCATCACAGACTATGAGAGCAAATCAACAGCAACATCTCCCTCAGCTGATTCCACCTTTGCCGAGGATTTCAACCTCTTTTATGACAGGGACAACATAAACCCTGTGCTGCCCCCCTCCGCTGACCCTGCCCCACTCCTGAGCTCTCATGAGGTAAGACGGCTCCTCCGCGGCATCAACATCAGCAAAGCAGCTGCTGTATCTGTGACCGAGGACCTGTCCTGGGGAAACAACACTGCCTCAGTGTTAGGAAAGGCCCAGCAACGCCTCTACTTTCTGAGGCAACTGAGGAGCGGCAAAACCCCAAAACAGCTGATATATACTGTGCCCTCAGCAGTGCTTTTTTTGTGTGGTGCTCCTGCTGCATTAAAGCCCAGGCACTCCAGCGGGGGGGGGGGGGGTTGGGGGGTTGTTGTAGATCAGTACCATCTACAACACCCGCCATCTGAACAACAGCAGCATCACTCGGCCCGTCACCTGTTCCACCTGCTGCCCTCAGAGAGAAGGTGCAGGTCCATTCGCACCAGCAAAGCCAGACTGGCTAACAGCCTGTCCCCTTACGCAGTGATGCTGCTGAATGATGTCCCTTTCCCCTCCTTATGTTGTAAGACAACAATGTGAGGACAAAAGTGCTCTTTCTAACCCGACCCGCCCACATCCCTATGCCATATATAAGAGTATTAGAGTATTAAAACGATAATTCAAGGGACATTTAAAATAGATTAAAATGTGCGATTAATCACGAGTAACTATGACACTGATGATATTAATCGCGATTAAATATTTGAATCGATTGACATCGCTATTTTTATGACATTTGTGTTGTATTTTAAGTGCTGTCGCTTAATGTTTGCCTCTGTAAGGCATATTGAAATGCTTTTGCACAAATTGTGCCTAATTAATCATTTTCCGTACTGTGCCTTTCACGTTTGATGATGCAATAATCCGGCACCCCAGCTTTGAAGCGCAACAAAGCTCTATCTTCAAATGGTTTTCCTTTAACATAAAACCTTGCCTCATTGATCAGACAGCGAATGCAACCATCAGACCCAATAATCCCTATGACAACCTAAAGCAGAGTGCATTAGTGCCAAAACCAAGATGGCTTCTCCCCCGTTTAATTGGTCTATTAGCCAAATGGAAAGCATGTTGCTGAATGTGACTGGCTTGATACCAGTGGGTCCACTCTATCTCCACTCCTCGTGTTAAAAGCAGCCCCTATATATCATTTCTAGCGGTCATTAGTCCATGCCGTGTTTCTCCGTGGGATCTGCCCATTGTAAAAGCCTATTACTTCAGTGCGTGGTAGGCTGATGGACAAGCGTGTGATCTCGCTAGATGAGAATATAAAGTATAAAGCAGCCTGGTTTGTAATCATGCGTGGTTTTGCCATTGGTCTTAGAAAATAATATCCATCATGGCGTTATGTAAGAGCAGTTAATTATCAGCAGTTAAAGCAAAGCAGTGTTGCATAATCTTTACATCGCTGAACGAAACAATTTGGTCAGAGTAATTATAAAGGTATGTGGCAGAAGTTGTTTTCACAGAGAACTTTATTAGACTCAATTTACAGCATGTAGAGCTTTTCCACTCACAGGGCAGTGAAGGCGCTTTACATCAAGAAACCACTTACCGATTCACATTTGCTTTCACACTCGGTGAGCACAGACATTGGGGACATGTGGGTGAAGTGGGGTTTTTTTCTGCTTTTTTCTGACCTTGTCCAAGCTGACCCAACAACCTGCATTTACAGTAAGGCCTCGTGAGCAACATTTAATGAGCTTCTGAGGATATATGCCTTACAGCACATCAGGCACAACAAACTGGACACTTTTGAACTGGTGGAAACTGTTGTCATTCTCGGTGCTGTTTCTGTACCGGTACCAGGAGATCTGAGGAACTGGGCCACTTTTAGAGGGACCGTTTCAGGTCCTGCTCTGGGGTACTACATTCCAGTCAGACGATCAAAGTTTATTTCTATCTAGCGCTTTACAACTACACTTGGCAAACCAAAGTGCTTTCCATAAAAACATCAACATTTTTATATATTCATTTGGTCGGGACAGAGCACCCCTGGCGTCTCTGGCCAGAAAACCATGTTTGCAACTTGACTGCCACTGGACTGGAGCAACCAATGCACACAAACCGAATCACGAAGAAGAAGCTAACATGCTAACGGGCAAAGCTAACTGCGGGCTAGCATCACTTTAAACAGTATTTACAGCCAAGTTTGAGTGAAAACAATTATCTCCATTGTGCAATTGGATGTACAATATCCCTCTCTCCCCTCGCAACTTGCTACGACATCTGCAGTTGCGCTTTTGGCCTCTAGGGGCAGGATATATGTCACTGGGCTTAGTGCCCCAAACCTTTAAAACAATTGGTCCCAAGAGGAGTAACTCTATTAAAACAACAATACGCAACGCAGATAAGTTCATAAAGGTTATTTACTACAAAAATAAAAGGTTTAAAAATGTAGTCCCAGGCCTAGGCTAAAATGGTCTAAGAAGCGCCTAAAAAGGGGAATTTGTTGGTCGATAGGTGCGCCAGTCCATCCGGGGGGGAAGCGCGTGGAGTGTGCCGTCCACGTCTGCGCGTAACGGGGGCTAGAAGTAGGACACAGGCCGTCAGGACAGTTGTTAAACTTTCACGAAAAAGTGCCAAACAGGACGTCTGCCACTTAACGCCAAAAAACGCGCAAGAAGGCCACTTAGCTGAGAGGAGGGGGATGGCGAACTCTCCCCCTCCACTGTTCCACCGGTGCGTCCGCTCTCCACAGCTCCTTTGTAGCTCCGATGGCGCCGCTCCGAGAGGGAAGCCTAGAAGACAGGCCGTCACTACTACAGGCCAGTGACAGGTTAAGGCTCTAGTACAAGCTGTCCGCACAAGGGCTAGCTGATACGCACAGCAAGGCACACACACACACACTAAACAGCGCAGTAGCCCTGCGCGCACAGCTTTATGGAATAGGCACTTAGCTGGGAGGAGGGGGGTTGCCGTACTCTCCCCCTCCACAGTTCCCACGACGCGTCCTGTCACCGGCCGCTCTTGTTGTCCCGTTGTCCCGCCGGCGTGTGCGCTCAGTCCCGGCTGGTCCCCTCGCCCCTCATCCAACCACTCTGCAAATCCGAGTCAGAGTCCGGTGCTGGGCGCTCCCCGACTGTTCGCTGTTCGGCGTCTGAAGAGCTGTCCCCCACAACACGCTCACCTGTGCCCAATTATTCACTGATGTCGTGGGCTGGGTCACTGTTCCGCGCACTCTCCCACTCGCTCTGGTCACGCCCAGCTCTCACACCCGGTCTCCAGTCACCCCGTGACATATACTTAGTACTGCTTTAATGAACAGGCATGGACACATGCATGTAAACACGCCACACCAGATTGTAGCCTTGGGCCAATTTCCGTTGTCCCACACACATTGTACATGTTTTTAGTGATAAGGGAAACCAGAGTACCCAGAGGAAACCTATCACAGGGAGAGCATGCAAACTCCTCACAGAAAGGCCCTGTCCAGGTGGGACCTATGTGTTATAGAAATCTGAACCATTAACAGTTTATTCCTCTGATCATGTCACATATGCTTTCAGGACATTTGACCATTACATACAGTGACCTATATTCAGTGAGCATGACCTCATTTGTTCCTTCTGGATAACTTCATTTGTTCTTTAGATAACCAGTCATCTAATCTATACACTGTTAAAAGTCGTATGCCCATTTTGTTATTGTAACGTAGAGTGTAGTTTGTTTTCACATGACAATGGTCGTTTTAAATGTTTAACTTATGTCAGTAAGTTCAAAGGTGAAAAACTCCTTGAGGTGTGTTGGGGTAACATTTAAATACATGAACTTGACTTAGTTTGGTAAGTTTTAGAAAGAGACCGGATCTTGTAACCCCACAACCATATTACTGCGCCACACATATAGTGCTAGAAAATAATATAAAATAATATTCAGCTTTTTTGAGAGTGAATATTTATTTTTAATAATAACTCTTACTGTAACTGCTTAAGAAATGTTGTTGGTAAAAATCAATCTGGACAAAACTGGCGGAAGAATGCGATCCACATCAGTCCGTCCTACGGTACATTTCAACAGTTTTGTTTTCAAATGAAGTGGACGTTTCTTCGCTGAGGATCGCGCTAAAGAAAGGAAACAATCTTTCACTTGTGTTTTAGCCAAATAAAATATATGTTCAATATCACCCTAAGCCATGTCCTGCCCATATATAGATATATGGATATATTTTTTTGTAAAGTAAGCCATGCGGTGCTAAAACTAGCCTCAAAAGGGGTGGGCTATTTGAAGAAAGTTGTCTTAGAGTGGGGTTTTTAATTTGCTCTAAAAGCTTCATCGTGGTAATATTTTCTCGTGTAACACAGCAGGCGAAGTCCAGGCCAGTCTCCCAGAAAGGAGAGAGACAAGGAAGAGAGGGGAGCTACTGGGCTAGCCATGCCACAGGTTTCATCTGAGTTCGTGTCTGTGCAAAGGTAAACTAGTACTAAGTGTAGCAGAGTGGAGGTTACTATAAAATAAATAAAATAAATATGTTGCCACAACGCCACCCAGTATAACTGGGAAATACCTTACAACAAGTCTAAGGCACACAAGTTCGTTAAAAGGACCGGGCAGAGGCAAATGATTTACAAAAGCGTGTTTTGTTTTATTATCCAAATTAAGTTTGGTTTCTTAAAAAGTTCATTTTGGACGTTTCGTTCTTTAAAAGCTGGTTCCAGGACGTACAGAAGAGAACAGGTTGACAGACATACAGGCAGGGGAGGCATGATGGTGCTGCCAAGACCCAGGTAGCGAAAGCGAAGTGAGACACCCTACGAGCCCGCAGACCCCGGACCACGTCCAGCTATACGGCACCACTCGGACCGGCATCAGCAGCGCATCGAGGCATGGAAGTTGCATACAAAGTTGACGGCCTTAAGCCTACGTCGCCGGCTTGACGCTCCCGACACGACGCACAACGAAGCAACCCCAGACTAGCAGCTAGTGAAGCCCCGCAGCAGGTGTGACATCAGAGAGGTGAGAGGGCAGGTGATGGAGAAGAGGCCCCTTCTATAGTGCGCCCCCTACATTCTATTGGCTTAACGCAGGGACACCTACCCCACCTCACTACATAAGGCTGTCATTTAACTGTTTAGCAAGTACTTTAACCGCTCAAGCAATGACTTTGTCGCCGATCATTTCCGCATTACGTTATTATTTGTGTTGTACACGCTGCGCGCCACTTTTCTCTACTTAGTGGAGCGGCAGTGCTAAGCTAAGCTAGCAGGGGTGCTAAGCTAAGCTAGTGCAGTTCAAGCCCAAGAACAGGCCACGCTCTGCGGTCACTGCAAGTGTATCAGGCCGCAGACCCGTCTCGGTCACTGGGCTGGTAAAGCCCCGTGCTCCGTACAGAGGTTTGAACGTGACCATTCTGAACATAACGTAAAGTACAGATAATCTGCAAACACATAGACACAAACAACTGACTCACAGATAGACAGTCACCCTCAGCACAGAGGAGCAAGACTGGGATAAAAGGAGATAAAAGGTCTGGACTTCTTCTCTTTCTCTGAAGTCACCAGCTGGTTTTACTTCTTTGTAACTGGAACAATGGCAGTAAAAGCCTTTTCTTTGAGACAACTTATATCTCCAGTGTTTGCTTTGGCCATATCCAAATAACTGTTCTCGCGTCATACAAAAGAACCAGATCCTAACAAACCCTAGAACACAATCGCTCAAACTCTGTTCTTTGACAGAGTAATATGGACATTCAGGAAGAAAGTCTTATATAAATCTATTAACACATCTGAAGGAATGAAATCTTGAATCTTTTAACTATACTGACAAAATCAAAGCACAATAACACGTAGAAATCCAAACTTTAAATGCAAATGTGAATATTTATTCAAAATTTGAGGTCACACACACACTTAAGCATCAACATTATTAAGGTTTAATGTATAACAGGTCTTAAATGGGGTGAATGACAATTACAGTAGTGGATGGAGTATCTTTGTTACATTGGTCTAATTATCTTTAATACGGTTTGGCCTGATCGATTTACAAAGGGTTTTCAAAAGTAATGTAATAAAAATGGTCAAAGGTAGCCTGGTCTTACCTCATACTCATTTCATACAGAGGGTCTGGATCTTCACAATTGAGCTCCATTTTCAGGTGGTAGGGGTGAACTCCTTTTATAGTTTGATCTGATTTCACGTAGGCGATGTAATGCGCCAGAGTGAGTGAAGAGAGCGATCAAATGCTACACCTACAAGCCCCGCCTCCCCTGCTCGCTGATTGGTAGGTTGAAAATCAACCGATGTAACGCGGCCACTGAGATCAGACCCACACGAAACATGTAGGGACATAATCATTGGCCGGAGTTACGGATGGCGATGGCGAGGTCAAAGGGGACATTGGGCAGAGCTGGAGTAGCCTGCGCTCAACACCAAGCCGACAGACACCGCAGGATGGAGGCGATCTTTCACCTGGAGGCCATGGAGGTGGACAGCACTTGTTTTGGAGGACGGGTTTGGGACCGTGGTGGTCAGCCTGGTGGCGCCCGAGAGGAGCCAGGTGCGCCTGGTTTGACCACTTCTCTCCTTGTGTGGGTCCCCAGAGGCTCTCCAGTATACTCGCTCAGGCCCAGCGCGGGTACTCTCGTGGAGCCGCGCTGAGCTGCTCTTTAAAGCTACTGCGGCCGGTGCTTGGTCGAGCCCGTCCAGGGCTTCATTATGTTGCAAAAAGTGCTTTTAACAATTGTGATCAAAAAACAGTTTCCCCTACCACTAAAAACGGATGGAATTAGCCCAAGGCTGCAATCCAGTGTGGCATGTTTACATGCACGAGACCCATGTATGTTAATAACACGCACTGTCCCGACCAAATAAACCAATAAATTAATTAATTACCTCAAACACAAGGCCAAGATGTTGGAGATTTAGCAGAGTCAGGGCTGGCCACCTTCCCCCCATTTCAATCCTGAATCCAGAGTAGTGTGGCTTTTCAGCAGATGTTAAAGCTCAAGGAAGTTTCATCTTTGTGAATGAGTTTTAACATTAGTATCAGCTCCTGTTTTTACTTTTAGCGGGTTCCTTGCCATCCCAGTGGGGGTCTTGCTTCTGGCAAAAGGAGAAACAAAGGAGTGCCAGTCTGGAGAGGATGGAAGTCATCCATCTTGTTGATTAGATCCTAGGAGTTTAATTCTAAGTTCAGTCCCAAAGAATTGTCATTACTTGAGTAAAAGCATCTTTGTAACTTCAAAAATATGACGGTAAACTTCTGAAGACGACCCAGTTCCTGATCACCTCTAAACATTGGTCATACGTTCTTAAACTCTGTACAGTTTGGGTAAGAGGGAAGGAGTGATCAAACTCACACCAGCTGTTCCCCTTATTTCCCTCTGCAGGCCTGAGCTCTGAGGCAACACGTGGCCGTCCCAGGAGGAGAGTGTCCCAACACAGGAGACTTGAGCCGAGACCGTTGAGCTGAAGAAACAACCTAAATGCAGGTACAAAGCGATGCTGCCCGCGACAGCAGCCACAGAACGAGGTCCACTGCAGCTGCGTGGAGCCCTGCCCCGGGTCCTGCACATGAGGGGGTTTGGTGACTCATCTGTCCCAGAGCTGCCCAGTCCGGTTACACACAGTACCCTCACGCCCCATAATGTCACGCCCTATCCTCTCTCGCGATGTCCTAGCCCTCGCTAAAGGCCGCGCGATGTCCTACCCCTCGGTAATGTCCCGCGCGATGTCCTACCCCTCACTAATGCCCCGCGCAATGACCTACCCCTCGGTAGTGTCCCGCACGATGTCCTACCCCTCACTAATGCCCCGCGCGATGTCCTACCCCTCGGTAGTGTCCCGCACGATGTCCTACCCCTCACTAATGCCCCGCGCGATGTCCTACCCCTCGCTAATTTACCCCATGCCGTCCCATCCTGGACTATCAAATCTCTACCAAACTGAGCTCAGTAAAAGCAAATTTTATGCCATTGATGTGAGAGAACCGCCCCCCCTACTCCTGTAACCACTGTCCTGTCCTAAACCTCCCCCCTCCCCCTACTCCTGTGACCACCATCCTGTCCTAATCCCCCCCCCCCCGCCCTCAAGTCCTACAACCACCGGCCCTGTCACACCAATGGCAGCAAATTTACCTCCCTGACGACTAATCAGCTTTTCGTAGGGTCCGCTCGCCGCAGAGGCCCCTCCCACCCCACCGTGCGGGACCCCGGGGTCGGAGGCTTCCAGACGCAGCTGCAGGTCCGCGCTCTGTGGCCGCTGTCGTTCGAGCAGCATCGTCCTTGCACCTGCATTAAGCTGTTTCCTCAGCTCAACGTTGTCTGGGCCCTGGTCTCCTGTAGGGGGCGCTCTCCTCCTGGGACGGCCGCCTGGTGCCTCAGTGCTCCGGCCTGCAGAGGAAACGTACAGGAGCTGAGATGTGTGTTTATCCCTGAGAAGAATATATTCATATTTTAGAAGACACAGTTTTCATATGAGCGAACAACTTTTACTATTAAAATAAGTTCAAGCACTTTACTGGAGTAAAAGCATCTTTGTAACTTCAAAAACAGACCTGATCACCTCTAAACATTTGTCATACATTCTTACTCTCTTACCCAAACTGTACAGAGTTTAAGAGGGAAGGAGTGATTAAACTCACACCAGCTGTTCCCCTTATTTTGCTCTGCAGGCCTGAGCTCTGAGGCAACAAGTGGCCGTCTCAGGAGGAGAGCGCCCCCTACAGGAGACCAGGGCCCAGACAACGTTGAGCTGAAGAAACAACCTAAATGCAGGTACAAAGCGATGCTGCCCGCGACAGCAGCCACAGAACGAGGTCCACTGCAGCTGCGTGGAGCCCTGCCCCGGGTCCTGCACATGGGGGGGTTTGGTGACTCATCTGTCCCAGAGCTGAACTCAGAAAAGCTATCTTGTCGCTGCTCAGTCCGGTTACACGCAGTACCCTCACACCCCATACTGTCACGCCCTATCCTCTCTCGCGATGTCCTAGCCCTCGCTAAAGGCCGCGCGATGTCCTAGCCCTCGCTAAAGGCCGCGCGATGTCCTAGCCCTCGCTAAAGGCCGCGCGATGTCCTACAGCTCGGTAGTGCCCCGCGCGATTCCTACCCCTCACTAATGCCCCGGGCGATGTCCTACCCCTCGCGCGATGTCCTACCCAGCGCTAATTTACCCCATGCCATCCGATCCTGGACTATCAAATCTCTACCAAACTGAGCTCAGTAAAAGCACATTTTATGCCATTGATGTGAGAGAACCGCCCCCCCTACTCCTGTAACCACCGTCCTGTCCTAATCCCCCCCCCCCTACTCCTGTAACCACCGTCCTGTCCTAATCCCCCCCCCCCCTACTCCTGTGACCACCATCCTGTCCTAATCCTCCCCCCGCCCTCAAGTCCTACAACCACCGACCTGTCCTAACACCGGCCCTGTCACACCAATGGCAGCAAATTTACCTCCCTGACGACTAATCAGCTTTTCGTAGGGTCCGCTCGCCGCAGAGGCCCCTCCCACCCCACCGTGCGGGACCCCGGGGTCGGAGGCTTCCAGACGCAGCTGCAGGTCCTCGCACTGTGGCCCGCTGTCGTTCGAGCAGCATCGTCCTTGCACCTGCATTAAGCTGTTTCCTCAGCTCAACGTTGTCTGGGCCCTGGTCTCCTGTAGGGGGCGCTCTCCTCCTGGGACGGCCGCCTGGTGCCTCAGTGCTCCGGCCTGCGGAGGAAACCAACGGGAGCTGAGATGTGTGTTTATCCCGAGAAGAATATCTTCAATTTTAGAAGACACAGTTTTCATTTGACTTAATAGTAAAAGTTATAGTAAAGTTTTGAGTTTAAGTCATTTTGACCTATTTACATATTCATTTGTTGATGCTTTGGTCTTAGTGGCACCATTTCTACAACTGTCACTGAAGGATCGTTCAGAAATTGTCCTTGTTCTGGGGGAAAATCCCCAAATGTGAGCAAAGCGTGGTTATTGTGGCCTTCGCTCATGTTGGCGCTGTTCGCTGGCTCAAATGTTTGCTGGACGTTTTCTGCTCCTGAACCCTGTGTGTTCGTCGTCTGAGGGATTAATATTTCTGATGTTCTTTCAACTTCGATGATGAGATGCCTTTCATCCTCTTTTAACACGTTTAAGAGAAGCTCCTCACGTACTGCAGACTCTCGTGCGGCGCTTTCAAAGTCTTGTAACTGTGACTTTCACACCAACGTCTTTCATTCTCAAATTGCGTCTCTGACCACTGTCGTTCTCTGGCATGAAAGAACGACAGCCAGAGCCCGTCACGCTCCTGCCTCCATCTTTCTCTCTGAAGGAGACCTGATCTCTCCTCTGTCCACTGACGCTCTCTGTCATGGAGCTCCTGGATCTTTTGTTTGAGTTTGTCTTTTTCAGAAAACGCTTCAGCTCCTTCGGTAACACTGTCAGAAGTGTCTTGGGCGTTTTCCATTTTGCTAATGTCACAAATGTTTGTAAAAGTCGATCAAAACTGTGAGAAAGTGCTGAGCGTTTGCTAAGACGGTGTCGCAATGTGAACTAAACCAACAGTTTGGCAGAAATGACCTGGACTCACCATAGCAACAGACACAGCATTCCATATGGAGCAGGAAGGAATGTGTCATGACACATTTTGGAATATGACCTGTTGCTAGGTTACAAGGTAGATTCCACTTTCCCAGGTCAAAGGTCATGGTACATTACACCAACGTGGCTAAAACTGAAAATTGCAAATGGTCTCAACTCCACCTACATTAGGCACTCAAAGCGCTTTACAGCAAGGATCATACTCTCATTCACACACCGATGTACGCAGACACTGGGGGCAATGTGTCTTGCCCAAGGACACAACGACAGTGTGCACTTTCAGGAGGTGGGATTCGAACCCCCGACCTTCCGATCATGAGACGACCCGCTCTACCAGCTGCACCTCTGTCGCCCCTATAATAATGATTTCTCTCAAAAGGTGCTCCATCTCAAAGCGCTAAAACTAAATTAAAATGAACACTGCATGAGTGCATCTAGTAGTTGTGGTAGGCCGGGCTATAAATAACACATTTCTTGGGGGAGGACCCCCAAACCCCCCTTCAGAGTACCCTCCCACACTTTCAATAGGTTCATCTTTGCATCTCAACAATGTAAGACTACTTTGACCACTACATCACTGGTTACACCATTGGTCTACTCTGATCGACCTGTGCATTAATGTCTCTCCATATGCATATGTCAAATAAACCTGCACACTTGATCCAAGAACACTTCTCTTCAGTTTTCATTCTACTTAGACCAAACCAAACCACATTTTTTCTATAACAATAGATAGACACGATACGTATACACAGATCGTGATACGATACGATATATCCCGATATTGAAGTATTAGACGATTATTGCGATTTTATTACAACTTTGGAAACAACTTTTCAGTGAACTAGTCCACCTTCATTACATTTGTATCCAATACTATCTATCTATCTATCTATCTATCTATCTATCTATCTATCTATCTATCTATCTATCTATCTATCTATCTATCTATCTATCTATCTATCTATCTATCTATCTATCTATCTATCTATCTAATGACTCATGTTAAACTTGTGCCGTAGTAGCGCAGTGACGAGACACAAGTTTAACATGAGTATTTAGTAATAAAATGCTATGAAGCAAAATCCTCTCCGAACGCAGCGGTGACAAACTCCGCAACATCTGCACAAAGCTGGAGGCTCTCGTAATAATCCAGGTCTGTCTTTGCTATAAAAGTGGGACCAAATGTAAAGTTATAAAAGAGCCCCTGAGCCTCTCATAACTCTTTCTTTTCCATGGTAGAACTCTTCCTGAGTTTCTCTAATTCTCACTAGATTCTAGTGTTCACCTGCGGGATTCGAGCCGCCGACCCTCCAGTCACAAGACGATCCGCTCTACTCTCTGCACCATCATCGCCCCTACGGTGACGGTTGTTTAACACAATTTAGCCGCTAATTTAAATTTATTTATTTATTTATCAGGGACGATACAATCAACATAGTTACAATTAATATTTGCAGCTGATGCGATGCATGAAGAGCTTGTAGCTAGTGCTAATTCGCAGCTCATGTCCCTGGTTGGGCCTTTCTACACAGTTTACAATAATAAAATACATAAATACAACATTTGTATAAAACTTTGTCAGTCACACTCATACACATTGTATGCACTCGCACCTACGTTCACACAGACTCAGTGCTATTTACAAATGGGTACAGCTTTGGTTTGTTTTTAGCCAGGACTTAACCCTAGAAGTGAACATTTTAAACTCAGATATGGTTTTAAGTTCTCTGGGTTGTGAGTTCCACAGCTAGCCAGTTTGACTCAACCTCTTCTATCTTCCACATCTTCTATGTGGAGCTACTCTTTGGCATGTGTGTCATGAAACTTTGAGAATTGTTGTTTTTCTGTAAACTCCCAAAGACTGCAGAGTGCGTAGAGTCGGGGTCTGAGGTGCAGCTGAAGTGTTTGAGCCAATTACACACAGGTCTGTCAGAGCTTGTTGTGCAGTTGGTGGTCACCCCCGCAATTTTGCTCTACTCTTTACACTGAACTGAATCCATTTCAACACTAGTTGCTGCTCTGTTCGCCCGTATCTCACAGGGCATACTACTGCTACTCCTGGATTAGAGTCTGGGGAAGTTCATGCACATTATTTTTGTCTAATTCTTTGTCTAATATTAAGTCTACACAGAAAGTTCCAAATGAACAAAGGTCTTTACATTTCTCCAACACACTTTGCCAGACTCTTCATCAGTGAAGATAACTTGAAGACGTGGCTATCTTGGAAGAAGAAGTTCCTTGCTTTCCAGGGTCACAACAAAAAGGTGGTCTGGGTTTTAAAAGAAGAACACCAGAAGAGAACACTTTGAAACAACTGGCAGAAATATGTCTTTGGCCTGCTCATCCACAAACCAAAATAACAGTTGTATCTTGAAATCTAAAGAATGTTCCCTGAATACTGCACTGTGACGCCTTCTGACAGGCACTGACTGAACAATGGGTCAAAGAGTACATTCAGGGTTTTTTTTACACAAAGGGGAAAATAAAGGCGACAGACCATACTGTCTGTTTTGAACTGTGACAGTGTCCCCATAATGAGATGCTTTGATACAAGTCTGAGTTCAGGTTTGTGCCCTCTTGTGTCATCACAGAGCAGTCAGTCCCAGATGTCTCAAGTGGATGATTGTCTTTTTCAAATGTGCCGTTGAGAACGCATCTGAAAGAAGTTTGATTTGTTTTGCTTTTTTTCATCCCTTAAAACCTGTATATGTTATCAAGAAAATGTGTATTCCAGACTTTGCTGCATTTACTAGATTGTGCTTTATGTTCAATATTAGGACCTGCTGTTCATCATGTATATTAATGAATTAGAACAAAATGTGTCTGACGCTGATATGCATTTTGATGCTGATGACACAATCATTTACTGTTTTGGTTTGAACCCTCCAAAAGCTGTAGAATCTCTGCAGAAAGTTTTTGACATGGTCCAGTGCACACGTCTGCTGCTAAAACTGGTCCTTAACGCTGAAAAGACAAAACTAATGTTGTTTTCAAACACTAAGAAGGTGCTTAATGACTCCCTGACTTTCAAGCCCCATGAAAACAATGAAAAAACTTAAAGGAACAGGCTAGATCTGACGCACACGCTACATTCGCTCCAGTGGCTGTGTCCGACTGTTGTGTGCATTGTGGTCGCTCACTACTTTTCAGAATGCATTGTGGGAAATGAGTGCACTACTTTTTTCTGTCTGGACCTTCAGACACCCCTACACAATGGGGTGACCATTTAACTGATTAACGTCTGTGTAAGCTCTCAGTCGTACAGGAGTAATCCATCTTCAATTAAGGTATTCAAATTGTCTTCTGTACAAGTGGAGATTCACTAGTACAGAAGACGATTTGAAAACCTTCATTGAAGATTAACTGATTAACAACACTAAATATAGTTCAGCTCAGGGCTCCATCTATTCAATTTATTCGTTAAGGGTTTTGGAATTTCAAAAACCCTTTATGATTATTTAATTACGGACCTGTAATTAACTCGATTAAAAAAATGTAATATATTCCCACCACTAACTATAACCCTTTCAAACTGCAAAATGTCTCCATCATAAATTAAAATGTAAAATGTACTTTTGTCTGAAATGTGAAGAACATACATCCATTGCTCTCGGTTTAGCGTGCTGTTCAGTTGGACGTCCTTGGAGACTCATTGATTGTCATTCTGTCTATTGGTCTCCACATCTTTGCAGATAATGACAGACAGACTTGAGCTGCATGTTGGTTCACAACATGTGTTTGTTTCTCTGGGCAGTGTGATGAATCTTCATGTTGTTGTTATTGTCACCGCGATGGCGATGATGGGAAAATCTTTAGACATGAGTGACAGCAAAATGCTTGGAGAAAATGCGTTTATTGAACACACATAAATATGATAATAATCTCTGATAGAAAAACGTGTTAAGCATTGTAAATGTGTGTGCGGGGAATGCTGAATTTCATGTAAAGATTTGAAGGCCTTGTACCAGATTTTGTATTTGTTCAGAAACAACATATTACATCCAAATAACAGTCTATGACATTCTAAACAGTCTGCCTGGTTTAGAGTTAATATCGATGTAATTGCTCGACCTAACCACATGAAACAAAAGCCACCACACACTTTAACATCTTCTCTCTCAGAACACATCCACTTAGAACAAATTACTGTCTCAAAGAGGTTTGCAAAAGTGGTCACAATATTCAAAATGATGTGCTTGTTGGTCAGATGAAAGGACTTTTTAAGTCGAGTGTGGCAGGTTTGTGATTCCAATCACCGGACAATGATCAGGGAAAGCATCTGGACACTGAGTTGTGCTGGCTCCTGCCCTCCAGCTGAAATGATCACATTTCAGAATGCCATAAACACAACCTTCAATTGAACATGCATATGAAACTTAAAGTAGACTTAAAAAACGTATTTGATATGTTTAATAATTTGAAATGATGTCTCTGTAAGAATCAAATGGTAATAATGAAATGCAGGTGAAAGAGCTGGTGTTAATCTTGACTGAGGCTCCTCCTGCTGGAAGCTATAGGAATCATTTTCTTTAAAAATAACTTCCAGGGAAAAAAAGGGTCAATTTCTAAGATATGTAATGAACTGTCCGATATGGAATATCCCTTCACTTGATCACCTAAAACACATGTGTCAAGGTCAAGGCCCGCGGGCCTTCCTGAGAGTGTAAAAAAAAAGTATGTCTCTCGCCCATTCCTGTGCAGAGTTATGGATTTTGGACCAGTTTGCTCAATTCCAGCCACTAGGGGGCAGCTTACATTTAGAAAAGGAAAGAATTCCACACGTGTCCAGCAAAGGGCACTGACATAATAAGAGATCAGGATATAAACAGCATATTATAGCCATGTGGTAAATGGTCACGTGGCTATAATGATGGTCTGCCCCAGGGCGGCTGTGGCTACAATAGTAACTTACAGCCACAGAGTGTGGGGTGACTGAATAATGACTTCATGTAGCACTTTAAGAAACATGTGACACAAGATGATAAAGTGCAATAAGTGTAAGATGTTGTTTTTCATGAGGCCACAGTTCTTTACAGTAATGTGACCCGCCGTGGGGCAGAATTTCGGCCCTCGACCCAAACGAGTTTGACACCCCTGACCTAAAAGAAGCTCGGCAGCTGGACGTTGGAATAAACATCACTGCATCTCAGTGGCCTAAAGCTCAAGACAACGTCCACTCATCTTCAGTCTGTGCTCGTCATGGACTGCTGTAATTCACTGACCAGTTTTTGGGCTTGAACAATGACATAATTGTAATCAGGAAGAAGAGAACGAGGCGCTGACACCGTAGAAGAAGAGACAGCTAAAATGAACAGCTTTGTCCGAGGGTTGCTCTAAACTGTGTGGATGTTGTGAAATATTACTCCAGGTCTGTCTTTGACGAGGGAACAAGAAAGTCGATTTTGCATGAAATGTCCACTTTAAAGGAGCAGCCAGCACAGTTTAAAGTATCAGTTGTGGTCTTTATTCATTTCTAATTTTTAATTGCATAGATCAGTTTATTAGCATGTTTCAGGGTGCTTCAGTCACATTAATACCAACCACATGTCTAGTTCATAACATAAAAGTGCAGCCAGCTCTGGGCCACCATGTTGTTATTACACAAAATAATATCCGCTTTCAAAGGTTTTCCTAACAAGGCAAATAATAATATAAAAAAGCTTCAAATATATACATCTGTACGCTTGTATTCCCATTGCTTATAGTCCCATGCAGCAGCTCAGTCCGTTGCCCAGGGGTTCATGCGGCCATCCAGATGGTGAAGGAGAGCAGCACGGTGAGGAGCATCGTGCAGGGCGCCACGCAGCCCCCGTACCACAGGCCCATCATCCCGAGCATGGCCGTCAGGTAGGCGCACATCCTGCTGCACACCACCTTACGCACCGCCGTGCAGAACTGGCAGGGGAACACAAACAGCCACGCGTTAATATTACATTATTCTGCAATACATGTTGACCTCATGGTGATAGACATGATAGAGGGCGGGGCCAAGCCGAGGGGGAAGGACTTGTGTGTCATGGGAATCCCTTCATATTTGTGCGTATTTGACCGTTCAGTGACCCGGCGGCTGTATGGGTGATCATTACATAGCTTTGCTTTCCATTCCGGTGGCTCCTATGATGATTCAGGCATTGTTTCAAGCTTTTAAGTTTTTTTCAGGCAGGTTTTGGTAATGAAATGTAGAGTATGCGTAACCTTGAAGACGGTTCAATCAGCAGTGAAAACCTACCAGAAATCCTAAAGACAGTTGATCATGGAGCGTCTAAGGGGCCACCGGGATCATAAGTAAAGGCGCAAAGCTAACCATCCAAGAGTTTGAACCTTTGACCCACCAGTTGAGGTTGTACACTGGTAAACACCCTCTGCCCCACCCTCTTATATAAACAGGACTGATTAAAAAAAAAATATATATATCAATGTTGTCAATATTACTAGAGGGAATTGTATGAGTGAAGTGCACTCTATGAAAATCTCGTAATCCTCATGTTGCCTTCCTTTAAGAGGCCAATGTGCTGTTTCTACATCTCCATAATCACTTAATTCCTTCCAGAGGGTGCTAGGTCCTACGTTAATCTGCTCACACAGCTAACAACATGTGGAATGAGCCTAATGCTGTGGATGTCTGCTCCATGTGACCTTAGTGCACCACACATTAGTTAAGAATGTGGTAGCCAGTGCTGCATTAAACATACGGACTCTGAAGGCGACTCCGACCACCGTCATTTACTCACTTTCCCTGTATTACACAGTGATTGTATGCACGACACCAGCTTTCTGCCTGGAAGATGGCTCGACCATAGGGGCTGATCTTTTCCAGTGGGTGCCCAGCCAAATGTTCCGAACCAATAAAAAAAAAAAATAGAAGAGCGCCAGACCTCAATCTCGTACACTCTTGCCTATAAGTCGGGCGCTGAGAGAAGAAAAGTGAGGTTATATTTATCTGATCTTTTACCTTGAGAAATTCGCCTGGGTGCCCAAAGTTTGGTTGAGTGATCGAGCCCCGCAGCACCCATGGGATTGGTGCCTATGACCTCAACCACCCGAGCCATGTCCCAATAACGTCTAAGGCACTTTTATTAACAAAGTCTAACAAGTCTAGTCCAGTGGTTCTCAACTGGTGGATAGTTTCAGTGAGTCGTACGATCCCGGTAAACTTACCATATATACAATTACAGTTGTGCTAAAAAATGTACATACCCTGGCAGATCTCCATATTTCACAGGTATGGTGCACTTTTTTGTTGTCAACAAGGCCTATGATGAAAAGTGCACCATACCTACTGTGAAATATGGAGGTGGTTCGCTGATACCACTGGCTCCTGCAGAATAAAGTGAAGGTTCTGGATTATTACCACAAAAGACTGTCAACTTTTGATCAGAGTCATTTTGGTCTTTCTTTTTTCATTATGATTTAAAAAGAGCAAAGTCAGTTGTTTTGCTTAGTAATCCAAAAGAGAAAGAAGAAAATGTTCACGAATTATTTCAGCTTCACAGGATTCATGCTCATTCGACAACAATTTGTGGGGAAATACTATAATTTTGCGTTTTTTAGAACAATTGTGATACTTGTTCAGACCATGGCTTGTCTTTCTAGAGAGATGGCGGGTTCTGATACTATATATCTAGACCAGAAGCACTGGTCTAGAGCAGGGGTTCCCAAAGTGGGGGTTGGGACACACTGAGGTAGATGTTGATGTTTTCAAGACAATATTTTTTGTATTCATAACAATGAATCTGATCTATTTTTTATTGAAAGTAAGACAGTTTAGCGAAATCAAGCAAAATATAGATGGAAACCCAGGTCTTGTGGATCATTTAAGTGTTACTATTACACAGTAACACTTAAATGATGGTCATTTCTGCTTAAGACTTAACTTGCGCCTGAAACCACAGCACATTAAATGCCCCGCAGTACCTGGTAAGTCTGGTAGCTGATGGCCATCCCGTATCTGCAGTACATGACGTAGTGCTCGCAGTTGTACCACAGCAGGCTGTAGGTGACCGACCCGAGCAGCTTCTCCGCCCGCCGCGCCACCTCGTCCCCGTCCAGGGGGACCTGCTTGCACACACTGTCCATGTGGTTGATCAAAATCTCAGAGCCGTACGCAAAGTCCGCCACCGTGTCCACCCTCACGCTCGCCGTCTTGGTGATCACCCCCATGATCAGCCGATTGTTGGTCACCATCTTGCCGATTGTTTTTCTGTCCTTTGTCATTGCTGGTAGGATATCCGGGATGAGATGTGCCACCCGATTGTCCCCCAAATAAATCCCGAAATGGGTGAATAGAGTCCTGGGAACTTCCAGCAGGTCGCCAGGCTTGTACAGAGAGAGATCGTACTTGGATTCCTCCTCTTTCTTGGACGCAGCGAAGAACATGTTGAAAATCTGGAAGAGAAACATTTTGGCGGAAGGTTTGGAACAACGGACTGGACTCCTGCAAGGTTTATATGGAAAGAGTGGGAGGTTCTAAGGTCATGCGGATTAAGCATTGGTCAACATACAGGGCTGATTTTGACAGAATTAAGACGATTTCGCTAATCACATTTGGAAAGTTCAGCCTTGTTTCGAGCAGTATTGAGGTCGTGGAGCCGCGCGCTAAGCCGACTGACTTGGAAAGCTTGGGAAGGTCAGGCAAATTGGGCAATCGCACCACAACAATGAGCTTCTGTCTGGTGCTGTAGATGTTTCTGTGGTGTTTACGCGATATTGAGCATTATTCAGCACATTTTCTGAAGTGGAGTAAATGGGGATTAGCCACAGCATTTGGCCTATAGCTGACACAAACATATTGTACAAACTTGACCCCACATGCATGGTTGGATTGGATCTTTCTAGCAAATCATATTTCGAATGGAACTTACTTCTGCCAAGAGACAAATCTTTTTCCACAAATGTAGACGAACCAAGGCAAGAAGCGGCATTCATTTAGGGACCTTCAGGGAATAATTCTGACAATGACAAGGGACCTGCCCTGCTAGTTTAGCGTCAATAAAAAGGATTTAGTACGCATGTCGAACAAAGGGGTTCAAAGAACTATTTAATCCTAGATGGTTTCAATCGAACACTTGTCTTCTTAGAGACTTGATATATATATATATGATCGACTTTATGGAACTCATGGATCCCAAGGACACAAATCCAATCAACGGAACCGATGAAAAATATAAATCTTTATTAAACAAGTTTCATATTTACAAAAGCATTATGTTTATACAGTTAAACTAAGGCCAAGACCTATGCAAATGTGTGTCATGTTTGAAATCTCTTTACATACACAAATATTTAGAAATTCTACTGTTAAAGGTATACATAGCATACGTCAGTGTTTTCCACAACATTTCCAAATTTGTAATCCGGGTATTCGATTCATGACCTTAAGGCCAGACTGGTGAATATCCATCCATCCATTTTGTTCCGCTTTATCCGGGGCCGGGTCGCGGGGGCAGCAGTCTCAGCAGAGATGCCCAGACTTCCCGATCCACACACACCTCCTCCAGCTGTTCTGGGGGGACCCCAAGGCGACACCAGGCCAGCTCAGAGACATAGTCCCACCAGCGTGTCCTGGGTCTTCCACGAGGTCTTGTCCCACTAGGACATGCCTGGAACACCTCCACCTCAGCTGGCTCCTTTCCACTTTCCAAATATGCTAAAGTGCAGTGACATGCCCCTCTCTGGTGCACTGAATTGGAAACTCTTTACATAATGTTTTAGTTAACAATTTCAAGCGTTCCGTTGTCAAGAATGAGTCTCGAAGAACGGCGGACAAAAAATAAAGCCTTTTATGCAAATAAAATGCATATACTGTCCCAAGAACGTTGCTAATTGCTTTAGCCTTCATCCTTGGGAGAAAACTTGTTGCAGTTTACATAAATGAAAACGCATACTTCAGAAGAACATTGCCCTCAAAAGGTCGGGCGAATGAAAAACTGAACACTCGCAAGGCACTCTATGGTGAACACATTCTACACTTAATTTTTTTTTTTTTTCATCTCTGGGCTCAACTTTTTCAAGGCAAAGAAAGATGGAACATATTCAATCAAATCAATGAATTACACAGCCCTCAAGGTTGCACTCAGCATGGTACCTGCTCTGTAGTTCAGTTTTTGTTATATACCCAGGACAACCTCTCTGCCACTGTAACACCTTCATGTAAGTGAGCTTATTTCAGTGCTAAATGTGCAGGAAACACGTCCAACATAAAGCCATATTAGTAGCACATATGTGGTGTTCTTAGTAGTTGCTGGCACTGGTGAAAACATGAACAAAGTCCAAAGTTAATAAAACAGTTCAATGTAGAAGGCTTCAGCTGAGCGTCTTCATCCAGCCATCCACAGGGTGAAGGGGATGAGGACTGTGGGTACCGTAGTTGAAGGTGCGATACCAAAGTAGATGTTGGAGATGATTCCCAGAAGACCGGACGCCAGGGCGCTGCGCTGGTCTTGGATCAGGGACTTCAGAACTTCACAGAACTGCATCAAACAAGTCAAAGGAAAATAAAATTAATATTGTTTTTCTGTAACTGATTAATTTTTATTGATTTATTAATTTTACTTTTAATTACAAGGGTACAGTCAATGGATTGTGAATTTGAGCTCAAACGAGGATTAAACACAGGAGCTGCTTGTACCTTGTCGGTCTGCCTGCTGACTGCACAGCCATATCTGCAGCGCGTTACGAAGTGCTCACAGTTGTTCCACAGCAGGCTGTAGGGCGTGCTCCCGAGCATCCGCTCTGCACGCTTGGCCACCTCTTCATTGGGCAGTGGCGGGGCTTTTATCACGCTGTCCATGCGGTTCACCAGGACTCTTGCACCGTACGCGAAGTCCTCCAGCGTATCCACGCGCACAGTGGCGCACTTGAACATGCAGCCGCTGATGAGGCGCGTGTTGGAAATGACGGTGCGGATGAGCGCTGGGTCACGGGTGAGAGCCGGTAGGATGTCGGGAATGAGGTGCGCTACACAACCATCGCCCAGGTAAATGCCAAAGTGAGTGAAGAGAGTGCGGGGCACCTCCAGCAGGTCTCCGCGGCGCAGGGCCGAGGGGGGACCCTGCTGCGGCGCACGCTCCTTCTGTGGCTCACGCCAGTTGGACTCAAAGAGCGTGAGCTGCGTCAGCAGCGTCACCTTCTGCACGAGGAAGGTCCACAGGGACAGCATTTTGTTGTGGTGGGGCCCTCCTTCGAGGGCCTTTTATCCGTGTGCACGGGCACACCGGCGCGTGCACCAAAAGGGATTGGCCATTTGTGCACGTGCGCATTGTGCGGGCAGAGAGCGTTAGTCCTGCTTTGGGCTCTAACCCACATGGCTCCACACATGGGCTTCTGAGATCTGTGTGGACAGAGCAGCAGTGTGAGGAGGTCAGGAGGAGTGGGACACAAGTTTGGAGATATCAATACATCTTGATGCCAAATGTCACGTCATATTGGATTCAGATAAAATCTCTTTACCTACTGTAGTTTTATATCAAAACCCATTATTCACCGCTTATTATTATAGCTCACGTTTTTGACAATAAGTGCAGATCTTGATCCCAGTGTTTACTCCTCTGACCCTTCATATAAGCTCATTGCACTAATCTGCAGTGGAGTTTTAACCAGATTAGCCCCAGATAAAGTGATCCGTGCGTGATCACAGTGTGTCCGTATAGATGAGGAGTCTGAAGACAGCGGCTCTCGGCGCCCGGGGTGATGAGATAACTTTCACCTGTTCTCTCATTATCCCCGTGTGTCTGACCCATATACACAACCAACCCCAAGTCCCCGGAGCATGAGCACGGCCGCACTAAGTGACCTACAAAACCGGCTGTAGACCGGGGCGTGATGGATGAGACGGGGAACACGATTAGAAACGCTATGCTCCGATACCGATATTACTCGAGTAAAAGTAGTAATCCACGTCCAAATGGAATGAGAAGCCCTCTGTCCATGTGCCCGCGTGGATTTCTCCAAACAAAACCAATTAAAAAGCACAAAAGTCAATTATCTCAGTCTGTGAATGACATTCACAGACGGATTTACTGTTCAGCATGGGGGAAAAAAGACGTGAATTGACTCCCTTTGGCAAAACTCCCATTGTGTCACTGTTTAATTTATGATATTCTGGTTATACCCCCCAGGCTCCTCAAGGACATTCAACCGCAACCACACTGTTATGAGCTGAAAGAAGTGCAATCTAATGAGGAATTTGCAAGAACTTTTATTGTTTAGTTTCTTGGCTTTTAGATGCTTGGTCAGTGACTCTTTATATGAATGGTTTTGCAGATGATGCCCTATTGGCCCCATAAACCCGGATCCTTCGCGGCTGAGTGTGAAACGACAGGGCACGAGAATCAGCACCTCCGGGTCTGAGCGCCGAGTTCACGGCAGAGGTGGGTATTCGGTCACATTGCAGGCACATTGCACTGTTGAAAGTAGATTTTACCTCACGTGCCGCTTGACTAACTCCATCCATGTGTGAGCTTTACACATGAAACAGTTGGAGTAGTTTGAACGAGGAAATAACATTTGAACGTGGCTAAAAGTGAGCTTTAGTCTATTTGGGGCCTTCTACCATTGCAAGTCTTGTTTTGTATTTAAATATTTAACCTCTTAACGCCCGCCTTAGCCGAGCACACACACAAAATGAGAAAAAAAACGAGCAAAAACACAACAGGACAGGCGACAAAAACGTGCTTAAAAAGCAATTAAAAACGACAAAAAAATAAGCCGAAAAAGTGACGGCAACGTGAGGAAACATCTTAGATCTGGTTGATCTTAGCTTTCAAATGAGGCGTTACACTGGCCTACAGGTTGTAAGCTCCTGTCAAGAAGCTTTTAGATTTGGGTAAAACCGAACTGGAGAAAATGTGCTTGGTTAAAGTCGGGGGTTAAAGGAACAGGCCACCGTTTTTCCATACTGAGATATGTTCTTACCTGAGCTTAGACGAGTTAATGCGTACCTGGTCTTTGTGTGTGGGCTCAGTCACGCAAAACGACCAAAGATGTTGCTAGCATTGGGCTCTCCCAGCATATTCCTATAGCTCCAAACAGGGGGAAGCTGGAAGCGACCACACTCTTCCATGGGCACAAAGACAAGACAGGTACGCATCAACTCTTCTAAGCTCAGGTAAGAACACATCAAAGTATGGAAGAACTTCGTGCCCTCAGTCATGCAAAACGATCAAAGATGTTGTTAGCATTTGGCCTCTCCCAGTATATTCCTATGGCTCCAAACGAGGTGAAGTTCTAAGCGATATAAACTTGTCTAAGCTCAGGTAAGAACATATCACAGTATGGAAAAACTGTGGCCTGTTCCTTTAAGAGGTTCATTAATAACTGCTAACCAAAGACAAAAAGAAAGTTGTTGTTGCTGTGCTAATCAAATTATTTGTAGTCGTCAAAACTCTTATAGTAAAGTACATTTTCACCATCATTTGGTACCATTGTGAACGCAACATTTGAGAGAGAAAAAAACAAATCCCATGCGCTGCTGTGTGTTTAAATTTCTCCATTGTGAGATCACTAAAGGGTTGTCTTATCTTATCTTATCTTAAAAGGGACACTGCGTAACATTTTGTACTATACTGTTGCCATCAGTGCAAAACATGCTCCTATTGACCAGGTCGACACAGAAAGTGCTATTACTGCAGTGAATAATCAAAGAATGGATTCTGATGAGAACCTAAGCTGTTTAAATCTCAAATTCTACTGACTTTAGTCGACATCTCCATGAGACGAGCTGGAGGCGTACCCACTCTCGGTAAAGTTACAGTCATGTCTTAGGAGAGCTGAGCCGCTCACAGCAAAGGCGCATGTTTGCTTGTACATTTATGAGCTATTTTTCCAATGACGAAATGATCTATCATAAAATAAATGATTAAAATGAATAAATAATAATAAATGATTAAAATAATGTAAGAAGAAGTGAAAATCCTACGCAATGTGGCTTTAAAAGAACACATTTTCCTCCAGCGTGAACCAGGAAGTCAGAGGCTAAATTAGCTTAGCGTTAGCATTGGCGGTCCACCTTGTTCATGTCTCAACTGCAGCTGAGGCGAGTGTCTAACCGCCAGATTCCACATTCTCCGTGTTCACCCCGACATCCGTAGCAAATACGAAGCAAATAACTAATAGAATCATTGAGCCTGTTCTGATTTTTGCCGTCCCCTGACCACTTGTCCATGTGCCGCTGGTGACACCCCAGCGTCAGGCCTTCAGGTCACACCTCATTCAGCTGAGTGGGCTTAGGCTCTGACCGGTGTCTGAACCCTTTATTAGCTGAAAACCTTTGCCCCTGTCCCAGAGATTTACACACACACACCCCTCCACCGGCTCTGCGGTCCCAACGTGCTCCTTAAATTTAATACTTGGAACTGTGCACACTTTGTTAGTCCACTTTGAAAGTATAGGCAGTAATCAGTGACCAAGACCTTACCCTAGCCTTAACCCTCTGGTCTGATCACATATGTGTTCATGGGGACCATAAAAGTGTAATTTAAAGGCCCTGTACCTTTTTATTTTGGTGGTTCTCGAACAGTGAATTATTTCGTCCAGTTTTTTGGTCTAGCAGTTTGGGCCTATTTTAACCCAGTAGACCTGTTTCAGTCCTAATTTGATCTTGGCCTTCCCGCAGTGGTGGTGCTTGAAGAGCCAGACATCTCACGAGGTTGTGCTTGGTGTGAAGAGCTTGAGAACCACTGCCTTAGTTTTCTCCACCCCAAATTGTCTGCCAAAATGGGCAGCTCTGCCATGATGAGGGAGGATGAAGAAGTAACACTATCTCACTATCTGAGCTTCAGACCAAAATGTGTCTCATTTTCCCTAAACACAAGGCAGCCTGCTAAGAGAGATGGATAAAATTGTATTCTCTGGACACAGCATCCATTTTTAACAATTTAGAACATTAAAGGGACTGGAAAAATGGAAATGCATTATCATTTTGCATCATGTAGTCTAACATAAACACCCCATTTTGGATCCATTTGGCCGGTACCTTTTAGTTGCTGTTGATGCTAATGTCTCACACGCCTCACCATAGATTTTTACACTTTGATGACACTCTTCCCTGATGCAATTCTCTGTCCATTTGTCCGGGCTGTAGTGACTGACCCTGAGTGTCAAAGCTCCCGTGCTCCTATGCGGATTGAAAAACAGCAACTTTATGTCCTATAAGAATTAATTTATGAATGATCCGGCTCGTAGGACCCAAACCAGAAGAGGCTGATCCCGTAAAAATGAGTGCTGCTCCTGCTCCAGTCTAATACAAAAAAAATCAATCCAAGCCTGTGCCCAGTGTGCGGCCAATTGCATGCAAGACAGCTAGAAGCTTATTATGTGAAACAAGCGAGATGGGCTTTGAAATCAATGTAGTGGAGTCAGTGCAGAACATTTTTATTGATACGGAAATTAGACAAGATGTGAACGAACGTAATGAACATTATTTCCAAAATAAAATGCTCTTTTGTCATAATACACAGAGAGCCGTTTGATGTCTTTTATCATTTTTACTATCACACTATGGTTGGTGGACTCGTCTTGGTGTGGACATTTCAAACAAATCAGAGTACGTTAAGCCTTGAAGTCGACATATCATGCAGAATTGCTACTGTATCCCTTATCAAAGGAATAGAATTTCACTACATTCACGCTGGAGGAGCCAAAATGTACCTTCCTCCCTGTCATTCGGGGACACTGACCTTATTTGGTTGTTGACTTTACTTATAAAAGGGCAAGATCAGCGGCCCAGGTGGCTGCTGGTTAAAAGGTCAATCGTTTGTTACTGTGTCAATTGGACATCCTATATTGTACATTGTGGAACTATTCATGGAATAAAGGAACTGGTCATAAAAAATAAAAAAAAAGTTTGGCACAATTTATGACATGTCCAGTTCACTTTGTTGACAGAGAGCATCCAAGTGTGGATAAAGACGCACTTTCCATCTGCTGCCGCACAGTTCAGCCAGAGTTCAGCTGTGTTCAGGTTCACCCTCAGCGGTTCACTCCCAGGTCAGCACCCGGAGCCATTTTCACGTGGTAAAATGAGGTCACCCCGGGGTGCTCACAGGGTCAAATTTATGATCCAATGCCAGCAGTCGTATTTGACTTCGTCCAGTCACACAGACCTTGCTCTGTTTGTTTTGATGCAATAAAAGAAGCCCAGTCAGTACCAAAGTGACGCCCACGATTGGCGGATACACCCATCTTTACACAGCCCACACAGCTTTATATGGTGTGTATTGAGTGGTGTTCCGGCTCGCATCTGGATATAGTAGGATTGCATTGTGCGTGTTTTCTCAAAGCACCATCATTACTCAACTCAAATCGTTTGACTCATTGAAAGAAATTGAGTGGATTGATGGAAAACATATCCATATATCTGAAAATCGAACGCATTGAGCCTCATATCGTACATTGGATGACTTTGATATGTTCAAGTACGCACAATAGATTAGTGTTGATTGTTGAATGTGAAAGGGGGGCCAAATGCATGTTCAAACGGATGCATTTCAAAATTTACGATCAGCATGTTTTTGTATGTCAAAGCATAAACATCAAGACACAGACATTAAAGCAATTACAGTGCGAGGAAATTTCTCACATTTCTGCCTAAATTGGTCTCTAAATGTGGTCTGATCTTTAATGAAATCATAAGAATGAGTAAACAGTGGGAACAAAACAGCCCCAAACCATGATTCTCCTGCACCATGCTTTACAGTGAGCATAGGGTTTTGATATTGATGGGCTGTTCCATTTGTCCTCCACAAATGACGTTGTGTGTTCCTCCCAAACTATTCGACTTTGGTTTGCAAAAGAGGTCTCAGATGCTCCACAGCACTACTGGAAAAATATACTGTGGACTGATAAACCCAAAGTTGAATTTTTTTGAGCGGAACTTACACTCAAAGTCATGTGTGGAGGAACAGCACACCAACATCATAACCCTATCCTTACTTTGAAGTATGGGGCAGGAGAATCATGGTGTGGAGCTGTTTTGTTGCCTCAGGGCCTGGACAACGTGCTGTAGCGTGGAATAAGTAAATGAACCCTTGTATTAAATATCTGGCTGATCCTTCTTTTAAAGCAATAACTGCTTTTCTGTAGTTGCAGATTAGACACTCACAACAATGAATCTTGGACCATTCCTCTTTACAAAACTGCTGTCGTTCAGTGAGATTCAGGTGGTGTACTCACTTATTCCATGCTGTCCTGTGAATGTTTAGTGGTATTAGCCTGGACAACGTGCTATCATCAACGGAAAAATTTATATTTTGCAGAAAGATGGTCCAAGATTCCTCTTTACGAAACTGCTGCAGTTCAGTGAGAGTCAGGCGGTGTACTTACTTATTCCTCGTTGTCCTGTGAATGTTTACATGTTATGACCCCCAAAAATATGATAAAATGTAAATGTTTGGAATGCATGAGTTTCAGCAGACACTGTTTACTCATTCTTGTGATTTTATTAAAGATCAGACCACATTTTATGAGCAATTTAGGCGGAAAGGTAATAAATTCCAAACGGTGCGCTGTACTACCTTTTTCCTCCCACTGTAGCTCCATAACTTCCAGGGCTCATTTTGATCATCTCCACATTTATACGGGTTTCCATGCCAAACCTCAGACAACAATGTCAGACTTTGGAAAAGGCTCATACTGTTTTCTTAGTTTAACTGTTAGAGATAGTTCTTTTAATAAGACAGAGAGCTTGTTTACCTGCTTCACTAGTTTAGATTACTTGCTGTAATCCTCCACAGAAGCGTCATGTGATGGTGAAGTGGATGGACAGACAAACAACTGACAAACAAGAGCAATAAAATAAGAAATATCGCAAGGTGATCACAAATCAGCCATATCAGATCATGACAAGAGGGAGAACCGCATCCTGGACATCTGTGCTGAAAGCAACAAGTATCACGGCTGGATCAGAGAAGCCATCGAGATCAGGGAAACATGCATCGACATTGTATGAACCGGGACGATGGAGCGTCTACCTTATTCCACACTTGGGACGCCGTCCTGGAGAAGAAGTCAGTAAGGGGTGCAAGTTCTCTATGTAAGCAGCCTACGACACGTCACAACACCAACATGCGATCTTTAACAATAATGCAGATTCAGAAAGCTTTATTGATCCCAAGCAAACCTCAGAACATTTCACAAACACATCACAAACAGTCACTGTGTGTCAGTCCCAACAGTTCAGACAGGAGTAAATGCTCAAGATCAACAATAGATCAAGAACAATAACAGAATGTTTCAAATCATCTATATGTAAAAACACACTCCCTTCAGAATTCAACAGTTCAATGGCAGAGGGGACAAAAGAGTTGGAGAACCATTTAGTTTTCCGAGAAGGTACATAAAAACAACATTTTAAGCGAACACTCTGAGGACAGAGCATGGAGAGGCTGACCAAAGATACATTTAGCCGTCTTTAGCGCCTGCTCAATGATCTTAGAGCAGGTTTTGACTACAGTACACACTTTTTATGTCTTGGCTTTTCTTTATTTTCAACATTATATACACACTACAATTCTCATTGAAGGCGTTAAACTATGAATGAACTCATGGGATTATGAAGGAAACAAAAACAGATGAAATAACTCCAGATATATTTTATATTCTAAATTATACAAAATTACCGCCCTTAATTCTTGGCATTTTCTCCATGAGCTTCATAAGGTCGTCTTCTGAGATAGCGTTCAACATGTTCGAGAAGTCCAAACCATTTCTGTGACGACATCGTGAAGCTAACTGAGCAAATGTTAAAAGTGTAAAGCAGTAATCAAAGCGGCAGACGGCAATTTGGAAGAATTTAACTTTTTTTTGTTTAAAACACAATTCCGTATGTGTTCACTCACAAATGAACGGCTTCGATGAGACTCTACCATAGGAACAGTTTTGAAATGAAAGGCGAAACGAATACATTTAAAAAAAAGCGTTTCCAAACTTTTGGCCTGTACTGTATGTTCTGCAGGTCATTTTTATCTTTCACAGACAAACCCTTGAACCTGCAAACAAATGAATAAGTAAAGAGGCTCTCTATGAAACAGCAGTGGAAGTGGCCGAGAATCCTTTTATTTACATTAAAAGAGTTCCGTTTCCTTCAAAGGCAGATTCTTGGCTGACCGGTGACACGTTTAAAAATGTCTGTACTTGTTGTGAATCCAAGTACCAAGTATATTTGTACTTCTCCACCACTTCAACCACTTGAATGACACTGCTGCCCAGAGAGGACGATCATGTCCTTGAGTTCTAAAGGAAATAGTCCACACATTTTGTATACTGTACATACACAGTATTTTATGAAATGTACGAGGCAAACGCTGTGATGTCCAATCGTGCTTCCAAATGCCTGAATACTTCATAATGCTCCTTTTGATGCTTCCCAACAGAATAGAAATAATATTTGCCAAGGTTTATCCCAGCAAGATACCAGGAGACGTCCAGTGTTTATGCACAGGTGCAGATAAGACCCAGCTATTTTGCAAAAGATTGTTTATACTCATTCATGCGGGTCAAAAACGCGGTCTCGAGATGTCTGTTGTGGTGGTACTTCAAACATCCTCTGTGCAGAACCAAAGAGATTGTCAAAGTGCTATATCGTTCAACAAACACAGCAGCAGCGTCATTTGTTCAAACACATTTCGACTGCTGCCCTAAATGCACTCCGGGACAGTCCAGACTCCAGAGAGGGGTGTACAAGAGGACAAAAGGAATGAAATGAAATGAAATGAATGCAGAAATACAGTATATGCTGGGGCTACCCCCACACAAACATTAGTTTCTGTTTCATGCTTTGTTTGGGTTTTTGCAATAACTGCCCCCCTTAGCCTGGTATTTCTTGTAGTTGAACTTCAAATGCAAAGGCGTGTACAAAATATCCGTCTGATTCATGATGCAGAGAAAGAAGACGAGAGAGATGAGTTAAGATATGACTTTGTTCATCTCACAGTGGAGAAATGTACGTGTTAAAGAAGCTCCTAAAACACATAATAAGGTAAAGATAGTTGGAAAATGTGCCAACAAAGAAAAACAAGGTAAATTTGCACGTGATAATGATGCACCATAAACTTGGAAGATTGAGCAGTGCAAACAAACAAACAATTCAATGCAATACTTAATGTTCTTTATTAAGCAAACGTAAAGATACAGGATCAGAAGAATTTACCGTACTGAAGTAAAGTGAAAGTATCAGATGACATTCTTACTTAAAGGTGCAACCTTTTTCTGAGAAAAAAAAGTTGATATGTGAGAAAGTAGTCTTAACTTATATAGTGCTTTTCCGCCTACATTAGTAAGCTCAAAGCATTTGATAGCAGGGAACCACTCACCCATTCACACACCGACAGTAGACACTAGGGGGCAAGGTGGGTGAAGTGTCTTGCCTAAGGACACAATGACAGTGTGCACGTTCAGGTCAAACGACCCGCTCTACCATCTGCACCACTGTCATACATGCTAATACACAGCCACTGGGTCACTACAAGGTCAAATACACACATATGTCAACAGTTCTTTTCCCACATGAAAAGTTACAAAATGCACCTTTAAAGGGCATATCATGCAAAATCGACTTTTTGGAGCTTTTAACTATGTTGGTATGTTCCTTATCAAAAACACCCCCAGAGTGGTTTTTGACATTCACATAGTTCTAAGCAATCCTCCTGAATCCTGCTCTCTGAGCAGCTGCTCCGCCCTCTGCTGGTGAACGACTGACTTTCTCAGTTGTGTCGTCACAGCGGAACGGAAGTGCTCGACGTCTGTAATGTAATGTCTTAATTCTATGCTTACGGCCTGATTATATTAGCTTTTACATTATTTCTGTGGAGAAAACAAATGCACCCCCTGAGTGTCTGAACAGATGTCATGTTTGCTTCGAAAGCTGTGAAGGAGCTCTTTCTAACCTACTCTGGACACCTGTTCTTTTTTCTTACTTAACGTTAATGTGGCGAAAATGCGTGTTTGGCTACGAGAGAACAGACTTTATTCAACCATCAAGTAGAGGCCACTCGTCAGAAGTTGAATTTCTTTCCGGGATTCAGCGACTTTCAGCCAAGATAGTGTTTTTCTGTGACTGTCTCTGATGGATGTTTGGTGAACCTTCGCCTGAATCAAAGTGGATTAACTTTTAGAACCAACGCGAGTCCCATATTGTAAACACCTGATCTGCTGTTTTTCAAGGTCACAGACTGAATGTGTTTTTAGACTTTATTATGGCGAAGTTTATGATCAAAATAACTTCACTGCAGCTTTAGATTTACAGACGGAAAGGCACAAAGAGGTCACTGTAGAAATAAATGAGTTTGAACCACAAACTAAAATACTTTTCGTTAAGTTCAAAGTAATCATCCAAACTCCAAATGTGGGGAACTCAAAAGTATTCATTATAAAACATCAAGAAGCAAAAGTAGCTTTTACTAGCTATGTGTACTTTTAAGGCCTAGACCTTAAAAGACAAAGACTTCTTGGTAATCTCTGTGTGATGTACTTGATGCTTGGGCATTTAAATGTAATGTTTGTAGGATTCATTCTTAATGGTTTAAACATTTTTTACTTGGGTTGCCTTAAGCTTCATGTAAGGACACAAGCACACGTTTTTATTATGTGAATCTACTGGAGGCTGCATCAGGACTTGACTGGGGTCATATTGCTCGGATTGTGGAAGAATAGAAGAGACTCGTGGCACCAGAACTAACCTTGGATCTGCACCACATGTCTTAGTTCCTCCTCCTCTGTTGCCATTAAAAATAGGCCTCAGATAATTGTACTGTCCTTTTAATCCAGAGGTCAGTAGAAAACGTATTTGCATGGTGGTTTGGAAAGATCATGCCTTTGAGTACACAACCACTAGATACAACAGCAGACATTATTATACATGTAGATTACAGAGGAAAAACTTTCTATTATGTGTAAGACTGTTGCATATTGCATTTTGAATATGTATGAGAATATTTTTCTTGAATCTGTTTCTCCACAATTGTGTATTGTGTATTCTGCAACTGAGAGGGGGGTCTGGGGGTCTCACCCTGGACATTTTTTGCCAAACAAAAAAATTCCTTTTGTTTAGGCCTTTCAGAATGCTTGTACTCTCTCTGCACGTCAGTATTTCAGTTTAATTATATGTGTCAAAATCCCTCCAAGTCCTGCGCCATGCTCGGCTGGTGCGTTTCAAATTCTGAAACACACAATATCAAAGCTAAGGCACCCCAAAGGTACTTTAAAGCATTAAACCACACTCACACATGCGCCTAAAGTCAGGATCGCAGGACTTTAGCCTGCTGGGGGCACATGTGTGAATGCAGCTAAAGGGTCATCACATAAACAACTTACTTTCCATAATATTTTTCTTCTTTTACCGTACACAGGTTTGATTTACAACTTCACTTCAATGGCCCATTGAAAGCAGCTCTGGGTTCAAACTGTGTTCATCATGGCACCATCGATTTGTTAGCATGCCTAAAATTTCCCTTCAGCTTTACATTGAGTAGAAAAGTGTATTTTTCCGTACCTCATTTAAGCTTGAAAATGTAACAAATGCAGGCTTACAAATCACAATTATAAATGATATGTTCACTTAAAAGACATAAAAATGACATGAGGGCATTTGAGTGCAAGTAAATTATTGTTGAAAAAAAACACTTTCTCAGAACAGATTAGCATGGCATTCCTAATGGGATCTTTGCGGGCGGATTAAGTGGGCTTTGGAACTCAAAAGACGGTCACAAATGCCTCCATCTCACAAACAACATGTGGCCAAGATTTCCCCACAATAATATGCTCCACTACTGAGTTCGCATCGCGTCTGTTTGACAGAGGTCTAGGATTATCGGCCGGGATTCACGGAAACGCTGCGTGCCTCCAGGGAGGACACTGTCAGTATACTCTCTGTTCATCCAAAGATAACAGCCAGCGTTCTCACTGCAAATCAGCCGCGATATAAAAGCAGCTTTGTTATTTGAAAGAAAGGAAAATCCTGGGAAAATACAAAGTGGCAATCTTCCCTGGAGGCTGACTATTTTAAACTATGCAATCTACAATATATAAATGGTATGGTAAATATGTAATAGAGGACATATCACAAATACTCGACTTATCCTGAGCAAAGACATACCTGGATATTTATTTTACCGCTCTACTTTGTTGTTTCTTCTTCTACTGCTTCTAATCTGCATGTCCTCATTTTTTTATCTTTTTTGCGCCATGACAACACAAAACTGTTCCATTTCTTTTTAACCTCTTACCACCCGCCTAAACCAAATGCATTCTGTCCTCTTTGGCTGTTATATAGGCCTGTGTAACACCTCATTTGAAAGCTAAGACCCACAAAACTGATCTTTTTCCTCGCATTGTTGCTGTGTTGTGTCACCTTTTGTATGTTATTTTTTTCTTTTCTTTTTTTTTCAGAGTTTTTTGTCACTTTTTGTTGAATTTTTGTCACATTTTTGTTGAATTTTTGTCATTTTTTTTGTTGAGATTTGTCACTTTTTGTTGAATTTTGTTATTTTTTTGTTGAGTTTTTGTCACATTATGGTGGAATTTTTGTCACATTTGTGTTGGATTTTTGTCATTTTTTTTGCTGAGTTTTTGTCACATTTTTGTTGGATTTTTGTCATTTTTTTTGCTGAGTTTTTGTCACATTTTTGTTGAGGTTTTTGTTACTTTTTGTTGAATTTTTGTCACATTTGTGTTGGATTTTTGTCATTTGTTTTGCTGAGTTTTTGTCATATTTTTGTTGGATTTTTGTCATTTTTTTTGCTGAGTTTTTGTCACATTTTTGTTGAGGTTTTTGTTACTTTTTGTTGAATTTTTGTCACATTTTTGTTGAATTTTTGTAATTTTTTTGTTGATTTTTTTTACAATTTTTGTCACATTTTTGTCACATTTTTGTCGTGTTTACATCCTTGTTTTCTTCTAATTTTTTGTGGCTATTTTGGTGCTTTTTTCCCCAAGAAGCTTTTTGATTAGAGTAAAGCCAAACTGGAGAAAATAGGATCCGTTCAGGTGGGAGTTAAGAGGTTAAAACCCATGGATTTTCTTTTTTCTTTTTCTTTTTACTGTTCTACCACAATGCTATTCCCACAACAGTCAGCAGAGGGAGCTGCAGGCCAAGTCAAAAAAGCCTAGTTGCGTTGTATTCAGCGGTAATTTTGACAACATATTTTAATTTAGTTTCAGCCGTAGTCTTTTGACGAAAGTGTAATTTAATTTGAATGAATTCTGGCTTACGTCCTTGGTGATGAAAATCTTTGAGAAAATTATTTAAGAAAACATTCTCTCTTCTGAAGACAAACTTAATCTCCTGCAGTTTGATTATCAAGCGGGTAAGGGTGGGGACGATGAATATTCCTTTTAGATAAAATGCACAAACACTTGGACCTCATTCTCTCGCAAGAATTCTTTTTGCAGATTTTTCTTCGGCTTTCAATAAGATGCAGCCCCATACTTCCATTGAGAGACTATCCTCTATTTTTAAACTGTCTGATCAATTCTTGATGTTGCTCTTAAACTTTTTAACCGACCGCATTCAGAGAGTTCTTGTGAACGGTCACATGTCTAACACTCTAGTTTCAAATACAGGGATCCCTCAGGGCTGCGTACTATCCCCATTGCTCTATATCATGTATACAGACAGCTGCAGGTCTGTCCATGAGAGCAGTTACATTATTAAATTCTCCGATGATACTGCGCTATTGACCCTTTTGCTGAATTTAAACTTTCTCGACTTAAATGTGACAAAAACTAAAGAGCTTGTTGTTGACTTTAGGTGGAATCCAGAGCCCCAAACCTGGCTTCATCCACGGGGAGGAGGTGGAAAACGTTGACTCTTTTAAGTACTTGGGGGACTATTTTTGATTCCTTCCTACTATTTGATAAAAACGTGGCCAGCAGCGAGTTCACCTGATGAGGAAACTGAACTCTTTTAATGTATCAGCAAATATTTTAATTAATTTTTATCATTCTTTTATTGAAAGTGCAAATAAAACCTTTGCTTTTATTTTGCAGGTTTGACGGTCTGTCTGTGAAAGATAAGAACAGTCTGAACCACATAGTCAAAGTGTGTAGTAAGATTTCTGGCGTGCATTTCAAAGACCTTGCCTCACTCTGTAAGAAAAGAGTCGATTTTGGGTCAACCAAATCATGTTTTGCGGTCGTGCTTTACTCTGATGCCCTCCGGGAGGCGATGTGTCATCCCAGAACAGAAAAGAAATCGCTATTCAAAGTCTTTCATTCCGACTGCTGTCAGAAATTGAAATGACAACAGCTGGGAAAGTGTTTATCTTTCTTCTCTTTTTCCTCATTTTTACTGGTCCTCTTGTGTCCTGATGCAGCTACAGTTCATGACCTATGTATCGAATGTGGTAGTATGTCTCCTTTTGATTGTTTGGATTGTTTTGTTGTGACAGAATTGCCCTTTGGGATGAATAAAGTTGCTTTGATTTGATTTGATTTGTCGAGATAAAATTGCATCTAAATGTAGTCGACTAAATTGAAGACGAATTTAGTCAGCTCTACATGTATAATATTTATTGTAATCATTCTGTCTATTATCAAGGTCCTCTGCTTCATGGAGCTGGATTTAGTCATATTTTAGTCGACAAAAATATCTGGACATTTTAGTCACAGTTCTAGTCTCATGAAAAACTTTTGATTTTAGTCCAGTTTTAGTCAGCAAAAATATTACCTTGACTAAAATTATGCGTTGATCATTTTGATGAAATGAACACGGATGATGATTATAGTTATTATTGTTAGCTATAATTATCTATTTGTTTATTTTTCTAATCAGAAGATGAACAATTGTGAAACATGCGCTCAAACGTTTTGTTGCAGCCGACACTGGAGAAAGTGCAACACTGGTCAGTGCGGTCTGATGCGGCTTTCGAAATGTGTTCAGTTTTGTATTTACCCATGATGCAATGTAAAACAGGAAGTACAGATTAGAGCACTGCAGCAGTCTAAGAAGAAACAAACATGAACCTAAGTTTTTCATGGCAGCTCGGTGGCACAGCCGTAAGGTCCCGGGTTTCTTATAGGTACTCTGGTTTCCCCTACCACTAAAAACATGTACAACAGGCCAGGATGACCCGAGAGTGTGTCCGAGAGCGTGAGTGTGGGACAATGGACTTTCACGGCCAAATAAACAAAACAAACAACGCAAATTACAGAACCACGTTATAGCACGGTTAAAAGCTCAAAAAGTACATTTTGCATTATGTCTCCTGTATGGGTGAGTTAAAGGGACTATACGGAGTTTAAAAATGTTTAAGCTAAGTATTTTCCTTAGTTTTTACTACATTTTCCAGCCATGTCCTGTGTAAAATGAGCCCAGAGTGCCGTCATGCACGAGCTTAATATAGAGAGTGCAGTTACGCGTAAGACCTGAGGTGGCAGTAGTGAGCATACAATGACCAACTTGCATCTAGTTTCTTTAAAGCCACACCGCGAAGAATTTTACCCAATAAATAAAATTGAAATACAAGCATTTATTTTATGACAGATATTTTCATCACAGAAAAATACCTCATAAATGTACAAACAAACATTTATGAGGCTCACCCCTGCTAAGATATGACTGTAAACTTTACTGGGAGTGGGTACGTCTCCAGCTCGTCTCCATGGAGATGTGACGAAAGGCAGTAGAATTTGGGATTTAAACAGGTTCTTTTCTCATCCAAATCCATTCTTTTATTACACATTGCAGCAACAGCATTTTCTGTCTCATTAGGAGCATGTTTTGTTTTGCCGCAACAGTATAGTCCAAAATGTTACGCAGTGTAGCTTTAAAGACTTGGCTAACTAAGAGCCCCTCCCTTTGTCACAGTGAATATACTCTGCCATATAACTTTCTGTGTCGCGGTTCATGACGACACAGAAACGACACATAACTTTTGTTGAATGTCCCTTGAAAATCAAGCGTTCAAACGGAAAAGATCTATTGTAAACTTGGATTATTTTGATATAAACAATCTTGCAGACAAATAGGACTGTTTAACAGAGGTGGGAGACAAAAGTCAAATGACAAGTCTAAACTACTTACTTGACCAAATCTCCAAAAAGACTTGACTTGACTTCGGACTTGCCTGTTTGTGACTTGAGACTTAACTTGGACTTGAGGCCAATGACTCATGACTTGCTGTTATTGTAGGCTAACTGTAGAAAGACAGGATTTATTGCGCAAAACCAGTGCATCTACAGTATGTTTACATATGGTAATGAGCCACATGCTTTTTCCTCCAGTCACAGCGAGTCTATAAACAATACAGCGTGAACAGGCAGGAGGAAATGTGCGTTTCTTTGAAAGCATTAAATGTTTGCTGCAGTGAGTGAAGAGGTGAAGATTCATTGATATTGAGGGCAGTAAAACATTCAAGACAATGGACTGTAGCTATGGCACAGACAGGCAGCCTCCAGAAGCAGGTCACGGAAAGAGCTGGGTTAATTGACAAAAATCTTTGGGGCGGTTTGGTGTTTTAAGGCTTTCACTCAAAAGTTAAAGTATTTAGTAGTTATTTTCCACATACACACAGAGCCCTGTAACAATGGGACTGAAGGCTGCACAGAATCTACTTTGAGCAGGGGCGAATCCGAGTATACAGGGGCTGGGGCATTACAGGGGAACCACTGACGAAAAACGGTCAGAAACTAACAAAAGTAAACATATTATTGTATATTTATCTTTCAGACTGCAGGGAAAAGCAACTCATGTTTAAAAGTCTTATTTTTTCTAGACTTGTTTAGGCATTTTGTGATTTATTCCCACCTTCCACCCCAATTTTCAGATAACATGAACTATCATATTGGCTTCTTAAAATATGTCGAAATGATTCAATATTTCAAAAGGCTCTTCAAAAAAGACCCCTAAGTCCCACCACTATCATAAGCGGCAGGCTTCTTTGTGTGTTGTGACCTCAAGGGATTGCGGCCCATTCTATGCTTTCCTAGTTATTTGTTTCAGGACTTAGCTGGAACGTACGTCCCGGTCCACGTGGAGGCGGTTTGGTCAGATCTGGGAAATGACAGCGTACAGTGCTTTGAGTCATGGTTTTGTCCTGACGCAGCAGGTGGGTGGTTGGGGGGCGGGGGGGGGCTGGGGTTTGTTTACTCACGAACCTTTCATCAGACACAGCACCCAGGACCTTGTTCAGATAAATATCCCACTGCGCACCGCGGCTTCTCCATTCTCAGCAAAGTCCGAGCCCAGGCAGTCACATCAGCATGGGACCCTCTATTCTCCACGCCACTGTGGGACTCCTGTTCCTCCTCCACTCGGCCAACGCGGTAAATAGTTTCACCTTTTGTTTTTTGTTTTTTACTATGAATGTCAACAATTTTATTCATTTGCTTATTTTTTTATTTTATTTCAGCAAGTCAGAGGAGACAACCTGGCATCATGCAACATGAATGACGGTTTTGTAAGTTCTATTTACTTCATACTATAACGGGCCGTAGTCTAGGGGGGAAACAAAAACTTCCCAATTCTAACCGATATCAGGAGACTTTCTTTAATTTAGGGTTTCCTGCAGGCTCTCGAAAAGCCTTGAAAAGCCTTACATATGATTTTGTACATAAAAGGCCTTGAAAAAAAAAAAAACTGCTGGATTGGGTAGTCTCAGGATTGAAATGAAAAATGTACTCATGTGATAAGATTTTTGTGCATTGTCTATTTTCAAACCAGATTTTGTGGCTTTCAAAATTCAACAACACAATTTGAGCATGGCCGCTTCTAAATTTGGGGTCAGGGCAATACCAAATGGTTTTTTTTGGGGGGGGAGAGGGCCTACGGTAATGTGGCAAATTTCAATGGAGCAATTCTTTTTTTGTTGTTTATAAAAAGCCCTGTACCAGATTTGTTATTTTTGTTGAAAGAGAGAACATTTAATTTGTCATTTTTGTGCAAACTCATTCTTAACTTTCTTAAAACAGTGGTTCCCAAAGTGGGGGTCAGGATGATTTTGAGACAATATTATTTACATTTCTGACATTGAATTTGATTTATTTGTGATTGAAAACAGCATATTTTAGTGAAATTAATTTGGGGGTCCCGGCCTGGAAAGTTTGGGAACCCCTGTCTTAACCCATTAACCCCACCTTAACCAAGTGCTGCTCAGCTTTGCCCAAATCTAAAAGGTTGCAGTCTATAGGCCAGAGTAACACCTCATTTGCTGAGACCCACAAAACTCATCTAAAGGGATCTATCTGTTCTATCACTTTTCCGTCAGTTTTCTGTCACTCTTTTGTGGCTTATTTTGCTGCATTTTCGTCACTTTTTCCATCGCTTTTTAGATGCATTTTTGTCCTCACTTTCATTTATTTACTTTTTGGCTCTTTTGACACTTTTTCAAGAAGCTTTTAGATCTGAGTAATGCCAGACTCGGTTCAGGCGGGGGATAAGTGGTTAAAACACTACTAACATTCCCCCTCTTCACTTGGATCACTTTCTAAGCGACATTTTACAACATGCAGGGTCACTTTTCAGGGTCACTGTCACAGAAACGCTAACAGAACAAGCCTGAAAGCTCATTTAATTGATATAATTACATGCATAGAGTTATATTCCCCCCCACAAATGTCCAAGTTTACAATATAAAAAAAAACAAAAAAATCTGGTATATGGCCTTTAATAACCAATGAATTTCTACAGCAGGGGCACATTTTGTATCTCTATTTCTTCTTGAATTTGTGTATTTTTTTTACATATTATTATTGATTTTGTATTATTTACAATTTCTTATTTATTTCTACGTAGGGAAAGTACTGCCCCACCACATGCGGGGTTGCCGACTACTTGTTCAGGTACCTACCAGCCGTCAGCAGAGACCTGGAGAGTATGGAGAGGGACTTGGAGCTGATCGCCAACTTGACCACCGACGCGGAGGAGAAGGTGGTTTTCATGAAGGATTCGGCCACAGCGGCGCAGAAGAGCTCTCAGTCTGGTGAGGACAGGGGGGTGAAATGGTCGAGTGCCTGTTGATACCTGAATCGAAAAGATTTTTTTCTTCAAACCAAAAACTCACAAACGTTGAACCCGGCCACTCTGTTAGGATTCAGAATAGATGGACAGATGTAATATAATGTAGCGCTTTGTGTAGCTTGCAAGTCTTTATTAAAGGAACAGGCCACCGTTTTTTCATACTGAGATATGTTCTTACCTGAGCTTAGACGAGTTGATGCGTACCTGTCAGGTCTTTATGCGTGCCCTCAGTCACGCAAAACAACCAAAGATGTTGTATGCATTTGGCCTCTCTCGGGATATTCCTATAGCTCCAAACGGGGGTGAAGTTGGAAGCTACCACGCTCTTTCACGGGCACGCACAAAGACCAGACAGGTACATATCAACTCGTCTAAGCTCAGGTAAGAATATATCACAGCATGGAAGAACTGTTGCCTGTTCCTTTAAAGGTTTCCATCTTTGCAAAGGTTTTCGGATGTAGTGATCTAAACGTCACGTCAAAGTCATTTTTTGATATTTGTGAAGCAGAATTAAAGTATTGCAATTGTTGACCTATTTGTATGGAATGTGAGGCTGGGCTGTATTTATGCTGATGTTCATGAATGAATACACATAATGTACATGTAAGCCGATAGACACAGACGGCATCTCGTCATAGAAGAGGGCGTGGCCTCGCCGAGGGGAAAAATAGAATCAATCACAATTTTTCACTCTTTTTAGCCATTTTCTGGTGGAATATGAACTTATTTATCACATAAATACAGTCAAGTGTAAATCGGGTTCATATGGATATTTTCGCACAGCAGATTGTTCAGTAGAAGTGAAAAAATGGCAGTTGTAGCTAGCGCTAGCTAACCATTAGCATTCTCTGTTATTTGTGTATTTATGGGCTGTTGAACCACTTTGCTCCTCTCCATGTCTTTGTATCTTTATTTAGTTGAAAACTATATTCATAATTCAGAATTTGTTAAGACGTTTTTGAATAATTAGAGAAAGATTACATTTTTTCTAAATTGTTTTCCCCCTTAACTGTTTTCAAACATGACCATATATGTGCAATTCCAGAGATGCCGTCTGTATCTATTGTAACCATCGGTTCATTTCTATCGGCTGTCCCACACTCTCACTTAAACACACTTTCATTTATCCTGGCATGTTGTACATGTTTTTAGTGGTTGGGGAAAGTGAGGAAGCACATGCAAGGCTGAGTTCCCTCACATACGAAAACTCAAAACAAGTACTACGTGTTACAATATTGAATGCTGGCGATTATTGAAACCCATGCAGGCCTTTTCATCACCTTGGGCAGATATTTTTTTGTGGTTCCTTTGTGACTCCGAAGCTAAAATGTCCAGAGTATTTCAAAAAAACCTTTGACCCTTCTGACCTATAGGCCTGCCCTCAGCGCCGGCAAACCATAGGTCCACACAATCACAGCTGTGTTGTATCTTTGAATGGTCTTTGTCCATGTGTTTTATTGCAGACGGTTACATCAAGAAGTCTGCCAGCATGTTGGACGATGTGCTTCGCTTTGAAAAGACTATCTTTGCGCAAGAACAGCAAATATTGTAAGTACCGATGTACTCTGGAATAGAAGTTGTTTTTGTGTCTCTCTGTACACCTGAAACACCCACGGCTCGTCGCCCACACATAGTAAACAAACTGTGGAGTTTGGACAGAATCGGTCGCAACCGAAATTCATCACACTCCATTTATGAGTAGTTTGTGAAGAAAGAAAGAAAGAAAGAAAGAAAGAAAGAAAGAAAGAAAGAAAGAAAGAAAGAAAGAAAGAAAGAAAGAAAGAAAGAAAGAAAGAAAGAAAGAAAGAAAGAAAGAAAGAAAGATGCTGTATACTTAAATCCAATACTTTAGGCCTGAAATAATCTGAAACTTGTCAAAACAAAGGAGGTTAAGGTTAATTCTGAATTAATTCAAATTATTTGAATGAAACTCTTTTAACGTAATCATGTAACATTAGTTCAGTTTAGCTTATTTCAGCAGTTCGCATCCTTACTTTTTTCTAAATTCACATCATTATACAGTACATTATTATACAGATATGTAATAGCCTATGCATTTACACTTCACAAAGATACAACACAATACCACATGAAGACAGTGCCCACAGACAACAAATCAGAACAAAGTATTGTATTATTTATAGAAAAGTGTCAACATAGCATGTATATCAAAGGAAATGACAGGACTGAAGCTGGTGTATATGGCACACAGTCCCCATAGAGAATTGTTACAGAAACAACATCTCACCTTCATGCAGTTTGAGATTAAATGTATTACATGATTCCTTTCTGGTTTCCCACTTACAACAGACTGTAGGAGAAAATATACTTATTATTAAACTATAATAATGTAAAATTGGGGTCTTACACAGGTACAAATACTGGGTGCAAGTGCTCATCTATGATCAGGCAACATAATAAAATCCAAAGATGTTAGGAGTTCAAAAACCTTTACCAAACATGGCATGTTTAACTTTAATTACATGTTATGTTATGGGTGTTATTTCCTCATAAAAGCATGAATTAAATATTTGTTTTCTGTATTAAAAAATCAAATATATTAGTATGGCTTTCACTTTTTTACATACTTACTCCAGGCACAGAGTGCAATAGTCTGGTACTGCTCTGTTGGGAATTCCCACAGATGTATTAACTGGACCTGACGCTGATTTGACCAGTGGACGCTCCAGAAACTTTTTTTTTTTTCTTCCTTTAACCAGAATGTAAAAAAGAATTGTGCATGTGCAACTTACAGGGCACCTAAACTTTCAAAAAAAACACGAGACGGCCCAAAACGTTAGAATTAAGACATATTTTCAGCAATTTGCACCATCCAAAAGGCGGCAATTTTGAGGCACTGGGGCTTGGATCTACAACAAAATAACACAACACTTTTTGAAATATGACAAACACATTTCTCTAAATGCTTTACTCTGCCCCTGTCCCACCTTAAAATCAAAAGTCCGCAAACCAGGCGACTGTTATTGTGTCCATAAAGACACTTCTTCCATCCTGCTTTTATTAGTGATTGTTGGGGTCCGGGGAGGTGCAGATGGAGAACCACTAGCTTCCAACTTTGAGTGTCTGCAAAGGTGCTGTGTACACGGCTAATGCATGATGATTCCTATTATTATGTGCCATTTCCAGAGAACTGCAGAATGTCCTTACGTCCAACCAGAGGAGGATGGTGGAGCTGGACAAACTGTCCTCGCAGCTGAAGCAGAAATGCCAAGAACCTTGCAAAGACTCTGTGGAAATCCAGCCCACAACGGGGACAGGTAGCACCAAAAGAAACAAAATCAACACCACCATGGCGACAGACTGTTCCAGTTTCATAAGCGCTTTCTCAATCTCCTCTCATCTGGATGGTTAGCCTTGACCACTGTTTGGTTAGAGTCACCGGTCGATATTCCACTTTGCTGCAAAGTAAACACACGCTCGGGCTTTATAGAGTTGTGACCTGATTTCGAGAAAATAGTTCGCTCCAGGGCTGAATGATTTATCAAATTGGAATCGCTATTGTAAGTTCGCACTTAGCGAATCGCAATGGTTGCAGTGAGACAATAACGGCTAATACATCGACAAACATGTTGCCTGAAAGGCGCATTATGTTTCTGAATGTTTTCTAACCGGGAGCGATAACACTTGAGAGACCGACGTATAAACTGCTGAACAAATGCAAGAGTCATTCCATTTCAATTTCATTTCAGACAATGTGCAAATGCAATTGTAAGAATTATTTTGTCCCCCCCCCCCCCTTTGTGATTAGATTGTCAGGATATTGCCAACAAAGGCGCCACCACAAGCGGCCTGTACTACGTCAAACCTGCGGCAGCCACGGAACAGTTCTTGGTCTACTGCGAAATCGATGAATTTAGACGGGGCTTCACCGTGATACAGAGGGTAAGGAGATGTCCTCAAAAGCATTCGTTTGATGCTTTTGAAAACATGACTTATTTAGATGGGTAACATCTGTTTACATCTAGTGAAGAAATGTTGGGAAGAAAAGTTATTTGCATTGGAATTGTTAAGCTACTGGTGGGAAGTGACATAGATAGAGGTAAATATATCCAAAGATCTTTAACAAAACTCTACAAAGGACGTGGCCATAGTTATACGTTGGAACGGCAATACTGGCGGCCATTTTGTGACTGGCCCTTCTTACCCAGTGCAATGTAAAGAAATTGAAACCCCACTTATTTGCGTGATGATGTTTTGATCGGAGTTAGTTCATGACTCTTTGATAATGGTGACTGACTGTGTCATATCTGGCAAGACATTTTTATTTTTGCAGTTTTTCAAATGTTATTCCAGTTTGACAGAGGAAAATCCATGAACAAATGTAGCTAAAGTCTATGCCTCCTATAACACACTTCAAATCATTCACTTCCATTTATATCAAATATAACATCTGTTTCGTACTTTTAAACAGTGTTTCTGTACTTTTTAACACGACATGACCAATATTTATTAAACATGTGACAGAAATACAGTGAATGCTAGCCACTGGAATGCTAACCATCTAACCCTGGGTATGAATGGAGAAAACAAAGCTAATACGGCTAAACAACACGACTAAAAAAACGAGACATTGCAAAGAAATGACATACTGACTGAGATACCTCGAACCAATCACAAGCGATGAGTGTATGTCACATTCTGCCGTTGAATCCGTCATAATGTAACTGCTGGTTTTGCATCGGTTGCTATAGGGGTTAGCTTCGCTGGCCAGTCACAAGATGGCAGCCACGTTTGCCACGTCAACGAGTGTCATGTCCGATCTAGAGTGTTATTAAGTAGCTTTGTCATGTTCATAGCAGGTTGACTCATTTCCCATTGATATAACACGGTCGGCACGGCAACAATAAAACCTTTTTTGCCCCTATCTATGTCACTTCCTGTCTGTGTCCAATAAGGAATCACAAAAATGGTCAAACTATAAAGAAAGCTGGAAAAATCTTAAATATAATTGTGTTAACTATGTTTTAGCAGAGATAGTGTCTAATGTTTCAATGTCTAATGATGTCTGAATCTCACAAGAATTACTTAAGATTTGTTTGGTTTAATTAACTAATTTATATGAAGCCGTGTCTCCTTTTGAACAGAAAAAAAAGGTTTAAAATCTTCACCTGATTTGTTTCATTATTTGACCACTTGTATAGGCACTTACCTACTACGCAAAACAGACTTTTATGGGGTTTTAACCAGGTTATAGTGTTATATCTTCATCAAAAACATACCCAGAGTAGTGTTTTGTTTCATTAATCGTGCATATCCCGCCTGTTTCCTCTGCCACACACACAAAACGCCAGCCCACACTCTGTTGTACGTCACATGGAGATGACCATTATCTTATTTATTCACTGTATTCAGCCCATTTTATAAGCCAAATAAGAAATGTAGCTCAGGCTAGACCAGCAGCTCGGCCATAAACAAAAGATGGAGCAAGATAACGCTATTGCCTTTATAAAACATGTCCCTAATTCATAAATGCTTTACTCCCAACTGTTGCCAGCAGAGGATGCTAGACCCCTTAAGTCCAGCGTACAAGGATTAAGTTATTTTGTGTGTGTTTGTGTGCCCGCAGAGACGAGACGGCAGCGTGGATTTCAACAAGAACTGGAACCAGTACAAGAACGGCTTCGGGTATCTCTCTCCGGACGACACCACGGAGTTCTGGCTGGGTAATGAGAAGACCCACTGGCTGACCGTCGGATCCACCATCCCCACGGTGCTGCGGATAGAGCTGGTCGACTGGGAGGGCAACAAGAGGTACGGCCAATAGCGGATTACGTAAGACTAGCTTTGGTAAAGAGAGCAAATATGACCCTTGGTATGACACAGGCTGACAGACTATGGTGAGGGTGATTGTGGAGAGATCACCACTTCAGTTTTAAAAGAAGAAAACAAAAAGCAGACAGGACAGTGAACAAAGTGTGTTATTTTTCTGTTTGTAAACATAACTGCACGTTTTCAGTTTTTAATGATTATTCATTCAGAACGATCTGTAATTGCATTTTAGAAACGAGACCTAAATATCTACATTCTGGTGTATTGTAAATGATTAAAAAATAGTTCAAATGGTCCTTTTGCTATTGCCAACATGGGTAATTTGTGCTTTAAATTGTGATTGAAATTGTGTGCAATTGAAAGCGCTTGTCTTTTTCAAATGTTACTCACCACATGAGTCAAAGGCCTGAGGAGCATACATTTGAGTATGTGAGAGAGAAAAAAATGGAAGTCTCTAGCTCATTCGTGTGTGGAGTTATGTTTTTTTTTTAAAGAAATAACCAGTATGCTTACTCCAGCTTCTAGGGGCAAGCCAGACTAAAAAAAGGAAAGAATTCCTCTTGTGTCCAGCAGAGGGCACTGACATAATAGACACATACATTATAAACAGTCAGTCTGCTCCAGGGCTGCTGTGGCTACAATAGTAGTTTACCACCACCAAGTGTGGAATGAATGAATAATGACTACAATGTGGCACTTTGAGAAACTTGTGACGTGGGCTGGTATAGCACAATACAACTGTAGACGTTTAATATTATTTATTAGGCTCCAGTCCTGTCAGGCTTTTCACAAAATCAGTTCTATTTTAAAATTACAGCTCATTATTATTATTATTATAAATTTACTGAAAATGTTTTCTCAATAGTGTTTTGCTGTTTACATAAAATGTGGTCCGCGACCTGCCGTGGGAGCTGAATTTCAACCCACGACCAAAATTTGTTTGACACCCCTGACTTAAAGGGATATTTCAGGATTTTTGACATAGGGCCTCATTTCCTAGTTATCCAGAGTGTTGTTGATTTTTTTTTTTTTTTTAATACATGCAGTCCTTATATTTGAAGAGTTTAGTGGTGCTTGGCTAGTGCTAGGCTAGCGCATGTCTATGCTAACTAGTAGCCTGCATTAAAAACCTCTTCAAAATCATGGGGTAGTCCTCCAAACGTTGCCATATCTGATTTGTAGAAAGCTCCTTTGTGAATTCCACGTGTAGTAATGCCGGCCGCAGGTAGACCCGGTAACTGAGCAGATCACGCCGCCGCTGCCTGGCTTACAAGCAGGAAGCTGATGCTGCTCAAAGTTATTTTAAATGCAAAATGGTTATATTTCAAAAATTATTCAGTCAACACAGACATTTAGTAGTGATAGTCTGGTGTTATAAGTGATTTTCCTCAGGTGCACTGTGCTTGGGTCAGACTGTTTTTAATGCAGGCTACTAGTTACCATAGACATGCGCTAGCCTAGCACTAGCCTAGCACCACTAAACTCTTCAAATATAAGGACTGCATGAATAAAGAGATAATAATAGCTCCAGAAATCAACAACACTCTAACTAGGAAAATGAGGCCCTATGTCTAAAATCCTAAAATATCCCTTTAATGTTTTTACAACCCACCAAACCCCATTGATGGCTATCGTCAGCTCTATAAATTAAAACCATTGTACAGGTAAGTCTAGATTCTAGTCCTATTATATCATGTTCTCAGATTCTAGACACTCTTTCTAAGGCCGCACCTTGCCACTAGCGGGTGGCATCATAATTATGTCAGCTGTGATGTGATTCTTGCATTAGTTTGCCAGCTCATATTCCTCTCAAGTCTCTAATGTCAAGGCTCTTTGCGCACTATGAACTAAATAATGCTTGCCCGAAATATCTGGCATTATCCGACGTTTTCTCGCCAATCTTTTGTCCAGATACGCGGATTACAACATGTTCGCCCTGAGTCCGGAGATCGACATGTTCCGTCTGACGTACGGCTTCTACATGGGCGGAGACGCTGGAGACGCTTTTGCGGGCTTTGACTTCGGAGATGACCCCAGCGACAAGTTCTACACCATGCACAACGGGCAGCAATTCAGCACCCAAGACAAGGACAACGACAAGTACGACGGGAACTGTGCCCAGCAGGACGGCTCCGGCTGGTGGATGAACCGCTGCCACGCTGCGCACCTCAACGGGAAATACTACCAAGGTACGCAACTCCTTTCAGTAAATGCCTTTCCTTGGGATTGTGTCATCAATACAGGAGCTGATTACACAACTCGCATGATTTCATTGGTATTAATTATCATTCAAGTTTCCAACATCATGTCAGAGATTATCGACCGTTTAGACATTGATTGATCTGAGAGTGAATCCCTCAGTTCGCGGCACGGTGGCCTCTCAGCAAGATCCATTGATTTTTTGTTTTTTGTGATGCTCTGTCTGTGGAGTCTCTGGTTTCCGCATCAATAAAAGTGTTTTTGTAAAGTTCAATATGAGCAGTCGCCTCACAGGGCTTTCCAAATGTTGTGGATTTGGTTCGAGAATGAGACACATATCAAACAGTGAAAAGGACAGTGAAGCAGCAGATGGATCACTGTCCCCAGGCCTCCCTCCTTCTCACCAAGGGAAGGTTCAATGCTACTGCAGAATTGTTATTTTTTTAAAGGGGGGGTATTAGGCAAAATCGACTTTTTCAAGCTTTACATCATGTTATTATGTCATTCCCTCATTTAAAACATGCCTGAAGTGTTGCCTTGGCACATTCACGTATTTTTGAGTAATCTGTAAAAACTCTGATGGCAGCCATTTTAGGGATAGGTTTGCCTGAGTCCTCCTAGGAACGCCCCCACCTCCTGGAGACGCCTCCGAGCTTTCGTCACCAGCCGAGTAACCAACCACTGCTCCTCAGCAGAACCCCCTCCCCACTGATGCCACAGACAGCGTGTGGAGGGGGCGTGTCGGAAAGGGTCAGAGGTTCTTAAAGAGACAGAGGCCTATTTCAAGACATTCGCTACAGCCATTTTGAGAGAGCAATTTTATACAAGGCAGTTATTCTAATTTACTGCATTTACAGACCAACAGAAGGTTTGGTCAACATTGTAGTGTGCTATAGACTGGTGCTATGTGATTGAAAAAAGCACAACACCCCCTCTTTAAGCTGAGGTTGATTTTGAATCGGCATAAGGGGATTCAGAAATGTATTTGACCACAGCCCTAGTGTAAAGAGATTCTTGGGTTTGAGTCACAGTCACTGCTCACCAACAGAGGGCTGTAACAGAACTGTCTTGTGTCCCGTCGTCCAGGTGGGAAATACACGGCGAAGGATGCCGGCGAGTTTGGCTTCGACAACGGCATCATCTGGGTGACCTGGCACAACCGCTGGTACTCCCTGAAGGAGACCACCATGAAGCTGATCCCCCTGACCCGCCTCGCGGCCGGGGGAGGACAGCAGGGCGGCGCGAAGCAATTCGGAGGACTAGGGGCCTAAACGCCAGCAAAAGCCTTCATTAAATGATGAATGCTCCCAAACTGTCATTCGAACATGTTCCTTGTATCTGTCTGTTCTGTTGTCGTGTAAATGTCGGGGTTTTTTTCTCCTTTAGCGTAAAAAGTGAATAAATGTCTCCTTTGTACTAATAAATCGATGAAAAGCATTTGAGGAGGGAAATAAATATGATCGGACACTACCTACTAATACGTTTTGTTTGCCTTTTCTATTTTTATTCCAGGTGATGTATTGTTTTGTTATTCACATATAAACTGGAGGAAGAGTTCCTTGACATAAGAAGCTGTTTACTTGTCATTGTCACTCCGGCCAAAAGGTTCTACAGCAGGTTAAAATAGAACTTTTTGTCCGGAGTGAGCAAAGGTCCGTTTGGAGAAGAAAGGGCACCGAATTTCATGAAAGCGCTTCTGTCTAGCTGCTTAGCTTCGAGATGGATCCATCCTTTGGGGTTGTATTGTAGACAGCGCCATAGGGAACATTTCTAAGGTAGAACGAAGAATGTATTCAATTAATTTCCTCAAAAATTCTGGAGGAAAGCGTGATACCATGTGTGAAAAAGCTGAAGTGGCAAAGCAAATGGGCAATGATTGTAAACACAGCTCCAAATCCACGATGAACGACCTCAAAACATCCAGTCTGAAGGTTCTGCTGTGGGCTTCACAGTCTTCTGATCGAAACACCATTGGAGATCTGTGGATGTACCTGTGCATAACTGACAGCCAAGAAATCTCTCAGCTTTGGAAGACTTTTGTAAGGAAAGAGTAATAATCCTTTAAACTAGAATTTAAAGACTCTTGACTGTGAGGCATTACCTCTTCCGGGGCCCAAACGTTTGCTGTGGCCTTTTATCCTCTTATTTTATTTTGAAAATGCAATAAGGCAAGGTTATTTGTAGAGCATAATTCATAGACAAGGCAATTCAAAATGCTTCACAGTTACATGAAATTACAAGCAGATAAAAAGCAATCCATAAAACATCAACATAAAAAACTTCTTAATTACAGTAAGATGCAAAATACTTTCAGTTGTCATATGCACAAGTATAAAGAAGAGTTTTCAGCCTGGATTTGAACATGGTCAGAGTTGAGGCCTGTCGCACATCCTCGTGAAAACTGTTCCAGATGGTTCATAAGGCTCTAACATGTTAGAGTTTTCGTGCTAAACCATGGAGAGACTTGTAAACAAGCAGAGCTGGAATGTAGCTCAGTGGTTAGCACACGTGCTTCACAGATAGAAGGTCCTGGGTTCGATTCCCATCTGGACAGGGCCTTTGTGTGTGGACTTTGCATGTTCTCCCCGTGTCTGCATAGGTTTCCCCTACCACTAAAAACATGTACAATAGGCCAGGATGAATGAGAGTGTGTTTGAGAGTGCGAATGTGGGACAATGGATCCAGTGTGGTGCGTTCATTAACATGCACTGCTCCAAAGAGATAAACAAATAAATGAATAAAATACATTCTATTCTCTATGTGACAGGAAGCACTGGACTAATATGGTCGTATTTCCTGGTTCTGGTCAGGACTTGAGCAGCAGCATTCTGGATGCTCTGTGTAACAGTGAACAGGCCGTTACAGTCGTCTAACCCAGTGTTTCCCAACCAGGGGTACAGGGACCCCTGGGGGTACTTGAGGGCTTAGCAGCGGTACTTGGAACCATTTCAGTTTGAATAAAGGGGAAAATGTAACCTAATTTTTATAGGAAAAGCTATATTTTTTGGTAAAATGTGTTTTGGGTTTATTTTGACTGCAACATTGTCCTTTTTCTTACAAATACAACTTTTAAGTAATTACTTTCTAAATAAACAATAACACCCTTGAGGTAGGGGGTACACGGTTGACCACTGAAAGGCCAAAGGGGTACGAAAGACAAAAAACGTTGGGAACCTCTGGTCTAACCTGCTGGAGACAGGTTAGACAGCAGAGACTACTTGTTCATAGTCTCCAGCAGAGACTGTGAACAAGTCTCTTTAAGTCAGGTTTCGACACTATATCTCTGTTGCAATGTTTTTCAAATGGTAAAAAGTTGATGATGTTATAGCATTGATGTGGCTGTTTAAGTTCAGGCCTGAGTCCGTCATTACTCATACTGTAGGTTTCTAAACTGACTTTTTTAATACACCAGAAATAAATGAAAATAAAACCTGACGTTTAATAATAATGCTAGGGGAATGTCTCATCTGTAACATCATACCTTTTGGAGATCACTTCATCTTCCCCTTGGGTCATTGCTTCATTAGGATTTTTGATCCAGGGTGTCTGAACTTTCACACCCCACTGTAAATACTGTAGGAAACATAATGCACACTGACAAAAATGAGCGAAAAAGCAAAAAAAGACAGTGTTCCAATTTTTTTTTAAATCTCGCTATGAAAAAACCCCATAAAGTTCTGAAATAAAAACATTTTATTATAAAAATACACACGCACATTCACCCAAACTTACCCAAATATAGGCCAGGGAGCAGCATGAGGCCGGTCTAGAGGAACAAAAGGAAGAGGATACCAACAATAACCACAACAAACACTTGTATGAGAGAGCGGAAAATGTGAATGGTTGCATTTATTGTGTTGATAAACTTTATTAAAATTGACCAAAATGTTTTTTTGTTATCAGATGGATTGGAAAGTAAAATGTGGGCTGTATTCCGATATGTTGGTGTTTTATGAGAGGTCATTGAGCTGTTTTATAATCTCAGACCTGGCAACCCTGCACCACACACAAGGGAGAAAATACACTGTACACAAGTGACTACCACCAGAGATACAGAAGCGGAAAGTTGCTGGACTTTCAGGAACACCAAACTTTTACAAATAATCAAAATGACTGATAGAGTATAATATAATTCACAATATTGAGAAAAAGAAATTGCAGTAGTCCATTTAAGAAAACACTCCTGAAGTTGGGGCTGCCCTATATCCAGTCAGGTCAGGACAGCAGAGGGTAAATAAAGATTTCTTTTATATTAAAACTAGCGTCAATGCCAATGTGCTGCACCATTTTAACATACATTGTTCTTTTCTATTTCTATTCCAAAAAATTGACAGATTCATATGCAACAATTTGGGAAGACAACAGTAACAAAACTAAATGCTTTTCAGTAGAATTAGTGGATGGTTTGAATATTAACAATGTTATCAAATCAAAGCGATTCAACGGAATCATAAAACTGTTCCACTCATGCTGTTTTTTAGGGCACTGATTAAAATGCAATAAAAAATACAGAAAAAATACAGACTTTGACACCGGACTCCCAGGCCCTTCTCCTGAAGTGGGTCTCTGAGGGTTTCGTCAGACCAAGCCCTGATGATCCAAAATGGGGCTGTATTGACTTCAATGGTCTGTTCTCATGGGCACATGTTGCTGGAAAACTTTTTTTGCTGTTATATCATGTGTTCTTCTGCATTATAGGTCGTTTCTTTGACTGACTCAGCAGGCAAACTTTATACCTCAATGCAAGCAATGCCGCAACGGCATCTTAAACACACCTAGGTGTGTTTGAGATGCCGGGCGGAGAAAAAAAGTCTGAAGCCAATCCGACCCTCCACATGCAGAGAACAACGAGAGTGGCCTCAGATCACGCAGCGTCTCGTTCAGATATCGCGTTCATTTAAAGTTTATCCTAAATAAAAGTCATTCACCTCCTGCTCTGTTTCCTTTACTCCAGTGACATCATTCTTCATCAGAGAAAACGTTCCCATTCGTTTGTTTGTTCAAGTTTGTGAGATAAAACACGTCCTTTTAAATCATTAGTTTGTTCTGAAAAGCATCAAACATGAGCTCTATTTTAGGGGGCGATGCATAACTTTAATAGTTTCAGTCATAGTTTATTTGTTCAGATCTAAAGAGGAGAGGGGAGGGGGCGAGGAGCATGTTTCTGATCACAGCAGACTCGTATCCAATCACCTGAGCGTGAGCCGCGGACAGGTGGGTGTTTTCCCATCATGCACGGGGCCGTGGAGCCGCTGCAGTTGCCTCTGGAGAGATGCAGCGGCTGATCAAGTCGGCTGCTCTCGTTGGGGTCTCACGATCTTTCCGTGCCCCACGTGCCCGTGACATCAGAGCCCGTCTGGAGCAAGTCGGACAGAAATCTAACCGGCATGCACCGTGCGTCTGCAGTCGGCTGTCAAAACTTCGTCCGTCTGGCTCATCTCAAACACACCTATTATCACCTTTTTGGGGTGACATTAGCATTCTGACAGGAGGAAGAAGACCAGGATTAAAAAACAGATAATAACTGCCACAAAATCCAACTATTTGAGAAAGTTGTAATGACCGTGACTGTCGAACATGAGCAGTTTGCTTTTCCACAGTGCACTATGAAACAAATCGTGTGGAGACTTAGAGAGGGTTCATGTAACGGCCTCTAATGAAACAGGTGACAGGTCAGAGAGGGTGCTTTGCTTTCTAGTTCTTTTTGAATACATCATTAGGTCAGACACACTCACACCGGTGGTCAGCTGAGGGTCATATTTGGCTCTGGCTGCTCTAACCCTGTTTTACTTTCCACAAGCAAAAATATTGAAAGAGTAGATGAATTCAAATATCTTGGAGTAGTTGTAGACTCCCATCTTAAATTCAGAGCTCATGTAAAGAAAATAACTAAGACTATTAGGATTAATTTCAATTGTTTTCGTTTAATAAGATCTTGCCTGTCAATCTGTGCAGCCAAGTTGTACTTTCACGCAATGATCCTGTCTCATTTTTCATACTGTATCACTGTGTGGGGCCAAGCTAACCAGTCCACTGTGAAAGGTGTGATCTCTCTGTACAAACAAGCTTTAAAAGTGCTTGACAAAAAGCCCATGATGTGGCACTATTGCAGAATTCAAGAGAAGCATAATCTTTTAAGTTTTGAACATTTTAAGAAGTATTCTTTTGTTAAATTTGTTTTTAAATGTGTCAACAACCTCGCTCCCGATATCGCTGCAGGAATGATTGAAACATGTGCAGCTCACGGGATCGTCACCAGGGGGCTGTCAGTGGAGACTGCAGACCAGCCAAATGCAAAACAGCTCTTGGACAGACAGCGTTCGCGGTACAAGGGCCACAGATCTGGAACAGTTTACCTGCTGATCTGAAAACTTTAACAGTCCTGAGCGAGTTTAAAAATAAAGTTAAACAGTGGCTCAAACTGAATCAATCTTGTGAACACAATAGAAGTTTATAATATTTTATTGCAAACCTTTTCTAAATTGTATTATTTGTTATGTAATGTTGTATTGCATTATTTGTAATGATTTATGTAAATGTTACTATTTTATGACCAGGTCTGCAAACTAGCTTTTAGCTATACGGCCTATGAACATGACATCGGTTATTGTAACAATGCTTCTTGTTCTGTCCCTATCAAATAAACATATAAATAAATAAAAGCTCTGATGACGGCCTGAAGGCCTTGCCCATTTCCAGAGAATTTCTTTACTTCACAATATCTTTCAACCGGATCAAATATTAACTACAATGACCATGAAGAAGCAGTGACAGCATTAAATGGAAGTTTAATCTATGACTTACTCGATCCATCTTTTTCTTGGAATCTTACAGAGCCGTCTTTTATTGCCGTAAGCGAGTATAAATAGAGGAGGTTTCGACAGATAAACCACTGAAGTGACATCTGATCCACTGAAGCAGGTAAGTCCTCTCCTCATAGACGCCACACAGGACCTAACTTTACTGAGACATTGATTTGCTTTTTATTTGTTGTAAGGTTTTCATATTTGGACCAGAGCATCAGAGCATCATCCTCATCATGAAGCTGCTCATTTTGGCCCTGCTCTTTTGTGGTGCCATGGCACAGACTCAAGGTGGGTTCTACATGTATTAATGGGTCTAGTTTACATGATGCCATAGCCTTGTTAGAGCCTATGGGTCTCAAATGATGGAAAAAAAACAGGACCACTTTCACAGCACAATCCATTAAACTGTATGTTTTTGTGCTTGACCTGTGCAGGAAAGGAGCTCGACAAGAAAAGCGAACTGAACGAAGGTGAGTTTTTAGAACTGAGTGCAGAGATTTGAACGTCACTGGCACAATCCTTCTTTCAACACCACAACATAAACCTATGTGTTACATTGTTGTAGTTATTTTAATGACAAACATGTCTACATATAATGAATTGTCTCTGTCTTCAGCTGAAAAGCCACCTGGACTTTGGCAACAGCTCAACGGTCAGAGTCTGGTGTTCAACCCCACTCCTGCGACCTGGGCCACTGCTCAGGTAAGTTCAGCTCATGAGAGGGCTCTGGCCTCCATTTTCAGATACCTCTACCCACAATTCACCCGAAGGCAACACATACAGCAACATTTAAAATCTTGTACACCATCACCATCACGGGGTGGATTATGGAAACTCCTCTTTCTCCAGCTTTTGTGTGTTGTGTTATGTTATTTGTTTGTGTAACGTTTGACCCTCTCACAGCAACTCTTTGAACCAGACACCATCCATTGTCAGGTTGGTTCAAATGTTCTTGCAGCTCACAGCAGTTCCATCTTTGCTCTGTCTCACTCAGATGCACTGTCTGGCCATGGGCGGACACTTGGTTGTTATTAACGATGAGGAAGAGGACCAGTTTGTGAAAGGACTTGCCGGGGGGAAAGAAACATGGATTGGACTCTCAGATGCGCAGCAGGTACCGTATGTTTAACTGCGGTTGGTAGTAGGTAGTAGTAGTCGTTGTAAAAGAGTATTCCGAAATGTGAGTAAACCAGTAATCATGTATGGATATTTCAGGTTGGCCACTGGTTCTGGATCAACAGTGAGCCTCTGGCCTACACAAACTGGTGTCCTGGAGAACCCAGCAACTATGGTGGATACCAACTCTGTGCTTTGACCAATTATTCAGGTCAGTGCTTGTACACATTATATAAGAACAGTTCAAAATGTCATGATATTTTTCCTTCTTTTTGCTACAAAACCCCAACACCATTTTGTAATAACGTGCCACATTTTGAAATAATGTATCTGATCTGTGCAATCAAATGTATGGCTACGCTTCATGATGACTGAACACCATTAAAGCCTTGTTTTATCATTTTTAAAACAACAGTGACTATCTTTATTGTTCAGTCCATGAGTAAGTTTAGACTCTAAACAACATGCCCAAACTGTTTCCCTGTACGCAACCATTAGTGACCTGTCCCAAACCAGACACACGGATGATGCACATTGTCACGCTGTACTATCTGTTTAGAGGCTTATTAACGCCAGCAATGGTTAAAACACGATGTGCATGACTTTTAAATGAGGATGTGTTGAACAATGCACTACAGTTTGATAGTGTGTAGTGACCAATTTTATCGCAAAATGCCTTTTTAGAGTTGATCACATTATTAGGAAATATGTATTTATTACACAATGAAGAATCAATTCTATTACATTTGGAACTTAATGAGGTTATTGCACAATCTGGTTGTTACAAACTGCGACTTTACAGTTGCTCTGCGTGATGATTATGAATTAGAAAAACTCTTAAATGTGTCTTTGTCACTTACAGGCCAGAAGTGCTGGGATGATCAGAGCTGTGGCGCTTCTCACCCCTATGTCTGTGAGAGGAATTAGCTCCGACAGCGCTTTTCTGCTGATCACAACATAATCAAAGAAGGAAGCGACAAGTGAAATGTCACAGATGTGGGCTGTCTTTTGTAGAAGCAGCTGCTTTCTGTAAACTTCACTATTCTTCAACTAAACATGATTAAAAAGCTTCAGCGTTGTCCTGTGATGTTTCTCAAACTGTTTCTTATCCATTTAACTGTAGTTGTACATGATGTTACACATATAAGTGTCCCCAAACCTTTGAGCGGTAGTGTATATCCAACTATTATGGGGAAATAGCTTTGAATTTGTCAGGTGAGTGCTTAACCAAGACTCACTGATTGACACAAAATGGCACGAAAAATCTATTCCACGACTATATATGGCACATTTTTATGCCACTGAAACAGGTCTGGTTATGAAACCCACTGCTAGAATCAATGCTGGGCAGTAACTGAATATCCACTTTGAATATTTCGAACACTTATTTCAGGTAACTGTATTCAGGTTAGTTACTCCTTCATTTGAGGGCATTCAGAATACAGTTACTTTCCTGATATCAAAGGAATACATTAAAGTAATTGGTCATTAAATTTCAGTTTCATAATCATAATATTAAGAAGAAAAAAGGATAAAAACGTCCGGGGAAAATTGTAGCCCCGTCTATCTTGTGCAGCGCTTTTTTTGCATTCCACATTAGTGGTAAATAAGCTGGTAACAGGCATGTAACAAGTATATTACAGTTTTTCTCCATTGGTTTGTCTCATTTCTTGAAACAAAAATTACATTCTTAAAACTCTAAGATCATTTGGCTCATACCTCTCCCAAAACAGTTCACTCATGCTTCAAAGCTAAATTTCCTTCTCATTTAAACAGTCAGTGTCCCCAAAATGCTTTGTCCCTTTGGCCTTGTGTGAGCACTGCAAGTCTAAATGTTTAGATGTTTTATCACTATGGCAGAGGACCATTGAAATGTCCCTCTTGTCCACCTTTCAGTCTTAGCCCAGTCCTTCATTGACAACGGTTACTGTAACTTTTTTTTTGTCAAGCTAGCAGAATACAATTGTGTATAAAACTGATAAAACAAAAACAACAACAACAACAACAGAGAAATAGGATTTGAAGGTAAGAGTGGCCTCAAGGTTTGATATCACACATTGCACTCACACTGCCAAGGAAACTGTAACCATTATCATTCACACAAATAAAGTAACTTCCATACATCAGAGTAAACAGAAATATTTACTTGTAAGAGGAGGGTGGGTCGGGAGTGCTGCACTGGGTCTCAGCAAATGTTCTAAAATGTCTCAAAATCTTTACAAATCAGGTGCTCTTCCAGGATGAAGTGGAGCATGGAGTTATAGCAGACTTGCCTTGTGTTGTAGGTGAGTGCGTGTGGCAAAAGGAATCCGAGGCTCTGATGCAGTTACAGTGAAGTCCTTTATTGGCAGCTTCGACCATTAGACGCATCAGAGTGCCTCCGATTCCTTTTGCCACACGCACTCACCTACAACCCAAGGCAAGTCTGCTATAACTAAAAACAACATGTATTCAAGATAACATACTGTAACACAACTGCTGAGGAGCAGTGGTTGGTTACTCGGCTGGTGACGAAAGCTCGGAGGCGTCTCCAAGAGGTGGGGGCGTTCCTAGGAGGACTCAGGCAAACCTATCCCTAAAATGGCTGCCATCAGAGTTTTTACAGATTACTCAAAAATACGTGAATGTGCCAAGGCAACACTTCAGGCATGTTTTAAATGAGGGAATGACATAATAACATGATGTAAAGCTTGAAAAAGTCGATTTTGCCTAATACCCCCCCTTTAAAAAAATAACAATTCTGCAGTAGCATTGAACCTTCCCTTGGTGAGAAGGAGGGAGGCCTGAAAAAGCTTGAAAAAGTGCATAATACCCCCCCCTTTAACATAAAAAAGCATGGCCATTGGCCCACTGCAAAGCAAAACACACCCACAAGAAAACCCACACCAAACTTAAAGTGGTAGTAAGGACGACACAGCATGACCTGTTACATTCCCACAAATAAAATTAGGCTATCTCTGTTTTTCTACTTCACTCCCTGAACAAACGGCGTATCTTTCTAAAACATCAGTGATATTCCCCTCTGTGGCTGAACTCATCTGACACCTGGCCTCCATCTCCCTCACCACAGCATTACAAAGTCAGGGGCGTGATGTCCCTTTGTGACAAATCCAGAAGCTGTTCATGGCTTTCTGGAGAAGTGGCGCTCTTACAATTTGAGCCAGGTCTTGAGACATTTTAATGAAACCCGGACAGAACACGGATGGGTAACTTTCTACTGTAGGGGCAAAGTGGTTGCTACGGGAACTGCATAAGGTGTAAAATGCTCAAATCTCTAGAATCTCAGGGAATCCATAAAGTACATAAGACGTTTTCTTTTTCGGTGTCCTCTTGATTACAGCATTTTCTTTATAAGGATTTGCTTTTAAGCTCAATGTTTGCTTTAGTTTTCTGTGCTGTAGGCAACAAACTCAGATCTCATTTTATCACTTAAATGTATTCAATTCGAGAAATATGCTACCCTAACCCTTCTTTCTTATACAGCAACATGTAATTTATCAAAATATCAAATCTTTTGTAATGAGTGTATTCTATTCTCATGTCGTACAATTGCTCTAAAAGATAAAAGGATGATTAAATATTTTATACTGAATATGTTTATAAAGTTTCTGTCTTCCCATAAAAACAACAGGGAGCTCATTGCCTGTGTAACTTTCACAAGAAAAGCATTGAACTTCAGAATCAACAGCCTCTTGGATGAAAAGTAAAATGTCCACAAGTCAAAAGCCTACCTTTTGTCTTCTTTTTACTTTTTGAAAACCTTTTCTTGAAGTATATTTCAAGTTTTCAGAGGCAAAATGTGATCATTTGCACCAAACAAGTTGTTTTTTTGCTCATATAGCTCAAAGCTATATACCACTGAGTAAGCTCTTCTTCTAGCTTTGTATTCACGTTGAACTGCTAAAAGTTAGCTTCAGATATTTCCCAAAACATTCAGCTGTTATTATTTTTACTCAGTGCCTTGTTTGCTGAAAAAGGTTATAGTTTTTGCTTTATCTAACATCAGATGTTTGTAAACACTGATAAGAGAGTCGAACAGCAGTGACAGTGAAGTCTAAAGTATTGGATTTGGTGCGTGCTGCACAGATGTAGCTCTGTACAGCCTCCGGCTCTGAGAGTGGTTTTCGGTCTCTTAACTTTCTGAGCACGACTTTAACCTCACTTCAGCATTTGTTTTGTGTTTCCCATGAAGTGCACAATAAAGATCAGAGCTCGAAAGATGACTCAAAGTGCTGTGAAAACAGCCTGCTGCTTTCTGCTACTCCTGGCCTCCATCATACAAGGTAATCCTGCATGGCCTCACATGCACCAGAGCTGCATTATTTTGGAAAAAAATATTGAATTGCAATGTTTTCACAAGTATTGTGATTACAATAAGACTACGTTGATTCACATACAAGGCAAATTTTCACAACAAAAGAGCATTAACAATTTAGAGGTCTGAAATAATACAAGAGTAATGCATTTCAGAGCATATTGAGATCTAAACTACAGGATTATCATGTGGATTATCATGTTTTTATGCCTCACTAGACCACATGGAGACAAACCAGGTTATATGGAAACAGTTTTATACTAACCAAATGATCGCAGCTTTGCAATCAGCAAATTTGCTGATTCATTCAAATTGTGATCTCAATTTGACTGCTATCAGTGTTGCAGACCTCACATGCACTCTCTACGTCTTATGAAAACTGAAACATTCACTGTGGTCTTCAGATGTTCACTGTTAGAGTGATGGGCTGTCTCTCTATAATGCTTAGTGTCTTTCCCAGTGGACTGAAGCATGCAATATCAACTACAAAGTGATGTTCTACCTTCTACTGTACTTCCAACACTTTCTGATGTGTTTGACAGGGCTCCAGGATGTTCCGGTGTTCCATTATAAAACTATGGAGGTGTTGGTGGGGCAGAACGCTTCCTTACCCTGTTTTATCCAAAACGTAACTGGCAACATAATTATTGTCAGCACTGAATGGAGAAAAAAAGATCCAAAACCCACAAAGTTGGCTCTCTACACACCAGGACATGACTACTTATATTTTGTACCAAATGTCACCTTGAAGAATATTTACAATGGCTTTGATAAACTAATAGGGACTCATGTAGAACTTCTTAATGTCGACAAGGGAGATGCTGGCACCTACATATGTGACATAACCACTTATCCAAATGGAGTCATCGCAAGTGAGACAGAACTGACAGTCAAAGGTATGCACTACTCTCCATCTGATGTGCACATGTCAGACGAGGACCACCACCCTAACAAAGTGCTTTGTTCCCTGCATGAGCTATGTGTTACTCTTAAGTGCATCACGGCTCTGCTCCCGCACAGTTCTCAGAGGTTATTTGATGATAGAGTTATAATATAGCTATGATAGAGATATGATAGAGTTATGATAGAGTTATAATAGAGCTATGATAGAGTTATAATAGAGCTATGATAGAGCTATGATAGAGTTATAATAGAGCTATAATAGAGCTATGATAGAGTTATGATAGAGTTATGATAGAGTTATAATAGAGCTATGATAGAGATATGATAGAGTTATGATAGAGTTACCAAACACTACCAAACAGTTACCAAACAGACCAAACGCTAGCGAAGCTCAAGGTCATTGATAGAGCACATTTACAAACAGCAGGCACTGCCCCAACGTGCTGTACAGATTCATAAAATAAAACAATCAACATTTAATACAAATAGAAAATTAAAAAATCAACACAAGAAAATGTTCAGCTCAGCTCGCGCCGAAGGCCAGTGCAAAAAAGTGAGTCTTCAGCGAGTGCTTGAAACTCTCCAAGGATGTGGCAGTTCTAATATCTAAAGGGAGAGAATTCCACACAATAGGGCCAGCTACAGCGAAGGCTCTGTCCCCCTCTGATGGTCTGGAAGACATTGTTCAGCGGACCTCAGTCTTTGAGTCTATTGTCTGTTTCTATCAACACGAGTTTCATGATATTACAGATGCCTTACCACATATTGTCAGTTCTTATTTCTGTCTTTCCATCAGATCCATCAGACTCGGAAGGGCAAAGTCATTTTGACACTGAGTATCATTGGAGGACTGTTGCTGATCGTCGTAGCTCTCATGCTGTACAGGAGAAGAGTAAAAAATAGGTTTATCTCCAAGTTTAGTTCCTCTAGTGTGTTCAGACAGTTGAGAAAACGCTTTTGCTTATTTCTGTGTTATCAGGTAGTGACCTGAATCCTACATTCCTATTCTATTAGTATCATTTATATAATAATCACACCGAAATATGATTACATATATTTGAAAACATAATAACAAAATAATAGTCTATAAAACCACTGCAGATCAGTTCCATTGCTCTAAGTCAAAGTGCTTTTTTTCTTTTCTTTTTATGAATAACAATTTGCACATTTTCAGCATCGCAAGTCAACAATACTAAAGCTGTGTTGTTGAAATATCATATTAGGGCACTTCCTGAATGGTGCAACAAAATTTGACACACAAAAAAAAGCAATTTGATTTGTTCATCAAACTGTGTCAAGACAAGAATAATTTATATATAAAAATGTCTTGTCATGTCTAAAACGGCACACTTTTAAGTCACCAATTGATTCAGGCTCAAGCTCTATTTCTGAACCCACTGCACTTTTCTATTCAATTTGACCAACAATTCTATGATTCCAGGATGGATCTTCCGCCTCCCTTCAAGCGGAGGCGGTACTTGACTGCGGTCACATACGCCGCAGTCAGGAACCCTCAGCAGCAGTTCCCCGCACACAAATGTAACTCTGTGACAATCGGGGTCAACGCGGAGAGGAGACACATGCTCGCTTAGGGATTTGGGCATTATTAGTGTATATAGTACAATCATGCGGCATGGGCTTTGTGAATTTGCCAAATCACCGAACAACATACAAAATAAAATCCTACATATCTATGAAATTGTCAAATATACGCAGGTAGACATGTGGGGGAATGAGTGGATCGGCTCATATTACTTGTACTTATTTGTTTTATTGATTTATTATTATTATTGTAGTTATTATGTATTTGTGTTATTTCCATTCATGTACTGTAACTGTATAGAAGAAACTTTGAAATCCTATTTTATCAAATATTGGTGAACATTGTGTTGCATAAAACTTATTTTACCTGAATATATCAATGTTTTTGGTAATAAAATGAGTTCATGTGTTTTGTTCTTTGTTTTTTCTTTGAAGTATAGCTGACTCAACACAAATTTAAACCCGACACTTTTGCGTTTGCCTCCATTTTTTATTGAACTATAAACTTTTTCTATTTACACAGCAGACCCGTTTCTCTAAAGTAGCAGCCCCACAGCATGATGCTCTCCCCCCATATCCTACACTGGGGATGGTGCACTCAGGACGATGTGCAGTGTTAGGTTTGCTCCATACATAATGTTTTGCATTTGGGCCAAAAAGTTAATTTTTTGTCTCATCTGAACAAAGCTCCTTCTTCCACATGGAGCTGTGTCCTCCAAATGACTTCTAGCAAACTTCAAACGGGATTTCTTATGGCCTCCTTTCAATAATGGCTTTCTTCTTCCACTCGTCCATGAAGGCCAGATTTGTGTAGATACGACTTATAGTTGTCCCATGTACAGATTCCCCCAGCTCAGCGGCAGGACTTCACAGCTCCTCCAGAGTTATCTTGGAGCACTTGGTTGCATTTCTCACCAGTGCTCTCCTTGTTCAGTTTGTTAGTTTACGTGAACAGCCGTGTCTTGGTAAGTTGGCAGTGGTGCTTTACTCTTTCCATTTCTGATTGAACAGAGCTCCGTGAGATGTTCAAATCTTGGGAAATCTTTGTATAACTTAACGCTGCTTTAAACTTCTCCACAGCTTTATCCCTGACCTCTCTGGTGCTCCTTGACCTTCATGATGTTGTTTAGTGACCAATACACTTCGACCATAGCTCTGAGGCCCTCACAGAACAGCTGTAGTTATACTGAGAGTAGATTGCACACAGGTGGCCTCTATTTAACCGTTAGGACAAGAGGTGAACATTCTGCCGTCATTAGGAATGTTATAAAGGCAATTTAATGCACTCAGAAAATGCTGTATGAATACTTATGCACGCCCCACTTTTCACTTTTCTATTTTTAGAAAATAACAGAATCATGTATCATTTTGCTTTCACTTCACAGTTGTCTGTTACTTGTGTGTGAACGTTCAGTAAAAAAAATCAAAGGAAAATCTTAATGTTTATGGTTGTAAACATGATTGTCCCTGTAGGGAAATTTGTTCTCTGCATTTAACCCATCCTTCGAAGCCGCCTGTAAGGAGCAGTGGTCGGCTGCAGTGCCGCACCCGGGGACCCAGCTCCATGATGTGGAGCCAGGCTGATGGTCAGAATCACCTGGCTGGAGGATTCACCTACATGTTGCGGTAAACCGGAGTACCCAGAGGAAACCTATACGCAGACACGGGGAGAACATGCAAACTCCACACAGAAAGGCCTCGTCCTGGTGGGAATCGAACCCGTGACCTTCTAGCTGTGAAGCGGAGGCACTAAGCGCTGCGCTACCGTGCCGCCCTATTAACAGTGTATAGGTGTATAAATACTTTCGAGGGGCACTGTAATTATAGTTTTCGGAGGGCCCACATTTCATGAATGAACTTTTTCATTCTAGTTTTCCGAGTTTCACCTGTAGTATATCGGAATATTTCAAAACAAATAGTACCTTAAAACAGGCAGATTCACATGTATATATTTGGAAAGACAACAGTAACAAAACTAAATGCTTTACAGTAGAATCCGTCTAAATATTGACTTCATTATCAAATCAAAGCGATTCAACGGAATCATAAAACTGTTCCACTGAAGTGTATCAAGCATATTCTGAAGGTCATGCTGATTAGTGCTTTCTGTAAACAAAAAATAGGGTCTTTCTTACCAGTGACACCATTATAGTGCAAATGATTGGTTCCTTTAACAAACAGTGACAAATTCTGTGTAACATTGCAGTGAACGAGCAAAAACGTCCTTTCGGGCAAAAGACCTACCTGCACATTTTAGTGAAAAAGCAGAAAACGCTTTGAATACAATAAAATAAATCTTAAATCCAATATTAACAATCTTCAGAAATTAAAGTGCATTTTCTATAAACAGAATCCAGATTGAAGTAACTTTTTTTTCTTTTTGTCCTTGAAGACTTTTCTGCAGTCACTGGACAGATGTGACCTGTCCCAAACCAGACACACGGATGATGCACATTGTCACGCTGTACTATCTGTTTAGAGGCTTATTAACGCCAGCAATGGTTAAAACACGATGTGCATGACTTTTAAATGAGGATGTGTTGAACAATGCACTACAGTTTGATAGTGTGTAGTGACCAATTATATTGCAAAATGCCTTTTTAGAGTTAATCACACAGAGCCGGTTCTTCCTATACGCAAACTACGCAAGGTGCGTAGGGCCCCCGCAGCCGCAAGGGCCCCGCACCTCAGTCAAACTACGGTGTTGTTTCACTGATTAATCAACGCGTTGTTACGGGACAGGCTCTTCCAGCGCGCACTCACTCTCCGCCTACTTCGCCACATATAACACCAAAACGGAGCAGTCTGCAAGTGAATGAGCAGGAGAGACCGACCGCCGTCCCCCTGTCACTTCCAAAGCGCGAGTGCTTCTCCGCTCGTGTCCCGCTTGGCCGTCTGTCTCCCGGTGCTTCGCCTCATGCGCGGCTCCTCCGCGGCTGCATCACGTCACCCGTGTCCCGAGTGCTGCTCTCATGTTTTCTCTGCAGGACTGTGGGCTGCAACTCTGGGCCTCACTCTCATTTAAACTCTCTTCTTATTGTGTCTGGTGAGTCTGGAGCATCAGGACAGTAGTTTGATGAGTAGACGAGAGTAAAGCCGTGTCCGTGGCCTTTTTGTTGAGTTGAATCCACATGGTTCTCATGAGCACAGTAACTTACAGTAACTCTGGTTCTCTGAATGTGCACAGGCTAAAATGGGTTGGGCGACTCACAAGACAGAAACAACCATCAGGAGCAGGTTTCAGTTAGTTTTAAATCAGCGGTTCCCAATCTGTGGGTCAGGGACCAGAGGTGCGAGAATGGGACCATTTGCCATTTACTATTTTAAAAAGGGAAATAGACTAGTAGTCGTCCTAAATACCAGTCTCACAGTGGCTTAGTGGTTAGTGGTTCTCACACAGGGGGCAGGACCTGAATTGAGGTCTGTATGTTCTGCTTCTGCCCTGGAACAGTGGAACTGTTTTGACCATAAATGGATTCTCTCTTCATCGAATAGCCATGGGACGCTACTGTAGGGCCCCCGTGTGGATTTTTGCTTAGGGCCCCAGAAGGGCTAGCACCGGCTCTGTGATCACATTATTACAAAATATGTTTTTATTACACAATGAAGAATCAATTCTATTACATTTGGAACTTAATGAGGTTATTGCACAATGTGGTTATTACAAACTGCGACTTTACAGTTGCTCAGCGTGATGATGATGAATTAGAAGAACTCTTAAATGTGTCTTTGTCACTTACAGGCCAGAAGTGCTGGGATGATCAGAGCTGTGGCGCTCTTCACCCCTATGTCTGTGAGAGGAATTAGCTCCGACAGCGCTTTTCTGCTGATCACAACATAATCAAAGAAGGAAGTGTAACGCCCAGAGTTCTGTCTGACAACCAGTATGTGGACAAAATTGCAGAGCTAGGTCTTGTTTAAAAGGCTAAGTTTTATTGTTACAAAAAGTAAAAATGTTAAAAAGGTATGATCGAATGGGGGATTTGTCAAAAAGTGCGGGTGTGCGTAATGGTCGGGAAGGGGAAAAGTCAACGGAGGTGTTGGGTCGATTCTGTTGGTCCGACTGGCAAGGCCGGGCAGCTGTGACGCAAAGCGTTGCTGGGCTGCGTTTTGTTGGACCTTGGATTTGGCTTGGACCCACTTGATCTCTCCGGAGGGCCACGCCCGCACACCTGCACAGGTATAACCAGAGACAGAGAGAGTTAGTCACATGTTCAAGACTCGTTTTAAAGGCAAATATGAGTCAAGTGAAGTGATTAAAGTATGCCGTTTAGAAAGGTCGATAGGGCTGCAGTGCATTACCTGGACAGGTATAACCAGAGACAGAGAGACAGAGGCCCTGTCCCAATACCCACACTGTGGCCTACGCCCCTCTTTGAAGTGTGCACTTGTTTGAAGTGCACGCAAGGGTCCGAGTGCGCAGGTTGCAAGTGTTCAAAAATGGCAGAATAGGGACAGTGCGGCTGACGTCATTTTCAGACCTAAACTAAATAAAGTTGAAGGTAATTTCGTCCAGGCCTGTGAAAAAAAAAGTAGTAGTTAATGAGTTGACGTTAAAACACGTTAAGATAAATACATATTAGATATTAGTAATTTATTTGAGCTGGTTGTATAATTTTTATTTCAAATGTAGAGTGGGTAACTAGCTAGTATATGGTAAGCTTTATGTTTTTATACATCCTAAGTTTTGTTGAAGTGAAAAGTTGAAATTGGATTTTAATGAATGACAACACAAAAAAAAGTATTGAAATTGTTGCACAATGTCCGTAAATACCGGTGCGCAAAATCATCGTAGTGCTTCATCATATATTTATGATCCAAGTAACATAGCAAACCTTGAGTGTATTTACAGATATACAGCATGAGAAAAGTTGAAATATTTAATTAATAGTATTTTTTTTTTGCGCAAGATCCGCGGATGCAGCCATTTTTCTGTCTCTTTGGTCTGTACCGCAAAGAATTATGGGCAATATGCTTTGCCAAAGTCCGCTTGGATGCGGGCTTCGGCGAAGTGTGGATCAGACACGCCCACAGACACACACAAAGAGGAGGAGGTGGGGGACACAGCTCTACCAGGTTACAGAAGCGACAAGTGAAATGTCACAGATGTGGGCTGTCTTATGTAGAAGCAGCTGCTTTCTGCACACTTCACTATTCTTCAACTAAACATGATTTAAAAGCTTCAGCTGTGATGTTTCTCAAACTGTTTCTTATCCATTTAACTGTAATTGTACATGATATTACACATGTAAGTGTCCCCAAACCTTTGAGCGGTCCACAGCTTTTCATACTATACTTATGGACCAAGTTTGCAAGCATCCAGAAAGATGGCGGGTTTCAATGACTGAATAATAACAAAAAACTCATAGATAATTTTAAAGACGTCCCATCAACTGTGATTGTGATTGATTGTGTTGACAGAAAATAAAAAATATCCTTTTTTTTTTCCTTCTCCTTTCTCAGTTTGCTTCACTGCCACACATGCAAAGTGCAAATAAAGATCCCCGGGCGGACGGGGCCTGTCTGTGTGGGGTTTGCATGTTCTCCTCTGGGTACTCCTTTTCCCCCTACCACTAAAAACATGTACAATAGGCCAGGAGGGGCCAATTGCGCAGACTGATCGCCTCGCTTCCGTCATTCTACCCCAGCTGTGGCTACAATAGTGGCTTACCAACACCAAGTAAGGAGCGAATGAATAATGAATCTTTGAGTTCTCCAGAAAAGCGCTATATAAAACCAATGCAGTATTTGTATTATTACTATACAAAGGGTTGAAATGTTGTGTATCACAGCAACAGTTGCCATCGGAGACTCTCAGTCATATTACAGATGTTCACCAAAAGATAATCCCAACTGGCAGCAGAAAAGCGCACAGAGAATAACATTAGATATTTAATTGAACAATGGAGGGGTGAAGAGAAAGTGCATGAGGACAGAGAAAAGCTCTCCTGTGAAAGGGAGAGACTCTCGAATATGAAAGCCGAGCGTGTCCTGGGAGATGCCTACGTGAGGTATCCTTGGAAGACTGGTTTGAAAAAGAGACCGTTTACAAGGACAATGTGGAGGAATTCCTGAGAACGACGGAGGAAAAAATGGAGGGATCGGCGGATGAATTCCCAAACGTGCAGGCTTTCGGAAGCATTTACCACGCCAGAAAGTCATGCCTGGAGGAAAGATCCGTGATGAGGACCAGGGAAGATGAGTGGCATGAGTGTCGGGATGCAAATATCAGTAAATCCCAAAGGTGCAGACTCGCAGCCGTGCAGTGGATCTTCCTTCTTGGGGGTCGCAATGAATCATGCCATCAGGTTAGCTCACTTAGAAACAGAAAAAAGCTAGCGAAACAGTATAGGCTTCATTGTTTGTATGGTCTGCCTCTGGAGGAGAACAGGATTCAGGATAAGTTTCTGTTTAAAGTAGCAGCTAAAGACCCTGCAAAGAAAACAGAGATGAACGACAACATTTCTGTGGAAGGGGATTTCACAGACTATAGTGATTCAAGCACAACAAATGCACCAGAAGAGATTGTAATGAAGGCTGAAAACTGTGAGCTTGAAGCACATCAGGATGGCAGTCAGAGGGACCAGAGCGATGAGGAGCCCCTGTTGAGGGAGAATGTTCTGTCATTTGGGGAAAAACAAGACCAGGAGAGAGAAAAATATTTCTGTCTTTATCCAAAACCATGGAGGAGCATGAGAGGCAGAACAGGGGATGGTGATGCGAGAAGAGGAGCAGGAAGCACAGCGTCTTTCTGTTGACAAACTAAAGAGCCAGCTCACGTCTCGAGAAATGACTCTAAAGAAGGAAAGGCATGAGCGGGAAGTGGACCGAGAGCAGCTCAAATCCAATCTCGAAAAGAAGATCCAAGAATCGCTTAGAGATCAGAGAGAAAAACTTTTGGTGGAGATGAAACAGCAGCAGGAAGATTAAGAAAAGTGGCTCAAAGGTTCCAAAGGAAATGACAGAAAAATATGAAAAAATATTTGTTCAGAATAATAAAGTACATGCATCACAAACTACGGCTATTTTATGTCTCATCATGAAGCCTTTGCCAGATTTACTCACTGTGGAACAGATAACTATTCTTTTTTTTTTTTCCTTTTTTTTTAAGTAACTGACTACTACTACTGACTAACCCTAACCATACTTGACAATACTGATGATAGTTGTGTCGTGCTTGCCTTTTTGTGCAGCCGTGGTCTAATTTAGGCCATTATTTTACCCAATGATACTTAAATTTAAATGTTTTGAGCTACTGTTTAATAAAATAACTCTGCAAAAAATACTTTGTAGAGTACTCAACAACATAGCAGGGGCGGACTGGGACTGAAAAACGGCCCTGGACTCTGACCAGCCTGGCCCAAATTAGCGTCTATACGACACTTCCACAAAGACATATTTTAACCTCTTAACCAAGTGCATTTTCTCCAGTTCGGCGAATCTAAAAGCTCCTCGACTGGAGAGCAACAGAGAAACGCCTCATTTGAAAGCTAAGACCTACAAGAGTGATTGTAAGTTTTTGTCACATTGTCGCCACATATTTGTCAAATTTCCGCCATGTTTTGGTTGATATTTGTTGCTTTTTCATTCCTTTTTAGTGCCTTTTTAGCATATTTTCATCACGTTTTTGTCACTTTTTTGGTTTTGTTTTTTAATAATAATAATAATAATAATAATAATAACGCATTGGTTTTATAGAGCGCTTTTCTGGACACTCAAAGACCCTTTACATTGCACTATTCGTTCACTCCATACTCTGTGGTGGTAAGCTACTAGCCACAGCTGGCCTGGGGTAGACTGACGGAAGCGAGGCCAGTCTGCGCCATCGGCCCCTCCGACCACCAACAACCACTCACTCACTACATTCGCTAGGCTTCCTGGTCTCTCCAAGTCCTGCCAGGCCCTTCCCTGCTTAGCTTCCAAGGTCTGACGGGATTGGGCAGAGCAAAGGCGGTGTGGCCAGCATGAAACTTTCATTGCTTTTCTTCCTTGTTTTCGCCGCTATTTTGATGCTTTTAAGCTTTAGATTTGGGTAAATCTCAGAAAAGGCGGAGGGTAAGAGGTTAAAGGGAAAACTGAGAGGCCAGGCCGGTGGCCCTAGAGCCAGTGGCCCTTCTGTGCTCTTCCAGAATGAACATATGACCAGTCCGCCACTGCACATAAGCTACTTCAGTATATAACTAGTACTCACCTGCCTGGCCAGCCTTACTCAATTCTTTCTCATTATAATTGAAATATAGGCTATTCGAAAGAAAGTGATAATCTCCAGTTTTAACAGAGAATAGCATGGCTGGCCAGACTAATCACCAGCCTGGTGGTCAGACTGTATCCTTTTATATTTTTTTGTTTCAAAATAGATTAAGTAGCTAGGTAGCACCATTAAAACGACTAACATTAATTGTAAAACAAAGCATACTCGTCTGAACATAGAATTTACAAAGTTCGTAATGATAATTCAGTTTCCTTCTCATTTGCAAGTAGTGCACGCAGTTCGCCTGCAGAGGGCGCGCTAAGAAAGCAAACAAGTGTTCATTGTCTTTTCTTCCGGGACAAATTTCCTTCAACTTCCGGTGCCTGCGCATTGTGGCGATGGTTGTGTTTATCTGCGTTTCATTCAGACTCTGAACACGCACTGGGAGGTGTTTATTGATATCGTAGAGTTAAAGCAGCGTGGAATTGATTAAGGAACATATATCGACAAAATGACGGAGGTAAAGAAAGTTTGTTGTTCTTCTCTGGGCCATGTTGACCATGTTCTGTGCTCCCGCTCAGATGTTAGCATAGGCTAGCTTTTGGACGGATAGTTTTATTTAATCGTTAAGCTGACGATTTAACGCTACAGGCATCTACAGACACTCACATGACCATACATTAACGTGAGCATCTTTGTCATATCTGTGATGTTGTCTCCCCTCAACAGGACGTACAGAAGCACTCTGTCCACACTCTGGTCTTCAGATCTCTGAAAAGAACCCACGACATGTTTGTGTCAGACCAGGCCAAGCCCGTCGCCATAGATGATCAAAGGTAACAGTAACCCCTTCATCCTCAGAGGGATTTACCTTTTATTATTATTATTTTAAACAAAGCTTAAAAATGCACAATTGCAAGGCGCTTACCCTAGGGTGACCATCTCAAAAGCAAGTCTTAATGTGTTGTGATGCCCTGGATAAATGGACATCTTCTAATAATACCTGCCATTTTTAAGTATAATTTATTTTATTAATTAAAGTTAGGATATTGAATGTAAGGGTTTTGGGGCTTTCAATCATTGTGAGCATCAACACAGCAGCTCAAACATGGCTCTCCTCACATGCTCTGAGCCGCTTTAAATCATATTCCCCTCCACAGGCGATAGAAAACTTGTTCCCAACCTTTTTTGTCTTGAACCCTTGAACGCTTCAGTTTTAGTCCGTGTTCTCCCTACCTCAAGGGCGCTGCACTTTTTCTAGAAAGCAATCACTTTAAAGCGCTATTTGTAAGTAAAAAGATAATTTTGTGTTCAAAATAAACCTAAAATTCTCCCAAAACGACACATTTCCCTGTAAAATATTAGCCTGGCTATCTTGTCTGTGGTGCACGTAGCCATAGCCAATCGTATCAATTGTATCCTATGACGTATGACGTACCCACTAGGGCTGAACGATATGGACAAAATGTAATATCTCGATATTTATGCCAGATATCTCGATATCGATACGATATAACTATGGGTTCAGGTATTTTTCAGAATAATACAAAAGAGTGCAGTCTTGAATGTTCGTATAGATTTGATAACAATATATCGGTTAGCTCGAGCCCGCTGTAAACATTCGAACACGGTCTAAAGCTTGATCGAAAGATGGCCTCCTGTCTGCTGCTGTCATGTTGGACCTATAAATAAACTTTTTTTTATTTATTTATCCGTAAACAAATGACAAGCTTCCATATGTCGAATAGCGCATCATCGTCTTGCCGTCCCTCCTCGTTCTGTGATTGGTCCCAAATCCATGCGAAGATTTTAGCCATGGTGTCCTGTGCAGTTTGAAATTATTCAAGTCATATTTTTGGCACGAAATATGGCAGTTATATTTCATCTTACAAACTTTGTTTTAAGATGTAGAAGAGATATAAACTCAAGTGTGTGTGTGTGTGTGTGTTTCTCTGTTCCCCAGTCACAAACTGAAGATTGGAGCGAAAATGAAAGCCGATTATAGCCCGGTTTTACACATGCCTGTCCTGAAGGAGAGCAAAGAGCGAGTCCACCCGATGTCTGGTGGAATCCCCACTTCCCAGGGATACTCCCAGATGGGTAAGTCTTTTTTCTACTTTCCTGGGGAAGATTTAATGCTAAACTCGAGCAAAACATTCCAGCTATTATCAGTGCAGTGTCATATGAGTGTAACGTCATTCTCTGGAAAGTTAGCGCTCCTGAGGTTGGTGTCTTTGCCTTCATTTTCATTCTTTGTGTTTAAGGCGAAGACGCAGAGTACCTGATCACCGGGACACACGCGTACCCCTCTGGTCCTGGTAAGTTCCACCACCCTCGTCGTAGTTGTTATTATGCGTTGTATTTGCTCTTGTGCTGAGTTGAGATGTTGTGTTGAACAGGCGTGGCCCTGACAGCAGACACCAAGCTGCACAGGAACCCCAGTGACGCAGGAGTGCAGACCGTCGCTCTGGCTCTGCCCCCGTCACAAGCCAGGTACGTTTCGCAAGCACTGGAGAAGTGCATTCTGCTGCTTCATGTAATGGAATGGTCGCAGTTAGCAAATCACAAAGGCTTATGTTGTTCGGGATATGAGGCAACGGCAAACAAACAAAAAAGCTCAACATTAAACATCTGTAATTCAAAATAAATATTAATCTAAAAATAAACCCCTATTAAATCATCTATTGAAAAAAATTAAGGCCAAAAAGAAAGAGCACAACACAGCGTATACAGTCCCCCTCAAAAGTTTAAGAGCAGTTGAAAAATGGGCAAAAATTCACATTTTGCATGTAAGGATTAAGGTAAGGTAGAACTTCAATATGCAGAAGAAGAAATGGGAGTGAGACGGAAAAAAAGAAGAACATTGGGCAAAGCTTTTAGTAAAAACAATAAATAGACTGAGGTAGTTTTACAGCTGGTCAAAAGTTTCAGACCACATTTCCCCCGCCTTAACCAGGTGCATTTTCTCCAATTCAGCTTGATCTTTTCTCTCTTCACAGGCAAGAGGCGAGTCGTACAGCAGCCAGTGTTGCAGAAATCCACCGTCACTACGGAGGGGAGAGGTCTCACGCTGGTACGATGGTAAGTCACTTTTTACTTCTTATACAGCCATATATTAGGATATTCCCCAAGATGATGAAACTGTAATTTGTTTCCTTGTTAAGGCCCTTCTGGATGGAGGTGGTGGTACGAGAAATGCCCTGACGAGGAGAACGCCAACGATGCCCAAACCACAGTGGCATCCTCCCTGGAAACTGTTCAGGGTAAACACACTTCCCCCACGTAGGATGTTAGCTCCCTGTTCCAGCTCTCACGCTTCATTACGATGGCGTCTGTTCTGTGCGACAGGTTATCAGCGGACATCTTGGGTGGGTCAGGTGTCTCGCGGTGGAGCCTGGAAATCAGTGGTTTGTTACTGGATCCGCAGATCGAACCATAAAGGTAATCGTGTGCGATGCTGTGAGGTGAAACTCTTACATTGTACACAATGGATGGAGCTTTATAACTCTAATTTGAATAGCGGTATATCAAAAGTTGATCTTGCAAAGCCTGTGGTTTTGAAGGCAACACAAAATTAGACTAAAACTATATTTAAAGTTGTTTATGACATGAACAACTATGACTAAAATGTCCAGATATTTTCATTGACAATGACAAATTAAAAATTAAATTAAATCAGCCCAGCTTCCAATGAGTGCTTTTAAAGAGTCTTATATTGTTTATATATTCACTTTCCAGTCCCTCCAGGATTTCATGATGTTGCAATTGCAAACATCAACGTGATCTCAGTGCAGAATTGCAACTATTCCAATAATCCGCAATTTCCTTCAAAGCTTTTCCTTAACTCTGCAATTTATGCACAACTAAAGTGAGTTTCTGATCAGTTAAAGGAACAGGCCACTGTTTTTCCATACTGTGATATGTTCTTACCTGAGCTTAGACGAGTTGATGCGTACCTGTCTGGTCTTTGTGCGTGCCCGTGGAAGACCGTGGTAGCTTCCATTTATGGTCGTCGAGGGCACATATAAAGACCAGACAGGTACGCATCAACTCGTCTAAACTCAGGCAAGAACATATCTCGGTATGTAAAAATGGGGGCCTGTTTCTTTAAATCCATTTCACTTGTTAAATTTGCGCAAAGGAAGTGGTGTCGGCGGCTCCGCGAGTTTAAGTAATTCAGACTGAAGCAGGGATCAGCGAGGACTTTTGCCTCTGCTGCGCCTCCTCTCACTCGCCTGGGTCTGACTTTACAGCGTCCACCACTGTGTGCTCCTCTGTCCGTGTTTCGTTTCTCTTCTATTGGATCTTTATTTGGCGATAGGCTTTCATTCAGATCGCTTCTTTTCCCTGTGATGCGGTGGAGTTTGTGTGAGGCACTGGTTAAAAATAATGGAAAATGCAAAGAAAAGTGTGATTCTAATGTAAAAAAATCTATTGTTTTAAGCAGGAAAAAAATCAGGCATTTTGGCAACAATCACAATAAATTCCTACGAAATCCTGGAGGGACTGACTTTCAAAAGAAACAGGTCTGGGACATGAAGCAGAGAACCTGGATTAAATATGATTAAAATAAATATGATGTAAAGTTGACTAAATGAATCTTAATTTTAGTCGACTAAAACTTGAGAAAATTGAAGAGAATTTGCCTAAATCGTTTGCGAGGCTATGATGTTGACCGTATAGTTAGAACGGCCAATCCTCTGAATGAACGCTTGCTTGTGTATGGACAGATCTGGGACCTGGCGAGCGGTAAACTGAAGCTGTCCCTCACCGGTCACATCAGCACCGTCAGAGGAGTGGCGGTGAGCACTCGCAGCCCGTACCTGTTCTCGTGCGGAGAGGACAAGCAGGTCAAGTGTTGGGACCTGGAGTATAACAAGGTAAACACGATCCAGAATCAATCCACGGTGTTTATAAAAGCGAGACTGTTTGCATCCCTGAAGTCTGTCGATGTGCGTGTTTAGGTGATCAGACATTACCACGGACACTTGAGCGCCGTGTACGATATCGACCTTCATCCAACCATCGACGTGCTGGTGACCTGCAGCAGAGATGCGTCAGCCAGGGTGAGTGCGGCTTTAAGACTTTGAAGGAAAAGGTTGTTTCCCAGACTTGTACTGGGATTGCATTTGAAGCTGATCTTAATAATGAGGTACATGTTGCAATGAAATTATCTCTTCGACAAAATTGACTTTTAGAACTACCATGTTACAAGGATATTCAGACCTGGAGCTGCGTTTCAAGCTGATTAGCGCATCTTTAAGTAATCTTTGGATCTTCTCCAGAGGCTATTCTCAGCAGTGCGGCGACAGCTCCCGAAAAGCTCCTCTTGAGGTCCTACGTGTCTGGGAAATTCTTTCCTAACCTCTCGATCTCTTGCTAAGCTTAATCCTTTCATTGTTCGGGATGGGAATAGATCCTTTTTTATCGACATCAATGCCATTGATTATTTCTCTTATTGATCTGGTTCTTTATTAATTCCAAAGAATTTAAAAATGGACTATAGATTATATAATATGTGCATGCTATTGTAGCTTTTATTTAAGAGGGATTTTATAGCAGAGGGATAATAAATTGGCCTATTTTGACAAACCTATCATACAAAGCATTTAATAAAGCTATTGTAAAATGGTTATTAAAGTAACAGAAGGGGCAGACACTCATTTCTCTAAAATGATTTTCTTACCGATCTCTCATCCATCTATATTTATGAACGAGGGTCTAAGGATGTCCTTGTCAGCTCTTCAGCGCTGTAGTTTCTGAACGATCCGAGTGACGTGCGCAGCAGCACGTGTTAGCACATGCTCATTGTTTTGGTAACAGCTGCACCTTTATAAGCGTTTATAAAGAGGAAGGATTCACACGGACTCATTTCAACGTGCAGCACGGATTCTTAAACAACCGAGACTTTAGTTTGTGATGAAGTGAAAGTGATGCATGTATCTGCAGCGGCTCCGGCCTGCAGGTTTATGATACATTTATTAAAGGGACTATACAGATGTATAAATCTGTATTTTCCCTCCCCCTACATGTTCCAGTAATGTCCTAATGTGTAGAATGACCTCAGACCTTTTCATCACAACTGCCTCTAAAATCCTGCACTTTCACTCAAAAAGTGGTTAATTCGGGTCCGAAGTGCCGTCATGTACGAGCTTAATATAGAGACTGCAGTTACGCGTAAGACCTGAGGTGGCAGTAGTGAGGATGAAAATGACCAACTTGCATCTGGTCCCTTTAAGATGCTGTGGCGCAAAACAGCATCGATATAGGTATTGTTAGTGAAGGAGACACACGATTCCCGATGGATTTCTCAAGAATGTTCTCGATTCCTATTCATCACAAAAAGGTGGGAGGGGTTTGTGGGGATTACTTGTGAGAATCAGCAATTGAAACTAGGGGGTATTTTTGCTGTAGCTGTTTTAGATCAATAATATGACATTTTCAAACCAACAAAGTGTAAGATGGTGATAAAGATGTGTTTGAGCTTGTTATTAAACACCTGCATAAAGCGTAATAACCGCTCTTCGTCTTCTGCGTTGTTTAGGTGTGGGACATCCGGTCCAAAGCGAACGTGCACACTCTGACCGGCCACACCAACACCGTGGCCACGGTCCGGTGTCAGGCCGCAGAACCTCAGGTCATCACAGGAAGCCACGACTCCACCATCAGGCTGTGGGATCTGATCGCCGGGAAAACGCGAGCCACTCTCACCAACCACAAGAAGTCTGTGCGGACGGTGGTGCTGCACCCCAGACAGTGAGTAAAGCCGGGGGAAATCCGGAGTTACCAGCTTCAGTTTGGATTGTCAGAACTTGATATACTTTCTGTTATCACCCCCAACATTCTGGTTGTAAAAGGACCGCTCCCCCACCTGAGCCACCGTCAGTTCATAAAGCAGTGTAATAATACGTTTGTTTTCTGCTCAGATATACTTTTGCCTCTGGATCCGCGGACAACATCAAACAGTGGATGTTCCCGGATGGAAACTTCATTCAGAACCTGTCGGGCCACAACGCCATCATCAACACGCTGGCTGTCAACTCGGACGGAGTGCTCGTGTCTGGAGGTAACGGGCTCACCACTCACGTTAGATAAAAATAATTACGTTTTGATCAGCAGGCAGCCATACTGGTGTAAAAAAGGCACAGCATTAACACTTTGTATTTCAGAAACCACCCTAAAAATCCCATATGCGTGTCATTTTCTAAGATTGTTTTCAATTATACCTTAACTGTAACAGGGTACGCGCGGGGTCTTAAAATGTCTTTAAAAGGTGTTTTGTAAAAATAAGTCTTAAATTTGCTGAAAATTTGGGTTTAGGTCTTATATTTGAAGCGTGTGTTTGAAGAGCTGCTTCTCTTCAAAAGTTTTTCATGATAATTAATAACACAAAGAGTTTTCTGTTTAGTTTAAGGCTGCAGCTAACGATTATTTTTCTATCGATTAATCTATAGATTATTTTTTCGATTAATCTATAGATTATATTTCTTTTTACTGATTATTTTTTCATTTAAAATGAAGAAAAAAACATTGATGTAGGCCAATTTTTTCCAAATGGCTTGGCTTTTATTTATTTATTTACTACTAGTCTATTTTCCCCACTTTTTAGAATGGAAAATGGCAAATGGGCCCATTCTCTCACTTCTGGCCCTGACCCACAGTTTGGGAACCGCTGATTTAAAACTAACTGAAACCTGCACCTGACGGTTATTTCTGTCTGACCACGGAGAATTAGCCTCTGAGTAGCCCAATTCGTTATAGACTGTGCACATTCAGAGAACCAGAGTTACTGTAAGTTACTGTGCTTGTGAGAACGTGTGGATTCAACTCCTTTGAGACAAAAAGGCCACAGACACGGCTTTACTCTCGTCTATCCATCAAACTACTGTCCTGATTCTCCGCTTGACACAACAAGAATAGAGTTTAAATGAGTGTGTGGCCGATGCCCTGAGTCCACGCAGAGAAAACATGAGAGCTGGGCCAGGGACACGGGTGACATGATGCAGCCGCGCATGAGGCGAAACGAGCACCGGGAGACAGACGGCCGAGCGGGACACGAGCGGAGAAGTACTCGCGTGTTGGAAGTGACAGGGGGACGGCGATCGGTCTCTCCTGCTCATTCACTTGCAGACTGCTCCGTTTTGGTGTTATATGTGACAAAGTAGGCGGAGAGTGAGTGTGCGCTGTCAGAGCCTGTCCCGTAACAACGCGTTGATTAATCAGTGAAACAACACCGTAGTTTGACTGAGATGCGGGGCCCTCGCAGCTGCGGGGGCCCTACGCACCTTGCGTTGTCTGCGTATAGGAAAAACCGGCTCTGCGGCCGATTGACTGGTTGATGGCGATGGCAAGAACGCTGTCGGGTGTTTTCGTTTCACATTTTCGTTCATAGCCGTTGTGCTGTAGCCTGGCTAACGCCAGACTAAAATCACAAGTGATACTGCAGTTCAAAATGATTCCAGCGCACACAGCAGTCTGGCGTTAGCCAGGTTAGTTGTGCTGCTGTGATGCCATTTCCACTCGACAGTGTGCATACAAAAACATTATTAAGCCGTTTCTGGAAGTACTCCCACACTTTTGATGACTTTTGGCGAGCTTTTTTCCCCTCGCTCACAGCGTCTGCATCACGCGCAGCCATGCTGGAAGTGGAATGTAAACAAGCGACGCGTCAACGCACAAAAAACGGCGTCGACATGGTCGACGCGTCGTTGCAGCCTTGGTTTAGTTTATAACTGTTATATTGTTGCTATATTCTTCTGCCCTGATAATTTTGTCTCTTTTTCAACTAAAAATATGAGTTAGATTAGACCTCAGCCCCCATTACAAGATCACAATCTTTTTATGTCCCTGTTTTGTCCCAGGGCTTCTTTCAAAAGACAATGACACTCACACACTGAAATTTGGTACAAAATATCCTGAGATGAGGAGGAAAACGATTAAATGGTTATATTGGGTCTGGGCTTGTTAGGTTTTCAAGCATTTAACATTTTATCGGCACAAATGTAAAGAGACACCATTGACATTGAGATGTTGCTATTAAACAATAGTGACGCTCCATTTTAACGTTGCTCATCATTTCATTGCTCTCTTTATGCAGCCGATAACGGCACCATCCACATGTGGGACTGGAGGACGGGGTACAACTTCCAGAGGATCCACGCGGCGGTCCAGCCCGGCTCTCTGGACAGCGAGTCGGGCATCTTCTCCTGCTTGTTCGACCACTCGGAGAGCAGGCTGATCACGGCCGAAGCGGACAAGACCATCAAAGTGTACAAGGAGGACGACACAGCAGTGAGTTTCACCGTCACTGAGTTCAGAAATGAGGCAACTGCAGGTTTTGTTGGGTTTGTCAGTTATACAAACATTTTTGCCAAATGACCGGCCCAGTGGCTAATGACCTCCAAAAAATCATTATAATTGAAAAGTCCTGCCAAACAACAACAAAAACAAACTATTCCGCCCTCTAAGGAGTGTATAAGACCTCACGCAGTCGGACAAGTGTTTAATATGGCAGCAAGGTGCTACTGTAGTTACTGAACTTCCCTGAAAGGCAAGAAAGTCCCAGGTTCGATTCCTGCATGATGCACTATGAATTATGTTCTGCTTACTCATTTCTTCTGCAATGAGGTGTAGTGCAAAGTGATTAGCGTGCTCAAATAACTATCGAGCTGGTTTGAAATGATGAGATACTTGACAACTTTCTTTTCCAATTTATTTATTTCACTCAACATAAACAACCTTTCTTTTTTTCTTTTTTGCAGACTGAAGACAGCCATCCAGTCAATTGGAAACCAGAAATTCTCAAGAGAAAGCGCTTCTAATTCTTTTTTTTCTTTTTTCTTTTTTCTTTTTCTACCGCAGTCAGTTTTTTGTTTAACCCTTGCTATCTCGTTTCTTTTTTCCCCCTATTTCATTGCTTTTCATTGAAAAAGGCATAACGAGGCTTGGACTCAATCTAGAAACCATTTGCAGTCCTCATTGTAAGACTCCTGTCCTACGAAGCCGCCATCTTGGATTGCCAAGAACCGCCCTGAGTGTTTGTTTTTGATGATGACCGCTCTGCGTGGGCTCTGGTCTGACTGGTCCACAAGAAGCTGCCATTCTTCACACTCGGACTGACCAGACGTAGAGAAAGCCTCTTCTAAAACGGGATCGTAACCTTCACAAAAAAAAAAAAAGACACGTTGGCTTAAAATTTGTTTGGAAAAAATTTAAAAATGTACATAAATTCTTTTCAGTCCCTTTTAGTTCATGTTTGTCTCGTTAATAAAATACATTTTCATATGTACAGTATCTGTGTCGTCTTCTCACCGAGGTATCGCTCCGTGTGGATATTGCGGTAGTACTTGCAGCCCTCTCCTCTAATCTCCTCCCAGAAACCGCGAGGTCCAGCGCAGTCTGTGAGCTCCACTGGAGATCTGCTCTCACAATCGGCTTCTTCTTGTGGTTCACCTGGAAAGCGTGTAGTTAACAGTGTTAGAGTAGACCAGACTTTTTCATCAGACTTGTCCAGTACATAAATAGCCTGTTCACATGGCAGCCGCGTAATGTATGTCGTCAGCTCAGCAGGAGCTCATGACGGGAGATCCCTGGAGACCTCTTGAGTTTATTATTGGAGGTCCTAGGGCACAGCGGGGCGCACTCCAGGTGAGGAAACGTGAGTGGCGTTTGAGTAGGCTCCGACATACAGTGCCTCTCGTAAGTATTCATACACCTTGAACTTTTGCACATTTTGTCATGTTTACAACCCTAAACATGAAGATTTTATTTTGATTTTTTTACTGAACGTTCACACACAAGTAATCGACAACTGTGAAGTGAAAGCAAAATGATACATGATTCTGTTAATTTTCAAAAAATAGAAAAGTGAAAAGTGGGGCGTGCATAAGTATTCATACAGCATTTTCTAAGTGCATTAAATTGCCTTTATAACATTCCTAATGACTCCAGAATGTTCACTCCTTGGCCTAACCATTAAACAGAGGCCACCTGTGTGTAATCTACTCTCAGTATAATTTCAGCTGTTCTTTTAGGCCCTCAGAGCTGTGGTCGGAGTGTATTGGTCACTGAACAGCATAATGAAGGTCAAGGAGCACCAGAGAGGTCAGGGATAAAGCTGTTGAGATGTTTAAAGCAGCCTTAAGTTATACAAAGATTTCCCAAGATTTGAACATTTCCCGGAGCACTGTTCAATCCATCATTCAGAAATGGAAAGAGTAAAGCACCACTGCAAACTTACCAAGGCGTGATCGTCCACCTAAAATATCAGAGCGAACAAGGAGAACACTGGTGAGAAATACAACCAAGTGCCCCATGATAACTCTGGAGCAGCTGTGAAGTCCTGCCGCTGAGCTGGGGGAATCTGTACATGGGACAACTATATGTCATACTCTTCACAAATCTGGCCTTCATGTACGAGTGGAAGAAGAAGGCCATTATTGAAAGGAGGCCATAAAAAAATCCCGTTTGAAGTTTGCTAGAAGTCATATAGAGGACACAGCTCCATGTGGAAGAAGGAGCTTTGGTCAGATGAGACAAAAATTGAACTTTTTGGCCCAAATGCAAAACGTTATGTATGGAGCAAACCTGACACTGCTCATGGTCCTGAGTGCACCATCCCCAGTGTCAAATATACGGGGGGGAGCATCATGATGTGGGGCTGCTTTTCCTCAGCGGGGACTGGGGAGATTGTAAGAATAGTTGTGATGATGGATGGAGCCAAATATGGGGACATTTTGGAGGAAAACCTGCTGCAGCAAGAGAACTGAGGCTGGGGCGGAGATTCACCTTCCAGCAGGACAATGACCCTAAACACAAAGCTAAATCTACAATGGAATGGTTCAATAAAAACATATTAATGTGTTAGAATGGCCCAGTCAAAGTCCTGACCTAAATCATATTGAAAATCTGTGGAAAGAATTGAAAACTGCTGTTCACAAACGTTCTCCTTCAAATCTGACAGAGCTGGAGTTGTTTTGTAAAGAGGAATGGCCTAAAATTTCAGTTTCTAGATGTGGAAATCTTGTACAGTCATACCCCAAGAGACTTGCTGCTGTTATTGCAGCAAAAGGGTGTTCCACAAAGTATTAATTCATGCTGTATGAATACTTATGCAAGTCCCACTTTTCACTTTTCTATTTTTAGAAAAATAACAGAATCATGTATCATTTTGCTTTCACTTCACAGTTGTCTGTTACTTGTGTGTGAACGTTCAGTAAAAAAATCAAAATAAAATCTTATGTTTAGGGTTGTAAACATGACAAAATGTGCAAAAGTTCAAGGTGTATGAATACTAACGAGAGGCACTGTATAGTACATTATAGGTATTTGTCAACTCTTCTCTCCGTCGCTGTGCCATTTCATGCTCAATTTAGGGTTGAGCTGATCCAATTTCTCATTCTTTATAAGTTTTAAAGGTTTTAATGCTTTTGAAAATATGACTTATTCAGATGGACAATATCTGTTGTAAGTAATAATTTTATTTCAGTGATGCAGCAATTTTAATGAAGGAATGTTGGAAAGACAAGGTCTTTTTTAAAGCTACTGACAGGAAATGACATAGAGGTAAACTCACTTTACCCCGTTGATTTCTCTCCCCGCGGGTGGGGTAAAGTGAGACACATGACCACTTTTTTAAGAACAATCATATTTTCATTCCCCTTTGTCCTGAAGACATGCTAATCATGCCCATGGCTGGGCAACATCCTGAATTAATGAGAAATGTGTAAATTTTACAAATATATAATTTTAGCTCAGCTCAAGGGGAGCAAATGTAAAAACTATCACATTACCCTTTCTCCCTAAACTTGTTTACCTTAATAAATCCTTTTCGTAGTCCCTCTGGGGGTAATACAAGTATTAATGAGAGGAAATTTCATCTCCCTCTGGTGTCTCAGGCCAATAAACCACAATTGCAACTTTGCAGCCACCGGGTAGGTGTCACCAACACACAATAATGGAATCACGAAGAAGAAGCTAACAGGCAAAGCAAACTGTGGGCTAGCGCCACACACACAGTATTTAGAGCCAAGTTTGAGTGATAAAAATGTTCTCCATTGTCTAATTGGATGTACAATATCCCTCTCTCCCTTTGTCTTTTCTGTCGGTGTAGTATTTACTCTCACGGACAGTAAATAAGTAAAAAATCGCAACATTATATGACACCTGCAATGGCGCTCATGGCCTCTGGGGGCATGAGTTACTTAGCACTGCTTTGGGAATTTAAAAACACAACGCCGGCTAAGAGGCTATCTGCTAACTACCGACCATTGCGGATGTTTTACAAAAAAGAAAACACTAAATAAGTTAATACAGCAAAATGATTTCATAACGCAGTAGACAAATCTTTATTGCAACATTGTGTGTTTTATGTCCATGAGCTAGCACATAGCTGATTAGCCGCTGCCGTGCTTTAAAACTCTTAATATTCCCCAATACTTCCCCAAAAGTCAATGCAAAGAAAGAATAGGATTTTTTCTTCCCGTATCCCAGCACATGTACAGAAGCTCTATAACCCTTGGACTCTGAAGTGTTTGCACATGGGCAAAATAGTGTGTGCTAAAGTGGTGCAAAAAGCAGGTGCAGGTGAGATTTTTGGAGTTTATACGGCCTCAGTGAAAACTCATTTTACATTTGGCGCAGATAGAAGTATAATTTAGTGAAAAAGCTTTTTAAAAAAACGGTTGAATTTGCGTGATCTGCCCTTTCAGAAGCCCTTCCACCTGTGTCACAGATGTAGAGCGCGGACAGTGCATGGCAGAACCCCCGCCCGGGCTTCCTCTTCCGCTGTTCTCTGGCTCCATCAGGGTCCACCTCGCCATCGGGCTGTCCCGCCGTGATCATGTGACCCACGGTAAACATAAGCTCCGCCTCCAGAGACTTGAGGCTCAGCTCGAACCTCTCCTCATCTGTGGCTGCATTTCTGGCAAAGATGAACAAGACAGCAGGTGAATCGGGTCGAGCAAGGCCACGTTGAGTCATTTAAAGCCACACTGCGCGATTTCACGGATTGTTGAAGAAATGTCCACAGATTCTTCCAATGCTTTACTCGTTCATTTTGCAGGTTTGGCATTTAGACCTAATAGTAGCTACTAGTGATGGGCAGATGATGCCTCACACTTTCATAAGGTACGTCTAATGCTGTGACACTTACGGAGCGGGGCTTTAAAAAGACAGATTGCCACATACCGGTACGCATTATAGACATTTTTACCTGAAGTCCACCCAGAGCAGGCCCGCGGTCAGGAGCCCGAGCCACTCGCTCGGCTCCCAGTTGTTAGTGAGCATGACGGGCACGATGGCGACGGCGCGGCTGTCTGCGTAGCTCAGTTCTTTCTTACAGCTGCGCGACGCCTGGTACGCCGGGGTGAGGAAGGGACACACCACCGCGGCCTGCTCCACGCCCGCCGCCATCCTGACTCACAGAGCAGATGACATTTACATCTGATTATGTCAAAATATCACCTGGAGTGTTCCGTACATAGTGGTAAAGGCCATTTGAGTTCTAAAAATGATCAGTCCAGACAGAAAGTGTCTGGATTCTAGAAGAAGAAAGAGACTAAAAGGACAGGTTTGCAGGTTTGTAATGTAATCTTTTAAAAGGATCCCAGGAAGACGAGCTGCCGTTAAATTGGCAGCTAATGGGGATCCTAATAAAACAATAAACAACAATATTTTAGCAACTGTGAAAATAGAACAGTTTTTTTTAAAGGTGGTGTATTATGCAAAATTGACTTTTTCGAGCTTTACATCATGTTATTATGTCATTCCCTCATTAAAAACATGCCTGAAGTGTTGCCTTGGCACATTCACGTATGTTTGAGTAATCTGTAAAAACTCTGATGGCGGCCATTTTAGGGATAGGTTTGCCTGAGTCCTCCTAGGAACGCCCCCACCTCCTGGAGACGCCTCCGAGCTTTCGTCACCAGCCGAGTAACCAACCACTGCTCCTCAGCAGAACCCCCTCCCCACTGATGCCACAGACAGCGTGTGGAGGGGGCGTGTCTGAAAGGGTCAGAGGTTCTTAAAGAGACAGAGGCCTATTTCAAGACATTCACTACAGCCATTTTGAGAGAGCAATTTTATACAAGGCAGTTATTCTAATTTACTGCATTTACAGACCAACAGAAGGTTTCGTCATCATTGTAGTGTGCTATAGACTAGAGATTAGATCGGTCCCAAAAAATCAAGCCCGACCCGACCCGAGCCCGCGGTTATAAAGCCCGACCCGACCCGACCCGAGCAATTAACGTGAATTGTCAGCCCGAACCCGAAACAAACCCGATGTAAATAATGATTTATTTAAGGCTCAGATAGGTGCATCTGCACAGCAGCACCATGTTTGCAAGGTACGCGGCTACGCGCACGGCATACGTGCACGCAGCAGTAGTGCACATACCTGAGTGGGCAGAGACGTACGCGGCGCGGAACAGCCAGCGCCGCAGCTCAATGTGTCTGTCTCCTCTTTTCCGTATCTCTCTCTCCTCCTCCTTCATGTTTCATAAACATCGCGCTCTACAAAAGGTACTTTTTACGCAGTAACAGGAACCAAACTGCTTATTTATCCACTGTTAATAAAACGCTGTCCTGAGAGAAAGAGTGAAGAGTGATCTCTGTGTGGCGCCGGTATCACAGCCTGACCACGCTGCTTAAACGTGACAACACAGCAGCACGTGCGCCCGCCCCCCGCCCCCCGCACCTGCACCACCTCCCTCCGGACTTCTATATTTTATATTGCGTATTGCCACATTTTGTATGCAATAGACTCCGCCTATTGCATAGATTTTTATTAGAGATTATAATGCCATTAATAAAAAATAAAAAAAACTTGAGCCCGACCCGAGCCCGACTCTCATGCGGGAAATCTCGGCCCGGCCCGGCTATGTGATTGACAAAAGCATAATACCCCCTCTTTAATTTAAAGGGACTAGATGCAAGTTGGCCATTTTATACTCACTACTGCCACTTCAGGTCATATGTGTAACTGCAGCTTCTATATTAAGCTCATGCATTAACATAGAACGGCAATTTGGACCCAAATTAACAGAATTTTCAGGATGCAGGATTTCCGAGGTGAATAGGCTCATTCTAAATGGTCTCAACTTATCTAGCGCTTTTCCACCTACATTAGGCACTCAAAGCACTTTACAGCAAAGATCCACCCACCCATTCATACTCTCATTCATACAACAATTTACGCAGACACTGGGGGCAATGTGGGTGAAGTGTCTTGCCCAAGGACACGACAGTGTGCACTTTCAGGATGTGGGATTTGAACCCCCGACCTTCCAATCATGAGACGACCCGCTCTACCATCTGCGCCACTGTCGCCCCATTCTACACATTAGGACATTGCTGGAACATGTATAATTTAACATTTTTAAACTCTGTATGGTCCCTTTAAGGCGCATTATGTAACTTTTTATGCAAGAAAAAAACTTGATATTTGTGCGTATTTCACCTTGTAGTGTCCCAGTGGCTGTATGAGTGGTCATACTCATGGTGCCTTTACTTTCCATCACAGTGGTCTCCAGGACGCTCCAGGATCAACTGTTTGGAAGTTTGTCACTCCCGACGGACCGTCCCACCAGAAAGCCTACAAAACAATTGATCCTGGAGCGTTGTAGAGGCCAATGTGGTCGAAAGTAAAGACTGCATGCAAATCACCCATACAGCCGCTGGGCCCTACAAGGTCAAATATGGACAAACGTTTTTTTCTTGCATAAAAAGCTGCGTAATGCACCTTTTAAGAGAAGAATCACTCACACACCCATCTGCACATTCAAATAGTCAATTCACATTTGTACAGAGAAACTCCTCAGAGAAATCAATAGGATGGCCCAAAGTAGTTTGTAGGTGTTATAGGAAAGACCAGTAGTGAACTCCATCTACGGCTACAGTGCTCCAATCTGTTTTTTTTCTTCTGGATTTTGTGGAACAGAGGAAATACCCTCCACATTTTCAAACCCGTAAACCAACACCAGACTCATTCTGAACCATTAAGCACACAGTCTGCTTTCATCACAGTCCCATCAATGCGTTGACAACCCGTCTGCCCAAAAGGGTGGCTTGTACCCTGTTTTTTTTGGCATATAGTTAAATTCCTCTGATGTCATCTTTTTCGCTACAAGTAAACATGATATGCTCACTTTCAAATGTGGCCAGCCACTTTATCCCCTCAGTAATTCACTTGTACTCACGCATCATTGATGTTCCCAGTCACTCCTCCCTCTATGTCCATCCACACAGGCAGTCCGTCATCTTTCAGTCGGTCAAAGACTTTCTTCACCACAGCCTGGTCGTCCCACTGGTACGACAGCATGATATGGGACGGCATTTCAAAACGTTCCCCCTAAAACCTCGCTTAAAACTTTCACTCCCTCAGGTAGAGTCTTGGAGCTTTAATGCCTACCTGGTTGCCCCAGTGAGGCTCTGGTTACATGCGTTGCCAATGGCGACTCGGCCTGTTAGGACCAGTGGACATGGGATACCGACACATGCCGCTTCTATCAGATGTAGAACAATGCAAACCAACGACAATGCAACCAAGAACTACATTTGACAACATGAGGCTGCAATTGCAAAGGTGTATGTTTTTTGTAAGGAGACTAAAAGTTCATTGACACCACAAAGGAAGCACCCCCCTCAAACCTCCACTCTGCCCTTGCTGGTTTGTATTTTTTCTGCAAAAGGAGAGGCATTAATAGGACATTTTTGTCAGGAAAAATGTAAGAGCTGGTTTAAACACTACTGCCATGTGTCAGGGTTATTTTGGGGGAACAGCTCCACCTGGTGTTAATTTGCAATAGCAGCTAGATAGGGCTAGTCCATAATATTTATTTTTTATAGGATAGGTGGTACACAGTGGACATTCATCATCCAATCAGAGCTGTGTTAAGATTAGGCCCCGCCCACTATCCTTAAAGGGACTAAGTATTTTCCTCCCCCTACATGTTCCAACAATGTCCTAATGTGTAGAATGAGCCCAGACCTGTTCACCACAACTGCCTCTAAAATCCTGCACTGTCACTCAAAAATGTGTTGCTTCGGGTCCGAATTGCCGTCATGCACGAGCTTAATATAGAAGGTGCAGTTACACGTATGATCTGAGGTGGCAGTAGTGAGTACAAAGTGGCGAACTTGCATCTAGCCCCTTAAAAGCACCGTTTTTTAAAACCTACAGCCTCTCCTCAGTCAAGTCCTTGTCTTTAAATGGTGTTTTAATGTCTCCAGAAACGATGACCCAATCATCTTTGAGTGCCTTTCTGGAGGACTTAGCTTATTGTACATGTTTTATTTTGATGGAAGGAAATCAACAAAGAAGCACTGGACAAAGACATGTACCACAGCCAAGTTTATTACATTTTAATGAAGACATGAAACAAACCACCTGAACCATCATTACCGTCCTGTACCTACACATGGAACCTGTGGGCTGCTAAAGAGTTACCGTGTACTAAAGCAGCTGCAGTTAGACATACAGAAGTCTCCTCTGATGAAGTATTTCCATCCTGAGCTTTTAACATTTTAACATTTATATATTTAATTATTTATTCATTACAGCAAGACACGGCGAACTCTCCATAGAAACAAAACAGACAGGAAGTTAGCATCATGTCCCAGTGTAACAATCCCTGCACAAAGCAAACTGCAATGCTTGACTCTCTATTCATTTTAATAAGAAAGTGCAAGTTGAGTTTTCTAATGTTGCAAATCAAATATAAAATGTGGAGTAAAACATTTGGAAAAGTGCAAAAGGCATTTTAAAGATTTGGTGTGTGTCTCGATCACGCCGTAAGCGCCATACTGATCCCAAATGAAATAAATTACTAGTATCCAATATACATTTATTTTAACGTGTTTTTATGTCAACTCATTTTTCTTCACAGGGCCGGACGAAATTACCTTCAACTTTATAAACTTTAGGTCTGAATATGACGTGAGCCGCATTGTCCCTTGCGCTCACTTCAAACAAGTCCACACTTCGTAGAGGAGCATAGGGCGCATAGTGTCTTGGAGTTGCCCCTGGCGACAAGGGGGGGTATTACAGCCATGTCAGTTCCCCGCCATGAGGATCAAAGAGAAGCGCTTATTGTCTGAGTATTTTGGCAAAGCAAGGTTTGTTTATTTATACCGCACATTTCATACACAGGTAAACTTAATGCGCTATTTTGTTATCGCATTTATTCCTGGAATTACCTCTTTTTTATGTCAAGATTCCTACACACCTCAAAAAACTAAACTTAAAGATTTGTATCTGTTATTTAAAAATATGGTCATTTAGCATGGGATGAAACAATAGGCTATGAGCTGCGGTATGTTGAGCAGACATGTGCATGGAGGAAAACCATCTGTGTGCATCAAATTATAAACCTTTGCTGTAGTTTATTTCATCAATTTTGAAAATGATTGTTGTTTATAGACTTGCATTGGTAGAGAAGCTCTATTTTGCTCCTTTAAACTAGTGAAACATGCCTATAAACTCTTCCCTCTGCAGAATTGGGTGTTAAAAGGTGAGGATTGTCACTAATAAGTTTAGGACCACAACTTTTACAGTTTCAATTTACCTTGGGAAATCCTCACAAAAGTTGATATACTCAAGAAACCTTTGGTAACGCTTTAGAATACAGCCCACGAGTTCCAGGTGTAAGTACGGGTAAAAAGAAAGTAATTACACATGTAAGTACAGGTACTCTTACAACGTGTAACAAGGGGAGCAATGTGCAACAAGGCTGTACAATGTGTAACAAGCTAGTACAACGTGTAAAGGTGTAGTAGTAAAGGTATTCATATTCACCTGTTCTGCTTATTTTTTTCTCCGCTCACTCTTGTTTCTGCTTGTTACAGGCAACGGTGTCTCGTTACAAAAAATAAACAACAATCAATAACTAGAAATGCAATGGCTGCGCCATTGCGATTGACTGCGGAAATGCGGGAAGCGAATGTAGAAATTGCATAAACTGTTCAAATTGCATAAATTGCTTAATTTGCATAAACTGGTAAAATGCATAAATGTCATGTTGCATAAACTGTATAAACTGCATAAAGTGGTAAAATGCATTAATTTGCATAAATTATGTAAATTGCATTAACTCTTTAAAATTCATAAATCCTAAATGGCATAAACTCTTAAGTTGCATTAACTGGTTAAATCCCATAAAGTGGTTACTTTGCATAAATTATTAATATTACATAAACTTTTATATTCCATAAACTGGTCAAACTGTTGAAATGGCCTCAGTGCTTGATTGGCAGAAGCTGCACAAACGGCTGAAAGGTCTGGAGTCTCCCGATTGGCTGGATTCCCCCATACACACCAATGCAAAAATTTCAAACTCCTGTATAAAAAAACTGGAAAACTGCAGAAGGCCAATTTTTTCTCAAAACCCACACGTTGCAGAAGCTGAACATGCACAAAGTGCAGAAATTGCAGAAAATGCAGAAAAAAGTGCAGAAAAGCATGGATTTGCGGCAGCCCCATTATAAGTCAATGGGAAAAATCTCCGACATTTTGGCTGATTGCGGAAAAACCGTAAATTGCAGAAGTCCCAAAAGTAATAGCACCCTTCTCCCCAACATGCGGAACGTTTTGATGCATAACTTGCATAAATTGCACAAAGCATGAAGGTGCTGAAAGCTCTAGAAAATCGGGAAAAAGATGGAAGAGGAATAATAATAAAGAACATGAAAACCAATAATTGACTGCGGAAGAATTCCGCAGTCAATCAAAAATGCCTGGAGTCACTTTTTTGCCACAACTGTAAGAGCTCAGCACCATTAATTGCTCTTTGAATCCCCAGCAACATAACACTTTGTACTGCCTTGTTACACATTGTTCCCCTTGTTACACGTTGTAAGAGTACCAGTACTTACATGTGTAATTATTGATTGATTGACTGCGGAATTCTTCCGCAGTCAATTATTGGTTTTCATGTTCTTTATTATTATTCCTCTTCCATCTTTTTCCCGATTTTCTAGAGCTTTCAGCACCTTCATGCTTTGTGCAATTTATGCAAGTTATGCATCAAAATGTTCCGCATGTTGAGGAGAAGGGTGCTATTACTTTTGGGACTTCTGCAACTTACGGTTTTTCCGCAATCGGCCAAAATGTCGGAGATTTTTCCCATTGACTTATAATGGGGCTTCCGCAAATCCATGCTTTTCTGCACTTTTTTCTGCATTTTATGCAATTTCTGCACTTTGTGCATGTTCAGCTTATGTAACTTGTGGGTTTTGAGAAAAAATTGGCCTTCTGCAGATTTACAGTTTTTTTATACGAGAGTTTGAAATTTTTGCATTGGTGTGTATGGGGGGAATCCAGCCAATGGGGAGACTCCAGGCCTTTCAGCCATATGTGCAGCTTCTGCCAATCAAGCACTTTCAACAGTTTGACCAGTTTATGGAATTTAAAAAGTTTATGCAATATTAACAATTTATGCAAATTAACCACTTTATGCATTTTGAACCGTTTATGCAACTTAAGAGTTTATGCCATTTAGGATTTATGAATTTTAAAGAGTTTATGCAATTTACATAATTCATGCAAATGAACCCATTCATGCATTTTACCACTTTATGCAGTTTATACAGTTTATGCAACATGACATTTTATGCATTTTACCAGTTTATGCAAAATAGATTATGCAAATTAACCACTTTATGGAATTTAAACAGTTTATGCATTTTAAAGCACTATAATGCAATTTAATAGGGATTTTCGCATATAACCAATTCATGCAATTTGAACATTTTATGCATTTTACCAGTTTATGCAAATTAGATTATGCAAATTAAGCAATTTATGCAATTTGAACAGTTTATGCAATTTCTGCATTCGCTTCCCGCAATTCCGCAGTCAATCGCAATGGCGCAGCCATTGCATTTCTAGTTGACTGCGGAATTCTTCCGCAGTCAATTATTGGTTTTCATGTTCTTTATTATTATTCCTCTTCCATCTTTTTCCCGATTTTCTAGAGCTTTCAGCACCTTCATGCTTTGTGCAATTTATGCAAGTTATGCATCAAAATGTTCCGCATGTTGAGGAGAAGGGTGCTATTACTTTTGGGACTTCTGCAACTTACGTTTTTTCCGCAATCGGCCGAAATGTCGGAGATTTTTCCCATTGACTTATAATGGGGCTGCTGCAAATCCATGCTTTTCTGCACTTTTTTCTGCATTTTATGCAATTTCTGCACTTTGTGCATGTTCAGCTTATGCAACTTGTGGGTTTTGAGAAAAAATGGTCCTTCTGCAGTTTTCCAGTTTTTTTATATGGGAGTTTGAAATTTTTGCATTGGTGTGTATGGGGGAATCCAGCCAATGGGGAGACTCCAGGACTTTCAGCCGTTTGTGCAGCTTCTGCCAATCAAGCACTTTCAACAGTTTGACCAGTTTATGGAATTTAACCAGTTTATGCAATATTAACAATTTATGCAAAGTAACCACTTTATGGGATTTAACCAGTTAATGCATTTTAAAGCGTTTATGCAACTTAAGAGTTTATGCCATTTAGGATTTATTAATTTTAAAGAGTTTATGCAATTTACATAATTTATGCAAATTAACCCATTCATGCATTTTACCACTTTATGCAGTTTATACAGTTTATGCAACATGACATTTTATGCATTTTACCAGTTTATGCAATTTAAGCAATTTATGCAATTTGAACAGTTTATGCAATTTATGCATTCGCTTCCCGCATTTCCGCAGTCAATCGCAATGGCGCAGCCATTGCATTTCTAGTTACTTTCTTGTTACCCGTACCTGAAACTCGCGGGCTGTATTAATTTGCCGGCTCAAATTCATGTGAATTTAGTGAACTAAATCGAAAATGAATACCTGTATCAACAAGAGACCGTCAGACTTGTTTTGGACATGAAGCATTGGAAGTTTCTGGTCCCCTCTTTAATTTTTTTTTTTTGTCAACCAAAACATCTGGAGATTTCAGTCTGAGTTTTTAGCCATTGGTTTTCTACTCCAAATGTTGGACAGCAGTAAGTATTTTCGCCAGAAGAGGGAGCTATACACAATAATATAAAAACGATCTTATTTCGTTGTCAGCCATGCCTAATTGTATTTTCCAAACAATGATTTGACCCTTTTCTCATTTGAAGCCCACACCCCTGTCTTGCTGATGCCTTCATGACCTGCGTTATTATCACCGCGTTCTTTTTGCACTTGACACTTGACAGATCCCGACACCCGCGCCCTGAGCCCTGGCGGTGTAAGGTCACGTGGCGGCGCTGGAGCTAATCTGTGTCGGCCTAATTAAATCTGAAGCAATCGGGGCCACAGATGGAGCGTGTGCGTCCCGTGCGCGCACAGCGGGAGAGACCTGCTGCTGTGGACACGGATTTACGCACCGGCATTACGCACAGGTCACAGAAGTCAGTGTCACGTTTGGATCACTTGGGGTAAACTCGGGCGCAACATCGAGTATCATTTCCTTAAACTGAAGGTGTCTCCACGATGCCTGCAGGGGTCTTCCGGTGTAAACTCGACAGGTAGGAGACTCTTTTTTTCCCTCTCATTTTTCCTCCCTTTTTATTCGCATGTTTTTCCTTTAGTCTCATGCCCAAGTGCTTCTGAACTGTTATGCACCTTCTGAGGTAGTAACTATAGTTACATGTAGGCTACTTCTGAGAGTAGTTTCACATTGTATTTTATTTTTCAACTTGATTGCAAAGTAAGTCACTATTCCTGACTTTTTTCAGTTCAGTTCAGTTTATTCGGTCAAAATTATGACAAAAGATTTACATTCAGTTAAGTATACTTCTTCATAACATAACATACAAAAATGACCGAAAAGGTATAGGCTGAAGCTAATGCTTATTTTGCCTACCCTTGTCTTTTTAAACTTACAGCACGTGTTTTTGTTAACTTTCCAACATAACATCAGACATTCAAAAGGATTTTATTATATATATACATATATATGTATATATATATACACATGCACACATACATACATATATACATATACACATTTTAAAGTAAGTTGACAGTCTTAAACAGACTAGTAAACAGAATGAAGGTATTTTTCAAGTATAATACTTTTATACATTCTCTTTAGGTGGAAGATAGAGGGACATGATTTGAGATCCTCTGTACAGTTATTCCAGAGATCGACCCCTTTAATAGAAACACAAAATCTCATGGTGTTTGTTTGAAATGTTTTCTTTACAAACATCTCCATTCCTCTGAGCTCATACCGGCTCTGTCTGACGGTGAACATATTTTGTAGTGTTTGTGACACAAGTTTATTTTCTACTTTGAACATCATTTTTATTGTATACAAATCTACTAAATCATAGAATTTCAATGTTTTCAATGTGAATAGGGGATGGGTTGGTTGGTTGTAGGTTGAGAATGTGATGAGTCTTATTGCCTTTTTTTGTAGGGTGAAATTTTTTTTTGCATCTGGTATTACAACGTTGTACATAAAAAAAGGCAACATTTAGTTTTTCCATGTCCTTGATCACTATCTGGATTTGAGTTATATTATAGCAAAGGAGTAATGTTACATTTGTGCAATTTGTCCCACTTTTCCTGTGTGCCTGAAAGTCAAAATCCTATTCAAAAACCTCCATAGACCTTTCATAAAATAACAGTAATAATAACTGTCATATACATGTTTTTTTTTTTTACCTTTTTATCCCCACCTTCACCAAGTGCATTATACTCCGATCTTCGTATCCGCTTTACCCAAATCTGAAAGGTTAGTTTAGGTTTAGTTACAGACGTCATATTATACCGCTACAGGCCAGGGTAAGGCCTCATTTGAAAGCTAAAACCTACAAAACTCATCTAAATGTTTTTTTTTTTCCTGTTGTTGGTGCGTTGTCCTATCGCTTTTTTGCTGCGTTTTTGTCACATTTTCATCTTCGTTTTCATCTCTTTTTGTCGCTGTATTGACACTTTTTTTTTCAAGAAGCTTTTAGATTTGGATAAAGCCAAAATGGGGAAAATGTGCTCGGTTGAGGTGGGGGTTAAGAGGTTAAGCGATAGTCGTTGCAAAATGAGTAGAGAGAGCGACAGATTTTCAAGCCCTCCTCTCCTGATTGGACCTGACGGGCCGGTTCACAGGAGAGCTTGTCTCATTGGTCAAAGTGATGGCACCGGGGATTCTGATTAGTTTCTGAGATCAACAAAGTGAGGGACTGTAGAAAAATATTATTTAATATTACTAATATTTGTAAAACATTGAAACTTACAGACTGTCACTTTAATGTTAAAAGTTTGAATTAGCAACATTGAAGCTAAGTAGCAATGTGCTAGCTAATTTTGCCATATTTGTTGTTGGAAAACACTGTATTTAGTCAGTAGTAAGCTCATTTGCCTCTGTCATGCTTTTGCTAGAAGTCTATGGAGATATTGAATGGGATTTTTACTTCCTGCACAGAGAGGAGCTTAGACTATTGAGCTCCATTGTATAGAAACACGACATTTTGTTTGGAATAAGTTGAGGGCTATCCCAGTCTCAGTGGCCTTGAGACTGTTTTGGAGGGTAAAAAGCATTTTTTAGAGGTCGCTTCACTCTCTGAAGTCCTTCCCTTATGTCGTACCAGTCAGTGGACTGAGTACAAAATGTCTTACAGAGCACCGAAATTAAAACTTACCCATTGTTGTCTAAGTCAGTGGTTCTCACCTTTTTGCCTCGCCGCCCCCTTGAGTCGTTCATTTTTACTCCACGTACCCCCTGCCTGGAGAATTCTGACAATATTTTCACCACGTGGTAAACTAAAGTCAGATTATCCAGAGTTTAGAAGAGTGTTGTTTTCAAAATGAAGCTAAAATACTCCCAAATTGAAAGATTTTACTTAAAAAAAAGAATTAAAATTAACTTTCCATTGAATTTAATTAGGAAAATGGACAGTTTCACCTTTATTTTTTTCTTCTTTTTAAAAAAAATATGAAATAATTCCAACTAAAGTACCCGCTGCTAAGTGTTCAAGCAGCCCCAGGGTTCCCCGTGCCACTGGTCTAAGTAACTACAGTGAAAACACAAGAAATTAGCTTTCCCCCAACCGCAGCCTGTTACTCCCTCATAAAAAAAAACATTTTGATTTTATTCCCTTATGTTTGAAATATCCTGCATGTCCACTGTGTCACCCACTCCACTGCTCCTTCAGCTGCATTTGATGGATGTGTCACGAAGGCTTTGTGTCTAAATTCTAAGTTCTAGGTGTCCAACTCTGTCTAACTACTGAATTGCTTTTTTATTGCTTGTCCTAACTGTGCTCTCCTCTGCAGTCGCTCCATTATGTGAGACCAGCATGGCTCGGACATTCCTCCTCCTGGCCCTCCTGCCCTGCGTGTGTCTGGGCCAGGTGTTGAACTTGACCCTCTCCGCCAAAGAGGGCCTTCCAGCGGGGACCATCGTGGGAGACCTGGGCGCCGTCCTGAGCCGACCCAGCACCGGCTTCTTCATCTCGGAGAGCCGGGATTCCGACGTTTTCCAGGACTTGGAAATCGACGCGGACACCGGCATCATTTCCACCGCCGTGATACTGGACAGGGAAACGAGAGACTGTTATGAGTTCGTGGCCGCCACTTTGACCGGGGAGATGATAAGGGTGAAGATCGAGGTGAAGGACGTGAACGACCATTCCCCCAAATTCCCGTCGGAGAAATACGACTTGATCGTCTCGGAGCTGAGCCCACTCGGGAGCCGGTTCAGACTAGACGGAGCCCGGGACCAGGACGTGGGGGAGTTCGGCATTCAAGGCTATCGCATCACGCAAAGCGACATGGCCGACTTTTTCGACTTGGACTACCGCGCCAGTCAGGACGGCCCCCACAGCTTATACCTCGTCCTGAAAACCAGGCTGGACCGGGAATCTCGGGACTTCTACTCGCTGACAATCGAAGCGTGCGACGGCGGAGTTCCCCCCAAAAGCGGGACGGTGCAGGTCAAAGTTCACGTCCAGGATGAGAACGACAACCCGCCGGCGTTCAACCAGACGGAGTACCACGCCGCAGTGAGGGAGGACGCGGCGGCGGGGGCCCGGGTGTGCCAGGTCTACGCCGCAGACCGGGATTCGGGGGAGAACGGCCGAGTGACGTACGAGCTGAAGAGTAACCCCGGTGAGGTCTTCTACATCAACGAGAGCTCGGGAGTGATTCACATCAACAAGCCGCTGGACTACGAAGCGCAGGCCTACCATGAACTGATCGTCATCGCCAGGTAAGGACTGGGGCTTTAGAATCACGCGCCGTCTTTCCCTTTCGGTTTTGCCTTTTTAGTTTCAGGCTAGAAACAAGCCGATTTCAGACACATATAAGCAGGTACAGGCAGCATCAACGTAGTATTAACCCGTTTGACCACAGTCGGCTGTAAAGTTTAGTGTGAGATCACAGCTGCTTTGGTCCAAACTCTAAACAGCAGAAATAGAGAATTCATCTGCCTTTGGTTCTCTGCTGTATCTAAGGCTGTTTCTCTAATATAGGCCCTGATATCAGAGATTTTTAACCTTTATTTGTATTACTATAAGTTCATTTGATGGTTTATTTACGTCTACAGGTGAGTCCCTTGAGACTCAGTGTCTCATTTGCAAGAGAGACCAAAAAACAACAACACATGCTAGTACAGTAGCTGCAGTTTTCACATATAGTATAAATCAGCACTTAAGAAGAAGCTTAAAATGATAAATAAAATATAAATAATGTAATATTTTGTTGTTTTGACTTTTTTGACTTTTTTACTTAAGTTTAATGAAATAGTTTTGTACTTTTACTGAAGTAAACTAGTTGCAGCTGTACTTTTACTTTTACCGGAGTAATTTTTTTTACCAAAGTATCAGTACTTCTACTTTGACATCTCTCTCAGCACTTACGGATGCACCGATCCGATACTGGTATCGGATATCAGAGCCGATGCTGGAGAAAATATGATGTCGAGTATCGGCTACAAACATCCACAAAAACACCACTTTCACTGACTAAATCTAAGTGAATATGGACATGCTGCTTGTTAGAACCCCCCCCCCCCCTCTCTTCTTCTTCTTCTTCTTCTTCTTCTTCTTCTTCTTCTTCTTCTTCTTCTTCTTCTTCCTCTTCCTCTTCCTCTTCCTCTTCCTCTTCCTCTTCCTCATCCTCATCCTCATCCTCATCCTCCTCCTCTCTCCAGGGATAACGGAGCCCAGCCTGAGTTCAGCACTGCTTTTGTGGGCATCCGGGTCCTGGATGTAAACGACAACAGCCCGACCATCCATGTGCTGTTCCTGAGCGAGTCCGGGGAGCCCGGCGTCTCCGAGGCAGCGTCCGTGGGAGACTACGTGGCCCGCATCTCCGTGTCCGACCCCGACTTCGAACACCAGCCCATCAGCGTGCAGGTCCGGGGCGGGGACGGGAAGTTCGCTCTGAAACAAACCGATGACTTCCTGTATGCGCTGTGCGTGGAATCAGAGCTGGATCGAGAGGAGAAGGACTTGTACGAGATCAAAGTTCAAGCCACGGACGGCGATTCGCTGAGTTCTGAAGAGGTGCTGCTCCTCAAAGTCACGGATGTCAACGATTGTTATCCGCAATTCGAGAAGAACATATACACGGTTAACATTCCCGAGGACGTTCCTCCAGGCAGCTCTCTCGTCCAACTTCAAGCCAAGGACGAAGATGAACCAGGCCCGAATTCCCTGATTAAATACGCCATTTTGAGATCCAACCAGCATGGATTGGTAAGTGAACGTTTAGTTATTAAATTATTGTTATGGCAAGAGAATGTTGTCCTGATCGTAGACGCCAAGGAAACATAGCTAAGTCTTTTCTTCGCTTTAAGTCATGCTGGCTAATATCAACCCTGTCTGAGGAGATTCGATGGGACAGACATGAGAAGCATTGAATCTTTAAAGGGACTATATGGAGTTTAAAAATGTCAAAATTATGTATTTTCCTCCCCCTACATGTTCCAGTCATGTCCTAATGTGTAGAATGAGCCCAGACCTGTTCACCACAACTGCCTCTAAAATCCTGCACTGTCACTCAGAAAGTGTTGATTCGGGTCCGAAGTGCCACATGCACGAGCTTAATATAGAACCTGCGTTAGACCTGAGGTGGCAGTAGTGAGTATAAAATGACCAACTTGCATCTAGTCCCTTTAAATTAATTATGCCAAAATTAAGGCCTTAAATAAATGTAATTCTAACTGGATTCAAACTGGCATTAAATCTAGATTTATTGGAAAATACAATTTTTTACTGTATTATTTAACCGAAAATACTAAAACTATGGTCTCATTCCTGTGTGTAAAGGTGCATTATGCAACTTTTAATGAAAAATAAAAGTTGATATCAATATGTATTTGGCCTTTCAGTGACCAGAGTCCAGGATTTTGCCTCCGTATTCTCCGTTTGAGTTTATATTCAGTTCATATTTTGTGAACAGCTGTCGTCACGTCCGCTAATTGCTAATTGGTTTATTTCACTGACTATCTGTTTACGTTAGGCCCGCCCCTTCAAACTGTGTCCAGACTAATCCCCTGCGTGGAATGGACAGGGCAGAGCCATAAAATGTTGCATAGTGCACCTTTAATGCAAACAAGTTTGCATTAAAGGTGTCTTTATGCAAGGTGTCTTAAGAAATCAAATATGCACTGTTAAAAAGCATGATATTTGACTTTCTTATGCCTGTATAACATTGACACGTACAGATGGTAAAATGGTAAATGCATTTATCATTTCTCAAAATGTGGAAACATTACATTAAGCAGAGGAATGGGGTGGCATTTCAATATTCGATTTTTTTTTTTTAAATTTTATCAAAACATACTGTACAGTTGAATGTGCTTTTGGTTTTGTATCTTATCTCCTGAATTTATGGCATAAAAGATCAAGAAATGTAGATTTAATGCCGACTTGAAACAACTGCAGATATTTTCAGTGACATTTAAGGCTTTAATTTTGGCACAATTAAAGTAAGCATCATCATTCACAGGGCCGTTGATAGACTTGCAGGGGTCCAGGGCAAGAATGTTTCACAAAGGCACCATCCTGGACCCCTCATGTTCCGAAGCTAATCTGATTTTACTAAACTTGCTTTGGCCCGTGAGATCAGGGCCAAAGCAAGTTTAAACCTCTGGGGGCACCCCGATGTATGAACATGTATTAATATAATCTTAATAATAATAATCTTTAGACATAATAAAAGGAATTATAATATAAGGAAAATAATCCCTCGTGCCCAGGTGAGCGTGGACGCGCAGACCGGCCTGGTGACCGCAGTGGGATCTCTGGACAGGGAGCAGCAGGCCGAGCTGTGGTTCCTGGTGGTGGCCTCGGATGGGGGAGAGCCACCCCTGTCGTCCACGGCAACGGTGACGGTCCGGCTGGAGGACATTAACGACAACGAGCCAGTGTTCGCTCAGCCGCTGTACAACGTGAGCCTGGCAGAGCACAGCCCGGTGACCAGCTGCTTCCTGCAGGTGTGTGAGCAACATGGCCGACGGCTGCACGTTGGCTCTCGTAACTGTATTTTTATTGAGCATAGTGTAAAGGCCCCGTAGTATTATCATTGAACTACAGTATATTGAGCCTTTAGTCATGCTGCTTCTAGGGCTGGGTAACGTTACCTTTTTTTTTTTCGATACCTATACAAAATTATTTGTCATCGAGAACCATAAAACAGATTATTAATGTTGATTTATTCCTTCATTTCTTTATTTCTTTCCTTTTTCTTATTTTTTCTCTCCATTTTTTACCAGTTTTTACCATGTTTTTTTATTTGAGTCATCCTGCATTGTTTAGTTTGTCTCCATCTGAATGACTCAAAAGCCTCTGTTCCACCTGCTGATGTCACAAGAGAGTCCCTCCCTTTCCAGGAAGTACTCTCCTGTTACCACTTTTCCACAAAGGTTGTTACTGGAGAAAATGTGCTCGGTTCATGTGGGGATTAAGGGGTTAAGACAGCACTAGAATCTATTTTAAATAATCTGCCCTTTTTTTTTTCTTTTTTTTAGAATGTTTTTTATTATTTTTGCATTAAGGACAAACAAACAATTACCCTGGGGATCTCAGCAAACTAAAAATAAAAAATAATAATAAAAAAAAATAATAAAAAAAAAGTAAGTAAATGAATACATATACATGAGTACATGTAAACTAGGGCTGCAACTAACGATCATCTTGTAATCGGTCAATCTATTGATCATTTTCACGAACAATCGGCTAATCGGCTGTGAATGGTGTAGGAAAGTTGTGTATATATATATATATTTTATTTTTTATTTTTTATTTTTTCATTTTAGAAAAAAATATTATTATTATTGTTATTTCTTTATTTTTATTTTTTTCCAAAATGTTTTCTTTATTTTTTATTTTATTTTTTCCATTTTATTTTTTATTTTATTTTTTCTCACATATAGCGCATCTTGAGAACGTGCCGATGGAGTAAGCTAAAGGGAAATGCCTGCTGGGGGCTCTATTTTTTTTAATTTGAACCTTTTCTTCAGGTGCTGCTGTCCTGATTGATGTGTTTCTGTAGTGAGCAGAAATAGAGCTCATTTGAAGTTGTCCAACATGAAATACCAATGCTAAGGGGTATCCTAGTGTACATATTGTTGTATATTGTCACATCCCTTAGCCTTATTTTAATTCTATCCTCATTCTTTGTAGACTTTACACAAGCAGATATGTTTTGTCCTCCAAATATGACTGCAGCTCGTTTCTCGTCTACTCGTCCTTTACTACAGGGTCGACAAATAATGTGGCATTCATTCACTCTATACAAAGAATCAGTGTTGGTGCGTGTTGATATGACAAACGCCTGGTACCGCTCTGCTGCTGACGTCACAATACAAGCCTATGACAAACCAGGGGCCGCTCAGACAAAGAAAAACATGTACAATAACACCAAAGTCCTTCTCTCAGCTTGTGTAGATTACAATGACATGTTTTGGCAACTCTATCATGTGTTTTTATTGTGAAAGTACTGCACGAGAATTTTTGGAACATCTGGATGTCAACTTATTCCGTTCTCAGTTTAAGTTCAGTTTGTGAGCTGTAAGTCCAGAGTAGCTACAATGTTGGGTGTGACAGTGCAGACTTTGACTCTGAGGTCGTAAACTGCTACATGATATCACTTTTATGAGCGTCGACTTGTGCAAAGGTGACACAACAAAGCCTTAACCAACAGCGTGTACGGGGACTTTTAGCTTTCTCTTTTTATTGTGTGGACAAGTTTATCTGAAGTTCAAACACAGCTCATTCACAGGAACCGCAGCGGAAGATGACATCACTCACAAAACCAGATAAAAATTAACTCGGTTTATAGTCTAGTGTGTTCAATCCAATCAGGAGATATCCATGGGTAGGGCTGTGCAATTAATCGAAATTCGATTACAATTTCGATTATTACACTTAACGATTATAAAATTAGCATAAGCAGACTTGCATTATTTCATGGCGCTGGGATTATTTTCCCTTTGCATTTCACCTGCCATGGCTCATGCTTTTGCCTGACATAAAAACAAACTGTGTGATGATGTCATCAGGCCGCGCTGCTCAGTTTACTTGTGCAGGTGTGAGGGCTGGCCAGCAGGGGGCAGGTGTGAAACAGAGACCTCTCCTTAATCAGGGCAAACTTGAAATCATTTGTACTTTTATGACTGTTCAGAAACAAAAAATATTCAGCATAGTTTTTTTTTAGTAATAAATATATAAATAAAATAAAGACTTTTTTTAAAGACAACAAATAATCGTTTGAATAATCGTGATTTCAATTATGACTAAAATAATCGTGATTATTATTTTTTCAATAATCGAGCAGCCCTATCCATGGGTTCCTGACACATGATACTCTATATATTTTGTCTTGAATTGTAAATGATTTTGAATAGTTTCATTCATCAGAGTTGTTGTGCGTGGCGGCCTCTCAAACCTATGCAGGTCCACACACTTCTCATTACAAACTAAAGGCCCCACTTTTTCCAAAGTTATGGTTTAAAAGTTATGACAGTCATTTTTGGTCAAGTGCATTAATAAAACAGCAGCGCAACCTATTCAATCACAGTGGCCTCGGTGTGGTGCCTCTTGGAGCATCTGATGCCCGTAGCACCGGCCTACACACTTTCTCGCCTACGCTTAAGTTTTACATTCTGTTGATTGATAGTTGAGTCAAAATAGAACTCATACATTTAGGCCTAAATAAATAAAGTATATGCTGCATATGTTATGATTGATGCCAGTGATCACAGAGACTTGTCCTTGTTAAGTATGTGTGGACAGGGATTAGGTTAAGTGAAAGTGACAATGACAATGACAACAAAAAATGTCCTACTTTTGAGTGAGGGGTGCCAAAACTATTGTTTGGCCAGGGCACTAAGCAGGCCAGGGCTCTGATGGGCAACTTATAAAGCAGTTTTTGTCAACTGATGAGATGCTTAATCCCGTTGACTGCACCATTGACTGTTCTAAGTTCTTGAGTGGATATTTTAACCGAGACATTCAAAGAGCCTTCACTCGATGGTTTCCTTTCCAAATGCTGTCTGCAGGTTGTGGCCACAGATGCAGACACCCCTGAGTACGCCACGCTGCAGTACTCTCTCAGCGACGGCTTTGACCAGACGGAGCACCCGCTGTTCCACGTCCAGCCTGAGACCGGAGAGCTGTGCGTGTCCCAGGACATAGACCGCGATGTGGGCCACTCTGTCTACGACCTCCTGGTGAAGGCCCAAGACCCGGTGAGTTGGGTTTGCAATATAAACTCTTAGTATGGATTTTTTTGGGACTTAAAAAAAAAAAAAGACATACAGGTACATATACTTACACACAGGAGATACTGCAGATGAATAGGGAAAAAATATTGCTATTCTGTGACAAAATGTAAATAATGGATAGTGCCAGGTTTAACTTCATGGTTTTATTTTGTTGACATTTGTTGTCGGTTGTTGTCCATGAGATGATCCACCATTTGTGTCTGACATTGCTCCTTAACGGGCCGACAGGGTTTTGCGAGGGACCCTAAAGATTTTACGTACACTCTAATGCAGCCTCCATTCTTAGCAAAAGTAAATTAAAATGCGCCCAGGAAACAAAAAATTCCTTATCATTTGTCGGATCCTGGACAATTTTATGTCCAAATCCTAGAGATGCCTATTTGCGTTGGATTAGTATCATCACAGGACCTCAGAGTTCAGCACAATATAGTAGGTAATTTGCAGGGGAATTTTTACTTTTGAATATGACTGACATGGCCGATTCGCATGGGATTCACATCACAGACAATATTGAGGGCCCAAGGTAAAAATAATCCCGTCAGACTAGGGCTTGAATTTAGTTGTTGAATTAGATAGTTACTAGTGGGGCGAAATTAATCTGTAAAAAAATATTTCTGGGTTTGAAAACTCAGTACATCAGGCTAGGATCTAGATATTGTAGCACAATCAAAAAAATATCAGACATGATGAAGGGCGCTTAGCCTGAAACGTCACGTCTTTTGGTGTGAACTACACATTCAAAATTTGGGAGCAAATCACACAGTTGTGTGGACTTTCTTTCACTAGGATCTAGATGTTGACAAGGAAACTCTGAAAAAAAAACAAAAAACATGTTGTTCAGTATGAGAATGGGAAATTTGGTGTCTGTTGGTACTACTTATGTGGAGAAAAATGCATTTTGATAACTACATTTATTCTTTTGAGGAGATATGGTAATTTACAAGATTCTAGGTGGAAATTCATACTGTGTGTTAAAGCAGTACTAAGTAACTTGTTTACCTGAATAGATCCTTCCCGTAGTCCCTCTGGGGGTAATACAAGTGCCTCCGACCCGGAGGCGCAATACACATTAATGGAATCACAAAGAAGAAGCTAACAGGCTAACAGGCAAAGCTAGCTGCTGGATTGCACCACTTACACAGTATTTACAGCCAAATTTGTGTGAAAAAATGATCTTCATTGTGTAATTGGATGTACCTCTCTCCCTTTGTCTTTTCTGTCAGCGTAGTATTTACTCTTACGGACAATTAATGAGTAAAAAACCATAACATGCTACGACACCTGCAGTGGCGCTTATGGCCTCTAGGGGCATGAGTTACTTAGTACTGCTTTAAGAGAGCAAATTGACCCAAAATCTGCATCAGAAATAAAAGACATGAACCATCAAGCAGACAGTTATATGTATATTTCAAAAGTATGTAACAAAACACTATGCACATTTTTTTTTTTTGTGAAAAGCGGCAAAATAGTGGCGAAAACGAGGATGAAAACGCAACAAAAAAGCGGCAAAAGAGCAACAAAAACGTGACGGAAAAGCAACAATAACACAATAAATAAGTGACACAAACACGACCAAAGAGTGATGAAAAACGTGACAAAAAGTGACGAAAATGCAATGAAAAAGTGATGAAAACACAACCAAAAAAAGACACGAAAGACACAACAGAAACACACACAAAAATGTGAAAGAAACGCGGCAGTTTTGCGCCGGTCTTAGCTTTCAAATGAGGCGTTGCACTGTCCAAACTCTCCAGTCAAGAAGCTTTTAGATTTGGGTAAACTGGAACTGGAGAAAATGTGCTCGGTCAAGGTGGGAGGTAAGAAGTGAAGCCAGATCAGTTTGGCATCTGCATCTTTGACAAATCCTTCCTTTTCCTGCAGGGCGGCCTCAGCGCTCAGACGTACGTGCACATCGACATAGAGGACCTGAACGATAACGCCCCGGTGTTTAACCCTGGCCAGTACACGGCGAGCGTGAGCGGCCACTCCCAGCCCGGCGCCGAGATCCTCACGGTCATCGCCACAGACGCAGACTCCGGGCTGTTCGGACACGTGTCCTACCATCTCCTGCCCACAGACATGTCCTCCCTCTTCTCTCTGGACAAACACACAGGTACCGGGGACACTGAGCGATGTGACAGGTTTATGAGCTGGGAGAGGCGGGGATTATCTTATTTTAGCTTATTTATTGCTTATTTAAAGGCAATACAAGACAGGTCTGATTATTCTTTTCTATAATAATCGAAATGATTATTCTTTACAAAGGTGTGGTTCTTCAAACATTTCATTGAGCTGCTTGGAAACAGCAGGTGATCTCACTCTTACCCTGTTATTCCCTCGCTATAATGTAAAGCAGTGGTTCTCAACCTGGGGGTCGCGAGACAAATTAGAGGGGTCAGAGCATGTAGATCAGGGGTAGGCAACGTCAGGCCCGGGGGCCAAATCCTGCCCTCCAGCACAGAACCTCTGGCCCTCAAGATAATTTTGAGAAACATTATGACACAAATCAAAAAGTACTTTAACATTTTTAGGGTTAAATGGGAGAAATACTGTTAATACACCCAATTAGGTCATATTATGTACAACTCTGGCGTTTGTAGAAAGTGCACTGGAAAAATAATAATAATTTTAAGGAAGAAATGACAGAAACCTACTCGAATTAAGAGATTCAATCTAAAGTATGAGTAGATTTGGTCTGGTCTTTGATCAGATAAAACATCTTATCACCAATGGAACAAGTCCTTATTCTCTTAATTCAGATTATATTGTATAATTTCAAGGGAAAAACAAATCTTTTTAAAAGTAAAAGTTAATTTGTCTGATTTCAAAGTGGGTTTTATGCTCGTTCCATTGACATCAGCATTTGTATCTTTATCTTAGATTAGTCCAAACAGACTCAAATTAAACATAAAGAACCTTTATTCAAGCAATTTTAAGTCATTTATCTCATTTAAGATGGCGATTTTTCCAGTGTAGTGCTTTACTTTGGCCCTCGGTCTTTTTACAATGAAAAAAATTGGCCCTCTGTTAAGAAAACTTGCCTACCCCTGATGTAGATAAAATATACATACTTTTTTTTAGCGTATATTATAATATTTTATTGTTGCACGTGTGTGCTATTTTACTAGAGGGCCATTATATGTTCGTAATTTGATGATTTTTTTTTTAGCCATTTGTCTTTTTCTTTGTTTTTTAAGAATTATGTAGGCTAATGTTCCGATTTCTCACGGTGTGACCCGAGCGGGGGGGTCATGAACCCCCTTAACTGTTATAATGGGGGTCGCGGCTCCAAAAGGTTGAGAACCACTGATGTAAAGCGTGGCCGACAGTGCGTCTGGGTCGACACTTTTGCCTCCACCGATCCCGCCTCAGTGACCTGTAGGCCCGTTTACCTGTAAGTACAGTGTGTAAGTAGTGTGACTGGCAGAGGCTGTATTTAAGGATGAGCCACTGCTTAGAGCGGGTAAGTCCCCCTGAACTGATTGTTAATGTCACCGCTCTGCAGGGAACCTCGGGACACGAGACCTCTGTAAATCCTGTCACAAGCCACTCTTCTCCTGAACACCGTGCTCGTCTGTGGAACTTACAAAAACAGTCAAATGTTAAAGGGATATTTCAGGATTTTTGACATAGGGCCTCATTTCCTAGTTATCCAGAGTGTTATTTTTTTTGTAATTCATGCAGTTGTTATGTTTGAAGAGTTTCGTGGCGCTAGGCTAATGCAAGGCTAGCGCATTTCTATTTCTACCATATAAATGTTTAAGGCGATAGAATAATTTTTGGAATATAACTGACCTTGCATCACATGAATGATCGCATTTTGAGGGACTATTTTCTAGCAGATCACTCCGCCGCTGCGAAGCTTATACAAAACACGAAGCTGATGCTGCTAAAATATAAGTTATTTTAAATGCAAGATGGTTAAAATTATTCTATCAACAACACAGACATTTATATGGTTAGTCTGGTTATAAGTGATTTGCCTCAGGTGCACTGTGGAGCGGGTCACACTGTTTTTAATGCAGGCTAGCTGATACCATAGAAATGCGCTAGCCTTGCATTAGCCTAGCGCTACGAAACTCCTCAAACATAAGAACTGCATGAATTACAAAAAAAATATCTCCAGGTACCAGCAACACTCTGGATAACTAGGAAATGAGGCCCTATGTCAAAAATCCTGAAATATCCCTTTAAAGTGCTGTTGGAGTTCCGCGAAGAAGCCCTAATACGATATTAGGGCTGAACAATCTGGGAAAACTCTGTAAAAATATCAACTTTACTTACTTTACTCTTCCTGTGTGGTGGCAGGATATTGAATTCTCAACCGACTACACCACTTACTGTCATCTCAAGTCAATTATTATAGCAATATACAATGAAATGTACAAAGATGCAAAATGTCAAAGGAAACAGTGAACATCATGGCATTGAAATCCCCGGTGTGTCTTGTTCAGGCGTGCTGTACCTGACGTCCAGTCTGAGCCACCTGGGAGCGGCGAGTGTGAGTCTGTTCATCAGTGCTCAGGACGGCGGCGGCCTGACCTCCTCCTCGCCAGCAGAGGTCACTGTGCACATCCTGAGCAGCGGCCATGCCCCCGCCGTGTTCCAGAGGTCTCGCTACACCTTCAGCCTGTCCGAGGACGCCAACCCGGGGACGTCTGTGGGCGCCGTCCACGCAATCGATCCAAACGGTCAGTGTCAGCAAAGACAGAGCACTGCGTTTCTAGTGCTTTCTTTTTCAATACTCAAAGTCCCTTTAGTCATGGTGAGCTACTTTTTATAGCCACAGCTGCCGATTTGGACAAACAGTCACTGGGACCAACAGGGCCGTATCTGTGGGGGTGCCATGGGGGGGGTTGGACCAGTGTAACAGACTGCAGGAATAGACCCATAGATCCGGCGTGTAGGATCTGAGCAGGTCACGGAGATATGATGGAGCAAGGTTGCTGAGGGCTTTGTAAGTGGGCAGAAGGACTTTAAAGTGGATCCTTTCCTGAAGGGGAAGCCAGTGAAGTTGGTGAAGGAATGGGGTGATATGAGCTGAAGATGGGATCCGGGCTGTTATTCGTGCTGCAGAGCTCTTGTTCTGTATTATTTCCTGAACTTTCAATATTATTATACAGCCTCATAGCTGAACATAGACTTTAGGTGTAACATGCAGGGCCTAAAATGTTAGATGCTCACTGCCTAAGTGTGCTAATCTCTCAGTTTGTAGGGATTATCTGCACGTAGTCCACTTGTTACTAACAGCCAGATGACTCCACTAGACAGTCACTTAAGGATGTCTCTGCAATTATCAGATTAGTGTTTGAGCTCAAATCTCCAACAGCACTGGGGTTTGTCAGTGGGTGTGTCTCTCCTCAGACCCCCAACTGTTTAGCCAACATTACTGGTGATTAAGGTACATGGTGAACTATGCTGGTACTTCTAAAGATCTCCTTGAGCACCATACACATGTAATTACATTGTTATTGGACAACAGTGCGCGAACGGCTCTTTGAAATGAACAGATCTCAAACACTGTGCGGGTGTTTTTCATTTATTTGAATTTATAATAAAAAAATATATATGTTTACCCTGCTGTAATACAACACGTCAACTTTATTTCCAACACAGATCTTTTGATCCAAGTATTGATTTATCAACTGTGTATTTTGGTAAAGGCCTATGGTTACGCAGTTTTGACTAATTTTTGGGCAAAGCTGTTACATTTAGCTGTGTCTCCTTCTATGGAGTTCTATGGTGCACCATGTCTGTTCTTCCTGGATACAGTTGCATCATTGTTAAAATCCAAAACTGTCCTCTACATTTTTAAGGCCCATAATCCAGCATTAATCGTTCTGCGCTGCAGGTGCCGGCAGCCTGCAGGAGGAGCCCCAGCTCTAGTGTCTGTATTTCATCGTGACCATTTAATTCTAAATTAAGTTTTAATGTCTATTTTTAAGACAGGACTTTGTTTCTTCGACTTGAGCTCAGTACAGCACAGATGCACAGTTCTGTTTTTGCACATAATCGACTTCATTACTCTTACAGGTTCCTGGGAGTCTGTGTCCTACCACATCTCCTCCGGCGACCCTCTGGGCTGGTTCACCGTGCACCCTGCCTCAGGCCTCATCTCCACCCTGAAAGCTCTGGACCACGAGGCCCAGCCGTACGTCCTCCTGTCCCTCCAGTGCTCCACAGACGCCTCTCCCGTCTACAGCATCACTCAAGTCAACGTCACCATCGCCGACGTCAACGACAACGCGCCCGTCTTCCCCAAAACCAGCGACACCATCAGCGTATCCCAGAGCACGACCCCCGGGACCGTGCTCTTCATCGCGCACGCTCACGACGACGACAGCGGCGCCAACGGGAGAGTGAAATACCAACTGAGAAACACCCAGAACGGAACTTTTGCTATCGACGCTAACTCGGGAATACTAACTTTGATAAGGAGTCTGCAACAAGACGCGCTGCAGACGTACTCTTTGGAAATAATCGCAGGGGATGAAGGCGAGCCGTCACTTTCGACAACGTTTAGACTAACAGTCAACGTAGAACCAAATTTTGCTGTAAACAGTTTAGCTTTTGAGACGCTGATATATCAAGTGGAAATAGGGGAGAGCTTCAGAAGAGATACCAGGGTCATCCAGGTGAGGGCGCACCGAAGCAGAGAGCCCCACGCCGCGTCTTCCAACGTAAGGTACTCGATTGAGAATCAAAACGGCTCCGCTCCGGCGCCCTTCCGCATCCATCCCACGACCGGGTGGTTGTACCTGGCCCAAAGCCTCGACTACGAAGCGGAAACGGCGTACCGCTTCCACGTGTTGGCGACGGCGAGCGACGAGGGAAGAGGAGAGGGAGTGACGGCGACGGCCACGGTGAGCGCGCTGGTGCTGGACGTGAACGATAACGCGCCGGTTTTCAGCAGAGAGGCGTACTACTTCACTGTGCCAGAGGGGGCAGCACTGCAGGGCCTGGTGGGGACGGTCCGGGCCACGGATAAGGACTCGGGGAGGAACGGCCAGCTGTCGTACTTACTGCTGTCAGACGGGAAGTTCTTCCGGGTCAACGCCAAGACTGGTAAAATACTACACACACGAACACTTTAGGAACCATTTTGTGATTTGATTCTATTTAATATTGCGGTGGACATGTTCACCTTACTCTGAAATGTGTGAGTTCATTCTCCACCAGAGGCCGCACTTTCAAAAGACCAGAATTAGCAAATAATTCTTAAAATGTAAAAGTGCTAGTTGGATAAAAATAAATGGCTAATGGTAAATGGTCCTCAGATGAAAACATGCTCAAATAAAATATTGGTTTTACTGATAGCAAATGTAAAGTTAATTTATGCGTGATGACAAAAAAACAGATCCAGTGGCTAAAGCCAGTTTGGAAATTGACATTAAGGATTACTTTCTCAATCACTGTCCACAATAAATCTACAGAATTCTGGAGGTTCTAAGCTTTCAAATGAGGATAGTGAGACTTGTGCTTGTGTTCTCAAGTGCAGCTTAAGGCAACCAAAGTTCAGTTGCATTTGTAGCACCTATTTTAAACCATTAAAGGAACAGGCAACAGTTTTTCCATACTGAGATATGTTCTTACCTGAGCTTAGACGAGTTGATGTGTACCCGTCTGGTCTGTGTGTGTGCCCGTGGAAGAGCTTGGTCGCTGCTGACTTCAACCCCGTTTGGAGCTATAGGAATATACTGGGAGAGGCCAAATACTAACAACATCTTTGGTCGTTTTGCGTGACTGAGCGCACGTACAAAGACCAGACAGGTACGCATCAACTCGTCTAAGCTCAGGTAAGAACATATCTCAGTATGGAAAAACGGTGGCTTGTTCTTTTAACATAGCATATCCTACAGACATTCCCTTTAACTTTTATAAAGTACATGTTATGTATATACTAACTCTAGAGTGTGCCTACATTGTATTTGAAGTAGAATAATTGTATTCCATTCCTCTTTTCGATGATTTTTAAACTTATTTCAGAGAACACCTCAGAACATATTTGGTCCTAAAAGTTGACTAGGATTAAAATAAAGAAATAATAAAATAAAAAATACTGCTCTTGGAGTAATACTCTACCAAAACAGGATTAAGCAATAAATTCTACATAACTGCATTTCGTCAAAGTTTTCTCACCCAAAGCCATAAAACTGGCATCAAAGCAAACAAGATGGACGTTACGCCCAAACCTTACTGTACATTTGTCCGCGTGTGTTTTCTAAATGCCTCCCTGGCTGTTGCAGGGGAGCTGATTCACTGGGTGGCTCTGGACCGGGAGCAGCACGGTCAGCACACTGTGAGCGTGATGGTGACTGACCAGGGCCAGCCACGCCTCAACTGCACCACCACTGTCCACATCCTGGTGTCCGACCGGAACGACAACAAGCCACACTTCACCCACCTGCCACACAGCAAGGACAGCACTGTGCAGGTCAGGAGCTCCACAAAGGCTATTCTGCTTTAAGCATGCTATAATGAAATACTACTTATTGGTGACAAATACCATTAAAAATGTGTCTGTACTATTACGAGGTGAGCTTCTCCTCAGAACTAACTTTGAGCCAGACATCAACTACAGGGAGGCAAACGTAACAAAAAACACATTATTACGTTTTCCAAATGCTTATTTTGGTGACCAATTGCAAAATATCTTTGTCGTATAAGGAGCATTTTTGGTGTCGCTGCTGTGTTTGTTCATCTGTGTTTTAGTGAAGTGGTTCTCTGCAGTTTGGTTTTAAGGAACAAGTTACTTAAATGCCTTAGTTTATAGCCATGAATTTTGAGCTTACAAAGCCTCATTGTTGCCAGCAGAGAGTCTGTGTACTCACCTTGTGTGAGGGATCCATACATCCATCCATCCATCCATCCATCCATCCATTCTCTTCCGCTTTATCAGAGGCAGCAGTCTGAGCAGAGATGCCCAGACTTCCTTATCCTCCAGCTGTTCTGGTTGATCCCCCGGCAACACCAGGCCAACTGAGAGACATAGTCCCTCCAGCGTGTCCTGGGAACATCTCCCAATGGGACGCGCTCGGAGGCGACCAGGAGGCATCCGAAACAGATGTCCGAGCTGGTTCCTCTCGACATGAAGGAGCAACAACTCTACTCCGAGCTCTTCCCGGGTGACTGAGCTCCTCACCCTATCTCTGAGGCACAGCCACCTTGCGAAGGAAACTCATTTTGACCGCCTGTAACTCGTCTTGTCATTTTGGTCATTACCCAGATATCATGACCATATAATAAGTGAGGGTAAGAACGTAGATCGACCAGTAAATTGAGAGCTTTTCCCTTTGACTCAACTCCTCCACCACTAGGAAAGGACTCCCCAGCCCTCCTTTTGCCAGTGGAGAACCATGGCTCTGAATGTAGAGGTGCTGATTTTCATCCCTGTCGCTTCACACTCGGCTGCAAACTGCCCGAGTGGACACTGAAGCTCCCAATGAATCCATCGGAACAACATCATCTGCAAACAACAGAGATGAGACCCTGTGGTTCCCAAACCCTTGTAAAAAATAATCAATGCCTTCATCATCATTGGTTAGCTGCTGAAGGTAATGATTAGAGGTAGTTCACGTAATTCGATGGTCAGTGCTGCCCAGAATGAGACACCAGGGAATACTTGCCAACTCGCTGTGTTGTATTACAGGGTTTAATTTTTCTCGTCTTGCCAGATCTGGGCTGGCGTACCAACGGGCTCTTTGGTCACGACTGTCTTTGCTAAAGACTTGGATGCTGGTGAAAATGGGACTGTTACTTTTTCCATGGACACAGGTCAGTCACGGAGAGATCATGTAAGTTCAGTGTTTTAGTGCAGTAACAGTAACAGTTTTGCCCTGCGTCCTGTCAGTCGACGGAGACGGCGAGACTCCTCCTCACTTTGAGATCGACAGCAGGAGCGGGGACATCAAGACAACGCAGTTCTTCAGCCTGACCACACGGAGGCAGTACACGCTGAGAGTCACAGCCAGAGACGGCGGAGCTGTTCCTCTGGAGGACAGCGCGCTCATCCATGTGCAGGTACTGTGTCCGCAAAGCAGGCAAGACAAAGTGGGCTTTTATTATTTATAATGGACACAACCGCATAAATATAGCATCTTCAAACCAACAACAACAAACAGTAAACAACCAAATGTAAGACAGTGATGAACTTTTTCACCAAAGACTTGACAAAGGCATAATGCAGCCTTCATTTATGCACAACGCAGTTCTCTAATAACGATAGTGTCGACATTTTCACACCAAGTAACACCTCAGAATTTTTTTTATTTTTTTATTTAAGCAATTACATATCGTTAGCCACATAGCATAATTGCCTAACTAACTTTTCACTGTTTTTGGAAAACATGAAAAAAGATGTTTTTTAAGAAACACATTGGTTTCTCTTATTGCCATAGTAACAATATAAAATGACTTAGGCGATTGTGCTATGTGGCTAATGATTTTGCATTAATTACAAAGATTTTTTTCAGAGGGGATTTTGGATATCATTAATAATTGTTTTATAGGAGAAATAAGTTCAATTTCATTGTGTATTTTGTGGTTCAAAGCTCAATAAATCAGGCTTGGGATTAGATGCTGATAAACCTTTACAATATTGTTAAGTACAAGGCTCGAAAGCTGGTTGGAGCTAATAAAATTGTGATATTGTTGCAAGAGTGTAAAGAAAACCTCATTTCAAGAAAACAGCTTCTAAAGTAACGTCTGCGCGTACTTTAGCCACGGCTATGGCCACTCTTTTCTCTCAAAAAGGAAATGACCATATTTGGATCTCGGTCGCCTTTTGTGCTACACGTGTATACCAAACATGTCAATATTTGCGAGGGAGCGCTGCGTTGTTGTACTTATTTCCTGGAAATCTACTACTTTTTGCTTTACTACTACTGAACATAACATCATGAAATAAGCATGGTAAAAGGTGAGTTTGATTTATTTTTTACCCTGACGTTAAAACTAAGATGTTAAAGGTGCATTATACAACTTTTTATGCAGAAAAAGAGTTGATATTTGTGTGTATTTGACCTTGTAGTGACCCAGCGGCTGTATGGCTGTCTTTACTCTCCATTACAGTGGTCTCTAAGACGCTCCAGGATCAATTGTTTTGTAGATTTTCTGTTGAGAGGCTCCGTACGCAGGCAAAACCTTCCAAACAATTGATCCTGGAGCGTCCTCGAGACCACTGCGATGGAAAGTAAATACAGCCGCTGGGTCACTACAAGGTCAAATACGCAAAAAACATCAACTTTTTTTTATCACATAAAAGTTGCATAATGCACCTTTAAGGGAGATAGCTGTTTGTTTTCAGCTAAATTGACTGTTTTGTTTTTTATCTGTAGGTGCATGGAGCAGAGCCTCACTCTGCCCACTCGTCCCCCCAAATTCTGCGACGCTTCACGGTCAGGGAGGATGCGGAGGTGGGCAGCGTGGTGGGCTCGGCCGGTCTCTCCGACAAAGGGCGATTCAGCTACGTCATTTCCGAAGGAGACGGCGACCTCCATTTTGGAATCCACGCCGCGTCCGGGGATATCTACACCAACCAAGCTCTGGACTACGAATCCACCATGCAGTACTCGCTCCTGGTCCACGCCGAGGACACCGACCGCCATCTCGGGCTGAACCGGTCGATCCTCGTCTGCGTCATAGTGGAGGACGTCAACGACCACGCGCCATGGTTCCCCGATAAGTTTGTCGCTTTCGGATTACGCGAGGACGCCAAAGTCGGCTCGCTGGCTTTCGCCTTCCGAGCCCGGGACGGCGACGGGACCCTCCCGAACAGCGAGGTGGAATACTCACTCGCACCCGACGAGGCGCACTCCACTCGCTTCCCCTTCCGCCTAGACAAGAGCACGGGGCGTCTGACGGTGGCCGCGCCCCTGGATCGCGAAGCGGCGGCGAGTTACGCCTTCACGGTGACGGCCACGGACCAGGCGGAGAGCGGGGAGGAGAGGAGGAGCAGCGCGGTGACGGCGCAGGTGTTTCTGCTGGACGTGAACGATAACCGGCCGGTGTTCGTGTCCGCGGATACGGTGCAGGCGATGGAGGACGCGGGCGTGGGGAGTCTGCTGCATCACCTGGTGGCCATCGACGGAGACGAGGGGGAGAACGGGCTGGTGTCCTACTTCATCATGGCGGGAAATAAAGAGGTGTTCACGCTGGACGAGAAAACAGGTAATGGTCGTGAAAAGTAGATTTTGTAACATAAATGTATTAAAGTGCATATGACAACTTTTTTTTTTTTATTATTCAAATGTTTAAGTGAGTCTGTAAAATGTTACAGTATAAAGGAAACATTTTCTATTATACATTTCTTGTATAACATAGTTGAAATGAAAATTCCACAATTGCCACTTCCTGTGTCAATGTCCAATAAGGAAGCAAAAGTACACATCACCAAAAAGAACAGGTAGATTTATGGTAAAATCTTTGGTATGATTGTGGTACTAAAAGTCAGTTCTAAAAGTCAGCATGTTATAGAATTATAGAAAGAGCATACCAACTATTTTCTTATTGTTTTGGAGTGAAACATCTGGCCTAATTAAACTACAAACATCGCTGGTGACATGAATTTTGCGTTAATGAGCTCCATAAACGGACTGTAGCTCAGTTGCAATCCGAAAAAATGAATATCTCAGCAAATATTTGACTAATCAACACAAAACAAAAAGTGTTGTTTTGGATCGTCCTCTCTCCAAGCCCAAAGTACCCACATCTGAGCAAAGTCTATGTGAAAGATCAATAAAGTATCTATATCTATCTCGGTTCCCACGCAAAGTTATGCCCTTGACAATTTCATCCAATAAATTTACTGATACATTTTTGACATTACGATCTCTGCACCACATGGAAAATAAATAATAGTAACAATAGTAGCCATCAGTATGTCAGATACAGGGCCATGAAGAGTACAATAAACAGAGCTGATGTTAAGTTTATTCTATAGGCAACAGGAAGCTATTGCACTGGGCTGATGTGGTCATATTTCCTGGTTCTAGCCAGGACTGGTGCAGCAGAGTTCTGGGTGTTTTGTCTAATAGCTTGTTTAGAAAGTGAGCCGGCTGTTACAGCAGTCGAACCTGCTGGAGACAAATGCATTAACAAGTCTCTCTTCATCTGGGCACTATGCCTTTAACCCTAGCAATGGTGAGGCTTTGTTTTTACTGCTCCATAGTTTCTATTGTGATGATTATTTAGTGACAAAACAAATCTCACCTAAAGGTCGTGCATTAGCGGAATCTAATCTACAGTCAAGCTCCACAGGAATTATCAACGTGCCCAAAATCTGGACACAACCAACGCCATTTGAACTCGCCCTACGCATACATTTCCACTTTCTTTCTTTCTGTCGTTACTAGGCCTGCTGTTCCTCTCCTCGCCTCTGGACTATGAGAGCCAGCGGGTGCACCGTCTGACCATCCGGGCGGTGGACCAGGGCCATCCCCCGCTCTCCTCCACCCAGACCCTGACCGTGGAGGTGGGGGACGTGAACGACCAGCCGCCCCTGTTCGAGCGCCCTGTGTACAACGCCAGCGTGGCCGAGAACAGAAACCCGGGAGAGGCCGTGGTGCGCGTCGCCGCCTCGGACGGGGACTCGGGTAAGGGGGAGATCTGTTCATTGGTTTCACAGTCAGAGATTAGATTAGTGTTTTGTTTGTTTGTTTTTAGCAATAAATTTATATAGTTTTAGCCATAATCAGAGCTGGTACTTCAAAATTAATCTACTACAGTACTGATAGAGATTTTGATACAATGCTGGCAATATACAACAGACGTGTGATTTGGGTTTTTTTGTAAATAAAAAATCAAATCGTAGAAATTCAGTAAATTAACGACAACTGATAAGTAAAAATGATCCAAGTAAATTTACCCCGATATGAAGTTACTTCTGAATGATTGTCTTAAAAGTGCAGTGCGGTCCTCATGCCTCTAGATGGCAGCACTAGCCCTCAAATCAACTTGTTAGACTTGTTAATATAGTAAAAGCTTCTCTCGTCGCCTCCGCTCAGCCGACTCCAACCGCCTCACTCCCATCACCCGCACTAGCCGCCGGACCTTGGGGGACCGAGCCTTCGCCATAGCTGCCTCCACCCTTTGGAACTCACTCCCACAGCCTACCAGAAACACCGACTCACTACCAACCTTCAAATCAGAACTCAAAACCCACCTGTTCAAGCTAGCTTTTCTTTAAACCCCTTTTTTGTTTGTTTTATCCCACATGTAAAGCGTCTTCGAGCGTCCAAAATAGCGCTATACAAGTTTGATGTATTATTATTATTATTAAAAGCTTCTCCAGTCAAGAAGCATTTAGATTTGGGTAAAGCCGAAATGGAGAAAATGCATTCGCTTAAGGTGAGGTATGAGGTTAATATCCATAAATAATCTCAAATGATATTCATGCAAAGCAGTGTTTCCTAATCAGGGTGTGGGAAGGGGTACGTGTGCACTGAGCAGGGAGTACTGGAAAGTACCGCAAAGCATGTTTTTTTCAGTTTCAGTGGAATACTTTCTTAACAACTGCACTCTCAAACTTGGGGGTACTTGATGATTTTTGTTTGTTTGTTTGTTTGTTTGTTTGTTTGTTCGTTTGTTCGTTTGTTTGTTTAAAGGGAGTTTAAATGTTAAAATTAGGTATTTCCCCCCCCTACATGTTCCAGCCATGTCCTAATGTGTAGAATGAGCTCAGACCTGTTCACCACAACTGCCTCTAAAATCCTGCACTGTCACTCAAAAAGTTGTTTATTCGGTCCTAAGTGCCCTCATGCATGAGCTGAATACAGAAGGTGCAGTTACACGTATGACCTGAGGTGGCAGTAGTGAGCATAAAATGGCAAACTTGCATCTAGTCCCTTTATGGCAAAACCCCACAAAAAGTAAAACAAGTTATAATGTGTATTTGTTCTAAGTTTGGTTAATATACAGCCCAGGTCTGGCAAAAAAGATTTAATTGAACACAAAATGTTCAAAGATGGTCAGAGAGAATGACAGCAGTTACTTGTTTGACAAGACAGTGCCCTCTTGTGGGCAGTAAGTGCCAAATCAATGACCTTGGAGACACACACCTCAGTCATACATAACAGTGATGCGTGCGTTGATCCGCGGTCAAATATTTTTTAATGATATTCGGGTCAAGGTCGGATCGTTTGAAACAGCGATGCCAAAGATGATGTACATGCTCAGTCTGCAGGTAGAGATGGAGGCGGCATGAGAAAAGGTGAAGACTGGGGAGTGGAAGCTCCGCAAAACCGAAATACTGAAAGACGATGGCTTTGTCATGTGTACTTCTTGCAACGCTACACATTTGATAGCCGATGTATGTGGCCCAATGACGCTACCATGGGAATTTAATAAAAATGCTGGTCAGGATGCGGGTCGGTATAATTTTTTCTTTTTGTTTTTTTGCGGTCTGGGTTGCGGGCGGGTTAGTTGAAAACCAACATATGGGTTGTTAATACATTACTCATGCATCACTGATACATCAGCAATGTGGGTGAAGTGTCTTGCCCGTGGACACAATAACAATACACAGAAAGCAAAGGTTGAATTAAACTGCGTTTTTTAATTCCCATAAATGTTTGCACTGATTACTAGAAATTTAAAATATGTCATTCAAACAAATATGATAATGTTTCATTCTTGTTTATTTAAGTAACCATATATTTGCGTAGTTAGTCCATTTCTCTCTTCGCACACAAATGTCAGCCCACACTCTGATATACGTCACAGAGAGAAATCTTTAAAACCGGTACCAGACTTATTTATCTCACATTGGTGATTTGTTTTTGTTTTTGACATTGTATTACTTTAAAATAGACACTCCATCTCTTCAGCGCGGCATGACTAAACAAATCTCTCCCAGCAGCTCGGCCGTCCTCGCTCCCAGCCCCACTATCTCTTCGTTTGTTTAGTTTCACCCCATTAGCGCTTTAATTGAAACCACCCCTCGCCCTTACACCTTAATCCCCCGTGCTGCCTTCACTGACACTGTTCTACACGCCAAGGCCTCATTTTATCTGCCCTCTAATCGGACGTGCAAACCTGGCCCGATCCCTGTTTATTTGAACACCTCGTGCGGCGGGGCCCCCTAAATCCTGTTTGGGCCCGACCGTGTTGACAGTGAGGTGGAAGAAGGCTTTTAAACATGGCTGCCACATGGAGCGAGCAGCTTAGATCCGCTATTCTATATGAACCAGTGTGCGTTTTGCTGACGGATATATTTTTGTAGGTTTTTATTAAAGTGGTGATTTGCTTAAAGCTCTGGAGCTGTTCTGTCCCCCACACTGTACGGCCTCATTCAGCTACAGCCTGAGAATGAGATCAAAAATACACTGTTTGGTTTATGTTTTATTTCACTGTGTTTTTAAATTTATTACAATTTAATATCGTAATAAATCAAGTGTAAATGTCACAATGTATTTTGGAAGGGGCTGTCACTATGAGATGGGCAAATCAGGCAATTGTTGAGGGGGTCCAAGTTGAAGGGGGCCCCAGAGGATGAGGTGCCATTAAACCAATGAGTTTGTAAATCAACATTTGTTACAGTAAATGGAATAGAATAACTATTGCCGCTTCTTTGCAGCAAATGGAGTGTACAAAAATAAAATAAGTCGCAACAATCATACCCGCGCACCTCGGTACAGTGCGCTTTGCACACGCTCCCCATTGCCCCCATTCAGTTTCTTGCAATAATAAGTATAAAGGGGGCCCACACCAGAGGTCGTTTGACATGGGGACAGTACACTGCACTTGTTGACAACAAGGCCTGGTGCACCCTGGGGGTACTTGAGCATTTAGCAGGAAGTACTTGGAATTGTTTCAGATTCAGAAAGTAGGTGAAACTGAGTAGAATTTCAATATTAATTTCAAAGTTTGTTTTAATTATGATTTTCAGTGAAAGGTTTGATTTTCAGAGAGTTTCATTGTGAATACTACACACTATTAAAGAGGGGGTATTATGCTTTTTTCAATCACATAGCACCAGTCTATATCACACTACAATGATGACCAAACCTTCTGTTGGTCTGTAAATGCAGTAAATTAGAATAACTGCCTTGTATAAAATTGCTCTCTCAAAATGGCTGTAGTGAATGTCTTGAAATAGGCCTCTGTCTCTTTAAGAACCTCTGACCCTTTCCGACACGCCGTCTCCACACGCTGTCTGTGGCATCAGTGGGGAGGGGGTTCTGCTGAGGAGCAGTGGTTGGTTACTCGGCTGGTGATGAAAGCTCGGAGGCGTCTCCAGGAGGTGGGGGCGTTCCTAGGAGGACTGAGGCAAACCTATCCCTAAAATGGCTGCCATCAGAGTTTTTACAGATTACTCAAAAATACGTGAATGTGCCAAGGCAACACTTCAGGCATGTTTTTAATGAGGGAATGACATAATAACATGATATAAAGCTTGAAAAAGTCGATTTTGCATAATACCCCCCCCCCCCCTTTAAATAATACTGGCAAGATCCTCGCGGTCAGAGGTACTCAAAGTATAAATGACACAAAAAAGGTTGGGAACCACAACAGGAACATAATCACCCATGGCCCATTGTTACATTGTGATGGCATCGAAAAAGTCATGGAGATTCTGCCTCTTCATTTGTCACGTCCTGCGCCCATGTCTAGTAAGGAAGTGAAATAATAACATCACTATAAATGTTAAAACACGTCATTACGAATTTGTCAACTGAATCCAAAATGAATCATTTGACAAAACCTTGACTCAAACCGAAACCCATTTCTGTCAAAAGCCTAAAACAGAATTAAACCTTGTCAAATGTAACACTGATGGGAACCAACATTCTTGCGAGGTGGGATTTGTCCAAGAACAGCAAGCACACAAGTCCGCCGGGAGTATGGCCAAAAAGGTTCTGATGGTGTCCATAATCCAAGCCATCTGTGCCAATAGCCCGTATGTTTTCATGTGCTTCCTAGAATCTGGGCTTGGATCTGAGCCCGCGCCCCCGCCAGTCTTATTTGATTATCATTGCCCCCCCCTTCATCATTTTGCTCCAAAGATGACCATTGTTTAGTGACTCTGTTTCCAGTTTCCGCGTGTTGGAGTCAGTCAGGGGAGATGGGAATATCAACAAGTGTGACAGGTATTAGTCGTACAGCGCTTTGGCCGGCTGACGGTCACCGGGCTGAAGGGGGACTGAATGGGGGAGTCTGTTCACAAGCCTCGGGGCGACATGTTCGGCTTCGTGTTACATTTGTCGGGCAAGATGTTGTTACATCAAACGCGTTCTTATGTTTGCGTTTCATGTGTAGTTTGGTTAATAAGTAGGTCAGTGTGAGTGTTAGTATTACAAAGCTTTTCATCGTGACATTAGGCTACTCTTTTACAGCATGTCCTTAAACAGAGGTCTCCACAGGAATATTCAAAATACTAACGAGACTGTGAAGACCTCAGCCAAGGCGTTGTTCCTGTCCAGGGCCACTTGTAGCTTTTTGGGGGCCCAGTGCAAACGTTTGTTCAGGGGCCCCATTGATACTATTGTGACATAATTATGATGCATTTTAATTACTTTTTTTTTTTTTTTTAAAGGGGGGTATTATGCAAAATCGACTTTTTCAAGCTTTACATCATGTTATTATGTCATTCCCTCATTAAAAACATGCCTGAAGTGTTGCCTTGGCACATTCATGTATTTTTGAGTAATCTGTAAAAACTCTGATGGCAGCCATTTTAGGGATAGGTTTGCCTGAGTCCTCCTAGGAACGCCCCCACCTCCCGGAGACGCCTCCGAGCTTTCGTCACCAGCCGAGTAACCAACCACTGCTCCTCAGCAGAACCCCCTCCCCACTGATGCCACACACAGCATGTGGAGGGGGCTTGTCTGAAAGGGTCAGAGGTTCTTAAAGAGACAGAGGCCTATTTCAAGACATTCACTAAAGCCATTTTGAGAGAGCAATTTTATACAAGGCAGTTATTTTAATTTACTGCATTTACAGACCAACAGGAGGTTTCGTCATCATTTTAGTGTGCTATAGACTGGTGCTGTGTGATTGAAAAAAGCATAATACCCCCTCTTTAAAGAAAATCAAAACAAAGCTAGTTTAATTTTATACGCAACTTCAAAGTTCAGTCCGGGATCCCGCACACACGCAGTATGCCAAATTCTAGTCCAAAATTTGTTCAAACTTACTCCTACTTACTTACTACCTACTTATTTTAATTTTCGCCTAAACCTGCTTAACAATTACTCTTTTTTATTATCATTATCAACGCTTAAATACTGCTACAATTACCAAGGTACCTGCTAAACCAGATGTACATTTAGAAAATGCCTGCATCTACTATTACTATTTAATATGAGAGGCTTCACACAGCAGACAGACACGACGATGGTAACTTTTTGTGCATTTGGAACTGAAATGTTGTTGCATCATAGAGGGAGTATGAAAGTGTCCTCCACATTTAGACCGTTACACAGACATTATTTTGCATAATAAAACTTAAACCGAAATGATAAACATACAGACCTTGCCTTAACCTCTTAATTCCCACCTGAACCGATTACATTTTCTCCAGTTTGGCTTTACCCCAGTCCAAAAGCTTCTGGAAAAAAGCTGTGAAAATAGCAACAAAACTGAGACGAAAAAATGACAGAAATGTGACAAAATGTGACCAAAAAAAATACAAAAATGTGATAAAAATTTGACAAAAAAAGGAAAAAAATTTGACAAAAAAAATTGACCAAAAAAATGACAAAAATGTGATTAAAAAATGTACGAAAAAATGACAAAAATGTGACAAAAAATGACAAAAAAGTTACAAAAATGAGTTGAATACCCAACAAAAAATGATGGAAAAAAAATCTGATGACGTGAGGAAAAAGATCCTGTCGGTTCAGGCGGGAGTTAAGAGGTTAAAGTATTTCTCGGTGCCCATTATTTAGGCAAACATCATAAAACAAACACAAAAACAACCATACATCAAAAGTTAGAAAGTAAAGCTAACATTTTGGCTCTTTTGTTGACTGTGTGCTGATTTGCAGAGTTGTGTTCTGTTTGCAGAGGAGAATGCCGTGGTGTGGTACAGCCTGCTGCCTGGACCTGGGTACGAGCTGTTCAGCATCAACCCCTACACCGGTCTGATCACTACCACCTCCTACCTGGACCGAGAGGAGCAGCAGTTCTACACACTCCGAGGTACTGTCACTTCATTATGTCATGCCAACACTTCCTAAAAAAAGTTCTTGATATGGTTTATATTTCGTATTTCTGCAATTACTTTCTAGTTTTACAAAGAGCAGGGAAATTTCGACGCAAGTGACCTGACGAGCTTTGGTTTCACTCCAGCGTAGAACAATGGTTACCTTGATTCAAAATGTTCAAAACAACAACAAGGTGTGGCTATGGCCAATCCAACTCCCTCTCCTCAGGAAACCAGCATGATTGCTTCAGGATGATTGATGGGCCTGAATAAGCTTTTTGGATGAAAGGAAAAACAAACTCAGCTCTAACAACACAGTCTAGTTGACGATTCACTACAAAGGAGCGTAAAAGCACAACAAACTGTGGCCGCAGGGTAACCCGTCATTACCCAAACTCCGCACATATTATATCAGCGCTTTACATTAACATTAACATTAGCCAACAAGCCAATTTCATTGTTGGACCACCTTCCGCTTTGATTACAGCACGCATTCGCTGTGGCATTGTTTCAAAAAGCTTCTGCAATGTCAAAAGATCCAGTGTTGCTTTAATTTTTAATGAAGATGATGGGAGAGTGTGACCACAATGCAAAGCCTTCTCCAGCACATCCCAAAGATTCATCTCATGCTCTCCGATCCACTCTTTCACGGCGTGAGCCCGTTGAAGCATTGTCATCTTGGAATATGCCTGTGCCATCAGGGGAGAAGAAATCCATTGATGGAATAGCCTGGTCATTCAGGATGTTCAGCTGAACAGTTAGTCTAATGTTGTCCCCTCATCGAATTCATTCACAAAACCCTTTTTACTGAGGCCTCTTCTTTAACAATGTAAACACGACTTCCTGCCTTTTATTGCCTAATAGATAGCACCTGAAACTGTCCTCCACAGTATCAAAGTCCATATTCTTCACCAGAGCCATCCTGCAATCCAACTGCGATCATCAGTATGTCACCATTCAGTTGGCTTGTACCTTTTGAAATTTCTCCTGCTGCCATTCACACACGCACATACATTACAATTTTGAAATTGTGAAATGTGTCAATGCTGCTGTGCCCAAAATCAGGTTCATAAGCCACGATTACGCCAAGATCAAGTATCTTTAATGTTTACCCTAATAAATCCTTCCATAGTCCCTCTGGGGTAATACAAATGTTAATGGTATGATTGGAGGGTCTTTCATCTCCCCCTGGTGTCTCTGGCCAGAAAACCACAATTGCAACTTGACTGCCACCGGACCGGAGCAACCAATGCACATTAATAGAATCACGAAGACGAAGCTAACAGGCTAACGGGCAAAGCTAACTAACGGACCGGAGCAACCAATACACACTAATAGAATCACAAAGAAGAGCTAACATGCTAACGGGCAACGCTAATAGCGGGCTAGCGCCACTTAAACAGTATTTACAGCCTAGTTTGAGTGAAAAAAAGTAATTGGATGTACAATATCCCTCTCACCCTTCGCCTTTTCTGTCAGTGTAGTATTTACTCTCACAGACAATAAGTTAATAAATGGCAACTTGCTACGGTACCTGCAGTTGCGCTTATTGTCTCTAGGGGCAAGAGTTGTACTGCTTTAAAACCACTTTACAGAAACAACTCCCAACAACTAACGTACAAATAAAAAAAACAATTGTTTGACCCTAAAAGCAGCATGCAGAAAGCCCGGATCATACGCAGACGTTTCCTCACCCCCTACCCCCTGACTCTGGGTTCTCTCTCCCACGTCACGCTCCGCTGCGGCAGTCATAAAGAGCCGTTCTCTTGTCTTGCTGCGCTGGCCCAGGGGCTGATTTATCACAGGGCGACGCAGAATTCTCGGGTGAAGTTGAGCCACAGTGTTCCTAACCTCTCCAAAAGTCGCCTGGTTTGCTTTCTTTCACAGGGCCACGCGGCAATTACAAGCAAACCGCTTTCAGATGTGGAATAACATTTGCACAGACGGTATTATGAGCTACAATTTAATCTAATAAGCAAATAATATAATAAGGGGAAACTCGACATGTTGTGCCTGGGTAAGAGATTAGCTATTTCCTTTGGTGAGAAGAAGTGTAGTTTGAAAGGAAATGATATTCAGTTTTAGTTTATTTCGAAACAAAGGATACCATGCTTTTCAGTTTGTTTGCTAGATTCAAAATCTAAAGCGGCCTTTTCAATCAAAATTAACATCTCACCTGCTCATTTCAGTGCTCAAAATGCCATGTGTTTCTAATTTCTAAGAGTTTTTTTAGAGTTTTTTTTTTTAGTCCCTCCCTGTACCCAATTCCTCAAACTGATTTTCATTCATAACGTAAAATAAACTTTCACAGATCAGTCCCGTGTGCGCCACATATTTAGATTGTTAACAAGAAAGTACGTAGCATTAGCATGTCGCTCTGCATGCTGAAAGTGGCGGTACCGTGGCGGCACGGTAGCACAGCGGTTAGTGCTTGTGCTTCACAGCTAGAAGGTCCGGGTTCGATTCCCACCAAGGACGGGGCCTTTCTGTGTGGAGTTTGCATGTTCTCCCCGTGTCTGCGTAGGTTTCCTCCGGGTACTCCGGTTTCCCCTACCACTAAAAACATGTACAATAGGCCAGGATGTATGAGAGTGTGTTTGAGAGTGCGCATGGGGGACGACGGATGAAAATTAGCCTAAGGCTACAATCCGGTGTGGCTTGTTCATTAACTTGCACTGTCCCTACCAAATAAACCATAAATAATAATAAAAAAAGATGTAAAACGTGTAAAATCTGGAGGGTCTTGGCATGATGATTCTTCTCAGTGGTTTCGATCTATTAAAAGCCATTTTAGCCCTTTGTTTTGGTGGGCTGGTGTTTGCTTACTTCCTTGGCCTTTGAGCATGTTTTGTAGCAAAAAACGTTCAAAGACTGACTATGGAAGCGACGGAAATAAGCGCTTGTTTGACTTGCTCTATTTACTATTTACTTTCTCTACTCTACTTTTAGCTACTGTGAAAGACGCTATTAGCTTTTTTCCCGTTTGAAAACATGGAGGAAAATGGGTACAAAGCCTTTAAATGTACTCACTCCAGTCAGTCAATGCGCCCTCTGCTAGCAACAATAGCAGGGAATGCGGTGTTACGTTACTGTCGAATGTTATCTTCTTTTCATCTGCAGTCCCATAGCAGGTTGGTGTTAATATACTGCATATACTGTAAGCCTTGTGCATCTTGTGCTCTTCAGTGCAGGCCCGGGACAGCAGCTCGCGCCCTCTGTCCAGCACCTCCACGGTCCTCTGCTCTGTGCTGGATGACAATGACAACCCTCCGGAGTTCATGCAGTCGTCCTTTCAGATCAGCCTCCCCGAGAACCTGCCCCCCGGGGTCATCCACACTGTGCAGGCGTCTGACCCGGATCACGGGGACAACGGTACCATCCGCTACTCCATACAAGGCAAGAGTAGGACGAACTACAGTGTGGTGGAAATAATGTGTTAGAAGGATATAATGGTTTGTTGTGCCAGATGGTGTTGTCAAAAGTGTTTCAGGGATTGGAAGGTGGTGAAAGCCTGACAAAACCAAAGGTCTTTCTCACAGAATTACATTGAAAAGACTGTCTATAGCCTTTTAGCTTGTTTACATTTTGAATGGCCAGGAGCTTTTAAAAACACTAGAGCACTGAGAAAGGAAACAGGTTTATCTACAGCTGTCTCTCCTTGTAGCAGAGAAAATGAACAGGCACATGTCATATAAAGTATGCTGTTCTTTCTCTGATCGGTTCTCGCTGCCTGTTGGTCTGTTTTTGGTTAAAAATTGCCCAAATCAAACATGGAATATAATCCTGAATAGAGGATAAAATAGGACCTTTAGTCATCGCTGTCTCTTTCATCTGCTCCCGCTCAGGTGAGGACTACCAAGGACGTTTCACCATCAACAGTGTCACCGGGGCCATCGGCACCACGCAGGTCCTGGACCGCGAAGAAACCTCCAACTATACCCTCACCATCCAGGCCCGGGACAACGGCCCTAACCCCCTGACCTCCTCCACCCAGATCCATGTTAATGTCTTGGACCAGAACGACAACACGCCAACTTTCAGCCACAAAACCTACCACGCCTCCGTGAGCGAAGGGTTACCAGCCGGGACCGAGGTGGCCCAGCTCAGCGCGCTCGACCCGGACGAGGGCCCCAACGGCGAGATCACGTATTCGCTGACGGACGACGGCAGCCACGGGGCGTTTTCCGTGGACTCGTTCTCAGGAGTGGTCCGCACTACCAGACCGTTAGACCGGGAAAGCCGAGGCCAGTACAGCGTCCGCGTAGTGGCCAGCGACGGGTGCACCCAAGGCCCTCTCAGTTCAGCCGCTTTGCTAACCGTACAAGTGGAAGACGTGAACGATAACACGCCGGTCTGCGACGAGAACCCGGTCAACGCCTGGGTGTCCGTGACGACCCCGCCCAACCAGGTGGTGACGGCGGTGACGGCCACGGACAGAGACCGGGGGGAGAACGGGACGGTGAGGTTCATGTTGTCGGATGAGGAGAGTCTGTTCGATGTGAATGGGGAGACGGGGGAGGTTTCGTTGAGGCGCAGGGTGAGGGCTGGGTTTTCCGCCAGGAAGCTTCACGTGGTGGTGTCGGACAGAGGGAGACCGCCCCTCACCTCCACCTGCCTGGTTTTCATCCACCTGCTGGGGGAACGGGAGCGACTGCAGTTCAGCCAGAGAGTTTACAACGCCACAGTGAAGGAGAACAGTAGAGCAGGTCAGTCTGAAATCTGTACATTTTGTCACACTTTTGGTAACTTCTAATTGTCTCAAGGTTTTAGGGAAACTTAAAAACTACTAACTTTCTTTGTTCTTTGTAGGGAAAATTTATTCGAAAATAATATTACTTAGTGTGGTCCAAAACAAATTCAGTTGCTGGTTTTGCTGACATTTTCTCAACATTTTCCATCTATTTTTAATGATATTTGCTCAATAGTTACTTGAGTCTGATAAGCTTTTAAATATCCAAATTTCCCCAATTTCTCTGTTCGATGGAATGTTTTGGCGGCAGTGGTTATTGCATTTCATGTTCTTCTCATGTCTAAGTGGATGACATGTCTATAAACCTTTCCCTGTGAAGAAGTGGGATGCTACAAATATGTTCGGAAAGTTAGGAGTTTTGACCACAACTAACATTTTGTAAGTAAAATTCTTACTACCAAATGGGTAGGGACAGCTTAAGTAAGTCCCCCACTCACCTGAAGTTTGACCGTTTGAATGAATAATAGACTGTTGTAAAACTATTTGAGAAACTTTTCAAGTGCAAAATAGATTCCAGCCATTATTAACGGTAGCTTTGAACATTTTTTAAATGTAAATGTACTGGTATATCACCGTTAAATATAATTCATTCCATGCAGGTACTTGGATCACCAAAGTTGAAGCCAGCGACCCAACCAGCACTCGTCAAAGAATCACATATACCATATTCAGTGGCAATGAGAACAACATTTTCTCCATCAATCGCTACACAGGTAAGCATTTGTAGATATTCACTCACAGTTAACTTTTAACATACCAGAACTGTATCAAAAACACTCCTGATCATGTGTTCTCTGCCCTACTTATTGATAATTTGACAGTCACACTACGTTGAACTGTATAATTTCTATGGTCAATGATCCATCCATCCATTCATTCATTTTCTTCCACTTTATCTGGTTCACCCGGACTTACAAATCCATGCACACCTCCTCTCGGTCTTCCGACAAGGCCTCCTCCCTGTAGGACGTTTCTGGAGCACCTCCCGCGGTGGTCAATGATATACATAAAATACAATAATGTTGTTCCTGTGTCCCAGGGGAAATCCGCGTGCAGAGGGATAACAGTTTGGACTTTGAGCTGGGTGCGCACGTCGAGCTGGTGGTGCTGGCAGACAGTGGACTCCAGAGCGCTCACTGCAGAGTCTCTATCAGTCTACAGGACGTCAATGACAACGCACCCCTGTTCGAACACAACAGCTACAGGACAGCAGTGTGGGAGGGGCAGGTCCACAACACCTATGTCATGCAGGTATAAAAAAAAAAAAACATAAGCGGTACATTATATACATTTATGCAAGATCAACTTTCATGAGTGGTTATGCTGCTTTTATCATCAAAAACATACAGTATATCTGTTTATTCCCCTTTATTTATTATGTTGTATACTGAATACTAGTTTCGAGTAGTATTTGGTTTAATGTGTTCAATTGTAGGGCTGAATTCTGTTATAAAATACCTCTGTTCTATTGAAGTTGAAAGAATGATTTTTAAAAATGTCAAGATAATGATTATGCAATCAATACAGCAACTGTTCTAATAATAGTAACATAAACCAAGCATAATTTAAGTGCTCTAATGAGAAGAATTTGAACCCTTTCATCCTATCATATGTCTGATTGTTCAATTAGATATGGTTACTTTATCTCAATGGACAAAATAGCTCAGGTTTGATTTGTGAAGTGTGAAATACCATGTTATACTTGTTATTTGTATCATTGTGCATTTCCTTTCTGTAGGTGTTTGCCTCCGACGCAGACAGTGGGTTGAATGGTCAGATAGAGTACTCCATCATATCTGGCAACCACAACAGCGCATTCATCCTGGACTCCATGAGGGGAATTCTTGCTACTAATGTGATGCTGGACCGTGAGATCACCAGTTCATACAAGTGAGTTCATGTGACACAGTTACAAAACGGCCATCTAATCTACTCAGAAGGGGTGCCTTCATTCATACTAGTCCTGTTTATAAAGATGTCTGCTTGGGAATAAACTTAAAGGCCTAAAGTTTCACTGAAATTGGTGTTCCTTTCTATTTAAGTAACTTAACTTTTACAATAAAATGTATTTTAGAATGCAAAAGTGACAGACAGAGCTACATTGACCGTTTAAGAGAGGCAGGCTTGTTTAGTCCCTTAAAACAACTATTGGAAGTCAAAATAGACAACTGCTTTAAATCTCAGCATATCCTCGAAACTGAAGCAAACTCCTTCAAAGGTCAAATTTAGTCCGTACATTAAAAAAAGTCAATCTAAAATTGACTAGAGCTAGGATCCAAGTTTTGGCATAAATTTGTGAATTTGGATAATTTACATAAATGAAAACAAGAGAGGTCCCAGTATGCAACCTTGAGGCACTCCTTTGTATAGTAAAACAAATGTGAGGGGATTACATTTTATAATACAGTATAATTAAAGTAAATATGTGCCATTTGTTCTGCTCTTTTTTAGATTGGTTCTACAGGCAGCAGATAAGGGGAATCCACAATTCAGCAGCACTGCCACTGTCAGGGTCCAAGTGGTGGACGTCAATGACAACAGTCCTGCCATACCACCCATGGAGCCTGTGCTTATCGCAGAAAGTAAGGCTCAGCCATAATGCCTTTTTTTTTTTTGCTGCGTCAAATGAAAGCTTTAATATATTTCCAAATTTGTCCAATCACTTTTGAGTTATTGATCAAAAACAAACTTCTATATCCGATCACATTGAAGTTTGTTAAGTTTTTTCCAATATTAATTAATTCCTAATTCAAAGTGTTTTTTGTCTTTATATTACCAGATCTTCCTGCCGGATACATGGTGACACAGGTGACCGGTAACGACGTGGACCTGAGTTCAACCCTCACATACACTTTTGCGGATAACGGCAGCACCAGTGGCCCCTTTGCCATTGACTGCTACACTGGTGTCATCACCTTGACCCGGGCGCTGGACTACGAGGCACAGACGGACTACACTCTAACTGTGAGGGCGTCCGATTCCCTCCACCACACCACAGGAGAGGTCAGGGTTCAAGTGCTTGACGTCAATGACAACGCTCCTGTCTTCACCCAAGTCTCCTACCAGGTACTGATGACAAATCCCTCTGTCAGGACAAATATACAAGTGCCCATACAGATACAGAAGGAACTGTGAGATGAAGGTATTCAGAGAAATGGAAACAGTTCAAATGAGCCTTCTGAGTTAAAGAAAAAAAAAATCTAAATCATTTTTCCCCCTATTTACTTTCCAAGTGTGGTAAACTTACCTGTTACAGAATCCAAACAAACTTTTTGGTCAAATTTCATGTTGCTACAAAATGTAGACTGCTGGATCAAAAGTCTCAAAGATAGAAATTTGCCAGTTTTAATTGGAAATAGAGACCAAATCGTCTACAGCTTACAGCTTCTACATATAGCAGCTGTAATAAATCGTGTGAAAGTCTAACCATTATGCAGGCTTGTGATGGAGGTCGCCATATTGTCACCATAAGTCATGTGACACATCATGACTATGATGTTATCTTAGTTGCCTTGAACCGATTTCAAGTTCCAAACAATCAATACGATATACTGCATATGATAGGCGAAAGATGACTCTTGATGTCTTGCATTTACAACACTGATTGATTCTAATCCTTTGAGGTGTTGTTAATGCGCAAACAGATTCTGATGCAGGCTGATAGTCCGGCTGAATATCTTCCAACATGAAATGACAGTGTGTTTCTTTGTTTGTTTGTTCCTTACTTTTTGCAGGTGGAGTTGTCTGAGCTCCTTCCAGCTGAAACATTCGTGGTCTCGGTGTCTGCAGTTGACAGAGACTCCGGGCCGAGTGGTGAGGTCAGCTACAGACTGCTGTCATCTCCTCTTCAGGGCTTCTACATTCTCCCAGATCAGGGTAAGGTCATAACAAATGGAAACAATATTATGTGTTCACAATCGCAAACTTCAATAGAAACTTTGAAATATTCATACAAAGGCCATTCGGTCTTTGTCTTCTTTTATCCCTATTTTGTTCCAAACTCGGTCATCTGGTATCCATTGACGCTAAATCAAACCAGAGAATAACTGGTATTCCTAGAGTTTCCATGTGTATATCATCGTCAGTAAGAATAATTTGATGAAGTTGGGCAAGCAGAGCCTTTTTATTTCAACATTAAATGCCATCTCACAAAACCAAACTCAGCCGATGATTGCTAAATTTATATGTTATTGTATTACACATAATTTGGCCCTTTAGTTCTGTAAACTGACGTCCAACTGTGATAGAGGCTGTGCTATAATGCAAAGAGACATTTTCAGCCATGCTAATGTAATGGATCTTCAAAAAACAAAAAATCCTCACATGGACTTCAGACACTCTTTTTCTATGGTTTATGTATATTCTATAGTTTTGTATTACAGTCAACTTGTCCACCCTCAGATTTATAAAAATAGCAGAAAGAAATTTGACAGATTGAAAGTGAAACTTTGATAGCATCAGTGTTCTGTTTATTATGTGGTGGTTGTGAAGTACTTTTTTATGATTAAAGCGTTAAGTGGGCCTTTTTTCAGGAAAAGCAGAAGTATATGGTACTTTGTAACTTTTTAAAAAGAGATTAAAAAACCCTCACCCACACTTGCTGATGTCAAGAGGCGGTGGTTTTCTGTGCGCTACTACCTTACTACAATTTCTATTGTAGTAAGGTTGTAGGAGCATTGTACCAAACATCTAAATAAAAGTCATAAATCATAAAACACTAACGCTCAGATGCTTCTGAGTATTTCAGAAAACCACGTACTAGAGCAGGGGTTCTCAAAGAGGGGGTGAGGAGACACTTCAACGTATTTTAATTGAAAAAATAATATTTTAGTGAAATTAGCCAAATATCAAAATATAGCATCCATGCAAACATTGATGAACCAGATTTAAATGTTTTGCACCTAAAGTTACTATAAATACTCATTACAGTTTACAGTGAGAGCAGTCCTTAATTTGATCCAAGATTTGGGGAAACGCATTCCCCCAACTTTCAGTTTTTCAGAGTAAAGGATTCAGGAACTATTTAGCAGGATCTGGCAGAGATTTGCGATGATATAATGGTGTTTAATAACAGTGCTCCGCTAACTGTTTTGGCCTGTTCCCCGAATCCATCACATCAATCCAAAAGTGTTCCTGAAACTACTCATTTACAAATGAAACGCTACGTGAGGGGTCTCGAGTTGTTGGTCTGGTGTTTTTAGGGGTATATTATATCGCCTTTCTAACTATGATCTGTTTTTTTTTTCCTCTACAGGTTCTGTTTTCACCAACAAGCCCCTGAAATCCATCACAAGCAGCAATGTGGTGCACCTGCTGGTCGAGGCCAGAGACCAAGGCGACCCTGCTCGCTCCAGTGTGGCCTCCATCGAAGTTCTGATCATGGACAGCAACGATCACGCACCCTTGTTCCACCAAGACATCTACACTCTCACCGTCCTGGAAGACACACCCACTGACACCACCTTACTGACCCTATCCGCCGACGACGAAGACTGGAGCCCTGCCAATTCCCATCTGGACTACGCCATCATCGGGGGCAACGAGGAGAAGCGATTTTGCCTCGAGGTCAAGCTCATCCAGGTTGAGAACCAGTTGAGAAATGTTGCCAAGCTGGTTTTGTGTCACCCTTTGGATCGGGAGACTACGGAAGCGTACTCTTTAACAGTTAGCGTTTCAGATCGAGGGACGCCACCGCTGAACAGCACTGCTTTCGTGATGGTGTCCGTAATCGACTGCAATGACAATGCGCCAAAGTTTTCCAACACGGAATACCACGTCCAAGTCAGCGAAAACAGCCATATTGGAACTAGCTTGGTCCAAGTGCATGCCCATGATCCTGATTTTGGAACCAACGGACTTGTGCGTTACGACATTGTTTCAGGCGATGGCAAAGGGCACCTCAAATTGGATCCCCAGTCTGGTGTTTTAGTGGTCAACCAATCACTGGACTATGAGGAGTTTACGAAGTATACCGTCACCGTTAGAGCCTTCGACGGTAGCGAAACATCCGATCAACGCAAGGTCGCTTTTGCCGTGATTTATGTTACTGTTTTGGATGAAAATGACAACACTCCTTACTTCATGTTCCCAACTGTAAACTGTTCGGTGCTTGAGAATCTACCCGCGTTTACTCATACCTGCTCCATCCACGCAATCGACAATGACTCCGGCCCCTACGGTCTGCTCACGTACTCCATCTTAACATCCTGCTTCATGGACTATGGTATTGGAAGCCCTGATCGCAAAGAAGCCTTTGCCATCGACAGCCACACGGGTGACATTCACACCAGGCAAACCTTCGACTACGAGCGCGAAAGTGAGTACTGCTTTGTCGTCGAAGCCAGAGACAAAGGCGACAAGGCGGCCACGGTTAGAGTCCAGGTTGCCATCAAAGGAGTTGACGAGTTTAGTCCAGTTTTTACACAAAAACAGTACTACTTTCTGCTGGGGGAAGATGCCCAGCCTGGACAAACCGTTGGCTTTGTCATGGCGATGGATCATGATGGAGGGATTGACGGTCAAGTGGAATATTCTTTTCTCTACCCATCACCTTTTTTTCTCATTAACAAAACCACTGGCGTTATCTTTGTGTCGGACCCAGTATATCGCAAAAGAGGCGGCTACACAAGCGAAGATATGGTGGAGTTAATAGTGTCGGCTGGCAGTCCAAAACTCGGCTCTCGAATCACAACGTGCCCGGTTTACGTGAACATCTCGAATTCGGCAGAAGCGCTCACTGGCGCACCGCTCGACGGGCATGTTCTCAGCCTGGGCATTTCGTTACTGCTTGTCCTTCTCATTTTAGTCATTTTTGTAGGATTAGTTCTTTTGTATAAACTAAAAGACGCCGCCGTTAAGAAGGCGTCTGCTATTGCCTCGAGTTTGAATCAAGGTCCAAGCTCTTTTTATAGCTCCAGTGAACAATCCCAAAGCATCATCTGCCTGCATGAAGTCAAACGGCCCAGCATTCAGGTGGTGAGAAAGGACTTGTCCAACCTGTACTGCCCATCAGACTCCAGCGGACGTGGGTCGGCAGAAGGCGAGACCGCTGAGGACCAGGAGATCAAGTGGATAAACACTCACAAAGGAGAAGATGTACAAGAACAAGCAGAAAACCATGATTCGGCTTTACCTAGAGACAACACTTCGTATCATTCCGTCGATGCCAACCCTGAACACTTTGTAGCTTCGACTAAGTGTTTGATCTCAGGTTTAGCAAGCACCGAAAGCTTGCATCACTTTAAGGAAGAGGGTGGAGGGGAAGGTCTTCTCCCAGCAATCGTCCGATTTCGCGATCTAGAAGAGAACATGGACACGAAAGGGTACGCTCCGCTTTCGGAAGCCGCGGATTCTTTGTCGTCACTGGTTGATCTAGAAGAGCAAGTGCATGGTAGCTACGTGTGGGACTATCTGCTAGACTGGGAGCCGCGCTACCACACGCTAGCATCAGTGTTCACGGATATCGGCATGCTCCCTGACGAGGAGCTCCAGGGGGGGCGGGAAAGTCTGGCCTCCGAATCCAGCTGTCTCATGCACCCTCCCCCTCTGATCACGGGGGTGGCCCAGCCCGGCATCAGGACAGTGCCGCCCAGGAAGCCGAGCCGAGCGCAAAGTCTTTGCAGGAAGACTTCTTACCCCAGATACTGCTACTCCCCCTTAGCCAGGAACACTGGACTAACCCCCACTGCAATGACCCCGACCTTCTCCCCATCGCTGACCTCTCTGAGCGTGCGCACACCCAACGCCTCGCCCGTGGTCTCGGATACCGGGGTGGGGGGCATCAGGCTTGAGGCAGGCCCTCCGACTGCAAGCCTGTTAGAGACCGAGATACAAGTGTAGATATGGACACGTTCAGTTTGATGCTGAAAGACTATTGGCAAAAGTGTTATTTCTATACAACAGAGTGTGTTTGTTATAGAAAAATCTGAAACAGATGTGGTTTGCTGCATTTTTCTACCTCCTATGGCACTATTAGAGTATTTAAGTCAACAGTGTTTTAATATATGAGTAAAACGCTAAAAGAAAGATTAAGAATTGTCTTTTATTATGAAATACTCAAGCTAAATATAAATAAATGCCTCTGTTTATCATTAACAGTTAGGCTCAGTTTGTTCTTCTGTACTTACAAACAAATAAACAGACCTGGAGGAATCACAGTAACCTTCTGAGTAATCTCTAAGTCGGACTTGTCTCTTGGCCTCTGACAGCTGCATCAGTCCGATACAATCCCGATGATAGACGATGATCAGAGGTGACGAACACTCCCGTCATGACAACTTTTACTGTAATAAAAGTTGCACAACCTTATTCCCTCCTTACTCAATGTGGTTTTGGTTACATTTTCATCAAAATATAAAACAAATGGACTTCAAACACCGCTCCTCTGGTCTTGTATAACTTTATATGAGTTTTTCTGTGTGGACTGCATAACATTTCAGAGTGATCAATCAGTCAATACAGTTTTATATTTACATAATGAGCCATTAAAAAAAACAACAGACGTTTAATAGGCTCTGAAATTCTTTCAGACAACTTGTTTATGTGTGCAGAAAATGAAACACTTTTTAATGGCTTTGGGTGTAGCCATTTGACCACAATGGTACCATATATTTCATCTTTTAGCAATATGATTATTTCTAGCATTTTCACAAAGTAAAAATTCAGTAGAAGAAGGCGATCCGAGGCACTCTGACTTTAATAAAAATACTTTACCGATGCATTTCGACCACTCGCATGGTCTTCATCACGGCACAGATTAAAATTAAAGATTGTAACTAGGTGGTCTTAATGGTGACCCGTGTCACGTGTGTTCACATGCACATAAGTGACCGCCCACAAACAGGTGTTCAGACATATCTGAGTAGAATAGAAAGATGCATTGTACAAATCACATTATAAAATTACATTATTAAAAAGGGAGGAGATATATGAGAGATGACGCTCATGGAAAATGACAAGGGAAAAAAAATGTACTTGCTGCCAAGCCGTAGTGGAATCTCAAATATAAAAACTCAGTGCAGTGAATGAAGGACATATATATTAGACACTTGACAGTACAGCAGATACACACTTAGCCCTAAATCATTAAGTATACAAAGCATATTAAGTTAATATTTTTAGTACATCATATTTAGTTTCTTATCGTTTCAGAGCCCGCACATGTTTTCATTTTATTTTCACAAAATAATTGGACAGAGGACCGCACAATAATGTTAATATGCAACTGTGAAGCACTTTGAATTGCCTTGTGTATGAATTGTGCTCTACAAATAAACTTGCCTTGCCTAATAATCATCATTATTAACACGGTATTAACATAACATTGCGTGCAGGTTCATTATTGTCATGTGCTGAGAATCTTATTACATTGCACTGAAACACAGCAAGGGTCAATGTAGATCATTGCTTGCTCTTCCAGAGGAGCTGGAAGCCAGTATTGATACCTTATTAGACCTATTATTTCATTTCCATGGCAAACTTTAGCCTGTGGACCTGAATGCACTGGCCTGTGTAAAAATGACTAGTTTCAGTCTTTATCAGATAATTCTCCAAACCTAATAAACATGTGTCGTACACTCGGTCAGGCAATACCTGACCAGCCTAATACCTACTTATTTGTTCAGTCACTCTTTAGAAGCTCTTGTGTGTGGTTTTAGTGGACCTGGCCTCCCTCACGGAGATGGAGATCTAACTATATTAGGTGATCTGACCAAACAACTCACAAGCACTGCTTCAGTCTCCTAAAATAGACAAAAGACTGCTAAGTGCTTTTGCCCCGCGGGCTCACCATTTAGGCAAGTGATGGCAACTGATAAACGGGCTAATGTTATTAGTAATGCAACAGACATGAAATGTGGACTGAAGGGATGTTCATTCAGAGTTTGAATTTAAAACACATGATTGATTTGTTGTTCTGTGCATATGCAATGATTCAAGCCCAACACATAACCTCAAAATCAAGGATGTGAATGCACTTCTATTCAATATTTTATTTTATTTTAAGTTGCCTGTCAGGATGAAATAAGTAAGTTTTCATATTGCCTCACCAGGGCCCTGTGAGTCCCTCGTCCAGTTGGTTTATTCAGCATTTGTTCACCTGGCTTGTAGAAATCATTTCATTGACATAAAACTGGGCTGAAAGGGTCTTGGTTGTGAAAGTATCCCCGCTCAGAAAATGTACTGCTATAGGTTTTCCATCTGGTTCCATAGATTAGCGTTGAGAGGAGACTTTAAAGCATCAGTTCAGAGACATCTGCTCGCTACACATGATGGTTTGAATTTCACATATCCATTTGCATCCTCTGCAGATATTTACTGGCTTCTAAACAACTCTGTGCTTTTCTGCTTTGTGATACAGAGCTTTAGGCGACACAATGTGTTTTAAGATGTGAATGTTATGAAACGGCTATGGACTAACAGATGGAGTAGCATTCAGGCTAAAACCTCTAAACGGCGCTGTAGAAGTCTTGCATCATGACTCATGAGGAAGTTTAGACATAGACAAATTAACATGTAATTGCAACATCCCAACCTTGTTTGGTGTTTAAAGTTAGCCCTGAAATACATGTAGCATTTCATTCAAGATTAAATACTGCATTTTTCATCCGGCTTTTTGTATTTTGGACACCCACATTGGTTTATTCTTGTTTAATAACATGATATAATAGGCTCTATGCACGCGAGTGTCACATGACTTCCGAGTCACCGGCTACGTGTTAAAAACATTACGTTGGGATGTTAAGACTTGACTGTGAGAAACGTATGTGTTCATTGAGGTAGGATTTTTTTTTTATCTCAGAGCTAACGGATAGTTTCAAAAAACCATACAACTAAAAGTATTTATACTGAAGCACGGACAATTATTTTTTGAGCGGCTCATTAAAAATCTTGGTGCTGTTTTAATTTATATTTAATTTAATTTTATATTCATGGGTAAAATTTTGGACTGTACTGTTGCCATCAGTACAAAACATGCCCCTAATGACCAGCTCAATGTAAAAAATGCTTTTACTGCAGTGGGTGATCAAAGAATAGATTTGGATGAGGACCTAACCTGTTTAAATCTCAAATTCCTCTGACTTTAGTCGACATCTCCATGGAGACGAGCTGGAGACGTACCCACTCCTGGTAAAGTTACAGTCATGTCTATGGAGAGGTGAGCCGCTCACAGCAAAGGTACGTGTTCTTTTGTACATTTATGAGGTAATTTTCAATGATGAAAGTATCTGACATAAAATAAATGTTTGTATTTCAATTTTAGTCATTGGGTAAAATGCTACGCGGTGTGGCTTTAATGTTAGCCGACAAAAACACCTACCATGATGAGCACAGTGAATTTTCTCCTGACGTGATGTTTTTAACATGATGCTGTGACTGTCCACCAGTAACTCACTGCCTGCCATGGAATCTTGAGCTTTTTGTTCAGGACCCGGCGCTGCTACAAACTCATAGGGAAATAACCACTCGGAAGTCACGAGATGCTCGCGCGCAAATCATAAGCCATGCATAATTGTGGGAAATGAGCATTTGTCTTTCACTTTCTAAAACATGTGTTTATTACATCGTGGCAATTCTCGTGGGAATGAAGCATTTAAAAGCAATGGCTGTAGTAGCTTTAAAAAGAAAGACAAGTCAACAAGGGGTGCTTTTGAGGACACAAGCAAAAGTTTCCCCATCACTGAGCTTTGACGACTGGAGGCGGCACTAGCGCTAATTAGGACTTGATGTAGGAGAGAGTCCATTCATGTTCAGTTTCAACTTCTACAACAAGGACACTTTTGCATCATGTGAAAGGTTTTTGTGAATGAACATGAAATTGTTATGAGACAAGATAGTACTTTATTGATCGCACAATGGAGGAATTCACTTGTTACATCAGCTCTCAAGAACACTCAGGGGGTGCAAATAGTCAGGGAAATGTGCAATCAAAGACGAACAGGATAATGTGCAAATAAGTCATATTAAAACCCATATTTGATTTGAACATGTTTACCTCAACAGAGACATCATTTACACTCATGGAATGGCCACAGAGTCCAGATCTTAAAGGAATAGTTCGCCGTTTTTACATACTGAGATATGTTCTTACCTGAGGTTACACGAGTTGATGCGTATCTGTGTGGTCTTTGTGCCCGTGGAAGAGCTTGTTCGCTTCTAACTTCACCCCGTTTGGAGCTATAGGAATACATTGGGAGAGGCCAAATGCTAACAACATCGTTGGTCTTTTTGCGTGACTGAGGGCACACAGTTCTTCCATACTGAGATATGTTCTTACCTGAGCTTACACAAGTTGATACGTACCTGTCTGGTCTTTGTGCTTGCCCTTGGAAGAGCATGGTAGCTTCCAACTTCACCCCGTTTGGAGCTATAGGAATACATTGGGAGAGGCCAAATGCAAACAACGTCTTTCGTCTTTTTGCGTGACTGAGGGCACGCACAAAGACCAGACAGGTACACATCAACTCGTCTAAGCTCAGATAAGAACATATCTCAGTATGGAAAAACTGTGAACTATTCCTTTAACCCCTTTGAGGATCTTTGGGATGTGCTGGAAATGGCTTTGCACAGTGGTCACGTTCTCCCGTCATCGATACAAGATCTTGGTGAAAAACAAATGCTTTTAACATCGCAGAAGCTTATTGAAACATCGCCACAGCAAATGTGTTGTAATCAAAGCTAAAGGCACTGCAACCAAATACTGGAGCGTGTGACTTTCTTTTTGGTCAGGCAGTGTGACTCAGTTTGAATGAGAGCCTTTGTTACACAGCAAATTTAGAGCAGAAAATATGAGAAAAGATCAAATCTAGATCTAGTGACTTGTGTTATGTTTTGCTATTTTGTTTTGAAAAGCAGCTTTAGCCCACAGAGCCGTGACTGTGAACAGATAGGGTCGCTGTCAACAGTTAAGTGAAAAGACTGAAATTTGAACTTCTAAATAAACCATCATGCGGTTCATAATCTTCTGCATTTTAGAGCATCTTTGCAGAGGTCTTTGCTCAATAGAAATAAAGCAATCGTCAGATCAGCCCTTTTGGTCATCTTTACCCTTTAAACGTTTCACTTTCTGACTCGGTTTCCACAGACTGAAGGACGCCCCAAACTCAAACCAGACCGGCAGACTTAACCCTCCGCAGTCAGCTGATAATTATCAAGGTTATTGCTACAAATGGCTAATTTCACGTCCTAAGTTTGTTTGGTCACGGTTCAGTTTGAGCCCCAAATGACTGGATGAGATATGAACGTCAACATTTGCTCAGGGGTTCTTCTTACTGCCGTTCCCAAAGCGAGCCACCGGAGAGAGCTGAAAGTCGGGGCTGAAACATGCTGCGCAGTCTGAGCCGGTGTGACTGGGGAGAGAGAGGCCGCGGCGCGCTGAAACCCTCGGCATGTACCACGGAGCCCCAAGCATCACATTTGGCTCCAATCAAAGCCGCTATGTTTTTTGGCCACGATATATGAAACAGATGGGGGGGCCAAAACAGGAGGCGCAGCGCTCCTTGTTGCACCAGACGATTCAGATTTTGTCTTTGTCGGGGTTTTTTGTAAATATTTCTGATCGTGTCCAAAGATATGAGGTCAACGTCCTCAAAGAAGATTCCACTCGTAGAAACTGCATTTATTCACACGGCCCAAAAAAAACAACACATTGTACAAGAGGTAGTCATACAAAGTTAGCAAGTTAGCAAGTTAGCAATCTCATCCTGTTCATTACAAACGTGTACATGTTACCAAACGGTTTCCCGGACCTGCTTGAAATTGAGCGTTCTATCCCCATTGAAATGAATGGAGAAGCAAGACCCTATATTAAAGGTGCATTATGCAACTTTTTAAATGAAAAAAAGTTGACATTTGTGCATATTTGACCTTGTCGTGTCCCAGCAGCTGAATGAGTGGTCAGCATGGCGCCTTTACTTTCCATCACAGTGGTCTCTTGGATGCTCCAGGATAATAGTTCCTGGAGTCTTTACTCTGAAAAACTGACAAAGAAAAATGGGGGAATGTGGGGGATCACATTAAGCACTGATACCAAAGGGGGTTTAGATGTGTATCCGACCCCACAAAAAGCGGGAACTTTACTGAATATGATTTAGCACTTAGCTTAGCGGCCACTTTAATACGCAAATTCTTATCTAACGTGAAATCTAAAAAAAGATTAATTTAAGATTTCTCACCAGGATTGGATATCACCTAAATATGGTCGATGGGTTTACAACAGCTGAAAACATCTGCGCCGTAAATGCTAATGGCTACAGGAAGAATAAACTGAGCAGGCTAACCAACGCTGAAAAGTTTGCCGGGCTAGCTGGCTAGCTAACTGTCCGCACAAGTAAGTTGTTTATGTTTACTTTTGTCCTTAACATCGGCGCTACCTCCGGTTTATAATCACAAAACAACAGTTCATGTTATCGTCTCCCTTTTCCACACAGATGTTTACAGCGAGGGGGTAAAATGGATATTTACTACTTTGGATTTCACTCTGCTTCAAATTACAACAAAAACAAAACAAAAAAGGAGTTTGCTTTAGCCACTTTTTTTCACTCATCAAATACACATTTTTCATTCGTTCATGTTCTGTACACGCAGATCCTACTTTAACTCAAATGCAGTGATTTTTTTTGTCTTTGTTTTCGCACTTCTGTTTGGCTTTTGTATCCAGACAATGGCTAGTGCCCTCTGCTGGCGTTGTTCACAACTACACCCTCCAGTCCTATTGTTATTTTTCCAAGACATATTATGCGTTATTTTTTATTCATGCTGCAAGAAAACCATCCAGGATAAACCATAATATCGGACCTTGGCATTTATCCGTTGCTAAAATGCCCCGCGCTTGTCTAAAGCTGTAAAACGTCTCGTCTGTGGCTGACAGTGGCCTTGTGTTGACAGTAATAATATCTCAACCTTTGAACTGCCGGTAACAGGAGCCTCAATAGATCTGCGCCGAGGCCAGGGTGTGAATGTCACCTTAACAGCGTGTCTCTGAACATGTGAAGTCGTCTAACACCCTCAGTCCACCTCTGACCTCAGGAGGGGGGCTGTGGGGCTCGTAAGGGAGGGGCACCACTTCTTTTGCCAACGTAGAGAAGTGGTACTAATGGTGATAACACAGAAAATCAAGGGGAAACAGTTCAAAGCTGGTGCGATGTCTGGTTAGCAACACGGAATAGCTGTCATCCCAGAGATCTTTCTTACCGACTTTATTGTTTCTTCACGGCTGCAAAGTAGCCCATTGCTGTCAGCGCGGAACACCCCGCGGCAGGTGCTGTTCCTGGGCTCGTGTTCCGTGATGGATGGGGCACAGCAGCCGGCAGGAGGGCACCATCTGCGCAGGAATGTCAAGTCTGTCCCAGGACTGCAGATTTATACGCCTATAGGCCACATACAGATGAGGTGCCACTGACAGGCTCCCTCGGTCTGCGGCGAACAGACTCCATCCATTTCAGCGACGACACGGGACGGAGCCAGGGTCACGTTTTTCCAACTTACCCGTCGCTTTGTCTCCTCATGCCTCCTCTGATGTGTGTGCCGCGTACTGTGAGCAGCACAAAGGACAGATATGGTCGAGCGATAGATTTCTGGAAGAAAAGTAAAGTCTTCTCCAGTTTCTAGACTCATGATTACTGTTCCAAGCAGGTGAAGAAATAACAGTATTTCTAAGGCTCCCATATTGAAGCCCCTTAGTATACACTGCATGACTCCCCCCCCCAAAAGTTCATCTGGATTTAACTAACTTTTCTGTTCTGGAGTTGCTGCAGTTGGTCAGGTCCAGGTTCAGCAACACCATGCGCCCGAAGAATGAGCTCAGCGGACAACCTGAACATCCTGAATGATCAGGACTTCTTCTTCCGTGATTGCACGGGCATATTCTAAGATGACAATCCCAGGATTCATCGTGCTCACATTGCGAAAGAGTGGTTCAGGGAGCATGAGACATCATTTTCACACATGGATTGGTCACCTTAGAGTCCTATAGCTCTTAACCTTATTGAGAATCTTTGGGTATGTGCTGGAGAAGGCTTTGCGCAATGGTCGCACTCTCTCATGAAGATCTTGGTGAGAAATGAATGCAACACTGGATCTTTTGACATCGCAGAATCTTACTGAAACTTATCAGTTCTATTAGTGTGTAAGCTCTTGTTTTAATGTGCCAACTTTCTATTTTGGTCAAAGAAGTCCTGGCATTGATAATTGAGCTGACTGCAATTCATACTTCAATACCATTCTTGGATAGTGTTGAAAGAATTCAAAAAGATTCCAATTCCAGCCAAAGCGTAAACGCAGGTGCCTCGAGTCGATTCACTGATGAGCGAATGACCACTGCTTGTTAGTTTTTTGCCCGGGTCCTTCCAGTGCCCCGGCAGCTGCGGATTAAACCATTAGGGCACACATGTGGGAGGTAGTGAGCGGCAGGACTGTAACACACTGTCCCATGTGGAGCTCATTTCGGCCCTTTCACTTTGAGGAGAAACTGCACATACTTCAATGATTTAGCCTACTGGAATATACAAGTAATGCGGGTCTGCTTCTTGTAGCGCGGAGACTTGCAGGGATCTGTATGGCCGCTATAGGAGGCGCTTTGAAGAAGGTAGTCCGGGCTATGGCTAACGAAGTACAGAGGAGGACACACATGGCTTCTGGACTTGAACGACAATTCATTTGGTCGTAAGACTCTTTTTTCTGTTCCTCTTGTGTCCCTTTCCCTCGTTTTTATCTGTGACCTCATACTTCCATTCTTTTCACACAACTAAGGACCATTGATTATAGTCGGCCCATTAGACTAAACTACTTTGGCTAGCACTACAGTGAAAGTGTTCACTAGTTCATCCAATCGCACGCAAAGCACACTGTCTACTACACCGACCACCCCGGCCTCACATGTTGCTTACGTCACAGTACACTTCTTAACATTTAAGAGCTACAAAAACACAATAAAAGGTTGTCCGTGTCCTTCTCAATTTGCAATAATAGACTGCTCAGGGTCCTCATCAGTTCTAGAACTTACGTTTCGTTCATGATCTGAACATAGACCTGGTTTAGATTTGAAGATTCTCAGAAAGTCAAATCATTTTATAGATGGAAGTTGGTAGGAAAGGTTTCAGAACTAATGAACCAATAGGTGGTCTTCCTAGTTAGTCCAATATCATACGATAATGATGTGTCATTAAAGTAAATGTCATTAAAAAAAATACAGCATCTTCCACAGAAGGGTTCGCTCAGCTCCAGTGTAAACAGCAGCTGTAAACCCCACACACTGAGCATGAATTAAATGAGCATAAGTGAGCGCATGTGTCTGCTTCACATACGTCACTCCTGGAGACATGCCACACAGCCAGGCCCCGCACAGCGCTGCAGTCCTGGGCCCGTGCCTGGCATCACGGCACAGACTCTGCCAAGAAGATGCTAAAGAGGAGCGCTTACTGCGTGAGATAAGCACAAGTTTACTCACGGTCTGTTTGACAGAGATGTGCTGAAAGAGCTTCGAGTGCAGGACTGATTGTATTTCCACTTGTATTGCACAAGTTGAACTTTTGCACACACAAGATTATAACTTAATAACAGACTCTTACAGTTGGCTGTTTGGCCTGCAACAATAGAGCTGCTGTTTATAAAAGTCAGGGTTTATGCAGGTCAAATGTAATGCTTTTAATGCAATTATTAATGCCCAAATACTATATTTTAATGCCACAAACGCAGAAAGAAATCACCACATATTTAATCTGTTAGGATTTGCAAACGTTTCATCGAACAGAGGAAAGATAATTTGAAAAAAATAAAAACTTTTGAGCAAAATAAATGTCATTTCAGGCAAATCTGCAGCTGAACATTTTGGTATTTGAAACTTTTACTGTAAATATTGTTGAGCGATGTCATAATATTCCAACAAATTTTGATTTAATGCCAGGTTGAATCCAATTGAATGCTTTTGAATTACATTTAACCTACATAAAGTTGCACAAAAAAATGTTGTCATGTAAATATATCATATATCCTTTTTTTAATTTTCTTTTTTTTAATTATTATTCATTTTGCCAGGTAAGTCAATTGAGAACCAATTCTTATTTACAATGATGACCTGGCCAAGGTGCAACTGGTCTTCCTATACCAGGTGCCTTCGAGTTAGTTCGACCTTTCATGAGGAGTGCCTGCTGTCACGTGAGCTAAAAAAAAAAAAGATAGAAAAAAGCCAAAAATGAAAAGCAATAGCAACACATCACTAAAAAGAGTATGAATAAGATATATAGTACTTCTCTCATATGACATGGTCTTCTGACTGGCCCAGATTATGCATTGTTTTGTCCAACGACTTTGTGGATGAGTTAACTCTCCGGGACATGGTTTGGTGACATTATTGCAATGTTCCCACTCACATCTACGTATATATAAATGATAAAAACATGCATCAAGCCACCATTTTTAGCTAACGGCAGGGTAAATAAATGATGGCGCTGTGAAATACAGAGGTGATGGTCTCTGTATCTTTATTGGGTAGAAAACTATATTCATAATTCAGCATTTGTTAAAGTAGCTTGTGAGTAAGTATCGAAGGTTTCGATCTTTGTCCCCTCAACTGCTTCAAACATGTCCATATATGGCCGTTTCCAGAGATGTCTATGCATCTATTTAAATGGGGAATTAGTGAGTCAAACTGCTATGGAACTTTACCTCTATCTATGTGACTTCCTGTCAGTAGCTTAAAAATTCAAACAAATAGCTTTATGCCCAACATTTCTTCATTAAAATGGCTGCTTCACTGAAATAAAATTATAATTATTACTTACAATAGATGTTATCCATCCAAATAAGTCATATATACTGAAAGCATTAAAACCTATCTTATGTACTTTAAAAAGGCTAAGGACCGGCAGTAGAAGAAACATAGATGACTCGACACTGTGAGAATGAGGCAAAGGACTGCTCCAGGCATGTTTCGATGAGTCCATTTTGACATGATTTAAAGCTGATTTTTCACCTCTTCTTCACAGATAAGATACACATTTATAAACGGGGGAGGTCTCTGGAATTCTGAGGTTGGAAAAGCCAAGTACGTCAACCATGATGTCGTTAATGTGAGGCCCGTTTCGTGCGGTTGTAACGTGGGACGAGAGCGAGTAGCTTTCCCCTCGCCCTCAGCGGGGCTCCCCTCCGGGCCTGTTCCATCTCTCTCTGTGCCATTAGCTCCACACACAGTGGCTGCTGCGGTCGGGGCGTCCCAGAGAGAAGCCAGGGCAGTAAAGAGCAGGAGATACCCTCTGAGTGCAACCACAGAGGAAGGATTCACGCTTCAGCTTTTAATGGGTTTCTTGTTATGAGAAGGCTGATGCTACCTGTGTTTATTAGAACGCAGTCAGGCCTCGCAGGTAGCACTTCGGGATGAGGCCTAAGCATAAACTAATAACGGACTGACAATAAACGAATGAAGAAGTGTTAGTGAGCAATATTTGTCCATTATAAGTTCACATGCTACCAAAAAAAACGCAGCTGTACCAAGAGAGAGTGAAGTTGCTGCTTGTTTACGCGTCTCCAAGAACTGTTGTTCCCCGGAACTCAGGTGAGAAGACAAGTCTCACTGTTTACCCGACCGTATAAAGGGGGAACAAGGGAACAGGGGGACCTCGAACCCCAAAATTATGACTGGATTGTATCTATGTCGTCAGGTTTTTGGGTGTGTTCCCTGCCACTCTTGAATTAATCCAACGGGCTCCCAGACAGGTTCGTTGCCGACGGGATCCTTCGACAGGATGTGTCCCTGTTGTGGTGAATGTCAGGGCTTTATTTACCCCTGCCCCGTGTCTGGTATTCCGGGGGTCACCGAGGGTCAGCAGCGCTAACCCACTCCCTCCGACGGCCAACGCTGAGGTGAGGACTGCGTTTCTTTTCCTGCCTCATCCCCTCCTCCCTCCCTCCGCCTCCACTTCCAGCAGACATTCCCCTACAGAGCTACTTCAGATTATATTTCACAACACAAACTGTCGACGCTAAACCATCTGTGACAGTTGCAAAAGGGATTGACCGGAGTTTGGCGTGTCCACACAAAACCTGTTGATACGGCAGGAGTTTTCTAAAAGGCCTTATTTTTCACACTTTGAGTATTGCACAGAGAATTAAAGAACACTGTGATTCAAGACATTAGACTTATCTCCCAAAGTCCAGCAGAGGGAGCTCTATCTATTAGCACAAAGAAGAGAACCTATTTGGAACAAGACTCTTGGTTTGTTTTTGCATTATGACATGGTTAAAAGCTCCGAAGAGTCAAAGCTATAGCACTACCCTGTGACAGAGATGTTAAAGTGTGAGAAAAGTGTGAATGGAGGCTGTGTGAACCCTCTCGGGGGAGCTGTCTCCAGATGGCTAACAGATCAGGTACGGGTCACTTGCTAAACACTTCCTCACACTTTTGCGCCCAGAGCCCTTTGCAGCTTCAGCAGTAGCCAAAGGTCAGAGTGCAAGGCTGTTTGTCATACTGACGCGTGGATATGCTGGCATATACCTGCCTCCAGTAATACCAGGCTTAAATATTCTCTTAGCCTTGGCACAGTTTGGTAGTGGCTAGAATTCTTTACATCAAAAAGAGGCGGTTTACAGCGTTAAAAAAACACACAAACAACAGAGCATCCACTGACACCAGGCTCCAACAAAAACCCTGGGGGGTGGTTTCAAATCTCAGAAGAAGGCTGTTCTCAGACACTCTGCGCTCATGTGACGCGGGAAACAAAGACGTCACATCCACAAACGGAACACTGATGTCAGCTTAATCTCTGTCACAAAATAGGAGGTTTTCAAGCTTCACACATTCACACGGGCTACAAATAATAATAATATTACACTGGTTTATGTAGCGCTTTTCTGGGCACTCAAAGACGCTTTACATTGCATTATTCATTTACTCCATACTTGGTGGTGGTAAGCTTCAATTGTAGCCACAGCTGCCCTGACGGAAGCTGTCAATCTTCACCGTCAGCCCCTCCGACCACCACCAACCACTCGCTCACACACGCACTTCATTCACCCAGGCTTCCTGGTGCTCCCAAACGGTCTCCCAAGTACCGACCAGACCCTGCTAAGTTTCCGAGATCTGACGGGATCAAGCAGAGCAAAGAAAGTGTGGCCAAAGCTATGAATAATAATGGCATTTACTTATAATGTACAAGAGCTGGACAGAAAAACAACATCCAAAAGTTACCAAAAAGAAGTAGACATGCTTGTACGGTCTGATCACACGTACAGTACCGGTCAAAATTTTGGAAACACCTTTTATGCATCAGCTTTTATTTAATATTAACATTACTTACAAAATTTGCCTCCCTTTATTCTTGGCATTTTCTCATTGAGCTATAAGGTCGTCCCTGAAAGGCTTTTCAACAGTCTGTGAAGTCAAAACCATTTCAGGTGACTACATCGTAAAGCCCATTGAGACCATTGAGGCAAAAGTTTGTAAAGCAGTAATCAAAGCAAAACTATTTGAATTTTGAAAAATCTATTTGAACTTTTTTTGTTTAAAACATAATTCCATATGTGTTACATGAAAGCCTTCAGTGAGAATCTATGTACATAGCGTTTCCAAATTTTGATCGATAGTGTATGCTAATGTACAGAGCACTGTTTGCTTGACAAATGCATGTATCGTGCTTTGTTAATCCAAAGATGTGTTCCCCTGACGCCTCATCATTATTGTAAATGGGGATCGGAAACATCATGATTGTAGTGTTTTCAAGGATACTATTGCCGTTGACCAAATTGGCTCTTTGAATGATTCTAAGCTTTAGTCAACATCACAGAGATTTACCTGAACAAACTCAAGAATCAGCACAAGCAGACAACACAAGTGCTTGTATTTTGCACTAAAAAGTTCTCTTCTCATGAACTATGACACAAACCTTTATTCACACACACGCTTTTCAAAGGGTAAAAACCCAGCTCCATTGTAAGTTTGGATAATTTGTATCAAAAAGTGCTCCTTGTAAGCGATCACAACATGGGTCCCAAAGATTCAGCTCCCAGTAAGACAATAAGTTGTTTTTTAATCAGGATTTTTTTTTTTTTCCTAATACACCACAAGATAGATTTACAGTGGTGTTTTCTTTCGGCGGTTTTACGGCTTCAGAAACAGCGTGCCAGTGTGCTCATCCATACATGCACAATAGGCCCATGCAGAGCCATTTACAAAGTACAATGTGTTCATCAAATTCCGAGAGCAGCCATAATCTATATGACTGCGCACTGGTGATGGGGATTATTCCTCTGATGCGATGCATTCCTTCTCAAATGTCAGCGCACAAATATGATTGCATTAACAAGCTGGAGAGAGGCCCACAGCGTCCCGTGCGGGGCTGGACAGTGGCCCCCTGTTGATATAGCGTGCTTCAACAGCGGCACACTCACTGTAAGTAGAAAAGGTATTTGGCTAAAGAAGCTACGTATCTCACAGCTGTTGTTGTTTAGAGGCAGTGATTTATTTATTATCACGATATTTACAGTATTGTAAAAGTGCTGTTACACTCTATGGAATAATATTTTTAAACTCTTAAGACAGATAGATTGATTCCTGTTTTAGCAACTATCATTGCGCATTAGCAGTGCAATTTGTGTAGCTAACGAATTTTAAACCTTGGAGCATTTTCTTAGCCAAGTCCAGGTCATCAACTCACTATTCGTCCATCTTAGGGTGGCCAGATGTCCCAGTTTACCCGGGGCAGTCCCAGTTTTGAGCCTTCTGTCCCATGTCCCAGTGAATTTCTTCAAAACTATTGATTAGTCCCAATTTTACACGAGCTCTTTCCCAGGTGTTCCAGCACCACACTGAAAACAGCATTTTTAACTTGAAACTTAATGACTTTTGGTCATCTGTACGTCAAACACAAAGTTTCCATAGTGAGTGAACCAATGAAATAGTCTTTTAATTGACATTAGACTTTTATAAACATAAAGTTTGATCATTCAACGTGGGTGAAAAAAGTCACAGTTTGGCTCCCCACACACAAACACCCATTGTGTTCTAGTCCTTAATGAGGAAAATCTGGTCACCCTAGTACTTCAATATTTTGTACAAGCAAAAGATTTGAAGAAAAAGACCTTTGCATTGTCTATCCATGGTGACTCAGCATGTGTGATGTTGTTAGCATTACTACGAAAGTAAAGCTCCTTTTTGCTGCGTGACTGTTGTGAATTGCGCTCATAAACTCATCCCTGTGAAGAATTTGTTTGTTTGTTTGTTAGGAATGCGTTAAAGTGATAGTCTGGAAGTCTGAATGAACAAATTTTATAAAATGTGCAGCCACCTGGTCTTGCACTTTGATGTAAAGTAAGTAATAATATATATTTATTATTTTTTCTTAAAGGGGGGGTATTATGCAAAATCGACTTTTTCAAGCTTTACATCATGTTATTATGTCATTCCCTCATTAAAAACATGCCTGAAGTGTTGCCTTGGCACATTCACGTATTTTTGAGTGATCTGTAAAAACTCTGATGGAAGCCATTTTAGGGACAGGTTTGCCTGAGTCCTCCTAGGAACGCCCCCACCTCCTGGAGACGCCTCCGAGCTTTCGTCACCAGCTGAGTAACCAACCACTGCTCCTCAGCAGAACCCCCTCCCCACTGATGCCACCATGGATCTATTATATAAACTTATTATACGGCTCTTCACAACGTAAGTAGAACGCTCCGTTGATTTGAATGGGATTTCCCAACGTTCTACCGGTCATTATTTTCTGATAAAGGACCTCTGAAAAAAATAATGACCGCTGCCATTGGCAATGGAGTTCGTGCTTTCATATCACTCCGCGCGTACGTAGCAGCGACACTATCTGTCCCCGTCACTGCGAGAGAAGTCGGGGAATCGCTCGTGAAGTTAGCGTGAGTCTGACTTTCAACTTACCCAGAGATTCACCACCATTTCTCCACTCCAACTGCGCCTTCAACTAAGCAGCTAGGCTAGCTACTAGCCTTGCTGCTTCTAGCCTAGCAAAACGTTGCCTAGCAACGCGCAAACTTTTGGGAACTATTTGTCGCGGAAGTCATTAAATAAACCTTTCGACCTTCATAAAAGTGTACAAAGTTTATGTTGTGTTCTCAGTTGGCAAATGGCCGTATAATAAGCGGGATAATGTATAGAACGCTGGTCATTATCGGGAAAATAAGCACCTTCAGGGCGAAACAAGACCCCTCCGCTTCGCGACGGGGTCCGGTTCGCCCTGTCGGTGCTTATTTTCCCGATAATGACCAGCGTTCTATACATTATCCCTTACTGGATAAGGCATGCTGTCCCAGCTCCTATCTCTTTACATAGGGGTGCTCAGTGGCGCATGACTACAGTTTCGTCCGCCATTGCAGCCCAAAGTACCCCTATGACGCGTCATCTGTATCTATGCTCCCCACGGCCCAAGTGGGTGAAAGCAGCGGGAGCGCGCACGGCTGCCGACGAAGCCTCAGAGCGGAGCGGACGCCATTACGCTGTAAATCAAATCTCTTAATATCATCGTTCTTTAAATACAAACATTTTTTTAAGGCCATTTCAGGCGAATAAGCTACTATGTTACGATGACTTTGGGGGTTAGTTTGTCAGTGCGGGGCTTAAAAAGCTAGTTTAGCCCGCTCTTGGAACAACCGGGCGCTTAGCGGCCCTTCCAACGTACGTAGCCGCGCTCATGAACTTCCGCTCGGTGACTTTTCTGGGAAGTTTCGTAAGTGCTGGAAGTCTTGATATTGTGATAGCATTGATAAAAATCGAGTTATTACTTCACTGTATTTGCTAGTATAACGTCACAACTAGAATTGTTTGGCTGAAATACAAAGAATGAGCACTGCAAAAGTGTTTTATATTACATTTTCATTGGTAAAATGTGAGATATTGTTTTTTATATAGCATTTATCTGTACTGTACTGTACTGTACTGGATCCAGGACAGATGCAGAAATCATGCGTATTTTTTGTGTTTCATTCTACTTACACAAATAATATAAGTAGTAAACTAACCAAGTACATTAATTGCTGCTAGTATTTTTTAAATTAATCAAACAGTTACAGGAAAAAATGTCAGAAATGAGTTTCCAATAACATGTAGGCTAGTTGTTTCTTATTAACCATAATCCAATGCTATAAACACATGCTATATTCATCATACAAACGTATTTAGTTTTTGGCTAAAGACTTAAACATAAACTTACTTGAGATGTTTGTTAGTTGTCGTTTATCCTTGTTTTTAGTCCAGTCCGTTCATTTGTTTTGCTCAGATTTCAGCCGCTAAATCACACGAGGGAGAACTCTGCTCGTTCATGAGTCGTCACGCACACGCTCGCGCACGTCTGCGGCCCTGGTGACGTCACGTCATTAGAAAACTTTTAAAAATGTATTTTTGATGCTTTACAATTTTTTTACGAAGAAAAAAAGTCCATGTCCTAAAATAGTAATTTTAAAGAAATATATTTGCCTCAGTCTGAAACTCCAGATGCCCTGTGGACCATTTTACAGGCTGCTCCTTTTACATGAGTGTCTATGGCAAAAAGGGCTTTTTGGGCTGCTGGCTGCAATATCACGGCCTGCTACTAGCACGTACTGGAGACGGGTGTAAAGGGGCGGACCCCCCCACTGGATGCCACAGACAGTGTGTGGAGGGGGCGTGTCGGAAAGGGTCAGAGGTTCTTAAAGAGACAGAGGCCTATTTCAAGACATTCACTACAGCCATTTTGAGAGAGCAATTTTATACAAGGCAGTTATTCTGATTTACTGCATTTACAGACCAACAGAAGGCTTCGTCATCATTGTAGTGTGATATAGACTGGTGCTATGTGATTGAAAAAAGCATAATACCCCCTCTTTAAGTCCCTCCTTCCCAGACCTCCAATGAGTCCAAACAGGAGAGAGGGGGAGGAGCTTGATAGTTTACTTCCACATTTCACTCTATCTCTACTCACTTTGCAAACTTACAGATTATCACTTTAAGAAAGTTCGGAGTTTGAACCAGCTCTATCCGTTTAAACGTTACAAACATCATTATTTGTAAACAAAACAAATCGGGTACAGGCCCCAAAAAGATTAGTGTTAGATGTATCCATAAACCCCATTGGTCCTCAGCTCTTTGTTTACTTCCTAATGTTGTCTTTAAGCGCTCTTCTTTATGGAAACTGGCAGGAAATAGGTCAAGGCCACGGAGCTGAGCACATCTGCAGCAGGAGCTGGGACTGCTGTGTCTCATTTAGACTGTTGTCAGGGATCAGCTTACCCCCACAGCCTCTCAGCTCCTCCGTCTGAGTCCTGTCGTAAGCGAAGCCGCAGTCCCACGCGCTCACACGGCGCTAACTGGCAGCATGTTGTGCGTGCATTTAGAGCTGGGGCACACCTCAGGTCAGTGTGTGACCCGGTGCGGCAGGTTAACAGGGCCGGGGCTCGCAAAACGCTGGTGCACTTTGAAGAGCGGGGGGATAATGGGGAGAGCCGCCGTAAACCTTTAACACCGAGCCCGAGTCAGGAACTGCCCGTGTGTAGTTCCATTCTGTTTTGAGAGACTAATGGTCGGCCCATTAACACTTTGTTTACGTTCCCGTTAATAGTGCAATGAGAGTTATTGCATCAAACTTTAATGAACGTTCGAGAAATAGCACAGCAGTGGTAAGTGAGAGCAATGGAGTGGGCCTGCAGTGGTTAAAATAATAATAGTAAGCAGGGGCGGACTGGGACTGAAAAACAGCCCTGGACTCTGGCCAGCCTGGCCCAAATTAGCATAAACGCGACACTTCCACAAATACATATGTTCACCTCTTACCCCCCGCCTTAACCGAGAGCATTTTCTCCAGTTCGGCTTTACCCAAATCAAAAGGCTTCTTGACTGGAGAGCAACACTGTAACGCCTCATTTGAAAGCTAAAATCTAGAAAAGTGATGGTTACTTTTTGTCACGTTGTTGCTGCATTTTTGTCATGTTTTTGTTTCTGCTTTTTCATTAGTCTACTTTTTGTGGCTTTTTGGCGTGTTTTCGTCACTTTTTTGTCACTTTTTCGTTGTGTTTTCGTCTCTTGTTTTTCTTCTTTTTTTTTTCTTCATGTTATTGTTGTTTTTTCATCGCTTTTTTTCATTGCATTGTCGTCACGTTTTCGTCACATTTTGTTGTGTTTTTGTCACTTTTTTGTTGCTTTTCCAGCACATTTTTGTTTTTGGATGTTTTTCTTTTAAGCTTTTAGATTTGGGTAAAGCTCGGTTACACCCAGGGTAAGGGTAGGTAAAGTGAGAGGCCAGACCAGTGGCCCTAGAGCCAGTGGCCCTTCTGTGCTCTTCCAGAATGGACACATGGCCAGTCCGCCCCTGAGAGTAAGTATGATGGGGGAAAGGCATCCACTCTGAATTTCCTCCATTTAAGGTGCATTTACACCAACCGAACGCTGAAAGTTGTCAATAAAATGCCTCGGTCCTTGTTCAAAAGCTGTGTGGTGGCCTTCTCTGAGGCCCATCGCCTTTGTCACTTCTTTTTCTGTCACAAAGGCGTGCGTATTTATCAGGCTGATGAAACAGCGCGCATCGAACATGACACTTGTAACAAAATTAGCACGAGCTCAGGAGCCCATTTCGGTGAGTCCAACAAACACAGAAGAAAAGCTCGACAGAAAATCACCAAAAACTAACTTCACCAAACCCGCGGTGAAACCTGCTCGACCACTCCCGACATAAGATTATGGTTTTGGTGTGAATGGACCTTTAGGGGATCACAAAACTGTCCTCATTTTGAAGCCCATAATCGATCAACCAACTCATCTTGATCAGTTCTACGCTAAAGGTAGGTTCATACAATGCAATCGATTTGCTAGCAAGCCGTTAGCTGAAATAAATGCATGTATTTTCCATTTAAGACAGATATTTCCAACTTTTGTCCTGTAAACGGTGCTCCAACAAAGCACTTTCTGATTGAGTGTCTTTTCCATATGATTCTATTCCAGATTGAGTTTGAAAAGGTGCAGCAAAGTAGATATTTAGTCCAGACTTTTGCATACATTCACTTTAAATGAATGTTTTTGTGTAAAACTGTAGTGAAATCCGTGTATAGTGGTTGCTAATTAAGACATTTGTTTGATAACAGTGTCAATCTGCTGCATAAGAAAATGGAAAGAAGTGGGAAAACCTTCTCCATCCACTGTCTATCCTTCTAAGCCTCACAGGCCGTCCACAAGGTAGAGCTGCGCGGGACAGACAGCAGCTGCGGGGGGCTCCCGGGTCCTTAGGCGGGGTCGGGTTTCAGTCCCGGGCCCGCTTAAAGGGGAGGTCTGCCTCTCACACCGGGAACAACCATATTTCACCGGGTCCACAGCCGCAACAGACGCCTAATGATGGAAACTGAACGCTCCAGTGCACGCGGATAACTGCCCCCAGTGACAGCACCGCCCAAGTATTTACAGCCCCGGTCGGAGGGAGCAAGTGGAGGCATCGCGCGGGGTGAACTCGGCGGTAGAGGCGCACCGGGTTGGGCGTGATAATGGCACCGTTACTCATGGACTGAAGAGAATTATAATGCGATTTCCAGGCGTGAATTTTAGGTCTGTAGGTGTGTCAGCATTGAAAGTTACATTTTCAATTGCTTTAACTGGAGCATTTTGCTGTGATTGACAGTAAAGGAAAGGGTGAAAGGTCACTTACATAGCACTTTTCGTTCATGACTGGGCACTGGGCGCATCAGGAGTGGGAATCAAACCAGCGACCTTCAGGAATCTGGGCAATAAGCAAACAAATACTCGCATAAAAGCTCAGGTGTGTGGGTTTATATCAGCAAGCCATGTCAGCGAGAAACTTAGCACTAGATTTTAAATAAGGAATAAAGTGATGCTCATTCTGTTTTACCTGTTTCTTAAATCCATTAAATGGTTGCTTTATTGAACGGTTATCAGTTCATTGTCAACCAACAGCTGCATTTCATTGTGCAGTACATTTTATACAGTAAGAACAACACCCTTTGTCCAGGAATATATGAAGTAACAGTACTTTTAAAACTATTTTTCATTACTCAGTTCCATTAGGCCCATGGTGGCATCAGGAATACACACTACCAGACCAAACAAAAAGTCCCCCCCACAAAAGTTACTTGCTTTCATTGGACCGGGTTTAGCTTCAGCATTCTCTGTGGCAAAGTATCAATAAGCTTCTGCAATGGCAAAGTATTAATTTCCATCCAGTGCATTCATTTTTCACTAAGATCTTGTATTGATGATGGGCGAGCGTGACCACTGCGCAAAGCCTTCTCCAGCACATCCCGAAGATTATCAATGGGGGTTAAGATTTGGACTTTGTTGCAAGATACTCTGTCACAACGTGAGCCCGATGAACCCTGGCATAGGTCATGTCGCAGTACCCTGGTCATTCAGGATGTTCATTCTTTGGGCTCATAGCATTGCTGAACCTAGACCTGACCAACTGCAGCGACCCCAGATCAGAACAGTTGGTCAAATCCAGGTGGAAACTTGTTTTTTGAGTATTTAACAAAATAGCTGTAACATTACTGAAATGACAACCAAGAGCTACTACCATGCACTTGCCTTGTTTTTTTTTATTTTTACATCAAAAGATAAAAAATGTGACGGTCTCTGCGGCTACTGAGTATCGTTATTCTGTTTACTTGTCAGGACTACCTTATATTCATCCTTACTGCACCCAAATAGTGGTTAAGGTGCTGCACTACAAAAAGTAAATATCAAGCATTGGCTTAAGTGACTTGAATTGAGGAAATGTATGTACATGAGCGGTTTTCACTCAATGACACTTTTTTTCCTGATCTGACAAAGATCACTTTGCTTGTTTGATGACATTTCAGACTTGTTCTTGGGTAATCTCGATTGATATGAGAAAGTAGAACTTCCAATGGGATGAGCCCAGTTTTCTTACCCCATTGGCAAAGGGAAGAACCTGAAATAAAGACATACTGAAATATATTGAAATGAGTCAGAAACATTATAGAGATATCTATAATCTATAATAATATAGGTTAAATTAACTAACTAAACTAAATTTTAACTAGTCAAAACAACTCAAATCTGGACCATTATGCTCAAATTGAGAAATTTAAACTAATCTAGTTAATTACTTTTTGCAGTGTGCATGCATTCCCCTGTGCTGTACAATAAAGCCTAAAAAATACATAATAATTTAAAGCGTGGTTTACGTTCAGAGATATTTTTGCTCACGTGGAAGTATCCATGTCATTACTTAAGTTGGAAAACACTAGTCAAGTACTGCGTAACAGTTGAATGTACAAATCTGATTTGCCTGACAGACAAACCCTGAAAAAAATCATTCTAAAGACATGGTGCAAGGACCACAAGCCATTTTCTTTTTTCAAAGTAGCCAAATGTTTTACTCAAGTAAGAATATTGAGATTACAGAATACCGCTCAACAAAAGTAAAAAGTAGGAGACAGATCTTTCAAGTGACTGTAAGTGCTGCCCATCTCTGCATCAAAGTGAGATAAAAAATAAAAATGCCAGGTGTTGAAAACTTCAGAAAAGCTAAATTTAGTCCATGGCTGTAGTGCGTAAAGCCCATGTCAGCAGCAGGATTCATGGGGTGCAGTGTGGGTGTGTGTATGGGGGGGGGGGGTTCCATTTGTCCGCAGTCACTTGATCCTCTGCGTCTCCAGCCTCCCAACTCCTCCCAGACGTGTGCTGTAGAAAACCTGTGGCAGCAGTCAGCAGCCCCTTCAGTCAGACCAGAGCGCTCAAACATGGAGATCCCCATTTCTTTGGCTCTGCTGCTCTCCCTCACCTTGCCTTACGCGCTGGCAATCCACGGCTTGTACAGCTTCGGGCAGCACGATCTGTTCTACAAGAAGAACCACTGCAAGCCCATCCCCGCCAACCTGCTGCTGTGCCACGACATCGAGTACACGGAGATGCGCCTCCCCAACCTGCTGGGCCACGAGACCATGAACGAGGTGCTGCAGCAGGCGTCCTCCTGGATCCCCCTGGTGCAGAAGCAGTGCCACCCGGACACGCGCAAGTTCCTCTGCTCCCTGTTCGCGCCCGTGTGCCTGGACGACCTGGACGAGCCCATCCAGCCGTGCAGGTCGCTGTGCGAGAGCGTGCGGAACGGCTGCGCGCCCGTCATGTCGGCGTTCGGCTTCCCCTGGCCCAAGATGCTGGAGTGCGAGCGCTTCCCCCTGGACAACGACCTGTGCATCCCCCCGGCGAGTCTGGAGACGTTTGTGCCAGCCACGAAAGAAGGTGAGCTCAAGAAGATTTCTTTATTTTACTTCTATTTTACTTTATATAAATAGAGTCATTTTTGGTCCACATTAAAACTGACTATGAAAGTTTGCAGAAAGATGTGGCCTCATACTTTGACAGAACATGCCATTTGACACCTCCATTATGTTGGAATGTTCATATTATATTCTGTGAAGTCTTTCAAATAGGTATTGGTAATTTTGAGGCCATCAGTGCACAGTGAGTGGCAGTATTATTTAGTCATCCAAGAAAAAGCTTTTGTCTTTACTGCCCATCAGTCAAGAACATGTGCTTGGGGGAGAAAATCTTTTCAAGCATGTCTCTTCAAATATGTTAAAAGTGTTGATACAAAACTCACCATATTGTTGATAACTGATATTGCAGACTTTATTAATCCTGTGTGGTTCCTCCGTAGTTCCCAGAGTGTGCGACGCCTGCAAAGAAACCGATGAAAATGACAATGAGATTGTGGACAATCTGTGCAAGAACGACTTCGGTAAGTCAAGCATCAAGCGGAGCCTCTGTGTCTGTGTGTGTCGAATTAGGTCGCTTCTATATCTAACCCAATTTATCATGAAAAGAATTCATGAAAAGAAAAGATTAAAAAAATACATTTTTTCATGCAACCCTATAACTACTGAAAAATGTGCATGTAAAATCTTATCCAAGGTTTTCAGAAGGAGTTATCAGAACTTATTTGTGTAGAATTGAAGACAGTCAATAATGCAAGGCCTATTCATATTTTAAAAGACATAAAGCGTTTCGTTTCAATCCCAGAACTACAGGACAAAAATTACATCATTTTTGAAAGACAAGCCTTATTTTTTGCCTTGAATCCCAATGAGACTAAACGTCTTATGAAGTATGAACTGACCTTTGAGAAGGCTTTGCCAGTGGCTCAAATCGCTTTACAATTTTGTGCATTATTCAATTATTGCATACTATGGTGTTAAACTATGTGCAGTATGTAACCACAGCTGCCACCCTCTTACTCACATAGCACTCACGCAAGCTGGTCTCCCATCCTGATACAAATCTGTGGTGTACCAAGTCCAGAAGGCACCTCTTGAAAACTCCTGTCCCAAAGAGTTTTTTTTATGCGCCTTCAGGGATGGACTTACTAGGGCTGGGACGATACGCTTTTATTTTATTAGTATTATGATTTGTCATTATAAAGAATTGCAGTATTTTAACCTGAATGAATTTAATAAGAAAGCTAAGTTTCTAAAAGTTATTAATTTGAAGCAAACATATTATGCAGTAAACAAGTGCAAAATCTACTTTTTTGTGCTTTAAACCATGTTTTAACGTTGTTCCCTCGTCAAAGAGAGACCTGGAGTAGTATTTCACTACATTCAAGCAGTTTTGAGTAATCCTCAGGTAATCCTGTTTAGTTTTGTTCTTCTACAGTGACAGCATTTCATTCTGTACTTCCTGGATACAATTGTGTCATTGTTAAAACCCAAAACTGTCTCCGGCATTTTTAAAGCCCATAATTCATAACGTTATATCAGTTCTAAGTGTGTTTGTCAGGCTGCGCTGAACCTGTAAACCACGCCGTAAATCAAAACTGGAAGTTAGTTGCCTAATAAGTTATTCCTACAGCTTCCAGCAGGTGGAGCCCCAGTCAATGTCCTCACCAGCTCTAGAGCATGTATTTCATTGCCACTATTTGATTCTCCCTGAAACATAATTTCAAATTGTAAAATGTAAAAAAAATGCATTAATGTTTCAATTTGTCCAAACCCTATACTTGTAATGTACCGCTTATGAGCACGTGATAAACCTCCTCTGTCAAACCCACAGCTCTGAAGATCAAAGTCAAGGAGATCTCGTACGTCAACGGCGACACCAAGATCGTCCCCGAGACCAAGAGCCGGACCATCTACAAAATGAACGGCGTGACGGAGCGCGACCTGCGCAAGACCGTGCTGTGGCTGCGGGACGGCCTGCAGTGCATCTGCGAGGAGATGAACGACATCAACGCCGCCTACCTGGTCATGGGCCAGAAGATGGACGGGCACCTGGTCATCACCTCGCTCAAGCGCTGGCAGAAGGGGCAGCGCGAGTTCAAGAGGATCTCGCGCAGCATACGCAAACTGCAGTGCTGAAGGACTTTGAGCTAGCGTCGCTTCGGGGTCAGGAGAGAGGGTCGCTCTGGACTTTACTGCACAGTGATCACATGGTCATAGGATGGTACCTGAAAGTGTTGTTCGATATCATTTTAGATCGGCCCCTATTCTTCCTGGGGTCTGAACTCAGGCCTTCCAAGGCTTTACAACATGCAGACAAAAAGGAACACACAAAATTCCTGCTGACACTACAACACATAACAGAACTGAATAAAGACAATTCATGGTAATAAAGCTGACCCCAGTTTACAGATGACATCACCAGGACAAATGTATTATCCACATTATCTCCTGTGACTATGCTATTTCCATCCTATTACCATGACTGTGCTGTAAAGTGGAGTGTGACCATGTTTGTTGTTACAGGAGGAAAAACAATCACTTATCAACTTTCTAACGAAGTGTTGCCAACCAATTATGTGGGCACTGCTTTACGACATGGTTCATGCAAAGATGATCTATTATTAAAAAAAAAAGTTAACACTGCAGAAAAAGTGAGCTAACGTGGACAGTCACCACTGTACCAGGATCAGTGACATCAGTCTCACTCTGTAATATCCCAGCCTTGTTATAATGTGAGTAATGTGTGGTTAGTGGTAGTTATCAGTTATATCTTAATAACTCACAACCATCACATTGAAATCACGGGGTTTGAAATGTCTCTTTCAGTCGAGCTCCCCCTGCTTCTGTCTAATACCTACTTATGTAACATGAGGTCATGATGGTGATCAGTCAGTGACCCATTACAGTCTCCCGGAGGGAACTCTTTATACTTATATGTGAGTGAAGTTTGAGTTTTGTGTGTCAAAGACGAATGATTTGTTTTTTAGAAATATTTTGTTACCATTTTCTCCAAACGTGAGAGATAGCTGGCTATATTCTCTTTCTGCGCTTAAATACCTATTTTCTTAGTAAGACTTTTGTACTTGAGCCACGGCACACTTTTCTACAAGGATATTTTTCTACTACTCTCTTACGCCAGTGTTACAGTTGATTTCAGTGATTGATGCTGTTATAGTGGACACCTTGGTGGGTGATATAGTGATGTTTAAATGAAACACAAATAATCATAAATGTGTGTAATGATAAGTATTTACTGTGTAAATAATATTTTATTGATTTATCTTGTATAAAGTTAATAAAAAATATCTACTGTGTGAGACATTTCTCATATCTTTATATGATCTACACCAGGCCCTCCCAAAGTCCAGGGTGATCCCACAAGGACCCCCCAAACATGACAATTCACTCTTTCTACAATCATTTGTCCTGTGTTTTAGAGCCTAAAATTCAAAATAAGACAAATAGCAAAGACTACAGGCAAAAGTGGCAAGTTTTCAAAATCAGCATTTACTTTGTGGCTTTGGGCGGTCCCCTGTAGTGCCTCTGAGGTCCCCAGAGGACCCCGGACCCCACTTTGGGAAGCACTGATGAAACCCAAATTAATTATAGTTTCACATTACTTGTGAAAGTATTTTAGCACATTGAAATTGTCTTTTTAGTAGCTAACAATATGAAACAAATATGGGACAATACAATTGTTATAATATCTACCGCTATATTTATTTTTTCTCACATATGTAGATTTCACTTTATTTGGTGAATTAAAAACAGTGTCATTATAAAAAGGTGATCCTGGCTTACAAATCCAAAACAAGCCCATATTTGTTGCTAAATGGCGCTGCCTAGTGGAAATGTTTGCAAAAATCTAAATTATTAACATTATTCTTTTTAATAATATGATGTAGCACCTGTTATAGCGCAGGGGAAGTTCAAAAGCACTTATAAGAAAATGGTGTGTGTGTGTGTGTGGGGGGGGGGGTTTCAAATGCTGACAGTCAGCCTTTTCAGCACAAATAAAACTACATTTTTCTACCAATGGCCCTTCGTGGTTTGTATGTTCTTTGTCAGAATCTGCACTAGACTTTTTTTTTTTCGCGGTGCATTTGAGGCATAAACCAGCCTTCCTTTATCTGGCCCTGCTCACTGTGGGAAAGCCTGGTTCAAAAAAGTCTCTGAGAACCAGGCCAGAGCGCTGTAAAACTAGATCAGCGTGAAACCTCATTATGAAATTGAAACCGAATCAAGCGTAAAGTGGCTTTGTGAAAAAATCTGATATAGACTTTCCTTAAAGTGTATAACATTACAGTAAAATGTTTGAGTTCTGCCCAGTGGTAATTTCATGATTGTACTGTAACAGAAGTCATCGTACGGTAAGGGGAGGGTCTTAAGAGAGAAATACACTCAAATGAGCCAAAAGAAGTGCACACATTTTTAGAACCATCGGATGAATTAGTATTTCTATATAGACTACCGTTTATGCCAACAGAGTAAAAAGTAAAAACAGACCCCTTCAACATATAGAACCATAAAAGCGCTGTTCCACATTTTTAAATTGTGACAGAGGGAGCTGTATGTGGTGCTCAAATTCTAAGCATTTTCCAAATATTACAGGCACATTTCCCTACTAGCTTATATTAGTAATAACATCTTGCTTGCTAACGGAGCAAAAGTACTACTTTTGGGTTTGTGGTTTGAATAAAGAGTCCATGACAGAGGTTGGGAAGATAATATATCATAATGGATAATGTTACCGTAGAAATCCACTATTTTAGGGGATACAAGAAAACATTGTCCATTAGCTAAAAACGTAGAGAAAAGAGCTGCTCACTGGTAAATCACACTGACTATAAGGTCTAAAAAATAGCACAAAAAAAAACATACAAATCAGGTGATGTTCAAGCATACTTGGTGGGAAGGGGCGCGATAAATAACTCTTTGCAAATTCATCCCCTTCTCATCAGCTTCTAAATAAAGCAGTATGTTACATTTTTAAATCATGGGTTTATTATTAAGGAATTCACCTGGAATCCCACAGATCTTTATGTTTTTGCAGTCTATGGATAGCAGTGTCTTTTTTTCCACAAAACTCTGTGAATTCAAAATACTCTTTTCAGGCCAGGACCTCCAAAATGATCACGCAAACTATCCGGGACCCCCACAGTAAAAACACATTAGTAGTACATATGATATTAAGCAAATAATCTGATTTACTAATATGTATTTACATTGTTTACTGTGTACTGCTTTCAAATAAGTATTATTTTTCAGTCACTGTGATTTTTTTTCCCCATACACAACATTTCTTACCATGTTCTCACCATGTTTGTTTACATACCATATGCTTCTCGGATTGGTTTTTGGCGCCCATTGGGAAATTGGGCAGACAAGATTCCAAGACTCTTTGTGTGTAGAACATTAAAAGCATTGACTCGTTTGACCGGAATATTGACCCTAAATTTGGCAGCAGCGTAGTCCTGAGTCGGCTGCGCTGCATACCTGTGTGACTCACCTGTTCCCGGCTCGGTCATGTGACATGGTTGACAGTATCATGACTCAGGCCCAAACGTTCCCGGGACTTTTTTGTTTTTCTTTCATCTGTCATGGCTCACACGGGACTGTCCAGCGTCAGGCGATATCACTGAACTTCAACCTGAAATCCACACACAAAATCCAAATTAAAAGCATTAGCATACCTTGATGATGTTTGTATTTTAGAACCTAAAGATATATTTATATATGTTTTCAAAGAGGTATCCAAAACAGAAAATTCACTGATGTTTTTTGGTTTGTTTTGATCATTTGTTGGGCCAGAAGCTTGCTAATAAGATATTAAATGTCCCTGTACATGTTTGTATTTACAAAAAGCTAAAGAGGGAGTAAGTAAAGTCCAAACTCATTCTTAAAAAATGCTTTAGCCACATTTCTAACTTCCCACTTCTTCACAGGGTTGAGTTTATTAGCACCTTTCACAATTTTGAGGGAGTGAACTGGAACTTTACTGTCTGCTCTGCTAACAACAACTAGCTTGCTGGTTCATGAACAATAAAAAAAAAGATCTAGAATTAGATGTGCAGTGCAAAAAGATCTGCTTTTACAATATCAAGAGTGAAAACATAAACTACTTTCATTCCACCACAAGGGGAAAAAGGCTAAGCTCAATAACCTGAACAATCAGTTTCTGTTTCATCTGAATGGAGCCTGTAATTAAAGAGGCATTAACCATAAAACATTGACAACGTGACAATCAAAATGCAAATTCTACCACAGAACTCGCATCAGCACTTTTTACCGTCAGGCCTTAGTCTATAGGACGGTATGACGTCACAAGTCCCAACGTTTCCCCACATTTCAGAAAGCAGAAATGTCCCACAAAGGGTGACTTAGGGGCTTTATACATCGGCCCGTCAGACACTTGCACAAGTCAAAGTGCACAATAGTACATTCAGGCATTGGTCACAACTGTGGCGTGTCCATAATGTGCAATCCATGGTTTGGCTGAGTGACATCATGTGCTGCCTTCACAGGAACAGGAAAAGTCCACACCGCCAGGATCAGAGCGCAGTGTGCAGCGGGGAATTCATCGTGACAATGCAAATGCAGCAGAAGGGAGGGGAAGTTTGAACGCCTGGCCAATTATTGAAAGGAAAATTACCACATTATGTATGGGAATACTGAAAATGAAAACTTGTATGTTGATGACTTCATAATATACACATGATAGGTGCATTTTAGGTGAATACATGTAGCCTGGCCCCCAAAAAAACTACAAAATGTATTGTTTCTGATTATTTTAAACACAGTGTGGTGGCCATACCTAATATTATAAATGTATTTTTATTATTATTAACAACTACAGTAGGCATATCCCTTAAAAATTAATAAAGATAATGCTGTATAATGAAAATTTAGTGGCTGGAACTTTATAAAGGCTAAAGGGCGCACATTTTAAGCTGTTAATTTTGGTAACTTTCTGACCGCATTTCAACATTCTCTTTTTTTCTTTTTTTCTTTAAGGTATACATAGAGTGTGCGACAACTAAGATAACCAGGGGGTACTGGGTAACGACATGAAATCATACATAAGGGGAGAAGAGAACAACAACAACAACAAAAATCAAAAGATAAATATAATAACATAAAGTAGAAAGTAAATTAAAAGCAGCTAACAGCTTTCTGCAGTGGTGCATTTCAACATTCTTCACAGCCCTGAGTTTGCAAACGCATTTTGCAGCTTTCAAGAACGCTGGCATATAAACCAGTGGTTCTCAACCCTTTGGAGCCGCGACCCCCATTATAACAGTTAAAGGGGTTCGTGACCCCCCGCCCTGGTCACACCATGAGAAATAGGCACATTACTCTACATCAGGGGTAGGCGACGTCAGGCCCGGGGGCCAAATTCGGCCCTCCAGCATAAAACCTTTGGCCCCCAAGAGAATTTTGAAGAAACATTTATTCATAAATCAGAGACCAAATATGTGAAAAGGACTCTAAAATGTGGAAAATACTGTCAATATTTTCACATTTCCCAGTAAAACACCTGATTAGGTCATATATTCTGTGCAAAACTCATATTTGTAGAAAAAAAAGGTGCTTTACTTTGGGCTACAATAGTGAGTTTCGGCCCTTGGTGTTTTGGCATTGAAGAATATCGGCCCTCCATGACACAAACTTGCCTACCCCTGGTCTACATAATTCTTGAAAAACAAAGAAAAAAAACAAATGGCTAGAGTAAAATCCATCAAATTACATAAAAACAATGGCACTCTGGTAAAATAGCACACACATGCTACAATAAAATATTAGATTACATGCTCATAAAAATATGTATATTTTATCTACATGATCTGGTGACCCCCTCAATTTGTCTCGCGACCCCCAGGTTGAGAACCACTGATATAAACAACAAAGCTGGGGGGGGGGATAAAAAACCGCTTGTGCACAGTGCACACAAAGATCGTTTCCAACACGCTGAAGATTCCACAATTATAAAGAAAAAATAATAAAACTCGAACGGGCAGCACATGGGCTACAACAGTGCAGAAGTCAGAAGAAGCCTATGTCAATTCTTGCAATATGCTATCGAATATAAAAACCATGCTGTGATGCAAATACTGAGGCGCGCGCCTGTGTGTGTGTGGCTTTTACGGCGCCCTTGAAAGCAGCACCGGGTTTCACTATGAGTTGGCACAGAGTAATAGCCGATCGTTTCAAAATTACTGCTTATAAGGCGCTTATGCCAACAAACTTTAAATGACTACGTGTGTGTGTGCGCACCCAAAAAAAAAAAAGAAGAGGCTTAGAACGTTTTAGCTCAAAATGGTGTCTGTCTGTGAGTGTTTGAAAGCAGTTTGACGAAGCTGAAAAAAGTCCGCGGGGAAGTTCCCTAGGAAATCCCCCTGCACTCTTCAGGGGGATATTATTCGAGTGTGACTGCACATACAAACCTCCTCCTCGGTCACAAGACTTAGAAGCACAGGCGTCAAATGCAGGGGCTGATAAAGGGGGTGAAAAACACCGCGTTTCCGCCGCGTTATATTGAATGTTTTGCGTTTAACCATGGACGCGGCGAGCACGAGCGCGGACAGCGAGGTGTTGAAAAGTAAACTGCGGAGCTACGACACGCTCAACACCTTGTACCACGAGGCGCGGCAGGAGATGGAGCTGCTCGGAAAACAGCTGTGCGCGAAGGATAACATCATAGCCGACCTGAAGGCGAGGCTGGCCCGCTACGAGAGGATATACATGACGGTGGGGGACAATGAGCCGGTGGTCTTGGGGCCGTCCATGTCGCTGCTGGAGAGCCTGTGCAAGGAGATTTGTAAACATAAACAGAAGAGGAGCGAGCTGGAGGTGAAGGCGACTCGGCAAGAGGAGGTAAAAACAAAACAAAAAAAACAAAAAATGGGAATTATTTGCTGGACGTTTTGGTTGATTGTGAAAGGGGGAGAGTTCGTGCGTAGAAAGTGCGTAAAAGTCATTTTATATTGACAGGGCGCAGGGGCGTAGCGGAGGGAAATCGAACGGGGCTGCTGCTGTCTATTATTTTATTTTTTGTGTGCTGAAATAATGATCAGGAGGCTACTTCAAATGAAATTGACTCAAGAGACTGCAATGCGATTTTCAATTCAGAAAAAAACGTGTTGGGCTACTTTGTCTGGTACTCATGGTGGTGCATTTGTAGTCATTGTGTAATTTAGAGACTGTTTTATTTATGTTTTATCCTCTTTGTGTTCCTGATTTAGAAATAATAATGCCCAAGTTTTACCTGGTCTTTCTGGTTGTGCTCAGAAAGGATGATGGAAATATTATTATACATTTTTGTTAGCAATGGCACTATGCTGTATGTGGTAATTACATGTACTTCTCCAGTTACAGCGCTGTTATGCTGCACTTATTCTTCAACATTTCATACAGCTCTAATTTTGATATAGATTTACACTTTTTACAGTAAACAACATATTAAACTAAACTAATGGTGCACTCGTGGCCCCCCCACATGTGAGAATGGTTGTGACAGAAAGAGCATATGATCGGGCTGCAGATTTAATCGCAAAGCAATTGAAAATGGCAAAGACTGCAATTATTCAGCATGTACAATACTCGCGGATCTTATTACATGAACATGAATGTTGATTGTAAAACATGAATTGCAAATCTAATAGCAATACATGCCTGAAAAATCCACAAAAACTAAATCACTGTGCAAGGTGTTTGCTGTGTGCCAGAATAAAGTGATAAACCAAAAGATAGAGTCAAAGGATAAAGGTTTAACTAATTCTTTAAAGGTAGTGTCTGTAACATACTTTGTAAATATTTAATAAACACCAGATATTGTTTGAAGTAAACATGTTCAAATCGAATATTGTTTCTCCTGATAACAATTGTAATGTTTACTGACTCACATTTAGATTTGCATGTTGTCAAACTTGTTTCATTTTGGTTCTGAAGGCAATTATCCAATCAGAAAGCAGGATGATCCCGGCACTTCCTTGGTTCCCAGATCCTGACCTCAGCAAAAACTATTTTAGAAATGAATCCAGACAGACTCTCCCCTACTTCCATAATCCCAATAATTTGGAAAAAGCCAGCTTGATATTTCAATGAGTTCAAATGAAATAACCACAGTAATAACATTCTGGAAAGATCCTGGTTTCAATTGTGAAGAGAGGTTAGTACTGATTAAAGATGCTTCTTGTTGACAGCAAGTGTAAAACCCACACTCACGCCAATACTTCCCCACGATTGGTCCAATCAACTACTGGATATGAGCCCAAATATATCTGCTCGAGACTTTCAAGATAGACTTTTGTGAGAATGAAAACTTCAGATCATGTGCCAGTCCATCTTACAGCGCAAAGTTGAAATCCCAGAACCTTTTCCCCAATCAAGCTGTGGCCGTTAAAGCTCAGTGACTGAACTCTGGTGGTTCTTAAACATCACCTTTAACTTGCATGACCACCGTGTTTCGCAGGACATCCTCAAACTCACGGCAGAGCTCAAGGACAAAGAGCAGGAGTTGGGAAGGATGCGGTCCGAGCCGGGGAACGAGAAGGACCAGCAGATCGAGACGCTGCGCTTGGCCCTACAGGACAAGCAGCGCTCCGAGGCCACCAGGGCCGTCCTGTGCACGTCCTTAGCAGAGGAGGCCGACCAGCTCCGGGGCCAGCTGGGGGCCACTGTGAAGGTGTGCAAGGAGCTGCTGGCACGACTGGAGAAGGACCAGAAGAGAGACGAAGCAGAGGACAAGGAGGGCAGTCAGCAGAAAGAGGAGAAAGAGGTGCGGATTTTAAGTGGATTTTTTGGGGATGCGCAACATAATAAACACAATACGCTTAGTTAACTTAGAATGATTTCAGTTTTAAAAGGAAGGTGAAACTCGATAGTGATAATCAATAATGTTTCTTAGTAAAAGGTTTCAATTTCAGTATTTTTGATGATACAGTGTTTCAGTCCTCTGTTTAATAATGCATTTTCCCTGTGATAAAAAAGTAATAATATTTTGTCTTTGTGTTAACAGACAGACGCAAGTGAAGTGATACAGCAACTTCAGCAGGAGAACCAGCAGCTAAAGCAGCGCGTGGCATACGTAAGCATAATATTCTTCTTTACTAAACATTAATACAAAAACAAAATACTGTTGTGCCATACACAAGTAGTCACCATAGTATGTGCTGGTTCCAACACACAGCTAAAAGATTCAAAATACTAATCAGTACAATGTTTTGCACAGCTCCTTTAAAAGAAAATAAAGCCTAGCACGGTGGAGAACAATGCTTGTTGTTTTTGTTTTTAGTAATGTTACTATTCTTTACATTTACCTTTTTTGCTCACTGGCCTTTGTACATACATTACCTGTCAATTCATGTTTTTATTACCCACATATCAAAGCAGTGGGTTTCAAATTGTGGGTCTGGACTCAAAGGTGGCTCATAGAACCATTTTCAGTATCGTGAGCCTTTTCCTGGGAACATTTCTTTCAGTGTAAAGAATATCTGCTGACAAAGGACAAAAGCACTGCCTGAGTCAGTTTAAATGACTCGGACAGTAATGTTTTTTTTTTACCATCACTTCAGCCTTATAGGTTTATTCAATGCCTAGTAGATTATAAGTAGTTAACTTAAGGTTACTCAAGCATGCATGAGTAAACAAAACATAACTCTAGGTATTTTTTATTCACCACATTGCCAGTAAACTAGTCACAGTGTACTTTCAGTTACTGTGAATAAATAAAACCATGTCCAAAAATGAATTAGCTCTTTACCGACCAAGAAAGAGGAACGAGTGCACAGTACTTATATTTGTATTGACTCAACATTAGCTTGCTGAATTTCCCACACTGGAACAGCCTGTGTCATCAATGTATTAGCATTTACTGGCACTTTTATGGTGCTCAACAGTGTCATCCAGCACGGAATCCACTCCGGTGTAGTACCGCGTCTAAAATTCCCATTAGTCTTTCCCCCACAAACTTTTTGAAAAAATTACTTTTGATTTAATTAAACGAGTTGCGGAAGTTAATCAGCCTTGTGGTAACTCTTGGGAAAAGTTGATGTTCTTTCACTTAAAGCTATCACGCAATGGTCAGTTACAACAAAGCTGACTAGCCTCCGTCATGCCTTGAAATTACAATATAGTAGAAAAGGCTGCATGATGTGAGAAAAATAAACTCGGATATTTATTTTCAATGCCGCCTCGTTTCTCCATCTAGGTACAAAGTCTCAACTCGCAATGGCAGAAGTACGACTCCAGCCGAGAGGACTACATCCGGGGCCTGTGCCTGCGGCTCAAGGAGAGCTCCGGACAGGCCGCGGTGCCGCCCGGTCTGGGGTCCGTTAGCTCCACCATGCTACACCAGGAGATAGCGCGCCTCAACGGGCTTCTGGAGGACAAAATCGGCGAATGCGTGAGGCTGAGCAGGGAGGCGGAGAACAAGAAGAGAAAAGACCGAGAGAGGATGCAGATGTTGGAGCAGCAGGTATGTCAAAAAGCCATTAAAAAAAACAACCTTTTCACCTATTTTGGATATAGATTTAGAATAATGTCTGTCTATAGAAAAGACCATTTATAAGAGAGAACTGCGTTGGGGAAGATTTCAAATTGGCCGAGAGCACCCTCTGCAGAGAGCAATGTGAATGAGGAATAAATACAATACATTTTGAGCTAACGGACAGCTAACGAATCAATGGCGCTGTAATAAACTCATTTAGAGAGTAGAAAAGCTCAGTACGGGTACCAGTACCAGTAATATTTTTCATTGAGTTTGAAAATGTGGAGGCAAGCTACTCTAACATCCGTGAACATAATATAGTACTACAGAAATGTTAAAACGCTCACACAAGTCAATTTTGTGTAATGTGTCACCTTTATTTGTTTATCTATGAAGCCTGTCCGATAATGCAGATTATTTTACTTACTAGTCAAAAAATGCTTATGTAAACATACAAGCTCCAACTGTTACGTTCGTTCAGAGTTCACTGTGTAAATATGGATTACAAAGTGGAAGAAAAAGATCAGTCTTTTTTCACAAATCCACTCCACTGTAAAAACCTCATCAGTCTGGGGCAAAACAATGAAATACATTTTGAGATAGAAAGTAAAAAGGTTAAAATGTGATGTTTTTTGTTTTAATATGCACATTTTTACTCTTTAGGTGTTGATCTACACGGAGGATTTCAAGTCAGAGCGAGCGGACCGCGAGAGGGCACAGGGACAGATTCAGGACATGAAGGAGCAGATCCGCCAGCTCAAACAACAGCTGCACAAACAGGTAAGCACTTTCACTTTTAAGCTAAAGGCTACGTTTTTTGTGTTTTATGTGTGAAGATACAGACCCATACTTTTGGTGTGGATAGGAAGAAACATATTTCTATTCCTCTCTGTTTTACATTTATTTTGGATTTAACTTGAGTAAAATACAAAACCTGATGATCTCCGATGTGTTTTCATAGGAGATCATAACGATCATTTGTTGGAACAAAGTTGGTCAATGTCAATAGTTTTAGAGTAGATCAAACATCTCCAACCAGTAGCTCTCCTACATACACTTAATGGATCTCATAAAGCTGGAAGCATCTTCAGATGCCTCCAACTGTGTGAAAAGATGATGACTTTGTATTTGTACGCAGCTAATGACATGTCCTTGCTCTCGTCCACAGCAGGGGGCAGCGCGGGAGAACCGGGACAGAGACATAGTTCCACTTTGCCGTGTTCACATCGGACACAGGATTGCTCCAAGGCGAAGCAAAGACGCAGAACATTTAGTGAGAGACGGTTCGGACAGACAGCAGCAGCAGCAGCAGGCTCCCGGGGCAGCGGCGCCTCAGAGCCCGCCGTGGAGCGGAATCACGGAGCCGTCTGAGCTGCACTGCCCTCGCTGTCAGGCTCGGTTCAGCGACACGGAGGCGGCGCGCTACTTTGAACACTGGGAGGAGTGCGCCAAACTATGATCTGGACTTTTGTCCACACACACACTTCCTGAGAGCAAGAGGAGGAGCAGCACTACACAACTGCACAGTTCAACATGGGCGACACTCAGCCGCAACAATGTACATGGAGAAACAAAGACTCATTTAACGCTTTGGCAAGTTGCATTTCTGGAACCCAAGGTGTATTAGAGCGATTCCCAAACATTGGAGCCAGGACCCATATTGGGGTCCCCAAAGCCTTACAGTGGGTTACAGTAGAGTCAAATAAGAAATTCAAATGAAATTTTAAAGAAGAGATTTTGAAGTCATTTTGAAGTTGATTTTATCAATTGTTGCTCTAGAATATACTTAAAAGCAGTGGTTCTCACTCGGATGTCGGCAGGACCCACCATAATCCCAGGATCTCAAGCCACGTCTCAAAAAATGTTCTGTTTCTTATACATCATGTAAACTACAGCCTTTTCTCCACAAATTAATGTTGAATTGGGGGAAAAAAATGTATATATTATTTGACCTTTCAGTGACCCAGCGGCTGTATGGGTTTGTGCCTTTATTTTCTATCACGGCGGCCTCTATTACACTCTAGGATCAGTTGTTTAGAGGGTCTGGTAGGTTTTTACTGCTGATGGAACCATACACATACATTCCATCCAGAAACCCTAAAAACAAGTGATCCCGGAGCGTTACAGAGACCCATACGGACTAAAATTAACTTTTTTGCAGTTACATAATGCAGCTTAAAATAAACTTATGAAGATAAAATTATGACCAAAACAACAGTGAATTTTAAATATTCAGATGCTTCTATACTTTTATTGAAGAGAAGTATTGAAAGATATGTTCTCTCGATAAAGCTCGCGGGACACTGATCATGGTTCCGCAACTCACTTTTGGCTCCCGGCCCACAAGTTGAGAACCACTGCATTAAACCTGGGCTGGGACAATATGCTTTTGTCGCAATGCAATACACATGACGATGCGTAGGGGCCTTTATTTGTATTGCGATTTCACCATTTTTATTTATTGCTATACTTAACCCTGAATGAATTGAAAAAGAAAAGCATAAGCTATAAACTAAATCCCTGACAAACACAATGTCTTCATCTGAGAAAAAAAGAGCCAATTTAGACATGTTTATTGTGTTATTTACAGTCTTAAAATATAAATATATATTTTTTGAAGATTGAATTAACCATATGGATAACTTTTTACTATAATAATATATGATAATGATAATTGCGTTTGCCAGAGACAGACCAAAAGTTGAAATGTTGCCGCCGATATATCACAAAATGATATTGTTCCAGCCCATAGTACAGTAGTTATTCGAGTGGGAAAAGGGTGTTGGAGTTGCTGGTGAAATGGAAGTCGCTAAGAGAAAAATATGAGGATAATTAGTTATAGTAATAGCAGAAAGGGCTTTAGCACCAGTTTGTTTAAGTAAGTGCGCGAACAACAAGTGGTTTGAAGGTTCCATTTGAGACAGTAGTGTGACAGTAGTTATATTTGGCGATTACTGCGCTATGAAATGCGTTCCATTGTCAGCAGTTTCCAGAGGCCTTCAGGTGCCTTTGAGTAGTTTGTACAGAGTAGACTAGAATTCCCCTCTGAAGGAATGGGGGGGGAATCTCAATGCAATATATCAAATGTCATATACCTCATTGTTTCCTATTACAAAACTTGCACTTTTCATGACATTTAGCCGATGTAAAGTTTAGTGACTTGATAAAAATAAGCTTCTTTTCTGGAGTTGAGCTTTATATTGTGGTGCTATGTGTATAATTGACTTCTTTTGTAAATTCTATGTATTTTTTCATAACAGATTTATATATGGGTATTGTATTAATATTTATTTTGCTTATAATTAAATTTATTTAGTGAAAGTTCAACTTTTAGTTCAAAGCCATACGTTATTTTGAAATTGTCAAGAACTTGATCAAAAGTATCATGTTTAGAACTGACAGACTTTTATTTTTGTAATAAAACACTTTTAGCTGCCACGTCTTTGCTGTTTGGTCGACTTTCATTGTAAATGGAGCTGCACTGCGCAATAATTATTGTTAGCGCAATGCTAACTAACGCAATAGGCTACTGGTACTGTAAAAAGCTACAAGTAAATTCCCAAAAACCTGTTGTTAAGGGTATTCCAGGTATTAATATCATGAATGAAGCAATTGGACATCCAATTCCATGCTGTATTTTTCATTATGAAGCACCCACAGATGTGGTGTACTATGTGTGGCTAATGCTAAAGCTAACAACCAAGTTGTGATGTCACAGGCGGCATGCTGGATGATCACGCTGGACACCTATAGCGTAACATAAATAATCACTCAGCGTCCCACCAAGAAGAACACTGGCAATGACGTCTACCCTCCCCGATGGCGCACTCCTGGGCCCAATGCAACGTCAACATTTTTTGACCGATTAGACTGGGGGAAAAAATATATATCCTATGACTCAGCCTATGACTGAGATGTGCACATTATTCCTCACAGTCAAAAAGAAAAACAAATATCTTGGTTGAAAAATTGCAAATTGAATGTTCCGCAGTGAGGTTATTAATGGAGCGTTCAAAAGTGGTCTCGTAAAAAACATTGCAATATTGAAGACAATACCACATCTCATTGTGAAAGAGCCTGTGAGCCCTCTGCAGGCGCTGTCAAAGCCGAGCCAGAGTCACGTGTGCGCGGTGGAAACCCCCGGCTGGTGCGGCCTGAATGGGCACGCTGCGCTGTCACAGCCACATTCCCAGCTGCTGCAGTGTGGCTGAGGCTCACTGCGGGACACACGAGGGACAGGAGGCTGCAGAGGAGCTCCAAGAAAACAACATGACAAAAAAAAGCAAAAAGCAGTTATGCATTATGGCGATAGCAATATCATTTTTCACAACATTCACAGGCCTTGGTGTGTCTTTCCAAACATTTGGACAAGACTCGTTTCACTGCGAGAGGCGCATTCATCTGAACAGAATATGCACAAATCCACATAACCTAAAGCATAAGCAGCGGGTCAATTCTCTTGGTAGTCTTGAGCAAGCCAGACTCATCGTTTGGAGATGGGTCCTCTGGGAGTTGGCTCCTGTCAGGTCGCCCTGGGGCACAGGAGGAAGGTTGGGATGGGTCATATGCAAATGTGGGACAAAGGGACAAAAAACATCAACATCTTTTGAATCCTATCAGTATTTATAGGCACTGAGTTGTTGTTTGTAGTAACTCTAAGGATGTCCTGACAACTATCAAACCTGTATTGAATTACACCACCACTTTTTATGATTCAAAGAGATAGTCTGTAAGATTGCAAAATGAGGAGCGAGATAGAGAGAGACAGAGAGGGGAACATTTCTGTTTGGACCTGAAAGCCACTCCAAGTTTGCAAAATGAGCAAGAGAGAGAAAGGATTGGACCTGATGCCCGAGCCAGTTCACAGGAAAGCGCGTCTCATTGGTCGAAGCGATGGCACCTGGGATCTTTTTTTATTTTTATTTATTTATTTTTTTTTATTACAACTTTAACGTAAAAACGTCGTGCCCAAGGGCATTGACGGCTGGTTCATGAATATTAAAACATAACATCAAAGATGAGCCTCTTATCGGTGTCTTCATTAGTTGCTCATCAAAGGGAGAGAAAAAAGTAATTATTTAACATCATTTACGTTACATCACATTGCAAGTCCAGGTGGTCAGTTACACACAATCTATTAATTTGTGAAACATTTAAACTTACAGACTATCACTTAAAGTGAAACAAGTATAGTTTGTGCAAAAAGAGGAGACACTGAGCTCACGCTACTTTTGGTATTATGTGAATGGGTTCAACAAGTAAAGAAATATTAACAGTAAATTGGGCCAAAATGTACCTAAAAATGTTACCTATTCTTTCTCGACTATTAAACTCATAACCAACGTTCATTTAATAACAATAGTTGCTAACTTGTTTGTATTGCACTTTACAAGCTTCTCAAACCGCTCCCAAACAAAGCTCAGGACGATATTAATATACTGCCTATATAAGGTGATATACTTCATTTTCTTGGCATATGGATATTGCATTAGCTGATGTTGCAACAACAATATTTTTTTGCAACACAAGGGGCTGTTTGAATGAGCAGTGGAGGGAGCTGGACATCCCCTCACAAACAGGAAGTAGGTAAACCAGCGTTTCCTTGTCAGTCTGCACAACCTACTTCACCAAACACAATGACGTTTGCTTTCTCTTTTTATAGCACGCGGCATTTTGGAGATTTGTGAGTGCTTTTATTTTCATGTAAGAGTTGTGAAATATAAACATGACCGGTCTGTGTCTCCCGATGTGAGTTAAACATGTTCACATCAAATATCTGTTTTACTGACTGACAATTGTAAATGATTTATTTTAGCAACAACCGGCTTGGAAACGAAATTATGGGGACTGTTTCCTTCTTCCACAAAATCTCAAAAGTCCCATACAAAGTCCTAACAAAGAGCTAGTACCGCCTCCTGTAGGTAAAGCCCTATGACTGAACTCTGGAGGTTCTTTACTTTCAAAAGGTGAATGACATGTTCTTGTGTCCTCATATTCAACCCCAGAGTTCAGTTGTAGTTGCATCAAAAGGTATTGTTATTATTTGGAAAAAGAGCACTGTCGGGTTTTTTTGTTTGGTGAGTTATTTGTAAAAGGTGATCATATAAATCAAGGTCACTTATAACTCAGTCTGTTGGATTCCTGATCATGAATGTGCCATTATGAAAACAATGAACATGGACTTTCTCAGTAAAAGTCATTTGATTCTTTGAAGAATCTACTGAAGAAAGTTTGTTTACCTGTTTTTAGATCATGGTCAAAACGAGAAAGCAGGTAAACAAACCTTCTGTCTTATGAAAAGAACAATTTTCTATAGCAAACAAAATGGATGTAAAATGGCATAAGAAAACGTGTACACCTAAACAACTTTTATCATGTGAAGAATTTTTGGAATTGTAATACTGGATTTAACTAAGTGAATTTTCTCCAGTTTGGCATTACCTAAATCTAAAAGCTTCTTGGACAAAGCGTCAAAGTAGCAACGAAAACAAGCAACGAAAAGCGTCAAAAAGGCGAAATGACAAAAAATGGGACAAAAAAACTAGACAAAAAAAAGTAAAGAAAACACGACAAAAATGCTTTAAAAAAAATGTGATAAAAACCGCAGCGAGAATGCAACAAAAAGGTTTTGCAGGTCTTAGCTTTCAAATGAGGCGTTACTCTGGCCTGTAGCCTACACGCTCCAGTTGAGAATCTTTTAGATTTGGGAAAGAGGTTAAACATGATTGTTTAATTTGTTCACAAATGTCTATAAAATGGTAACAAATCAATCAAACTCTATGGTATATATAGTATAATTCATTTAAAATGCAGCACAAAGTAACTGCTCTTTAAAGCCATCCCACAAATTAAGCAGCCATAAAGAAAAAAATAAAACCCTATGTTAATTATATAAACCCAAATAAAATAGAATAAATCATACATATATGAATTAAAACTTAAGCAAAAGGTATAAAAAGAGGAAGAAGGACGTGAACACTTTCGGTGGTTCTCTGGAGCTGAGCCACAGTTGGGGGCGGTGAAACCTGAATGAGGCCTTATGGTGGGCTTCAAAAACAGATGACTTTGAGGGGTTAGGGCTCATGTTAAAAAAAAAAAACCTTTCAAAACGAAACAAGGCTACATCTTTTTTTGTACCAAGGTGTATTCCGAGCCATCACATGACGATTTACTCATTGAAGTATGGCATTTGCATTACACAGTAGGGTGCTTCCTATAGTGAGCCCACAGAATGATCACTTCCTTTTAAGGTTTAAAGAGAGCCTCCTTCTCGTTCAAACACATGCTTTTATACAGGCAGTGTACATGTGATGGGGGTTCTCCCTGTGTCAGTGCACACCAACACATTTAGATTATAGTAAGAGTCAACTTTCTACCCACCAGCTCAGAGTGGAACAACGATGTCACGACCCACGCCTGACCTAACCCACCTGGGAACTTTTTAGAGGACACTAAGTTGTGAAGAACAATCATGTGGTAGACAAACACAAGCCTAGGTCCAGTCCCCATTCAAGCACAAAAGGATGTTAGTGAATCAGGAGGTGGCCAGGGTTAATACAGGCCAACTTCAAATCAATTGAAGTTTTTTTTAATCAAAAGCAACTATGTGAAAATAGCCATAAATAAGAACAAACCACACAAACATATTACTCATTACAATTGAAGTGAGGAAAAAAAACAGCCAAACTCCCCCCACAATGCAGCATACCAAATCAAGTTAAATTAGGGTGACCTGATGTCCCATGTGTCCCAGTGGATTTATCCAACACTATTGATTTGTCCCAGTTTTCCACAAGCTCTGTCCCAGGTGCTCAGATTTTTCCGAAAGCAGGTTTTTTTAAAAACTAATGACTTTTGGCCATCTGTACGTCAAACACAAAGTCTCCATAGTGACTGAACCAATGAAATATATAAAAGTCTATCCCCTCAAAGCCAAGACTGGTCCATATTTGACATTAGGCTTTCATAAAAAGTTTGATCATTCAACCTGGGTGAAAAAAGTCACAATTTGGCTCCGCCCACACAAACTCCCATTGTGAACATCTGGTCACCCTACGATAGATACCGGAGAATAAGATTTGCAGTTGAGTGTAATGGACCAGGGGTTTGAGCCAATGGCCGCTGGCTGCTCTGCTTTGTGACGATTAGGGGGCGCGATTGCTTTAGTACCTCCATATCACCGCTAGTCTCCCATTGGAATGCATTGCGCCTTAGACACATTAAAAACAATTTTAAAGCCTGGTTTCTAATTTTCTTAAACTTTCTACAGCTAGATATTCCTCCTGTGACAACGCTGGGTTAGCTACAATTAAAGAGACCAGGCTGGTTTTCTTAAAAATAAATGTGGAAATCTTGTACTAATGAGGGCCGGACTGTTAGCATTGGAGCAGCGCGAGCTACATGTCACACAAGGGCCAAATCTACAGTGAAGATCCCGCCCTTATGCCCTTTTTAGGAACATGCTTCGTCAGAGCTGGGGAGGGGGAGTCTGTAACGTGGAAGAGTGAGGAGGAGTTGTCTATTCTTTTTAACGGTCTATAGTTTGAGCACCCGAATGATCCTGGGGGCTCTGTTGTAGGGGGCTTCGTGCCCCTGTAGGGTCTCTTCCATGGTGACGGGTCAGATAAAGAGCGGTGAAGAGGTCCCTTATGAGAGACCAACAGGCCCGGTTAGAATCGTGAGGTGGTCCTTCTGTGGACCCATCTCCCTGCAGGAGGGGCCATAGGGGGCTGGTCCAATGTGATTTGGGCATCTTGGACGGCTGCCCCCACGACCCGGCAACGAACAAGTGGAAGAAAATGGATGGATGGATGGATGGATGGATGGATGACTTAACTTGTAACTTGCCCAACACTGGTCCTATCCATAGACTGTAAAAAATAATGGACGTCTTCTGCTCACTCCTCCCCGTTTACCATAATGACCACGGCCGTGGGGGAAGTCATGGCGGATTTACAGACTCCCCCTCCCCAGCTCTGACGAAGCATGTTCCTAAAAAGGGCATGAGGGCGGGATCTTCACTGTAGACTCGGCCCTTGCGTGACGTGTAGCTTGCGCAGCTCCAATGCTAACAGTCCGACCCAACAAGTCTTGTTGTTTGTGTCAGTTAAATGATATTGAAAATGAATCACATTTTGTGTTTTATTGTCCTTTGTATTATGATGCGAGAAGACAATTATTTTGTAAACTGTTTGATGTTGCTGTAGCCTACGTGTGTTTGAAATGTCCGATGAGGAAAGGCTTAAGTTCTTGTTCAAGTATAAGCCATTTCATCTGTCTAAGTTTTTGTTAAGCGCTTGGCTTGCACAGAAGAGGACACTCTTTGTTTAATGCTTTTCTGATGTCTGCCTGCATTTTTGTGTCTTATAAGCTCATGGGGGCTGGGCACCTTTAGGTGCACAACACCAAATAAGAAATAAACTAAACTAAACTAAACATTAAGTAACATAAAATTCTTCTTACGAAAACCAGCCTGGTTTCATAAATTGTGACTAACCCAGCGTTGTCTCAGGAGGAATAAAAAGGGCCTAGTCTAGTGTTGAAAAAATTGAAACCAGGTGTTAAAGGTGTCTAAACTCCAATGCTTTTCAATGGGGCACTAGTGGCGATATGGAGGTACTACAGCAATGGCAGAGCAATGGCGGCCCCCAATGTCGTGGTCATAAAGCAGAGCAGCGAGCGGCCATTGGTCCTATCGTGTAAAGGTGACTTTTTGGAGATTATAATCATGCTTAATAATCATCAAATATATTGTACCTGGGGTGCTTTGAAAATGGTTTAATTCAGTGACAAACTCGGTACAAACCCTCTCAAAAGGCTTCAGCTTCAGCTCACTCCTACTTCACAGAGCCCCAAGAGTCAAAAAATACCACCGAAGATTCACAACAATAAGCCAACACGCTGCAGCATCTTCTATTACAGCACCGATGCCCGACAGTTGCTACATCCAAGGAGCTGAGGTGGAGCCTGAGGTTGTTTTCATGGCGAGTGAGGGAAGTAAAGTTGTACAGGAAGGAGGCGGTTTGCAATCCATGGGAAACTTTGAACATGCAATTTTAGATCAATATAGCAATTTCAAGCCTATCATGGTGATCAAGATGCGTTACCAAAATACTCCAAAAAATGATCAATTGTTATTAATTCTCAATACAGATTTAGCTGAATGACTTTGGGACTGTTGCCACCTTAGAAAAACAGAGCTCCACCACAAGGAAATGCACCCCAATAGAATAAATATCCTTGTTGCTAAAACTTCAATTCCAAATAGTGCACACGTTTTCCCCCCTTTAAGCTCCTGCATAAAAAAAGGGAATTTCCCGCCTTCAAGTGGGAATTTCCGTTTAAAGAAAAAAAAAAGAAGATAATAGTTGTTTGAAAGTGGAGTGCTGTTTACTTCCTGAGACTTCAATGCGCCAGTGTTTGTTGTGGTATGGTATTAATGCTGAGTGATTTTTAATGGCGGCGCTGCAGAAGATGCCCGTGTTAGCTTTGGCAAAGGGGAAAGAACATAGGGGTAGATTGTAGGTTGACGTGGGAATTCCCTTGAGTGGAAGAGTTTTCCCCCTGAGCCCCGCAGAGGAGGCCGAGACTTGATCTTATGCAGCGTAATGGCCTATGGGGCTAGATCAGAACACATATACTGGGCACATTGGTGTTGTGACATTGATTCCCATAGTGTTTTCTCTCAAATACATATAAAACTGTCTATTAGGGATTCCCAATACATGTTTTGAGTCAAATTACCTTTTTCAACACGGTGCACTGACTGCTGATGCTGCTACTACGACACAGTAGGGGTGGGACTATATATCGATCTTGCAATATATCGCGATATTTTGTGGGACGATACGATTCGTTTTATTCTGATGTCGATACTGTTGATGTCATGCATGTTAATGAGGCAGCGCTGCTCTACTGCTTTCACAATCAATAGGGGGCGGTGGATTCTTGTTTAATTTAACCTTTTACCGCTGCCTTAAAGGTGCACTATGTAACTTTTTGTGTGAAAAAAAAAAGACTTGATATTTGTGTGTTTTTGACCTTTTAGTGACTCGGTGGCTTTATGGGTGCAGCATGGCACCTTTTCTTTCCCTGACAGTGGCCTTTATCATGCTCCAGAATCAATTGTTTTGGGGTTTCTGGCCCGTTTCTGGTACAAACTCCTACAAACATACCGTCTTTGCTTTGCCCAATCCCGTCAGACCTTGGAAGCTAAGCAGAGAAGGGCCTGGTCGGTACTTGGATGGGAGACCGTTTGGGAACACGAGGAAGCCTAGCGAATGTAGTGCGTGGTTGGTGGTGGTCGATGGTGCAGACTGGTTGCCTCGCTTCCGTCAGCCTACCCCAGGGCAGCTGTGGCTACAATAAGAGCTTACTACCACCAAGTATGGAGTGAATGAATAGTGCAATGTAAAGCATCTTTGAGTGTCCAGAAAAGCGCTATATAAAACCAATGCATTATTATAATCATTATTATTATTATCCTGGCGCGTCATAGAGGCCACTGTGAGGGAAAACAAAGGTGCCAAGCTGCACCCATAATGCCACCGAGTCATTAAAAGCTCAAATGCGCGCAAGTATTAAGATTGTTTTGTCACCTAAAAAGTTGCATAGTGCACCTTTAACGTGTTGTCTCCAGCACAGTTTTGTCGCATTTAGGAAACAGTTTTGTCGTGTTTTTGTTTCTTTTCATGCCACGTTTTTGTTGTCACTTTTTTGTCGCTCTTTTGACACATTTTTTGATGTGTTTTCACTATGTTTTTTGTCGCTCTTTTGTTATTTTTCTGTTGTGTTGCTGTTGCTTTCCTGGCACGTTTTTGTCGCTCTTTAGCTGCATTTTCTTCCTCGTTTTCGTTACTATTTTGACGCTTTTTTCAAGAAGCTTTTAGATTTGGGTAACGCCAAACTGGAGAAAAAGTGCTTGGTTCAGGTGAGGGTTAAGAGGTTAGGTAAAAGGGGTACAAAGCACATAAAAACAAATGTAAATGAAATGTAGAGTGTTAAAAAACGGCTAGAAATCGTACGTTGCTTTAAAAAAAACACTGTGCATTGTAGGTTATTTTTGGCTAATATATCGATTATCGCAGTATCGGCGTATTGTAAAGTGATCGTCATCTTCAGCCATGTATCGCGCATCGTATCGAACCGTGCCGCACCCAGGGGTTCCCACTCGTCCGACGCGGCGCAACTGTGACATTTGCAGCGTCAAAACTTCGGTCTCAAGTTGCATCACTGAAAACACGGAGCCAGACTGTCATTCATACCTGAAGTCCACACAGTCATCTTGCTGCAGCGCCGGGGGCTGCCGAAACCATCAGCCTCACCACACACACACTCCATTCACCAAGTCAAACCACTCTTTCAAAAGAAAAAGAAGAAAAGTAAACACACAAAAAAAAGGGGAAAGCAGCGGCTTGTGCAGAAAAGCCCTGAGTGGGTGGGATTTTCATTTGCGGACTATAAGCACTTTTAGTGATACATGTAATGGTTTAAAGAGACTATACGGAGTTCAAAAATGGTAAAATTATCTATTTTCCTCCCCCTAAATGTTCCAACAATGTCCTAATGTGTAGAATGAGCCCAGACCTGTTCACCACAACTGCCTCTAAAATCCTGCACGGTCACTCAAAAAGGTGTCACTTCGGGTTCGAATTGCCGTCATGCACGAGCTTAATATAGAAGGTGCAGTTACACTCATGACCTGAGGTGGCAGTAGTGAGTGTAAAATGGCTAACTTTCACCTAGCCCCTTTAACCTCTTAAACCCCCGCCTGAACCGAGTTTTCTTCAGTTTGGCATTAAGCAAATTGGAGAAAAATAGCAACGAAAATAACACATAAATGAGGATGAAAATGCAACAAAAAAGCAGACAAAAAAGGGAAAAAAAGCAAAAAACAAACAAAATAACAAATATGCAACGAAAAAGCCTAAAAAAAATGCAATACAAAGTGAAGTGAAGTGCAATGAAAACAAGACAAAAAGCCACAAAAAAGTGACAAAATGCGTTGGAAAAACCGATGACAGTACAGCAACAAAAAAAGATCACTTTAGATCAGTTTTGTAGGTCTTAGCTTTCAAATGAGGCGTTACACTGGCCTCCATTCGAGAAGCTTTTTAGATTTGGGTAAAGCTAAACTGGAGAAAATGCACTCGGTTAAGGCATCATTCATTAACAGTCATTGAATTTTTTTCCTCTATGTTTTAAGCTTTTACTATGATTGAATCCAATCCCCTCCAATGACGGTTAAAACGGGAGCCACATATATCAGGAACATTTGGACCGAACTTGGGACTATTATACGTAAACGCTATGAGGTAAAAAAAAAAAAAAAAAAATGGGGCCTGGTCGAGTGAATAATTTCCGTCAAAAGCTCCGCATTAACTCATCACTGTCTAACATCAGCCAAACATGACCTCATTTGGAGCTTACTTTAGTCTTGGGGAATGCACTCACTTTCATAACCACCTCGGTTGACTTTCCCTCAGCTTCATATGAATTTGAGAAAACGTTGAAGTGGGTGTGTGAAGAAGTGGCAACTACCTTAAGGTTTTGCATATTGCACGGGCTGGGATTTAAAAGAGCGGAGTGTACTGCAGAACTGTGAAAGTAATTGTCCCCCAGGGCGTGGACCTATAAAAGGATTTGTATTAGTACTGCAAGTGCACAATGGACAATAATGTTTTTTTTTAATTTTTTTTATCAATGTTGTGTTTCTGTGAACTTGAAGCATTTTCAGAATTGTCTCATGAGCACAAATAACCAGATGGTGCATTATTAAAGCTCATCAACTGTAGAAGACACTTTTTGTCGAAGAAGTATTTCATTGTGTTTCATTTTGTGCCTTCAAGAATGACGAATGGCCATAGGAATGTTTGTCTTTTTGTTTAAAGGGACTATACGGAGTTTAAAAATGTCCAAAGTGCCGCCATGCACGAGCTTAATATAGAAGCTGCAGTTACACGTATGACCTGAGGTGGCAGTAGTGAGTATAAAATGGCAAACTTGCATCTAGCCTCTTTAAAAGCTACATTTACGGATTCTTTAAAAGTAACATTTTATGAACCTCTTACCCCCCTGCCTTAACCGAGCGCATTTTCTCCAGTTCAGCTTTACCCAAATCTAAAAAGCTTCTCGACTGGAGCTTACAGGATATAGGGCAGTGTAATACCTTATTTGAAAGCTATAAACAGACCTTTTTCCTTGTGTTGTTGTTTTATTCACTCTTTTGTTGGTCTTTTATGGCTTTTTTGTCACTTTTTCTTGTCACATTTTGGTCACTCTTTTGTTGCTTTTTTGTCAAGTTTTTGTCGCTCGTTTGTTGTTCCTTTCTTGCCACGCTTTTGTCACCCTTTCGTCACTCGTTTGTCCCTTTTTTCCTCACCGTTTCCTCACCTTTTTTCTCACATTTGGTCACTTTTCTGTTGCTTTTTTTTTGCCTTTTCATCACTTTTCCCCCTGTTTTTGACTCTTTTCTTCCAAGAAGCTCTTAGATTTGGGTAAAGCCAAACAGGAGAAAACGTGGTCGGTTCAGGTGGGGGGTAAAGGGGTTAAATATGTGCACAATAATCAAAAACAGGACTTTTTTCTTTACTATGATGGCCAGTGACATCCATATTTGTTCATAAGGGCCGAAGTCAGATGGTTAAGTGGGCGCTGACCCAAAGGCATGCTGGGTAATCGGGAGACTCAGGACGTTTCCTGGTGGGAATGAATTAATAACAGACTCAGTTGTGCTATTCCAGGCCTGAAGGCTTTCACTGGGCTGCAGCAGGAGCCTGGGCTGCTGTTCCAAGATAGAAATGAAGCAACACAAGCGCAACTGTCATGGAAATCCATCAAATAAGGACTGATAGAACTTTCGCGTCGAGCTTTTCATTCATTGTGATAACATTTAAAATAACAAGAACATTTCACTCAGAGGGGTTTGAGCTCTGGTTTGGACTGCACCAACTTGAACTAAAGTCAAAGGAGAGAAGTGACCGCGTGAGTGAACAAGGGAAAAAGTGGAAAAATAATCTAGATTTTTATCTTCACCACTTGGCACTGACTGTGGAGATACAGATACAAGGGAAAAAAACGCAAAAAAACAACATAAAAAGTAAAAAAAAAAAACAATAAAAAAGTGACAAAAAAGCAAATAAGGTCTTATAAGGTCTAGGCTGCAAGCTCCAATCAAGAGGATTTAGATTTGAGTAAAGCTGAAGTGGTTAAGGCGGGTGGTAAGAGGTTCAAAATGCATGATTTGAAGTTTTGAAAGCCTTGTTTTTGTGATAAAATATATTTAATCTTGCAACATGGGTTCTGTCCGATGTGTATCATAATGCAATGCATGATGTACAGAATTCTGAAACGATGTAAATCCCCTTTCTTGATTTCTTTCCTTTTTTTTAGTGTGACACATCCACAGGGAGATTCTAAAGAGGCCTTTCTATCGGTGGAAGCTGGAAAAGAATATTAGACACAAGACACGCCTCCTGCCATACTACTGTATTCCATCTTTCAAAAAAGAAAGACAAGATTTAATATTACTTAACAATATGTTAAAAGTAGCCTGTTTGGCTTCAGTGTTAATACAATATACACTCTATAACAGACTGATAGTGTGAGTATTCTTTTTTTCATTCCATTCTCATACAAGCTGGCTACAGGTCAAAGAGAAAGAAAACAGAGTGGAACTGGAACATTTTACTCAACAGTTTGTTAAACAGAACTTAAAAACCAAAAATAAAGAACATCGTCAAGTATTTTTCCGCCTTCCTCCGCTGTGTGAAATGGTGAAGATGAGTGGGGAGAGGGAGCAGCTGGGCCCATTCCCTTTGTCAGACCTGGGTGAGGCGCCGTGCTGGGAACAGGCAGACCACGGGATAGAGAGAGAGGGAGAGAGAGAGAGAGGAAGCCACAATGTCTCAAATACAGCTTTCACTTATTACATCGCTTTTTTTTCTCCTGTTTCCACATCTGTCTTTTTTGGTAGGAACAAATTCCCAATAATAATAATAATAATAATAATAATAATAATAATAATAAGCATCTTTTAATTACAGGTAGAAATCATTTTCGACCATGGCTTTTTCAGTCAAAGAGAAACTCGGACTAAAAGCACACAAGCACGCACGCGAGGGGGTTCTCTTCTTTTGAGTCAGTCTTCTGGATTGGGTTGAGCAGGGAGGGGGTGAGGGGGGGCAGTCCGGATGAGTGAACGTAGCAAGGCAGCGTGTGTGTGTGTGGTGTGGGCACAGGAGAGAGCGCGCAAGGGGCTAAGGTATAGGCTCCGTGTAAAAAACAAAACAAAAAAAGAAGAGCTTTTTCCGATTGTGTCCTGACTCAGTGAGCAGCAAAGGTGGCCTTCTTCAGGCTGAAGTTGGACCAGTTGATGGAGAGCCGCTGGCGTGTCTGTCGCGCAGAGTCCAAGCAGAACCTGGAGACGAACAAACATGAGGGATGTGAGCAAATATGAACTTGTGAAGAACTTAAATTATAGCTGTGGAAAACAGAAGGTACTACAAAGAACAAAACGCTAGATTAGCTTTTTCTAATATTTGTTCTGTGGATAAAAGACCACTGTGGAACTGCGTAGGAATTTAAATTTCATATAAACAAAAAAAATAATGGGTGCAGGGCCTTTAATCTCATTACTCAAACTGCCTGACCCAAAACAAAATGTCCTCCTGGATTTCTCCAACTGTTCTGATCTGGGGTAACTGGAGTTGGTCGGCTCTAAATTCAGCAACATCAGCTGAACATCCTGAATAATACGTTTGTTAAGTGTAAGATCACACACAATAATAAGTTATGTCCGAGTCCAAACTGTTGAAAGTTCAATTGACGAACAGAGCAAAAAACGAAACTTTATCTGAATCTCCTGCTGAAATACAACAGATAAAAGGCCAACAATTGTTTTTACCCATATTCTAACAATATAGCTCACCATTTCTCTAGGTAAAATGAAGATATTTTTATATAAGATAAACTAGCCTTCATTATGCATGGGAAAATAATTTGATAATTTATGTCAGAAAAGCATTATTAATGAAAATCCAGAGTAAATGCAATATTTCTTTGTGATCGGATGTAGAGCCGACTACAAGGCTCTTTTGAAACAACAACAAAAATCAGATAAACCCCATTAGAGTGAAAAGGGCTAAAGCTCTGTTGGACCCGGACATTGAGCGATGACATCATCACTTAAACATATGCCATCAGTGGACTTCCTCTTTCCTGACGGCGTATTCCAACATAACAAAGCCAGGACTAATTGTGAAAGAGTGGTTCAGGGAGCATGGGACACATGGATCAACCGCCACAGAGTCCAGATCTTAACCCCATTCAGAATCTTTGGGATGTGCTGGAGAAGACTTCGCACAGTGGTCACTCTCTCTCAACAAGAACTTTAAAAATGAACGCAACTCTGGATCTTTTCACATCGCGTTGGTCAGGCTGTGTATATGGCTACATCAGCTTGATTACTTTATAAGAGAATCAACTCTACTATGCAGCAAATTATAATAATTATTTTTTTGGCCTTTTATTGAACCCTGTAAGTCCAACTAATAATCGGAATCTCTAAGAAAACTTCGCGGGCAAAAATACGACGAGCAAACTCCACACAGAAAAGCTCCATCTTGATTTCCTACATGCAAACCATATCTTGATAAAGACAGATCCACACCGGCCTGGGACATTTGTAATCAGATCTTTTACGGAATGCGAGTAGCACTGAATCACGCTGAAATAACTCGCACCTCTTGACGTCATGTTCTTTAGAAAACAGGGCCGCCCGCTTTTAACGTGAAACCACTGACCTGCATCGCTTAAAGCCGCATTCCGTAATATTCTACACAAACATAAAACTAAAGAACGGCAATCATTGGGGGGTTTTATTACATATGTTTGGTATCACTGACATATTTGTTTTGACTTTATGAGATACATTTCACCTGGAATGTTCCGCAGTGGGGCTTTAAGACGCTTGGTTTGATGAAGAACTATTAAATGGGTACCTTTTGAAATATTCCACCTCTCTCTCCGTCTCATCCATCTCAGTGCTGTCCAAGTCGATGTCTTTGGGCAGAAAGACGTCATCTGGAAGACATGGAAACAAACGCGACCTTAATATGCCAACTTTACTTATTGTTGCCGTCATGTGACACGAGAACACGCAGTCAGTGGGTCATTTGTTGGGAGTATTTTTAACGCTTGCAGCTCAGACTGGTGCCAAAAGAGGAAGCACCTGCTGAGCGACAGGCCGTTTGAACTTTTTCACAGCGGTTGGTGGAAACACAAGTCTTTCCGTGCTGCAGCTGTGAGAATTTTGAGAATTATGTAACTGGAAATTATTTGTCGGACAGAAATAGTAATAGGTTGTAGAGGAGTGGCTTGTACCTGAAAACGCAGCTAAGTATTTTAATGTCATTAACTATAAAAGAATATACAAACACATTTACTGCACCAATATTAGGGCTAAACAACAGTCTATTGTGTTTATCCTCTTGACCCCCACATTTTCTCCAGTTTGGGGTATTTACAGCTCTATGAGGAGGGCCGTGACGTTGAATTTGACAACCACTGCTAAATAATCATTTTGTGCTTTTGCCTGTTCGGTCAATGTGTCATAAATATGTGTGAGATTTGCACAGTAGTAATACTGCACCCACCAATAGATGTGTTCAACTTGTCGCCCTTTTTCTTCTTGCTTTTCTTGCTCTTGGACTTGGGCTGCGGTGACTCGGCGCTGACCGGTTTCCCGTTGGGTTGGTTCAGGTCCTGTGGGGGGGTTAGCGGTGGAGGGGAGGGGGAATGGTGAATCACAGGCGGGCTCCTCCGCTCCTCCCTCGCCTGACCCACTGACTGCTGCTGGCACTTCCCACTGACGCCTCGGTTGTTGGGTCTGTCCTCGTGGGGGCAGGGCTGAGGGGCGCAGTGTAGCCGGGGTGCTTTGGCGTCCATGTTTGGGGCAGGGAAGCTTCCGTTGGTGAGTTTCACCCCGACCTCTGTGCCTTTCTTAGCTGCAGGCGTCTCGCCTGGAGCCACCTTTGTCGGCTTAGTCTTAGCTCTTCCGTTGTGTTCGATGTGCGGGGACGTGCCGTTGTGCAGAGCGGCGGTGAGCACGGCGTGCTCCGTGTTGAGGCCCTTGTCGGCCGTGCGTTTGCTGGGGCTTTTGGTGTGGGGCGTTTTGTGGTCGGGCAGGCGGATGAGGCTCTGGAGTTGAAGGCTGTCTAAGACGTTCTGGGCAGTCTGTTTGAGGGGCTGGGGGTTGTTGGGTGTGGGAGCGGTGTTTTCCTTCGCCTTGTCTTTCTTCTTCTTTTTGGCGGCGCGCTGATGCTGTAGTTCTTGGAGGCGGAGGAGCTCCTTTTGAAGCGCGGCCTCCTCTTCTTCCTGTCTCCGCCGCTGCTCCTCCAACAGTAGCTGCTCCTCTCGCTCGCGTGCCTCGGCCTCCTGACGGGCTTTCTCCTCCATCTGGGAAACATGACACAAGTTTAGTTCAACACTTGTCTAGAATATGGCCAAATGGCTTTCCTGAGATATTGCCAAGTTGAAAATGGCAAACTAAATAAACTCAGCAACTAATGACATACCTGTAGGCTTATGCAATGCTAAAGTTAAGGCAAATGTTTCTCCAGTTATAATTTAAAACATGCTAAATAACAGAATCAGCAAATTACAAAAGCTTTACATTGAAAATGCAGGGATTCATTAAGTCTGATTCTAAACTCTATTGTAGTAGATATTTTCTAATATCGTTTAATGGACTGGGTTGGTTGAGGTGAGCACAGGAAGAAGCTTCTGAAGATAAAAGAAGAGGTAAAAGTAACTTTTTTTCTTGCCGGTGCTATATACTTTACTACTGAAGTCCAGAGCACCGAGCTGCAGCTCCCGGTGCATCCTTGGTGCATCCGGAGGAGCCGCCCTCCTCGGGATGTCTTCAAACACGGTCCCAGCTCTCGGGAGTTTCCCGCTGTCGAAGCTGCTCTGAGCTGGGTCGGTGGTGAATCGCTTGAGGCTGACTTTTGATGAACTTAACCAACCATTCGCTTAAAATATTTCGCCGTGAGAGAATTAAACGCATTTATTTTGCACCTGAAGCCACATTACAGCGCGGGAGGGCATCCTGCTGCCCCCCAGATGAGTGGGGTACATTTCGCAAGAGTCTCCATCATCTCCACACCTTTATGTTGCTGCAAGGTTCAAAGTGTGGGGAAAAAGTAGCGTCTTAAAGTCCGGAAATTACTGTAGATCCTTTGAGGTCTAGTTTTGAGAAAGGGTAAACTAAAACAGCAAACAGTCTGAATGACAAAGCAAGGTGAGCAGTGTCGTACCTTCTTCTGTTTGTGCCGGGCTCTCTTGGCGGCCTTAGAGCTAGACTGTGGTTTACTGTCCGCACTGTTGATGAACTGCAGCAGGTCCTCAACTCGCCTGTGGTCCTCCACTCCATTGTCCCGCTCCAGCACCGGCGGCACCTCCTCACGCTTCGGCTGCTCCTCCTTGCGCTTGGTCAACCGCAGACGCAACTTCTCTCGCATCTCTGCATAGTTTCTACTGGTGGGAGCAGCGGGGGGCTGGGAGGGAGGGAATACACAGAGGTTAAGATGATGGTTTTTGCAAAAGCAACTGATAAATAAAGAGGAAAATAATGAACTGTGTGCCCTCACCCCTCCGTGTCCGAAGAACTCGCAGTAGCAGCAGTCGCAGTACTTTCCTTCCTTCTGGTTGGTGGAGGTGGAGGTAGAGGAGCTGTGTTCTGAGCAGCTGTCTTCATCCTGGCTCTCCTCGCCGTCGTACGCGCCGTTGCCCTCACACCGATGGCCCTCGCACTCAGGATCACTGAAATCACACGTGTGCCTTTCAAAACTCATACAGTCAAAAAAGATATTCCCTCAATTTGACAGATGTGTAAATGACTGGATAACGCAATAGAAAGTTTGGAGTGTGGTGTGATTGAGACAGTGAGCTGCAGTAGAGGCAAAGAAGTACCTGCAGACACTGGGCGGGGCGCTGACGATTCCATCTGGAGAGGACACTGGGGGTTCACTGGGAGGGAGGCACAGGCCCTGATGCGTCTCTGTGAAGTCCGGAGCGGGGGAAGCCATCTTTGGGAAGGCGGGAGGGGCCATTGTGGGGAGGTGCGTGCTGGGAGCTGGGGGCAGGGTGGGGACCGACAGGGGAGGAAGGGAGCCCAGGCCGGTGGAACCGCCTCTGGGACTGGAACAGGGGGGCTGTCTGTGATCTTCTTTACCCAGACTGTGAAAGACGTCATCTGAAGGAACGTAGGACAGGTTCAGGTGAGAATTACATACACTTTTTTATTTGATGGCCAACACGTATTTGTTTAATCTGTCTATATTTAAACCAAATGATTGAGAGTTCTTACTGGACTGGACAGTGGTGGCAGTGCAGGACACGGAGGATGTGGCGGCGGACGTGGCCATTACGACTCGGCTGGACTCCATGAAGGCGTCCTGGAAGTTGTACAGACACTTCTTCTTGGCACCACTCTTCTTCTGCTCTTTGGTGTCTGACGAGGAACACGATGAGGAGGACGAGGATGAGGACACCGAGGAGGAAGGAGGGGTGGGGAGAGAACAGAGGTCGCCCTGGGGGCCGAGAGGTAAAGTTTGCGGGAGGGGTACGTCAGCCAGAGGTGGTCCCAGCATGTCCCCTGTAAGGTATAAACTGACAGGTCAGTATTGGAAGGGGGAGAACGATTTCTTTTAAACATTTTAGTTATGTTCAAGTTGTTTTGGATGGGACAGAGCAACATAGTAAAGCAATCAGTTTTAAATAGTTTCAAACTCACATTTCCTTGCACCACTGAGCCACAAGGCACATTAATGAAGTTAAGTTTATTAAGGAATTTAGTTTTAAACACTTAAAGATAATCATGAAAATCATACATGTTTTTCAGCTTGAGTTTTCCTATTCATTTACTAATGAGGTGTACCCCAAGGCTCTGTCTTTGACCCAATGATATTGTGATCTGTTATACCCCATTTCAGTAATACCACTTAATCAGAGTTTTCAGGAAAAGGAATGTTAACTTGGATCACTTTCCATCTCAAAATATTTTGGTACTTTCAGTTAAATCATTTTTTTTTTTTCAATTAAGTCATTTTGATTTGTAACGCACTGTATCCAACATAACTACTCATAAGAATATTGTAATTGTTATTATTTGACCTGGTAAAGAGTCGGGTAGCAGCACAGAGGGGTTCCAACTCTTCATGACCGCAGCGTCCCACAGGTTCTCGAACTTGAGAGAGAGGCACTGCAGTGAGCTGTTCCAGTCCCCCGTGCCCCCCGTCCCACTGAAGCAGTTTGGGTATACGTGCTCTGGTAAAGACGGGCTGAAGGCTGGCTGCTTCGCTGCCGAGTGACTGGACGTGGGGCTGGGAGGAATGGGCTAGATGAAACAAAGGAAGTAATTTTTGATTAGTACTTACCCAAATATTTCACACACTGGGAAAATACAGAAAATAATGAGTGCATTTCCAATGAGAAAATGCCAATGGCCGCTCCAACCACTGGAAATCACTCATACACCACACACATAAATTAGGTGGGTGGAGGGTTTTGCCATAGAACACAACAAAAACACGCACTGAATGATATAAACATTCCTCATGACAATGTTTGTAACACATTTATGCTGCTTTTGCCAATTTGCATAAAGCCAATATCAATGGTGCTGAAAAACCCATGTCGAACTGTGATACTGTGAAAATACCAGCATTACTAAAGCGCCGCTTGAGGATTGTTGGGGTTTTCTGAAAAGGGCGTAACCAGATTATCAAAGGTCTAATCTCTGCGTTCACTATAATTAAAAACATGTTGTGATGGGTTTCGGTAGAGCTGCGTAATCTCCCCAAAAAAAGACAGGCCCAGGAGAATGCCAATCAATCCTTCATCATCATCATCAACAAGTTACAAGGTTACAACGTCTGAGTAAATTGGTCGTAAACATTCCAAATCTGGACGAAATCTTGCTTATTAACCAATAACTATGATTGTATGTGGTTTTCATGGATAACATTTTTAAGTCCTGCTGGTGGAGCTCATATGACCTCTTGTGGCCAAACAACAAACTACAGCAAAATGCTATCTGGACTTCGGAGGCCTGATGATGGAGACTCAGTGAAGGGTGCTCACCTTGTTGTGTGACAGAGGCGGACTGGGCGGGTACATGGTGGGGTGGAGAAGGGGCCGTGGGAAGTTGTGAAGGGGCAGGTGTCCGTGGATGTGGGGGTACAGGTGCAGGGCGGGGTGTGTGGGTGGGGTCTTTGTGTCTGTGAAGAACTGGTGTCCCATAGCGGCGGGGGGCGGTGGAGGAGGGGGCGCACTGTGGAGGCGGCTGGGGGGCAGACAGGAGGCCGGTCCTAGTGCAGTGGAGCCGGGGTCCTGCGCACACACGTGGCACTCGCAAACATGCGGCACCGGCGCTACCTGGAGGTTTGAGAAAAATGTATGAGCACTGCAGAAATGTTTCCATCTTGTCATTAGGTATTTTTACTGCAACGGAAAACTTAATCATACAACTTATTATACTTTGTATTATTACTTATGCTTGATGGTGGGTCCATTTTTCCCCTGGCAAAATTAAAAGGGTCTTTTTTTTATGGAATGTTGTTATTTCCAGTACTTGCTCAGGTTTTTTGATCCTTCATGTCATGCAATCAGAGCACTGGATTTCCTAAACACCCTGGCTTGGGCAATATTCATATAATGAGGCGTTACACTGGGCTAGATTGGGTAGGATTTGGGTAAAGCTGAACTGCACTCGGTTCAGACGGGGGTTAAGAGGCTAAACATTTTCCCATAATAATTCAAATTCAAAACATTTCCTAAAACGTTGTGCTATTGTGATACCTGTTGCTGATGGTTGTAGGAAGGTGGGGGACTGTGAATTTTGCCTAGCTCCCCCTGCTGCCCCGGAGGCTCCCCGCCATCTGCCTCTTCCTCATCTCCATCCGACGAACTGCTGCTGGTAATACGAGGGGACTGTGGACCCATCGGGAGCGAAACCAGGAATGATGACATAACAGTTTAGTAAAACATAAATAAAGTCACTCTACTATTACTCTACTATTTGCAACTTACCCCAGTATTTAGTGTTGTCTTTTCCCCCTCCCCATTGAGCTCGCCGTGAAGCCCGTTCAGAGACGACCTCATGACGCTGCCGTCCTCGTAACCGCTCAAAGGATAAATGTCCCCAAATTTACTGGACAATGGAGGCACTTCGTCGTCATCGCTAATGCTGAAAACAACAACTTATTTAGCAACAGACGGACAAAAAAAAAAGTGGAATTTGGTTTATCATTATATTTATATTTATGTGCCTTACAATGTGTTGGGATCGCCGTCGGGGAGGATGAGGCGGGGGTGTTGCTGGATGGTGATGGGGGAGCTGGAGTTGGACCCGGAGGCTGAGCTGCCGGAGGAGAGGCTGGGCGGGTGCACCTCTGACAGATAGTCCCGCGGAGGGTCTCCCTGGAGGGGCAGCTTCATGTGGAGGTCCTCGGCGATGGGGGAGTCCATGATGCCGCAGGTCAGGATGTGGGAGAGACTGCAGTCGTCGCACGTGCACCTGGGATGGAGAAAACGTGAGAGCTGCATATATATTTTATTCTTCTCTCCCCAAGACATGTTGAAAACTGAATCTTGATTTGAAACCATCACTGCCCTATCAGAAAAAGCACTAGATACATTTTCCAACACTACTTTAATTAAATAGCCAAATTTCCTTTCAAACGTTTTACAAAGAGAAGCTTAAATACAGGAACATTGTTGGAGGTGTTTTTACCTTCTACGATAGTTGCAGTTGGGGCAGTCGGGGATGCTCAAACGTGACGACAGCATCCTCATTGTGTCTGTGAAGTTGTTGTCTCCCGAGTTGGACCTCTTATGGGGTAACTAAGAGGAGAGCAAAATTAGCCACAGGGGAATGAGAAAGTTCAATTAAAGTTCATGTTCTGTCGTAGTTCTCGGCTACAGACCTGCTCCTCTAGGAACCGTCTCTGCTTGAAAAACTCCCAGTCCTCCTTCAACATCCGCTGCTTGGTCTTCAAGGTCTGAAAATGGCAAAACAACTTTAAGAAAATGTAAAAAAGAATATGAGCAAAATCATGTGAGAATCTTACATTTTTGCTAACCAAAGATTTGTGTGGTTCTGTTCTTTGGTTGCTAAGACTCTGGCCCTCCACCTTAAATAGAAGCTGTGGAAATTAACACAAAGAACTTTTATTATTGACTTTTACTTCCATAGCCAACATAGGCCCATGTTGGAGGTTGACCGATATATCAACTAGCCGATATGTGATAGATATTTATTCAGGCATTGAGAGCTGCAGGACCCTCTGCCCCAACATGAGAAGAGCCTCTACTCATATCAGTAACATTTAGATTATTTTTCTGAAATGCTGGGTGTGAAGGGCTGTAGTTTTAAATGTACTGTATTTGGAAAGAAAGTAAAGACTTCAAACAGCAGAGGCTATTTGTCACATAGATTTCTTGTTCTTCAATATTTGCAAATATAATATTTTGTTTTTCTGAAAAACATGAAGCTGTAGCTACAGTTAGCAGTTAGACGCATCACTCTTAGCTTCACATAGAAGCAAGTTTTAGGCAGAAATAGCTTTTGTTGCAGGGATTAAATTAGGACGAAGTAGTTTTAGGTGTAGGATTGTCTCATTTAGCATCAGTGCTAACATTATTAATACTGTTAGCATAAAGCAAGTGTAGCACAAAAGGACAAGATTTAAATAGAGGCTGTGGAATTCAAGCCACTTAATGGTACACTACAGTTTTGCTTGTTTCCTAGGACATATTATAAATATACATTCTAATATTGAACAATAGCTTTACCAGTGAAACCTTTGAAGAAAAAGCTTTGTTATTTAAGGTAGTTGTGTGTGCACGTAGCACAGCGCCTCAACACAGACACATTTTACAGTTTAGAAGAAACATACACAGGATTATATAAAAGACATTCTAAATCAGCCTTCAATATTGGCCCAAAAAAACATTAGCCGTGCTAATCTGCATCAGCTTTAGAAAAACCCCATATTGGTCGACCTCTAGTGCACGTGCCTTGTGGGGCTCATGCATGTTTGTAGAGGACTACAGTGTCATGTGATCTGGCCGTTACCAACCTGCTCATCTACATAATCGTCTATCCTCTTCTCACACTCCTGCCACTGCGCCGCCACAGAGGCCATCTCCTGCTGCAGATGCTGGTACCGCTCCAACAGAGTCCTGTACATGTCCTCGCTGTACGAGTCGTGAGACGCTGTGCCGTGCCTGTGCAGCAAGACAACCAACTCTTTAGAGATGCACCATGTTGAACAAAACATGTGCCATATTGTGATACTGATCTTATTGCGAAGCAAATTGGGTCAAAGCAAGACTTAAAAAAAACACTTAATCAAGACCAAAACGAGGCTAAACTGGAACTAAATTAAGAAAATTAGGACTTAATTTTTTTACATACGTAAAAAATGTGTGCATCTCAGTCAGGTGGAAGACTTTAGTGTGTCTGCGATATAGATTTGGGCTCATTGCGAAACGAATATTGCATCAGCAAATAGAGTGATACAATATTTTTTGCGTTATATTGTCCTAATACTCTTTACCAGACTGATAGACATAAACATTAAAGAAGAGAGAAGCACGTCTTACTTAAGCTGTGAAACCAGTGCAGGTAAACTGCTGTGCAAGATGGGTTCAGAGAATACCAGATTCTCAAAAAGGTGCTTGTTGTGCAGCTCCCACGTCACCTGGAACTTCTGGAGGTGCTCATTCTCCTAAAAAGACATGCTGGCGTCAGACGGGCAGACGAGAACCGAGCGTTTAAACACAGAGGAAGTCCAGACTGACCAGTGTGAGGAGGAAGCTGCTGATGGTGCGTGCGGCCTGACACAGGGCGGTGTACTCCTCCAGCAGCAGGGAGATGAACTGATGAGCCTGGGGAGGGCCCTGCGCCGCGCCCGCACTGCCCCCCGCCGAGGAGCCCACAGACAAGTGCCTCAACAGCCGCACCTTCATCTCTAACACGTACTCCCGCGCCTGCTGCTCCAGACGCTGGTACAGCTGGTAGGGGTCCTTTTCACACAATCTGCACATTTACAATGGGGAAAAATAGATGTATTTAAAAGTTATACTTTATTTTCTTTTTTCATTTACTTTTAAATATCAAATCAAAAGGAGGCAACAATATCTGCCACAGGGTTATATCACACGGTGTTAACTGCAATGTAGTGCAGTGGCTTATGGCACTGTAGAACTATTGAAATAAGGCACTTGGAGTGGTTTCATGAGCGATTTACGAATACCTGAGGAATCCTGCTCTCCCTTTCTATTTGCACCGGTCTCATGTCCCTGCTCCACCCAGCTACCCAGGAAGAGCACAGCGCTGAGCTCATGCTGCTCGCTCAGAGCTGCACGTTTGGATTCACGCCACCATCCTTTTCCTCTGCAGTTGAGTAAACTTTAACCAGCCGCTTTTGGATTTTTAAAATGTCATCGAGACAGGTGTTTGTCTGTGGCGATCATATTTGTGCACTGCATTTTACCAATAAATGCTTCGTAAACAAAGACATATTGGACAGCAGAAAAATGCGCACTTTGGGTCCCATGATCTAAGACGCTGCTGCTTCCCCAGAGCCAAAGGCGAGCAAAACTATGGCGAAATGGTTACATTTGGATAATGTAATGAGCATTGAGTGGCTTGAACCTTCAGTAACAACTTCTCATATATAAATACGCTACAGGGCAGTGCTATATTCTCCATAATCTTTATTCTCCATGATATGTTTACTTCATCTGGTGATTTTTGGTTTGGGAGAGAACGTTTCGCCTTGACGCTGTGTTTAGGTGAGTGATGTTTGCTTAGGAACAAGTCTGAATCAATTCCGCTGGCTTTGGACCGGAAATAAATGACTTTTTTCAGTTATTTTCTGTCACTATTGCCTCTTGCAATGTTTAAAGTGTTACACAATGTTATGTGTGTTAAAGGTTATCACAAAATGCCAGAAAAAGCAGGTTTCCTTTAAAGAACAAATGTGTGTTAAGAGTGAACTCCTAAAAGCAACTCCTTTCCTTATCCTCCTCTTAAAGTGAATCTGAAGACTGAGTCAGTAAGGCCTGATCACTGCTTTGAGACATGAGAGTACTGGTGCATCTGCTGTATTTGCAGTTGTGTGGAGACCTCTAGTGGACAGAGGATAGCACACCGAAGTAAAATGGCCGCTCTGACACTCACCTGTCCACCAGCTCCTTCATGCCCTCCCTGTCCCGCTCCAGCGGCTGCTCGTGGTCGTCCGCGAGGGGCGTCCCGGTCTGACGGTAGATACAGCGGACCAGGTATCGCACCTCTGACCAGTGGTTCTGCAGCTGCTGGGACTCTCTCTCTGACTCCGCCGAGATCTCCCTGTTCCAAGAGGATTGGCTGATTGATTAATTGATTGGCTGGTTATTTCAAATCAGAAAGACACAGGTGGTGGTAGAGCAAGTTCTCAGTACTGACCGTCTCTCGTTGCAGGCCTCACAGCTGCACACGGTGTCGGAGGGCAGGGGCGCAGAGAGCTCCGGCGTGGGGAGCGTGGGTAACGTAGGCACTGCACCGGTCAGTCTGTCCCCCAGCGCCACGTCCTGCGTCAGGTTCCCGTTGCCCATCGGCATGTGCAACAGGAAGTTCTGGCACTGCAGACGAACAAACACAACACATTAACTCATAAAGGGTTCAGACAGTCGTGTGCAACAATGTGTGTTAATGTGAACGATCCCGATTTAATCCCGAATAGTCACAACTTTGGCGAGTCTTTTAATTCTAGTTTGAGCGATTTTTGCCTATTCTTCCTTTTCTAGTCCTCCAGTTCTGAAAAAAGGCCATAAAAAAGGCCCTAATACATACGCTGCAACAATAAAATGCTGTAATGTCTCAATTCAGTCAGTCAGGAGAGCATCCCTGGGGTTTATTATCCTGCGAAAACTGATAAAGAATTACAAGTCATCCAGAGTTTCAACAAAACATGTTCCCATAGGCTCAGTCAGTAAACGCTGGAGTGTTTATGAAGAACTGGAGACGCCCCCTGATGTCCGGATGCAATAGAACAATACGTTTATGAGGAAACCGAGCCCAGGTCCTTACAGTCACTACCAGGCCCACACACCCAGAGCAGAGAGGAAGGCTTGAAAAGATTAAAAGGCCTGAATAGGGTAACGTCTCGGGCTGGGTAACCTTTTTTTGTTGTTATTCCTATCAATACCTGCTTTTCGATACCAGTACCTGAACAACACTTTCTTTTATACCTATATTATTTTAATTCAACAGTGTCCTAAAACAACAACAGAAAGCAACACAGGCCTCAGCAGCGTCACAATTTCCACACAAGCAGCAATAAAAAGAGAGAAAGGATATTATTACCTCCCGAGCTGCAGGGACATACCAGACCCTCATCCTGACACTGTTTTATTTCATCTTAATAAGTTTTCTCAACATGAGCTGCGCTGAGAAAAGTATTTTATACGTCAAAGAACTGTTACACAGTAGAAGAGCTTACCATTTATGTCTGGTACAAATATCCGTCAAACTAAATTAAACTCAAGCTAAAAGCACTACATATGTATTGTCCCTATAGCACAATGATCAAGCGGTCTACGTACCAAAAATGTGCAACGCATAGAGTGCGCTCATTTTGTGACGTTTCTCACCACTCCTGTGTGTTTCTACTGGTCTGTCCCGTGCGCTGAAGGTAAATATAATGTCTTTATTCTTGTCAATACCGCACAGGGCTCCTGGTTTAGCCTCCTTTGCTTTATCTATCCATCCATTAATCCATTAATCCATTTTCTTCTACTTTATCCGGGGCCGGGTCACAGAGGCAGCAGTCTGAGCGGAGACGCCCTGACTTCCCACTCCACGCACACCTCCTCCAGCTGTTCTGGGGGGACCCCCAACACCGGGCCAGCTCAGAGACATAGTCCTTCCTGTCCTGGGACCTGGGAAGCGATGCCCGAAACAGATGCCCGAGCTGCCTCAGCTGGCTCCTCTCAACGTGAAGGAGCAGCGGCTCTACTCCGAACTCCACCCAGGTGACTGAACTCCTCACCCGATCTCAAGAGTGCGCACAGCCACCCTGTGAAGGAAACTCATTTTATCCTTTCGGTCATTGCCCAGATCTCATGACCATAGGAAAGGAACGTAGATCGATCAGTAAATTGAGAACTTTTCCCCCTGACTCAGCTCCCTCTTCACCACAACAGTTCTTTGTTTAACCTGCATTTGCTCTGAAGCAGCTAATTATGTGTGCACTGTGCACACAATACGTTTGCCTATATAATTACAGTCGCTCGTTATTTTTCACCATTTCTCCTCCAGAGACAGAAAGACTGAAGCGTTCATGTTGTGTCTTAGACCCAGTGCAAATGATACATTGACAGGATAGAACACACTACCCAAACTAAGAAGTAGCGCCCCCTCTGGCCTGTCGCTGATATTGCTACAGAAAAATCCACTGGATCCCAGGGAGGGTTTTTTCCATAGACCGTCATCTAAAAGTAAACTGCTGGTGTTAATCTCAGGTTACGTGAAAAAGGTCGGCTTTTATGGCAATTCTTTTTCATTTTAACATCATGAACCTTTTCTCCCTTCAATATGCACAAATGAGCATTAACACGTAATAACAATTGTGCCCACAAGTAGTATTTTAAAAAACCTGCTATAGGACCTTTAAAGATTTAAACCTAGCGCACACAGACTGCCTGCTCCATCCCATAATAGCCCTTTGTCTCTTGAGGAGGGGTGAGTCATACAGTGTCCGGGCTGTCTTCAGTCTGACGGAAGACGGGGCACTCCAAGACGAGCTCTGGATGAGATCAGCTATACTCTCTGTTCTGACTTGTGTTTCTAAGCCTGTGCTGCAGCCATTAGCCTTGTCCTGGCTTCACGTGGGTGTGAAAGGACACGCTTCATATCAGTTATAACATCACATTAAAAGTCTTCCGCCTGGCACAAGGACAGCACAACTCAAAACGCAACATGGGACATGCGTTTTCCAGAATGTGGCGCTGCTTTTGGGCGTCGCTTATTAAAAAAAGAGGTCGACTGAGGTGGTTCATTACAAGCAGCACTCGGGGCGCTGCTCTTCAATGGCAACCTTAACATTTTAACTTTTCCTCTTTACATCGCACTGCCTTGTGTGCATCCTTTATAATCCATGTAGGCCTATCATTCGCTCAATCGTCAAATTGAAAACAAAAACGAATTACCTAGAAAATCCTGCTTGAATGTAATGAAATAAAATCATTACAAATTCCAAAGCACAGGCTCTGGGCGTGATTACATCATCCATTATGATTTATTCGTGTGCAACAGTAGAAGCTCATTCAGTAATCAAGGCGAAGCTCGCCTGCCTTACAGAGAAGTACAAGCACTGCTAAAGCAATAACCCCAGGGTGATGTCCCTGGTACAGCGGTCCCCGGTCTAATGCCAGTAACAAGATAAATAATGTTTAATATGAACGGTCAAGCAAATGTCTGGAAGATCAGCGCGCACACCCCAACGCAAAAACAGTTGCTGAACAGTTTTCTATAAACAAACCTAACGCCTTCAAGTGCCAAAACACCACATCAAAACGTTTTAAGGTGACATGCACCAGGGGGCTCGCCAGACGTTGTCAGATCGTATGATTACACTTTGACAAAGTCCTGAAGAAAAGTCCTATTTTCCGTGTGTTTCCCAGTGAAGTCCAGAGGCAAGTCTGATGTCCCTTGTATCCCAGTCCACCTGTAGTTCTGATCGTATCCAAAACTGCGTGTGCAGTGGCACCAGAGACAGCACGTCAAACACACGTCACACGTCTACTTCATACGTGATAGTACGATGTAAACAAAGCAGCTCATGACCAAAGGTTTAGCAAAAAAAGGCGTGTGTGGTTTGTTAATAGAAAACTGTTGGGGGTTTGTGCACGCTGATCTACTGTGCCAAAGTAGGTGCCAGTCTGCACTTAGTTGTAATTGTGTGACCCAGACAAAAGCACGTGTTCACTCCCACTCCCCCATCACCTCTCTCCCTTGCCCTCGGAGTCTGGTTGGATGAAAAACGTTGTTCTACAAAGCATCGCCATTGGCCACGGGAGTCTGTCCTGCCCGGTTCTGGTTCTGCAAGATCTGAAAGTGCTTCAACAGCTGGTCACATGACTAAAGTATCAAACGCCTCAAAAAGTGCTTCACTCTCATTGCCTATGTTCATTCATTTATTTCAGGCAATGGCACAGAATCCACGAGTCGTGTACCAGTGTGTCAAAGAAGCTCATTAACCTTAGAGCGTTTCAGTGTCGACAGCTGACGGATGTTTTCTTAAAGTAAGTCAAATGTGCTGCATTTCCCCCCTTTCCCATTTAACCGTGTTCATATAGTCAAGGGTTTCTGCACCTGGCCGTGGGAAACATAAGAGCGCGATCTACAGAAAATAGTTGGCAAAAGAGTCGGCCCAGCCCACTGGAGCGCCGTGGAACACAGACCCAGATGACACACAAAAAATACTTTTTTATTGTGGTTTCCCCACCACTAAAAACATGTACAATTGGCCAGGATGAGAGTGTGTTTGTGAGTGCAAGTGGGGGACAACAGATGGAAATGAGCCCATGGCTACAATCCGGCGTCGCTTGTTTACATGTATGAGTCCCATGCATGTTCATTAACATGCACTGTCCCGACCAAACAAACAAATTAAGTCCATTGTGAAGAATCCAAGCTTTCCAATTATAAAATGCGCAATATTTCTCCAAAGTGCCTATGTAGGTCTGAAACATGGTTCGGTCAACATATGGGCTGGACATATATTATTGGTTATTATACTTATTTTACTGTCAAAATGGTGCAATAAATATGTGCTAACCTCTCAGTCACTGTAGTTAAATTCTATTTTTATTAATTCATTTATTTGTATCCAATAAATACGGTCAATTGGCAACACACTGTTTCTTAAAGGCACACTGCGTAACATTTTGGATCATACTGTTGCCAATACAAAACATGCTCCAAATGAGCAGCTAGACGCAGAAAATGCTATTTTTTACAGTGGGTTATCAAAGAATGGATTTAAAAGTCATGTAAAATGTTATGTGATGTGGCTTTAAGTTCAGGTATCTCCTAGCGATAATATAGTCATACGAACAACATGACAACATCACACAGAGCAACACAAAGACCAGAGGCTGTTCTCATCGACCAGACTCACCCCCACGGGCTGCTCCAGAGCACTGTGTCTGTCCTCCTTCTCCACGGTGCGCCTGCAGTCAGGACACACCCACAGGGGCAGCTGCAGGGAGCTTTGACTGGACGGCCCCGTGCCGTTCTGTCCAGAGGAGCCCATCTCTGAAGGCAAGGACTGGTCCTTTCTCTCACAGCGACACAACAGGCAGCGGTCTCCAGCCGAGTACGGGGCGCGCTGGTTCAGCCCGAATGTGAACGGGGTCTGCGCCGAGCAAAGGAGCAATGGGAGAAAAGTTACTTTGTTCAAGTTTCAAATACAATTCGATACCGTCTTTAACTATTCTGTTGCAATCGGCTTTTGATGAACGCGCACTCGGCAAGGCAAGTTTAATTGTAGAGCACAAAAACACAAGGCAATTTAAAGTGCTTCACAGTTTAATATAATTACAAGGAGGAAGATGAGATCAATCCATAAAACTCTGCAAAATATTGCAATAAAAAAGTAGCGCAATATTAGGTGATGCAAGTTTTTTCAAAATATGCAGCCCTAATAACATTAAATTCTCATATTTAAGCCTTCTTTCTTCCCTACAGTGGCGAGTCTTTGTCTTTTCAAGTGTTATGCTTTTGGCTGTACTTTTATGTAATGCCAGCCACCCTACTTATGAGGTCTGATAGATGCACAGACTGTCTTTGATGTGCTGCAGCCAACTGTATGTGTCCATGTGGTACTTTATGCAACTATGTTTGTCTAAATCAGCAAGCAGCTGTGAGCCCAAGACCATTTTCAAGCAAGGGACAATAAAATGTAATCTAATCAAAATATTTTTTGTTGCCATATGTACATCTAAATAGAAGCGTCTTCTGGAAAACAGTTCCAAATTTTCCTAAACTATAAAACTTATGGTAAGCAAGGCTTCTTCTTCAATTTAATTTGTAAAAAGATGCTGCGTCCACTTAAATCAGAACCATTAAGTCAATATTACGAGTAGATAATCTAAGTGAAGCAAAGCATAACAATCGTTTGTGGCTGTTGTTCAATTGGAGCATTGGTGTTTAGTGGGTTTTCCTTCAGTTGTCGTGTCCCAAAACGCTTTTGCACATTCTACCTATTGAGAAAAAGTCAAGTAAACAAGTGCAAGGAGATTGTTGATATAACAACGATTATAGAACTGATCTCATTACCAGCCATAACAACCCCTCATTGGTCTGTTTAAAAAAACTAGTAGTACGCAAACCGCCTTTGGCTCAGAAATAACAGTGCTACAACGTCTATACCTGGAGACAATGCTATTCAATCATGTTCACCTTGTGCGAAAACTGCTTTCATTAATTGTTAAAAACATCCATTGAAAACATTCATTAAAAGCCTCGTCAGAGGTGCAGATTAGTGCCCGTATTGGCTGATGTTCGCAGATGTTACCTGAAGGACGCTGGAGAAGTCAGCGTTGACCGGTCCGTCCGTGAACTGAGGGGTGACGCTGTTGTTCATATTGACCTGTGGAAAACAAACAACTATAAAATGACACTGGACAAACTTGTAACTGCACTGTTAAAAGACAGATGTGGATTCAATCTCCAAGTCTAAATTTTAGCACTAGTAAAATAACGGCAGAAAGAGTTCAGCTTTGGAAGAAAGTTACTCTAATGGTCATGAGATTATACTTGAACTGAAGGAATAAAGTTTTACTTCTTTACAAAGACGTGCACTGGCTGAAGGCTTGATAAACTAAAGATAAAAGCCCTTCCCATAAACAAATGTGATACATTCATAGCTATACTTTATTAAAGGGGGTTGGATGTGTAGATTAAGACACTTAGAATCTTGATTTCCCAAAAAACAACAATGTAGCATGTCCCCATTTAGTTGAATTGAGCGGTCGTAAATATGTACGGCCAGACTGCAATAAACTCTTTGCAAGAAGAAAAATATTCTAACAATATATAAGGATTTATATGTTATTCAATGCACTTCAGACAAATAAACATCTTATGGACCAGAATTGCTATCACTGACTTGGCAAAAAATTGTGACTTTAAATCATGTGTGCGCCATCGAAAACAAAGGTCACGTGCACCCCTGTGAATATAAAAATGCAATAAATTTGAAGTGTTTTGACCGGTGTAGGAAGATTAAGGTCAGCTTGTGACAACACAGCAAGGCCGACAGGAACTCAAGTTGTGGACATCTTGCATTAGCATTAGCTAACACCAATGTTTATGTGTGCAACGAAGATGTTTCTGCAGCAAACGCCAACTTTAACCACATCTAATACGCGAGTTATTTGTCTTCCTGTGTACAGATCGCCACAGCGTTGTAAACATTGTCTGATCATCATGTCAAAGTTGTGGTCGCATTAGCTCTAAAACTTACGCTAACGAAAGACGACTCAACGTAGGGCCAGGGCTTGTGTAGCGTAATGTTTAGGCTATTTTTTTAACACCATAACAGTGCGTTTCTTCCTAGATACTCCGTTTTAATGGTGGCCGGTGATCATATGGTGAAATACCGCGGCGTTGCAAAACATTCCCCATAAACAGACAAGTTTACGAAGAGATACGTAGCAAGGGTTCGTCGCTCTATCTGTCCCACACCAGTGTCGGGCCCAGTCAGATCGGTGTCGTTGATAACGCCTCGCTCCTGTCTGACATCTATCGGGGAAAGCACTCTTACCTCTCCGTTCATGCCCGTAATGCACCCTATATTCCCGTTGCTCGTGCTGCCAGGGGATAAAAAGTTGACCACGGAGGCAGGAGAGGCAGCAGTCCCCGCACAGCTCAGGGCCTTGGCACTGCTGGTGTTGCAGACAGCACTGCAGCTACTGCCACCGCCCCGCTTGTTCTTCCTTCGCTTAGCCCCTCGTTTAGCATCGGTTGGACTCATTTTTCCGCGCAAACACAGCGAGACAACTCGTCCTCCAGGTCTGAGAGCGTCTCGGGTCGAATGCCTGGCAGAGACACTTGGGTGGGAATCCGGGGAGACGTTTTGAAGTCTCCCAAAACGATAGACAGTTCCACCAAAGTGCAGCTCGACTTCATAGATTCCAATATGGCCTCTGGGTAGGACTGCTGCCGTGGTTTGCGTCGTGCCGTCATTCTGCGTCCCCGCTCGGAGGATCATGGGACATTGAGTTTTAGAGTGTTAGAAGACCACTTGATATCATAGAACTAAATATAATATGATATACTTTAACAACCATAACACGCGATTTTCTTTCTCCCTGTGTTTAGCATTATAATAATTCAACCAGAAAATAACTCGACCCAAAACCACAGAAAATAGAATAAAGAGATGCAGTGTTAATTTTGATGAAATATTTCATGTAGTTTTAGTCTAAGTCTTTTCACGAAAATGTCCTTTAATTATAGTCTAGAATTAGTCAAATAATTTTCTGATTTTTTTTGTCTAGTTTTAGTCGACATGTAAATTAAGTCGACTAAACTTAAGACAAATTTCGTCGACTTTATATTTATAGTATTTATTGTTGTTTTATGTTATCAAGGTCCTCTGCTGAGTGACAAAAAAGCGACAAAATCATGGGGGAAATGTGGAAAAAACGGCACAAAAAAGTGTCAAAACAGCAATGAAAACCTGACAAAAACTTGACAAAGAGCAACAAAAAAGTAACAAAAACGTGACAAAAACATAACAAAAAAGCGCCGAAAACGCGACAAAAACATAGCATAAACGTGATAAAAATGCGACAAAAAAAGCAAGAAAAACATGATCAAAACACAACAAAAACGACTAAAACGTTAAGACAGAAACAAGGAAGAAGCTTAGATCACTTTTATAAGTCCTAGCTTTCAAATGAGGCGTTACTCTGACCAACAGGCTGTAAACTCCAGCCGAGAAGCTTTTAGATTTGAGTAAAACTGGAGAAAATGCGCTCGGTTACGGCGGGAGTTAAGGGGTTAACCTGATAACTGCACTTCTCCTCGCTGCCCACACGGGGGCGCACCGTGCCAGGCATTAGGGATGCAGAGTCCGACACAGATGACACCCGAGGGCCCCGCAGCAGCAGCAGCGGACCAGTCTTTCCGGGGTTCGAGGAGAAACTCTGGTGCGGCCGAAAAGAGTGAAAAGACGTCGATGTTACACTAGGAGCCAGTGCTTTTCGTGTACCCTTTGATCGGGTGACAATCGTGCCGTCTATTTGGGAAAAAACGACTTCTTCTTTTTTCTGCACAACACGACTCCAGTTGTTTCTCCAGCGGCGGCTAACTGCTGACAGCTAGCGTGCAAGAGTTAGCCACGAACCAGGACGGGTAAATTTTACTCCTGATCATCGCCATTGTTTTTTCCCCCCGATAGCTAAGCAAACATGTGGCTAGTTTCACGTGTCGCTAATGTATCTTGTGTTGTTATTGCGTGCTTTAGCCATTTTAGCATCCCTTTGCACTAGTCACGTTCACCAAGCTTCCTCCTTCAAAACTACCACCACATCATCCTCGTGCAGAGACGACACGCGTTTATTGGTGATGTCACATGTTCGTTTGCTGTGCTTTGTTGATAATCCGCGCTGTTACGGACACAAAATGCGTCTTTCGATGACTTAATGGAGTTTAATAGTAGTGGTCACGTGATTGTTGATGCAAAGGTTGGTGCAACAGGTCATTTACCTACAGTAGAGGAGGAAGCTGTTCTGCGGAGTGGCGAAACATACATTTAACTGTTCTTACAGACGGTTTGTTATTTATATGTGTAATGACATTAATGAAGAATGGTGCAGGTTGCTCTGTGTTAAATATCACCTTGTTCAAGAACATGTTCCCTTCAAATCATCTGGAAAATGAACGTTTTTTAAACTCTTAACCCTCACCTTAACCAAGCACATTTTCTCCATTTCTCCTTTACCTAAAGCTCCCTGGGGGAAAAGGCGTCACAATCGCTTAGGGCTGCTCGATTATTGAAAAAATAATAATCACGATTATTTTAGTCATAATTGAAATCACGATTATTCAAACGATTATTTGTTGCCTTTAAAAAAAAGTATTTATTTTACTTATATAGTTAATAAAAAAATCTATGCTGAATATTTTCTGTTTTCTGAACAGTCGTAAAAGTACAAATGATTTCAAGTTTGCCTCGATTAAGGAGAGGTCTCTGTTTCACGCCTGCCCCCTGCTGGCCAGCCCTCACACCTGCGCAAGTAAACTGAGCAGCGCGGCCTGATGACATCATCACACAGCGCTGTTTGTTTTTATGTCGGGCAAAAGCACGAGCCATGGCACGTGAAATGTGAAGGGAAAATAATCTCAGCGCCATGAAATAATGCAAGTCTGCTTTGCAAAAAATAATTAAATAAAAATGTATAAATTATGCACATTTTGTAATTGTTTAGTGTAATAATCGAAATTGTAATCGAATTTTGATTAATTGCACAGCCCTACAATCGCTGTATGTAAACAAGGATGAAATCACAATGAAAAAGACAAAAGGGCAACATAAAACGTGACAAGAAAGTGATGAAAAAAAGTTACAAAAACTTATGGCTAAGGGGTTAATGATCCACCCTCATGGTAATGTTTTTGGACAATCGTGAGAAAAGTTCTTATCTTGTGCTTCTTAAAATTGACAGTGCAGTACATTTTATCCTAGGTCTATATATTCTTTTCACGCATGATTTGTACATTTGGTTGAAAGTTGGGCTTGGCGATACCATAACTGAAATCGAATTGTGATCTGATCCCTGTTACATAGTAGTATAGGGCTGAAACGACTAATCGATTAATCAACGACTAATCGATTATTGAAATAGTCTATGAAATGGTCTATTTTGGTCATCGATTAATCGTTTTCTGGTTCACACAGACTAAAATGGAGCAAAAATGACATAAAAAATGTAGTATTTTTGATGAAAACCTGCTTTGATTTTATATTTAGGGTCTGTAGTGTTTTGTACATTGTAAATTTCATGACTAGAGCCTTCAAAAACATTTCCCTTTAGTTTACTCCATCACCACATCCTCAAACAGCGCCACTTAAGCTATAATGTGATAAAAATAACATTTTCCTACACCATGCACAGCCAATCGATTAATCGTAAAAATAATCAACAGAGAAATCAATCGTTAGTTGCAGCCCTATAGTTGTATAGTGTAAGAATAAACATGTCAAAGGCCCGATACCTGAATTTACTTTCTATTTATAAATAACTGTGTTTTAAACTGTTTGCTGTGGTCTAAACTCTTTTCCAACTTTCCGAATGCATTTCTAACAGCCCAGTTCTTCCCAGGGATGACTTTATACATATATATGCACATTTAACAACATTCAGAGAGGAATAAAAAAAAAGCATCCTGCCTAGTTCCTTTAAGCTGTGCCTTAGTTATTTGAAAAATGGATAGAGTTTAAAACAGAACTGCATTGTGTTTGTACCGTTCCCTCGTCCACGGTGGATTTCTCTTGTCAATGAACAAACAGCTGTGACAAATATATGAACATGAGAAACACACAATACGCTCTTTGTCCTTCACAGTCCTTGTAAACTAAGGTGGATCGCGAAAAAACAGCTTCATGAATTCTTTCTTGTTTCCAGGTATGTCGGAAGTTAGTCTTGAGGCCGAATCGGGCAGGACGTCTGCCGCGGACCTTCAGGTGGATGCCGAGGATTTTGACAGAGCGGAGTGTAGCTTGAGTGAAGAGAATGCAGACAGCGTCGGCGATAGTTCAGAGGACAGGATAGACGAGCTCTATGACGTTGATATAGATAGCGGAGCGGAGACTGAAGAAGGCAAGAATTTGGATCAAGAAGATGGTGTTGAGGCTGAGAGAGCAGTCGTAGTGAGCGGTGATGGTGATGGAGCGCACACCAGTGACAGTGCAGACAAAGATGGCAGGGAAACGCCAGAGGAGAGTGGAGACTTGCAGACTTCTGAAACCAAGGTGATGTGGAAGCACTCGGCTCTTGGCTAGCAACGTTTAGCTGCGCCTCTCGTGTTGGTGTCTGGGTCGTGGCTTGCTATTTGGTGGTGGTGGTGGGTTCTATGCTGCAAATCAGTAATACTTTGACATTGTGGTATGGTAAAGGTCTGTGGCGTGCATTATATGTTTTGGATCCGTTCGCTCTTTAAAGTGGAGCTAAATGTGGCTGTGTTGATACAGTTTGGCAGCTTATGCTAAACTTAAACAAATGCTACCATTCAGAAACCAGTTCAACCAGACAATTTGTCGTATACACGTATACAGTCTGAAGCAGAAAAGAGTGCAAGTTTGAAATAATACTGCACCCAGATTGTTCAATTAACTTAATCTTAGTAATGATTTAGCATTTTATGTTAAGGTGTGGTCTGTTGCTTTCACAAACCCAGATGTATGTAGCAACACAGCCACTGCAACGGAAAAGTAAAGTCTGAGGCTGTCTTTGTCTAGCCTGCTGTTCCGATCTATACCATATCACATCAATGAAACGTGGCTTTGGGGTATACTTAAAGGTGTTGTACCTGTTTTTTTCTGTTATTCAAACCAAAGAAAAAGGAAACATAGTTAAAGCAGTACTAAGTAACGTGTTTGTTTACCTTAATAAATCCTTTCCGTAGTCCCTGTGGGGGTAATACAAGTGTTTATGGGATGATTGGAGGGTCTTTCATCTCCCCCTGGTGTCTCTGGCCAGAAAACCATGTTTGCAACTTGACTGCCACCGGACCGGAGCCACCAATACACACTAATGGAATCACGAAGAAGAAGCTAACAGCCTAACAGGCAAAGCTAACTGCGGGCTAACGTCACTTTAAACAGTATTTACAGCCAAGTTTGAGTGAAAAACATTATTTCCATTGTATAATTGGATGCACAGTAACCCTCTCTCCCTTCGCCTTTCCTGTCAGCGTAGTATTTACTCACCAAGACAATTAATAAGTTAAAAAATCGTAACTTGCTGGGACACCTGCAGTTGCACTTATGGCCTTTAAGGGCAAGAGTTACTTAGTACTGCTTTAAATTTAAATAGCTAGTCGTCGTCGAAACTCAGTACAACTTTCTAAATGTCTTTCTAACAACCAGATTATTTACAGCGATGAGTTTCTTAGACAATGAACCTTTTTAATTATTAGCCTTCACTTAGTTATTTGTTCTTAACACCTCTGTGAAATGTCTGTCAACATAGCAATAACAGAGTTTGGAAACAGAAAACATCTGGTACAGTGCCTTTAAGCCGGTCTCTTCAACTCGTCGCTGTGATAACTCTGGTCTTTATGCGTATGTGGCTGTTTTGGGACTTCGCGAGCTGGTTGTGTTTAAGCTTGTGGAATTGTGGTTGCCTATTATGACGTGCTTTTTATGATTGATGGCTGTGATGTGGCTTTCGTGGGAAGATGATCAATCCATTGTGATTTCTCTGTTTTATGACAATACTCGCTTCAAATGTGATGGTGGGAACAGCCAATCATCACGCCATCATTTACTTGACAGAACTCTTTTTTCTTCATGTTTGGTTATAATGATGTTCACTGCTTGTAATGTCTATACGGCGGACATGGTAAGTGGTAAGGCTGAGGTAAGTTCTTATTCATGCTTCATTTGTTGTTGCCGTGTCCATGTCAGAACTGATGCTTTTCCCGAATTGCGATTGGACCTTCACAGTTACCAAATTGAAATTGGAATCTCAATAGACGCAATTAGCACATTGGAAATACTGCGGATATTTAGGTCATATAATACATGTACAGTATCTTTGGCTAATAATGAAATATCCTGTTTCTATCAGGCTAGGGCTGCGCGATTTTGACGAAAAACCTAATTGATTTTTTGAGCAAATATGGCGATTGCGATTGGATTGGCAATTTTTATATTTGATGCATTTAAATGCATAAACTGATAAAAAATTATTAGTGAAGAAGTCATCTAACTTTTAGTCAAACAACACACCTTATATTCTCTAATGTAGGCCCGGGCCTTTACTTACTCAAGCGCATCGAAACCAGGCCTTTATTTCTATTTGAGCAAAACATACTACCAGTAGAATGAAGAAAAACAAGATTTGTGTCCATTTGAACCTAGAATATTATGTTAATTTATGAATTAACATTGCAAACACTTAACCACACGCGGTAAAAGTTAGGCTACCAGTATTCATACATAACAAAAGGCAACTTGCGTTACTGGTTTGACGGCTTACCACTCCAACGTATAACCCAAAAAAAATCCTCCAATTATGTTAAATCCTCCTCACATGCGAGAGGCAAGAGGTGATTGACGTGATCAGGCCACACATTGTCCACCTGTTTTACTCACATGTTACTATCACAAGCATAATGTTTCTTTTGCATTCAATTAGACATTTAAAAACGCAGCAGCCTGTATTGGAGACCGGCTTGTATTCGCCTCCGCCAACAGCGAGTCCGGCCAGAGACACGTCCGGTAATGGAATACAAGCCAGTATTAAAAAAAATATGGTACTCTTGCTCAAATTGCCCCATGAACAATACAAAATAATCGACTTAAATTGTAGTGGAAACACAAGCGTTTACTGGGTAGCGTCAATGCAAGGCAAGTACATAGATCGTGGCGTGCAGGTTAGAACCGTGTTCAGTGGAAGGTGGCTCTAGTCACTATAGCCGCAGCTTTAGGGAAACTCAAACTCATTTTTATCTGTTGCAGCTGAACCTGAGAGCAGAGGCTCCACATTTCTGATTGACAATCAGAATTAGATTCTGATCTATCACTCAAATGCCAGACACGGAAGAAGCATTGAGCTCATTGGGCATTGTGGACCTGAGCATTTCCTTTGACTTACTATAGAGGCCCATGTGTACTAAGTTGCACACTTGCAGTTTTTGAGTGGCGCACTGCCGGTCACATGTCGCGGGTCCAGACGGATTTGAACTCCTGACTGGTCACTGCATTGCAGGAATGCGACTCTTCTGGGTCCCATTTGCTTTTCACAATTGTCATGATAGTATATCAAGCTACAAATCAAACATGTAAGTACATTAGACCGGCTAGTCTACCAATTTCACCAGTACTTGCTCCAGATTTTGCTCAAATGTTGTTCTTGGTTTTCTCTAGATTTGCATTTTCCCACTTTCCTTAAAAACAAAAAGTCACTCCACTGTTGGGGAAAAAAAACACCAGTATTATCCATCAAAGTAAGTAATAACTAGGAGAATAGCTTAAAATGAGACGCTAGGGCATCGAAGTAAAGGACCATGTGCCATGTTTGTATTTGGTCCACTTGGTGAGCCTCACAGTTTAGGCTGAGTCAGCTGTTTGCTTAATTGGCTCATTGTGGTTGGCATCCATCCCGTCCTACGTCACACAACAAGTTGTAACCAGGAAGCAGCCTCATGGGGATGGTGAAAGATTAACATGTCTTGTTGACTTTACTTTTCCCAACAAGTCCTGCTCACTATCATACGTTAGCAGTGCCATTAGCTGGGCTAACTGCTGTGTTTGCACTTCAGAGGTGTGGTACTGCAGCTTCCAAATCCAGATTTATGGCTGATATAATATCCGCTTCTCGTTTCAAATGGATGCAAAAAAGTGTCTCACTCCTGTCCTTTCTTTATAATTTTGTTTATTTTTTTCTGATATTTAAAAACGAGATAGGTGGATAGAGTAGCCAAAATATTTACTCAAATAAGAGTAAAAAATACATCTATTTTACACGTCGAAATGAAGCTTGGCTCATAGTGGCATGAGTTCCTTTTTTTTACTCATGATTACAGATACGAGAGTCAATGCAAGGCTACGGTATAGAAACACCCACCTCCACAAAATCCCTTAAAGACACGTGAGGGGCATTCACGGAGGAGCGGCCAGACTATCACAGAATTTACGCTTCTTACATTTGAGTTTGAGACCTGAGGAGAGGAATGAAACAAGCGAAGTGGCCACCACTCGAAACTGGCCGAACACAGGTGTTTATGGTCACAAAGCACAGAGACACTTCGACAGAAACCACTCTGGTCCAGATACTAAAATACTTCACTACTTGGGCTTAACATCAAGAGTAAAAAGTAAAAAGATCTAATGAAAAATACTAACGCATAGACATATTAATTAAACATGGAATGATTAAAGGGGGCTAGATCCAAGTTGGTAATTTTGTACTCTGGCGGCACGGTAGCGCAGCGGTTAGCGCCTCCGCTTCACAGCTAGAAGGTCCTGTGTTCAATTCCCCACAGGACGGGGCCTTTCTGTGTGGAGTGTTCTCCCCGTGTCTGCGTAGGTTTCCTCCGGGTACTCCGGTTTCCCCTACCATGAAAAACATGTGCAATAGGTGAATCCTCCAGCCAGGTGATTCTGACCATCAGCCTGGCTCCACATCATGGAGATGGGTCCCCGGGCGCGGCACTGCCGTCGACCACTGCTCCTTACGGGTCGCCCCAGCGGCATCGAAGGATGGGTTAAATGCAGAGGACAAATTTCCCTACGGGGGCAATAAAGTATACAAACAAACAAACAAAATTATTATTACTGCCACTTCAGGTCTCAGGCGTAACTGCACCTTCTATATGAAGCTCGTGCATGACGGCTTCGGACCTAAAGTAACACCTTTTTGAGTGACAGTGCAGGATTTTAGAGGCAGTTGTGGTGAACAGGTCTGAGCTCATTCTACACATTAAGACATGGCTGGAACATGTAGGGGGATGAAAATAATTAATTTTAACATTTTTAAACTCCTGATAGTCCCTTTAGATTATAATTTATACTTGCATTTTATGTCAACTAAATACATATTTCTTTCTAAGGAAAGAATGAATTCCAATGATCAAATAATAATAACATTTGTGTCTGTAATAAATGTTTTATCCTTAGTGTGATAAAAGTCAAGTGAGAGAACTTAGCCTGGTCTCTGACTAGATTTCCATAGTAACTGAGTCAGACTCGTAGTGAGCCTGGTTTATGAAACCTCAATGACAACAAAATAGGCCTATCTTGAGGAGAACACAAGTGTTATAAACCGACCTCTGGACTCTTATGGCAGATCTGTCCTGCCAAAACGGCATCATGATGGTTAGTCCCATCTATTGCACTTTGAGCCCATTCAGCAAGAAGCCTGAGGGCCAACAAAAAAATCGTTCTGAAGGCTGCATTTGGCCCCGGGGCCATAGTTTGGACACTCCTGCACTAGGGATAAAATAGAGATAGGGTTAACTATGCATAACAACATATGTTTTGGTTCTGATTATATACATTTTAACTATTTATTGAGAACTATCATGTTGCACCTCAGTGAATCACAAACAAACACATTTTTTGATACTAAGACCAGTTTGCTTGTAAAGTGGAATCATCAACATTGAATGGAATGAAGAGCAGTGCAGAGGAGACACAGAGATGTTTGTTGATTCTGATGTTTACCACAATATCCCGTGTGTCCAAAATGTCCATTTGAATTGGTGTTTGTTTATTTTAAACTGTAAGATCATTGTCATGTGTGAAACAAATTTTCTGTTATTGTGTAATTTGAGACCCATCTTTGCAAACTTAGTTTTTTACACTTCACACAGATTATCAGCTCTTCTCTTATCAGCAGTTCCTGGTTCTAGAACAGTACACGTCTGGGCTGCGGGCATCATGTGTCTTTAAAATATTTATGAGTCTGTCACATGACACTCCCATTTGAATCCTTATGTTCACCAGCAGATGGACTGTTAACACATAATATAAAGTTTGTTTCCACTTATTAATTCATCACCATAGCTTCTATTGTAGATGTTTTGGTTACAGCAGATACATGGACACACCCTTCTTTCATTACGCCAAGACGACTGACATGAGAGTAGACTTTGGAGCACAAGAGGAAGCACTGTCACAGTAATGTCTTGCTCTCATAACCCAAGAAATGGTTTGGCTGTAAAACTAGCATATCATAGCAATAAGATTACAAATTTACATTTTTGCAATGAAGCAAAATGGGATTTCGCTTTAAGTTTCTATTAATGTTTTGAATACTTGAATAATTGCTCTCTTTATAATCCTTATAATTGGGATGAAGTCAAGAAAGCCCTATACCCTATTAATTCCCAGGGTTTGTTGTTCCCAGGCGAATTGTGTTTTTATCTTAATGTTTTCAGATACAAAAATAAGGAAGAAGAAAGAAAATCCAATTTAAATCTATTGGTTTAGATCTATATGTATATTCTGTTGACATTTTCTTTAGAATAGTTTTTATTTTATTTTTTCATGATCGGGTTTCCAATATTCCAAAATTGCAGGTCATACACTTATAGAGAGGCTGTACTTTGTGTGCTTTGTGGTTTTTCATCACTGTCATGGTGACATGATGTATTAACTCCTGTTTCTAGTTCGAAGTGAGTTTGAGTAAGGACCTCTTGTAAACTTTTATAGCGGTGTGCGGATGTCCTAGTTCTCCAGTCCAGAGTGCAGTAGCGCAACAGCTGTATTTCGTGCCAGGGATCAGAGCCACGTTGCGTATTTTATTGCCAAACAACTGTTGTCTCCACCCCACGACTCTGTGGAGCAACATCCAAGTATCCAGCTACACAAGGACAGTGGTTTTCTGTGTCACTGAACTAGTTTAACTTGGATAAAAGGTTGATTCTGGGGATGCAATTGCAGTTCAATCAAAATCGCATTTTTGATGGTACAAACATGATACAGAGGCTGCAGTGTTATACATAATGTTCTCCACGTCTGTGGTATCTTATTCATAAAAGCTGTTAACCCTGTAGTGTAGGCCTTTACAAATATGTTCTGAAATGATTAGGACTGTCATGGAAATTACTATATCGACTTAGAACAGATAAACGATACATTTTTGGGCTCAATATTTATAGTCCCCTCTCTTGTACTAGTTTAGAGTTGAAGGTCTGTTGAACTTGAGTTGATAGAAATGTTCAAAAGTTTGTTCGATACATCATTTCCTATGATAACTGGGGTTAGCTAGTTATGCAGTATACTGTTGTTGTGGAGATCTACGTGCACGTAATGCCATTCAAATAAATACATGGGTGTGTCACAAGTTAAGGTTTCTTGTTAGTTGCTCACTTGGTAAAAGTGATGTTGAATAGTGCTACAAGCAGGGCTGACGTTAGCCACCCTGGTGCCCAAGGCAAGGTTGGACCTCACCAAATCAGTTAATCCTGTATCACTGGCAGCAAGTATCCTGGGGTGTCTTTGCAGCTCATATGCAGACATGAATAAAGCATTTCCTGATATTTCTGGACCCAAATGGCATTCCATGTTTTCCATCGTTTGTTGTTTATTGGCTGCCAGTTCAATTGGACTTAAAACATAGTTCCTATTATTGTTTTTGATTTCTTTTTCTTATCATTTTATGTTTTTATGCCTATTTATTTGCCTAATATTATGTTTTTACACATTTTCATTGCGATGTTACACAGCTCCCCGGTTTCTATCCCCTTTGGTTCCAAAATTATGTCCAAAAACAGTCGACGGCGGATGCATGGACCATAAAAAAAAAAAAAATGCAGGTGGCATATGCCCTCGCTACAAGATTGCACTCAATTATGTGCTTTACTGAGAATAAAATGTAATTTTACCATGGTGTCAATTAAATTCTCGAGTTTAAAGCAGAACTCGTGCCCCGAGAGGCCGTAAGCGCCACTGCAGGTGTCGTAGCATGTTACGTTTTTTTTTTACTCGATAATCTGTGAGAGTAAATACTACGCTGACAGAAAAGACAAAGGGAGAGAGGGCCAAACAATCCAATTACACAATGATCTTTTTTATTCCACTCAAACCTGGCTGTAAATACTGTTTAAGTGGTACTAGCCTGCAGCTAGCTTTGCCCGTTAGCCTGTTAGCTTCTTCTTCCTGATTCCATTAGTGTGTATTGGTGGCTCTGACCCAGTGCAGGGAAAGTTGCAATTATGGTTTTCTGGCCAGAGACACTAGGGGTAGATAGATGAAAGACCTCCAGAGGGACTATGGAAAGGATTTATTAAGGTCAACAAGTTACTTAGTACTGCTTTATACTTCTATAAAAATGTCCTGAGATGTTGTGAAAGGTTCAACTGAATCTTGATTTCAATTCAAATATCCAAAATGTAATTGCAGTTGCCTCGTTTGTGTGTCTCAACAATCCTAATTTGAATCCAGTGAGTCAACCGTGTCCACCAGTTATCACCTCCCTCTTGCTGCTGGATGAGTTGAGACAAAAGCCTGAGTTAGTGTGTTTTGTGTTGCAGGAAAGCACCATGGCTGAGGACGCGCACAGGAGCTCAGCCGCCGAGATCCCAGTCACCATCAACGGCGAACTGGACCAGAGCCCGGAGCCGGTCTTCCCGAGGGTGAGGACTGCAGCACCCGTGTCACATCACGTCTGGAGAAAAAGCTCATATGGAATCTATGGTTGTCAAACTGATCGCATTAACGCATGTGATTTATTATCACAAATTACTCACCGTGCACATCACTCTCGTATTTGGATCTGCGTTTTTGTACAGTCCTATGTCCGTAAATGTCCTTGTCCTGTAACATGTTTTGTACTTTTAACTGTCTAAAAGCCCATACAGGGACAGGCGCTCTAACAAATGAATAAAATGAGCACAGAGCGGACATGACTTAGCAGTGTGTGTCAATGGGCAACGGCAGACGGAGAGTTGGTGCATCATTTCACCAAGCAGAGAACACAGGAAGACTCCAGGCAGTATTATGTTATCCCAGCAGCTGCATGTGATGACATGCATAACCAAAATCAGTCACAGCCACAAGCAACAATAAAGGGCCTCACTCTAATGAGCCTCAGTCTAATGCTAAAAACGAAAGCTTTATGTAGGCCTATTATACGTATATAATGAATAAAATAATTACATGAAATTGAACAGTAATTAGTCCAATTTCAAAAGTGCGGTTGATAAACAAAAATGGATCAGTGGCAGCGTGTTTGTGTTTTTAGGCAAGACACTTCACCCGCTTTACCTCTGCTGTCTGTGTAAACTGGCTCATGAATGCGAGTGTTTGAGACGCCACTGGGCCAACAAATTTGACCAATGGCCATAATCTTTCGTGGCGTGTTTACCCCCATGAGACTCAAGTGTTCTGACCGAATAAACAAATAATCCTAATTAATTCATTAGCCTCTTCTCATCCGTGTTGGCGCCTCCCACTGACTTGGTGCACCTTAGGATTAAAGTAACAGCACATCTTACCCCCAGTATTTTCACTGAATACGTATGCAAGTAGAAGCTCTATTCCCACAGTTCTCTTCTAAACGTCTCTTTCTTGTCTGTAGGACTCGTATTCTGGCAGCCCTGGTGCTCTGAACCTCACTGATCCCGGCGTGTCACCCAGCAGCTTCGCCTCACCAGCAGAGGGCGCCATTGAACCAGGAGCGTACAAAGGTGACAGACAAACTCCTGTGTATAATACTGTATGGTGTGCTGATCAAATGAAGCACTGCCACACTCTACTGTCCACGTGAGGACAGGGCATTTGAATTTGAAACACAAGCACGTCCATTTGAATGCGATTATGGTTTCCCTTTTATCTCCTTTCATCAGTCAGTTCCTTACGCCACAATGAACGGACACGTGAGCCCATAGAAACCTTTGTGTCAATGTCTTTTAATGCAACACAAATGAGAATCAGTGATGTCCCTACTTAAATGCAGACATATTCAAACCCGTCTATTTATTCCTGTGGCATTACGCTGAAGTCTTGTACTTAATTCGTTGAAATGATTGTTATTTTTCTCATGTGCAGCTCCTATAGAGGCTTTACATTTGTATTCTGGGCAATGAATGGAATTTACATTCAGCGCAACTCTGACTGAGGGCTATGGAAATGAGTCTGCAGGTGTTGGGACTGAACATTTCTCACTTTGAATTTTTTGTATTTTTCTTTTTTTTTTAACCCCCGCCTTAACCAAGCACATTTTCTCCAGTTCGGCTTTACCCAAATCTAAAAGCTTGAGCTTGCAGCCTATAGGCCAGAATAACGGCTCATTTGAATGCTACCAAATTGATCTAAACGTATCTTTTTTCTCACGTCGTTGATGTCACTTGTTTGACTTTTTCATCATCACTTTTTGTCACATTTTTGTCGCTTTTGTTTCACATTTTTGTCGCTTTCTTGTGCTCTTTTGTCACTTTCTTTGTCACCTTTTCATTGCTTTTTTGTCCCTTTTTTTTTGCTGTTTCATCTTTTGTTTTTGTTGCGTTTGCGTCACATTTTTGCCTCGTTTTTGCTGTTTCGACAGTTAGATTTGGGTAAGGCCAAACCAGAGGAAATGTGCTCGGCTCAGGTGGGGGTTAAGAGGTCGATATTTGGTCAAAGGTTTTTACTTTTGTTTTTAAAGGTGACGTCAGTAGGATGAGCTCTTTGTTATTTATGAGGACACAAGCACACAAGTTTTACTATGTATGTGAACGTGCCATTCCTCATTTGAAAGCTAAGCATCGCCAGAATTCAGTTGCTTAGCATCAACGACTGGTGGCTGCGTTAGCACAAACTGGAGACCGGTGCTGGGAGTGTGGAAGTTGGAGAAAGAACCTTGATATTCATTTGGAATTCTCATTCTCTGTTCGTATTGGATCATTATCACAAGACCAACTTTAACATCATTTTTGTAAATTAACATTACTCAGAAGAAGCATCATTTGATTTGAACATTTTTAACTCACATTAAAGCTGGGGTATGCAAGAGTTTTGTGTGTCCTGACCAAATGTGTCATTATTGAGTGGTCTGTATGTTTACTCATAGAAAATAAATGTATATGACTTTTGTATTTATCTGTTACATAGTAAAGACATCATTAAAAGTCATCTTTCCAAACACACTGTATAACTGCGGACTGTGGATACATACTGTATTTCTCAGGGTCATCCAGCCTCCCCTCGTCCCCTGTGACGCCTGTAGCTCCCAGCTCGGCTGTCGCTAGCCGCCTGGCTCGCTCCTCCAGCTGTAGTCAGGCTGAGCAAGGTACCTGCAGCAGCATGTAGGGGGCAGCGGGCTGCTAACGTTAGAGTATAGCCTTTCTATTAACAAGTCACCCCCGACTGGCTTCTACCGCCTCTGCACTTAAATCACTTGTGGATCATACGTTTTATGATGTAATTGCTCTTCTGTCTTTGCTTATGTTTTGTAACGCTGTCTTACACGTCTGTTTACTTGAAGGGGATAACTTTTTGGCACTCTACCTTCTACCTTTGAGCAGTGTGGGCGATTTCACAGGAAATATTAAAACTCTAAATTTACATAAGGTCTGACTCCATAAGATCATTTTAAACACATTTAAACAGTTAAGTTTAAAATATTAAAGTATCACAAAGGTCTCGCCAAGCGTGTTCGTTGATCCGAAGGTCCAAGAAGAAACCACCAGAATTCAGTAGCTTTAGTCAAAGAAGATTTATTCCCTATAACAATTACAATTCTAAACACAGATTCTCCGAGCGCTAAAGTCCCTACACTAATACACACACGGTGCTTGAGCGGAGCAGTCCCGGGAAAAGCACCTTCTAGTCTGCGCGCTTACAATATACACTGCTCACAAAAACTTAGGGCACACTCAAAAAACACATCCTAGATGTCAATCAATTCGATTTTTCGGATGAAAATCTTTATTCATAGTGTAGGGCAATATGTTGAGACCAAAATAACATAAGAATGATAAATGGGAATCAAATTCTCAGCCCCTGGAGGTCTGGATCCAAAATTATAGTCAAAATCAAAGTGACAAATCAGGTCACTGGTTGATCCAAATTCTGTAGACATTCCTCCAAACGAGTCTGTATCATCCTCAGTAGTGTGTGTGGCCTCCACGTGCCTGAATGCACTCCCTACAACGCCTGGGCATGCTCCTGATGAGACCACGGATGTCCTCCTGAGGGATCTCCTCCCAGACCTGGATTAGAGCATCAGTGAGCTCCTGGACAGTCTGTGGTGCGACGTGGCGTTGATGGATGGACCGAGACATGATGTCCCAGATGTGCTCTATTGGATTTAAGTCTGGGGAACGGGCAGGCCAGTCCAGAACATCAATACCTTCATCATGCAGGAGCTGCTGACACACTCTTGCCACAAGTGGTCTGGCATTATCAGGCATCAGAAGGAACCCAGGGCCCACAGCACCAGCATATGGTCTTACAATAGGTCTGAGGATCTCATCCCGGTACCCAATGCCAGTCAGGGAACCTCTGGCTCGCACATGGAGGGCTGTGCGGCCCTCCAATGAAATGCCTCCCCAGACCATCACTGACCCACCACCAAACCGGTCATGCTGGATGATGTTGCAGCAGCAGAACGTTCTCCAGGGCGTCTCCAGACTCTGTCACGTCTGTCACATGTGCTCGGGGTGAACCTGCTCTCATCCGTGAAGAGCACAGGGCACCATTGGCCAATCTGCCAATCGCTGTGTTCTCGGGCAAATGCCAATCGGGCTGCACGGTGTTGGGCAGTAAGCACCGGTCCAACTTGTGGACGTCAGGCCCTAATACCACCCTCATGGAGTCGGTTTCTGACCGTTTGAGTCCCAACATGCACATTTGTGGCCCTCTGGAGGTCATTTTGTAGGGCTCGGGCAGTGCTTCTCCTGTTTCTCTGTGCACAAATGAGCAGATAGCGGTCCTGCTGCTGGGTTGTTGACCTCGGTCACCCCCCCCCCCCCCCCCCCCCCAGGTCTCCTGGTGTACTGGCCTGTCTCCTGGTATCTCCTCCATGCTCTGGACACTGTGCTGGGAGACACAGCAAACCTTCTTGCCACAGCACGAATGGACGTGCCATTTTGGATGAGCATCACTCCCTGAGCAACTTCTGTGGGTTGTAGATGCTCCTCATGATACCTCTAGTGGTGAGAACACTGGACAAATGCAAAAGTGTTCCAAAAATACGGTCCAAAGGATGAAGACAGGGAAATGGTCTGTGGTCACCACCTGCAAAACCATTCCTCTTTTGGAGTGATCTTGCTAATTGCCTCTCATTTCCACCTGTTGGTGTTGTGGAAATTAAACAGACAAGTGAAACTGATTCACAATAAGCGTGGCTTCCTAACTGGACAGTCTGATATCCCAGAAATTTGACTGACTTGGAGTTACATTGTGTTTTTTGAGTCTGCCCAAAGTTTTTGTGAGCAGTGTATATTATCAAAAATGTGACGTTCACGAAGAGATAGGAAATGAGTTGAGCTTAGGCCAAGGTCACCAAGCTTTTCTCTCAGTAGTTTTCCACTAGAAGTGTCTTCCTGATGCCTTATTTGGAGTTATTTTTCACCACACTGGTGTGGGCACCTGACGTCTCCATAGATTTGAGCAAAAGCATGCAAGAGCAAGAAATGGGGTATTGTTGCAGCAATGTGCGTGTGAAAAGATTGGTTTTCAACTGGAACTTAAAGCACATAGATTAAATTCATCAAAAACATTCAATAGCATTCTAAAATGTAACATTAGCTAAAAAACATCAATTTCCCACAGCAGTGACCATCATTACTGTGGAAAATAACAGTTCTGCCGTTGTATACTGCCCCTCACAGTGCCCTGAGCATGGGGCAAATGCAGAACAGTAAATCCAATAACCATTACATTAGTTCCTCATATCGGGCCAATATTGGCACTTTCCAGACAATCACCTATGGGCCTAGGGGTGTCATCTTTGTCTCAGTTAACCGCCTAATAAAAAGCTTTATTGCAATGCCTTTGTGCAAGTTCGCAGCATACAGTATAATCAATAAGAAGGTTGTGCTGTATGGGACAGAAAACTCTGCATCATGTTCACCTTTTGCAGCTTTTGCACTCTGCTACTCTGTCCCCCAAACCGTGACCCTCACAATGTCTTCTCTAACTATAATGATTCCTCCTATCTGGTTAATTATTCATAAATCCATTAAACCGCGATTACGGTGTTTGTTCAGCCTCCAGATCTTATCACATTGATATCTCACTATTCTTTTTAACTGTCCTTAGGTCAAATGCAAGGACAGCCCCAGAGCGGCGCGCTGGTGCTTTCTGATGACCTCAGGAGCCCGGCTTTGGAAAAACTGGATCTGGTCAGAAAATGGAGCATCAACACATACAAGGTAAACAATTTGATATATTTTTGTTACTCGTCTCTACTGTACTATTTGTTAGACAGGACAGAGAAGCATGCTGTATAAGGATAGAGACACTCAATTACCATTAAGGACTATTTGTGTTTTGACTGCGGAAGCCAAACTTGACCCCGCTGTCTGTCCCGTTTCCCGGCAGTGCACCAGGCAGATCATCTCGGAGAAGCTGGGCAAAGGTTCGAAGACGGTGGACATGGAGCTGGAGGCCCAGATCGACGTGCTGCGGGACAACAAGAGGAAGTACCAGCATGTGATCAGACTGGCGCAGACGCTGTCCGCCCAGCTCTCCCAGATCATGCAGACGCAGAAGCAGCTGGGAGACGCCTTCGCAGACCTCAGCCTCAAGTCGCCTGAGCTCCATGTAAGCCGGCGCATCGTCCTCCCGCTATATGGAGTGATGGGCCTACTTTGGCTGTAGAGGAACACCATGGGAATGTTAAACTTGTATCTGAGAAAATGCACTTGGTGAAGGCGGGGGTTAAGTTATACGTTTCACTATGCTAGCTGTATGTTTGTGCAGGCGCTCATTCGTCCAGGAAATAATCATCGTAGTGAAGCTAAATCTTCGACTTTATTTCATCTTCAATATGAAACTGTCACCTGCAGCAAACACCAGCGGAGACTACAAAGTACTACTAAATATCCCAGTTAGCATATTCATCCGATAGCTTATCCATTTTTTTGTTTGTTTTTTGGTTTTGGGAGTGAGTAGGTACAGTATATGGCCTGCTCCATTCCTCCGTCTCTTGCTAGCTTGCACACGTCTCGTTATGTTTTAGTGCTGGAATAAACTTTGGACAATGTAAACTTGAAAGTATTAACATTTGAGTGAAGCTTGAAATATTAACAGCTAAACTACACATGTTAGAAAGAGGTCTAAGCTGCAGAGTTAGCCAGTTGTTGTTTTTTTTTCAAGTTGTAGTCTTTCCTGTAGCTGGTAGCTAATAATATAGGGCCAGATCTTGTGCCTGGCGCAAGGACAGCGCAAGCTTCAAGCGCTATGGTTATCTTTCATGTGGCACAGCTGTTGTGCTCTGTGCCTGCGCCACTGGCGAGAGGGCGTCACTTTCAACAAGAGAGTTCGACTGAGGCGTAGTTTATTACAAGCAGCACTGATAGCGGTGCTCTGATGGCAGCCTCTCATTCATTTCCTCGTTTATATTGCGTTGCCCTTTGTACTTCCTCTAGCATTATAGGCTCTCGCAGGTCAAACTAAAAGCTTTATTAAAGAGGGGGTATTGTGCTTTTTTTCAATCACATAGCCCCAGTCTATAGCGCACTACAATGATGATGCAACCTTCTGTTGGTCTGTAAATGCAGTAAATTAGAATAACTGCCTTGTATAAAATGGCTCTCTCGAAATGGCTGTAGTGAATGTCTTGAAATAGGCCTCTGTCTCTTTAAGAACCTCTGACCCTTTCAGACACGCCCCCTCCACACGCTGTCTGTGGCATCAGTGGGGAGGGGGTTCTGCTGAGGAGCAGTGGTTGGTTACTCGGCTGGTGACGAAAGCTCGGAGGCGTCTCCAGGAGGTGGGGGCGTTCCTAGGAGGACTCAGGCAAACCTATCCCTAAAATGGCTGCCATCAGAGTTTTTACAGATTACTCAAAAATACATGAATGTGCCAAGGCAACACTTCAGGCATGTTTTTAATGAGGGAATGACATAATGACATGATGTAAAGCTTGAAAAAGTCGATTTTGCATTATACCCCCCCCTTTAACCCCAGTGGGAGCTAAACAGTGTTCGTGCCCCGAGAGAAAGATATGTAGCCTACAGCCGGTCCTGCTGTGGTACGGGTGTGCACTCGCTCTCCCATAATTGTGTTATCACGACCAAAACAAAAGCACATGTTCTATCCCACTCTCACAACTCCTTCACCCTCGCCCCTTGCCGTCCGCAGAGGCTGGTTGGAGGAAAAAGGCTGTTGTACATAACACCACTGTTTTTTAAAGTTTCTCCACGTACTTCCCACTTTAAAGCGCTAATTTGATTCTGGAGTGGCAAGATCTGAAACCTGTCTTGTGTTATTAGGAGGAGTTTGGTTACAACGCTGAGACCCAAAGGCTTTTATCCAAAAATGGAGAAACCCTGCTGGCAGCCATCAACTTCTTCATCTCCAGTGTGAACACGTTGGTGGACAAGACCATTGAGGATACTATGATCAACATCAAACAGTATGAATTTGCCAGGTACTGTCTGAAAGTTCAAGCTTGGACACATTTTGGTTCACATTACTATACTTTGGTGGTGGGGGAAAAAGTACACGTTACTCTGTTGTTGCCCAGGGTGGAGTATGACGCGTACCGCACTGACCTGGAGGAGTTGAACCTTGGGCCCCGCGATGCCAACACCATGCCCAAGATCGAGCAGTCCCAGCAGCAGTTCCAAATTCACCGGGAGAAGTACGAGAGGATGAGGAACGACGTCTCTGTCAAGCTCAAGTTTCTAGAGGAAAACAAGGTCAGAGTCACCAAAATGTCAACCACCAGTATTTGACACGCCTCTTCTAATCTGTTTAAATACAAATATCCTATTGAAAAATTATATGGCAGATATTTATTACATGCGACACTTACTACTAAGCCATTGTCGAGATGTGTGCCTTCCCCATGCTGTTCTGAAGCTTCAGCAAAGACTGGGCACTAGTTCCACAGTCTTCAGCCCTATGTGGTTCTAATATGGTTCTATTTGAAATGTCTCTTCTCTGTGACTGAGTTTTTGAGTTTGTTATTGCTATGAAGGAGGGTCTCGAGAGGGGGGACACCCGGGGCAACTATCCATCTGGACATTACATTATTTTTGGCTGTTTCACTGTTTGACGCCTATGAAAGCAGCAATGACAATGTTTTATCAGGAATATTTGGGTAGACTTGTAATGCGTCTGCTGTTGTGAGATTGGGCTCTGTATGAACAATTTTTGGATTTTGATGCACAAACTTTGATATTTTTTAACACATCTTGCTCACTCTCTGCCGGTTTCATTTGGTTTGATAAGACTTTTAGACTTTTTTATTATGTTTCTCTCATCCTTGATTGTGGGATTAGATTAGGGAGTTCAGCTGGCCCTGTGTACGAAACTGTTCCTCAGTCGACTGGAACTGACCCGTAGATTCCACAGTCTCCTCCCTGAAGGCATAACCTTGAAGAGATTGTGTGATGGGTGCGAAGGGGGCCTGGCGATTCTGATGGCTTTGTGGGTGAGACGGGTCGAGTACATGTCCTTAATAGAGGGGAGAGGGGCTCTGCAGATCTTCTCCGCTGCTCTCACGATGCGCTGGAGGCTCCTTCGGCAGGAGGCAGTGCTGGCGCCGGGCCACACAGTGATGGAGCTGGTCAGGATGCTCTCTATAGTCTCTCTTTAGAGGTTGCACATAACGGAGGCTGGGACTCTGGCTCTTCTCAACTTGCGGAGAAAGTAGAGACGCTGATTACTTTTCTTGACCAGTGATGTAGTGTGCATGGTCCAGGGGAGCTTCTCTGTGATGTGCACACCCAGGAACTTAGTGCTGGTCACCCTCTCCACTGCAGCACCGTTGATTGTTAGAGGAGCATGCACTGCAGCACCGTTGATTGTTAGAGGAGCATGCTGGACCCGCGCTCTTTTAGATCTTTCGCCTGGCCCAACTACAGCGTTGGTGTAGTCTTGCAGACCAGGTTGGTATTGTGTGGAAGCAATCGGTGCGTCACTTAGGAAAAAAAGTGTCAACTGCGGCGTATTAAAGACTTGTATTGTCTGTCCGAGGTAAAAGGGCCGGGGACCACTGTTTAACATCAGCATTCGCCATGGGTGTCTGTCCAGCCCCTGACCAGCACACTTACTGTGTCAGGTCTGAAGCTGAAGATTTCATAGACCGTGAAAGTCTACAACATACACAAGATGGGGCCCTATGTTTCAAACCACTTAAACACAAGCATGTGTAATTATGCCATTTTATATTTTTGGCTCATTATGTCGTCTTTCGCAGGTGAAGGTTTTGCACAATCAGCTCATCCTGTTCCACAACGCCATCGCCGCGTACTACGCCGGGAACCAACAGCAGCTTGAAGAGACACTAAAGCAGTTCCACATCAAGTTAAAAATGCCTGGAGGAGACAGTCCGTCCTGGTTAGAGGAGAGTCACTAATGCCTCCTTTTTATTTTGCTCCACACGCTGAACGTGGAGTTCAAATTCCACCCAAAATCTACAGGAACTGCCACCTTTTCTCTTTCAACTTTCCCTGCCTTTAAAACTTTTGTAAATGTTTTAAACTCAGAAACTCTACAATCCGTTATATGCGTACCAAGATCTTCAAATCATAGAAATGCACTTTTTGTACATTCTTTGTATAAAAAAAAAAGAGATGCTGCAGTTTGTAAACAAAATTGGAGACTGTAAATGGCCTTTTTGTTTCCCAGCGTATGAATGTCGTTACCCAACATAACTGACATGTTGGCTCTTTACGTGCAGCTACAGGGTTCATAAATGTATATGCCATGAAATTAGATATACAAAAATCACTGCAAGAAGAAAGAGGAAAATTATGTCAACATGGCACGAATTTTAAATTATTTTTTATCTTTTTGTGAATACAGAGCAATGAATGTCCTCTGTTCCAAAACATAATGAAGGACCCAGCCTTATGTGACTAAATGTGCCTTGATTTCTTCAATCTCTTACCCTCTGTCAGAGCTTGGCCAGCCATTGAAATATTTTTTACATTTATTTAGACTACTTTATTATTGGAAGAAACTTACCCACTACAACATGAGCAGAACATTTCACAGACAATCTAAAACAATTTGTGTGTTTGGGACAATACTTACACCAACCACAAGGGGTCAGTAAACAAAAACAAGTCCAAAACTAGAGCATATCCTTCATTTTGAGTAGCTTCACTTTGCTTAAAATCAATGTCTGGTCCGGCTACCTCTTTTTATCTGATTTTGTATGAGGAAATCACCGCTTGTTTACAGGACCAAGTTTTTATGGTAGACCAAACCTACTGTATATGCAGACAGAGAAAAGAAAAAAGTGTAACAAATCTGTACAAAACACTCCACCAATATTTATAAAATGTTCTTTTCAAAGATATTTATCCTGATTGCACACAATGAATATTTTTACAGTGTAGACAAAATTGTAAAGTATATAAGGTGTGAACCAAAATCGAGTTTATTGTTTTTGTACATGGAGAGACCAGCCTCTTTAGCCTGAGCTGCTAACATAGTTTTAGATTAGGCTGAGAAGTTATATTTTCACGTAGGAGATGCTGCATGGTGGTATTTTGTCAACAATTCTTACATAGCCGTTTTGAGTGTGAATCTTGTGTAACAATCTTGATCTTACTCTCTTGATAGATGGATTTATACAATACAATATCTGTATTATTTTTTTTGTCCGTTTGACCTTAAATCTGTTGGGCGATGCTGCCGATTTGGCTTCCTGTGTGTGCGCGGCGCGTGTTTACTTCTGAACACTTTGATATGCTCGCTCTTAACTGGCGTATCGCAGCCTTTGTTATAATGAAACAGATGTGTGGGAGTCCGAAAACATTATGTGAATGTTGTGGATTTTGTTGGAGAAATAAAGGCCCCTTTTTTCTGTACGCTTTTGTGCGGCGCATGCTTCAAAGTACACCAAAGTGGTCAAGTGGATAATAGCTGAAAGAAAAGGGAGGACAAATGCTCGTGACGTATTTGTTCAGTGGTTTTATCTCTTACCTGTGGCGTGGTTTATGACTTCCTCTATGTGCATGTTGTCCTATCAACTTGTGTTTACTTTGGGATTTTGCAGATCCTGACTTTGAGAAGCCGTCTACTGTAAAGCGTTGTCTTCCCCTCCTGACTTGAATCCAGGGGCCCACAAATCACCTTGAGATTTTCATAAGGATAATAAAGCCACACCCGTATGACAGGATCTGCTTAGGTAAACAAACGGGGATGCCACCAGGAACGGCAGTGAATCATATTGTGTGTTTTTATACAACCCACACTATTATTGTTATGACTGAAGCCCTACCCGAGTTCATTATTACTTATTGGCTTAGCGGTTTAATTATAGACCGTAGACAGTAATTGTGTGCGGTTTATGGCAAGGTTAATTATGGACTAATGATATAGTGGTAAATAAATACTGTATGATTAATTTTATTTGCATATATGATCTGAAACTGACAGTCCATTTTTGTGCGAACCATAAGTTGTTTATGCTTGATGCGAATTAATCACAAATTTGCAACATAAAGAAAAAATGAAAGCAGGTAACTTGATTCCAAATCCTTTAAAGTGAAACGGGAACATTAGTCATTTACACATATGCTCAGAACAGTCAAGGGGAAAAAGAAAATATTAATTCATTGTTTAAAAAATAATAATAAAAACAACCCAATTTTTGTCAATTTAAATACTTTCATCTTGTAGTAAAGCTCTTTAGTTAGACGTTTTCTCGTTTGAGCATTAATTATACCTAACTGCATTATTTAGGTTAATTTAGTTAATTTTGAACCCTTTTTTGATCCAGATTGATGGATCTTGATAGTAGCCCTAGGGGGTAGCTACTTATGTTCAATATTTTGAGGTGTAAAAAGTTGAACAACCACTGAACTACAGTGAGTTCAAGCGCCAATGGAACTAATAAAGTACTTGCAGGGCTGTTTCTATACATTTGGGGGCCCTAGGTGAGAGGCAAATCGGGCCCCATATGTTTCAACTAATTTAAGCAAATCTTTAACGGACTATATTATTATGCTATACATTTAGACAGATTTTTACTTTATCTTTTACTTGCAGAATGTCTCAACCTCTTAACCCCCACCTGAACCAGCAACAGTGTAATGCCTCATTTGAAACAAAACTGATTGTATCTCTTATGTCCTGTTGTTGGCGTGGTTTTGTCACATTTTTGACTCTTTTTTTTGGCTCTTTGTCGCTTTTTTGTTGTGTTATTGTTGCTTTTCTGTCCCGCTTTTGTTGCTCTCGTCGTCCCTTTTTGGCCACATTTTTGTTGCGTTTTCATCCTTTTTTTGCCGCTTTTTTCCCAGAAGCTTTTAGATTTGGGTAATGCCAAATTTGGGGGAAATGTTGCTCGGTTCATGTGGGGGTTAAAGGGGTTGATCTCTTCATTAATTCCCAGGCAGCATATTTAAAAAGCCACCTCAACAAAGCAAAACAAATGAACATTCAGGCTGATAAGCTTTCTGCACGCTGATTTTTACCGCCCAAAGTATGTGACTGCAGCACACTTCGGAGGCTACGTGAGCGTCTGAAGTGAGCACCTGAGCCAATCAGCTTGAAGGCTTCTCCCCTCGGCTCTGCCCCTCCCTCCCTCCCTCCCTCCCTCTGCGCGTGCTGCTGCTGCTGCTGCTGTGTCTCCGCTTGATTTGACTACTGCAGCTCCATCGGGACACCACCAGCCGCTCACCTGCGCCGCCCGAAACGCATCATCCACGCAGATTTTCTCCTTTGAAAAGTATCCCGCACTGAACCCTAACGCTGTCGGAGCGGATTACGCGTCCCGACCAGCCGTGTCATCCCCACACCGAGGTGAGTGAGGCAGGAGCACTCGTTTTTACTGCAGCATCTTGGAGGGTGGCTGCTGTGCTGGGTGACGAGCTACTGTAACTTGGCGCGTGGACCTCTAAACAACAAGCAAGCATTTTTTTTTTTTTTGGACTGAGCTCGATGAATTGCTTTGTAGCTAGCGGACTTGCACGTGTTGCACCATTATTGAGAGTGAAAGATGACGTTGTGAAAGCCTGCAGTGTTTACATCCTGAACAGCTCGGGCTCTGGGAGGGTAAACATTGCAAAACACATAGGCTGCTGTGAGTGAGTGCGATCATAGATGGGATAAAGGGCTTGCCCTGGAACTATACAATTAGGTCTATTTATTTTGCTGTCTGTTTTTTGGTTTGTTTTATGTTTAAACTAGCTTCTGCAACTGTTGAGGTCAAGTGGTGCCAACTTTATGTCGGATGATAATATGGGTAATACCTGGATAATAAAGGTGTCTATGTGGAGGTGTTAATAATAGGGTTTCACTCACACTCAGGTACTGCTGATGTATGGTATCAAAAAAGTTAAAGGTTGTTCTTTAGATGCCAGGTTTTGATGCTTGGTGGGTCCTGAAATTATTCCTAAGCTATGAAATAAAATAAAAGTTCAATACATGAATATCATCACTTCCTTTTTTATGAATTGGGTACCAAAACGTATTGTTTATATACCAGTACCGGCATTAACCAAGGACCATTTAAGTACTGGACCAACAAAATTAAAGATACCGACCTAACCTATTTCAAAATGTTTGTTCTACACTTGGTTACTTGTAGACAAATGCATTGAAACTTAGGCCTTCACTGCTTCTGCATGGGATTTACCAGTAATTGCATTCATAATACGCCTCAGCAGAGCCAGATCTAATAGCAATTCTGCTTCTAGCCCTTGTCTTCAGTTATGAAAGACTTAAGTGGTCTGCTCGGAGGTGCTTTATCACTGGTGGCTGTAGCTCTATGGATTTTTGTCTTTTTATGTGATCTTTTTGGGATTATTTAGGTTGATTCCCATAAAGTTTTCTCCCACATCAGCAGTTGTTTTCCGTGGGACGTCCTGGCAGAGGAGCGAGCGGCCCCTCTCCTACTACTGTCCTATTTATTTGCACATGTTTAACTTTATACCTTGCGATCCTGGTGGCTTTGTTGTGCCTCACACAGACTGCCTTCCTCGGCTTTTGTACGCGGTTACAGACGCCCAGATGAATTAGAGGGCAACCCATTCAAGTGATGGGAACAATGGCGCGGCAGAATGGAGTTTGTCGCCGGGTCGGTCGGGCCATGGGGGGGTGGTGGTGGAGGCGCTGTCACCCCGTTGCTGTGGAGGCTGCGAGCTAACATGGAAAACTCACTTCCCTGACGTCACCCCTGCAGGAGAAGGAATTGGGGTGCTTGATTTATCTGTGTGGGAGGCGGCCGTTGGCTGAATAGTGTTTGGCAACTCGGGTCGAGTCAAGTGGTCTCTATTGCGCCGTCCCTTTTGCTAAGTCTCTCAGCTTTGTTAAAGAAGGATTCGGTGTCAATTCAATTAAACCCCATGGGGAAGTTTAAAAAAAGCAACATTGTAAATAAAAATAACACAGTATTGCGTAGGCCTGGGACGTCATTTTGAAATATATCGTAATACTTTTTGTCGTATCGTGTTGTTTTGAAAACGCAGTAAGTAAATGGCACTCTTTTCACAATCATTTAGTCCAGAACTCTGGTTATCGAACTTTGCTCGCCAATTAACACCTCATAAAATATTTGACCTTAAAAGTATTCCCTTATCAGGCAAAGACTAAGAATAAATTAGGACTAAACTGGGTCTACAAAGGCTCTAGAATGAACCAGAATTGGATTAAATCATGCATCCAACCAGAAACCAGAAAAGCACCGTAGACATGTTTTAGTTAATACTTAAAGTGATAGTCTGGAAGTCTAAATGTATTATAACATATTTTATAAAATGCAAAATTGACAACCTGGTCTTGCATTTTGATCTAATGTAAGTATTGATATATATTATCTTCTGTCAAGTCCCTCCTTTCCGTATCTCAGGTACTAATCAGAGTCTAGTATCCTCCCGTGTTGACCAATGAGACGAGCTTTTCCTGTGAACCAGCCTGTCAGGTCCAATCAGGAGGGAGGGGGAGGAGCTTGATCGTTTACTTTCAATTTTCACTCCGTCTCTCCTCACTTTGCAAACTTACAGACTTACAGACATCTGTTTAAAGCAACACCGCGTAACATTTCACCCAATAAGAATAACAAAATACAAGCATTTTTTTTTTACAGATGTTTTAGTCGTAAATTACCTTAAGAAATGTAGCTTTACTGGGCAGTTTTTTTGTGGTTGCAGTACTATAAATGCTCGGTAGTTGGTGACACAGCAGATGGGGGATGCCTCTTTAACTCTCACAATAGATCCATTACTGCACGTGAATGTTACAATTGACGGCCATCTGAAAAGTGAAGTCACAACGGCTTATTGTCATTTCATGTGAGCTGCAACGGGATCTGTGACCATAAACTGGCAGAAGGTGTTTTCTTTTTTTTTTTTGCAGGTCTTGCACTCTATTCTAATGAGGCTCACTGTTCCGCTGTGCCCTTGGGCAAACACTGGCTCCCCCCGGCAGGTTGTAAACATGTTTGCATTCCCTGATTACCAGCTGTTGTTTCCATGGTCACCTGAACGCCTGCCGCCTCTCTGTGGAGGAGGATGACCCTCACTTTACCGTACAGCCGTAAGCCCGTTTGTTTGACTGATCAGGAGTTTGGGAGGTAAATGGCTAGTTTGTTCACTTCAATAATATTTTCGAGGAGTTGGAAAAACCTGTTCTATAATCACATAATTCGCCATCAACCATGTAAACAATCAACGGTTATGCTGTATATTTTCGTGGGAGCTCCAGTCTGAGAGCACATAAGCATAACACGTGGCTTTTTAAACCTATTATTTGTGTTTCTGTTAATATTTCCTGTGTAAAAGCGTTTATGATTTTAACTTGAAAAAATCTTATTTAAAATGCCACATGCTAAGCCGGTGGTTAACAGTTAATCCATAATCGTTTGATTAATCGATTAAAGGGACTATATGGAGTTTTAAATTGTTAAAATTAAGTATTTTCCTCCCCCTACATGTTCCAGCCATGTCCTAATGTGTAGAATGAGCTCAGACCTGTTCACCACAACTGCCTCTAAAATCCTGCACTGTCACTCAAAAACTTGTTACTTTGGTCAGAAGTGCCGTCATGCACGAGCTTAATATAGAAGGTGCAGTTACACGTATGACCTAAGGTGGCAGTAGTGAGTATAAAATGGCCAACTTGCAACTAGCCCCTTTAAGATGCATTATCCAACGTTTTATGTTAAAAAAAAGATATATTAATAAGTATTTGGCCTTTCAGTGATTCAGTGGATGCTTGGGTGGTCACCATAGTGCCTTTACTCACCATCCCGATGGCCTGTAGGACGCTCCAGGATGAATAATTTTTTTGTCACTGCTGATTAAACAATATCCATGGTTCCATATACATTACATTCCAAAAACTTACCAGAACCCCTAAAAAAAGCAGAAATATCGTGTCATAGGAGCCACCGGGATGGAAAGCGAAGGTGCCAAGCTAACCACCCACTTACTGAAAGGCAACATTTTTCACTTCTTACCTAAAAAGTTGCATAGTGCACCTTTAAAGAAAATGGATTCAGATTTTGCTCAAATTCATCTCTATTGCAAAGTATGTTGATTACGTGTCATGCGATTGCTGTAATGTTTGAGTTACTTGAGGGCCTTGACTTTTAGTATTTGATGTAATGCTGAGTGCCTTCGTCCTTCTCAAACTGCTGTGCACACAGATTCTCAAAAAGTATTGCTCTAATTGGGACACGCCGCACACGTCATGGAGCAAATTTCGGTCACCTGTTCTTTTGGATGTGGAAGAATCCTATTGTTAGTTTTGTGTCTTGCGAAATTAATTGCAATCAAATCAAAAATCTAATTTAGTGGCTGTAATTAGCTAAATTATATAAATAACAGCTTCTTTGAGAATATGGCGCCTGTGCACTGGTCTGTCATCTCCCCTCCACCGCTCAGAGCCTCCCAGAGAAGCGCAGGGGGACATTCGCCTAAAGCCGGTCTCTTTGGCGTGGGGGGGTGCTTCTCGGATTGCTTTAGCGACAATCGGCGGCTGGTGCCAGAGGGGAGGCAGACGCGGAGAGGCTGCGGGCTAGACACCGATCACCTGAGAACAAAGGAGTGAACAGGAGAGCTTTCCGGGCCCGGGTTTGATCCGCACAAGCCCCACGCTGCCCAGGCTTCTCTGTTACCTCGCCCCGCTGGCTTTTGTTTCACCTATTCACCCTGTCCTCCCTTTGTATTTTTTATTAGCAGCTCACTCGCAGAATAGACTTTTTATAGCTTTTTATTGTGGTGAGGCTGGATAAAGCTGTTGACTTGGGTTACAATGCTGTCCAGTTAGCAGAGCGTCAACGGGGAATTCACAGAAATGAGATTACATCCCACCTCCTGTGGAAACATACATAATGCTAGTTCACGTCGTGCAGTTTGCCAAAAAATGTTACAATGCAGAGAGTAATCTATCACGCTCAAAGTGATGTATAAACTGGGCGGTCGCTTCTCAAGAATTTATGTTCATGGAAATAATGCAGTAAGATTTTACCCTGTTCTTTGTAGTCACGCAATTTCTTTAATGTGGAGTATCAAAGGACAGGCTATTGAGGTCTTAAAGATCCTTTTTTTTATTGTAATTTTGTTCCCTTATCAAGAAGATATCTTTTGCTTTCTTTAATTCATGTTTGAGTAATCCTTCTTATGCATCTGTCTCACCTTGCTCCCTCCTGCTGACGTCAGTACAGTAGTATGTAGGGCTGCTCGATTATTGAAAAAATAATAGTCATGATTATTTTAGTCATAATTGAAATCACGATTATTCAAACGATTATTTGTTGCCTTTAAAAAAAAGTATTTATTTTACTTATATAGTTAATAAAAAAAACGATGCTGAATATTTTCTGTTTTCTGAACAGAGGTCTCTGTTTCACACCTGCCCCCTGCTGGTCAGCCCTCACACCTGCGCAAGTAAACAGAGCAGCGCGGCCTGATGACATCATCACACAGCGCCGTTTGTTATTATGTCAGGCAAAAGCATGAGCCATGGCACGTGAAATGTGAAGGGAAAATAATCCCAGCGAGATGAAATAATGCAAGTCTGCTTTGCAAATAAATAAATAAACATGTATAAAAAATTTAAAAAAGTTTTTTTGATTATGCTAATTTTGTAATTGTTTAGTGTAATAATAGAAATCGTAATCGCATTTCGATTAATTGCACAGCCCTAGTAGTATGTGACACTAAGCCGGTGGTTAACAGTTTATCGATAACTGTTAAGTAACCAATTAATCAATTAAAGAAATTGAGCAGATTGTGCATCCCTGCTATTTCTGCTTTCCAATCAACCGAAATCTAAAATAAGTTGTGCAATATCGCCCACTTCTTCTCTGTTGTTGAAGCTCTGACATTTAGCAGCCTCGTTCTGATCATTTCAGAACTCTAAAACTTTTTTATTTGCCTACATTGCTAAAAATGCCGAGAGAACTCTGCTGGTAGGTTGGAGCACAAAACATATTGTATATGATATATATATATATATATATATATATATATATATATATATATATATATATATATATATATATGATGTATATATGAATACATTATGTGATAGATACCACATCTGCATCGTAAGAAGCCATGTGGTGCCACGTCACAAGATCACTTAAGTCTTCCATCTGACTGAGGTCAACACATCTTTTTGCAAACTCAGCCTAAAACAATAAATGCACGGAACGTATGAATGTGCAAAAGTTCAGTTTCCTATTTAAGTTCCATTTTAGCCTTGTTTTTGTCCTGACTTAGGGTTTTGAGACCTATGGATTATACGGTGTTGAAATGGTTTAATCAGTAATCACAGCAATATCCCATATGTTTTTTCAATATCGTGCAGCCCTAGTTTCCATTACTTCCATAAACTTTCAGTTCAGTTCAATCAGAGTGATGTAGTAACAATCTCCTTCACTGAATTGAGGGGTCCAAACTAGGATGATGGGATGTTAATGAGAGAAATGGCCCTTTTTTGCCTTTCATATTTATCACTGGTCTAGAATATCTGCATTAACCATAATTCAAGAACCTTCCCTAAAAAATACTAGTTTGTCAAGGTTGTGGGGGTCATTGTTGTGTCCTCTGTTAAATATGGGTCTTTGAGAGAGAAAGTTTAGGAACCAAAGTCCTTATCCCATTTCCGTCCTAGACAATGCCGCAACAGAAACTGCATTTGAGATACTGCAGATCAAGAAGACACTTTGAACATGTGTATACTATAGCATGTGTACTATAGGACAGGTGTACCATTACGTCAACAGGGATGTACAGCACATGGAAACCACCTGCCTGAGCTGCTGATTTGAATGCGGGGCGTTTCCCTGCGCAGTCAGCTGCGAGCAGTCACTCCCGAGTTGTTTGTGTGGGTAAGGCTTGCATTGGCAAAGCTCGTGTGATTAGGCCCAATCCCCGCACTGTTTATCATCGGCAAACAAGCCAGATGTAACCTGTCCTTCAGCCGAGGCGCTCTTTCATATTCGTCTTAACCGCGGCTCGCTAAAACAGTCATTGAGAGCTGGAGCTGCCGGCTTTAATCTGTAAAGTCTGAAAACCTTATTTGAGGCACAGGCGACTATTAGGAGACTTAATGTAATCTACTGAGAGGGGCTCGGTCTTGTATGATTATGCGTGTGTGTGGTCGGGCAAAACACAGAAAAGAACTTACTTTAATGCGCTTAAAATTGTCCAAGCTTAGTCAAGTTGCACCTCTGTTGGATTTAGCCGCTCCTGTAGCTCTGAAATGTGTAGTCTGCTGGAGCAAGGTGCCGGGCTGAGGAAGCTCGTGTATGATTTGTGACACCAGTTCTGGCAGCGTGGCGTTTCATTCCATAATGTAGATTATTATACATTCATCTCTACAGGAAGTCAGTGGAATAAGGTGGCTCAGAAATGGTCTCCTAGCTTTGGTCTCCATGCCTAACCTGGGATTAATGTGTTCATAAATGGGTTGAATAATTTTAGATAAATATCAAAATACGATTTTTCTGACATGTGTTATTTTCATTGCGATTATACAGTATTTCCTTGTTATGTTTTAAAATCAGCATTCTGTGATAATAAGGACCCACATTTGTTTCACACATTACTGAGGGTAAACCTTCTAAGCTGAAATTCTGCGTTGGTCTCAGTGAGTCAGATTCACGTCAGCATCTTCTTAACAGGCCTCGGATCATGTTTCAGCGAGTGTTAACAGGTTTTTCCAAGACCTCTTATATTAGAGGCGTGGGGATTCTTACTTAGTTCAAATGCAATTTTGTTTCTGTGAATATTCACTGTAAGGTTGTGTTAAACATTTGAGCACAGTCTTGGATGTTGTGTGCGTGTAATGTTGTTGGGTAACTGCTTTCCGTGATGTTGGCTCTATTTTTCTATTTGTTAGCGTCAAATTAACGTTAGCCTTTAACTTCAGGACTAAAACATCTCGATTTAGAAACATGTTTTTTTTTTTATTCACCACAGACACACACACACAGTCACAGTAGACAGTGAAGCAATGAACAAAAAAACAAAACAATACAGAAAACATCTCACAGAACAGTAATCCAAGACTAAAATTAGAGCAAGACAAGAAAGACAGGACAAACAGACAAACAAACAAACAAAGTATTATCATGTATGTTTCATTATTTTTACAGGGGGTCTCTAAGAATGAACACTCCACCAGTCCTCCTTTGTTCCCGTAGAAATTATTTAAATTTTTATCATTATAATTTTTTATCTTCTTTGGAAATTGTATTGGTTATTATGCTAATTTATCTTGAGATTGTTTTATATAATTTTGTAGAATTAAGGAGTGGGTTGCACAAGGCCAAGAGGTCTATTACAGGCTTGGTTTTAACACCCGTCCCATTGGTACTTCAAAGTTTGAGAACCACTGAAATGAACATGCTACTTAACATCGTGACATTCAAAATTTTTGGTACACATCAGTCCCATAACATCCACTTTTTATCATGTGCATTTCTTCTATTTTATCAATTGCAAACTGTTGATTATAACTTTATTTTTTAAAGTGTGCTGGACTGAGATTGGATTTGCATTTAAAGTGTATGAATCTTACCCACTAGAACAATTGTATTGACTAAATCCATTGAGCTGCTTTCCATTACCCCCAATATTATGTTGATGGGGCGATATCTATTTCAATTCTGAATTCTAATGACCAATTCTGGACCAACATCCAAAACTCTGATACTCAGATCACGTTGCTATGAAACATTCCATGAGCTTATTGTGTCAAAACTGGACTTTTGTAGAAAAAAGCAGAAGACAAGACTTTGCTCATCAATAAACATGGGTACGTAGGATGAAGGCTAAATCAAACACCAGCAATCCTCAAATGTTTGGACCCCACATCAACAAACATATTTACAGTATTAATGTTCCAATTACATAAATACATTTCTGCTAATCAGGATTTTAAAAAAAGCTGAAATCATGGCTGAACTTCTGCATATTTTTAAGTTACATGCCTTTTGGTTTTAGGCAGTCAGACGGAAAACCTCAGTGATTTAGTGTGGCTTCTTGTGATGTGGATATTATAAAAGATAATAAGGCGGTGTTATGTGCAGCCCTATAGTGTTACTCAGGTAGTACAAGAATGACTTTGTTATGTTAATGTCATGTAGCCTAAACGTTAATTAATGTAAATGTATTTTTGCAAATACCTTTAAAACCCTTCTAGGGACGGACTTTGCAAATTTGCCTTGGCTCTAAATGTTGTAGTGTGTTTGTTAAGTGTTGAAAGTACTTGTTGTCCCTATCAAAACCTTTTCACACAAAAAATCACATTACCAGTTTGTTGCAAAGCACTGCAGAACATGAACTTTGTTTGCACAATAATTAAGTAACAGCAGCTCAGTTTATGACTCATTATACCACACAACAAAACAAAGCCTCTATTATTTGTCACTGTCATTAATTTGATATTTTAAACACCCCATATTTGAAAAAGGCAATGTAGAGTATGGCCCATATCCAAAACAGCAACATCTCAGGCAAAACCTCACTTAAACTTACACTCAATCTCCAGCCACTGCACAGAAGAGGAGCAGCTAAGTGCTGCTGATGCACTTTCTCACAGATTAGGACTTCGATGCCCCTGGATGATTGGCCTCTTTTTATAGCAACATTTCTGAATTGTGTGCCCATTAGAGCAGAGGAGGAGTACCGGGGACAGTGGAGTGGAAAGTAATCATCTTGCTTCTCAGTAAATTACTACTTTCATTGTGCTCGAAGGCTTCAAACATGATTAGCTAAAATACTGGAATGGTGGATCACTGAAATATGACATTAGCCACATGCAAATGAGATACAAACTGGTACGTACTCCCACTGTCGCCCACTACTAGCGAAAGGTTGTCCCAGCGGGTTTGAAGGATGTGTCAAATACAGCACGTGGCCATAGCAATGCTAAAACTGGATTGCTAAAAAGTCCATCATTTGAACACAGTAGTGAAGACTAAGGTCCACGTGGTTAATCCGCATCAGTCATTGGTCTGGATCGAGTTCGCAAAGCGCTGTGACATTAATAGCCAGCAGGGGGCAGTGTGTCAGTGTTGGACAGAAGCACAGAAGTGGACAATAATACTTCTGTACTAATAATGATAAATAGTTCAGCGCAGCAATATTGACAGGCGCGAAGAAGTATGTTTCCCGTATTTGATTTTTCATATTTTTTATTGAAACGTTAATTGCAACGCAGTTTTTTACTTGTTTTTGTAAGTGTATGTACTTGTAATGATGGAGCAACAATTGACCAAGAGAGGGATATGTCGATGTTCTTAAAAAGTACGTGGACATGTCTGTTGTGTGTGAGGAGGCCGGATGTTCTTGCCACTGCAGTGAACTTTAGCCTCATTATAACTCACCCCTCATTTTAGACAAACTCCATGTGATAATCTGCTCAGGAGCGATTTCACACATCTCGGATCGAGTGAACAAGTCCATTGTGTCGAAGCTCTGCTAAGCCTTTTGTCTCAATCATGGCCTTTTCTTTTGGAGACTGGAGACTGGGTGTGCTATGGATTTGACTGTTGCAAGGGCAGCGCTGATCAATACTGGCTTCTGCTCTCTGCTGTGCACCAAAACAGTCGGGAGGAAAAACACTTGATTATTTACAGTTCTGGAAGCACTTGCAATTGTTCTTGTTCCATCTGCAAAATCTTGCCATTCTGAGCTTTAATGTCACACTTAAAATTATTTAAAAAGGTGTTGTAATGTATAGGGTCCAATAATAATTCTGGTAATCTATGTAAAAGAAAAATTACCAATAGATTTTCAGATCGGCTACATGTTAAAAAAAAATATTTAAAAAGATCTGAAAACTTTCTGAACCCACTGTAATACACAAATTAAATGCTATTTTAAAGTAGAGACAAAGAGACTCAATATTGCAAAATGGCGTTCCACAGGGGTCATACTTAGGTCTCATCATCTTTATGAACTTTGCCAAATGAATACAATGCAAATGCTTCTGTTTTGGATTGCTGACTTGACTTGACTTAGACCTGTCCCCCCAGAGGTCAAAAACATTAACCTCTTAACCCCCACCGTAACTGAGCACATTAATGCTTCCTGACATGTGAGATAAAAGCCTGTGGCCAGTGCAACACCTCATTTGAAAGCTAAGGCCTACAAAACTCATCTAAGCTTCTTTTTTGTTTTTGTCGTTTTTTTGTTGCATTTTTGTTTTCTTTTGGCCACATTTTGTATTTCAGTATGATGTAACTGTGATGTCAGTCGAGAAGCTTTTAGGTTTGGGTAATACCGAGCTGAAGAAAATGCACTCGGTTAAGACGGGGATAAGAGGTGAAACCCTGAACCCGGAAATGTTTGAGAAATCACGACTTTCCCCAGAGATGAAGTCAGTGTTACTCCAAGAATGCAATTTTTGTGTTTATTTCAATTTGTAGGTCACATGAGATTTTACAGGCAAATGAGCATGTTGCTACTACTTACAAAATACAGGAGAGAAATTGAATCATACTGTGACCTCCCTGACCTTTGTGACAATGATTTATAGTTTTCTTTACCTTTAAGTTGTTGTCCTCTCAAGTTTTGGCAAATGAAACAAAAATTCTAGCTTGTTATTCAACAGAGCTTTTGAGTTATTTATGTGCACATGCTACTCCTTGGTCAAGTTACGAGGGGAATGATTTAATAGTCAAGCATCAGATTAAATAGCTTTCTTTCCTTTATGCCCCTTACCCATGTTATGTCAGCATCAGGATGTGAGGATTACATGCACCAGCTACGCACAAGGTGAAGTCATTTTAAGTACACTATTGAATAACTGGTGGTAATTCAGGCCACATGATCACGTAGACACCACGACAAAGCTGTTGAAAGTCATGCTGATTAACCAAATGAAATAAAGGGGGGGGGGGGGGGGAGTACAGTATTTAACCTCTTAATCCCCATCCTAACTGTGTGCATTTTCTCCAGTTCAGCTTCACCCAAATCTAAAAGCTTCTCGGACTGGAGTTTACAGGCTATACACGCGTTTCCAATGACATCACGCTTAGTTCCGGTGGCCATTTTGAATACCGAAGTTACATTATGCAGTACTACAACATACAACAATATCTCTACTCAGGATGAAAATGAGAGACAACTGATTGACAGTGACATTTTTATGTACTCGTTGTCATTGCTCAAGAAGATAACAGTTAAAACACGATCCTTGAGAGCGCACGTTTATGTGATATAACCAGCAAATCTCTGTCCTACAGCAGGATTTACTAAAGATCTGCTTCACTCCTCAACACATCAAAGACGAAACAGAAAACCTTTCTCTGTGATTTTTACAGTTAACAGAGTCTCAGCCTGAGTCAGTGTTTAAGCTGCTCAAGACGTTAGCATGCTACCAGTTAGCAACTGAATCAACTGTCAATAGCTTCAATATGATAATCACGTGTGTGGCTCACATCTATGAACACTGAGGAAATACTACAGTAACAGCTCAGCTCTGACCTCTGTGACATGTTGTAGCCAAGGTTTGGAGTGTGGTTTAGGGCTTTCTCTTGGAGAGGGCAGAGCTCAGCTGTTGAAGCTAAATGCTAACCGGTAGCATGCTAGCGTCTTAAACACTGACTTACTGGTTTCTTCACATAAACGTGCGTCTCAGGGGCCATGTTTTAACTGTTATCTTCTTGAGCAATGATTACAAGTAAATAAAAATGCCACTGTCAATCAGTTGTCTCTCATTTTCATAGTGAGTAGAGATATTGTTACATATTGTAGTACTGCATAATTCTACTTCGGTATTCAAAATGGCCACTACAACAACAAAAGTCACATGACTGAAAAGCATGTATAGGGCCAGCTTCTTCCTCGTTTTGATTGTTACATTTTTGTCCTTTTTAGTTTTTTGTTGCTTTTTGACATGTTTTGGTCACATTTTTGTGGCTTGATCAGTTACATCACGCTAAAAAAACCCACAAAAATGACTAAAATGTGATAACAAAAACAAGGATGAAGCTTCGAAGAGTTTTGCAGGTCTTTGGTTTCAAATGAGGCTTTACACTGGCCTATAGGCTGCAAACTCTCCAGTCAAGAAGCTTTTAGATTTGGGTAAAACTGGAGACGCCCGCTGAGCCCCGTCCCTTCGCGCCCTCTTAACAAGCGTCTCCGCGGCGACGGCGATGCGGCAGGATGGGCCCAGTGACCGTCAGGAAATTGGAGTAGAAGTTAACAACAGGGGATTATGGACTGCAGCGGCGCAATGACCTTCACCGGTTTGCTTTGGAGAAGGGGAAAGTTGTATTTGTTTTGGAGGGCAGGGCTGCGCAGATACCTGTTGACAGTTTAAAAGCTTTGTCGAGTTCAAAGTCTTAAGGAAGTGACAGGCTTGGGTAGCATTCTCCACTGGGAAAAAATGACTTGGCAGATTTACCTGGAAACGCTAATGGGGATTATGTAACTACAATGTCGAGTACAATTAGTTAAGCCACAAGATGAGCAGTAAATCAACTATTTCTTCTATGAAATTGATCAATCTGCAATAGGATCATTTAATTTTTCTGTTTTACCCCAGTTTAGACATAATCCAGTCCAAACTAGATGTCAGTTTGACCCTTTTTAATGGTGGTTTTACCTAGATTTGGTCTTCCAGGCCTGGTGGTACTTACAAGATCAAATATTTTATGACTTTTATGATTTTATGAAGTCTAAAGTAAAAAGCAACATATCATAGTGTGATCAGTAAGTAATCTGCACATTTCCTATGTATTAAAACAAAAAGGACAGTGCTTGTTAATGAAGACACATGGGTCTCATGCAACACCGGATTGATTGTAGCCTTGGCCAAATTTCCATCCGTTGTCCCCCACTCACACTCTCAAACACACTCTCATTCATCTTGGCCTATTGTACATGTTTTTAGTGGTAGGAGAAACCGGGGAACCCGAAGTAAAGTTACGTAGACACGGGGCAAACATACTAACTCCACACAGAAAAGCCCCGTCCAGGTGGGAAGCGATCCCGGGACCTTCTTGCTGTGAAACGCGAGCACTAAGCACTGTGCCACCATGCCTGCCGTATTAGAGGTCGACCGATAGATGGCCAATACTGATTTTTAGGGATTTCTATTGGCCAATGCCGATATGCTCAGCCGATATTTTTCCAAATGTCTGGTCTATAGTCCTGTAAAAACATAAATACTTATTTATTACGTTAGGTGATTCAATCATAGTTTCTGTCCCAACTTTCATTATTTGCCGTTAGCATTAGCATGCTGCCGTTAGCATTAGCGTACTGTTGTTAGCCGCTGCATTTTGTGTGGTGATCAAAAATACAATTGCGGATTCTTGTAGCTAACCAATTTCCATCGCAATGTTTCTCTGTTCCCCGGAGGCCTAGGAAGTTGTGAGAGGACTCGTTTTGAATCTCTTTGCTCTTTCCAATGCCAAAAACGGGAAGTCTCTATTACTTTCAGCCCCGGAGATCGGCGCTAGATCGGCCGACATCCGATATTGCAAAATCCCTGGTCTAGCTCTAAGTTCTATGAATAACAAGGCAAAGTTTGCTTATTGTAGCATAAAGATAACGTTACAATTCTGGTTATTCTCCATTGTTTATGTATTTATAGGCTGTTGTATGGGGCAGTCAGTCGCCCCGAGCGTGACCATTTGTGGGTGTTCCTAGAAAGGCCATCTGTAAATATCTCTCGCCACAAAACATCCCTCAAAATGTGCCGCCTTTGTCTTTTCAGGTGGGACCCCCTAACTCCATTCTACAAAGGGATCATCATTCTGACCTCTTTCACCACCAGAGTGCCCGTCAGGTAGGTGCGTGTTTGGGTGTGGCGCAGGCTGATGCAGCAGTGGGAATGGCCCCAGGGTGACAGCCGGTGAACCGCAGAATCCCAGCTCCTCCATCACTGTAGCAGCAGGTGGATGTGAAGAATGCGGCTCTGCTTTCCCTGCTCCGGGGCGAGTCGGGGTAGTGCGGCTGACAGCTGTTTCCTCCGCTCTAAATCATATCGCCCTCCAATCGCGTCCTGTCAAGTGGCCATTGTGTGGAGCAATCTGAAATGTAGTTAAAAGAACATGACACTCAGCAAATGAGTGCGCGGGTCACATGGGGTGTGCATTCCTAAAACTATAAAGGGAGAGGATTATGTAACGATGTGAATGCGGGTTTTTCGGGGGGATTTTACAATCAGTTTGAACATTGGAACCTTTTCCCCCAGTGTTTTTAAATAGATTGATGAAAAAATTGCTCACAATTAGGGCTGGGTATTGAATCACAAATCGATTAGATTCACTTCACAAGGGCTGATTCGATTCACGATTCAATTGAATTGATTTTCGATTCCGTTGCACATGAACACTCGCTCAACTGGGGAAAACAACAGGCGAGCTCGGTTGGTCAAAGCAGACTTCCCGACTTCTGCAACAGACTTGGAAATAAGCTGTTTTGTTCTTTTATCATCTAATGTGAGCTTTGTAGTTTAACACTGCTACTTTTTTTTGGTTTTACGGCACGGTTGCGCAGCGGTATGGAGTTTGCATGTTCTCCCCATGTCTGCGTAGGTTTCCTCCGGGTACTCCGGTTTCCCCTACCACAAACAACATGTGCAATAGGTGAATCCTCCAGCCAGGTGATTCTGACCATCAGCCTGGCTCCACATCATGGAGATGGGTCCTGCTCCTTACGGGTTGCCTCAGATAGTGTTAACTGTCGTCATCCTTGTAGTAACAAAATTGCGAGTGAAATGATTGACATGAATGCTAGAAAAAAGTTAATTTGCGTGATATTTTTTAAAACAAACTACTGTTTAGCTTTTGAGACGCAAGCAACACATTAAATGAAATCATGAAAAAATAAAACATGAGCACAAACCAACTTGGGACAATGACAATGACGCACCACAACACTCAGACTGAAGCTGTCCATGGCAGATTTTTGGAAATAAACCACTAGATCTTTCTTTGGAAGACAAGGAAGGGACAAGGAAACATGTGCGTAAAAGCTATTTGTAACTTTGCGCCCCGCTAGAGGCGAGAGGGATGGGCTAGCACTGAAAATGAAGAGTGGAACACGGTGGACGTGGTGCAAAAAGAAGGAAGACTCTATCTCATACAGTGATTGTCGATTGAAATAAACATTCATCATGTGGTCAAACACGACCTTAGGTGTAGATGCAATGTAAAAGAAGCGCGATGCTAAAGTCAGACATTTTTTCCTGTCTTATTTCAATATCTGAGTCATTGTTTGGTTGAATTAAATAAAAAGTATTTGTGTACCTTTATTGATATTATTTAACCTTGAGGCAACCTTATCAAATGTTGACATCGAGTGGCTTCTCCTTTCGACGCCAGACAGCAGACAAAGCATTTAAACGCCTTAATCCTAAACTTCCTCCGTTGGCCTGTGGTCTCATCCTTCTACGGTTCCTTCCAGAATGACTCTGCGTGAGGTCGGGTGGTGCTCTTCACACTGTCATGAATTAGACATGAAGGTGCGATGGTCCAGCTCTCAGTCCGGGATGAGTGAGCGCGGTTGGGCCTGGCCTGGGCAACATGAGGCCACCTGTGACGTCAGCTTCATGCATTAGTGAAGACTCCCGCGGATCCGATAGACAGCACCGCAAGCTGCAGGGACGGTGCCGAGGAATAGTGATTGACAAGTGTTGTATAAGAAGTCGCTGAGGTGATTTCTGCCTTACGCAAATTGATTTTTTAGATTTTGTTGTGAAGTATGACACCTTCTCAATATGCAGCTTAAACCTCTTATCATTCGCTTAAACCATTTTCACCAGTTTGGCCTTACCCAAATCTAAAAGCTTTTTTTTTTTTTTATAGCAGGGACAGGTTCAGCAACACTATGAGCTCAAAGAAGGAGATCAGCCTGAATGACCAGTTTATTCCATCATTGGATTTCTTCTTCAGGCATATTTTAAGACGACGATGCCAGGATTTTCACACATGGACTGGTCGCCACAGTCCAGATCTTAACCCCATTGAGAATCTTTGGGATGTGCTGGAGAAGACTTTGCACAGTGGCCACTCTCTCCCATCGTCAATACAAGATCTTGGTGAAAAATCAATACAACACTGGATCTTTTGACATTGCAGAAGCGTATGGAAACAATGCCACAGCGATTGCGTGCTGTAATCAAAGCTAAAGGCAGCCTACAAAATATTAAAGGGCGTGACCTTTTTCGAGGCGAGTTTTTTGGTCAGGCAGTGTATTAATGCTGCCAGATTGATCTGCAAGATTACAGTTGTGCAGCAAGTTAGAGCGTCCATTCATCATGAATCTAATGGCCAGTGATCCTGATCCAGAAATCTTGATTCCTGACTCTTGATTTGTCTTTGGGGATTGTTCGCCCACTTTGCCAGCCTGAGTGTGTGGTCAGAGGGGACAATTCTACTCCAGCTGAGGCTACGTAGCTAGGAGGGAATCAGGGCTGCACAATATTTCGCCGAATGATCGTTATCACAAATTAAGTGACACAATAACCATATATCACTGAGGTGGAAGACCTCTGACTGAGATGAGACTCATCTGTTGTTAACACGGTCTCAAACAAAAACACATAACTCACAGTAAAAATAGTTCAGTTTCAGAGATGATTTTCTCCCATTTTAAACTTGTTTTGGATCTTATTTTGTATGATCGTTATTAATTCACTAGCAGGGACCACGCCACAACAAATTGCAGTTGAATAATTTATTGATGTTTAAATGTGCAGAGTGAAGCTGGGTGAGACTGTGGGTGGGGGCTCTGTCTCGAATGAACCCAGCTCTTCAGGACCCCCCTCCAAGCAGAAGAATCAGGGCTGAAAGATAAAACAGACGTAGAGGGAGGGAGGGTGGGGTCGACAGTTTCGAGCAAACATGAATGAAGAGGCTTGGCCTGGTGTATATATAAGGCTTGTGGGTAATTAGAGGCGTGGCGAGGTGAAAGCAGGAGTGGTTGGTATGCAGAAGGTGATTGGCTGAGGCGAGGTCCTGATCCCCAAACCTAGTCAATAAATATTGACTCCATATATTGCGCTGCCCTAGACTGAAAAATGACTTCAGTGCAACCAAAATGAAATAGCATTTTTAATGGACCGGAATTTACCTTTTACCATTGCAAAGATTATGACACGTTGTTAAAGTTATATGTTCTCCAAAAATTGTGTTGGTGCAGTAGGTTTTCTCTGGGTGCTCTTGTTTCAGCTACCAGTATAAACATGTGCAATAGGGCCCAGCAAGGATCTCCCTGAAAATGAGATTCTGAATCTCTGTGGGACTATCCTGGCTAAATAAAGATCAAATGAAGTAAAATCTATAATTGTTCAGCCCGCTCACACATTTCCACTTCCAGGCATGTTGTCATGGATGGGCCTGTGTGGCCTTTACTGTATGGCATTCTACCAAGTCGTTTCTCTTTTCCGTGTTTTCTCATTCGCTCACCCTCGCAAAACAGTCACGCCAAATTTGCCCAGCCTTATTTGGCGCGCTGAGTTGTGAGGTCAAGGGTGTTGCTACACGACCGGCCCATCTCTATGGCAGCGCGCGGTGCAAGTGACAATGCGTCTGAGACCGCAAGCTGTTTTCCATAGTCACACTCACACACAGACCGTCTATATATGGGGCTGTGACTGCTGCTTCATTTGAATAGAGATGCCGAGATGGGTTATAGGTGGTGGTATAAACTTCTAGGCTTTATTTTTGTCCCGAAATCATTGTTGTTTGCTTGATATGTTGCACGTGCTTTGGAAAATTGTCTCGAATCACAACTTGCCTGAATGCATTTTAACAACACCAAGAAAAAGATTCACTTACTCTCTCGCTATATGTGGTAATACCATTATTACGAACCTCAATAATCGAGTCACTGAGCTGTGATGTAATGTGTAGCTGTAACACTAGAACTCATTTGGACTCGATTAGGTGCAGATGGGAGTTTGGTATTGAGAGAGAGTGAGTCCTTTTAGGTTTAAGAAACTGGCAAGTGTGAGGCTCATTCTCTAACTTGTGTCTGTGGATTTTCCTCCGCCTCTTGGCCTGAATGCTCTTTTTATCCTGTTTTAAATAAAGGTCAAATAAAGAAAAGTTCTGCTTTCCCTATTAGTTCTTGATAATTGTCTCAGAAGCAACACACAAAATGTAAACATAAACATAGTTACATTACAACATTACAATTACAAGGTTTATAGAGGCAGAAGCGAGGCAAATTGAATGCACCATCTTTAATGCCTAAACGCTATATTTTAATGTCACAAACACAGAAAAAATTAATCTGTGCATATTTCATTGCTTAAGATTTATAAATTTGATTTCATCAAAGAGGAAAGTGAATTGGAAAAATGGGCAAATTTATAATAAAAACAATTCTGTCAATTTTAGCCAAAACGACCACTGTTTTAGACAATCTTTTGGGTATTGATGAACTTATACAGTATAAATGGTTGAGTAATGTCATAATTTTCCAAGAAATGTAGTTTTAATTGAATTTAATGCTTTTTAATGACATTTAAAGGGATATTTCAGGATTTTTAACTTAGGGCCTCATTTCCTAGTTATCCAGAGAGTTGTTGATTTCTGTATATGTATATATATATATATATATTAATTTATTTTTAAATTCATAGAGTCCTTATATTTGAAGAGGTTAGTGGTGCTGGGCTAGTGCTAGGCTAGCGCATGTCTATGGTAACTAGTAGCCTGCATTAAAAACAGTCTGATCCAAGCGCAGAGCACCTGAGGCAAATCACTTATAACCCATATAAATGTCTGTGTTGACTGAATAATTTTTCAAGTGTAACCATTTTGCATTTAAAATAACTCAAGTAAGCGGCGGAGTGATCTGCTCGTTTACCGGATCTACAGTAGTTTGTTTACCTGCAGCCAGCATTACTACACGTGGAATTCAGAAAGGAACTTTCTACAAGTCAAATATGGCAACGTTTGGAGGACGACCCTATGATTTTGAAGAGGTTTTTATTGCAGGCTAATAGTTACCATAGACACGCACTAGCCTAGCCTAGCACCACTAAACTCTTCAAATATAAGGAATGCATGAATTCAAGATATAAATATCTCCAGAAATCAACAACACTCTGGATAACTAGGAAATGAGGCTCTATGTCAAAAATCCTGAAATATCCCTTTAAGGCCTTTAATTAATTTCATCATTAGATAACACTGTTAATTTCATCTTTCATTTGTCCGATATTTTGACAAGATATGTAACAGCGCCGCTTGCGTCGGAAACTAAAATCCTATCATTAGCGCGCCCTTAGCATTTCACACCCCGCGGCTCGACTTCAAAGCTCCTCCGACGTTACAGACGGGATTTGTCATGTCCCTCCTGGTTAGCCCCGTTTGGCTGAGCGCCCCCTTGGCTCGGATGTGTGGCACCCCCTTAACTTCCTCATTTTTTAACTAGTCCCAGCAGCAGCCATGCATGAGCGGGTCGCGCTAATCCTGTCCCGTGTTGTTTTCTGTGGCACCTGCAGATCCGGCGGTGACCCTCAAAGGCCGGAGCGACGCGCCATGGACGACCAGCCGAGAGACACGGACATGGACTTAATCAAAGACGCCGCCGCTGTGATTAGATGAAATGGACGCTCACCTTCTGGGGGGGAGAAAAGGGGGAGCCGCGTTTTGATGTTTCCCGCCGTTTTTTTTGAAGCGCGGATCATTTTAACCCTTAATTAAGCAACGTGGATGGAGTAGTTTAGAGCTCTACAAACATGTTCTGAAACACGTGTGATCGATATTTCAATCTTCTCTCAAAATCCTGCTAGTGTTAAAAGATAAATTGCAAATCTGATCGCATTTGTGATACTAATACGATACTAATACTAATACTAAATACGAACTTGTCCAAATCAGGATGCAAATAGACAGTCCCAAATAAATGAACTTATTTACAAATATTTCATAAATGATTAGCACGTGTACGGTGTTATGGTTCAGGTTTATTTTATTGTCCCAATAGGAGGGTTTGTCTTCTGCATTGGACACATCCAGGAATCAATCTCTAGATCTTCAGCTAGATCATGATCAGGAGACAGGAGTACCTCGCGGGTGGATTAGCCTATTATGCACGCTCCCACCTCAAGTAGCTGTGACTCAACATTGGAATCGTGATTAATTTTATGGAATTGGAGTTTTCTTCCAACCTTAAGCTCAGGGACGATATACTCTTGCCCACTAATCTACTAATCGGAAAACGCACATCATTTTTTTTTAAGATTGTCAGATATTTTTCTCTTTCCGATTCTATGAAACTTTCAAAATCAAACTCAGATTCCCCTTTTTGCTGTAGTTTTTTCCCGAAAAGACACGATAGTGATGTGAACGGTTGCACCTTGCGATGCTTATTATGAGTGTCCCATCCACGACGTTGGAAGCCGAGAGCAGCAGCGAGGGCAGCACCTGTACGTCCGTCACCACTTCGGACTCCTCCTCCAAGCATGCCGCCCCGCCTGCCCCTCCCCTGCCGCCTCCGCCGCCGCCCGGAGCCCCGCCCCCTCCGCCTCTCCCGGGCAGTCACGGCGGGCGGAAGAAGCGGCGGGTGCGGAGCTTTTTCTGGAAGCCCATCCCGGAGGAGAAGGTGCGGGGTAAGCCCAACATCTGGACCCTGGCGGTGCAGCAGCAGCAGCAGTTCCAGATCGACGTGCGCTCGGTGGAGGAGCTGTTCGGGCAGCAGGAGGAGGTGACCGGGGGGAGCAGGGGGCTGACCGCAACCGGTGGAGTGTCCAGGGTGTCCAGGTCCAGATCCTTCAAGGAGAGCGCCAAAGAGGAGGTGAGTAGAGGGAACTTGTCACCATTACAGAGTCTCAAACAGACACTTTTTGTTACACTTGATCTGGAATGGGACAGAATCAGCGCATCCTACAGCTTAAGGGGTAACATGTATGTTCTCCTTTGCAGTCTTACCATCTCACATTAAGATCGCGCTTCAGCCTGCAGATAAGATTAGATAAGATAAGATAGGACTGTATTGATCTCACAATGGAGACATTCACTTTCACACATCAGCTTTCAAGAAACAGGCGGTGCAAAATACAGGAAAATGTGCAATCAAGTAATAGTAACTAGAGGTATCTTATATACAGTTAATACAAGCTTTAAAGGGAAAATGTTATAAGTTATATTTTCTTAAATTAAAATACAGAATCAAAAAATACACATTTATTCAGCATCTTCATTCTTTTTTAAGCTCTCACAGCACAAACAACAAACTTTAATATCCAGTGAGTTAATGCTGTCCAGAGAGAAAGGGAATATAGTGAAACGTGATTTCAAGTCTGTTCAATGTTCCGATCACGTTTTGAATAATAAATTGACAAACATGAAAACCTGTGATTATTACTAAGGGCGTTTTCACACCTAAAAGTCTTGCTTCAAGGTCAGGACGGAGAACCTGTCAAGTGTTCTATTTCTTTAGTTTGATCTTGGTTTCACACCATGTCTCTTAAGTCCAAACTATCGGATTTTCCCTGGGGCTATATTGTAAAAATATGGTTCAAGTGCTAATCCGTTCAGGTGGTAAGTTCCCTCTCTTTAGTCATTGATGGTAAGAAGTCTAGACTATTGGACGGTAAAGCACCACAATAACAGTGACAGTGTATTCTATAGACCCTGTTGTATACTGTATGGCCCTTCAGGGACGCATTAAAGACGGGGGCAGGGTTTCAGCTTGCTCTTTCAGTAAATATTGTTCCCGGTCGCCACGAAAACACATCTGCGTCACCATGGGCTCTTCAAAGAAACGTGACACCCTCACATATGTACATTGTGTCACTGACAAATAGCCGAGTACTCACCCATCTTCTTGCCTGTCACCACGCAATGTATGGTAAAAGTTCAACGTCTTTCCAGGAAGCGTTTACTGAGCAGTCCTCTGGGGAAAAAAACTGTGTCTGTTTACAAAAACGCAGCCTAATCTTTGTATTGCACATAATTACTGTTACCAAATGTATTTAATGCTTGGTTTAATGATCTTTAGGGAGGTGTCTCCTGCTGGTTCCCAGAGTCAGGACTAAACACAGTTGTAGGAGCCATTTATGAGTTGTTGCTGTTATTTAACTCCCTGCCTCTATATGGCACTGTGTCTCTTTTGTCCCCCCTGGGCCTATATAAGGCGTGGCCTGATGTAACCAGGTGCTGTTAATTGAGGACAATTCTTCTTGACCGTGTCATGTGGATGTGGATATTGGGTTTTTGAGCCAAATTAAATACTATAGAAGTGGAACACGTGTCGGGAACCTTTCATTTTAGCAGCCACAGTGTGTCAGTATGCGTGGTGTATACTGCCATTACATTAGTCAAGAAGAAACTCAATCCTGGAAGATCTGGATTTGACTGGTGGACTTGGAACTTGGAACTGCTGCAGTTGTGTTGTTACAACCTGCATGCAATCTGCTCGTTTGGACAATCACATGCTGAACTTTGGGAAGTAGCTGAGTTTGAGCAGCCCTGCTGCACTTGGCTGGACAGGTGTGTAGCCAACCTACCTGAACTACACACTGGTTGATCCAACATGGCGGAAAAGGTTAAAATGTACTTCAATGCAGCATCAGAGTTAAAACCCTCTATTATTAAAGCTATGGTGCACGAATGTACAGAGACTCTCAGGTGTCTTTATGACCGATTTAAAGGGTTTGCAAATGAAGCAGAGAAGCTGTGGAACTGTCTTTCTGACCATGAAAGGGGAGTTAATGGCAACTGGTTCACTTCAACAACACAAAACTCTTCTGAGTTTTTAAGTGGAATAAAGTTATGGCTGGACTTCGAAGACGGCGTCGACACTGAGGATTTCATTTGTGAACCAGATGAAGATTTGATGTCTGAAATGTTTGACAAAGAAAATGGAGAAGATTGGTCCTCTACAACACCTGATGATCCAGCAAGTCTTGACGAGCAAGACACTTCTGAGCCCTATGGGGAAAATAACTCCACACTTCCATCTGACTGTCCTCCCCTGGTGGAACCAAGGAACGAAACAGGGGCCGGCAAGTGGGTCTTTGATGACAACTGCATCCATGGAACCAGGAGGGAAAGCGCAAACATGATGTCCTCCCAGGACAAACGGCTCATCATGCTGAGCTCTGAGAGCTCCAACTGGATTTCCTTGCCATGGATCAAGAAAGATGAAGTTTTTGTGTTGGGCAAAAACAAAGCAGAAACTGTTGTCTTTCTTAAAAGGAGAACACAATTTAAGAGAAAGCGATGGAAGGTTACTTGATTGTTGGACAATGCAAGGATTGATTAAAGGGCTGTAAAACGTAGATGTAGAATATGACATGAGAAACATAAAAGTGAACATATGTTGAATTGTTTTTGATTTAATGTTGAACCACATTTGATTTGATATATCGAGACACGGTACAATGGCTCCATAATTTAAGTTTTGTAATTGTTCTTGGCTCTCACAGACACAATTAGGGGCCGGTTGTAGGAGCCATTTATGAGTTGTTGCTGTTATTTAACTCCCTGCCTCTATATGGCACTGTGTCTCTTTTGTCCCCCCTGGGCCTATATAAGGCGTGGCCTGATGTAACCAGGTGCTGTTAATTGAGGACAATTCTTCTTGACCGTGTCATGTGGATGTGGATATTGGGTTTTTGAGCCAAATTAAATACTATAGAAGTGGAACACGTGTCGGGAACCTTTCATTTTAGCAGCCACAGTGTGTCAGTATGCGTGGTGTATACTGCCATTACAACAGTGATGCAGGTTTATGCAGCTAAAATCTGGAACAGTCTTCCTTAAGATATGAGACTGGCCTCTAACTCTGACAATATTGGCAGAAAACAGTTATAGCCGCACATATGGACCTCTTTTATCTGCATTCTGATTGATTTTATAATGATTATTTATTTTTTATTAATTTGATTTAAGTGCAGTTTTATTAAGAGGTCTATTAATGTGTGTCACTTTCTGCAAATACAAAACGCCTGAGCGAGCCCACTGCTTCCACAAAAGGCTTTGACAGTAATGCTAACAGCCATAGCTGCTTTTAGCATGACAGGCTTTTTAGAGGAAGCCATTTTAAGAACTGATATGAGAAGAGGTGGGTTGATGTTAAATGACATGCATGAATGAATGAATAAAACAAAACTCAAATCCAGGTTTACAACAATTGAAAGCTGAAACAAAAAGTCAGTTTAGCATTTAGCATTAGCCATTGAAAATCAAGAGAGATTGAACAATAGCTTGTCCTGACGGTGACGGTGGCCTTCAGAGAACACCTGGGTGAACGTAAATTGCCCCTAAGTCTTTTGTTACAACCTCTTTAAAAATGTATCTACTGTACACAACCGCGCTGATGTGACCTGGTGGAATTTCAAGCCTTAAATAGTGGCGAGGTGTGAGTACAGTGTACGCAGCAAGAATCACTAATGACGAGTGTGAGAACCAGAGTAGTTATGCTACAAAACGATCCCGTTCTGATCACCAATCAACCAAATGCACTGGGCTGAATTACTTTACTTTTCTCACATAGGTGTGAGCGTTATTTTAAATGGACTTTTCAAGCTTTATACCATGTTATAAAGTTGTTCTCTTATCAAAAACATACCTGGAGTGGTGTTTCGAGCCGTTAGCGCATCTTTGAGTAATCACGGGATCTTTACCAGGGAGGGGAGCTACAGGAGGGGCATGAGAGGTGCTTACAGGGAGATCACATGAAAATCAGGAATTGAAACTACAGGATATGTTGTTTTAGCTGTTTTACATCAATATGGCCTTTTCAAACCGACACCGACTCCGTAGAGCTTTCTACTATGTTACCGTAGTTGTTGTCGATAGGGCTGCACAATTAAACACAATCCAATCAAAATCACAATTTTAATGATCAAGCTGCAATAAGTAACAAACCGTCTCCATTGTCACATACAAAACTCGCTACCTTCTCCCGCCTCTGATCTTGTGCAGTCCTAGTTGTTGAGCCGCTGATGTTCTACAGTAAACTACATCCACAGAGTCGGCTGAACAGCGGACTGTGCGCTTGATGATGTGCTGAATCCTTTTAAATCAGCGGTTTTAGATAACATTGACTGTTTATAATAAATTAAATTAAATATAGTGATCCAGATTTGTTTGAAGTGATCAACAAATACCTGAAAAGGTCCTAATATTCATTTGTCGAGGTGAATAACAAACCGTATCTGTGTTGCAGATCACAATCCTGGACTCAAAGAGAGGGATGAATGTGGGCATTTTCCTCAAGCAATTCAAGAAGTAAGTATGCCAAGCTCTTTGTTCGGTAATAGATCTTATCAACGTGTGAGTGATTCCCGGAAGCTGCACGGACAATGATATCACTGACGGTAAAATATGACAAGAGCTTTGAATATTAGCAATAGCCTTTGTGATGAACACTTACAGTAATGAGGCTTCACCGAAAATGTAAATGTAGTTTATTCGTGTTCATGTTCTACCTATCACAAATTAGCAAATGTTTGCGCGATTAAGTAAAATATTGGGCCGGAAATCAACGTCTTATTAGTTCTATTGTTGTGAATGAATAGGTTTTAGGAAATGCCTGGGATTAGTACCAGGCTGCGTTGTGTGTCTTTTAATAGGGGTTGGCTCAGAGTCTCAGGTCTAGGTGCGTTTTTGCATGGTTCGTCCATTTGCATCGCTCCCCACACTATTTCACTTGCATTTGACTGTCAGCCCTCAGAGCTCATCCATGTCATTGTTACTACAGCAGCAGGATCGAGTGGAAAGCAATACTGTGTTTTATTTGTTTTTGGCGTAGAATGACACAGATATGATCACTGGATTCTTGCGTCAGTCTTTCACAGTGCTTAGTGTGAATGATATTGATATTGTGTAAATATATGATTGGGCAACTGGAACAAGGAAACATACTGTGGTGCACTATGATAACTTAATAAATGGCTGCAGCTGCACTACTTCTTGTATTAAAACTACATTTTGTCATACTTTTTAAATTTTGCAATAACCAATTATATACCGGTAATGCAATAAAATGCGGAAACACTTTATAAAGCCCATTCTTACAGAATTTGTAAATACCTATTTTATAATTTCCAAAACATCTACAAAGCTTTCCTCATCATTTGTTACTCATTTATAAGCAGCTAAATAGTGATTTTACTATATCAGCTGTCGGCCGATCTAGCGTCGTTTAAAGCTGATATCTGTGGGACCTAAAGTGATAAAGACTTCCCTAGCTACAAGTTTGTTAGACACAAATTTCACAAACTAAACCTCAGTCAATATGGACACGCTGTGTGTAATTTTGAAGCACAGAACCTGGAGAATTGAATTGCTGTGTTCGTTTTAACCTCCGCAATTGTATTTTTGATTGCTGTGCAAAATGCAGTGGCTAGCAACAGGCATTTTGCTTCTGATCTGCTGATGATTACGGCAACTAATCAAAGCTGGGACAGAAACTATGACTGAATCACCTAAAGTAATAAAATTGACCACTGCTGGAGAAGCCAAGTATTTTTGTTTTTTACAGATTTATAGATTATAGACCAGACATTTGAAAAAATCTGCCAAAAATATTTGTCAAAAATATCGGCCAAGCATATCGGCATCGTTCTTAGAAAAACCCATATCGGTCGACCTCTACTATCAATGTAAACAATGAGGCAAAGGGAATATGAAAGGATCTCCAGAAGGCATGAAGTGACAGGTAGGACATTCCAATATAATTTACAAAAAGTTTCATTTTCATCTTTTACATTCTCAAAATAACATAAAAGGAAATAAAAGGCACAGCAAAGGTTTGAGCATCCTGCATAGTGAAAACCTCATAGCCCCCAATATGTCGCTTTAAAGGCTTTTCTAAGCATCCAGGAGCCTTCCAACTCTAGTGTGAGAGATTTCTGCCCTTTCTTCCTTGCAAAAGTTTTTTTTATTATGTTCTTTTGAAAATGAAATGAAATGAAATGGACTAGAGAGAGTTTAAAAATGTTCAAATGATATAGATTCCTCCCCCTACATGTTCCAGCAATGTCCTGAGGTGTAGAATGAGCTCAGACCTGTTCACCACAACTGCCTCTAAAATCCTGCACTGTCACTCACATAGGTGTTCATTCGGGTCCGTCATGCATGAGCTTAATATAGAAACTGCAGTTACACTTAAGACCTGAGGTGGCAGTATTGGGTATAAAAATGTCAACTTCCATCTAGTCCCTTTAATGTTGTGGGAATGTCACTGTATGCCACACACTGTTCCTGCCTCAGTAAAGCTGGCTTACACTTGCATTGTGCTTCAAAAAAGGTTATGGTTGTTAAATTAGTTCAGGCATCCAAAGATCTAATGCGGCCACCCAATAATAAGAATTTACTCTATTCAAAACGCTGAAAGTTGAAATGTTTCTCCTCATAAATTCACTCTTCGAATGGCAAATAATCAATCAATTCTTTATTGTTTCATTATGAGCTTGCACACACAGATCAATGAATCACCGTCTCTCATCAGTTAAAGGAGCACTTTGTTATTTACAATAAATCAGTAAAAACATAATAACAATATTATGCATATATTTGTGTTTTAAAAGCACAGCAGGACATTTCCAATCGCACTCCATACTCTGGCAGTTAGGTAAGTCAGCTGCCCTGGGGCTGACTGATGGAAACGTAGCTTACGATCTGTGCCATTGGCTTCTCTGATCAGCTCCACATTCACACAGAACAGGTTGATGGAGTGTCTTGAACAGCAAATGGCAGCACGTGTTAGTTTTAGAGTTTATACTATCCAAGACAATGCCTTCAATAGCTGCTGTGAATGGTGTCTTTCAGGTCTAACCGCGTCATTGTCGAGGACATTCGTAAAGGCGAGAGTAAAGCGTACGGAGCGGAGCTGCTCAAAGACCTGCTGAAGCTGCTGCCGGATGTGGAGGAGGTCTGTGCATGTCTCCAAAGTCCTGCTGACTTTAGACCGAACGTCATGGGGAAGTGCTGTCTAATACAATCACGGTTTTCCTTTTCTTTATTCGCGAGCAGGTGAAGAAGCTGCAGTCTTTCAAAGGAGATCCGGACAAGCTCACACTGGTTGACTCCTTTATGTACCTGCTGATCCAAGTGCCACGGTAGGATTGATTTGATTCTAAAGGGGGGATTGGAAAAGAAAACAAGTCGAGTTCTGTGACGGAAGATTTATTGTTAATCCAGTGGCAAAGAGCACAGAGGAGACCTTTTTCAAACACTGCAATATCCCATTATACAACTGTCTGTGATTTAGAGGAATCATTTTAACACTTGACTAGGATGAATAGGTCTAATGACTTTAAAGGAACCTTTTTTTTTTTAGATTATTTTACAATGATGATCTCTCTCGAAAAAAATAAAATAAAACATGCCCAAAGATGTGTTTTGTCTCATCCATTGAGTAAACCTGAATGTTCAGTCTATCTCTTCCTCAAGAGCTCAAAAGGCAGTGCACACCTGCTGATGTCATGAGGTGATGCCCTTCATCTCCATGAACTAAACTCTCTGAATGATAGAGGGATATTTGAGAGGAAATGTCTTGTTCCCCATTAAAGAGTCACACTATTAGGTTAGACACCAGGGCTAAGATGTCCAAATTTATCTTGAATAATTTAGGATATTTGTTCTTTAAAACCAGGGACGTGCACAGATAGAGCCCAGATGGTGCTAAGCACCTTCCACTTTGCCTTCTGCTCTTCATGTTCACAAATATTTGGTCATTTTTATATACGAACTAGCACGGCACAACTGAATTATTGTGGGGGAATGGCAATGAAAGGGAACCATGACAAGGATGTCAGGGCGGTCCAGCCTGTTTATCACGCTATAAAATGGTCTTAAAATCAACTGCTTTTATATTACTCAGGCTCAGAGCCAGTCACAGCCATGGCCGGCCCTATGTTAGGGCCAGAGGAGAGCATGCGTTGAGGAAGGGTTGACATGGAAAAAAACGATAAATTAATTGTATGAGTGTCCTATGTATGCTAATCATAAGCGCAGAATCTTACGATTGACTTTATAGGACGAGGTGGGACTAGTTTAAGTTTATCATCATGCAGGCCCACATATTTATGTTAAATAATAGTCTGTCAGGGTTAATTTGTAGTTACAGAAAAAAATATTATTACAATTTCATATTACATTTTGAAAGGAGCGGGCAGTGGGGTGACTTTTCTTGGTTGCCTGTGCACGCCACTTTACATCGCATTTACAACTTGCCATCTCAGGGTATGATTGTATGGCCTGTCTAAGATGTCAGCTCACACAATGCAGCCTCCTAAGTGCCAGTTCATATAACAGATAGTACTTTATTGTATTGCTAACGATTACCCTGTACTTTGCCCCCCAGGTTCGATGTGCGCCTCGAGGCCATGGTTTTGCGTGAAGAGTTCTTCCCCTCCTCTGCCGTGATGAGCAATGAGATCCATGTCATCCGCGTGGCCACGAAAGGTAACGGCAGCCTCATTCAGACAGCTGACCCAGATATGTGAGCCGTCACCCAGAGCACCCACGAGGCAGCGGGGCAACGTGATACCAAGTGTGACTAAGCACTGTTATAGCGTGACACCACTCAACAGATTTTAATAGAATATTTTGTTTGTGTGTTTTGTCTCATTTACAAACATGTCATGTTGCATATTTATAAGCCTTTACCACTTGCCTAACTTGGCACTACTTGACATGTGTCTACCCAGCTTCCAGGCTTTTCTGTTAGGGATTAGCACCTGTAAGTCTGCGCTTTAATACGTTCCTCATCCTGTTGTTCCTCTAAGCAAGCTCAGCTAAATCACCAGGCCCCAAGGCGACTGATTCCGCCGAAAAGTAGCAAGACAGCACTTGTCTTTGCCGAGGCACTGCCCATTCACTTCCTAAACTCCACCAAAAGTCCTACTTATCAAGTGCGACCTGAAGACTTTTCTGACTTCATTTTATAGGCGACAAAATACCACAGACCAGACATTAAGTCACCCACACACCCACCTGTTGTTCTATGCTCTGGGTCACAACACACCTACATTAGGCTCTGAAGTGTTCATACCACCTTAGCCACTGTCGCCCCATTTGCACCATGGGAGGAGAGCAAAGGTGTGCTGGGTACATGCGTGTACAGCCGTGTTTGTACTAGTCACAAACACTACATCTCCCTCTCTGAGGTAGCTGGTCTGGGAATTGAACCAAGGCTATTTTCAGGGTTTCCGGGGGGAATTAAAAAGCACTGAGTCATTAAATGAATTATGCAAAAAATGAAGGCCTTAAAAGTCATTGAAACGCATTAAATTAGATTTCAACTGATATTAAAGGTGCAATATGCAACTTTTTATGCAGATTTTTTTTTAGGTTTGGGTTTATTTGACCTTGTAGTGACCCAGTGGCTGTATGGCTGTAAGTAGTCAGCATGGCATCTATACTTCCCATCACAGCGGCCTCTACATCTCTCCAGGATCAATTGTATGTTCACTGTTGATGGAGCCTCTCACCAGAAAACCTACAAAACAATTAATCCTGATGAGTTGTAGAGGCCGCTGTGATGGGAAGTAAAGGTGCCATGCTGATTACTCATACAGCCGCTGGGTCACTGCAAGGTTAAATACACCCAAAATACACCCAAACATAAAAAAGCATAACAAGTTGCATATTGCACCTTTAATGTCAGTTTAAATCCAATGTAATGCTTTTCAAAGACTTTTATGGCCTTAATTTGCGCATAATTTATTTAATGACTTAAAATGCTTTTTAATTCCCCCTTGGAAACCCTGAAAAAAAAACAATTCCCAGACCAGTTACCTCAGAGAGGGAGATGTACTGTTCTTGACTAGTACCATTACGGCTGTACACGCATGCATGTACCCAGTACGCCTTTGCTCTCATGTTTTTTGTTTTGTTTTGTTTTTTTTCCGCTTAAAAAGTTCCATAATTAATACGCTTTTTAACGCACCACTCGACGTCAGGGTTACATCATACACTGTACATAATAATATATATGTATAAACATTTCTTAGAAAATATCTTTTTTTTCCCCTTGGAGATAGAACCCATTCAGTGGCGTTGCTCAACTACTTTTGCTGCATAGGTTTGTCAAAAACAGAAAAACTATGGGACAAGTCCAATAATGACCCACTCAAGGGCTTTTGCGGAGAGGTTTTCACTTTTTTGGCGATACTAGTGTACTGATACTAGTGTATTGGGTTAATACGGTATGTAACTCATGTATTACAAACTTTGCGCCACGGATCATCTCATGTAACCGATCAGTTACACATCTGACACACTAGTAGTGCATTATTTGTGATTGGAGCCTGTGTCGTGTGTCAGATAACACACACAGCACACAGTCCTCATCCTTGGGCAGTAACAGATTTGATCACCGCACTTTATCACTGAACTATTAATACCCCCACAATATCATAAATGGAAAAATCCCCTGCATCCAATATCCACTGAAATGTCTATTCTGAAACCCAAGGACAAGACTATAGTTGCACATTTGCTTGAATGTCAGTGTGGAAGAGATATTATGTCATGCTGTAATGCCTTCAGCCACTGCTACAGAAGAAAAGTGTCATTTTTGTCGAGTCACGCTAAGCGCCTCTTGACAGCGTCGCACTGGCCCTTGGTTTAACATTGCATTGGACAAATTAAACTCACTTCAGTGTCGAGTCTTCGCTGAATCAGCACCGCCCTCCGCTTTGTGTGGAATGATTGGATACGAGAAGATTTGGAGGCAAACCCGGCCAAAAAGAGACACCATTGTGGCTAACGTTGGATAATTACGGCTTCTGCCACATTATGTGCTCAAAGATTGATGTCAGCCGATCACATGGACAAAGTGAATGCTCAAAAATATGTAAATGTGATTTATTTATTGCAGTTTCCAGCTGACCTCTTTTGTACATACTGTAACCTGAACATGTAGTGATTATTGAACAGGAGTCTCTTACCGATGTGCTCAGTTAAATTTGTCTGAGCCGTGTAGCTTCTGTGTTGTGTCTGTAAATGTGTGTGATGCTGTTTTACAGAGCTGATGAGCTGTGAGGAGCTTCATGCCATTCTGCATCTGGTGCTGCAGGCTGGGAACATCATGAACGCTGTAAGTTAGTTCTAGAAAACTACTGTTATGTAGTAATGTTAAAACTGATCAATTAAGGAGAATAGCCAGATGAGATGGAGGAGGTAAGGCTAACTTCTCGAATGTAAACGGGAAATGTTTGGCACTACAAATTTGCAAGTGTTGTTGCTATAGTGTCATAGAAGCAACGTGATTATAAAAACTCATCTTGAAAGTGTAAGTGTTTGTTTCTGCTTTGAGTGAAGTTGTGCACTTGCTCAAAGGAGCAGGAGGAGGTTGCCATGTTTGTGTTTCCTCATCATATTGTGCGTGTTCTTCAGGGTGGATACGCCGGGAACGCCGTGGGCTTCAAACTCTCCTCCCTCCTGTCGCTAGCAGACACCAAGGCCAACAAACCCGGCATGAACCTGCTGCACTTTGTCGCCATGGTCAGTATCACTTGATGCGAAAATACAACACCTGAAATCACGATACAAAGTTTAGAGAAGAGGAAAGGCAAATGTACTTCCCTTGTTGATAGACAAAAGACCAAGACTCCAATCTAATCCAACTTTATTTATAGAGCGCTTTAAAAACAACATAGTCGAACAAAGTGCTTTACACAAAACATAATACAATTACATGAGTAAAGATAAGACAGAGTACAGTAAAAGTCAACTCCCCAGGGGGTCAAAAGCCAAACGGAAAAAATGTGTTTTCAGGAGAGATTTAAAAGCAGGAAGTGAATCAGTCAATCTGATATTCAAAGGCAGCTCATTCCAAAGTTTAGGACCAGCCACCGAAAAAGCACGATCACCTCTCAGCTTTTTCTTAGTCTTGGGAACCACTTGTAGAGACTCGTCAGTAGGTCATACCGCCTTTGCTTTGCCCAATCCCGTCAGATCTTGGAAGCTAAGCAGGGAAGGGCCTGGTCGGTACTTGGATGGGAGACCGTTTGGTAACACCAGGAAGCCTGGGGTGAATGTGGTGTGTGAGTGAGTGGTTGGTGGTGGTCGGAGGGGCCGATGGCGCAGACTGGTTGCCTCGCTTCCGTCAGTTTACCCCAGGGCAGCTGTGGCTACAACAGTAGCTTATCACCACCGAGTATGGAGTGAATGAATAATGACGACAATGTAGCGCTTTGAGAAACTTGTTAATACAGGCCTGTAAAGCGCATTACAAGTGTAAGGCATTATTATTATTATTATTTGTCACTTTGGTCAAAACTCACAACTTGTACAAATCCTCATGTTGAACATCCTACAGGGGGTTTAGGACATTTTTTAACAATTGACAATATTTCAGTACTTTAACAGGTCACTGTTTGGTGCAAATTTTTCAAATTCATCAGAAGATTATGTTCGAGGGGCATTATTCTTATTTCATTGTTTAATTCTAAAATGTGTGTAATATATGTTGATCAAAGGAAGTGCTCAAGAAAACAATGCAATCAAATTCTTCATGTCATGCTTTCTTTGATTTGCATTGGCCTTGGCACTTACATGAGTAAAAAAAACAACATATCAGCTATGGTGGGCACCATTTGTTACGGATTCAATCTGATCATTTCAGCACTTACATTTTCTTCACTTCAAAGCCTACATCTGTCAGCGACTTGTTACTGATCACCATGTTTAATCTTTCATTTCACAATCCTTTACCTCCCTCGTCTTTGTCAGAAGAATGGACTGTGATAAACGCTGCACAATGACACCCAGACATAATCAAACAAACCACCGCTCTAATTCTGTTCTCATCAAATGTTCAATACCAGCACTGGAGGAATGGGAGTGAGCCGCAGTCGGCGACAGGAAGCCATCATGGGCCAGAAGTCACAAGCCAAGCATTACATAATTCAAAACACTGCAGTGATGTCTAACCTCGCTCATATCTGCCCCGCACAGGAGGCAAAGAAAAAAGACGAGAAGCTGCTCAAGTTCCCAGAGAAGCTGCTGGACGTCCAGAGCGCAGCCAGGTACACACATCACCTCTTATGTCTCTGGTCTTGATCTGGTCAATATACTACTCTGACATTTCTGGGTTTCGTTTTTTTTGTAGTATTCCACAGTAAAATGTTTTGGCTCTCAGTTGTCCAGGAATTTTTCATCGTTGTCAAGATTTAAATATCGTCGAAAAACTGTTTGCTCCTGCCCTCTGTTTTAACATTTCACAACACAGATAGGGAATCTAAGCGATGAGCGAGGAGCAGGTTTTGTGGTGTGGTTTGGTTGAATCTTGCATAACATGGACATTGTGACTAATAGTCGACTAGGTACAATAGTGTGCTCTTGTTATCCTTCCTTTGAAATGGTTACTCCATTCCATGCAGAATACAGACTCATGCTTCCATCTGACATTATTACATTTTCAAAACTAAAAAGAAGTCATTTGTAATGTAGCAATAAAAGCACAATACACTATTAATACACTACACAATTGGAATAGCTTATTGATTTTGGCATGTTCAGAAACCATTTGCAAAACTGCTGACCCTGCTGAATGTTCAATGTCTGAAACATAAACAGCCTTAGTGGCCGGTGTGATGTAACAGACTGCAGTGATGCTGGATGCAGTCTGCTCCCTCACCGTCACAAGGTCATCTCTGCTTAATGTACTTATGCAGCACACGCCGTCTCTTACATAAGGCTGTAAAGTCTCCGGCATCTGGGAAAACTGTCAGGGAGTGACAGGTGCTCACTACAGATGGGTCATGTGTTCATTCGGGGTACTGGTGTTTGGTTTGAAGTTTCAAGTGCATGTGACTTCTGCATAACTTAGTTGTAACTCTTTGTTCAGATAAGGAAGTGAAATAATAAACATTACAAATCTTTAACCTAGCAAAACTTACTGTCAAAATAAAGTGTTTGGAGGCATATGGCATTCACCAAAAGGAACTCAATCAATCAATAAAGGTTGACTGATTGATGCGGACACGCTGAACATAATTCACTTCCAGAGAAATGACTTTATCAATATGTTTTTGCCAACAGAGCCTCGTTTCATATTAGGCATTTGTCATGTCTGCTTGTAGAATCTCGGTGGAGAACATTGAGATGGAGTTCTCCTCTCTGTACGTCCGCATCAGAACTCTGGAGGAGAAGGTTCAGGGAGACCAGGAGCTCCTGCAGCAGCTGGAGCCTTTTCTGCAGGTGACCATTTGTGTATCACTGGTTCATAGTGCGAGGTCTCAAAATATCGTCATGTACTACACATCGAGGCCTGATGATACTTGGGAGGTCCAACATTTTGTGATGCGGTACTGTGTCTGTGTCCCAGAGCGCAGCGCAGACTCTGCAGGACCTGAAGAGACGAAGGCTAGACCTGCGCAAAGAGGGCAACAGCCTCATCGACTTCATCTGCGAGGATAAGGACACCTTCAAGTTGGATGAGTGCTTCCGAATCTTCCAGGACTTCTGCCACAAGTTCAAGAAAGCTGTCAAGGTCAGTGTGGTGCAGTTCACGCAAAACAAACACGACAGGTCGAGAGGAGGGAACAACAGCCTTTTGTTTTCCTCCAATCTAGTAGTGCCTCAAAGACTGACGATGTTGGTACAATTTCCTTGGCAAACAAAAGAATAGGTCTTATTACTATTAAGACATCTGATTCTTTTTTTTTTTTTGAAGTTCAAATTCTTCTTCTTTCAAATCTCAATAGTGTTGGGAATGTTAAAAAAGGAAAGTGCAAATCTAATCACAATCACATTGCTTATCAGAAGAATCGAGACACATTTCCAAAAAGCGTCTTGTTCTAACTAATTGAGTAATTCAAATATGTCTTCCCTTTAGGACAATGCGGAGCGAGAGCTGAAGGAAGCAGCCCGTCAGCGCCGCCTGCGTGAGCTGGAGGAGAAGCGCTGCGCCTGGTCGGGTCCGGACCAGAGCGGAGTATTCGGCCGCAGTAGCAGTGAGACTGACGTGGAGATGCTCACCAAGGAGGGCCTGCTGGAGTTCTTCCACAGATCCCAGAGCCCACACAGCCCCCTCAGCCGCTCCTCCAGTGCCCGACGCCACCGTCACACCATGACCGGCGTGGCCGACCGCGAGCTGCGAGGGTATCTGGAAGTGTTTGGAAACAACGGGAACGACTATGCGAAGTTCAACAGCCTACCGCGTCCGGGCAGGGCTAACCAGAGAAGGGCCGCCCCGTGGATGCTAGCACAAGACGACAACCGCGAGCTGGGATTGGACAGACACGCGGACACGGAGCCGGTTAGCCCGCTCGCTAGGTTTTCCACTTCCGGACCTAATAACAATGAAGACCCTTACAACAACAATAACAAGTACTCTTCTGCGTCTGAGGGGAGCGCTTTGCCACGGCCGTTTTGTGTCTTTCAAAATGCAGCGCAGGTTCCCAACACGACCATCTCTGGACACATGGACGTCAATGTGGAGAAACACACTTTAGTGCGGGGGCCACAACCTTTTGAGCTCCCCAGTCCGAACAATAACAGCAGTCAAATGCACTTTGTCAAACCAGAGGATTTGGAACAGGATCAGCCTCCTGCCAATTTGGACAATGCAGATCAAATGTTACTAAATGATCCAAAGGCGGCTATGGAAGAGAGTTTGCATCATTTTGAAAAAAATGAAATATCTGCAAAGGACACTGAGGAATATGACAGTACAATTTCATCAACCACTTGTGATACACCTCTCCCGCTAGACCCGCCCGTCTCCAACATGAAGCCAATGTTTTACATCATAGACTGCACTGAGACCGACTGCTCTGTTACTTTGGATTACTCAGAGACAGAGCCCTTCAGAGCTGGCAGAAACCAGGAACAGGATCCAAGCTCTGTGTCGTCGAATTTGGAGTCTCCGAACGATCTTTCTAGCAGCGACATTTCTGCGCCTAAAGCGGGAGACGTTACCTTTGCCACTCAGACAGAAGACTGGGATACCGAAAGCGCTGAAACAACTGAGGGCAAGCAAAGCGTTAACAAAGAAACACAAATTGGTAGCAAGAAACAAGCTAAAGCTAAAGCAGCTCGAGCTAGCAAGAATAGCGGGACTAGCCGAGGAGTGCGGACGCTAACTAGCAATGAAAACCAGGGCATGAGGAGAGTGGTGCCTATTAGCAAGCTATCGAGATCGGGGAGCAGTAGAAGAGGAGATAGGCAGGCGGACAGTAGCGAAACGCGAAGGCCTTTGCGTGACCAGAGCACCCCAACAAGAGGACGGAGCGAGAAGGCTACGAGAACGCCACGACATTCTAGCATGCCGCCTGATGAGTCCAAAACACAGAGGGGACTTACCGGATCTGCGCCTCGATGGACAAGAGAATCCACGCCGAGGAAAGCCACCTTCCAAAAACCAAGTGCTAAGCCGTTGCGGAATATTCCCAAACCGGAAGAAAAGATGTGCAGGTCGACCATGAGAGCGCTAGCCCAAACGCAAGCGCAAGCGAATTCTGAAAACACTAGTCCAAACCCATCTAAGACCACCTCGGGTCTACCAAGCTTTGCGCGGAATACGGTATCCTCTACTTCGAGGACCAAGAAGGAGCCGTCCACGCCGTCCCACAGTCCTTCAACACTGGCGAAACAAGCTAAACAGAACAAGCCCGCATCCTCTGAGGAGCGCCCCCTAGCTCCAGGACTGAGGAGGGTCCAAAGCGTAAAGGCAGCTAGTCGTAGCGCATACCGTAGCGAGACGCCGCCGCCTCCGGCTTCAAGAGATGACCAACGCAAGACGAGTAGCTTATCTGAAATGTCGATTTCTAACAGAGACTTTTCATCGAGCCGGGGCACTAAACCAACCTGGAAGTAACAAAAAAAATAGACAGTATACTCTAGAGAATCGGTTCAAAAGAAAAATGTATATAATAGACTGCCACCATTGCACTGAAATATTAATTTGGAGTCCTTTATTCAAAAGGAAAGATGACAAACGGCAAATGATAGTTAATCCAGCTGACTCTTTTTGCCTGCGAAGCTGTCTGTAGAGTACATGCTAGAGTCTATGGTCATGTAAACAGAAAAACACTGGCTGCTGCTGCTGCTAACTCACGTTTTCATTCAGGGTCAATGATTTGTAGTGCTTGTCTGCTGTTACACTGAGTCAGTCCTATTGAAGCTGCTTGTTTTCTTGTTTGAGGGGCTCAATACCTCAGAATGTTTTATCAGTGGCCTTTTATCAGTGAAATTTGTTTTGTAAAGGTTGCTGCCATTGTACGTTTCTTCAAAATCGCATAGACTGCAAAATGTGAAATTGACCGTCTACCAACAACAACATACAAGTTCAGATATCAAGTTTGCTCAAATGTAGCTTCTTTCTTCAAGATTGTTCCAGATTATCGGCGGGTCCCATTCAGCCCCATTCATAGTAATAATCCCGAGTGTTCTGTGAAATTAACATGGCTACTCTATCTCCTCCTACGAAGCCTGTTCCTTTAAAGGGCAAAAAGGCGGAAAGCCCTGCCACAGTGCTCCAGAGGCTGTCAATCATAGACCTAGGCTTAGGCTTCCACTTTTTATTTTTAATATACAAATCTCTGCATGGTTAAAAATATGATACATAAAGCCCAGGGTTGTCACATGGGTCATAGCAATTTTTAGAACAAGTAAACTCTTTGGAGCCAGGTTTTCAAGCAGTACAAACGAGGTCCAAAGCTACATAAGAATCCTGTTTCCAAAGTGTGTTTTGGAGTCGCCGAAGAGAAGTGCTTTCCTCGCCCATTCGTCTACACGAAGTTGAAATTTTACAGTTGTTTGAGTTGGTTGGCCAATATTTGGTAATTAAATTTGTGCTATGAGAAGCTAACATTTTCTTCCTATCTAATCCAAAAATGTGTCCATTTCAATACTACTCACTTAAAACCTAATTGTTGAAATGGCAAAAATGACACCGTTTCTTCCCAACATGGTGCTCTTAAATGGAAACGCACAATGGCAACAGTTTCAGTTCTGTTTGTTTCAGCATGACAAATGTAGACAATTATGCTATGCTACACAGGAAAAGAATGTTTCTCTCGTAAAGGTTAAACAAACTATGGTACAAATTGTACCTCATGTCATTAGATGTAAGTAGCATTAGAACAATCTCTTTGTTTTGGAAGTTTTGGAAGTAAGTTACTGCGTTTGGCTATGCTTTGTGTTTGGCTTTGTTATGCCACAAATCAACATGAATATCGTGTTCTATTGAGAAAAGAATCGCCCTCTGCCCATTTCACACTCTTGCCTTCAAACTCATTGCCTTATAGATAAGCCTCACCTGTACACAGCTGTTTATAGCTACAAGCAGAATAGGCACACGCACAGGGTTTAAATCCACTAGGAGGCCCCAAACTGAATGTTTTAAGGCTAAATTACACTATGTTGTTCAGATATATATTTTGTGGGCTTTTTTTCTTATTGTAATCTCTAATTAAGATCAGCAGTTTCCCACAAAACCCACTCTTTTTCCAGATGTAAATATACCATAATGTTTCCCATAGACCTTTTGAAAAATTAAATGACACAAATAGAAATTTCAACTTTAGTCAGTCTCAGTAATCATTAGCTCTACGAGCCCTGGTTTGGATCAATACTGAAAAGATTTTTAACGAATTTTGCATGTAAAATGCTGGAGAGAAAAGCATTCATTTTCTTGTTTGAGTTAAGTTTTGTTGTTTTTGATTTCATGGATCATAATAGTAAAGCTATTTATTTGTTCTTAATATGAAAGCGTAAACTCTAATCAAGAGTGGCCAATATGAAAGTGAATCAATTGTGATTAATTTTGTGGCATATTTTTAGGAACTATAGAAATATAAAGTTTCAGATAAATGTTCAAATTAAAATCTTGTGGGAGGGTTTTGATCACGATTACAGCAGATTAGCTTCTTTCATTCTTGAGCTCATAATTCTATTGTTTTTGTCTTTGGTAGAAAAAAAAAATGAAAATTTGTGGGCAGCAGTGCATTTTCCACCAAAGCCTTTCTTTTATTTCTTTTACATCTAAAGACGAACAAATTGTGGCATGTTCATGGATGTTGTGAACAGAGTCCCCTCCCCCCCAGAAAGCATTTTACATGGGGCCCCCTTAAACCTAGACACGGCCCTGGACACACGTAGTGGTCAGCCTTACATTCCTTGACATAGCTTTATCAACACTGCTAATCATGTACATATTGTAAAGACAAAGTATTTTTCTGACCAACTATCTGTTATAAATTATAAAAACATCTGGTAACGTTGGGGCACAGACACTTCTTCTTTGTTTCCACAGACCTGACCTATCCTTTCACTGTAGTTTGCCTCCTGTGTCTTCCTCATCCCTGTCATGCAAATGGAGTTAGGAGCGGACACAAAAGCACGTGTTAAAGTGTGTGTGGTCGGCCGTAAACTTCCTCCACAGGGCACAGCAATTACTACATTGTGAAAAGGAAAACGCTATCTCCATTTAATTCTTATCTGAGGAAAAAAGCACTGCACATACTGTGGTCTGGTCAATCTAAACATAACAACTTAGACAGACAATCTATTAAAGGTAGACTTTTATTCAACCTAAACTGATCAAGGTAGTGCAGTAGTAGGGTAGTAGCTGACGATATCGTGACAAAATCGATTTTTGTGATATATTGCGATATTTTGTGGCACGATACGATACAGGTTTTTCCTTTTTATGCCGATATCAATGCAGTTAATGACGCTATGGGCTCCAGTGTTTTAATGGTCAGTAAAGGCCAATAAAGGTCAACAATACAGTCAGGACGGTGAAGGGCAGCACTTGGACCAAACACTGTCACACAAATGTATTACTTTTAATGATACTTTTATAAACAAGATTAAAATAATGGTTAATTTATTCCTTTTGGGAACAGGACCCTGGTTTCTTTTTTATTTAATGTAAATGAAGTGATGCCACTGATGCCAGACGATCAATCGGCTCATTTTCAGTGAGTCAGGGATCATTCACTTATTTACACACCGTGTAACATTTCATCCAATAAATACAACACAATACAAGCATTTATTTTATCACGGACAATATTATTGTGGAAAAATTCAAAACATTTAAATAAAAAATGAACAAAACCTCACCTCTCCTCACCGCTCGTCTCCATGGAGATGTCGACTGAAGGCAGCCAAATATCAACTTTAAATAGGTTAGATCCTCATCCAAATCCATTCTTTGATTGCCCACAGCAAAAATAGACTTTCCTGTGTGTCGCTGGCCATTAGAAGCATGTTGTGTATCGTTGGCAATAGTATAGTCCAAAATGTTAGGAAGTGTGCCTTTAAGAAAAGAGGAACAAGGCACATGATAAAAACAAATCATAAAAATATGGAGCATGAATTGTTTACAAAAGGTTAAAAACAGCATTTATCTTTTTAAAAAATAGTCACATATTTGATGTGCATTATATCGATGATCGCAGTATCGGCATATCGTGAGATTATCGTTATCGTGAACCATGCATCGCGTATATCGTATCACCAGCCATCACCTAAACTCGGACGACTGAGAGATTACACAAATATTGCCTATGTGTGTTACCATGAGTTTTCAAGTCACTTTTCTAACATGGTTTACCAATCACACACTCAACCGAATTAAATTTCAGCTGAGCTCATCATGCAGAGCCACAGCCTAGTCATAAGTTTCACCATCTAAACACTTTAATGCAGAATTTGGTACCACTTTATAATAGCTAAGTACTACTAATTCATCATGTATAAACAAACAAAGCCTTCTTAGTCATTTGTTAATCATGCACAAGCACCTTAATACACAGCTGTGTATGTTTCCATAGTAACTCTTTGGCACAGTTATTCAGGAATGGTTTTGGTTAGTGTGGTAACAAGATCTATGACACTGTTGTGCTTGGTTACCAAATGATCAGGGACGTTTTGTTGAAGAAAAAAAAAGATGATTAATTAAGTATTTTACAATCATGTACAATTGTTGGGTTTTTTAGATGGCAATCACAATCTCAGTACTCTACACTGCTCATGTATAGAGTTCGGGAAAGTCTACAGTTACCATGGAGATCGGCCATCTTTGCAGCTGTTAGCATACATTTCCATTGACTAACATTAGCTAAAAACAGTTTATAAAGTGGAGAAAATAGCCGTGGAACAGCTCCGTTAGCTGCTGAGTTACTGCTGGTAAATACATCTAACTAACTGTTGTGTCCAAGTGCTTTAATGTGAACAATAACTCCAGTATTTTAACTTCTAAAATCTCCATTAGTTTACAATTGCTGCTAATCCCATAATACTTAGCGATATGACGTCACATTCCCGAACTCTATAATTGGGGAAGGGGCTAGCTTAATTGTGTTTGTGATTGGATAACTATTGTACTGATATGACTGATCAGGTTAAACATGTAGTTGGGGTATTTTGATTTGAATAATGCAATTTAAATGACACAGGAATCCTGAATACTTCCCCTAGTTTGAGAGATCAGCACTTTCTACGCTCTGAAAACCATGAATAGCCTTGCCTGGCCCAGTACTCTCCAATCCTTACCCTTGACCACTTCATACACCACTTTGAAAAGTTGTAGCCACTTGACCATACCGTGACTAACGCTGCCCCCTGCTGCTACCTCTCACAGCCTTACTCCCTGTGCCCTTTACGTAACCAGAACCTATGTGGCTTTTCCAGCATACCGGCCTTCCCTTTCTCTCCACTGCTTCCTTATTGTTAAGAGAACTACCATGGCGACACAGTCTAAACGGCCATTACCATGCGGGACAAAAGAGGCCAGTAAAAATCAAATGACTGTTCCCACACTTGTAGCTTATCTTCATCGAGTGGCCTTTAAGTTGATGTTCTATATTTGGGCTTAATGTCACCATGTACAGTGATATAGACTTTAGTTTTATACTTGATTGTGATGTGAATGTACATGCTTGACAATGAGGTGCTCTGCCTGGTCAGTACACTGTATAAGATCGTAAAAAATAATACACTTTATTAGGCATATATATCTATGGCTATCTGGAACATTAGACAATATGGCTGCAAGACATTGTGACTGCTCATGTTGATCCAGTGACCGAAATAAATCATTTTGTGAAACGAACGCTTGGTTTTACTCACTTTATGGTGCTATGGCTTTTTGTTATGGATGGAGGAGTTTTGATCTATCAATAGGCTGGATATTTTGTTTTGAATTTCTATAGCAGTAGTAGGCTAATACGTATTCATCACTAGAAACCAAAGTTGTAGAGCGTACGTAGTCAAATAGGAGTAAAAGTTATATAAAAGTACGAAGAAAAAAAACATACTTGACACAGACAAAACATCAAATGAATGCAACAGTTCTGGTATTTCTAAAGATTTCGACATAAACATTGGATGGAAGAAATAATTGTGAAGAGAAGAAGCAAGAAAACCAATAGCTGGATTCATTTGCATCTGCTAAATGAAGTTTTATCACTTTTTCCCTTTTCAAAGTGTAAAGAATAACCAAATGCATTAAAAAAGGAAGAGAAAAACTTTGAAATAGTATTACTCAAGTACATAGGAAACTTCTAAATTGCAAGTACTTGTTCTTGAGTGACTGTATCTGAAAGCCAACCATAGACAGTTAAATTAAGAATGGACTGAGGGAACAAGGCCCCCATAGCATTCAGCACGGGCTAGCTGAAACTCGTTCATGCTAGCAATTTGGTTGCGTTTTTGGAGCCACTCCTATTATTTAGAATGGGCCGAAAATAAAAATGGTAAAAGGATAAAATTAGGACGATGTTGCGCATGTTAAGGCAAGCAAGGAAGGTCAGAATGACAAGCTTGTGTTGAAAACTGAAGTGGGGCAAAAAAGTTTCAATGGAAAGTCCATAGGTGCCAGGAACCCCCGGAGCCAGCCGCCATTTCCTTATGGCTACAGGAAGAAGTAGGCCACAATTAGTCCATTCTTGATTTCACAGTCTATGGATCTCTGCATGAAACTAAGGGATGTGACTGCCTCTGCCACAGTGTATTACAGCCTATGTTGTGAGGACTAAACCTAGCAAAACGTAGTAGTTTATGGTCGTTTAGCACATACACAATGCTGTTCATCATTTACAGTAGCCTAATTGTTGACAATATTCTACACCTGTAATAAATGCTAAGTTTTAAATTAGCTTAATATGAAACATTGAGTGCCTAATGTAAGTGGAAAAGCGCTATATGAGTCGAGACCATTTTTAAAATTTGTATTAATTGAAATGAATGCCTGGATAGCTCATGAAACTAAAAACTCTAATCTAATTAGATAATAAACCCTGCATTGTTTATGGGGGGGGTTTTTTAGGAAAAAATTGAAATTCAGACATGTAAGATAGTTTACTCTTGAGACACAACCAACAAATTACATGGATCAAAAGATATGTCTGTGATCTAAACCGAGCAGTCCTCACTTCTACGCTTGAGCCACAAGAGGGCAGCAGAGCACTGGCGTCGTCTTGTTCGCGCGAGAAAAAAGGACTTAACATAACGAGCCTAAACTGTATCAATCAATAAATCTCTGGTAAGTATTATGTCGATTTTTATGATTATTATTATTTTATATGAAAAGCTGTTATTTCAAAACCTCCCAAGAAATCTGAAAGAAATTGTAGATCCACCTTGAAGTAGTTTCCAAATCTCTTTGCGAGAGAGTGTTCTTGTTGTTGTTGTTGTTGTTGTTGTTGTTGTTGTTGTTGTTGTTGTTGTTGCTTACCAAGTACCGACCTACGATCTATGTTAATTTTCCACATATAAAAACACTTTATTACCCCTCGATCGCTCGTGTCGTCCACCACCTGATGACGTCACGAGGTGCTTCGCCACTTAAAATTTCACAAGACTCATTCTGACCATTTCAGCGCTGTCTACAAAAAGAAAAAAAGACACTTCATTACATTCTGTGGCAGACAATTTAAAAAAAGTGTCCTAAATTAATTGAAAATAACCCTGAATAAACACAATCCTTTTCAAAGTACAAAGTATCCCGCCGTCTCCATAGGTCTTTTATTCTGTTTAAAAACTGAACTGGAAAACTATTTGCTCAACCAACAAATCTCCTCCATCCGCAGTGTTTATCCTAATGGGAAGTGGCTCGTGACTTACTCTCACACTCCCTCCCCAGCAGCAGCAGCAGCAGCAGAAGCAGCAGCACTGTGTCTGTGTGAGGAGGAGATTAGGATTAGACCGTCTCAATCCCATCTATCCTCAAGCCTCGTGCACTAATCTCAACTTTCACTGCTTTGCTCCACCACAAGTCACTACGGAGCAGCCTGCCCTCCTGACTGACCCGAGGAGTGCACCTCTTCTGACTGAAATCAAAAAGTAAGACATTTTATTCATGTGATTAACTGTAGTTTGTGTTGCTTGCAAGATATAAATGTAAATGTTTTTTTTTTTTTTATTAATCTGATTGGAATTGTGACTGTAGTACTTCCAAGTGTAGATGGTTTGTACTTTCCATTCATTTATGCTTTAGGTTTGCGTTTAAGCTTGGGGATTTTCTGGTTTAAAGGGATAGTCTGTAAGTTTAAATGTTCTACAAATTTAATAGATTGCGTATAATTTACTGCCTCCTGCAATTTAACATAATAATAATATAACAATGACAATATTTCTTTCCAAAGTCCTTCCCTTTGTTGATTCTCAGCAACCAATCAGAATCCCCGTTGCCATAACTTTGACCAATGAGACGAGCTTTGTGAACCGGCCTGTCACTTGCTCTCCTCATCACTTTAAACACATTTTAGACGTAATACAGTCCAATTTCATCCTGATTTAATCTTGATGGTACTTGGGAGCTTGATTATTATGATTTTTTTCATGGCGTGGCAGTTGGAAGGTCAAGTGTCTCATGAGAACCTCTGTAATAAATCTATGAAGACAGACCAAGCCATGTGTTGTTATGGTGCCCTGGCATTGACCTTCTGATCTCTGAACTGTGTAAATGTCAGCCCGTCACTGGTGATCATAGTCTAGAGTCACATTTTCTAAATATATTCCTATACTGACCACCTGTCCCTCTTTTGGTTGTGCTGCAGCCATTTAGGCCTCTGTCCCACCGGTGATGCCTCACGTTGTATTGGTGTGTTTTTTTTTTTTATTACAGTCCGTCCATCCATGTCCCACCAGGTAGCACAACAGGTCCCTTTTTCTCCTTCTGTTTTCAAAGTTCAGAGTAGCCCCCTTATAGAAAAGAAAGAATTCAGTTCAAGCAAAATAATATGTTGACATTTTTGATAAAGGAAAAGTGCCTTGTTTTCTTATGTGTTTTACATTATTTATATCTATTGATTTATAATACTACTTTAAAGGGGGGGTATTCTGCAAAATCGACTTTTTCAAGCTTTACATCATGTTATTATGTCATTCCCTCATTAAAAACATGCCTGAAGTGTTGCCTTGGCACATTCACGTATTTTTGAGTAATCTGTAAAAACTCTGATGGCGGCCATTTTAGGGATAGGTTTGCCTGAGTCCTCCTAGGAACGCCCCCACCTCCTGGAGACGCCTCCGAGCTTTCGTCACCAGCCGAGTAACCAACCACTGCTCCTCAGCAGAACCCCCTCCCCACTGATGCCACAGACAGCGTGTGGAGGGGGCGTGTCGGAAAGGGTCAGAGGTTCTTAAAGAGACAGGGGCCTATTTCAAGACATTCACTGCAGCCATTTTGAGAGAGCAATTTTATACAAGGCAGTTATTCTAATTTACTGCATTTACAGACCAACAGGAGGTTTCGTCATCATCGTAGTGTGCTATAGACTGGTGCTATGTGATTGAAAAAAGCATACTACCTCCTCTTTAACAAAAGGAAAGGGAAACCCACATCCCATCCCTCCACAAAGAGCTACATAAGTGTAGTCTGCTGTCAAGTCGAGTTCTTCCTTTCAATTCTTTCAAAAAAACATTAAAGTTTCAGTGCATAAAAAAGTACAAAAGCAAAGACCACAGGTAATGTATGGACTCAGTCTAGCGCAAACTCTATTTCTGAGGCATCTCAAGCTACTACTTTACCTACGACCGCGATGATACCGATCTTATTACTACCTCTACGTCTGCTTTAGTCGCGGTCTAAGCACAGTGTTGTGTCCAGACAGCATGAATGATTTGTTAATTATTCAGAGCCTAAGTGCAGTGAGGCCTAATCCCATCACGCTCCACCGGACTGATGCGGCAGCAGGTGCACCCTCCAGCCAACCAGATGTACCAAAAACAACACTGTGCTAACCAAGAGTCTTCAATGCCATATATGGAGTTGTAAACATTGGCTAAAGATTGAAATATTGTCAATTTATTACTTGTTTTAGATTGATCGCTGAATGAGCTAGACCCTTTCGACTTTATGCTAAAGAGTTAGCCGTAGCTGGGCAGGCTAGCTATACATTATTTTGAGGGCTACATCTCATGATCTGCTATTTTGGGGAGATTTGTGATTCAGTTAGTTTGTTATTTTATGTTCACGATGGCCTTTTCCCCCCCACATTTTTTCCCCATTTTCCCCCCAATTATTGTTTTTTTTCTCCACCTTTTTTTTTCTTTTTACAATGTTTGCCCCATTTTTTCAACAAAATATTTACATTTCTTTCCCTAATTTTTGCTCATTCTTTATTACTAATGTCCCCCCCCCATTTTCTCCCCAATATATATATTTAACACAAATTTTCCTTAACTTTTTTCGAAAACCAAGTATCATTGAAGTACTGGTATAAAAAATAAAAAAAAGTAGTGGAAAACAAATCGATCGAACCCTACAAAATCATGGCAAAGACATATAAAAGCCTCCAGTAAAACAATGTGGAACACAGAAACCACTAATGCAGTTCGCAGAAAAAGGCAGAAAATGCAGCTGTACCAAGAGAGAGGGAGGATGCTGCTTGTTGAGGTTCCTGGTTAGTCTTATAGGGAAATTTGTCTGATCTTGAGCTATGTTCGGTCAATGGTTTTAACCTGCAGAGCATGTTTTAGGGGAAAATGGAGCAACCAGGTACAATGAGAACGCACAAACTCCACAAAGTTTGAAGCACAAGTTCAAGTGTCTGACAGACAGGAGGATTTTCAGGAGTGCCCTTTTTGTTTGTGTAGTTTTGGGAATTGTGCGCTGCATACTAAACAGCTGTCCATTCAAACTCACGGCGTTGGTTTTTCAAAATGTGCACCAAGCTTCAGATCAGCACACCCTCCCACCTTTCCAAGACCCCCCCCAAGACTTTGTTCCTCGTCGCCAGAGCACAATGCCCCCCCGGCGTCTTTATCCGCTCGGCATCGCACCCAGTCATTAATGGAAGGGGAATGCAAATAACTGTTTCTGTCTTTATAACTCATCTGAAAGGACTCGCTCAAAGGCTGCAGTGGGATAAAGGAGTGTATCGCCATGGTAACAGCTTCTGTAATGTGGGAGGGGCCAGTCTGGCTCAGATTGGGGACGTCCGGTCAGGGAGGGGTCACCTGCCTGCGTTACTGTCCGACAAGTACAACTTTGTGCATTAACATGAAATGCTAGATAACGGTGTCCTTCTGTATGTGACTGCTTTTACAACAAACACATTTGAAATAGTGGAGAAGAAAGTACAGTAAAAAAAAAACATAATGAAGTAAAAGTATCCATAAGGAATGAAAGAAGATACAAATCTATCTTACTATAGTTACTTTTAAGGACTGACACAATGGAAAAAAGTTTCATTTACGTTGATAGTTTTATCCAAGTTACCCAGTTACTTTATTAAAATGCATTAGGCTCAACCTCTCCACATTTTTACAGTGTCGTGCTGCAATTTTTTATGAATGAAAGAGATTTTTTTATTCAATCAGTTTTTGTTAGTCATGTGACCAAAAATGCCATATTTCATGGTTTATAATTCCATCACAGAGCAGCAACAGGAATTACTACAACCACAGGGGACAGCACCAAGATCTCAGAGCACAAAAATAGCAATATTAGTATATTAGCCTAAAAGGCTAACGAAGAATTAGCAAATGTGATAAGCCTACAGGTCTAACATAGCGCAATAAAAAAGTTGGGTTTAATTTAAAACTTTTAGAGATAGATTTTGATCAGCTTTAAAGGCGCACTATGTAACTTTTTATGTAAAAAAACAGGTTGATATTATACATATTTGACCTCTCAGCGGACACTTGGGGGGTTAGTGTAGCACCTGTCGGACGCTCCAGAATCAATTATTTTCTGCTGATTGAGCCGTATCCTGATTAAATATGCATTCCATCCCGAAAGCCTACCAGAAACCCTTAAAAAAACAGAAATAAAAATGTCCTGAAGCATCATCGGAGCCACCAGGATGAGAAGTAAAGGCGCTAAGCTAACCAATCATACAGCTGCTCAGTTACGGAAAGGCCAAAACGCACCGATATGAACTCTTTTTTTCATAAAATGTTGCATAGTCCATGGAAAACGTTAACATAAGGCTAAAACAACACCGCTAGCAGATTTGGGAACAAGTCCTATGCTTGAATTTCCTGTCCTCTCAAGTCTTGCAATCAGATCTGGATAAATGCATTCACACTGCTGTACATTTTTATCGTTTTGGTGATAGTCGCTTGTCAGCACAGAGAGCCCTTGCCTATGTAAATGCAACTTAAAGGGACTAGATGCAAGTTGGTCATTTTTATACTCACCACTGCCACCTCAGGTCTTACGTGTAACTGCGGGTTCTATATTAAGCTCGTGCATGACGGCACTTCAGACAGGCAGTTGTGATGAACCGGTCTGAGCTCATTCTACACATCAGGACATTGCTGGAACATGTAGGGGGAGGATAATAATATTTTTTACATTTTTAAACTCCGTAAACAGTCCCTGTATAGGAAATGTTCGTATAAAAAGATTTATTTTGGCGGAGAAACATCAAGTCTGATCCAGTCCCAGGGCTCAAGTCAAATAAGATACAGTAAGAACGTCCTTAATCCTTTAGGCACTTCAGAGAGAAATAAAAGAAACAGTGCAAATTAGTGACTTAAGGCAAATAATCAGATGTATGAAGTTTAAAAACAGAGGAACACCACCTTGTGACATCAACAGGTGGAGTCGAAACAAACGTAGCAATCTTCTAGTATGAGCTCAAATAGACTTGCATCTCTCTATTACACAACCCTCTTAAGTGATGATGCAAACCCCACTGTTACTCAACTTTTATTCGCTCTGCTGCTGGCTTGGACTCCCGGGGGACCTCCATAGAAATAATCCATATGGTCTATTTATATAAGTGCGTGTATTATTGATGCTGTTTCTTCCGCCTCTCTGCAGGAGCGCTCTGCCGGTTCACGCGGGGTCCCTTTAACAAGCCAGCAGCTGCACGAGCGTCGGAGGGGCGAGCGGGAGCAGCACTGAAGAGGTTCAGCCCTGGTTCAGGACAGCTCTGCGGATGAGAGGAGGGATCCGAGCAAGTCTCCACGCACGGGTTTAAAGGATCGAACTGAGGTGAGGGCATTGTTTCAAATCAAAATCTTACTTTGCATGTCATTTTTTAAGATGTAAATGTGCTTCGGGCTCAAAAGTGATGAGTCAGATGGGAGGATTTCACAGCTTAAAGGAGAAGACTGTGCTCTTGCATTAGCGTTTTGGAGCTTTTACCCATGTTATAATTTTCTTTCATACATAAACATACCTATAGGAGTTTTTTTTTTTTTGCTTCATTCACGGAGGTTTGGGGAATCCTGTTCACTTTGGTTGTTTCTTCCTTTACGGCTAAAGCTCCTAGATGTGTAATTTTCTGAAAATTTAGGAACACAAAACTGTCATCCTCATTTTAAAGCCCATAATCCATCACTGGACTTAAAGTGCATTCATCATCATGGTGCCATTGATCGACTGGCATGCTCTTAGCTGAATGGGAATGATTATTTTCAGTGTTTCGCAATGTCTCATTCACACTTTTACCAGCTCCTGGACAAACCCCAACCAGTTCATGCCCTCAAATCATACTGTCTTTTGTTCACACAGACATTATCTAAAATTAAAAAGTAAAAGACGTACCCAAAACTGTGTTTAGGCCTGAATTATGCCTGACATGACATTGTTCTTACTGTTTATAATGCAGTTACTTTTGGCCACATTAACTTTTCCATCTCAAATATTGTACAGCCTATGTATGTGGAATACAAGCAATAGTATTATAGCTCTGATTTCTCAGTGTACAAAATGAGAGTTGCCAGCAGAGGGCGCCTGGTGTTGACACTTGCTAACTTTGATATTTGAGAGGCATGGTCATGTTGGTGATTTAAACATTGACATGATGTTAATGGGTTTGGTGAAGGCGTGTGGACTAAAAAGACGTAGAGTACTGACTAAATTACCTTAAAAATGTCATAAATTGGAATCAAGCGTCTGCAGGAAACATGATAGAAACAGAACACGTGGTTGTTTTTGAAGATTTTGAAAACAATATTCAAAGGCAAAAAGGGAAGCCAAAAGTCAATTCAAATCAGGTTTTGACAATTATTGCTTTTCCCTTTTATTGACTATCCACCACCAGCACATCTTTGTTTGTATTTTCCCTTCACTACAAATTATCTTTTTGTGAGCTTCATGTCGACAATAGCCGTGCTGTTAATTTGTCAGGTCACATTGCTGCACTGCCCACTGTTGCCAGCAGAGGGTGTCAGTCAGACACCTTAAAGGAAAATGAAAGAGAAAGCACTGCACAGAAACACCATTAGAAGCAACTTTATTTACTGTAATTGTGCTCTCTACATAAAACTGTGGATCACTTTGACCTGTTACGCGTGACTCTCTGACCTCGAGCCGCTGTGGGGCAGGACTAAGGCCTATTGATTCTCAGGAGTGGACAGATTAACCTGCAGGGTCACAAAGGAAAAGGACTGACTGAAGGTTACAACGAGAGGCATTGGCTTGGACTTGGTCTGAGCAGATAAGGTTGAAGTAGCACTGGAAGTTCATTTGAAAGAACCCATAAGTACCAGGTATCTTACAAAAAAGCCTCAGATGCATGATTTTCTTGTTGCATAGTAGAATATTAAATCCTCCATGATGGTCAAATCCTTTCAGAGTTTTATCTCTATGTTCCCCTGAAAGATAATGCAACAAAAGTTTACTTTCTGCAATCCTCCAAGATCACCAGGCATTACCACATATGCACTTCATGTTTTTCTCTGAAGCTCAAAAGGCTCGGTCCCACCAGCGGATGTCATGAGGTGGTGCCCGGTGGCTTTCTTCTTGGATGGTGTCTCTGCATGAAATGTGCTGTTTTCGCCTGTAGCTTAAGTAAAATAGGGGGGGGGTTGTGAGCCCTTAGAAGGGGATGCTTAGAATAGACTAAAAAGAAGGTGATATAAATATTTTATAAAGGAAAGACATTTAAATTGCATGTATGTGATAGGCTAAGGGGTACACAATACAAAAATAGGTCCCCTTCATCGTGGCTGATTGTGTTATTGTTCAGATAAACTGTGACTGTCTACTTTATCCATTGTATCATGTGGGTGTATGACTTCATGACTATATTTATGTCTACCACATATAACATTCCATATCTCTACACAGAAACTAGAGCAATGTAGAGATCCATTGTCACAGCGGATCTGAGTGTAGCTGAAAGCGGGGAGGAGACAGATGCATTTGGGTAATTACTCCAAACATGGTTATTGTAGTGAAAACAGGATTACGTTTTGAGGGGGTGGAGTCTGCCAGGCCTGGGCCAATGTGCTCATGTGCCATGTTGCAGAAGGGAATGAAAATGGGAATTATGTAGCAATAAGATTATGCCTTATATAGGGCTTAACGATTAAGGAAAAATGTAGACCAAAAAAAGAACATATTGGAGACAGCATATTTGTTGTTTTGTCCTTTGATTGTGAGGGACCATTCCGTAGCCCCATATTACAGTGCTACCGTGGTGTAAATTCAATTCATTTTTGAGTTAACTGTGAAACCCAAATCCTGTAAAGGTCAGTGAAGCGCACATCGCAAACAAAGAATGTAATAACCAAGCCCTGCGCAGACAGTTATTTCAATGCTATTTCCTTGGTATTTGTGGCCTTGTTTCTTTCATAGCATTTGCTTGTTTTACATCTGACAAATGGGACGTTTTTGGGCAGGGATACGGACTTACCGGGGGTCATTTTAGTTTTCAAATCACGGTAAACTTTTCTGATAACAATGGTCCAGAAGAAAGCAGCTTTTTTAACGTAAACAAACCGCTATCTTATGAGCTTAAGACATTTGAGATCTACACATTTCTTGTTCTGAAACACTGAAGAGGCACCAAGAGCCCCTACACCTGCAGCACAGTGGAGGCGTCACAAAAGGTGCAACAGGAAACAAAGAAAAATGGAGAAACGAGGAGGTATCCAGGCAAGCCACACATGCCTTCTATCCCTACTGTTCTGGCTAATGGACGTTCACTGGAGAATCAAACAGTTTAAGTTGCTAAGCTCTTCCCAGAAGATGGTGAAAGACTGTTGTGGAGCGGAGGGAGCTGTGCAGGAGGAAGAGGAAAGAGGAGGTGGAGGAGCTGACCAGTGCAGGACACCACGCTCGGAAACAGGGACAAACAGAGACGGCGGTGCACCGTTTCAGAGGAACAGAGGCAGTTAGCCAGGTTTCTTTCGGGTGCTACAGTTTCCCCTACCTCTCCTCTGGTCCTCCTTAAGTATATCGTAAACTCAGACATATATAATACTTTGCTACAAATTATAAAGCATTTTAATCAATTTCCTGAACTCGTATGCTAGTTTTCTAGCAGTTCTGTAACAATGACCCAGTAAAGTGACCCTGGAAGTTGTGAAACTTGCCTGTACACTCGTCCCTGTGAAGAATTGGGATGCTACAAATGTGTGAGGAACGTTTTTATAGGGCATTTAATATGCTTTATTTTCCGCTAAATATATTCAAAGTTTGATTCTTAGTCCTATATGTTTTGCTTTAATGTGTTCAGATTTAAAAAAAAAAATATTATTCCATTTCTTTATCCATTTCCAACCAAATTGCCCACCTTCTCCCACTTATTATTCGCACCAAATATTCGCACCAAAAGCTCTACCTCCACAACCCCGCCCATTTCACCTCCTCCGGGCGCCGTGATTGGCTTGATCCCGCTCACTCTTGTGCGCATAAGCCCCGCCCTTCCGCCCGGTGTGTCAGATCCATCTGTGTTTGCGTTTTCTCTGGTGGCGGCGCGCACATGGCTCACGATCGGCAGATAGGAGGGGGAAGCCGCTGAATGGAGGATTATTGCAGAGAAAAGGGGACAGTCATGGATTTTAGGTAAGTTTGGACGCTTCTAAACAAAAGGGGAAAGCAACAGGCTGAAGCTGAATGGAGGGTAGGGGTAGACATTTCAGTGCATAGTTAAACATTGACTGTCAATTTGCATATATATATAGACAAACACTGGAAGATTTCTGTTTTAGCACGTAGTTATTTTACTGTCATTAATGTGATCAGTTCGAATTATTAAAACTGTTCTGGTGCATCAATTGGCCTATTATTCAAGTACTAGTACAATAAGTCACAGTAAAACAAGTAAAATACTAACATAATGAACTATAGTGGGCAGTGTGTTACAATGCTGCTGTTTTGTGAAGCTTTTTGTGCTGTTATTGTTTAATGTAACCTAACAGTGACTACAGTATGACCCAATCATGAGTAAATCTGACGTCACTGGCTGCTTTATGTCATGCAGATGTAAAGAACAGGACACAAAGTCAGCCTCCTCAACACTATATCCTGAAGTCAGTTTTCTATAGCAAGTGGAAATATGTTCATACACCAACAACGCAGTCATGATCGACCTCTTCCTGACTGGTGGTTGGTTTGTTTGCCATGGCAGAAGTTGACTTTTGTACCACACAAGGGGAGCGTTTCCTGTTGTTCACGCATCATGTCTTCTTCATGCATAAGCAGGTGCACTTTTGTTTTTTTCAGTGCATGCAATATATGACGCAACTGGGTCTAAGCAAACGTTTGATTTAGCAGCGTAAAGTGCAAAGTGGAAGTGGGTGGTGTAAGTTTATTATTGGATGGGTTTATGTTTTGAAAATATGGACTTCACACTGATCAGCTGGCTTTCAATGATCAACGAGAGGGTTGTGAATATTAATCATTCCTGTTTTCATACAGCACTTTCTGACTTGTTCTCGGGCGGTTGGCTCGTCCCAGATGTTCATGTTTCTGCCCCAGGTTTTATCATTCTTCTAATGGCACTCTTCTGCCCGTTGTGTGCTGACTTGTAGTTTGCGGCTGACTACATGGTGTGTGACAGATGTGCACAGTGGACTCTCTCCCGTGGCCTTGAGTTAGCATTAGTGGCACGCTTTATTTAAGGTCACAGACTGAACTGCCTCTTATCTCTAGTCTGACAATGTGCTCTGGGCTGATAGAGACCGCACTGACGCAACAGCGGCATGGGTTTCCCGTTTTACACCAAAATAATCCAAATTAATGTCTCCTAAAAGTGACACCAGGAGGTTTTGTTTGAAATTACTCTTTATGTACCCTTTTTATAGAATGCTTGATTGTTATCGGTTGACTGGATCTTCTACTGTATGATTGTGAGTGTTTGATGTATTTGCTAGAGCTACATATCATTTTCCTATAACCATTAGCTTTGAGTTTTCAAGCAACCCTTCCTTGTTTAAAGGAACAGGCCACCACTTTTCCATACTGAGATATGTTCCTACCTGAACTTAGATGAGATGATGTGTCTGGTCTTTGTGTGTGCCCTCAGTCATGCTAAACGACTAAAGATGTTGTTAGCATTTGGCCTCTCCCAGCATATTCCTATAACTCCAAACGGAGGTGAAGTTGGAAGCGATCTCAGTATGTAAAAACGGTGGCCTGTTCTTTTAACAAAGCGGCCACAATATGTTGAAAAAGCATGAAATTGTCTCTGATCTGCGGTTGCTGCAGGTGGTCAGGTCTTGGTTCAGCGACGCCAAAGAAGGAGCTGAACATCTTGAATGACCAGGTTATGCCATCAATTCATTTCTTCTTCCCCGTTGGCACGGCCGTATTCCAAGATGACAATGCTGGGGTTCGTCAGGCTTTTCTTTTGGTCAGAAGCATTTCTGAACTGTTGTTTTTTGCCAAAGCTGCAGGCTCTTGGTTTTGGTCAGTGGGCATTTGGACCTTAAAGAAGAACTAAGTAACTTGTTTACCATAATGAATCCTCGTAGTCCCTCTGGGGGTAATGCAAGTGTTAATGGGATGATTGGAGGGTCTTTCACCTCCTCCTGGTGTGTCTCCAGAAAACCACCCTTGCAACTTTCCTGCCTCTGGGATGGAGGCGCAATACACACTAATCACGAAGAAGAAGCTGACAAGCTAGCGGGCAAAGCTAATTGCGGGCTAGCGCCACTTTGCACGATGTACAATATCCCTCTCTCCCTTTGTCTTTTCTGTCAGTGTAGTATTTACTCTCACAGACAATTAATGAGTAAAAAACATGCTACGACAGCTGCAGTGGCGCGTATGGCCTCTAGGGGCATGAGTTACTTAGTTCTGCTTTAAATAAGAGGGGTTTGACTATTTGTTCTTCATATTGTCCTTTTTTTTTTTTTTAACAAAGAGCTACTCTCACAAAAGTGCTCTTTAAGTGCCGCTGATGAAGGATAGGACCACATAATAGAGGTGACTGCTGAGGAACCTTTGTTTGATATGGAGAACTCCTGTACAAACAAGAGCTTGCACAAACATCTTGCCAACACTGATACTTTCATTGAGTTTCATTTCTGACACCGTTACACTGGTAAATAAAAAAGGGATTTTCATTTTGTGTTAGGCTTTGTGATCCATACTATTGATACAGATGAAATTACACATAGTCTTTCCTTTGTTTTCTTTAGTAACCGACAGTACTGAACATTAGACAACCAGTGCCTGTCTCCCCTGTGTCTACTGATGATGATGATGATGCTGCTGCTGCTGCTGCTGCTGCTGCTGCTGCTGCTGGTGGTGATGATGATGATGGTTGTCTGTCACAGGGGGAGGGGAGAGCAGTAGCCCGAGAGGATGTGCAGGCTCGGGGCTTCATCTCTGGCTGTAATCCTTCACCCTCTCTGCCCCCTCCGGAGCTGGAGCTGTAGATTAGCATGGCAGACAGGTCCAATCACACAGGCCTGACCGTATGTCCCTCTGTCACCAAAAGCGGTGCGAGCTTCGCCGGATCGCCGGTTACATAAAGTTTGTTCAGGATCTCGGCGCTTCTCGTTGCATAATGTCCAGTAATGCCGGTTCATGTGAGGGAAAAGTGGTGTTCGCTCTGGGATGTTGCAGTCGTGGTTTTCTTTGACGTTTTCCTACGCAATTTTCAACTAACACCGAATTCAGAAATAATTTTAAGAGTATGTTTATAGCTTTTGAGTAGTATTTTTCTGTTTGCTAAACATTTAGTGGATCGTCTCCTTCCTGTTTGTCCTGCTCTGTGACTTGAGTGCGTCTGTGTTTACACTAAAGCAGGTGATGCACTAGGTTATGTTTGGTTAATTAAGTTAGTAATTAAAGCCACACCGTGTAGGATTTTCACTTATAAATAAAATTGAAATACTAGCTTTAATTTTATGATAGATCATCTCATCATTGGAAAAATAGCTCATAAATGTACAAACAAACATGAGCTTTTGCTGTGAGCGGCTCAGCTCTCCTAAGACATGACTTTATCGGGAGAGGGTACGTCTCCAGCTCATCTCCATGGAGATGTGACTAAAATCAGTAGAATTTGAGATTAAAATGGGTTACATTCTCATCCAAAACCATTCTTTGATTATTCCCTGCAATAATAGCATTTTTCTGTGTCGAGCTGGTCATTAGGAGCGTGTTTTGCACTGATGGCAACAGTATAGTCCAAAATGTTACGCAGTGTACCTTTAAGGTTGTACATCGTCAATGACACACACACAAAAACCCTGCAAAAACATGGAAATACTTAATCCTCTTTCTGAGCAACAAATGAACCCAAAATAAGATGTTTCTGATATATTACTTCATTATGAATATCAAGAAAGGCCAAGAAATATCGATTTTTAATAACCATTTTTAAGTCAAAACTCTCAGCAGTCAATGTGAGCTCAAGGCACCAGTCCACATGGTGGGCTGACAGATCCACAGTGACATGGTGCGATGCTGTGAGGAGTGTGAGGAGGTAACTATAGGCCTGTCCTGCTAATTCAATCGACAGCACAGATTGGACAGGGCGTCTGCGTGAACGGCACGCTGCTGTGAGCGGGACGCTGCTGTTCGCTGTTTGACGCGTAGGAGGGTCGACATGATGACACCAGTTTAGGGCCAAGAAAGGATCCACCATATAAGCTGCTACTATACCCAGCTATGAGCAGGATTCTGTGTTGAAAGAACACTTAGTTAATGTGTAGCGAATGACTAAAGTTAGACACTAATTATATGTTATTATAATAAGGTACAATAACAGATCTTGTGTGTCATCTCATAAGAAATGCTCCAAGTGCTCTCTCATTATGTGTTGACAGTATTTAAAATGTAGAAACTATTCAAAGTGCAAGAATCTGTGCAGCTGACTGGAGATGAGCAGGAAACGCGTGCCGTCTTTGAAGTGTCGTCTTTAAAGAGCCGCCTGCATCATAAACTACTGTTGTGGGCGGGACACAAACGGGTTCAGTGACATGTCGACCTCTAGGTAATCTCCCTGTTCCCTCAGGCCTCGCTTGTTATAAAGGCCACCGCCGTCTTCCTGTCAACAACCAGAGGAAAAACGTTGTTAAAAGGTCTATATTTAAAATGTTGCCTCCTACTAAAATGGCATGGGACTGCTCTCTTGTGTCCCTGGATTAGGGCTGCACTTTAATCGATTCAAAATCGCAGTCTAATGTATTGCACCTCGGGCTGTGCTCAGTATATTGTATCAGAAATGTATCGTTACGGAATGTCGTATCGAGGCATCGTGATACGCAAAACTTATCACAACATGCACTCGAACTACTCCAATAAAAAGCTTACTGAGCTTATTCAGCACAATTAAAACCTCCATTTTGTGCACCAGCATCTGTATCAAATCGTGAAGTTGTTGGCAATACCCAACCCTTATATCACCCAGGCTTGGTCCAAAATATATATATATATATTTTTATAATACTAGAGGCATATATTTTTGGACATTGAGTAATTGTTGTTGTTTGTTTTTGTTTGTCTGTCTGTCAGAAGAGTTTGGGTTTCTAGAGCAAGGGGGTCTCAAACCTTTTTTCCATCTGTGAGATACTTTTAGTAAACATAGTAATTCTGCATTGAGGAAGCTCAGGTATCTACTGGTGGTCTACTCACTGGACAATAACCGAGATGATATTTCAAAAATGAATTAAATTTTCTCTCCATACTCAACTATTTACCAAAATATTTGCAGTCCTTGTCCAATGTGTACAAGTCAATCATTCTAGCCATCACAATGTCATCTTGAAAAGTGCTCTTTACCGCAATGTAAATACACAGAAGTGGAGCGCTTTCCCTGCATGTTACCCTTATCGCATCCCAAACAACACGAGGGAAAGAATTCATGTGCCATTTACGAGTCGCTGCCACTTTCCAAAGACAACAGAAAGAACAAAAGTCAAATTCATTTCAGATCGTTTGTGTCCAGGAGGTCCAGTGTCATCAACAGTAGTCCAGTGTTTAAGTTGAATCCGCCCCATTGTCCGGCTGCGTCCCGCCACACTCTGGCTCCTGCAGTGGATCTGTGCTCGTCTTCTCTCCCGATCACAGTGGCCTCTCTGTCTTGTGTGGGTGAGATCAGTGGAACGGGCTCCAAGCAGCACCGGATCTACAGCCCAGCAAACACGGAGCATGAACTTGACTGGTGACCTCACGGACACATCAGAGCCTATACTGTTACTTTAAACCTAGAATGTTCTTGTTATCGTGGAGATTAGCTTAGAACGGACTCAATAATAAGGAGCTCCTGTTAGATGGTCACTTACCGCGTGCTAAGAACTTGATCTAAAATATATACTTCAACAGAGAAGACGTGTGTGTTTATGAAGGTAGAAAGGTTTAAAGTTTTTCCGACCTTCATAAACACAGACGTCCATTGAAGTGTTTACATCCTGCATCAAGTGAGCGTCTACCAAGAACTCGCTGTCCACTGCACTACGTAGGTAATCTTTTAGAAAATATGAGCGTTTGAACTGGCCTACGCTAATCTCTTTAGGAAATGAATAGGACTTGAAGTACTGGCGCTCACAACTTCAGGTTAGTGGAACTAGCGCAGCCTCAATGTGCGACAAAACAATATAACTTTGATCTGTTTTGCACACACAATCGACTTTTTTGAGCTGGTTTGCTTCATTCAATCAGTTTTGAGTAGTCCTGTACACTTTGGTGGTTTCTTGCTTTACAGCTGGAATGCTCTGATTTGTATTTTCAGGATTTTATTGCATCATAGAGGGAACAAACTGTTCTTGACACTTTTAAAGCCCAAAGCTCAAAGTTTGTTCTTTACAGAGTCATGGATTTGCCAACATGCTGTCAGCTGAAAGTGAAAGAGTTATAAAGATTTATAGCATGTCATTCCCACTACTGCCTACAGAGGGTAATCCAGGCCAAATTATAATCCTGACCAGTCCAATGTCTCTTTTTGCGTAGACATTATCATTATGTAATATTACTTATTGAGGTTTTTGCATGATCTGACCACTTTAAGATACAAAAGTGTAAATGAAAGGACGTGCATCCCATAAGATACATGACACATGCCTCTTCTCATCATTGCAAGATGGGGAATAATGCCTTTGTGGAGGTCTGTGCATCTTTTAAAGCATCTTTGCATCTGTGCATCTTTCATTCAAGAATGAAATAAAGCTGCTGCAAAGTTCCATATGCTCAAAAATCTGGATTTAAACTTTGTATTTCTTTCCTTAATGCTCCTCTATACTCCCCTCCCCTGTGTTTTCCTATGTGTCTGCTTGCACAATGAGTCAGCAGCAGCCTCTCTCTCATCACACACTCCCCTCGCTCCCCTCACTTTTGGCTTTCTCCTGATTGGCTCGGAAGGAACATCCTTTTTTTTTTTTTTCTTCCTTTTTTTTTTTTTTGCCATTTGTCAGAACTGCAGCCACCTCCGTACTCTCCCCCCGCACTGCAGACAGTCAATGGAGCTCGCTGCCGGAGGGAGAGGGAGCCGTCACCTCTCCGCTGCATGTTTGTCTCGCCCGGACCGCTCGTGACGTTTGCACATGGGAGTGGATGGACATAGAGGTCTTCGTCACGTGGAGACAGCGGAGATCGTCCCGTGCCTTCGCGGATGACGCCTGTTGATATAAATGCTGCGCTGTGAGTGTCCAGCCGGGTTAGGGTCATTTTGTACGAGCTGTGTGCTGAGATTGCGTAATGTGTAATGTTGGTAGGATGGAAGTTGGATTTGAATGTGAAACTATATGATGATGAATTGCAATTTTCACACATATTGGTTATATTGACGCTATGTATTGAGTATGTTTATCAAATGAAGGAAAACTGAGACTTGGTGATCATTGGTTTACTGGTTTCTCTTTCCTCCATCAGAGGTCTGTTATGGACATGTCGTTATGTGCGTTAGAAAGTGCTGTGGTCAGAATCGGGTCAGTTTTCACTTGTTCTGAGCTATGACTACATGTATAAACAACAAACGCGGAATTCTGCTGATGTGATTGTGTCGAAGAGCAACCGAACTGTCGTAAAACTTATAATATAAACATAGTTACTGATCTTAAGCGTTTGGATGAGGACATTTTAAATCTCATGTCTGTCTAAAGCAAAAGTGCATGGTGATGAGGGAAAAAGTTTTGGTGCTACTGGTATGGAAAAAATAAAACTACCCCCAAAAAAATCTATGTTTAGATCCCAGTTTTGATGCTGTTGGTCCAGGTAGAAGGAAGTGACTTGGTTGTTTCAGCTCAAATCAATTCTTTCCCCCCCCCCATTTAAATTTGTTTTTTAATTGTTTTTATTGAATTTATTTTTTGTCACAATATTTCCCATTTTCCCCCCTTTCTTGAACCCGATATCGTACATTTAACTATATTCTAAACATTATTAATCTGTTTTCTGGTTGTAGACAGTATCGGTATCAAAAAACAAGTATCGTCAAAGTACCGGTGTCCAAAACAATGTCCCGCCCCCAGCAAAGTTGTAAGTCTAGTCTGAGGAGAGACAAGCCCGCTCGCAATAAAGAGGCGCATGTTTTTACCAACGAGACCTCTAGAATGAAATGAATGCTTGTATTTTATTTCGTGAAATGTTACGCAGTGTGGCTTTAACCCATTGGCAACTCTTCTGTTGGAAAAGTATCTGCAAATTACTTTTCTTTATTTACCTTTTCAGTCTGCATAAGCTTTGCCAATGGTTAGCACAATTAGCTCTTGCATTAGTTTGAACAACAAGCACTTTCATTTGTTTTGTTTTGTCTTTATATTGGGCGATAGGTCAACAAACCCATGCCCCTCGCTCACGTGCCTTTGTGTTGCTCTCCTGTAAGCTATCCTCTGATGACTTCTCCTCCTCCTCCTCCTCCAGTGGTGCCTCTTGGCTTCATGACCGGGCCCTCAGACTTGTGCAGCTCTGTTATGTAAGCGAGTGCTGTGCGGTAGTGTTGATGCAGCGACCTTGTGCACAGTCGGACTCTGCGTTCTGCTGCTGCTGCTGCCGGCACGCTGGGGTTTGACTCTGTGGGATATCCTCGACATCATTATTATAAACCTGTTTGATCACAGTCTGGTAAGTCATACTGATACTGAAGGAGCTGGGAAAGGGGCTGGCATGTGTTTTAAACTTGGTGTGTTTTGGTCTTTTTCCATTCCTGAAACTTATGCCAGCAAATGATGTAATTGAGAGTTGTTATGGATTTTTTTTTTTTTAAGATTGATTTTCGGTAGTTTATACAGATTTTCTGATTCAAATTTGATTATAGCATTTATTATTCATTGATATTAATGTTGAGCCAGAGAGATGAGATTATATTCATTAATTTATTTGCTATAGATAAAAAGTGATGCCTTAAAGCAGTACTAAGTAACGTGTTTACCTTTATAAATCCTTTTTGTAGTCCCTGTGGGGGTAATGCAAGTGTTTATGGGATGATTGGAGGGTCTTTCATCTCCCCCTGGTGTCTCTGGACAGAAAACCATGTTTGCAACTTGACTGCCACCGGACCGGAGCCACCAATACACACTAATGGAATCACGAAGAAGAAGCTAACATGCTAACGGGCAAAGCTAACTGCGGGCTAGCGTCACTTTAAACAGTATTTACAGCCAAGTTTGAGTGAAAAAAAATATTTCCATTGTATAATTGGATGCACAGTAACCCTCTGTCCCTTTGCCTTTCCTGTCAGCGTAGTATTTACTCTACAAGACAATTAATAAGTTAAAAAATCGTAACTTGCTACTACACCTGCGCTTATGGCCTCTAGGGGGAAGAGTTACTTAGTACTGCTTTAAAGTGATAGTCTGGAAGTCTACATGTTTTACAAATGTGATAAAATGTGCAAAATTTACCACCTGGTCTTGCATTATGATGTAAAGTAAGTAATAATATATATTTATTATTTTTTGTAAGGTCCATTCTTCCCAGATCTCAGCAACTAATCAGAGTCTAGTATCCTCCCACGTCGACCAATAAGACGAGCCTTTCCTGTGAACCAGCCTGTCAGGTCCAATCAGGAGGGAGGGGGAGGAGCTTGATCGTTTACTTTTGAAAATCCTGTTCCTGCTCTCCTCATTTTGCAAAGAAGGGCTTTCTGATTAAAGAGGGGAGGAATTTGATTGTTATACTTTTAAATTTCACTCTCTCTCCTCACTTTGAAAACTTACAGACTATCACTTTAATGAATGATTATTTGTAACACTTTTGTTTCCGTTTTATATATTTTTGTCATGTTAAAATTTCAAAATGGCACCTTTTCATCCTCTTTCACAAATGTAACTAACCAATACCGATACCGATATATTTCAGTCGTCATCATCACTTTTTGGTTACTTTTTTGTACCAATGTGTGCCCTTAAGTCTGGTGCGTCGCCTTAAATTATATGTAGAGATTGAATGCTCAGCCAGAGTGCACAGTATATCCGTCTCCACTCCCTCAGGGCTAACATGCTGCTGAGCTCCACGATACTAATTTACAGCCGGTCGATGTGTGCACTCAGTCATAAGCTGACACCAGTTACAGGGGAGGGGCTTGGTTTGGAAACGATCAATTTTTAGTAACGATATTAGGCACTTTCAGATGTCTCTCAGTATTATGGGTAACGTTTAATGAGATCAACCGGCTCGATAAGTTTATAATGATAGATCACGATGATGAAATTGCTTTATGTCTAAAACATTGCCAAGTTACATTAAAACCTCGACTTGTGTTTTCCTGAACCAGCGCACAGGCACTGGGGTAACCACATATGTTTTAGGTTTGAGGGGCAGTGTTAGGGCGGTGAGGGAATGCGGACTTAAGTTACAAAAATGTGTTTTGTCATACCAATGCTATGTAGCTTAATTGAAAAAGTCCCTCTCCCTTCAGGTGCAAGTGTGTTGTTTTTGTCTCATTGTTATGCAGGTGACAACGCATGAGAATTGTTCATCCGGTGAAGTCATTTACTTCAGCCATTCTCTTCACTTTTGTCGCTTCTTCTTCTTCTACTGCCGAAGCGCTTCCATCTGTATCACCAATAGCCTTTGAAAAACATAGCTGTAGCATCGCTTTTGCTTCTTAAGCCTACAAGGAAATGGGGGCAGGAAGTTCCTCGCTGTAATTGACTCTTCTTTTCCTTTCGCTATTTTTAGGCAAGACGCTGCTGGTGAATTGGAGGAAGAAATTAATTTAGAAACATCACTTTGAAATGTTGCTGGAGATTACTGATATAAATGAGAGGGGGAATGGATGCTGTTTAGTTTCATTTTAATTTTGTCTTGATTTTTACAGTTAAGCTCAATAAACCAGGTAGAAATTGGATAGTTAAAAATGCTCTAAAACGTACAAGACTGGAATGTTTGGAGTCTGTAGAAGCTTTTAAAGTGGAGATGTTGCTGCAAGAGTGAGAAAAACAGGTCTACACATGGATACCAAACATGTCAATATTGAATATGCATGTCAAAGACGAGGGAGTGTTGCACTGTTGTAGTTATTTCAGCGAAATCTCCAGCTCGCTAGTGGACAAAACATCATAAAATAAACATAGGGTGAGTTTTCTTACCCTGATGTTAAAGCTAAGACGTTATGGGAGAAAACTAGCCAAAAATGCTAACATTGACCACAGGTGAAACAGATGTTTTCCCTGCCGTGTGGCCTTCATATTTATTTTCACCCCGTTCTAAATATCGGTGCGAGCTCCAAAATCCCAGTCAAACTGCTAGCATAAACGAGCTTCAGTTAGCCCGCGCTGAACGCTATGGGGGACACCACCCTCACTTCATCCATCACTTTTCTACCATCTATGGCAGTGGTTCCTAAAGTGGGAGTCGGGATCCCTCAGGGGGTCGCGAGGCCTTGCGTGGGGGTCCTCAGAAGATTTCAAGATGAAACAAAAAGAAAAATGCTACTGTTTTTAGCGTGAAATCCATTAAATTATTCAAAGATAAACAGTTTAAATACACATGAATACGTTTTTCTGGCTAAAGTAGCATAAGAGGCAATAACTTTGTACAATGGGGGTCCCGAGATGTTTACCTGTCAATTTTTGGGGTCCCAGCCAAAAAAGTATAGGAACTCCTGGTTTATGGTATTACCTGGATTTTGTTGCATCATAGAAATAACACAAAACAGCCCTCCACATATTTGATTGGATTTGCTAGGATGCTGAAAACGTGTTATTCCTACTACTGCCTGCAGAGAGCGCTCCAGGCTAGTTTGAAATCCTGTCTCACGCCTTACTGTTTACTCCACTTCGACCTTTTTGTTTTTTATATGTAAATGTCTGAATGTCTTTTTGTGAACCAGTTTCCAGTGACACCACATAAACTTGGCCATGAGGGTAACCTTATCCACCCTCCATCCTTGCTCTCCAGTCCGCACAGTCTGCTCCAGGAAGTGAACGATGTATGAGGCAAAAACACGATCCACCGAGAGAACAGTGCGCTCCCCAAGGCTTCACCCTGAGCAGCTAAGGTGGCCTGTTTTCAAGGCCCTTTCGCAATAAAAGCCCTGACACACTTTCCTTATCCATGTGAGCTACTGTTACCGCCGGCACAAAAAGAGGCTTTGGGTTTAAAAAACAAAACAACAAAAAACGCACAATCGCTGCTCACTTGACATTGTTGCCTGTACTTTTCCATCCAGGTAGACAAAAATAGAGCTCAGCCTGGAGTACACTGTGTTCTCTGTGACTAGGACTTAAAAGAGGCATTCTGCTTAGTACAGCTAGTGCTAAAAGCTATTTGGATGTTACAGTGTGGAGCAAGTTGTCCCACGGTTCTTTTGTGCATTTGGTTGTCGGCCATTGCAGGTCATTGAAGATGTGCACTTGTTTATTCCCTCCATCATTGTATGCGAGTACACAGACTGCCAGCAGAGGGTGACAGGCCTGGGCTTCTGAACTCCACTCCTGTATGTTTTGGATGAGGTTAATGTCATTGTCGATTCCTGGACTGTCCTGCTGTGAGTCAAGAGCGCTAACCTGTGAGGCGACATTAAGAGAGTCAATCTCCGTCTTTAAGCGAGCGCTTTATTGGTGTCCTCCATCACTGGCTGAGTGCTTTGGCCCGGACGTTCTAATCAAATATTCATCCGTTTAAAAGCCTCTCCTCCCTCGGCACTCGCTCACCCTGTGCTGAGCGTCTGTTCCCCGGGAGCAGGGATCTACATCTGTGGCCGTACAAACACACAAGTCCATAATCAGCAGGAAATAAATCAGTGCGACTGAAAGTCTATAGGTCTGCAATACTCTGGTCCCTGTAGGCAAACCGGAGCATCCAGTGTGGAGGATATGTCCTTAACTGCTCCTGCTGGTAAGACACGACATGTGAGCTTTATTTTATAACATCAGAAGGACGGTGTGGTTATAAATCTACTTTTTGAGCTTTTAATTATGTTACAATGGCACCAACGGGACGAGAGGCTGTCAGTCTGCGCTGCCGGTCGACCACAACCAACTATTCCCTCACACTCCACATTCACACTGTTAGTGGGTGAAGTGCCTTGCCCAAGGACACAACAGCGATCTGCTCCTGGGATTCGAGCCATCGCTATCTGGGCCAATTCTCACATGTTTGTGTCACTACAGAAAAGCCAGAAGTTGAAAGTGTAATAACTCCACGCCTATTGTTTACAGTCCTGTCCAAAATAATGTACTGAGACTATGTAAAATCACACACAAACTATGAAGCTATTTTAGACGTGGCCTTGACCTTGGGTTGCTACTTCCTCGCGCTTATCCGGTTGTGTCGTTTGTCATGTTCAAGTTTGGGAGATAGTCTGCGTTTCCAGAGTTGCACAGAAAGGATGATATTGTCTTTACTAATCTAAAACCAGCGGCTCCAGTCATGATTTGTGCCTCTGTTTGTGCATTTGGCATTTCCTGTCGGGAAGAGCGTTTGATCTTTGCACCCCTCTGTGGCAGGCCAGATCTGACTCCGAGATAGGACTAACAACAGGCTAACGACAAATCTCTAATGCTTCTCTCAAGACAGATGCGTGTGGTCATTTCTCCTTTTCTGATCGATGCTCTTGTCGTTGATTTAGGCTTGAAAAAATGTGCATCTTCAGATATTATGCAACATCTCCTTCAGCTTTAGGGCAGAGCAGTGTGAGTAAAAAACGGCTCATGTATAACGTCTTGTATGCCTGTGTGATCTGTGCAGGGTGCGTGTTGAGAGGAGGGCACACCCCTGTCCCGCTCTGTTAGGATGGCCTCTGAGGGCTCCACTATTCCCAGTCCCGTGGTCCGTCAGATCGACAAGCAGTTCCTGATCTGCAGCATATGTCTGGACCGCTACGAGAACCCCAAAGTCCTGCCCTGCCTGCACACCTTCTGTGAGAGGTGAGTCCTGTCGCCATGGTAATATCTTCATCTTAAAGGAATAGGCCACCGTTTTTACATACTAAGATATGTTCTTACCTCACTTTAGACGTGTTAATATATCCCTGTCTGGTCTTTGTCCGTGCGCTCTGCCAGGCAAACGGAGCACATACGCAGCCTCTCCCACATGTCACATAGCTCCGAAAAAGCTCACGATAGAAGCTACCAAGCTCTTCCACGTGTTCCCTATTTAAATAAAGTTACGTGAAGTGTTTTCATGCGAAGTATATTTACACAGAAATGTAACGTGTCGATTTTATAAGCAAATAAAAAGGGGGACTATATTGTGAGGCGTAATGATACGAGGAGCACAGCGTCCGCGTAGTAACTCCTAAAGACTTCCCCCGCTCACTTCCGTCAATAAGCTTTAGGAGTTACTACGCGGACGTTTTGCTCCTCGTATCATTACGCCTCACAATATAGTCCCCCTTTTTATTTGCTTATAAAATCGACACGTTACATTTCTGTGTAAATATACTTCGCATGAAAACACTTCACGTAACTTTATTTAAATAGGGAACACATGGAAGAGCTTGGTAGCTTCTATCGTGAGCTTTTTCGGAGCTATGTGACATGTGGGAGAAGCTGCGTATGTGCTCCGTTTGCGTGACAGAGCGCGCGGACAAAGACCAGACGGGGATATATTAACACGTCTAAAGTGAGGTAAGAACATATCTTAGTATGTAAAAACGGTGGCCTATTCCTTTAAAGGTGCACTTTGCAACTTTTTAGTGAAGTTCATATTCATGCGTATTTGACATTTCAGTTAGCCAGTGGCTGTATGGGTGGTTAGCATAGCACCTCTACTTTCCACTACTTGCCACTGACGCTCCATGTTATGTCATTTTTTAGGGTTTCTGGTCGGTTTTCTGATTGGAATGTATACACAACCATGGATGCGGTTCAATCAGCAGTGAAAAACCTACCAGAAACCCTAAAAGCAATTGATCATGGAGCATCATTGGCCACTGGGATGGAAAGTAAAGGCGCTATGCTAACCACCCAAACAACCCCTGGGTCACTGAAAGGTCAACTTGTTGTTGTTTTTTCACATAAAAAGTTGCATAGTGCACCTTTCAGTTTTCACTTGGATCTTTAAAACGATTAAACGCTATACCTAAAGTAGTATGCATATCAGTGATAATGTCTTATATTAAAGGTCCTAAAGTTTTTTAGGTATGAGTTTATAAGTATGTTTCCCAACATTCAGGAGCAACACTGTCACTGTAATGGAAACACGTATTAAGAAGAATTGGGTTTGTGAGAGCTAGAAACGAGTTGGGACTACCGCTTACAGTTTAAATTCAACTTCCTCCCTCTGTTAAAGGGTGAAAGAAATTAAGTACAGGGGCTGTGATTATTATAAATCAATGAAAAAAACAAAAATGTCTCGGCTCGGCACAGTATTAAACTTAAACTTGTCCCTTCCATTATTTTGGTTTCCTTTGCTCTTGGATATTACAGCTTTGCTTGCCTACCGTCCATTTCGCAGGTGTCTGGCGAACTACATCCCGGCCCACAGCCTGACCCTGTCCTGCCCCGTGTGCCGACAGACGTCCATCCTGCCGGAGAAGGGAGTGGCCGCTCTGCAGAACAACTTCTTCATCACCAACCTCATGGACGTGCTGCAGAGGACTCCGGACCAGCACAGCCCCCAGACCACCACCCTCAACCACATCAGCTCAGTGGACCCGGGCCAGCTGCTGTCCTGCCCCAACCATGGAGGCAGCGTAAGCAAATCAGCGTTATCAGTCTTTAATTGGGTGATGCAATACCCAAATCGCAAGAATATACACAATATATTACAAAAGCTGAAGTTTTTTTTTATTCATTATTTTAGTCACAGTTTTCCTTATTTAGTCCCAATCTAGCCTTGTTTTGGTCCGAATATGACATTTTAGTGTTGTTTTGACTTTTAACACAAATTAGTGGAATCTGCTGTGTTTAAATATTTTAGCAAAATGCAAAAAATACATTGTTTTTGCAACATTTAAGACCGTAGTACATAATACCACAATTTTCCCATATTGTGCAGCCTCACTTACTAGTTCTTTTCATCTTTTCGTACATTAAATCCCAAACGCTTTTAGTGTAAACTATGGCTATTTTAGAATGTCTTCCTGCAATGTTTCTGTACTTGTGATTCGACCTGAGATTTATGTCACAGTATACATTTTAAACAGGAACGCTAACATTTGAAAAAAACTTTTTTAATGTTTATTTTACACACGCATCTAAACAACAAAGTGAGCAGCGGTCTCACATTTCAAGATTCAAAGATACAAAAATTCATATATGTCACTTTCTTTATGATTTCCTAACAGTCTATTTCGGTATTCAGGCCTACATAATTACAGTAGGATAGGATATTTTAAAAGAAAGTTATAGTAACTTGTAATATTTCTGTTGGATTTTGTTTTATTTTATTTGAGATAATTTAATTTCTCCTTTTGTAGTACATTTAAGTTGATTGCTTTCTGGTTTACATCCAATTAAGACAACATTTAGTTCGATTGACATTTCTTTCTTGTCCGGTTCAGTCCTGAATTAATATTTACACCTGTTGTGCATGGATGTTTGACAAGCCACTGAAAGCGATATGAAGAGTTGTTGACATTTCTTGTGGCAGGTGATGGAGTTCTATTGCCCGCCCTGTGAGACCGCCATGTGTCAGGAGTGCACCAGTGGAGAACATGGAGAGCACCCCACGGTTCCCCTCAAAGACGTGGTGGAGCAGCACAAGGCCTCACTGCAGGACCAGCTCAGCTCCGTCAAGAAGAGGTACAGCCCGCGACGTCAGGAATTCTGCATTTCACACGTCATTAGGATCGTAGATATTCTGGTATAGATCATGGTGTTGATTTGACCTTAAAAGGTTCCATTGTATTCAGTCCGTCCCCTTCTCAACAGATCACCTGCAGATGTCATGAGGCGCTATCCTCACCTAAATGTCTTTGAAAATAGTAACATTTTGATCAAAAATAATGGAAAATATGGCACAAAACATTTTTGTAGGTTTTACTAAAGCACTGTTCTATCTGTATGGGGCATTAAACATATTAAACATTGAACAATCTGTTGTTTCTTGCCTCGTCATCCTGAAATGACCTCATGTTCAAATGCAGTGGCAGCTGGTAATGTAAACTCTAGGTGGGGCTGTTCCACACCATGTTTGTGCTTTTTACATTTTTTACTTTCAGATCTACTTAAATGCATTTTCAGCTGCTTGTCAGACTAAAAAGAAGCTTCTTTACCACATAAAATACCCACAGAACTAACATTACAGACAGCTCTTGTTCCCAGAGCTCAGAGCATCAGACATTCTGACTACAGGCTCTATCAACCTAACCTAACATCATTTAAACAGCAGACTACCCTAATGGGCCTCAATCATGAGCACCTTCTTAGGAAACTTCTTTAAATCCGTACTTACGGAGGCAGTGTCAGGAAATTGTGCCAGATTCACGACACATTCTTAAGTAGGAAAATCCTTCGCACAGGTGTTCTGAGGTTGGCGAATCTGCCAACTAAGAAGCGTGTGCATGTTAGTTCTAATTAGCATGTGCCGCCACCTATCTCTCACTATATAAGGACAAAGAGTGCTGTGCGCAAGGAGTGGAGGAATGGCAAAACGCAAATCCAAAACCAATCACAAAGAAAGATCTCAGCCATAGGCGCCCCGCACTCAAGGACCAACTAAATCTTCTGCCACCCAGGCGAATTTGGTCATCACAAAATTATTAAATAGATAAAACCTGTATAAGCTTTTTCCTTCTCTTCCCGCGGGCCAGTCCCTTAAATAAGTCGACACTCGTCTTTATCTAATAACGTTAATGCAAGTTTCTGAAAAAAACAAGGTATTTGTAATTTATTATAATCATATTTACATGTTTTCTGGAATTAATTAAAGGGACTATACAGAGTTTAAACATTTAAAAATTAAGTATTTTCCTCCCACTACATGTTCCAGCAATGTCCTAATGTGTAGAATGACAGCTGCCTTTAAAATCCTGCACTGTCACTCAAAAAGTTGTTACTTCAGTCCGAAGTGCCGTCATGCACAAGCTTAATACAAAAGGTGCAGTTACACATATGACCTGAGGTGGCAATAGTGAGTATAAAATGGCCAACTTGCATCTAGCCCCTTTGAAAAAAAATATTATTTATATTATTTTTATATATATTTCACTCAGAATTTTGTGTTCCATCTGCATGATCGTGTGTAAAACTGAGACTTGTCCTCCTGACTGTTCTTGGAATTTGTTCTTACAGAGGAACGTTTTCAGCTAAGAACAAGTTTTGTGAATGCCATAAACCTTCCTAATAACTGAATGAGGCCCAATGATATGAGAGCACAAACGAGTTGTTTATGTCCTGCTAAAGTTAAAAAAAACCACAGCACACAGACAGATGTGAACTGTTGAGTAAACCGAGCATTGAGGAGTCTTGCGCCCTTACGTCTGTTTAGTCTCATTAAAACTCCATAAACACACGGCAGCTTCCCCACTTCATCTTGTGTCACCAGTGAAAAATCCTGTTGCGAGGAGTTGTCAAAAATCTAAGAATATCCGTATAATCCACCGGTCTTTGCTAGTTTCTGATAGTGTTAAGAGAGACCGCATGCAAGTGAACGTGAGTAATGAAGGGTCTCTGTGCAGACATCGCCGTGGTTGTGTGTGTTCGCGAGACTAAAAAACAAGTCCCTTTTTCGTTCCTGTGTTAAAAACCGTGATACCAGCCATCTTCATATGTAAACATTATTTTGGGTTTAAAACATGAAACACAAGCTACGGTGCAAAATTGTTTTAAAAGTCTGATCAATGAATAATGTTGGACCTTTATTTAAGCTGGTCAAAAAATATATAATTGGAAATCTCTTAGACTGTGTGCATGAACGCAAAATAGGCACTATACTGATATTTTATCATGGTTTAGAGCAGTGGTTCTCAACCTTTTGGAGCCGTGACCCCCATTTTAACAGGTAAAGGGGTTTGCGATCCCCCGCCCGGGTCACATTGTGAGAAATAGGAACATTAGCCTATTCACCTTATTCCGGAGCCTCGCGTGGGCGCCGCCATGAATTGTGCCCGACCCTTTTCTCCTATGTGTTAAATAAAAAGTGGCAAAAGTGGGCGGGGCGGAATAAGGTGAATATAGTTCTGAAAAAACAAAGGAAAAAAAAACAAATGTCTGAAATAAATTCATCAAATTATGAACAAATAATGACACTCTCCAACACGTGCTACAATATAATATTAGGTTATATGCTAATAGAAATATGTAGATTTTATCTAAATGATCTGGCGACCCCCCAAATCTGCCGACCCCCATGTTGAGAATCACTGGTTTAGTGTTGACTAAACTATATACATAATAGCTTCAGCTGATTCCTCTGACACCTCTCTTGATCCACAGACTGCCCGAGATCGACTCGGCTCTGCTCACCCTGTCGGAGATCCTGCAGCAGCTGACCAACCAGAAGAGCTCCATCGAAGAGGACATCCACAGCACCTTCGACGAGCTGCAGAAGACTCTGAACGTGAGGAAGAGCGTCCTGCTCATGGAGCTGGAGGTCAACTACGGCCTTAAGCAGAAGGTGATTCTTGGATTCAGTATTCACTGCCTATTTTCTCAACTGATAAGCCACTAAATGCCGTTGACTATACCAAGCCATCAACAGACTGAACTCATTGCTTTTGTCAAAACCTTAAACACAATTCATGCTTTACGTACACTTAACTCCGCGCTCCCTTTGTCAGAGCACATGGCACATTCTCGCTCTTTGAACTCATTTATCATTTACAGCACACATAATGGAAAAAGACCGGGCAGTGTTAAGTGTTCTGCTGCGCTGTGTGCCATCTGATCTGTGTGTGCAGGTTTTGACCCAATAACTTGGTCCCAGTAAAGAAAATAATGTGCAGTGCTGAGGTAAATGTGTGCTTCGTGTCAAGAACAGTGTCCTATCTTCTATAGCCATTACTTTTATTTACTACTGTTGTGTCTGGCTATCAGCTGGTCTGATCAACGATTACCACTGAGGAGGAGGAGGAGGAGGAGGAGGGTGTCTGGAGGTTAGCGCGCCTCCCGAACCCTCTTCCAACCAATCAGAAAGCCCCGTTTACACCCTGCTGCCCGGGGAGCGCGTCACATGGGAGCGAGGCTAATCATTCACAATGCACTTTGCTACTGGGCTAACAACTTTATAAACACTCCAGGGATATCCAGGCGCCGAGATGAAACCAGGGCACACTCGGGCCGGCCAGGGTGTGTCAGACCTTCGCTTTTCTCTGCGAGTGTGCTAGTTTCCAGTTCCACACAATGAGGGAAAGTGAGCTTTAGAGTGAACTGTAGAAGTCATGGCTTCGCTTGTCGGAGGTGAAGATGACGGAGCCATCGGGGTGAGTCGAGCTCTTGTGTTTTTGTTTTTTTGAGACTGGTTTTCTCCATAACATTTTTACAACGTGTAAACTGACAGACTGCAGCTTGTAAATGAATGTGTCACATGATAAGAGTTTATGAGCTGTGTGTTCAAAGTGGTTATAGAAATATGCCTGACATCCAAGGCTTGTCACAATGGAAAACCTCCAGCTTTGATTTTTGACACTATTCGGAAGTGTTACACTGAAGGGAGGTAATCAACCGCTCTCATAGTTGGCAAACAAATATTGTACATTTTGCATATTTTGAACAATTGTTGTGACAGGCCTGTTCTTGACATGGTTGCAGATCTGCGCATAAAGCTAAGCCACTTCATTTTTGTTAAGCATAAGCTTATTTTGAATGCTGTGCGCAGAGAATACAACAACACGCTGCCAGAGAAACTCAAGGCAGTGTGGGAGAAGGTCAGGTGGGGATTTCAGTTAAAAACAAAAACAAGCGCAGTTAATGAGGAGCAAGATGATGTGACAAAGATTGGTCAGGAATAAAGTTTTGTGTAAGTGACCTGGGTTTGCCCACTTCTATTATGGATTATAATGAGCTTGTATAAGGATGGCTCTAGTGCTCAATGATGACAACGTATACATATAGTTTTCTGCTTTTCAGATGCACTTTAGCAAAGTGTGTAGTGATGTATTTTACCTTTTTTTTTTTTTTTACCTTTTTTTGTGCAGCATGTTATGTCTAATCTATCACAAGTCTTTTTTTTTGTCATACATCATCCTCTGGATCATCACCTGACATGCACAGGATATGGTCTACAGCAGGCATGGGCAAGCTAAGATGCGGCCCACCGAGGCCTTCAATCTGGCCAATATGCATTGCCTAATTAGGGGGGAAAAACACAAATGTTTGACATAAAGAAAGATAATGCATAACTGCTGCTATTTTGTTGCTCTTTTTATGTGTTTGGACGATTACAGTCTATTGAAGAATTGTAATCGTTTGAAGCAACCAAATTCACAACTGGTCTGGCCCTCGAGGAAAGTTAAAAAACACAATGTGGCTCTCGCATCAAAAACTTTGCCCGTATCTAGTCTCGAGGATAGCACACTTCAAAAGAAGATTTTTTTAATGCGTGAAATGTTCTTAAATGTATTTGAAAATGGAAAATGAAAACATTACCCCCTAATACTAAGCTTTGTTCATCAGTAATTGATAACTTATATATCCAAACCTCTGAATCCATCCATCTATTTTCTCTCGCTTAATCTGGGGTTGTGTCATGGAGGCAGCAAACCCCTTAATATTATAAATCTGCAATCCAAATGTCCATGCCCAGTTGGACTGTATTTCATGAAGCCTTCTCAAAGTGTTGTGGATATGCCTACCATTCCCATAACTTTGTCTCCCTCTGCTGTCCACCACAGGTACTACAGGCTCAGCTGGACACGCTCCTGCTGGGCCAGGAGGGCATCAACGGCAGCTGCAACTTCACCGAACAAGCCCTGAGCCACGGCACGGAGGCGGAGGTGTTACTGGTGAAAAAGCAGATGAGTGAGCGGCTTCTCGAACTGGCCAACCAGGATCTCCCTCTGCGCCCCGGGGAGAACGACCAGCTGGACTTCATCATCGAGACCGACGGGCTGAAGAAATCCATTCACAACCTCGGGACTATCGTAACCACTAACGCAGTCGCTCTGGAGACTGTGGCGACGGGCGAGGGGCTGAAGCACTGCGTGGTCGGGGTGCCCACTTCCGTAAGCATCACCACCAAGGACAAAGACGGCGAGCTTTGCAAAACGGGCAACGCCAACATCACGGCCGAGATGTCCACGTCCGACGGGTGCACATGCCGGGGGGAGATCGTGGACAACAAAAACGGGACGTACGAGTTTCTGTTTGCGGCGCCCAAAGAGGGGACCTTTTACCTGTCGCTGCGTCTGTACGAGCAGCACATCAAAGGGAGCCCCTTCAAAATAAAAGCCACCAAGTGCATAGACGTGTCACCGAGCAGCGACGGGGTGAAGAAGCGGCTGAAGTCTCCGGGGAGCGGACACGTGAAGCAGAAGGCCATCAAGAGGCCGGCCAGTATGTACAGCACGGGGCGCAGGAAGGAGAACCCCATAGAGGACGACCTTATCTTCAGAATAGGTACAGCAGCGGCGTGTCTGGGACAGGAAACTAGACTTTACATTAAAGTATGTATTTAAGAGAAGGTCCTATTGAGACGTATCATCTACTATCTACACCACTGTAAATCTACACTAGTTTGCATAGATGTCCTCTGGCTGCTCCAGTTTCCCCTACCACATAAACATTTACCTAAAGTACCTAAAAATACTTTCCTATACCATACTGGTATCATTTAACAGTACCCAGCCCTAATCGATATTGTATCAGCATATCAATACTTTCAACCGTTTTGAAATGTAGTATTTCTTCAGGAACAGATCCACCTTATGTTAAACCTACATAATGCACTATACAGTCTTAACACAATGTCAAGTTTTGGACACATCACTGTATTGTGAGTATTGTGATGTGTTATTGTATCACAGCTAAAGCGGATTGTCCCAGCCCTTCTAACGACAACATAACCTGGCTAACGCCATGCTGCTGTGTGCGCTCGAATTATTTCGAACTGCACAACAGCCTGGGGACCATGGCCGAAATCTCCGGTGGATTTGGGAACCAATCACAGAGCGAGGAGGGACGGCAAGACGATGACGCGCTATTCGATATATGGAAGCTTGTAGTTTATTTACGGATAATAAAAAAAAAGTTTATTTACGGATCCAACGTGACAGCAGCAGACACAATGGTATTTTTTGATCAAGCTTTAGACCTTGTTCTAAATAATTTAGCTCAAAAGTTTACAGCGGATACGTCATACGTCATCTCATACGATGATACGATTGGCCATGGCTACGTGCAGACGCATGAGACTTTTTTTTTTTTTTTTCGTATCGCCCAATGAACGACTATGGACGATCGTAAACCACACCTCTCCTACGAGAAAATGAATTGGTGGTCCCCAGACTAAACATCACTTGTGATTTTAGTCTGGTGTTAGCCAGGCTAACGACAACACTGAATAGACTTGAAATATCGCAATAATGCCGCACAGTACATACTGTATATGTATGTCATTTCGAAATACTGTTGCACACAATTCATAGTTTCTGGGTTGGAAGAAAAGAAAAAAATGCGTACATTTTCATTATTTCATTAATGATTCATAAGTGCAATAGGCCTACCATGGAAAATCATTTCAAATTTAAAGTGCATATGACGAGGTAGACAATTTTTTGGCTAAAACATAATTAAAACAATGAAATTTAAGATTTTGCTGAAAAATGTACCCAGCTTTTGGATGTTTATAGTTTCACTTCCTTATTGGACACTGACAGGAAGTGACATAGATAGAGGGCAACAATTTTAAACAGTTGCTGTGCCGACCATGTTAAACCCCTGTCGATTAGGGGTGGGTACCTCATGATTCAATACGATTGATAAACGATACATGGCTCACAATAATGATAATCTCACCATATGCCGATATTGCGATAATCGATATATTACACAAAAACAATCTCAGATGTGTCACGATTTTTTGAAACATGACATTTCATACTTTTATTTTAACATACTATATATTATTAATCATATATATTTGTTTCCATGTGCTTTGTATACCTTTCTCTTAAAGGGACTATACTGAGTTTAAAAATGTTAAAACTAAGTATTTTCATCCCCCTATATGTTCCAGCCTAATGTGTAGAATGAGCTCTGACCTGTTCACCACAACTGCCTCTATAATCCTGCACTCAAAAAGGTATTAATTTGGAGATTAGAGATTAGATTCGAAGATTCGGAGATAGAGATTGCAGTTACGTGTAAGACCTGAGGTGGCAGTAGTGAGCATAAAATGACCAACTTGCATCTAGTCTCTTTAATTTTTTCTTCATTTAAATGCTGCTTCATGGGAATAAAATGATAATTATTACTTACAACAGTCTAAACAAGTAATATTTTCAAAAGCATTAACACCTGTCACATTGCTTGTAGTAATAGATTTCGTATGCACTGTACTCTAAGGTACAAAAGGGAGAAACAAAGGGGAGTTTACCAACCTCCAGGGAGTGGCGGCGTCCACAGACAATGTTCTGATCGCCGACAGCAACAACCAGTGTGTACAGGTGAGTCTGAGCGGGTCAAGACTATAAAATAAGACTATAAAATAAAACAAATGTGCGCTTCAGATTTTCTTAAACAACGGGCAGTTCAGGAGCCGCTTCGGGGTCCGCGGCCGCTCCCCCGGCCAGCTCCAGAGGCCCACCGGCGTCGCAGTGCACCCCAACGGAGACATCATCATCGCCGACTATGACAACAAGTGGGTCAGCATCTTCACGTGCGAGGGCAAGTTCAAGGTGAGACCGACGGGCTCGCTGTGCTCATCGCTTTACCTCCACAACGCAAAGTCAGTTTTGTGCCGTGTGTTTTGTGCGTAGAATAAGATCGGCACGGGGAAGCTGATGGGCCCCAAAGGGGTGTCCGTGGACAGGAACGGACACATCATCGTAGTGGACAACAAGGCCTGCTCTGTCTTCATCTTCCAGCCCAACGGCAAACTGGTCACCAAGTTTGGGAACCGCGGCAACGGGGACAGGCAGTTCGCAGGTACGTATGCTCGCCCCAAGAGATGGGGATTGTGACGTCGTATTGCATCGAGTCAGCGCGACGTTAAAACAATGGAGAATATAAAAGTTGGGCTTTTCTTTAGTGACCGATTTTTGATGTTCAATCTCTATAAGCTTCTGTGCTGTGACTGTGACATACTAAAGCAGGGGTGCCCAAACTTTTTGTCTCCGAGGGCCAAAATGAAAAAGTGCCTGTGGGTCGCGGGCCAAATACGGCGATGTCAAGCACGAAACACATATAACTGCAAATAATAACTGTTACTTTATTTTATTTTTCGATAGCCTATACAATTGCATTTGATTCTATCTACGCAAATAACATGCTATATTAAAACAAATGTTAACTCTGGCAAAAGCCTACTTTTAGTAGAACAAAATCAACAATTGTAGCAATATAGTGCAAAACGTAAAACAAAACACCTGTATCTACAACACCTACAGTGACTTTACCTCATTCATTTGTCAACTCAAAGAAAATGCAACATTAGATCATTTTGAACGTGTCAGTTCAACATAAATTCTTTTATATGTCCTTTTTTAACATGTACCTTTGTTAATGTCAACAACCTTTGCAATAAAAGTTGGAAACCTGGAAAAGTTGATGCTACAATGCTCTGAGATAAACACCAAGACACAACAGTGTTTCCTTAACTTTTGCGAAAGGAGTGAAACAGCGCCCCCAATTTGACGCTAGTGGCCAAAAAGTGTACTGCATCCATATTTACCATTGTGAATGAATGGAAGAGAGTTAGTATTAACCACATGCGGCGCAAAAGTAGGTCACCCTCTGGCGGGCCAACAGAATTGTTTCAGCACGGGCCCCACTTTTGGCACCCCTGTACTAAAGGAAGGAGGAGGTTCTAACCTGTGCTTTGTTTTTAGGGCCGCACTTTGCTGCTGTCAACAACAACAACGAAATTATAGTGACTGATTTTCATAACCATTCTGTCAAGGTAAGAGTCAGAAATGTCACCAGAAGTGTGTGTAATATGTCATACCCTCCATTTATTGTAGACGAGCCAGAAAATGTATCTTCTTGCTAATTTTGTTTTGTAAATGCAGGTGTTTAACACAGAAGGAGAGTTTCTGCTGAAGTTTGGCTCAAACGGCGAGGGAAACGGTCAGTTCAATGCCCCGACTGGAGTGGCTGTGGACGCCAACGGGAACATCATAGTGGCAGATTGGGGCAACAGCCGCATACAGGTGTGTGGCTTTCTTACCTATTAATATTGTAATATCACAGTTTCTATGCATACAGGGAGGGATATTGTATTTATATTTGTATGTCTTTTTACCTGTTCACGCAGATCAAAAGTACAAGGGCTTGCAAGTTTCATAGATTTGTCTTTGTTTTCTCTTACTATACCGAGGGCATTCCCTGCATTATTAAGATGGTCATATTAATGGCTTTCATTGCTTTACAAGCTTGTTAAGTTTCTCACATTGCTCTTCTAGTGTAGCCACAGCTGCCATAGGGTAGACTGACGGAAGGGATTTTTAAACATTCATAAGATATGACTTTATCTCATCTCATCTATCTTTAATCTCACAGTGGACAAATTCACTTGTTACAGTATCTCTTGCCTTAACACATTTTCGACTTTGACTGCACATTTTGTAACTATGCGTGAAATTAACCTCTTAACCCCCACATGAACTGAACACATTCTCTCCAGTTCGGCATTACCCAAATCTATAAGCAAAAAAGTAAAAATAAAAGTCACCATCAGTTTTGTAGGTCTTAGCTTTCAAATGAGGCGTTAACCTGGCCGATAGCCTGTAAAGCTTTTAGATTTGGGTAAAGCCGAACTGGGGAAAATGTGCTCGGTTAAGGTAAGAGGATAAACTCAAGTTTGATTATTTAAAGGGACTATAGGGAGTTTAAAAATGTTAAAATTAAGTATTTTCCTTCCCCTACATCAGGGGTAGGCGAGTTTGCTTGGTGAAGGGCCGCTTTTCTTCATCATCAAGAGACTAAGGGCCGAACCCCCCAATAGTAGCCCGAAGTAAAGCACTACTTTCAACAAATGCCAGTGTTGTACATCATATATGGCTTAATTTGGTGTTTTGCTAAGACATTTGAAAGGAATTGACAGTATTTTTTCACATTTTTGAGTACTTTAGCAAGCATTTGATCTCAATATCATCTTGAGAGCCAGAGGTTTGATGATAGAGGGCCTGACGTTGCCTACCACTGCCCTACATGTTCCAGCCATGTCCTAATGTGTAGAATGAGCCCAGACCTGTTCACCACAACTGCCTCTAAAATCCTCCACTGTCACTCAAAAAATGTTAACTCGGGTCAGAAGTGCCATCATACACAAGCTTAATATAGAAGGTGCAGTTACACGTATGACCTGAGGTGGCAGTAGTGAGTATAAAATGGCCAACTTGCATCTAGTCCCTTTAATATAGATCATTTAAATGATTTTTCGCTTCCTTTTTTCCCATCTCCTAAACTAAGCCAGTACTTTGAGTTAAAAGGCGCCATGTTTGAATGAATGCTGACCCTTTATGTGCATAATCTGAACAGTGTCCATTCACTTTTGCGCTGCAGGTGTTTGACGGCAGCGGCTCCTTCCTCTCCTACATCAACACGTGCGCCGACCCCCTGTACGGACCTCAGGGGCTGGCTCTCACCTCGGACGGACACGTGGTGGTGGCCGACTCTGGCAACCACTGCTTCAAAGTCTACCGCTACCTGCAATAGCCCCCCCCCCATCAACTCACTCGGGGACATGGATCGAGACGCAGCCTAAGCGAAAAGGACATCGTGCAAACGTGGCAGACTTTACCCTCTTTATCACCGAACCATCACTGTGCCATCTGCCCTCCCCACAAAGACATTTCATAGATGGTGTGAGACATGAGCACGCCTGCTGCTGGACACTGGTCGACATTGCATTCCAAGTCCCTGAAGGTCATAAGGAGGAAAAAAAAGCTACCTACAATTAATTTCACAACTCTCTGTTTGTTGCCTTTTTGAACGTTATCGGAAATATTTAAGGAGTCGTTCTTCAGGTTTGACCATAAATAAAGCATATCGAAAAGCCCCTGGTAGCGTATCGTCCTGTCACCGTGCTACCTCTGTGCATGATTTGTCAATTTTACCACATGTTAAGGACGTACACACTATCAAAGTACTCTCAAAACCCACTGTGCGAATATTAGAGCAGGTCAGACTGTCACCGTCCGGAGCATTGTTGATGAGCCATGTCTCCATAAACAAACAAAAAACAACACCGGTGAATCTAGTCCAGCTCGACATCCGAAGAGCGTACAACAAAGTAGCCATATTTCATTAATATCCAAGAAAAAGACAAATCTTCTAAGATCTTTCGCATTTGGCAAAAGGCCTACAGAATATAGATATACCAGAATATACCAAAATAATGCATGGATTAGTAGATTTCAATGGAACTTGCAATAAAGTAGACCGTGTGTCGCTCTTCGTTCACTTTGTCCCAGGCTATGACACATCACCCACATTGCCCACCCTTATCACAACTGTGTGGTAGGGCATCTGGCATGACAAAAAAAGGAGCAGCGATATATAAATAAATAAAAAAACGATACAACACCATACGGTGCTCCTGCAATAAAGTAAATATTGTTGATTGAAATATTATTGCGTAGCGTGCGCTGTCAGTAATTGGAGCTTCATTGACTTGATATTTCACCTCCTTGTCTTTATGTATGGTCAAGCATGATATAGTCCTCTACTGCATGATTGTCCTGTTGAATGAATCCCTAAAGCAACAGTGCACATCACCAAAAGACACAGAAGCAATGTTTAGCACCAAAACTATTGTCTGTATTGTTAAAATGACTACATATGTGGTAGGGCGTTGCGCGAATAACACATAGGCTAGTGAATAAAGTCAATGACACATTCAGGAGGATTGTAAATAGATTGACAGTTGGTCAGTTTAGCTTGAATTGTTACTGTAAAAAAAAACTCCTTCACACGGCTCAGTAGAGTAACCTTTGAACTCTTGGACCTAATTAGAAAAAATGTAACGTAATGTTCCGTTTTGTTTGGTAACCTTTTCATTACTGATCTTTTGATTTGTCTCCAAGCACACTTTTGTTTTCTACAAGAAATATTTAAATGATTTGTTTTGCATCGTCTTATGTGTCATGCCAAAATGGAATTAAAGTGCCCATGTAAAGTAAAGCATTTTGTTACCGTGGTTTGGGGCGTTTTTTTCGGAATGTTTTGATGTTTATTATTACCTGTTTTTCGTAATTTTGACTGTATTTTATTTTAAGAAATATGTATTTTATTTAACCACCAGATGGCGCCTAAAATCCATCGCTTCTTACATTTCCTGTGTTTGTTTCTCTGCGTGGCGTTCAAAGACCTAGGAAATAGTACAGCTACACTTTTAGCTACGCCTGGGTCAAAAATAATTTCCTAGCACTTTCAAGAATATTCTACCCATTAGTTATCTAAATACACGTTAGATTCGGTTGGATATATACATACGTATATAATTTATATGTTTGCTTCTTTACGTTATTTGATTACAAAAAAGTGTATTTGAGAAGGTGCGCGAAAGCACCGTTTGATCACGTGACTGGCTTCCGCGGGAATTTCAGTGCCTTTCTGGTTTACGTAAACGATCAGGAAAATACGAAACTTTCAAGGACTGAGGACATAAATATTACTTTTCTGCTTGTGGACGTTACTGGACATAGTCTACGCAAAGATGGTGAGTGTGGTGTACGTTAGTTTGAACTGTTAATGACAATATTCAGACAAAATGTTCGGTTGTTCGTGTCAATGCAAAATAATAGCTACTGATGCACCTGCGACTTGGAGTACCTGATTTTTCCTTATCAGACTGTGAATTGTTTATTTTTTGCCCAAACTCGTTTCTAGCTGTCACAATCCCTCCTACATATCTGAATAGTTCAAGCAAATTAAATATGCACGTTATATTTCACGCTCTTGTTCATCTTTGGGCAGTGGCAAAATGAAGCAGCCGGGACCACCCCCCAAATAAATTTAACTTAGATTCTACTTTTATCTTCCGTTATTCAATAAAACTTGAGGCGAGGACAAGGCAACGTGGTCTGGTTTATGCTGTGTTACAACATACTCTGATGTGGCAAACATACATTTAATTTACAACAACAAAGTGTCAGGTGCCTCTGCTTTAAAGGTACACTGCGTAACATTTTGGACTATACAGTTGCCATCAGTACAAAACATGCTCCTAATGACCAGATCGACCGAGAAAATGCTATTACTGCTGTGAGAAATCAAAGAATGGGTTTGGATGGGAACCTAACCCGTCTTAATCTCAAACTCTGCTGCCTTTAGTCGACGTCTCCATGGAAACGAACTGGAGACGTACCCACTCCCGGTAAAGTTATGTCATGTCTTAGGAGAGCTGAGCCGCTCACAGCAAAATCACATGTTTGTTTGAGGTATTTTTCAATGCTGAAAATATCTGTCATAAAATAAAAGCTTGAATTTCAATTTTATTTTTTGTAGCTTTAAAGGTGCATTACGCAACTTTCTATGTGGAGAAAAAAAGTTAATATTTGTGTGTGTTTGACCTCGTAGTGACCCAGTGGGTGTATGAGTGGTCAGTGTGGCGCCTTTACTTTCCATCACAGTGGTCTCTGTAACGCTCCGGGATCAATTGTTTGGAAGGTTTTCACTGCTGACGGAGCCTCTCACCAGAACACCTACAAAACAAGTGATCCTGGAGCGTTGTAGAGACCACTACAAGGTCAAATACACACAAATATCAACCTTTTTCCCCCACATAGAAAGTTGCGAAATGCACCTTTAAGTAGAAGAAAGAGGGAGCCCTCCTAATGATGAAAATATTAATATTAACTTCTGTTGTTGTTTTTAAGTCAAAGAAGAAAGGTCTGAGTTTGGAGGAGAAGAGAACTCGCATGTTGGAGATTTTCTTTGAGTCAGTAAGTTGATGTGCCACTTATTTAAATACTTATGAGCAGGACATTCAAAACGCTGTGGTCGAAACACAATTTTAGAAAGATGATTTGTTTTGAACTCTTATCTTTGTAGAAAGATGTGTTTCAGCTGAAGGATATTGAGAAGATCGCGCCAAAAGCAAAAGGCATAAGTGAGTATTGTTCACAAAGCACTCGAGGAATTGTTTTTTACAGCTTTCTCTTGACCTCTTGTTAAGGAGGGGTAGGGGAGGGGTAGGAGGGGTCGGGCCTTTGAGCAGCACTAATACCTCTTATGTTGTGAAAAAAATCTGTATGTTATATGTATACTATACCTGTATGCATCTGTTGCTCAAATAAACTAAACTAAACCTCTTAACCCCCGTCTGAACCAAACACATTTTCCCCAGTTCGACTTCACCCAAATCTAAAAGCTTTATGAAAAAAAGGCAAAATAGCGACAAAAAAAGACGTTAATGTGGATGAAAACGACAACGCAAGGGAAAATCTTGGTTTTGTTGGTCTTATACTGGACCACAGGCTGTGAGCTCCAGTCCAGAAGCTTTTAGATTTGGGTAAAGCTGAACTGAGGAAGCTGTGTGATGGTGGGGGTTAAGAGGTTAAAAATCTATCTGAGGAAGCTGTTGTTAGGAAATATTGTTTTGAAATATAAATTTGAGAAAGAGGAAGAGACTTACAGCAAACCATTGCAGACTGGATGTAAAGCAGTGTTCATTTTGACAACATATTTTTATTTAGTTTTAGTGTTAGTCTTTTGACTAAAATGTAACTTAATTTTAGTCGAGATTTAGTCGACTAAAATTGCATGTCAATTTAGTCGACTAAATTTAAGACTAATTTAGTCGACTTTGCATTTATAATATTCTTTATAATCATATTTAATCTTGTTCCTCTGCTTCATGGAGCTGCTCCACATGAACAAAGCTCAGAGCTGTTCATTTGGGAGAGGATTTACATGATATGAGGCTCTTTCAGACGCTCAATAGAAGCGTGGATGATTTTACTCTCCCCTATTTTAGTCATAGTTTTAGTCTCATGAGAAACCTTTAGTTTAGTTTTAGTCCAATTTTAGTCGTCAAAAATATCACTTTGACTAAAATTAAGACTAAATATTTTAGTCGACGAAATTAACACTGATGTAAAGAAAAATGTAGCAAGATTGGGACAGAATGGGACTCCTCATCAGGGATTAAAGAATAGAATAATCGCCGTACTAAATTAAAAAGAAATCAAACTTCACTACTTTTACCTGTGGAATAAGAAAAAGTGGTCATATTGTACATGTTTCTGTTAAGGTCAGCATTCAGCCTAAAGATTTCTGAGGAACCTAAAGCTGAGTGGTTTGGGTGAAGTGCGCCTCAATGAGGGGATTGTGTGACTGTGATTAAAAGCACATGTTTTGGGCCTTGTATTTCGGGCATTGTGTGCTTTCAGCTGAGCAGGGGGAAGGGGCACTCGTCGCCAGATGTGGCAGAGTAATCAAAACGGCAACAAAAAACAAATAGTTCTACCTCAGTAATTGCAGTCTTTGTAACATATGCTTATTGGAACCATTCAAATTACGATTTCATTGGCCTAAATGTGCCTGCAGAAACGCGACACGCGCACATGCATATTTAAAGTTTGACTTGCATAACCGCTCTTGTACAGGATGCGTTTTGACCGTGGACTGCGGCTCTCCAAAGCGTGTGGGAGTGTCACGTTTCAGCGCGAGATATGACTCCCGCTCGGCTACATCGGGCCGCGCAGAGAGAGCACTCGGAAGCAGCAGCTACATGCTCGGCAGATGTGTGGGATCAATCCTGGAACCGAAATAGTCCGTTCAAGTGCACTACCGCAGACATGAGGCACTTCTCTGGGTTTTTAGAAGGCTCCGTTGAAAGCAGCAAATGTAGTGCAGCTTGGACAGAAAATTGCAGATGGGCTAAATTTGGGCAAAATGAAGTCCTCCTAGGTCCTGGTGTTGCTGCTCTCTTTATCTGCGGATTTAGTCGAGTCCGTCCAGCTGTCCCTGTCAAATAAACACGAAACGAGTGAATAAAACGTTTGTGTTTCAGCTCCCATGTCAGTGAAGGACGTGCTGCAGAGCCTGGTGGATGACAACATGGTGGACTGTGAGCGAGTGGGGACGTCCAACTACTACTGGGCCTTCCCCAGTAAGGCCTTAAACACTCGCACGCACAGGCTGGACGAGCTCAAGAAGCAGGTGGGCAAAAGGATTGAAGAAGACAAACACGTCATTCTGTTTCACCAGTGGCATTCTATTGAAAAGAAATACATACATTATACAAGACTTTACATTTTACACGTAGTAATACATTAGCTGTCTCTTAACCTCTTAACCCCCACCTGAACCGAGCACATTTCCTCCAGTTCTTCTTTATGCAGATCGAAAAGCTGCTGGAAAAAAACACAGCTCGTTTGAAAGATGAGACTCCATACGTGAAAAGGGTTTAATTCTACGTGCCCTGGTTCCTGAGAAATCCAAAGTTGTTGTTTTTTCTAGAAACTGAGATATTGCCTGTTTTGTGAAACACAACAGTCTCCCTCCTTTCACTCTTTTCACTGGGCTTTGGCAGAAAACAGGGGCTTAAGAAAAGAACATCGACTATCGTGAATGTCTGGGCATGAGTTTCACGTTGGAGCTGAAATATTGTGACAAAAATAGAATTCAGTGATGACCCGCACTATACAGCACTCGTATGTGACACAAGGTTTATTTTTAGATCATGCAAAACTGTCGGTTGATAAAAAATAAAGAGCGATCTGAAGCACAAGGTGTGGTGCTCGTTGTCCTGTGCAGGAGATCCCCTCTGCTCTCACTTCCTCCTCTCTCTCGAAGCACCGCACTGTTGCAGGACCGAGCGGGGCATTGAAAACGCACCATGGACTAATGAGGGGCACGGTCATTGTGATTAAATGCCCATGGGCAGATTGTGACTTTTCACAAGTTGTCGAACTTCATTTATTTCAGTTCTGTTCATCACAGAGCTCCCAAAATCACACATAAGGTGAAGTAAAGTGTCTAGTTTTGTAATAAAAAATAAGTAAATAAATAAAAAAACGCAAAAACTACTTTGTTTTGTTTTAGCACTCGTGTTAAAATGCAAAAAAAAAGCATCATTAGTGACCCAAAAGTGACAAAGCAACAAGAGTATATATCGGAGATCACTTTTGGGAGTCTTAGCTTTCAAATGAACAGTTGCTCTGGCCCATTGGCTGTAAGCTCCATTCAAGAAGCTTTTAGATTTGGGAAAAAAAACATTGAAAATAATTGTGTTCTTATTAATGTTAGGTCTGTCATAGTAGCAAAATCTAAAACTATTGTGATTAACGATGTTATTCAAGACCTTTTATAAAGTCACAGAAACTCACATTAAAGCTTAAAAATAACAGTAAAGCTTTGCACTTAATCCAAAAATATCCCACAATGAGAGTGAAATACAATGAAACGCAACTGACTTTTACTTTGGGGTGAAAAATAAAGTATTACACTAGAAAAAAGTGGGGAAAAGATGCAAATAAACTGACGATAAATATTGAGCCCAAAACTGTACTGTTTATATGTAATTTTTTGATCAATCGATATAGTAATTATCGCGACAGCCCCACAAGTTTAAAGTGATGGTCTGTAAGATTATGAAATGAGAAGAGAAAGAGAGAGTAAACGGCAAAGTCCCCCCGCACCGCTTCTGATTGGACCTGAAAGTCCCTCCTCGTTCCCAAGGCCGGTTCACAATAAAGCTCGTCTTATTGGTCGAAATGATGGCACCGGCAATTCTGATTCTTTACCGAGATCAGCAAAGGGAGAGACTTTAGAAAATATATAATTATTTCATATCACTTGCGTTACATCAAATTTCAGACCCAGGCGGTCAGTTACACTCAATTTTTTAATTTGTAAAACATTTAAAGTTGCAGACTATCACTTTAAGTCACAAGCGGTTCCTTTCCAGACTAACAGAGGATGACAATATATCCTTTTACATTATGACAAATAGGAAATATAGAAAAAGAATGTTGCGACTACATTTGTTTTTTTCACACATTGTTTCAAGTTATAAAAACATGAATAACATTGATCTTTGAACATCTAAATCTAATATGGGACACATTATCAGGTACAGGTTTTGAATCATGAATTATTATGTTGTTGTTGTTTTGTATTATGTTTCTGACAGATTTCCGAAGCAAAGCAGAGAAAAGAGTCTCTCCAAAATGCAGTGGAAGCCGCAAAAGTGGGACGGGAAGATACAGTGAGTTTGGCGTCAAAAGTTAAATATCTAATTTCTTTACAAAACAACATTAAAAGTAAATAAGTACAGTTAACCTCTTAACTCCCGCCTGAACCGAGAGGATCTTTTTCCTCACGTCATCAGATTATTTTTTCCATCATTTTTTTGTTGGGTGTTCAACTCATTTTTGTAACTTTTTTGTCATTTTTAGTCACATTTTTAGTCATTTTTTCGTCAATTTTTTATCACATTTTTGTCAAATTTTTATCACTTTTTTGTCATTTTTTTGTCACATTTTTTGTCATTTTTTGTCACATTTTTGTCATTTTTTTTGTCACATTTTTGTCATTTTTTGTCACATTTTTTCGTCAATTTCTTGTGACATTTTTATGACATTTTTGCCACTTTTTCAGCAATTTTTCGTCACTTTTTTGTCAATGTTTTCTCACTTTTTTGTCACATTTCCATAATTTTTTTCGTCTCAGTTTTCTTGCTATTTTCACAGCTTTTTTCTAGAAGCTTTTGGACTGGGGTAAAGCCAAACTGGGGAAAATGTGCTCGGTTCAGGTGGGAGTTAAGGGGTTAAGTAGATTATTTGTGAGACAGTGTTTGTTTGAAAATGCAGTGCTGCCATCTACTGCCCTGGCTGTATTCTTGTCCACTATATATTTTCTTCTATTCCATGAAAGCCCCAAAAAGGACGACAGCTCCAAAAGTCAAAAAGTTGTGTGAATTGATCGCTTTTTGGGTGCAGGTTTCTTTTAAGCGTATAAAGCGTGAGTCACATGCGTTTGGGTGTGTGTGTGTTTGTGCAGAATAAGAGGAGCGCCCTGCTGAAGGAGCTGGCGAGTCTGCGAGAAGAACGCGCTCAGCTACAGGCAGAGCTGGAGAAGTACCGAGAGTGTGACCCGGAGGTGGTCCAGGAAATGAGTGAGTTTCACCCATAGAAAACACAGAAACGGCATTATCCATCTGAGCCTGTACCTACAAATGCGTATTCTACCCCCATTGAAATTAATGGAGAAGCCAAGCCCTTTATTAAAGTATGGCGAGGTATGATGTGTTCGTTTCATGGGGTTAAATATAATAACTATGGTTTCTCCATCATTACTATGTCATAAGAGGAGGTTTAGTGGATGTGTATCCGACCCACAAACAGCAGAAACTAACAGCATATGATTTAGCAGTTAGCTCAGAGGCTAATTCTTATCTAAAGTACAGTCTTTAAAGGTCTGTACATTCATTCTGATTCTTCTAACCAGGCTTTGATACCACCTAAATGTGGTCCATGGGTTGTCAACAGCTGAAAACATCTATCAGTCATAATTGGTGATGGCTAAATGCTAATCGCTATAGGAAAAACACACTGAACAGACTATTGAGTAGGTACTGTTAAACAATGCGAGAAAAAAAAGTTTAGGTACTACTGCTGGGGGAAAAAAGCAATTAGCGCTCTGTTTTCTGGTTCTAGACAGTCCCTCCAGGATTTCGCGATGTTTCGATCGCAACTATTAACGCAACATTGCGAAATCAGAGCGGAGCTGCAACTTTTCCAAAAGCCCGCAACTATTAGCCTGGCTAACACCAGACTAAAATCACAAGTGATATTTAGTCTGGGGACCACCAATTCATTTTCTCGTAGGAGAGGTGTGGTTTACGATCGCTACGAATGTCTATCATGCGTCTGCACGTAGCCACAGCCAATCGTATCATCGTATCAGATGACGTATGACGCACCCGCTGTAAACTTTTGAGCTAAACTATTTAGAACACGGCCTAAAGCTTGATCGAAAAATACCCTTGCGTCTGCTGCTGTCATGTTGGATCCGTAAATAAACTTTTCCTTTTTTATCCGTAAATAAAATTCAAGCTTCCGTATGTCGAATAGCGCATCATCTTCTTGCCGTCCCTCCTTGTTCTGTGATTGGTTCCCAAATCCATGCGAAAATTTCGGCCATGGTCCCCAGGCTGCTGTGCAGTTCGAAATGATTCGAGTGCACACAGCAGCATGGCTTTAGCCAGGTTAAGCAACTATTCCAATAATCCGCAATTTCCTTCGCAACTTTTCCTTAACTCCGCAACTAAAGTGAGTTTCTGACCATTGAAATATATTTTAGTTGTTACATTTTTGCGTATATGCCCTGCACCTCCGCCTCAGACTGAAGGACTTTGGCTTCTGCTCCGCCTCCTCTCACTCGGGCCTTTACAACCTGAGCCGCTGTGTGATCCTACTCTGTCCTCTGTCCAAGTTGCTTCTCTGCTACTGGATCGTTGTTTGGCGATATCGGCTTTATCTTATAGATAAACGCTGCGCGTGCGTTTGGACGCTTCTTTCCCCCGGTGGCGTGTGTCTGAGTGGTGCTTTTACTGCGTGAGCTTTAGGAGTCACAACTCTGTTGAACCGGAGCCGAAGCTCGATATGGATATGTGAAATAAACATTCGTCCTTTGGGGTGTTCTCCTCGGATTCTCATTCGTAGCTCTATCTTATCAGATTTGTGTGGAGTCAGACCCTGCGCTCACAGAAACAGGCAGGTGCCTTTTAGAGACGAGAGGGGAGGGGCGCTCGTTCTGTTTTTTTTAATGATACAATTATCTAAAATAACTGATATTTTAAGTCATTTATTACTCCCCAGAGTCTCTTTGATTAAAACTGATGTAAAATACAAAGAAAAGTTATTTTTTAATGTAAAAATATATTGTTTTAAGCAGGAAAAATTGCAACTTTTCATCGCAACTTTTGGAAAAATGGCCCGCGATATCAGCCGTTTTACCCCGCAACAATCACAAAAAATGCCCGCAAAATCCTGGAGGGACTGTCTAGATGACAAATATGCTTGTATAGGTATTGAAAGTACGAAGTATCGCTCCGGTATTAAAGAAAGTCACTGCCCGTCATTGTTGAGCCCTCTCTCTTTATAACCTTTACATTTAAATGGATGTACTTTTCCACTACTTCTTCATACCTAATTCTTTTAACACACCCATTTACATTTGCATCAAAGTCCTCGTATTCGAGCTGGTTCCAAAGTTCTTCTTTGCTTTGCATAGAGCATAGAGTTCCCCGAAGTTATGATGAAGCGTGGTGAGGAAGTCAAAGAGCTCTCTCACACCGCCACACGTCTGCTTGAGCCGTCAGTGTAACCACGTGTGAGAACGGGCTCTCAGCTGCAGTCTATTTTTACCTTATTCTACATAAATTCGACATATGCAAATGAAAACCATGTTATAATGTTCACTCAACTGTTTTATTCTCACAGTTTTGAGTAATCCTGCGTGTAATGTTGAATTTCTACTACTGCTAATTTAAGGGATTTGATGGATTCTGTTGAGTAATAGATAGAACTCTGAAACCCGGTTCAGAGTAGTTTTCCCCTCAAACTGTGTTTATTTTGGTGCCATTGATTTGTTAGCTTGCCCTTTGCTTGTAAATTCCACTGATGACTGCAGAGGGCGCTCCAACCAAACAACAGGTGGAAAACCAACACAGTCCTTGTTGCTAAAGTGTCCTTTTCAACACAGACATTTCTTTTTAAAGAGTGAATATTATGAGCATTTAGTTGGTCAGAAGACTTTAATTTTTTTAAATTTGAGCGATAAGTAAGCGGTAAGCCCCTCCCACTTACTTCATTCAATAAAGAGAGGGGAAAAAACACGCAGCCCCTGCCTTTCTCACTGGTGAAGACCTAAAGATTACTCAAAGCTGCGCAAGTGGGTTGAAACACAGCTCCAGGTATGTTTTTGATGAGAGAACAACACCTCCTTTAATTATAACACGTAAAATGCAAATTATGCCTAAAATCAATTGTATGCCCCACAATTATACATGATATTTCCACTTCAAAGCTGAATTACTTGTACTTGCTTTTCATAGATATACATTAGTTTGAGTTCTGAATTGCAAATGAGTCAGTGCTGAGACGTTGAGGCCCCTTCAGGCGAGCGTATACTTTGTTCCATAGTGATAATTGCTTGTGTGTATATGCCTTGTAAACAGAGGCGCAGGCCGGTGTCTAAATGCGCTTCTATCGGCTCTGTTTACCTGAGCCTTCCTACGCTTCAGGACACATGCACCGGGCTAACGTGCAGCGCTACACGGAGGAGCTCTGTCTCTGCACTGTTGCCTGGTTACACTTTTATGAATCAGTCATTAACTCTGTACAGTTCTTTAGTAAACTACAGGCCCGTTTGTTTACACAAGTAGTGTTTTAGTACAGCAAAAGGTAAGCAATGCAACAAGATATTAAGCTAAAATGGAACTAAATCAGTAACAAAAGGGCTAATTTTGAAATTTTAAAATTACCATGTGTTGTTTTAGTCATTTAGTTCTCAGTCCATAAAACCTTTGAAAACACTGTCTTTAGGTCATTTCTGGCCCAGTCTAAACATTTCAGCTTCTGTGTTTTGAACAATAGTGGTCAGGTTTCTACTTTTCTTACATTAAAGGGATGTTTCAGGATTTTTGACATAGGGCCTCATTTCCTAGTTATCCAGAGTGTTGCTGATTTCTGATTTGCTGAGATATTTTTTTTATAATTCAAGCAGTTCTTATATTTGAAGAGTTTCGTGGCGCTAGGCTAATGCAAGGCTAGTGCATTTCTATGGTATCAGCTAGCCTGCATTAAAAACAGTCTGACCCGCTCCACAGAGCACCTGAGGCAAATCACTTATAACGCCAGACTAACCGTATAAATGTCTGTGTCAATAGAGTACTTCTAACCATTTTGCATTTAAAATACCTTATATTTGAGCCGCATCAGCTTCGTGGTTGTATAAGCTACGCAGCGGCGGAGTGATCTGCTAGAAAATAGTCCCTCAAAATGCGATCATTCATGTGATGCAAGGTCAGTTATATTCCAAAAATTATTCCATCGACTTAAACATTTATATGGTTAGTCTGGCGTTATAAGTGATTTGCCTCAGGTGCTCTGTGGAGCGGGTCAGACTGTTTTTAATGCAGGCTAGCTGATACCATAGAAATGCACTAGCCTTGCACAAGCCTAGCGCCACGAAACTCTTCAAATATAAGAACTGCATGAATTACAAAAAAAATATCTCCAGAAATCAGCAACACTCTGACACTGAGGCCCTATGTCAAAAATCCTGAAGTATCCGTTTAACAGTGTCTGAGCACTGAACGCCTTGTACTTCTGGACACTTCAGGCCAGTTACAGCTGCTGAGAACGGCAGGATTGATTGATAATGTATTTCTGGTGGCGCCGCGCTTTTCAGACGTCTTTACCTTCCCATTTTGTGTGAGGGATTCAGAGCGTGGACGTGCTTGGCCCACACTTCCCTCATTACAAACATCGCCATCACCTGGGACACTTCAATCCAACAGCCTTTCAGTTTTAACACAGTTTGTAGTTTGAAAATGATGAAAAAATATTATTATATTGTATATTGGTTTTTCACTGCATTGTTCTGCAGTAACAAGCAAAATACTTAATCATGATTTAAATGATGCCTAAAATTTATCGTGATTAGTATTTTGGTTATTTTTGCAATGTGTACAACAAAGTGTGAAGTTGTGAGTTCAACCTCTATTTGAAAACGTGAATTGCAAAACTATCGACATTTGCTTCATAAAAACATTCAGCTTCTCCAGCTCATCACATTGACAGTTATCAAGTATAAATACTGCATATCCCCTGTCGAAGCCTGACCCGACTTGCTGCACCAGTGAAAGTCGTATTATTGCGGGTTAATCACAATGGCGTACATTCCATGTGAAGATTAGATAACGTGAAGTAAAACAAAGCACAGGCACGCTGTATCCTGCTGCTGGAGGTCTTCACTTTCACATACACGCTGGTTTTATTTTCAACTCCTCACACGCCCACACAGCCGATACAACCGTGAGCTGTGCAGCAGATACAGAGGGTTCAGGAGGTTTTCAGAGCTCTATATTTACTCCTATGCGATTATGTTCAAGGGTCAAACTGAAAATGTTCGATTATTTGCTGAAATATGCGCTTGTATAGAGCAATGGAATGCAGTTTTATTGTTTTGGGAGGTTTCTTTCATTATCTTTTTTTCAGAACTTTTTGCATTTCTGTGTTCAAGTGTGCTGAATTTTACCTATTGAAACAAATTATTGTTAAGTAGGGTTTTTTAATATCAGACTGCTCCATAATAAACTAGAAAGGTCTGAAAACTTAATTGCAACCAACTCAAAATCGCATGTTTGAAGTCGCGTACCATTTCACCCAATAAATATGATCAAATACGAGCATTTATAAAGATGAATGGCGGCTCACCTCTCCGATGACCTGACTGTAACTTTCATCTCCAGCTCGTTTCCATGGAGATGTAGACTAAAATGTAATAGGTTGTGCACGTTTTGTATTGCAGACAGCAGTATAGTCCAAAATGTTACGCAGTGTGCCTTTTAACGTTCACATTTTTCAGAGTGCAACAAAAGTCAAAGTGATCTATTGCCATTCAAACAGGATCTTCAGGAGACATTAAAGGCCATTGGACCCAATCTTCCTCCAGACGAGGGTGTTTTGTTTCAGTCACACAAAATAATATTTTTTCAAATTACATTGAAACAAGCAATGTAATTTGATTGTTTGTGAGACCAAATGTGAGATCAAATGTGAGAACAAAACAGGCAGAACAAAAAGCTTGTTTGCTTATTTGCACACAAATGCTGCGACAGTCAATAACTGCTCTCTCTAAGTATAGTTTGGATATCTATTTATTAATTGTTTTTAGATTAAGTGCATCAACAAACCTTGAAAAGTCACAAAAGGTGATCACTGTAAAAAACTGAAAAGTCACTGCAGTGTTAGTGCAGTTTTTTAAACATCCAAATCATTACAAACATTACAACATTAAAACAAAACAAAAAAAGTTTTCAAGTTAGTAAGTCAAATCGATTCATCCTTTCAGAGAATCTTTTTTTTTTTTTTTTTTGCCAGGCCTAGCTACAAGAGCGCTAAAGTCACAGCCTCGTCATCTGTACGTTAACGTCGCTCTAAACAAGCCAATGTACAATGTGCACCATACAGAATGTAGGCTACATCCTTTTTCACTTCTCACAGCACAAACTACAAACTTAATACATCGCACAAATCACCCGAGCAGCCATCCACACTCACCACGCGCCCAAAACGTTAAGACTGTCATTTTTGAAAAGGCAAAAATTGTGTTTTTTACCGTTTTGGCTGAAATTTTACACCATTTTTAACTCTGACGTTGTCTGTTGTATCAAATTTGATGCAATATTTTCAAATCTTAATAAATAATGAATCATGCACTTTTTTTTGCGTTTCTGGAATTAACTAGATAGTATTTGGAAAAACAACGACCAATACTTAAGACTTCCTGCGACCTGAATGAAGTTAAACCTCTACAAAAATAGTCTAAAATGCCAGTCTGGTATTGGTGCAGCTGTTCATATTTCTGTCGTCTTCTCACACATAACGCTTCCAAAGTTATTAAAAAATGTGCTCCCCAACTTCTCAAGCAGAGCAGTGCAGCAATGGGCCTGGGGCTGTGCGTTATGAACGTGCTCGATATGTCTGTGCACGATGAGGGAGTCGAGACACGTTTAACAGGTTACGCACATCAGACTTTTCCACACTGTTTTGAGCAGCTGTGCGAGCAAAAGACTGGAGAGAAATTCTTTGCGATGTGTTTGATTCTGGCCTTTTGGAGACTTCTATGTGATCGTCGAGGTGTCTGATACTGAGAAAACAAGTGTAAGGAGCACCACCTCATGACATCAGCAGGTGGAACAGGGCGTTTAAAAGCTGAAAATAGTCAGTGTAGCATAACGACGTATCTTATGTCGCCTTTATTACTCGTGGTGTCGTTTTTATGAGGCAATGTTTTACAAGACCGTTGATAAATCTAGCTGTAAATGTGTAACTAACATTCCAACTAGAAGGACTGAGAGGCAAACGCTTACATTAAAATAATCCAAGCTCATGTATGTATATCACATAACTTTTTACAGTGCAAAGCTTTCACTGGTGTTGCCTGCTCCTCCATTAGCTGATGATGATGTTAGCTGCTGCGGTCGGCCTCGAGGGTCATCAAACGTGTCACTCCAGACAGGTCCGGCCTGTAGCCCTGAGCGCAGCGTGAGATCAGGTTTCTCCTTTTGGATTCACCCGAGCGTTTGACCTACAGTATATAGCTACACGAGCCGCGCTGCAACTTCAATGAGTCCAGTGCACCGCGCTCAGAGGCCGGTCGAGAAGCGGAAATATCGAATGGAATAAAAGTAGCATTACTTTAAAAGAATGTGAGTCAAGTAGATATACAAAGGATGTACTGAATAACTCTAGTAAGTGTTGGTGAAAAGAAACCAGAATTTGTTTGAGCCTAGGCGTCTGAGTGTAGAAGTGATCTGAAAAACATAACAAAGAAATGGGACAAATTATCGGATCGGATTTGGATCACAATACTTTTTGCTGCAATACTAAGTATCCGTATAGTACTAAGATTAGTTTCAATACTAGTGTTTGGAGGCGTTTTTATTACACGCTCCTTTGTTTTCCAGTATCTGCACTTTGATGCACTTTCAGTCTTCACACACAATCCTTTTTACACATTTTAAGGTAAACATTATTACTATCATTATCATAATACATACATACATATCGGCTTCTGAGCATTGTTGTACGTATTGGATCGTATAACACACACAACATTATATAAGACGTTCAACATTGCAAGAGGCCATACTGACCAAAAAAGCTTTTTTATAATGTCTCAAACCAAATCAACAAAAAACGATTGCACTGTTTCTAACATATGCCGACATGGGGATAGTTTTGTAGCAATGTGTATTTTCTGAGACATGTAACGTTAGTGTTACAGTCAGGCTTAGCGTGTTTACATCATAAAAATATAAGAAGTAATTACTGGAGCTTCTTCTAGCCTCTCAATGTCCATTACATTACCCAAATGGAACCATTGTCGTAGTTTTACTGATCTTTTGAAAGCTTTGGGGAAGCAGCAGATTTTTATATGTTGGTACTGCGCCAGGTTTGAAACCAAAATCAAATTTTTCTTCAGTCCAATAAGTTCTTGTTTACGAAGCATTTGTCAAATAAGAGCATTTTGGTCCAAAGGATCCTCACCACAGATAAACTCCAACTTATCTGGCCTTGTGCCAGTGCTTGGAATTGAAAAATGGGGCTGCTCCTTGACATTCAAAGAAACATTTTTCTCATGGAGACATTTTAGTAATCCAGAAATGAAAATCAGAGTAATGAAATGTTTTCTGAAGTTAGAGCAGCAATACTTCAAAATGTATTTTATTCAAACAGTATTCAAATAAATGTACTTTAAATGTAGATATTCATCGTAGTTTTACATCACTTGAATTTGCTGGGTTTTTATTTTGTGTTCTGAAACACTGATGAGGTCGGATGGGAGATGGTCCCAGTTCTATCCTTGGAATATCTCATGGCCTGTATGTACAGTGTGCTCTCTCTCTCTCTGTGCTCTCCTCCCATGTCTGATAAAGAAGCGAAATAATATCCATCGTCTAAACGTCTAAACAGGAAAGGTTTGGTGATGGTCTTGCATTGAATTGTGTTTACCATGTTCAAGTGAAATGGGTGGTCCGACCTGTTAAACCATGTGTTTTAAGTGCTTGCATTTTAGTTTACTTTTGTTTTCTGTCTATTTACAGAGAAAACAAACATGGTCGCCAAAGAAGCCGTCTCCAGATGGACAGGTGCGTCCTTTAAGATCCTGTATTAAGCTTCTCAGACTTTTAAAAAATATTTATTCTCCACTGTCACTAAAAATATGTTAATCGGATCCCATCTGGGGATAGGACTCTCCAGAAAAAGAGTTTCCTAATCTCAGTGGGACTTTCTTGGTTAAATAAAGGTTAATAACAAGCTTGTGGGAAAAAGAGGTTATTCTATTAGCTTTGCATGAATTTCTGATCACACAAAAGGTTTGGCTCTAAGCTGCCAGTTTAGAGCAAAATATTGTCGGTTGTTGAGACAATTTGAGCGCTGAAAAGATCAGAACAGGCCTGGTGAAGCGGGCCTGTTCTGGACCTCAACTTTTGAGCTCTTCAGAAGGACAATCCAGGTTTGTTTTCTGATGAGGGAGCATTATAGTTTAGGTTTCAGAGTGAGTTTGGCAGTAAAGTTTCTCTTTCGATTGTTGCTAAGGAGAAGCCCTCAAGTTTGGACGCACATGTTCCGCCTGCCGCCTCCCTGCAATTAGCCCACTGCCCGCCTCTGCGCTCCAGCTGACCCCGGCTGTAACCTAGGCAACGGGTGACCTTTTCGTATAGCGGTGGCCAAAGAAGCCGGTTGCATGCGCGCCTTTTAGGTCAACATTGACTGGTACGGGTCAGCTAGCTCCTGTTGACTGTTCACATTTTTGCTGGGTAATCTGAAGTCCTTCATGGTTTTCTTCAATTCAACTGACGAGAAGAAAGTTTCAGTATTTCTTTTACTCTCTATTGCAGACCTGGGCAAAGTACGGCCCGCGGGCCACATCCGGCCCGCGAGATGATTCAGTCCGGCCCATAACTTGTAGGGCATAAATTCATAAGCATGTCAAAAAAAAAAGTAAGTCTCTAGCTCATTCCTGTGCGGAGTTATGATTTTTTTTTTTTTATTACCAGAATGCTCACTCCAGCCACTAGGGGGCAGATTAAATAAGAATAAAAGTAAAGAATTCCACAGGTGTCCAGCAAAGGGCACTGGCATAATAAGATATCTATAATAGAAAACGCTATCTCAATGGCCGCCGCCTGGGCGCCGCCATGTTTATTTCCCATACCGACTTTGAAGCTAAGCAGGAAAGTGCCTGGTTACAACTGGGATGGGAGACCGTTCCTCTGATGCTAAGCAGGGAAGGGCCTGGTTAGGACTGGGATGGGAGACCGTTTGGGAACACCAGGAAGCCTGGCGACAGTACTGAGTGTGTGCGTGGACATCCGCGGCCGGCCCCCACGTGACGGTCCCACCGGCCGCGTGCATTGGCCACGGGTCCATATGGACCGCGGTGCTGCTGTCCGAGGACAACCCGCTGTCACAAAAACGCGAGTGCATGAGATCTGACTGCCGTGCGTGTGCGCGCATGCAAACAGGGCGATGTGTGCCTGTGTGTGCGTACGTGTGTATGTGTGCGTGTGTGTGTGTTCGTGCGTGTGTGTATGTATGTGTGCGCGTGCGCATCCAAACAGGGCAATCTGTGCGTGTGTGTGCGTGTGTGTATGTGTGTGCGTGTGTGCGTGTGTGCGTGTGTGTATGTGTGTGCGTGTGCGTGCCCAAAACCTGCTCAAACACGAGCCTCTAATCACACGCGCTGCTCCGACTGATTTATCCTCCGTGTGAGTCAAAGCGAAAATGACACTACCACTTAACGAGCGCATGGCCTGCACTGCGTAGTTTTTTTTCTTTTTCTCTTTTTTTTTTCTTTGCTGCTGGACCATTTGTTTTCTATTTTGCTTTCACGTATTGTGAGCCCACAGGTACATTTTATTCTAAAGCAGCTTGGAAAGCATTGCCAATTTTATTGTAAGGTTATAAATACTGTCTAACAACGATAATTAGGCTATTTCATTTCAAAACCTACTCATTATTTTTTGGATTGTAAACTACCGTGATGCACCAACCCACGGGTCCTGCACCGTGAACCAACCCGTTAGAACTGAACCCCTAATATTTATCCAGAAATATTCCACTGTCTCTTGAATCCTGTTCCCCGAGTTTAGCGAAAATATTGTCGTTGTAGTTAATACGAAAGGAGCACGGGTGCATCTAACACTCCAATTGCAGTTTGTTTGAACTTTTTTTTGGCATTCATTCTTTTACTCATTTGTCGTGGCCATAGTTTTTGGAATGGGTTGGGAACCACTGGTCTGCAGCTGAACTGTGTGACGGGTTGGACATTTCTTTGTAATCACTCATAATCTCAGATTATCAAATGTGGAGACTAGCGAGGCCCGGCCGAAGGCCGGGTCTCAGCTAGTAAGGATATAAACAACACATTGTGTGACTTGCAAGTGGGATATGGACAGTCTGCCCCTGGGCAGCTGTGGCTACAATAGTAGCTTACTACCACGGAGTGCGGAGTGAATGAATATTGACTACAATGTAGCAGAGACTTGTGACACAGGCTTGTAAAGTGCAATAAGTGTAAGCCGTTTTTATGAGGCCACAGTCCTGCCAGGCTCATCATTATAGATTTATTGAAAAAAAGTCCTCAATGTATTTTCCCAATCAAAACATTTTTTTTATTTTGGAGCTTTTGTTCATGGACCCCAGCGATACACTCCCGATATATTATACTTATATCCCGATATAAGTTTGTGTTATTGTTGGTGCGGCCCTCCGACTCAATTCAGGCTCCTCATGTGGCCCCTTATGAAAATGAATTGCCCACCCCTGCTCTATTGTCAACCTTACATTTTAAAGGCAGATTGTTTTAGACTTTAAATTTAGTTAAACCATCTAACATTGCTCTACGTCAAAACGATTCCTTGACTGTGCATTCTTTCGCTATCTGCAGATAACGTCTTTTCCATCAAGTCCTGGACTAAGAAGAAGTTCTCCTTTGATGAAAGCCACATTAACAAAGCCTTTGGGATCCCTGATGACTTTGACTACATGGACTAAATGTTTAGTCTCAAACTCTCGCCCGCACAGACAGAGAAGCTTCCACTTCTCATTCCAGCCTAAAGAGCGTAAATACTAAGATGTGCAAGAAGTTATCGGGTGATCCACTATCCACTAAGGAAATAACAATCCTCTCGCCTCTTTCTTCGACGGAATCTGAGGAGGGATCGAACCAACCATAAGTCAGCGTGGAAAGTGTTGCACGATTAACACAACTTTACAGACTTAGCAGCAGCCCCCCAGCAGCTTGTCTTTAGCCACACCTGTTTGCGTGAAAACCGAGCCCCGAGCTGATGATGGAAAGGAATCGACGCTTCCAACTTGTATGCCAGCTATGTTCTGATGGATTTCAACAGTTTGGAAATGCACTTTTAGTAGCTATTTGTTTATTTCTTTTGTTGTGTTTGAGAGATGGATAGTTCAAGAATATCCTCTTTTATTTGTGACAGTGGTTGTTTTTTAATTATACTTAATATTAAAATCAAATAAGACCATTGCCGTCATGTATTGCATTATTGGCCTTAGTATTTCACTGTATATATGGAAAAGTACTTAACTGTTCCTCTTACTCTGCTAGCCTGGCACAGACAGGAGTGGAATTGTTCAATATGGCACAACAATGGCTTAGATACAATATTGTATTGACAATGGACATGATCAGATCAAGTCCAGGTGGGATTTAAAGCTCCCATTTTGCCGGACCGGCATGGTTGCTCTCTCACATTGCATCACTAGATGCATTTTTACAATTTTCATAGATATCTGTACCATCAGATATGAATTAAAATATTGAAGTATAATAGATTGTATTGATTATCTATAGGGTTCACCGTAAGGTTGGATGTACTGTCACGAGATATTATCTGTTTTGTTTTGTTTTTCAAATCCCACAGATGAATGGAGATACCAATTACCAAGTCTAAAACCAGTTTTCAAAAAAATTAAGGTGTTGGGTCAACGCCCAACTTGAAGCTATTAAGTAGTGCCCTTTTAAACCACAGGTGAGCTGCTAACCCTGCCATTAAAAAAACAAACAAGTGCATCACCTCATGACATCTTTTTTTTTTAATGAAGGATGAACATAACATCCTCATTTTATAAATCTAATTATATAATCTTGTCAGAATCCCAGACAAACCAGATGCAAAACCTTGGCCTAGTTCACGAGGCGAGCTACGGTTCAGTCCAGATGCAAATGTCCCCATATTTGTTTCAATGCGTGTTGTGGCAACAGCGTCTTGCATGAAGTTTATCTATGTGTAGCAATCGTTGTGTTTGGCGAAGCGGACACACCCACCAGCAGAGAGTAGCCCACATGTGCAAGTGTCTACCTGCCCAACCTGTCCTGCTATGATTCACAAGACTGACACGCCACCATGACTCCCACAAAAACATGCAGACACTTCGAGCTCACTTGAGTTGAGGAGTACAGGCCCAGTCAAGGTAATTTGTTAAAGGGACTATGAAAACATTTGGTTGAAACCTCCAGGGAGTATATGAATGGGATGGGTCTGTACCAACTGCTTAGGGCCTTAGGCGGAGTATACATTCATATCCAGCCATTGAAATGGGTGGGAACAAGTTATGGTTTTGCAGGACACTACTAAGTTTCAAGTCATTTGCCACAAGTCTGGGTCAATTTCAAAGTCATAGATGTTCAACTTCAAGTCTAAGTGAATGCAGTTATTCTTGTTTTTTTTTTCAGCTGATGATTTTACTGTAGTTTGTTTGGGTGGTGCAGTTGACATACCAAAGGAGCACAAAGAGTAACTCGAGATTTTAAAAGCTGTCCATGTCCAGTTCCAAGTTACTGGTGCAATGTCTTTCAAGTAATCTCATTTAATCCACTTTAGTCTGTGGATGAAGCTAAATTAGCCAAGTACGTCCGTGGGGACATCATACTGTGATCATAGACTAAGCCTATCCCTCCCATAACCAGTTAATTGATAGAGTTTTTCTCATTATGTAATAGCCTATTATTTAAGACAGACAGTAGGGTTAGAGATGTTTTCTTTACTTTGATGTGTCAGTGTTCAGAAAACATCTCCAATCTGATTTTTCTGACTGAAAGAATATTGCATATCGACCAAGATAGAAGACAAGATTGACAAGTCTTGTTTTGTATAGGCATAGATATTCCTGGACCGGTTTGAGTCTTCCTTTGTGGAGTTTGTCCCTATGTGTTTGCTCTACCGCAAAAACATGCACAACAGGGTCCCATCCGTGACTAGGACACCCCTGAAAGAGATTCCTATTTCTCTGTAGGACTTTAACCTCCTAACCCCTGCCTTAAGCGAACACATTTGCTCCAGTTCAGTTTTTACCCAAATAAAAGCTGTTTTTGCTGCTTTTTCATCGTCAATAACGTCCCGTTTTGTCACTATTTAGACCGTTTTTTTTCCAAGAAGCTTAGATTTGGTTAAAATCTAACTTTTTATGAGTTTGATTTAAAGCTAATCAAAATGAATAGTGTGCTAAACTTAAACTTTGACAAAATAATTATAATAATAATAATAATTTTAATAATAATAATAATCTGTCTATGTGCAGATATAATGTACCTGTGTTTCCTGCGTAAAACCAGTGGGAATGTGTGTGTGTATATATATGTATAGAACCGTATATGTGTGTGTATATATGTATAGAAACGTATATGTGTGCAATACCTGTTTTTACATGAGGTAGAATATTGACACTGTTAACATAAATGAAGAAGCAGTAGACCTGTAACAATTATTTATCTCTAATTACCTGCTGTTGCTACTTTTTTTTTTTTTTTTGCTGATTTTGTGTTGTTTTCTTCTTTGTTTTTCTGTTTACTGAAAAAAAAAGAAAACTGAAAATAAATAGTGAAAAACTGAATGTGCTCGGGAGGGGGCGGTTAAGACGTTAATGTTAAATTAAGGTCACATAAAATTAAATGTATACATTTTTACATTGAATTGATAGTATATGACAGCCTACATAATAGAAATTAACAGAGGCAAGTAAACAACGACTAAATGGGTGAACAACATGTACTACAGAATGATTGTGTGTAAAGTGACTTGTGCATCAAACTGAATATTAGGACCACACAGACGAAAACTAAAGTGACCATCCATCCCATCCCAGCAGAAGTACGCATTTCGGGGCAGCCCCAGTCGAAACCCCTGCCCGAGTCTTGAGTGTACACATTGTGCAGCAGGAGGGAAAAGGAGGGAGGGAGCTTCTGCGCTGAAAGAAAGACCAACGCAGCGAAACACAAGGCTGGCTGCTAGCGAGAGGGCAGCATGGCGGGGCCGCAGGACTTCCAACAAGGCAGCCACTGTCACAGGAAAACGTGGATCAATATACTATTAGGAATACTACAATTACTTTTACCCTGCGTACAGCACGGAGGAGCCCAGCTGCAAGGTCTGTGCCACCTTTAGCACCTCCGCCGTTTAAACGGACGCGGGTGCACTTCTTCTTTAGCCAGCTCGGAAAAAACGGTCGTAAAATAGCGTCGGGAAATGTTGTCACACTACGTCCAACAAAGCGTTTTTGAACTTTCAATGCATAAATCACAATTGTAGTTTTTATTCGCTGACTTAAAACCACATTGTGCCCAGTCCGAGTCCCATGAGGGCTGCTGCTGCTGCTGCTGGTACTGTTTTGTCACAGCGCTAGTAGTTACGCTAGCTGTAAATGTAACCACAACTTGCTCCTAAAGGCCACACGTGGTGCCTTTAAATCCTTTGTTTATAACACGTTTAGTCCGCGGAATTAAAGCACATGGACGGGCGTGAGAGTGTGAGGCTGGGACAACACGGGGCCGTTCAGTGAAGGGGTGTTTGTAGCAAGTTGGTTAGCCTGCGTGCTAACCTTGTGCTACACGGGCACGGGCAGCTAGCTCCCTGTCTTTGTCAGGCTGCAGAGGCGAAGTCATTTCCTCAACTGTACATCTGTCCTATATTCGTTTTAACGCAAAAAATAAATAAAAAAAATAGTACGTTTTAGTTCTTAGCAAAAAAACACACACAGAGCCCATAACATGACCGTGAAGCTTTGTCTAAAAAAAAAAAAAAATACAAAGTGAAAGTGCTGCTCGCAGTTAAACCCACACTTGCACGTCTGCAGCCTACAGAAAAAAATACACTGCACTGATGTTTTTGACTTGAACCGCGTTTACTCAAAATATTTAATGCACAAATGCAGTTATTTAAATGTTTTTGTTGGTTAATATTCCTTTGAAATCTGAGTGGATATTGCTCGTGTGAAATTACTATTATGGCGAATGTTATTGACTTGTGTGTGAAGTTTCCCTTAACAAACTTTTACAGTTAACCCTTGTTTTACGTTTTTACTCAACATCTTGTTTTTCTCGTGCATGTTACTGATCATTCTGTTTGTTTCCCAAAGCTCTTAGCCAGATTTCTACCAGCGTTGTTGAGGTCTGGCAGCCGGAAGACGCAGAGCCATTAATTCCACTTCAGGTATGGAAATGACAGTTTATTTGCTTTATGCAGCTCTATACACAACAGGCCCGTGTCATTCGTTCAAGCTCATATACAGTACAGTACAGCCCTGTTTTTATAGTCCACTTTTCACTTTTAAACTCCCTTATAAGGTGTGTGCCATCCTTAATCTGCTGCCCCGCATATCCCTTGCAAATGCCCCGGTGATCACAGTAATTTATGAAGTCTTTGAAATGAAACCGGAGTGTGCCGCCACCTGCCATGGGGCTCCTCCTTGTTTTCTTTTGTACATAGTGTCCATTGTGGAGCATAACCACAGCAGCGCACACTTATGAGGGACACTATGGCATGTTAGGATTGAGCCAGCCTGATCACTACAATGAAATTCCTCCCTGTTGCTCTGCACGCTTGCTGCGGGTACGAATGGGTTGACTTTTAACTCGATTATGTAATGCCGCAGTCGCTCCAACCTGCAGGAGTTGTTTTTGCTGATAACCTGTCATGAGGTCATCCAGCTGACTGTCATGTTACCTGGGGGGGGGCGTGGCACGCTTGTGTCAACACATGGGACCATAGTTAATGTCAAATTGCAGCAGAACTCGGCGACGGAGTATTCGGGTTATTCTTTACTTACTTCCTTTCTCCCATGTGCGTTCTGCAAAACATATGTTGGCAAAACAGTTTCTCTCGTCTTTTTGCACTTAGATGATGTTTACTTAACAGCTTTTGTGATGCTAATGTCATAATGCAGCAAAAGTTAAAACGCCATAGTGACCTTAGTTTTTAGAGCTGTGTGTTCTTTATAGAGTCCAGCAGGTCCAACAGATTAAACTGGTATGACAACAGAGGGTCCGTTGGCGCAGACGTATGTAGTCGCGCAAGCGCTTCTGACAGTCTCCCTCAGGGGAAACTGAAGCTACAAATGTAGCTTTCCACCATGGAGTGAATGTACAATCGTCTCATGTAAAGCGCTTTGTGACTATATGTCTGTGAAAGGCGCTATATAAATAAAGGTCTTCTTCTTCTTCTTCAATTTAGTAGTACATATTTTTAATACATTTAGATCAAAAATACTTGTGAACATGGATCTCTCATATTGTAAAGCTTTGATGTAAACGTGTTTTCTTTCATTAAATATGTGACTTCTACAATCACACGGGAGGGCAAAAGCTGCGATCCATTTAAAAAAAATTGCGACACACTTTGAAATATGCTGACACAAAATAAAAATATATAGAGCAGATATTGATTCCTCATTTTAGTATGACTCATCACGGTGCTGTTTGTTTTGTTTACTGGCATTGCTTTGGCCAAGTGGATTGTTTTGAAAGTAGAGTTTGTAAGAAATCAAATGGAAAAATAGTTGTAATCCATGACTGAAATGACAATGTCTGGGTATATGCAGCACCAGTGGAAGAAATCATTATTTAAGATGAGGTGCAAATGTGGTGCAGCTCAGGGAAGAACACATGTAGTGGCAAACCTCACTGAAATGCACATGTTGGCTGTTGTCCTGGCCTGCTGTACAATTGCATGTTACAATGGAAACTATCTAATTACTATATATACTTCAGGGACGCACAGGAAAGTGTAGGAAGACAAAACGGTGGTGTTCCAATCCAATTGCATGTATTTTTGTTAACTTTGCTCGCTTTTCCACCCTGTCTCGACTGTCTTCACTCTTTTTAAATATGAAGTACGAGTAAAAAACATTGGCCGTGGCTGCGCTAGCTTTGACAAGAAATTCATAATATTGTCAACGATGGAATGCAGTCCTACAGGGATCTTTTACAAGCACTGTCACCTCTTAAAATGTTTGTTTTTTTCTGTTTTCAGGTGGAGAAGGATAGAAGAAAAGAAGGTCTTCCAATAGAAGAGAGGTAATCAACGTAATTTGACACGCGTTTTCTTGCTTTTGGACCCATCCTTTTCAAATGTCAGTTTGTTGTTTACATGTGTCATCAGTTTGTATGTTGGCATAGCTTAATTTCAAGATTGAATAGAAGTGTTTTTCATAGTAGTTGTCGGGCAATTAAAACCCAAAAAGAGAGAAACCCCAAGAGTTCAAGGTCAACTGCAGAGAACGCGTCACCCACGTAGGCTGATGATGTTTTAATAGTTCTCCAATCAAAACCTAATGGACGTGTTTTTACGCCGGCACAGACGAATGACACGCTGTGGTGCAGAGCTGCAGCCTGTAAAAAAGGCCCTTAAAAGTGCTCCTCTTTGCAGACTGTTGTTTATATTGGGGAGTGAGGGAGCGAGGGGGAGTGTGTGACGGAGAGAGTTTTTGGGGGCGTGGGTCCGAGAGGCGCACAACCGAATTCCTAACTAATTTTAGAACTCCTTGAAAGAAAAACGGAGCGAACGCTGTGTCTTTCCCAGCTGTTTGGTGCCCACGGTGAATTGTTCGGAAAAATAAATGTTTTTTAGAGCCAATAGTCAAGACGTCATGGAAACATGTAAAAATAGATTGTTTTTGGTGTCTTGTGAACAGACATCTGTATTTAACCTTGGCTTGTGATTTGCCTTCAAGGTCATGAATGTTGTTTTATTTTATTTATTTATTCATATTTTTGCATGGAAATTATTTTTTATAACTTAATAGTGTATGGAAAAGGTGAAGAGCAGCACTATAGGAAAGAGAAAGCACTTCTACTACTTTTTGACCGTAGTTCCCGGGCAAGATGTAGATAGCCAGCAGCAAAAAACACACAATAACAACAATCATTATTCGCTTACTTAAAATTACTTAAACAATTGCTCACTATTTGAGTCAGTTTAAGTGCTAAAATTAAGTGACGCTGTCTGGAACCATCTTTTCAGTTCCTGTAAAGTTGGAGCTAAATATGCAATGTAAATGAGTATAAATAAGCACAACTTTGGTTTTGTATTTTCATGAGTGGTTAGCATAACAGGATTAGCATAAGTGTGTTCATAACATGGCTCCAAATTTTTATTTACAATAGTATTATTGACCCTATAATTGCCCCCATTTTTGCTTTGTTCATATACAGTGCAGTACTTATCACTTAATGTGATAATTGATTATTTTAGAAGTATTTAAAGATGGACGTCATCTTCATATACTACTCCTATAATGTTTATCCTTTGTTTCGTTCCTTTGTCTTCTTTACACTTATGTTTTATTACCTATTTTGCTTTACTGGTGTTCTCCAAGGTTCGCTTTCTGGCCCCTCTTTTACTCTGGTCTCTCTCATCCTTTTTAATTCAGTGTCATCCTTTGTGATTGAGGGATTATCACATGGCAAGCGTGAATGTCTAGTGATATGCACTATGCTCACAATGTGATGGCTATATGCAATGTATTGTGCAATTTTTAGAAGTTACACAAAGGGAAGAAACTCAGGAGTGAGTGGTTTGTAATACAGTGCCAGGTCCCATGTCATATTTTCAGGATATTTAAACTGCAGTTTGCACTGCACTTTAGTTCAAGATAATTGTCTCTAAGGCTGATAAGTTTCTAGTGTGGCAAAGTTGTTGCACAGGTAATCTGCTAGAGTTGCTGTTCATAGCAAGTCTGTAGATCCAGTTTGGTCATATTTTAGTGAAGAGGGAGACAGACTAAATACACAGGATTACTCAAACATGCAAATGAGACACAATAATCTCTCCAGGTATGTTTTGATGTGGGGAAAACGCTTTGCGGTTTAGTCAGCAGCTCCAAAAAGTGTTGTCTATTTGGAATCCAGGCTTTAACTCAATGAAAAGTGTGTGGAAGAGTTCTCATTAACCCCTGTGTAGCACCGTATATTCATGACTTTGTTTATTTAATTTTTCCCCTCAGTAATTAGATTATCTTGCACTTGAAAAGAGCCAAGTGCAAACAAGTCTTTGGTGAGGACAGTCAAAAGAGGCTTGTTAGCGCTGGTTGCCCTGGGGTTATCCAGTGCTTTGGGCTGAGCGGCGCTCGTGCCTGGGTTATCAGTTTTGGCTGCCATCACTCGTGAGGCCCAGCACTACAGGCAGCTGCTGCTGTTTCAGGCCTATGTTCTTCTGAACATTCTTTATGCTTCAGTCTTGTTTGTAATGTACTTTTTCATGAAGGCCGTACCCTGAGTTGTGTAACATGCACCTCCACTTGCTGTTGTTCTCTCCGATATTTCTGCCCTGGCTCCTTCACCATGCTCAGATTGCCTCCACTTTAAATAATTTCTTGCAATGGCAGATCATTTTAAAGTTTTCATTTAGTGCTTTACTCCAGGTTCCTGTTATTTTGTATTCAGTACGACAGAAAAGTTTCAATGACTCAGTCCTATAGTGTTGCCCCAGCAGGGCCCTCGTAGCTTTGCCTTGCTCCTCGTCTACGGCGGGTTACTGTTATTGTTGTTCTCCGTGAGGTCACACACTTTGATCTTCACTGCGCTCTGGCACTGACCTCTCTCTCGGGAGTACGCCTGAGGTCGCGGCTCACGTCCACTTTATTTGACTTAGATCCCAGGATCAAATGGCGCCAAGCACAAGGTGTTATTTCTGCGCTCTGTGTATCGACAGGCTTGCTTTTTCTTCCCGGGGCAGCTGTTGATGCGCTGTGGGTATAAGGTGACAAGTTTACATTTGAGGTGACACCCCTCCCACAGCGCCACGTCTGAAGAAAAAGCTACGCACACGTTACACGTTACACGTTACTTTGAGAAATGAAGTTTATTTATATCTACATACTTTATTTATGGAAATATGGGAAAGCCTTGCCATAAGATTTAAAACTAGTGGAGGCAATTTGGGCTTTGAAAAGACCTTGAGTCCAAGCTGGTGAGCTGAATTGAGCTTTCTAGAAAGAGCCTGAATATGTAGGATAGGGCAAACATGCATGAGTGAAATAAAACATCACTGTGCTGCTGTACATGTATAAAAGCTATTTGTCAGGAATATATGGCTTGTACTGCTCTTATTAGATTCCACATCGGTAGCATTCAGTTTCCAAACTAAAGGGCTTTTGTTAGACATTCAGTAGATTATAGTAATTGAATCTCATAGCTTTGCAGCGGGACATTCAGAATACCTCGTTAGCCGAGCCAGTTGACATGGAAAAGGCTATCAATAATCATTCTAGCCTAATTTAATTCTGCCTTTTTTATGTCCCGGTGGTGATGAATGCAAGCAACTCGATAGCGATAAGTCCAACCCTTGCTTGCTTGAGTGTTGCGTTCTTAAATTTAGAGCGCCGCGTCCCCTAACCAGGCTTTGTGTTTTAAGGAAGTGGTGCAAGAGGAAGGAAGATGAGATAGTGGTATGGACTGACCGCTATGTTACAAGAATATAGTTAAGTTTGTATTGCGAAAATTTAAAAAGCCTGGTCGGCGTGCACTGTGTCAAAATAACATTTCGTACGCCCTGCAGATTGTTGCGTCTCACTCTCGATGTTGGTGGAGTTGTCTCATTACGGGGTGGCAGTTCTGTCCCAGCTCTGACCAGTAGAGACCGACCGATATGGATTTTTGGGTTCCGATATTGATGCCGATATGAAGGGGGTTGGCCGATAGTCGAAATATAGGCCGATAGTAATATTATTCGATGTAATTTTTTAAATCTCTCAAATAGCCTATAGTTAAACATGTATTATTATAGAGAAGGTTTCGATAACATAAATATAACAGAGGTCATATCTGATATGGCTTTTTCTCAGGCCAATGCCGATTATTGGGGATTTTGATTGGCCAGTGCCGTTATGCACCGCTGTTATATTGGCCAAAAGTACGTGAAAAATGTTTTTTTATTTTTTATGCTTCGTCTATGATCCCTCGTATGATGCTTCTCAATGTGTTAGTGTTGAACGGTGACAGCAGGGGGCGCTGTGTGAGGGCCTGATTTGTTCAGGACATTCATGTTACGTCAGAGAGTGCTTGTTTGAAAGGCAAAAAATTGTAGATTCCAAAACAAAATGAGGGGTAAGTCTGTCTCCAATGGTTCTGAAATAATGAGCAAAAGTCTACAATATAAAATACATAAAATAGACAAACTTGTGACAGATTTTTACGGCGATGTTTCTCCGCTCACCTGAGGCCGAGGAAGTTGTGGGAGGGATCATTTAAAGCTCTGACTGAGCTCTTTCCAGCGCTAAAAAAGTCTCCCTTGGGAAGTCTCTATCACGCTCCGGAGATATTGGCCTTTTTATCGGCTGATATTGGCCAATAGCAGATATTGGAAATACCCAGGCCCTACTGACCAGTCTAGGCTTTCATCATTTCCTTGGGTGAAACCCGTCAAAATGTGGCGTGTGAATGAGTGATTAGCAGTGGTCGCAAAGGTCGTTGGCACAAACTGGCAGCCATGTTTCACCTCCAGGGCCGCTGTGGCTACAATAATGTTTCCGTCATGTGTAATCCAAAGGGAATAATCCTATGATGGGTCTCTTTACAATGATTGGTTCAAAGTGAATGGGATTGAGACATTTTTCACGGTATTCTGTCCATAAGGACCATCCGTAGTCTTAACTTACTGTGTCACTTATGAAAGAACCGTGTAAACCTTCCTTTTCAGCTTTTCATTAAGTTGCCATTTCTCAAGCTATGATTAATAACTGCCCAAGTCGTATTTGAAAAAAACTACCGTTGACATAACGACCCCAAAGCCGGCATTTGTCAAGGAAGATCATTTTGAAGAAAGGCACATTGGCAGCATCGCGTAAATGTCGCATGTCAGAAACCAATGAAAAAGTTTTGTAAAATGGTGCTAAACAATAAAAAATAAATGAACTGAAGTTTTGTAGTTTAGTCAAGACAAAATCTCCCTTCTGATCGACAAAGCAATCTAAATAAAAAGCAATGGTTTGCAAAAATATCGCTTCATTATTGTTATTTAAATATAGAGATTATTTTTTTTGTCAACATCGCCCAGCCCTTGTCGAGGCCCTTGTCGAGGCCCTGTGTGTTTGTTTGTGTGGACCTGCCCCGCCTCTGTAGGTCAACAGCTGTGCGGGTTGTCCGTCAGCGGGGGTGAGCCCTGTTTTCTCTGAACACACTCTCTCTGCTCGATCAGCTGCTGCTCAACCAGTCCCACAGCTCATTAGCACAGGATCACACACACACAGTCATCAATTACACTCCTCACACATCTCAGCGTACTCTCCTGAGGCGAGCATCTCTGAAGGGAACACGTTTTGCTGAACTGGCTTTTCATGCCTGGAGTGTTGCCTAGTTGTGCTGTGTGTAGGGGCAGGGTACTGGTAAATTTGTTTGGATAGTGGTGCTTTAACAATACTTGGTTTTCGATGCCGATACCTGAACAATACTTTATTGTTCAGGTATCGGGTTTAACACTACTAGACTAAAATATGTGTCATCTCGAACCAGAAAAAACAACGATAATGTGTGGAAAATCTGCAAATTTACAATATCGGATTAATCTCCAATGTCAAGAAATGTGTGAACAATGGGGGAATCATTTGGTGGAAATTGTGGCAAAAATATGGGGAAAATGTGTAAAAAATAAATAAATAAAAGAAAAATTATTATATTGGAAGACATTGTGGGAAATAGGGAAAATATGTGTAAAAAAAAAAACAATTAGCAAAAAAATTGGAAAAAGTTTGAAAAAAATTGGGGAAAGATGGGAAATAAATTGAGGAATGAATTGGGAGAAATGGGGGTACTATTGGTAATAAATAAGGTGCAAAAATTGGGATAATTTGGAAAAATGGGGGGAAATAGGGAAAATATTAGTAATAACAAATGAGCAAAAATTGGGCGAAAAATTGAGTGAGAAATAGGAGGAAAAAAACAAATAAACAGTAATTTGGTACCCAGCCCTAGCTGTGTATTTAAGTGGTCAATTTCTCCAATTTCATTGTGATATTGTGTCACCTACTATGATAACAATTCGTAAACAAATTGCCAGCTAGTTAAAGTGAGTCATTTGTGTGAAGTTGTGACGAGTTCATTTATTTCATATTTTCTTGTCTTTTTTCCGCAGCTCTTCTGCGTTCAGCCAGGAGAGCGGGAGACCTCTGCACTTCCAGCCGTCAGCGCTGGAGTTCGGGACACAGTACGTACTCGCTCCTCTCCGTCCTACCTACACGCCCAAACACGCACCCAATTTTTTTTCCTTCCCTCATTTCCCTCTTGATCAACGCAACCACTGACCTTTAGCGTTTTGGCTAATGCAGACAAATCGGTGGCGGTCTCTGAAATGGCTTGTTGCTACGATGAGTAAGTGGCATTATTTTGTACAGCGGCACTTAGTTGTTCCAGCGGGGGAGAGGAGGATATCCAAGTACGGCCATGAGCTCAGTTTCCCAGCATCCAGCACATACCAGAGAGGGCTCAGCGGGTCTGTTTGCCTCCACTCTGCAAAACATTCAAATCCAATCTAGACGGGTCACAAGGGAGTACAAAACAAGTTGGGTACAGAAATCTAATAAATGACCTGGTGAAAACAAACAGACTAGATTTCAAAAAAAGATCTCCAGATAGTTCATGGTGAAAGCGGTTCTAAAAGCTTACGGTAGGTTCATCAGGTAGGATTTTAGGATCCACGGCAAACCGCTGTCCCGTCGTATGAGCCTTAGCGGGTTCGTATTTGTGTGCCAAACGATGCGCGCTCATCGTAAAGGCTGAAGAAACGCCGTCCAGTGTTTAAAAAAAAAAACGCATAAAGTCAGCGGCAGGTTAAATAATCCAATGTGCAGAGAGCAAATCTGTCTTCACGTGATAATCGCATAACGTGACTGTATATCATTTTCAGAATTCAACCGCAGATTTAGTTTCAACCTCCGCAAATGTATTTTTGATCGCCACGCAAATGACTCGCTAGCAATAGCATGCTAAAGCTAGCAGGTGTATGCCAATGCTAACGAAAACTAATCATGGCCAGGACAGAAACTATGATAGATCCTTGTTAAATGTTTATCCAAGAGCTTATCAATAGATAGGCCTATAATTGATAATTTATCTGTAACATCATGACAATAAAATATGACTTAATTGATTAAAGTGGAGAAAAGTGTCAACTAATTTTTCAGTCAGAGAAAGCCACTTTTAAGAAAGTCTCTTGCTATCGGTAAATTTTGGATATCGGCAGCTACTCAAACCCCAGCATCAGTATCGGTAGCTTAAAAGCTGGATCGGTGCATCACTAGATAGGATTGTTCATTTGTTTAGGTCACGCTTTGTAATTATAGTAATTTCATTATTAGATGAATTTCTTTCTTTTCTTTTTTTTTCTTTTTTTACATCAACATAAAACTATCTTGTTTCTTTTTTGGGAATATTTAGACGGTGCTAAAAAGGTTTTGACAAATTCTCTGTATTTTATCCCCTCATTTTGATCATTTTGATTATCGTAATCCAAAGTGCTGCACAAACAAGGTACAAAGTAAACAGTACAAATGTAAAAAATAAGTGAATAAGTAAAAAAAGCTGTAAAAATACATTGTCATATTCGACCTGCTGTCAAAGCTCATCAGTTGCTGACAAAGCCGGTGAAGCTTCTTGAATGAGCCTCCACACTTTAATGATCGAGTGCAGATTTAATGCACAATTATAGACTAGATTGAATAGTCTACTTGATCAAATGTAACTACTCGCCTCTTGTCTCTTTCAATTTACTTAAAGTATTCAAATACGGTGCTGGTGAGAAGTTTCATGTGCTTTTCTTGTGGAGGTTTACAATGTGTTGGTTGAGCAAACACAGACACCATCAGGGCTAATTTTGAGCTGACCAAAAACGACGAGTGACTGAAAGTACTGCACAAAGCCACAGACACACAAGTTTAGCGAGCTGTTGGTTTGTCTCACTTAAAGCTGCGGAAGAGGTTAAAATAGTTTTGTATTTACTGAAAATGCCATCTTCATACACAGCTGCAGTAACTAGTCTGATGAATCATTATGTGGACTTTAAAATCCACCTTGTGCTGGGTCAAAACACTTCAAGAGTTTATGTTTGTGGTTTTCATGATTGTAATGTCTGTAAAATGTTTAATGTTATTAACTTTACCTGTATCAAAATAGAAGTAGTGGTAGTAAATCTATTCACCTGCACTTTGCTTTCACTTTTTAAATGTGTAGTTCAGTCGTACTTTCATCGTCTTCAATGGAAAAGTTGCATTTGTGGCTGCACGATACAAGATATTTCACTCAACCATTTCAACACAGTAAAGAAGTACTTAATCACAGTTCAATTTATTATGATACCGGTTTCTTTTAAAGGTGCATGATGCAACTTTTTTTCCATGTAAAAAATGTGACCTTGTAGTGACCCAGCGGCTGTATGAGTGGTCAGCATGGTGTCTTTACTTTCCATCACAGTGGTCTCTATGACGCTCCAGGATCAATCGTTTGGAAGGTTTTCACGGCAGACGGAGCCTCTCACACCAGAAACACGACTAAACAATTGATCCTGGAGCGTTGTAGAGAGACCACCGTGATGGAAAAGTGAAGGTGCCATGCTGACCACTCATACAGCCGCTGGGACACTACGAGGTCAAATACAAAGAAATACACAAATTGCATAATGCGCCTTTAAGCTGCAGCACCTTCAATGACACCTGGTTTGCAGTACAGATACCTGGACAGAATTATTTGCAGAGGTGGGTAGAGTACTCAAGGTAGAGTTACATTTCTTACCAAAAATAGTGACCCACTTGAGTAACTGTTTGAGCGTAAGCGTGTGTGTTTCAGTTGTGACATAAATTATGGGAAAGAAAACATGAAATAATGTGATTACTGTAAGATTTTCAAATCATGAATAATTAAGTAACAAAACAAGAAAAAATGAAGATTTGTCACTCAAGAAGAAGTAAAAAGTACTGGATGAAAAATCTTCTTACAAAAGTACAATTAGTTCAAAAAGTTGCTTGAGTAAATGTAACGGAGTACTACCCACCTCTGATCTTATTTGTCATTGAGAACCATGAAACAGATCAGTAGTGTTCATTTATTCAATGAAATACGCATTTTCTTCATTTTCCATGATTTATTTGAGCTGAAACAACAAAGTCACTTACTTTAGTGCCGTCTCTGGACCCAACAGGCATCAACACTTGGTTTCTAGAGAATGTTTTTATTGATTTTTTTGGTACCGGTTTTCGATATAATTTACTATTTTCTTGGTACCCAGCCCTAATCGGAACCAAAACTAAACCTAAACATTTTACACTTTTGAAAGTTGTATTTTTAGGCTGTGTAAATGTGTATATCTCAGTGACATTGCGATACGGCTCTTGTGTCCTCTGATAAAGCAATAACGATCTCTTCATATATTGTGCAGCCCTGGTGGTTAGTTAATAAGCAATAATAAAAAGTACATTTGTCTAAGCCTTGACTTCTGCTTGCTCTATTGCTTCATGAACTGACTGGCTTTCATTGGTTGAAAAAGACATTTGCTAACTTTACAGAGCAGGTCTAGGCAGATGTCGTCCCTTTAAACGGAAGTAGACGTTGAAATTGAAAGCAGCACAAACAGGAAGTTGACACATGTCACTTCTGATGTGTAGCATTTCCGTTTCTCCACCACTATCAGCACATTACAGTATATCTTATATTTCCCTTCAACAATTTACTCGTGCAGCAACATCTCCAGCGCAGCATCTTGAATTGACATTTACACTTCAGTGCTAGTTTGTGTTTTGGATGTGGTCGGTAGCTGCATAATGTTTTGCGTTTGCAATAGGAAACAGTCGTCCAAACACAGTGAACCCATTGACCACGCGCTAATTACATCAGGGTTTCCTCTGCACTAAATTCCATGTCGTGGCTTCTATGCGCTGTGAGCTGTCAACTCAAGACTCCAGCACAAGCTTCAGTGTGTAGCAAAGCACAAACTTAGACCCTGAAATAAGTCGGTTTACGTCATAGTTTATAAATAAGTTCATAAAACTCCTTGTCATGTAATAGTCAATGCTGAAGTACAGACCAATGTGTTGAATAGAGTAAAATGAATTAAAGATAATTAGAAAGAATATGAGAATAGTTTATTATTGTTGTAACGTGTACATTGGCTGCCATTTGTGTTTTTCAGTTGCCAAGGTTATGCACGTGCTCATTACACAAAACAAGTAGAAAGTGCAAAATTAGCCTCTAACCACTTTCTGGTTTGCCAGTCTGGATGCTTGTTCACTGCATACGGTGACTACTGCTTAAAACATTTTCACTTTAGATTGTTTTTGCACATTTGGCATACTACTGCCAAGTCAGTGGAACAGACTCTCTGACAGAGTTTGAATGCAGACGGGCAAAGCCATTTGCTGTCTTGAACTGCCTGACTACTGCAGCACGTATTTCCTTTTTTGGAGAAACAACTACTGACACCCAGGGGTTTGTTCTACGCTGCTACGATCTGTCTGACTGACTGCAAAGTGTTACAACATAATAATCTGAACTATATCACAACTGTCTGCCACGCTTTGGTCAGCCTCAGTAAGTTACTGCCATGGACTCTTTAAGCATCAGGGCTACTGTCCCCTTTTGGCATATGGTTTGAAGAGGATCATTTTCATTTTCTGTTTGAGTTTGTGTCTGTCTCTGTCTGTCTCTCTGTCTCTCTGTCTGTCTGTCTCTCTCTCTGTCTCTCTCTGTCTCTCTGTCTCGCTCTCGTCTCAGTTATAGCTTCAATTCAATTCAGGAACAAAGTGTTTTTGGGTTGAAAAAGTTGAATCAACAACAAGATGGATCAATTAGATGATAAAAACGTCCCTAACTCGATAAGTCTGACTGTAGCGTGTCCTCCAGGGGAACATAGGAAAGGGAGCTGACATGTAGACACATGTATCTGATCATACCACACACTGCAGCTCACACACTTTGTAGTCCAAGCAGAGACTGCAGAAGGTAGTGGTGTGTTACTTCTCAGAGAGCGATGGCTAAAGTCTGGTGTGTGCTGTGCTTGTGTGCTTACAGGCCGCTGGGGCTGCCCAGAGCAGAGACCATATATATACACAACCCCAGCCAGGAAGTCCCTGTGACGCTGCTGTCAATGTTTACATCCAGCAGGCATTTTTACATCCCTTCCTTTCACAGAAGAGTAAGTACATGCACAGCGCTGACTTTAAATGGGCTGCAGTCATAAACCGTATATCCCTCTCTGTGTTTGCAGGTGATCCCGCCCAGAGGGAAGGCTTCTTTTAAACTTATATTCCTCCCGTCAGAGGAGGGCAATGTAGAAAACACATTATTTATAAACACATCGGCCCATGGGCTGCTGTCATACCAGGTGAGTGTGTGAGAAACAGCAGAAACCTTTACCTTTGTTTCTAATAGATGTAGAGTTTGTGCAGACCTCTTTTGGATACTTTACCATTATGTGGCACCATGATATTCATGTCATAACATTTTGTGTATAATATTGGTAAAAATCTGTACTAGAATGAGTACAGTAGAAGTAATCAATAGACCGAAGGCAAAGTCTACAGTTGCTTTAGTGTGACCCATGTAAGCAGAGTCGCACGTGAAGTCACGTGGAAGTATTTTCGTCTGCCTAACTGTTTTTGGCCGCCATTAAAAAGCAACATGCCACGAGTGTAATGCTCCTGTCTAATATTACACAAAGCCATGTGGAAATGTGTGGTCATTTATAGCGGGGATTTGATGGCGGCTAATGAGAGTGTGGGACTGCTGATCCTCCCTGAAAACATCGCTCAAAGCCACGCTGCGCAACATTTCACTCAATAAATAGAATAAATCGCCAGCATTTATTTCACTGCGGGGCTCACCTCTCATTAGCCCTGACTCGTAACTTGGCTCAGCGCGGGATATCACCAGCTCGTGACCATAGAGATGCTTTGTTTCATTTCTGACATGCCATATCTCAAGCACCTCCAAAATTCACTCTGAGTTTTAACTAATGAAGGCATGTACTAGCACTACAGAGGACTGGACAGTGGGCAGGTGCTGGGGTTTCGCTTTTGAGAGAATGTCCTTTTGAATTTTTCAGAGATGGTACTTTTAGCTTCAAGTTTCATAGTTCCACATGATTAAAACCTCAAAACCTGGAAGGCGAGACATGGCAGGTGAAAACATATCATTATGACACTGCTTGTTTTCTCCTTTAACATCTTAGTTTTAATGACAGAGTTGCAATGCTTATTTTGTGACATTTTTTCTTCGAAAGCACCTGTCTTCCTGGAAATTACTAAAACGTCACGGCGCAGGGTTTCCCACGTATATTTATTCACAAATATTGACATATTTCGTATCCACTTGTAGCGCGAAAGGTTATCGAGATGACGGCGTTATCCAAATATGGTCGTTTCCTTTCTGGGAGCCAGCTGCGACTAAAGACGGGAGAAAAATACATTACACGCCAATTAGGTTTTCATCTGTATGTTTGTTTTGTATAAAAATCTCGCCTTAAACGTTTGCCTCTGTCTTTGCAGGTGTTTGGTGTGGGAGTTCACCGGGGCTCTTTAAAGTCTGTCCACAGAAAGGATGGCCTGCTTATATTCCCTCACATCCAGAGCATTAAGCTGACCCAAACTCAGGTACGGCCTCAACGGAAGCCGCTCGCCCAGTTCCCCTGCGTTAAATCCTTGAAACCAGCCACATTTTGTTGAATTTCTATTGAGTGCACGGCCCGAGATGCAGATGTCAGTCCGTGAAAGTGTGTAAAGCTCTCCTTGCCCCCGCAACAGGAAGTGGAGGTGCAAAGACTGCTGTAACTGTTGCCCATTCGTGACTCTGTCCCTAAGCGACCTTTGATGTGCTTAAACGTGAGGTAATCTGCGCACGAGTTTCAAACGGCTCGTTGTGGTCAGGAGTCGAAACCGCTCCGACGCAATTTGACGAAGGAACTGCTAGTTTTCACAGCACATAATTAGTTTGGTCAAATGCAGAAGACTCTCAAATATTCCTGTAGCAAAGAGAGCAAACGCTAAGTTATTTCATCTCTCAGCCCCCACCTGAACTGAGCACATTTTCTCCAGTTTGGCTTAACCCAGTGTCTAAAACCTTTAAAAAAAAAAAAAAACTGTCAAAAAGACCAAAAATTAGACTAAAATGAGGATGAAAATGCAACAGAACGACAAAAACGTGATGATAAAGCGATGAAAAATGTACAAAAATGTGACACAAAATTGACAAAAATGTTTGATGAAAACGCAACAAAAAAGGCAAACAAAGAGCAACAAAAGGGCAACGAGAAAGTGACAAAAACGCAACAAAAAAGTGGCAAAAAGCAATGAAAATCTGGCAGAAAAAGGGTTTGAAAAAAACGTCAAAAAAATGACGACGCTGCAACACCGTGAGGGAAAGAGATCCTTTTACGTAGATCAGTTTTGCATGTCTTTCAAATGAGCCATTACACTGGCCTCTCTCTGTCAGCTCCAGTCAAGCTTTTAGACTTGGGTAAAGCTGAACTGGAGATAATTCGCTCGGTTAAGGTGGGTGGCTAAGTGCGTTCTCTACAGATGATGAGTATTGTAATGAACCGTTTTTCTGTTTGTGCTTCTACAGGAAGGTGCCTCGAACATCACCATTCTGGGTCTTCTTCTTGAGTGCAGCCTGCCCAAGAGCCTGTTCAACAGTCCTGAGGTAGTTTTGCTATATAGGACTAAATAAGCCGAATGCCCATCTCGGGTCGCCCGTTGCATTATGGGTAATGGAATTTCTTTGGGCTACCAAACAATATTGATAGTTAGCGTAAAGCAACGAAGAAAGCTCTGATTTGGACAGTTTTAGCCTCTGGAAAGTTGATGATATAAAGTGTTTTTGTCGTTGCCGTGGAGCTTGTTACAATATTAGCTCAAAGTCTATTTTTACAACCTCGGCTGCACAGAGACAGACAGAAACTGAAAGAACTGAACGGCCGTTCATATGTAGAGATACTTCAAAAGTGACGACCAGTCCTTGTTCACATAGTTGGAATAACTATGTAAGAAAAACATTTCTGACCCTCGAAAGCGACTGTTGGACAAAGGTCTGAAACTGTGGCCTCAAGTCGCCGATATTCAGGACATTTAAACTGGAATGAGAAATAAACATGAGTTTTTCTTTTTTCTTTTTGTCAATAAAGAAGTGGACAGTAAATGAAATCTTTTTTTTAATTATTGTGACCAGACAGATCCACGTACACATATCGGCTAGGCCATCTAAATTTACATTATTTGTATTTTTTCTTACGAGTGATCTGATGGTACAACATGGCTAATCGATCGCTTATTTGACTGATGGAAATGTACCCACTATATTAAACATCAACACCGTTTTGAAACTGTGATTTCAAGACGAATTTAAATTAGTTAAAAAGTGTCTGTGTCTGGCTGATCCCATATCCAGTCGTCCCCCTGTCCACTATGGTCCGCTATGGTCCACTATGGTCCGCTCTGGTCCGCTTCTGCCTACGGAGCCGCCGTCCTGACTTTTCCCTCGCTTTCAAGATATTGACAACATAAATATTTCCAAGAAATGTCACTTGAGACTTATAGTCTTTAAACCAATTCCCGTAAGCCTTATAATTCACGGTTATGGCTCAATATACTTCGGTGTTCACGCTCCGCTACCTTTACTCGCTCACACATTTCAATGGCTGAGTGCTTTGTTTGGTTGCTGAAATTAGGAGCCTGATTGACCCACACATGCGCAGTCGAGATGGGCATTCGGCTTATTATTAAGACGACATGTTACCATTTTAGCTGCTAAGACAGATATGAGGTTAACAACAGTAAAGCATTTATTCTCTTGCCAGTGCCAAGGTAGTGAATGGAAAGTGAGCAGAGGCCTGGTGATTTTGGCTCCTTGTGTTTTCCCCAGAGCCCAAAGTAGAGCCTCTTCTCCTGCCAGGCTTTTTAATTGCTTTCTCACGAGACGCCGTAATTGACACACAGCGTCCCAGTGTGTCATGGTGCAACAGGCATGATGCAAACAAAGATGGGAGCACTCGTGTCGAGGGCTAGTTTTTGGGCCCTGCCGCACATAAACAGACTCGGACTTATGAGTTTTTGAGAGACGGGGACTCCACTTGGAGATCCACGCTCCAGTCACCAGCACGGTTCACCCAGATGATTACTTAATTTAGCTGTTAACAAGTGTTTTTATGTTCTGAAGTGTCCACTAGGTTTGTAGGTAGGTTGTTTTCGTCATGTTTTTACTGTGTTTGTGTCTGAGGCCAGTTTTTGGGTTTGAACAATGACGTGAGTTCAGAACGAGGCCCTGACACCGTAGAAGAAGAAACGGCAACATTGAACAGTCTGAACATTAACTCCAAACTGCGTGAATGTTGTGAAATACTACTCCAGGTCTGTCTTTGACAAGGGAACAACGCTCGGACTAAAGTAGTGTAGTAGCTTTGGTCACTCACGCCGCAGTAGAATCCTCCTCATATGTATCAAACAAACGCCTGCGGCCTTATCAGAGACCACACAGCTCCTCCCTGGTCTGAACCCAGCCTCACCTCCGCCCTGGGTGACGGGAGTCTCACAGGAAGCGCGCAGTAGCTGGGGGGGGGGAGTTTTCGGGGATTAGGTTTGCTATTGCAGGCCATGAGCTTCGGTGGCAGCGGGCCATGGCATCTGTCCTCAGGTTGTCAGGCGGTGATTCACCCACTCGGGCCCGCTCTGACATTTAGATGTGGGTTGCAACTTGCAACTGATCCGGCAGCTCCACAGGGTGTCAGAGTTAAAGGGAGGAGGGGATGTGTACGGCTTTAGTGAGTTTAAACTATTGTAGTTGTTACATTCTGTCAGTTGTTTATTAGAAGGGATGTTCCCATCTTCTGATAGTTTGAGTGTGAAAGTAGATGAAGTTATGTCAGATTTGTAATAAATAGTTATGTAATGAGGTAATATTTTGTTGCCAGGGTTCCTGTCTACAGAGCGAGGAGCGGCTGAGTCTCCAGATAAACCTGTCGGCGCGCGGGGACCGGCCCGCTGACCTGGACAAACTGAAGCCCTACGTCATCGAGCACATCCTGGTGCTGCTCATGGCGCACAGGGCCGGGGCGCTCACAGCAGGTGGGTTCATCCAGATTCTACTACATCATTTCTTTAGATTATAGCCTGCGAGTTCCATGTTTAGGTACAGGGAACAAGGAAGTAATTAATGTGTAATTACCTGCACTAACAAGCGTAAAGTGCAAGGCTTTAAACAAAGGTGTCCAAAGTGTAACAACTGTATTCCCTGTGTAATAAAGGTGTGCGTGTCGTTGCAGATGATTTGGCCGTCATATAGTTTCATAAACTGAGGGAAATTACAGCATGAAAAATGCACAAATACACCGTAACTAATGCAGGGTTTTACAGGGTTTTTTTAATGCCCAAATATTATATTTTAATGCCACAAACCCCCAAAATCAGCACATATTTTGTTTCTTAACCTCATAACCCCCACCTTAACCAAGCACATTTTCTACAGTTTGGCTTTACCCAAATCTAAAAGCTTCTTGAAAAGAAATGAGACAAACAAGGATGAAAATGCAACAAAAAAGCTGCAAAAGATTGACCAAAAAGTGACACACACAGTGGCACAAAAATGCCACAAAAAAGCATCAAAAATGTGTTGAAACAGAAACCAAAAAGCAAAGAAAAAAGTTGGGGTTTAAAAAAATATACATCTAGATCTCGATCATGTTGTAATGTTGTCCTCTCCTCAAAAGCCTAACCTCATCCTGCGCATCTAAATCAATAATTGTACTTATTTATCCTTATAATGGCCTATGTTTGAACTGTCTGGTCTGCCCTTGCACCAAAATATCCATTCTATTGTGCAAGTCACAGAACGAACATTCAGATATTATCAATGTATGAATTGTATCAACATTTGTTATGTAAGTATGTAGCCTCAACTTTTAAATTGTTTCATGTTTTATAATTGTTGTTGGCATTATACACCTTGCCCAGGGGCAACAGCTGAAAACTGGCTTTGCAGCTAATGCTGACACATTTACAGAAATGTTCATTAATGTGTACTGTCCCTGTCAAAAACTAACAAATAAATAAATATTCATTCAGTCGCGTTCATATTCTTCCCATTGTTGTTTTTGTGTAGGTGAACCAAAGCTGGGAGTTTATATGTTGAACTCTGGAGGAAAAAAGCTAGACGTGAAGGTAGGTACTTTGCCGAGTTGTGGTTTATCCATTTAATAAGATAAAACGTGAATCTTACTTTTCTTTTTTTGCCAGGACATGCAGGTACTTTCCAAAGCAGAAGCCAACCTCGATGTCCATCAGGCTTTACTGCGGCCCGAAGCCAAAAACTTCACTCAAGTGGCCACGTTGTCTTGCCGAGGTGAGCTTTCACTTTTAAACTAAAAGCTCTGTTTTTCCCTAGTGTTTATGATGCAAACCTTATCGTCTTCATTTAAATATAGGTTCAGGCCCGGGCCACGGAGGGAAGTGCATCAGTCATATCAGTTTAGACATTGTGGGAAACCGGAGCATGGTCCACTTGCCCGGACGACACATCACACACAGGTAACCGTTAGAACCTCATCATTTGTAAAGCCTGATTGAAATGTAAATTATGCAAATGTGACCAATCTGAGGAATAAGTCTCTGAAGGACACTTACTGGAGCCTATTGGTTATGTTTTGTTTGCCTCCATGTAGGTGGAGCACAGAGGACGTGTTCAGCCTCCTCCAGGTGAAGCAGAGCGGCTCGGAGCAGGTGGAGCTGTGGATCAACAACCCTCTGTCCTTGCCCCTGACAGTGACCAACGCCTCCCTGTCTCAAAGGCTGACCAGTGCACTCAAGGTACGGGTCACTAGGACCAGGAGGAGCTTAGTAGTATATGAAGATGCTAATATAAGATGTGCATGTGCAGATAACCCAGCAGTGTATTTTGGAGTTCTAATTGTACAGTTCATTTTATTATGAACATTCATGTCCGTAACTCTGCTGCTCTCTGGTGTTCAGGTGGTGAACTTCAGCCGTCCCGTCACAGTGGCCCCTGGCTGCTTCCGGGTCCTGTCCCTGCAGTTGCTCCACAGAAGCCTTCCTCTGAACCAAGTGTTTACCCTGAGCCTCAACACCAGCCTGGGGCCTTCGCTGCACATCCCCCTCTACTTTCACTCCACTTTCTCCAAGGTAACAGGAAGGCAGCTGGTAAAGCGTTAACACGTCTTACCTATCGCTGTTCTGTTTGAAAGTATAAAACATACTAAAGAGTGTATCTCCTCCCAGCAGGGCGGTGTGCTGTTTGGTGTTGAGCGGGAGTGCAGCCGCCCTTGTCCCCTCAGACTGTCTGAAACAGGTGAGACATGAACTGTGTGAGAATCAAGTAATGAGACCTTCTACAGGTGAAACTCAGATAATTAGATTATCATTCAAAAGCTCATTTATTTCCATAATTCAACTTAAAATGTGAAACAAATATACGATGTAGACTCATTACATGCAAAGTGACATAGGTCAAGCCACTATTTGTTATAATTTTGATGGTTTTGGCTTAGAGTCAGTTTTCAAAATATTCACATTTTATGAGATTTTTAATTTAGGGTTTTTACAAGCTGAGCCATAATAATCAAAATGATAACAAATAAAGGCTTGACATATGTGACTTTGCATGTAATGAGTCTATCATATATTTTCAGCTTATCGTTAAAAGTGCATTCATTTCTGTTATTTAACTTATTGAAATTTTCCGGGTTTAACCTGTATTTATGTCTTTTGAAATGATTTTTCCCAGGTCGCTCCGATTGGCAGCGCTCTCTCCTCCCAGACTTCTTCTCCTCCTCCTGGGATATAGACAGTAACCTGGCCTCAGAGCTGTGCTCTCGATGGCAGAGACACAAAGACAAGCCTCCATGCAGGTCTGGGAATGATTTCCTGCTGTGAATATGTTGTAAAGTACTGCCCTTACACTCATCTTACTACATGTTTGTTAAGGTGGCCAAGACTTCCCGTGGAGACGTCCTCCCCTTTAGAGTTTGGTGCTACGCCTGTCAACGAGAGTAAGGTGAGCTGTGGGGCTAAAGTGCAGTATTTCTCACACTGAGGGAGTCATTTACCAAGTGTGCAAAACCAGTGGCACAAGACAAAGTGGGTTAGCAGCAGAGCCTGTTACACATTCTCTCCTCATGCAACATTATCTGTGTTTAGGGCCCTAATTCTGTAATACAGGTCATTTCAGATGGTACATTTGGTGCAACACAGTTTTCCAGCTTGTATTCACCATCTTGATAAATGAACCCCCCCCCCCAAAAAAAAAACTAACTCTGCACATCTTCTCACGTCTTGTTTTTTTTATGTGGCTTTCATATTTATCTTTATATATTCATCTGTGGTAACTGAATGTTTTTTTTCTAATTCTATGCATTTTTTCTTCCAGGTAAAAACCTTTGTGCTGAAGAACCCCTCCTCCTCTGTGGTGGCTGTAGAAATCCGCGTTCTCTCCTTGTACCCTGCTCCCCTGGAGGCTCTGGACCTCCTAACTAAATGGTACGATCCCAAAGATATGCTTCCTGATTTTTGTTTTGTTTTTATTTGATTTCATCTTCCTCTTTGTTCCTTAGGTTCAATATCAGCCCTGTTTCTGTGAACATTAGTGCTACAGAGTTCTCCCTGCTGGCCACTGCACCAAAGGTACATGTTCAGATCATCTGCTCCTCATGGCTGTACCGTACATTCCATTGTCTTTGCTGACTGTGTTTTGCTGCGTCTCAGTCGGGGGAGAGTGTGCAGGAGCTGAGCGGAGCCGGAGTGCTGCGTCTCCTTCTGCAGCCGTGGGAGTCCAGGGAGGTGGCCGTGGTCTTTTCGCCCTCTGAACACAAACCCACCACCACCATTCTAATCATCAGGTACACTTCACGCTTTGATTTGTCTTTAAACTGAACCAAACTTAACCAGATGCAGAAACAAATGCTCACTGTCACACAGAGATGAGGTCATAGTTTGTGTTTGAATTCTAGGAACAATCTGACGGTGTTCGACATGGTGACAGTGAGGGGCCACGGGGCCAAAGAGCTGATCCGAGTGGGGAGTAAACTGCCGGGTCCCGGGGCCTCGCTGAGGTTCAACGTCCCCCAGTCCACGCTCATGGAGTGTCGAGACGGTAAGTCACTGCTTTTTTCAGCTTCTAGACTGTCTTTTCTCACAGACGAAACCAGATCAAAGATGAGGGATAAAACTATGAGCACACCTCTCGATGTTTTCTGCAATATCTCTTCTGACACGCTGTTGTGGAACTCGTAGGTCTGCGCAACAACAAGCCCCTGTTTGCCATCAGGAAGAGTTTCAAAGTGGAGAACGCCGGAGAGCTGCCACTGACTGTCATGTCCATGAACATCAACGGGTACAAGTGCCAGGGCTTCGGCTTCGAGGTGCTGCAGTGTCACCCCTTCAGCCTGGAGCACAACTCCTCCTCCGAGATCACCATCGCGTGAGTGCTGGATTTGACTAATATAAGGCCTTCTGAAAATGTGTGGTTCGTTCTTGCATTTAGTTTTTTAATACCAGCACTTTTTAAAATCATTGGATGATGCTTGGAAACAGCTGAACGAAGTGAAGTGATGACGAGTGTGATCACTTCACGATGAGAGGATTAATACTGAGACAATATGTGAAAAATGCTGCTCTCCATCTCTTGTCAATAGTTATTTTCATACCCAGTTTCTTCTCCAATGTAAGCTGCTTGTTTCTGTTCTGAATAATATGATTTTCACATTTTTGTTTATAAAATTTGACTCTCAGGTGCACAAATGTGAGTCATCTTTTTGCGTGCATGGTCTTAGATTGTGTCTTCAAAAGCAAAGTCTTCCTTTTCACATTGCAAAGCGTTCAGATTGATTCAGTCGAATAATTGAATGCTTTGTGTCCCCCTCAGGTTCACCCCAGACTTCACGTCGTCCTGGGTGATCCGGGACCTCACCCTGGTCACCGCGCGGGGCACCTCTTTCCCCTTCACCCTGAACGTGACGCTGCCCCACCACATGCTGCCTCTGTGCGCCCAGGTGGTGCCCGGGCCCAGCTGGGAGGAGAGCTTCTGGCTGGTCACCCTCATCTTCACGTGGTCAGTACTTCTGGAATTTAACATATTAAGCATGTTACAAATGTGTTAAATTAACTTTGCGTGTCTGTCCTCAGCTTCTCTCTGTTCGGCGTGTGTTTGATGGCGTTCCATCAGGCCCAGTACATCCTGAGCGAGTTCTCCACACCCGGCAGTCGCAGTAATCCTAACTCGGCCCTACCTCGAGACAACGGCGCGGTCAACAACATCACCCCCAATGGAGTCGGGTACGTGTCTGTCCACTCGTCCGTGTGAAGCATTTGTGTGCCCTTCTTTTACTAAGTAGCCTGGTTTGTGTGCAGTAAACCCAAGGGCAGCTGTAAGAGCTACATGGACTCGTGCCACCCGTCGGACAAAGGCAAAGGCCGCGGCTCTCCGGCTCTGGCCAACTCCCCTCCACAGAGAGCCCAGTCCTCCAAGAAAAGCTCCTCAACTGCCCCCTCCCAGTCCCAGAAGAAGCCCAAAGTGTCCCTGTACTACTCCAAGTACAAGTACAGCCCGGCCCCCGCGGCAGCCGTGAGCATGGAGGAGGAAGAGGAGGAAACCGAGGAGCTGGTCCCAGACACGCCCTCAAGCCCCGAGCCCGACGCCATGGAGCCCGCCTTCCTCTCAGAGATGGAGAGCAAGGGGGAGTACGCAGAGGTAGGCCTGTCACTGTTACGAACATATCCAGTCATGGTTCAATACTCAACCAAACATTTCAAATATCCTGCTCTAGTCTTTCACTTTTAGGTTATGTTGTTTTGCCCTGAAACAATGTGTGATGGTGACAGGACCATTGAAATAAAAGGAGAAGCGGCATTCGGTCCTAACACCGTCTTGTAATATGTTAATGTTGGACAAACTACAGAAATTATAAATGCCGCGACATGAATCTGTTATACCTCGCCATACTTTAATATAAGAACAGGCTTCCCCATTCATTTCAAGAGAGGATAGAGCACTCAATTCAAACACGTCAACGTCATCCCGGATCTGTGTGTTTGAAAGGGCTCAGACGGCTAAAGGCGTCTCTGTGATTTGTATGGACAGGCCTACGTGGAGGACAGTCGTGTGGAGGCTCCGGCGGTGGTTATGTTTCCCATGGAAACGCCTGCTGGATTCCCCGAGAATGTCACGCTGAGCCCCGGTCCGCGGCCCGGCCTGCTCATGTGCACGCCTGCCGTGCAGAACTTTGTACAGCCCTATGACAAGATGGAGGCCGCCAAAAGGGACAGTGCTGAGCAAGAGGTAAGCAGGACAAAGATCCAGAGTCAAGGTTTCTTATATCCATACAATGAAATGAGAAATGAAGTTAGAGTAGAATGCATTTATAGATCCAAAAGTGCATAAAAATGTTATATTCCATGACTTTTCGCGAGCTCCGGGCTGGGCGATTTTGCGAACTGATGGTAGACGGCTGCAATGACAAAGACACCTCTAACCTCACAGAACATGCCACCACTCACCTGCCCCCAGACCACACAAACACCTGTAAAAAAGTGGGGAAAAAAAGTTTCAATTCAGCAGATCCTCTTCCCATGTGGCATGCCTTCATTTGTTTGTCCAAGTATTCCCTGAGCTTGACCTGACAGGTGCTGCAGCATCAGCTGGGTTCATAATGCGACAGGATTGGCCAATTATCCTGCCGATTAAAATGCACCATGCGATTATTGAGATAATGAGATGAACCTTTTATTAAAGTCTCGATTCGATTAAGATGAAGAGCTTTTAACAAATGTACTAAGGTTTGATTGAAAAGGAGGAAAACATCTAATAAGATGGGTTTGTGTCTGCAGCTCAGAGGAGATTGCAAAGGCCAGAAGAAGAAAGTACAGAGTGCAGAATCTGGCCCTGCATCAGGAAATAAGGGAAAGAGGAGTCGCAAAAAGGCCGAAAATGGCTCATGGTAAAGTTGTTTCTGTTTTCATTTCTATTTATCAAAATGGTCAAATAAATTAAAAACTATATAATTCTTCCTTCTTTTTTCAGTGCTCCTGAACACAGCATGGTGATTCCAGAGCGGGAAAAGGAACCAGAATGGAAAAATGGCAATCACATCAGTGCAGCACGCAGCCGGAACCGCAACGGCTCTAAATCAGAAGCACCAAAGACAGGGCTGAGCGTAGAGTGCCCCCTCAAGCAGAACGGTCAGTGAGTTCACCTACTCTGCACTAAACCTTAAAGGGAACATTTGTATGAGCCGTTATCCACGGTGCAATGGTGTCCATCACCGGGGTCCCATCACTTTGAACAATTAGAGAAAGTTTCAATCGATTGTTAAAGTAAACTTTGAATTGACTGGAGTTGCTGCCAATTTGTTGGAGAGACACTACACTATTTCTTTATCTTAAAATTTCTATTGCACATTAATACAGCAGTTTTTATGCACAAAGAGACCTCTTATTGCATGCAAACGTTGTAGGCAGAAGGAAACTGATTAGTCATAGCCTTTTCTATGTGAACGGCTCCTCAATTATCCAGATATCAATTGTTTGCTCCGCTCCGGGACTAGACCTTAAAGCTTTTCTACTTTCATGTTCCCCAGTTGTGTGTCTCATTTATAAACTCTGATAAATGTAAAAATGATTATGTTACAAAGTCCTGCCTCTGTCCCACAGGCGTGTGTCCCAGTCGCTCGCGGCGCAGAGGGCCCTGTGATCGGCGAGGCGGTCCGTGTGAGTCGGGCTCAGACTCGGGCAGCTCCTCTGGCAGCGTCCGAGCGAGCAGGGGCAGCTGGGGCAGCTGGAGCAGTGCCAGCAGCATGGAGGGCGACAAGGAGCAGAGCAGAGCACACACCTGCCCTACCTCAGCCAGAAAAAGTAACTCCTCAAATGGGAATTCAATGACTTATTTACTTCTCTAAGCTCGTGGTTAACTGCTTGATGTTTTCCCAGGGGAATCCTTGCAATACAGCACTTATCCATCAGAAAGGGAGTACCAGAGCATGCATACAAAGGCTTTCAGGTACAGCCACAAAACATGGCCTTCCATCTTCCTATCGAGTACTTACTTTCTTCTCTTGTTCCTCTCCAGCATGAACACATTGTACGCTAAAGACCTGTGCCAAAGTCCCGAGCCCCCCGTGCCCAGCTTTAACCCCAGTTTTGCCGCCGTGGCTGCAGGAGTGGACAGGAACATGGGTAAGCCTCCACACAAAGCACTCCATGTCTAAACGTACCGCCGTTAACGCGCCGTCCTCCTCCTGTGCCAGACATGTGCGGTCAGTATGTGCCAGAGGAAACGTGGTCCGCCCCCTCCATCCCTCTGACCAACGAGTTCAGATACAACACCACCGAGGCCCTGCCCTACCTCCCCCAGCCGCCAGCTCCCAGGACCTACAACGGGTACGCACCTCCCACTCAACTCTTTCAAACCATTTACATTTGGCTTTGTTGCTTTTGTTTAAACTCACGTGTTTTCTGCAGGTTTACATGGAACAGTTCCAACAACAACTGCAGCCCATACACGTACTGTGAGGAGAGGGACTACATTGGTAAGTGTCTGCCAGCTTTATGTTTATGGAGCTCTGCTGTGATTCACCCCCCGCCTGAACCTGCAGAAAAAAAGATAATGCGGCAACAATGCGAGGAGAAAAATTTGGATGAGTTTTGTAGTTCTTAGCTTTCAAATTTGGTGTTACGATTTGGGTAAAGCTGAACACAGTTAAAGTGGGTTAAAAAAACAAGAAAATCAAAGGGTACAATGCTAAAATTTTAACAAAGTGAAAGATAGATTATTCAGTATTTAGAAGTGTTATGTTCAAAATGTAGCTAAAATACTCAAAGTCAAACCTTTCCTTGAAAAACAAATTGAAAACAAGCTTCTTCTTTTTTGTAGTATTGAAGTAATATTGAAATTCTACTGAGTTCTTAGTACCCCCTGCCCCGTACCCCTGGTTGGGAAACACTGGAGTAGAAGATTGAGGCATGTGTCTAAGTACAAAGAAATAATGGGCTGAACTGTGTGTTTGTAGGTAATGGAACCTTCCCCAGTGGATACCCCGGTCAGGAGTGTCAGAGTGCCCACAGCCCTCCACAGAGTAGCTGGACAGAGGAGCAGCCTCCAAACTCTCCCCCGGCCTGGGACACTGCAGCAGCCTGTGTCGGCAACAAGGTGAGGAGGGCGCCGTTATTACATGCAGCAAAACACCTTGGTTTGAGCTGTTTAGAATCAGGCTAGACCTATGGAAACCAGATTGAAGCGGTTCTTGAGTGTTAGACGCTCATTTTTATCAAGACAAAAAGGCAACTGGGCAAAGTCCTGTCCAACTGAATGCTCTTTTGACGGTTCTTTAGCCGGACACACACTTCTAAAGCGGGACCGTCTGCCAGTCCTATCTCCAAACGTTTCTATGGTTCCAATCACAGGCCATGTTGATGCTTCATCTTCTCCAATAGCATTTTCTTATTGTTGTGTCGTTCCAAACGTATTAGAAGCAGCCGTTTGAATTCTCCTACAATTAAAAATTGGAACAGTTGTCAATGATTACTTGTATCCCTAAGATTTGTCTCCGCTCTACTGGCCAATGCCATCGTCAAACCACTAACTTCCTTACACTTGTTTGTATTACCAAGTGTGTTACCCACTTTCTCAAAGCGTTACACTGTAGTCATTATTCATCCACACGTCTTTGTAAAGAATTGGAAAAGTATTTAGTGACTGGCTCGGCTATAGTTCTTCAGTATTGGTCTGGTACCCAGTTTCAATTTCTACTTCTTCAATTCTTCATTTTATTTCCTAATGTGTGGATAGTTTTAGGTGCAGTTGTTTCTCTCTAAGTACAGAGTTTCAAAGGTTGTGATGGGAGAACCATAACCCTCCTTTACAGCTGAATGTGTGCTGTGTCCGCAGGCGTTCTTCTCCGGGACCCGCAGCCTGTCACCCATGTCCAGTCTGTTTGGTTCCATCTGGACTCCACAGAGCGAGCCTTACCAGAGTCACTTCCACTCTGAACGCTCTGCACCCATCTCCCCCGTGTCACCCATCAGCCCGCCCCGGGAGCCTCAGGGCCCCTGTGGCCCCGCTCAGTACCCCGGCTTCAACCCCTTCGGCCCCCACATGAACCTGGACATCTGGAACTCCTCGTCCAACCGCAGCTCCAACTCGCAGCTGTCCAACGACTCGGGCTACTGCGGAGACGTGTAGGCCACGCACGCGCCACGACCACAGGAAACGGCAAAGGAAATAAAGTGAATGTTCTTTTATTGTTTTGGGGAAAATGTGAAGATTCCTTCTTTTATGTTCCCATTTTCAAATGTTCAATGTTGTGAAAGGTTAAGCATTTGTTGTATATTTTTCTAGATGTTTTGCAGTTTTGATCATAGAAAAATAAAAAAAAAGGTTTTGTACATAAATGGCATCGGTCTGTTACATTTTCACACGTTTATTCCATGTTTACTTATCAGTGGTTCAGGAACTTTTCACTCACGGAATCCACCTAGAAAATATTTACCTTCCAAGTTCCACCACCAGGCCTGGATCCAGATCAAGTGGGAACGAAGCACAGTCTAAAAAATGTTCTAAAGTAGCTGTAACTTGGACTAAACTATGTCTAAACCATAAAACATCCGACTTCAACACACTGCAAAAAGTACAAATCAAAACATCTCATTGAAGTGAAGTCGAAAATTACAGATGACTTTGTACCACCAGATGAAGTGTTTGTGTGTGATGGTCATAACATGTCAATGATCCTCAAATACCGACCCCGCACCACACCATTTTAACCTAAGCAATGAAGGAAACTGAATAGTGCTGCAGCGCAAAAACAAACAAAAGCATAAGATAAGATCGCTTTTATTGATCTCACAATGGAGAAATTTACTTGTTACACTCAGCTCTTAGAAACACTCAGCGTCTGCAAATAGGCAGAAAACGAGAAGAAAAAACAAATAGTAAACAGTGGTATCTTCTATACAATGACTACCAAGGACTTTGTGGGGACAAAGGGTATAAACAGTAAATAAGTAGTGCAAGTGGTTGATAAAGTGACGCAGTTAAGTGATTTAAATACAGGGATTATTGCATGTTTTCTGCAAGGGGTTATTGCTCATGTTACTTTACAGTCTTATTGTACAGTCTGACAGCAGTGGGGATGAAGGCTTTGCGGTAGCGCTCCGTCCTGCACTGAGGGTGTCTCAGTCTGCCACTGAGAGAGCTGCTCAGCTCTTCTACAGTCCCGTGCAGTGGGTGGGAGGTGTTGTCCATGATGGAGGTGAGCTTGGCTAACACCCTCCTGTCCCTCACCTCCTCCACAGAGTCCAGGGGGCAGCCCAGGACGGAGCTGGCCCTCCTGACCAGCTTGTTCAGTCTGTTCTTGTCCCGCTCTGTACGGCCCGGGGCCCAGCACACGGCAGCGTAGTGGAGAGCAGAGGCCTGCTCACTCCGAACGACCTCAGTCTCCTCAGAAGGTGGAGGCGACTTTGTGCTCTTCTACAGGGCGCTGGTGTTGTGGGACCAGTCCAGCTTATTGCTGAGGTGAACACCCAGGTACTTGAAACTGTCCACCTCCTCAATGTCCTCCCCCTGGATGTCCAGCGGCGTGTGCAGTAGTGTTACCTCCTGAAGTCGATCACCATCTCCTTCGTCTTACTGATGTTCAAGCACAGCTGATTGCGCTCGGTCCGTGAGGTAGTCGATGGTCCGTGCAGTGGGATGTTCATCCACTCCCGTGTCCTCCAGCTTCCCCCGCAGTGCTGGAAAAGTCAAAGAACATGACTGATGTTGGGCCTGTAGGCAAACTGCAGCGGGTCCAGGGCGGAGAACTCACCGGAGTCGAGATGAGAGAATTCATGGGTGAGCAGTTCCTTGATGTAAAGCTCTGTAAAAGATGAGACCTTTTACCAAGAGCAGCGCCTTGTGAGAATGCACATCGGTCACTCCCATGTCCCTCTGGAGCTGTGTTCATGTGGTGTTGGGTTAGGACGCCCTCTGCTGGTGCAATGTTCACTCTCAGATGTGGACAGCACCCTGGACAGCTCCATGTTTCCCTGTAAACAAACAAAACAAAAACACACACCCTGCCTACGAAAACAGTTCTTTCCATCTTTAATATTACCCAAATCAAGTGCACAGAGGCAAGTCAAATCTTTTAATGACGTTAATATAATACAGTACAATAAAAAAAAAAAAATGGGGAAGTAGGGAGTGTCCCACAAACTGCTGAGTCCATGGACAAAACCAAATCTCTGCGTTACAGTTCATCACAGTCAGCAAGTGTCTCCACAGAAACACTTACCTTACAGTATAGCAGTACGACAGTCACCCATTCACTCTCTCCACCCACACATCCACACTGGAGGCAAGGCGGGTCAAGCGTCTTGCCCAAGGACACAATGACACAGCCAGTATAAGAGATCGAACCAACAACCTTTGAGTTAGAGGTCGTGATTTGTTTTTTAAAGCACACAAAAAGTTACTACTACGAGAAAGTCGCTGCTCGGGAGTTTCCAGGTCCAAAGCTTTGAATCTAAAAGTCAGTCCTCGTCGGAGTCTGGGTCCTGGAGCAGGTGGGGGTAGGGGGGGAAGCCTCTGGATGTTGGAGTCTTCCTCGTCGTCGTCATCTTCATCGTCATCCCTGCTGCGCTTGGATCCGCTGAGGGGCAGAAAGTTCGGAGCTGAAGATGCATCCAGGACGGGACGGGACAATAAAGGTCAATTATTCTAACTTCCCAATACTTTATATATATGAGCTGTGAACAATAAAGACAATACAAATCATTCTTATTTACATATGTTTATTTATCACTGCTCTAAGTGCTTCACAGTGAGAGGGAACCACTGTAGCACCGTCTCGCCTCAGCTGGAGCTCCTCTATGGGCTCTGTGCACTCCAGTGACACGTGCCCCTGCAGAGAACTCACCGGTCCTTCCTCTCTCACTATTTGATGAGAAACGAGAGAGGAAGACAGCGGCGCAGATGGTAGAGCGGGTCGTCCCATGATCCTTGGGCCAGACACTGCACCCTCCTTGCCTCCAGCTTGTGTGTACATAAGTGTATGAATGAGAGAATGAATGGGGTGAGCGGTTCCTTGATGTAAAGCTCTGTTAAAGATGAGACCTTTTACCTTTTACCGAGAGCAGCGGCCTTGGTTCACTCACACAGGTCACTCCCATGTCCCTCTGGAGCTGTGTTCACGTGGGGTTGGGTCGGGACGTCCTCTGCTGGTGCCACGTTCACTCCCGGATGTGGACAGTACGCTGGACAGCTCCAAAACAAAAACACCTACCTACGAATACAATATTATAAACAATATTATGGCATTAGTCAGAAAAATAAGGCATTAGTCATAAATAGAAGGCATCAGGTGAAAATGATGCAGCAGTTTTAATTATGGCCTATTTTAAATACACATTTTATCTTTCTATTAATACTAATGAGTTTCTTTTGACAAGCCAAAATCAAGTGCAAAGAGGCAAGTCAAATCTTTTAATGATGTTAATATAATACAGTACAATAAAAAACGAGATAAACAGTAGGGAGTAGGGAGTGTCCCACAAACTGCTGAGTTCATCATAGCAAGTGTCTCCATAGAAACACACCTTACAGTACAGCAGTACAACGACAGTGTGCACTGCCAGTATAAGAAATCGAACCACCAACCTCTGAGTAAGAGGTCGAACTCTACCAGCTGAACCACTGCTGCAACAACAACCTGATCAAGAAGACAGGGATTGTCCGACCAGCGACGAGTTCATCGACAAACCCAGACCTCCTGATCCACATGTTCAGTTTTAACACGCGGCTAATATAGAAATGTTTACTGAAAACACACAGTGAAGCAGTCACACCGACAACCCTCTGGTTATGGGGCGATCCTGCCTAACCCTCCTGTGCCCAGAGAAGAACTAGTGAAGGCAGATCTACAACTTCAGGAAAAGTGAGACACAGAGATTAAACTTTTTTTGTCTTTTCGTCTTAAAGTGCTGTTGAATGAGCCCGGACCGCCGAACCCTCAGGGGTATTTCAATCACGGAGTCACGAAAATATATGCAGTGTTTAATGTAGCCTACATATGATGCCTTATCGTATCAAGTAATACGATAAGGCAAATAAGATGACTTAATCTTCTTTTCTAATGATGTAAATGCATTTATGAGGACACCTGTCTACTTAAAGGAATAGGCCACCGTTTTTATAAACTGAGATATGTTCTTTGTCCGTGCGCTCTGTCACGCACACGGAGCACATACGCAGCACATGTCATATAGCTCCAAAAATGCTCACGATAGAAGCTATCAAGCTCTTCCACGTGTTCCCTATTTAAATAAAGTTACGTGAAGTGTTTTCATGCGAAGTATATTTACACAGAAATGTAGCATGTCGATTTTATAAGCAAATAAAAAGAGGTACTATATTGTGAGGCGTAATGATACGAGGAGCACAGCGTCCGCGCAGTAACTCCTAAAGGTTATTGACGGAAGTGAGCGGGGGAAGTCTTTATTTTATTTAAATAGGGAACACGTGGAAGAGCTTGGTAGCTTCTATCGTGAGCTTTTTTGGAGCTATATGACATGTGGGAGAGGCTGCGTATGTGCTCCGTTTGCGTGACAGAGCGCACGGACAAAGAACAGACGGGGATATATTAACACGTCTAAAGTGAGGTAAGAACATATCTTAGTATGTAAAAACGGTGGCCTATTCCTTTAAGGCTGAATAAGGATAAGGTGCCATTGTAACATAATTAAAAGCTCAAAAAGTAGATTTAGAACAACACCGTCCTTCTGATGTTATAAAATAAAGCTCACATAGAAAATAGGCAAATCATTTTAACTGGGGACTTTAATACTGTGTTAGATATACAAAAGGATAGAGCAGGCACACACATTGTTAACAACCATCCACAGGCTCGTAATGAAATTGAGGAATTAAAAGCCTCACTAGAGTTAGTAGACGTATGGAGACTCCAGCACCCAGAATCTAAAAGATATACTTGGCGGAGAGGGCAACAAGCCCTATTATAGACTAGATAGACTATTTTCTCATTTCATTTTCCTTGGTCCCTAAAACACCTAAATGCTATATAGGAGACAAATTGAGGTCAGATCACTTCATGGTATCTATAAAAATAAAAACAGCAGAATATCCACGAGGAAAAGGGTACTGGAAATTTAATCAATCCTTAATAGATGATGCCAATTTTATCAATAACACCAAAACATTTATTAGGGATTTTTTCCATATAAATGAAAGCACATCAAATCCTCAAATTGTCTGGGAGGCATTTAAATGTGTTTTTAGAGGACATTGCATTAAAATTTCATCCATTAAAAAGAGACAAACATTATTGAAGGAAAAGGCTCTTATGCAGGAACTAAAAGATTTAAATGAAAAACTTGATAGTGAGCAAAATTACTCATCTGAACTCTCCTTAGTAATTAAACAAAAACAAGACGAACTGGAACAACTTTATTACGAGCGTGCTGTCGGACTCATTAAAAGATCACGGGCCGTGTGGATGGAACATGGGGAGAAATGCACAGCACATTTCTTAAGATTACAGCAAAGAAATGTAACAAAAAAAAACATAATGCGCCTGACAAATTCAAATGGATCAATAACAGATCCTCAAGAAATTCTAAGCGAAGAGGTGAAATATTTTACAACACTGTTCTCACAGGAACACAATTATGCTGCTGATACTGATCAGTTTTTTCCCCACTCAAATGATTATAAACTAACAACACAACAAAAACAAAGTTGTGAAGGTGATCTCACCGAAGATGAAATCCATGTGTCCATAAAGTCCTTTTCTTTTGGTAAAGCTAGCGGACTAGATGGAATCCCTATAGAAGTATACTCAACATTTTTTGAGGAAATCAAGAAACCACTTCAAGCATCTTTTAATTATGCATTCACAAACGGCTTATTATCTGAATCACAAAAGCAAGGTGTCATATCATTGCTGTTAAAACAAAACTCTGATGGTCAATACAAAGACCCTACTTTTATGGAAAACTGGAGACCTCTGACGTTACTTTGCTGTGACACTCGCATTCTTGCCAAATGCATTGCTCTACGATTCAGAAAGGTCATTGGATATATTATTAAACAAGAACAAGCCGGATTTATTAAAGGAAGGTTTATTGGAGAAAACATCAGACAGGTCATCGACATTATAGAAGATTATAAAACACGACAGAAAGCAGGAATTCTATTTATTTCAGATTTAGAAAAGGCCTTTGATAGAATAAATTGGAAGTTTATTTACAGTACACTTAAGTTTTTTGATTTCGGAGAAAATATCTTAAGATGGGTCCAAACTTTCTATAATCAACCTACTAGTAAAATTATAAATAACGGATATTTATCAGGAAACTTTACAATATCTAGAGGCGTCAGGCAGGGATGTCCGCTGTCTCCTTATCTATTTGTAGCCCACCTATACCCAATGTATGTTTTGGTAAGGGCTCCTGAGTTCCTTCACTTAACTAAAAAGTGATAAACTTGTATAAGAAATGTAATAACCTACTGATAAATAGTCACTAGTCACCTTTGAATACCATAAGTTTGCACAACCCTGTAATAATGACAACAATGTAGATTTAACGTTGAAATTTACTGAGTTAGTAAATTATTTGGAAAATAAAACAAAGTCACAATTGGGTCTTGATGGTATAAAACTGCTCATTAAGTTGTCCATGAACACCTCATGTAAGTGGGCCCACTCACCAATCACACACACATTCACAAGCCGGCTTGTTACCACGGTAACAGTTACTGTTGCAGGCCTGAGCGTTGCTTGGGAGCGGTGAGACCCAAAACGTTTGGTCGCTTCACTCTGGTTTGAGCCAAACAAATATTTAAAGTGGTACCTGGTTCATTTCATTCAAAGTCAACTTCACCAGTCAACTTGGTCCAAAAGGTTAGCATGAAGGGGGAAAGCCACGACACGTCTCAAGATGGCGAAGCGGTTGCATTCCAACATGGCGAAACGGTCACGTCCACGTTGGTCCGAGCTCTGAGACTCCTCACGCACTGTGTCCGGCAGAATATTAGTTTAGATGTTACTCCTAGTAGTCTCTAAAGTCAAATATAAGAACCATATTTCTAGCCGAAATATTGAGAAACAGTCCATAGTAGGCTGATTTAGCTCTACTTTACAAGCACATTCACTTATCTAGTGAATGCTAAAACAGACGTTAGCTGAAAAGCTTTTACCTCACGGTAAATACTTGCTGCTGGACGGTCTTCCGTGGTGGAAAAGGGTCCATCTGCACTCTAAACGTGAATAGATCAAGAGTTCATAACTGACTATCGATTTAACAGCCAAAATCTTGTCTAAACAGTACAAACCATAACACAAGTCGTTCTCTTTGTTTTCGTCTTTTTTCTCTTGCGATAAAGCTAACGTTCTGATTTAATACTGCTTCCGGTTACACAGAACGTAAAATGAATACAAAGCTAAGTGGCGTACAAACTTGGCACTTCCTGTTTACCCTTCAAAATAAAAGGAAATAAAATACATTGGCTTACTTATATCCAGGTACTTTTAAACGTTTTTATTGCATTCATCCATAAATGCAATATGCTTTTAACTATTTATAACACATGAAACTTATTTATGCTTTTTAACTGCTTTTTTAAACCGTAACTCGTATTATGAACAAAGATTTTCTTAAACTTATTAATTCAATTTTTACCCTGGTTACACCCTCCCCCTTCTAAACGTCTGATGTCCTCATCGGACTAGAACAATGAGACTTAGAAAGGGTGTAATTAACTTTCACCAATATGTATGGTAACTCCTCTGTGTACTATAGTGAGAGGTTGATCCTTTGATCTGCCTGGCTGATCATAGGTGAGTTTTACAACAGGTTTAACTGTACGTCTTGGTCTATGAGTTTGCGTTACAACTATATTCTGAGGACTATGTCGGGTATCTTCTTCCTCACTTGAGACAGGTTCTGGCTCTGAGTCTGATTTGGGGACAGTATCTGATTCATGTTCTTCACGCACAGATTTGTCCTCATCTGGTATAAGCGCATCATGCCTTGTTTCATTTCTTTGGGTCAGCATTTGCTCAAGGTAAGTTCTGTATGATCTTCGAGGTTGGACATACTCGAAGTCAGACTCAGATGACAATTCACTTTCCATTAGTGCTGAGAGTTTGTCAGAATTCTGCCTCTGGCACACATTACTTCGAGTATTTGGCTTTCTTTGCACTTCCTTTTCATCATTTCGCATTGGGATTCTCACAAGATCTCCAATCGGCAAAAGATTGTCTCTATGAAGTGTTTTGACTCTGTCATTTCCATTCTGAGGTTTCACTTTGTAAACAGGTAGGTTTGGCAGTTGTTGTACAATGACATAGGGAATGTCACACCAGCGATTCTCAAGCTTGTGCTTTCCTTTCAATCCCAGATTCTTTACCAAGACTTTGTCTCCTTGTTCAAGATTCTGGTATCCCAATCTTTTGTCATATGATTTCTTGTTTTTCAAGTGTGTCCTAGTCGAGGCATCGGCTGCCATTTTGTAAGCACTTTGAAGGTCTTTTTTCAGTTTTGTGACATAGGCTAAGTGTTGAGTGTCTCCGTGGTTGTCAGGACTGGTACTAAAGCAGAGGTCAATGGGAAGTTTGGCTTCTCTCCCAAACATTAAGAAATAAGGCGAGTAGCCAGTGGAATCACACTTAGTACTGTTGTAAGCATGTACGAGGTGGGTGACATGCTGACTCCATTGATGCTTTTTCTCTTCACTCAGGGTGCCTAGCATTGACAGTAGGGTTCGATTAAATCTTTCAGGCTGCGGGTCACCCTGGGGATGATACGGAGTGGTCCGTGACTTGCGTATCCCCAAACTCTTCAAGAGCTCCTTTATGAGACGCGACTCGAAGTCTCTCCCTTGATCTGAATGGATACGTGAGGGCAAACCATAATGAATGAAATACTTCTCTATTAGGATCTTGGCGACAGTGAGAGCAGTTTGATTTTTTGTGGGGAATGCCTGAGCATATCGCGTAAAATGGTCAGTCACCACTAACACATTGCTAATTCCCTTTGAGTCTGGTTCCATGGAGAGGAAATCGATGCATACCAGGTCCATCGGTCCTGTGCTGACAATCTGGTGCAGGGGTGCAGCTCGTTGGCATGGAGTTTTCCGTAGCACGCACTCTCCACAGTTTTTTATGTACTGCTCAACGTCTGAGGCCATTTTTGGCCAAAAGAACCTACTTCTGAGCAAGTCTGTGGTTCTTTCCACTCCTAGGTGGCCATGGTCATCATGTAAAGATTTGAGAACAACTTTTCTGAACTCAGTGGGTAGTACAAGTTGATTCGTCTGCCTTCCAGTTTGACTGGTACTGACACGATGGAGTAGTCCGTCTTTCATGACGAGTTTTGCAGTATCTCTTCTCAAGGCCAGCATCTCAGGACTTGACTTGCACTCTTCAGGCCATTTACCTGATTTCATTGCTTGCATGGTGACCTTTAGAACAGCATCTTGACTTTGGGCTGCTATTAGCTCCGGTCTGGACATTTGATTTAACGTGTTCAGCTGCATGCGTGTTGGGTAAGCATACGCTTCAGGAATACATTCAGGAGGAGCGCCAAGTTGTTCTACATACTTGGGAGATTCTTTAGGATCGTCAGGAGCACCGACACGCTGGCAGATTGACTTGACACCAGAACGTGAGATACTCTGCCAGTCAGGGTCTTCTCCGGGCTCCATCCTAGACAGCAAATCCGCGTCAATATTATTTCGTCCAGGTCTGTAGATGATGTCAAAATTACACACCGACAGGTCCGACAGCCACCGATGGCCTGTGGCATTGAGTTTTGCTGTGGTCAGGACATACGTTAGCGGATTATTGTCAGTGCGGACTGTAAACCGTGCTCCATATAAATAATCATGGAACTTTTCCACTATTGACCATTTAAGGGAGAGAAACTCCAACTGGTGAATAGGGTAGTTTCTTTCTGAGGGGCTCAGTTTACGGCTTGCGAATGCCACAGGTCTCAGTCCTTCTGGATAGTCCTGATAGAGAACTGCTCCGAGTCCACTAAGACTTGCATCCACATGCAACACATAAGGCTTGTTTGGATCTGCGAAAGCCAATACTGGGGCATTTGTAAGGCAAAGTTTGATCTTTTCGAATGCCTCTGTGCAAGCCTCATCCCATCTGCAACCAAAGGGCTCTTTCTCATCCAGGTAGGTGTTCTTAGGTGCCTTTTTGGGGCATTTCCTTTTCTGTGTGGGAGCGTAACCTCTAGTGAGATCTGTGAGTGGGCGGACAATCGACGAGTAGCTCTGGATAAATCGGCGATAGTACCCACAAAACCCAAGGAAGGATCGGAGAGTTTTCAGGTTGTGGGGTCTGGGCCAGTTGGTGACGGCCTCTATCTTCGCTGGGTCAGCGGCAATGCCATCTGCAGAGACGATGTGGCCGACATATTTGACCTGTATTTGGCAGAACTGACATTTGTCAAGCGAGATCTTCAGCCCAACTTCCTGAAGCCAATCAAGGACTTTTAGCAACCTTTCCTCATGTTCCTCCAGTGTTCGCCCAAACACAATTAGATCATCCAGATATACAAGAACTTGAAGGAGGTTCATGTCGCCAACTGCTTTCTCCATCAAGCGTTGAAATGTCGCGGGGGCTCCAGTGATGCCTTGGGGCATTCTCTCAAATTGATAGAAGCCCAAGGGACAAATAAAAGCTGTCTTTTCTTTGTCCTCCTCCTTCATTTCTATCTGGTAGTAGCCACTTCTCAAATCGAGGACTGAAAACCACTTGCTACCAGAGAGACAGTCCAATGCTTCATCAATGCGTGGCGTGGTATACTGGTCAGGAATGGTACGGCTATTGAGTGTGCGATAGTCGATGCACATCCTTACGCTGCCATTTTTTTTTTCTCACGATGACAATTGGAGATGCGTAGGGACTTCTAGACTCTTTGATGATACCTGCTGCAAGCAACTTTTGAATGTGGCGGCGCACATCATCGATATCTGCAGGAGTGATACGTCTGGAACGTTCACGGAATGGGCTCGAGTCTAACAGGCGAATACTATGTTCGACTCCCTTGGCCAAACCAACGTCAAGTTCATCGAGGGAGAAGACAGCTGCTCTTTCCTCTAGTTCTTTACGTAGCCTTATTTTCCATGCTTCAGGGACAGGTGATTCTCCAAAATCAATCTGGCTGATGTCAAATGCCTCAGGCTTGGACTGATGGCATGGCATGGTGGTGACGACGTCGGCAATACAAAGCCGACCGACAACAGCACCCACAAGTAAGGTCACATTCTTCAGGGACTCGTTTTGGATTAGAACGGTGCACTGGTTGTGTTCAATGGCACTGCTTGGCATTACCATGGGTTGAACGAGCACTTCTGCAGGAAAGGGACTGCTTGAGGACGCTTCCATCATCAAGATTTCTTTGGGAAGTGGCCGATCAAGCATGACAGTACAGTTGGCTTTGAGACTTGAATCAGCAGGTATTGTTAGAGATCCAGGGCCTTCCCATTTCACAAAGCCTACTCCATCATCTTCTGGAAATGAGGTGAGGTTGCTTGACTTCATATCAGAACAGAGGCTTTTGATACCAAAAGTATGGGCAGGGATGCCTGGTGTGTCAATACAGAGCTGCGACAATCTCTTTGACAGACTGGCTTTGGCATTTGTGCCAATGATGACTGGGGTCTGGTCGGGACCTGGGGGATCTGGGCAAATGAGGGCCAAAACAGACATGGTGGTTGGAGCACCAGTCACTTTCTTTGGAAACTCCATGTCTACAACAACATAGCCTAGGTACGGGTAGCTAGAATCACTTAAACCCCAGATATCCAGTTTGCTAACAGAATAGATGGGAGTACTTGGTAGGTATTTTCTGTACCAGGACTCGAAGATGATGCTTACACGGGAACCACTGTCCAAAAGTGCATCACACAGGTGCCCATTTACTTTTAATGGCTCGACGGAAGGAGGGCCAATTAAGCCTTCTGGTATGCCTGCAGATTGCAACGTGTCAACTGCACTCTTTCTTACTGTGCAGGAAGGCTCTTCTGACACACTTTCAGTTTTGACTTGAGGGTTACCGGTTTTAGCTTTCTTGAGTGCATTGAGGAGTCTTTGAATAACTTTACCTTGATTTTCAGGTCTGTGGCATTTGTTTGCCAGGTGACCAGTTTCTCCGCAGCGGTAGCAAAAGCGTTCTTCAGCTTCAGATGACTTTGATGGTGTGTTTATCGCCATTACAGTAGATGGAACTGTGCTTTGACGTTTGTTCGTTTTTGAGGTCACTTTTTGCTGCAAGTGCTTGACTTGTTTTCTCAGTGCTTGCACCTCTGGATCCAGACATGTTACATTTTCAGGATGCATTTCCGTAACTTCCCCTTCAGGCTGAGCTTGCGTGGCAAGAGCTGCAAACATTGACTTCACTTCTTTTATTTCCGCTCTTAGATTTTGAATTTCTGACTGCTTATTTTCAGCTTGGACCTGGGCATTGACGGTGTGGACTGACTGGCTGAGCTTTGCTTTGGAAGCCTCGTACTCTTCTTCTTTCCTGATTTCTCGCAGTAGATCAAGAAAGTTAGGAGGATTGGCTTGTCTTTCTCTTAACCTGAGCTGCAACAGCATTAAGTCAGCATTCACGGCACCTTTGAGTAACTGATCAACTCTTGCTCTGTCCATATTATTGGCTGACAGGCCACCACGCTGTACAACTTTGGCCAGTGCTCGCTCAAGTCTTCTCAGAAAGTCTGACAACTTTTCACCACGCTGCTGCTGCATTAATCGGAAGGAGAAATATAGATCATCACCGGATTCTGCATGACCAAAAGCACTTTCTAGAGCTTCTAAGCACTCAACTGGGCTGGCATCAGGATCAGAAAGGCGGATTGCTTTGATCAGTTCAAGAGCTGGGCCTTTTAAACTCTCCATTATCCTCCTCCTTTTATCTTTGTCAGAGCCATCACTTTCTTCGACCATCAAGTAAGCTTGCTCCAACCAATGGTCAAACTGTTCCTCTCCAGCCGGAGTAAGCACAGTACCCGAGAAGACACGCAAGCGGCGATATCCTCCACCCTCAGATGCAGGTTTGCTTGTCTTGTCCAACAAATCTGTGACTGCACGAATAAGTGACTCTGCAGAAGAAGAGGTAGGTTGTGACTCAGTAAACAGTGCTTGTACATCATTAAATGTCTTGCCTTCTGCCTGTAGGAGTGTTCTTAGTTTCATATTAAAGTCATCCTCAGGACTAGGAGTGTCAAACGCAGTTATTATTGGCCATGCCTCTGCACATTCAGATGGTTGCACTTTATTTGGGACTTGCTCCGCCACAACTTTTTCTCTACTCTGACACAGTACAAAGACTTTATCATCAGAATCACTCATTATCCGTCCTCTGACTCTGACACGTCCAAGGCACTTAATAGTCTGTAAAGCCAATTCAATAGTGGCTATATCTGTATCTTCAGGGACTACTGTTAACAGTGCGTAGCTTTCTTCAATTGCTTCTCCACGGCACCACCTTTTCAGTTTGTCAACTAGTGTGTTGGCCATGTTTTGGGCTAATGAGCTGTATCAAAATATGTGAATGTGACTATTTGGACTTTAAAACGCAGTAAGTAAATTAAATAAATCCCAGCGGTGCCTCCATTTATGTAGCCCACCTATACCCAATGTATGTTTTGGTAAGGGCTCCTGAGTTCCTTCACTTAACTAAAAAGTGATAAACTTGTATAAGAAATGTAATAACCTACTGATAAATAGTCACTAGTCACCTTTGAATACCATAAGTTTGCACAACCCTGTAATAATGACAACAATGTAGATTTAACGTTGAAATTTACTGAGTTAGTAAATTATTTGGAAAATAAAACAAAGTCACAATTGGGTCTTGATGGTATAAAACTGCTCATTAAGTTGTCCATGAACACCTCATGTAAGTGGGCCCACTCACCAATCACACACACATTCACAAGCCGGCTTGTTACCACGGTAACAGTTACTGTTGCAGGCCTGAGCGTTGCTTGGGAGCGGTGAGACCCAAAACGTTTGGTCGCTTCACTCTGGTTTGAGCCAAACAAATATTTAAAGTGGTACCTGGTTCATTTCATTCAAAGTCAACTTCACCAGTCAACTTGGTCCAAAAGGTTAGCATGAAGGGGGAAAGCCACGACACGTCTCAAGATGGCGAAGCGGTTGCATTCCAACATGGCGAAACGGTCACGTCCACGTTGGTCCGAGCTCTGAGACTCCTCACGCACTGTGTCCGGCAGAATATTAGTTTAGATGTTACTCCTAGTAGTCTCTAAAGTCAAATATAAGAACCATATTTCTAGCCGAAATATTGAGAAACAGTCCATAGTAGGCTGATTTAGCTCTACTTTACAAGCACATTCACTTATCTAGTGAATGCTAAAACAGAGGTTAGCTGAAAAGCTTTTACCTCACGGTAAATACTTGCTGCTGGACGGTCTTCCGTGGTGGAAAAGGGTCCATCTGCACTCTAAACGTGAATAGATCAAGAGTTCATAACTGACTATCGATTTAACAGCCAAAATCTTGTCTAAACAGTACAAACCATAACACAAGTCGTTCTCTTTGTTTTCGTCTTTTTTCTCTTGCGATAAAGCTAACGTTCTGATTTAATACTGCTTCCGGTTACACAGAACGTAAAATGAATACAAAGCTAAGTGGCGTACAAACTTGGCACTTCCTGTTTACCCTTCAAAATAAAAGGAAATAAAATACATTGGCTTACTTATATCCAGGTACTTTTAAACGTTTTTATTGCATTCATCCATAAATGCAATATGCTTTTAACTATTTATAACACATGAAACTTATTTATGCTTTTTAACTGCTTTTTTAAACCGTAACTCGTATTATGAACAAAGATTTTCTTAAACTTATTAATTCAATTTTTACCCTGGTTACATATTCATTTTATGTATAGAAATTTTAGCCATCAGAATAAGAAATAATGCATTAATAAAAGGTCTGAAATTACACAACACAGATATAAAATTCACAATGTATGCAGATGATGTTACGTTTTTTTTGCAACCAGAGGAAAAGACACTGAATGAACTGATAAAAGAACTAAATTCATTTTCAAATATATCAGGACTAAAACCAAATTTTGAAAAATGTGCAATCATGAGGTTAGGTAATATTTCAGATACAAATTTTCATATAAAATGTTCAGCGCCAGTGAAATGGATTAATTCTGACGTTCGAGTTTTGGGCATCCACATTTGTGGAAATACTAAAGATACGGTACGTTTAAATTATGAAAAAAGAATGAAAAAGGTTGAAACTTTATTGTTGCCTTGGAGAGGAACTTCTTTAACGATGATTGGCAAAGTTACATTGATCAACTCCTTGGTAATTCCACAGTTTGTACATTTATTGATTACTCTTCCTTCACCAGAAAAATCTTTTTTTAAACATTTCGAGCAAAAAATTTTCAAATTCATTTGGAACGACAAACCCGATAAGATAAAAAGACAATATATGTACAACACGCTCGAAAACGGTGGTTTAAATTTAAAGAATATAGAAATGATGAATGAATCTCTGAAAGCCTCCTGGATTTCTAAAATGTATCTTAATCCTAACTGGATATCTAGCCAAATTTTAGCAAAAACCTATACATTTTTTCAAAGTAAATTGTTTCCTTTTTTTCAACTCAAGTCCAATCATATTGACCATATATTGGAAGTAGAATTGAAGGGCATCTCGATTTTTTTCAAAGATGCACTCAAAGCATGGTTAAACTTTCAATACTATCCTCCAGATGGCGTTCATGAGATTCAAAATCAACTCTTATGGATGAACTCAAATGTATTAATTGAAGGACGACCTGTTTTATGGAACTCATGTTTACAAAATGGTGTTATGTTTGTAAATGATCTTATGAAGTCATCAGGAGATTTCCTCACCTATTCAGAATTTTGTACATACTATGGACAATGCATTGAACTCTTTCAGTATAATCAGCTATTATCCGCAATCCCGATGAGATGGAAAAAAACATTTAAAAACAAAAACAGGCTATTAGTATGCATGCCGCAAAACAAATGTAATAAATGGCAAACCAAGAAAATAAACAAAAGTATATATAAATTTAATTTGTACATGTCTGGAACTGCCTTTTATCCTCACAGAGTCTGTACAAAATGGGAAGATGAATTTAACATACCTATTTTATGGAAACACTTTTTTAAGGAGATATATAAAACAGCCATTGATTCTTATTCAAGGGTGTTTCAATTAAAACTATTCTATAACATCATAGCAACAAGAAAATACCTAAAAATATGTAACATTGTGGATAATTCCATGTGTAGATTCTGTGAAGTTGAAGAGGAGGATTCAATGCACTTATTTTATTTTTGCCCATATGTAGCTAAGTTTTGGATGTTGGTCAAAAATTGGTTACTTGAATTCAAAATTGAAATTAACATCTGTCCCATTAACATAATATTGGGGGTACTAGAAAACAGTCCAACAGACTTAATCAACACAATTGTTCTAGTTGGTAAAATTCTTATTTTTAAGTGTAAATCCAAGGCAGATCTTTGTCTAGCACACTTAAGGAAAAAAATACATCAACAGTATACAATCGAAAAGATTATAGCAATAAACAAAAATAAAATAAATTCACATGACAAAAAGTGGAATGGGTATGGGACTGATGTGTACTAACATTTTTAATCTCCTAATGTACACAATGTAATTAATGTCTTTTCATGTTCATTCAGTGGTTCTCAAACTTTGAAGCGCTAGTGGGACGGGTGTGGGTTTTAAATCAAACCTGCAACCTGCAACAAACCAGTTGCCCCAGGACTACCATCCCAAATTCCTACAAATTTAGATCAACAATCTTAATCTAAAATCTAAAAATGTGTATAAGGTTGAACAGAATAAAGGAAGACTGGTGGAGTGCCCATTTTTTGAGAGCCACTGTAAAATGTAAAATATAAAATATAATGTAAGATATAATGTAAAAAATAATATGGAATTTATGAAAATATGTCAAGGACTTGTATGTACGTCTTGTATGTCCTGTCTTTGTGTTTGTTTGTCTTGTCTTTGTCTTGTCTTAGTCTGGAAGCATCTGTCTGTGAAATGTATTGTGATTTTGGTATTGTTGTGTTATTTATGTTTTTGTTTTATTCAATGTATACTGTGACTGTGTCTATGTCTGAGGTGAATGAATGAATAAAAAAAAATAAAAATAAAAAATAAAAAAAAAGAACAGACGGGGATATATTTACACGTCTAAGGTTAGGTAAGAACATATCTCAGTATGTAAAAACGGTGGCCTATTCCTTTAAGGAATAGACTTCTTTTTGTGCTAAATTCTTATTTGTTGTGGGTACAGGCCTCAGGTATTACTGTGATATACAAATGTTTATTATATTGAATGTGGGGTAGGCGCTCATAAGCTTCTTGCTTCTGCCTAATCCTACTCCTGAGCATCTGTTTAAAGTGTATTTTGTAAATTAGGAAAATGTAAGCTTCTCAAATAAACTAACTAACTAAAATAAACTGAACAACTATTTGAACAGCACATAGCTAAGTGGTAATGGCCAGTCTATCCATAACAGCTTAACATCACCGAGTGTGGAGACAAAGAATAGTGACTACTATGTAGCGCTTCAAGAAACAGAGGCTTGTAATGTGTGTAAGCCGTTGTTATTGATTGGGCTACAGTTGGGCCTTTGGTGCTATTTTAAAATCACAGCTCATTATTATTGTTCATTTATTGGAAGCATGTTCTCTATAGTATTTTCCTGTTTACAATATATGTGGCCTGCGACCCTTCATGGGAGCTGAATGTCGGACCACGACCCAAATGATGACACCCCTGGGCCACAACGTCTTTTTGCATTTGGCCGTCTCCTTATGATGATGAGTGAAAAGACGTGACCAGGGGTTCACACCACTTTCTTTTTACTTTACTTTTTACAGCTCAACATGTTCTTTGTCCATTTTATACATCTTATTGGTTTGACAGGAAAATGTAGCAAAATCTTAAATATAATTGTGTTCACTATGTTTAAGCAAAACTGTGTCTAATGTGTCATGTGCACTTTAAGAATATTGTGTCGTCTGTTCTTCTGCAACCCTAAATAATAGTGTCAACTGTGTCAGCGGTGGTGACTGGGCGGGGTTTGCTGAAGTTTTCTCTGACATTACGATGTGTGCCCTCATAAAGCGGCCTGTGTACTCTGGCGCGTGTGTCCATGTGCTCGTGTGCCTAAAAGCGTGTGTAATTCATTGTTAGCCTCTTGAGAGCCAACATATTGCTCCTATTGATCTTTTAGGCTTGAATCAACACAGAAGCCTGGAAACTGCGGACGAGCGGCAGCCAAGCCCAGATAACACTACAGATGTCAGCGCCACTGGACCACAAGTACCACAAGTACCGCTATACGGCGAAAGAACACGTGTCAACCCCCGCCTTTACCCAAATCTACAACACATCTGAACGGATCATGTATGTCACGTTGTTGCCGTATTGTTGGCACATTTTGCGTTTTCGTCACATTTTGCGTCATTTTCAGAGCTTTGTGTCATTTTGCTCTCCTGTGGTGTTTTTGTCTGACTTTTTCATCACTTTTTTGTCACAATTTTGACACTTCTCTGTTGCTCTGTTGTGGCTTTTTATTTTTTATTTTTGCATTTTCATCCCCTTTCTGTCACATTTTTGTGCCGTTTTTGTCAGACTTTTTGGTACATTTTTCATTGCCTTGTTGTCATGTTTTTGTTGCTCTTTTGTTGCATTTATCGCGCTTTTTTTCAAGGAGTTTTTAGATTTGGGTAAAGCCAAAGTGGAGAAAATGTGGTCGGTTCAGGTGGGGGTTAAGGGGAGACACGGAAGCCAAAACTCGACAAATGAAGTCTCTAATATTCAATATATGTTTTATGTGGGAAATTATACCTTGAAGGTCAATATTCTCAAAACGCCATTTTCTCACATGGTGGTGACCCACTTAAAGGGGCTAGATGCAAGTTGGCCATTTTATGCTCACTACTGCCACCTCAGGTCATACGTGTAACTGCAGCTTCTATATTAAAGGGATGTTTCAGGATTTTTGACATAGGGCCTCATTTCCTAGTTATCCAGAGTGTTGCTGATTTTTGGAGATATTTTTTTTGTAGTTCATGCAGTTCTTATATTTGAAGAGTTTCGTGGCGCTAGGCTAATGCAAGGCTAGTGCATTTCTATGGTATCAGCTAGCCTGCATTAAAAACAGTCTGACGCACTCCACAGAGCACCTGAGGCAAATCACTTATAACACCAGACTAACCATATAAATGTCTCCAGAAATCAACAAAGCTCTGGATAACTAGGAAATGAGGCCCTATGTCAAAAATCCTGAAATAGCTCGTGCATGACGGCAATTCGGACCCAAAGTAACAAGTTTCTGAGTGACAGAGCAGGACTTTAGAGGCAGTTGAACAGGTCTGAGCTCATTCTACACATTAGGACATTGTTGGAACATGTAGGGGGAGGAAAATACATAATTTTAACAGTTTTAAACTCTGTATAGTCCCTTTAACCTCGTTCCCCCGTCTTAACCAAGTGCATTTTCTCCAGTTCAGCTTTACCCAGATCCATAAGGTTGCCGCATACAGGCCAGTGCCTCAAATGAAAGCCTGAGACTGACAAAACTCATCTAAATGTAGCTTTTTCCTCGTGTTGTTGCTGCGTCGTCGTCACTTTTTCCCATTTTTTCCCCATCGCTTTTTGGATGCGTTTTAGTCACACATTTTTACCACATTTTCATTACTTTTCGTCACATTTTTGCCGCTCTTTTGTGTCATCTTCATCCTTGTTTTCGTCATGTTTTTGTTGCTATTTTAACACTTTTTTCAAGAAGCTTTTATATTTTTATAAGGTGGGGGTTAAGAGGTTAAATTAGCATCTGTATGTGGTAGACTGGTTTATTTTAAAAACCAAACTTGATCTCCAAAATTCCCTCTGAAAACATCTTCGTATGTGTCTATTATGTAAACTAAACCAAGCCATTCATTTGAACTTGCCCTTTTGATTATTTACATTTTGTTGCCACAAATTAACTTTTTATTGTTATTATTTTGTGTGTTTCACAATTTTGCACATACAATCATGGAATTCAGCTTCTAAATCACCATGTAATGCTACACTGTGACAAATGGACGCCCCAAAAGCTTCAGAGGTTCATAAACAACCACCTGAGCAAAGATAACCTATAACACACAAACCAAGGATCGCTCACAACAGATCTGACTTCTGTCAAGAGGAGAAGGCGGACTACATACAGCTACAGAACAGGTGACGATTCCACAGCCTCACATATTAAAGCAATACTTGTTTACGTTAATAAATCCTTTCCGAAGTCCCTCTGGGGGTAATACAAGTGTGAATGGGATGATTGGAGGGTCTTTCATCTCCCCCGGTGTCTCTGGCCAGAAAACCATGTTTGCAACTTTCCCTGCTCCGGGTCAGAGGCCCCAATACACACTAATGGAATCACGACGAAGAAGCTAACAGGCTAACGGGCAAAGCTAACTGCGGGCTAGCCCCATTTAAAAATTATTTACGGCCAAGTTAGAGTGAAAAAAATATCTCCATTGTGTGATTGTATGCACAATATCCCTCTGTGTCTTTTCTGTCAGCGCAGTATTTACTCTCACAGACAATTTAATGAGTAAAAAAACGCAACATGCAATGACACCTGGAGTGGCACTTATGGCCTCTAGGGGCATGAGTTTTAACATTTATACTTTCCCACGACTTACCAACTAATATCTCATCTTACCAAAGTGTCAGTAGTGAAAAATAAATTGCATTTGTTAACCTCTTCAGCACATTTCTCCAGTTCAGTTTTACCCAAATCTAAAAGCTTCTCGGCTGGAGCTTACAGCCTACAGGACAGTGTAGCGCCTCATTTGAAAGCTTAGGCCAACAAAACTGATTGTAATTCAAATTATTAGTTGCAGTCTAAATTCATTTTTGACTTTCCTAACATGTTTCAAACCTCCCAGTTCTTAACAAGGATGCATTCATTTTCACAATTTGCAAGGTCACTGTTCAGGGTAAATCTCACAGAAATGCTCTAAAACTAGACTGCGACTATTATTTTATTGACCTTTATTTAACCAGGATAGTCCCACTGAGATTAATCTCTTTTTCAGTTATTAATGTGATTAGATGCGCATCAGACTTTACAGTAGGGCAGGACATATTTTGTTACACTAGTAAAAACTAAAATCAGGTGCAGAGCCTTTAACATTTGAGACAAGAGTGAAAAGAATCCTGTGCATTTCAGAATCAAAGCAGTACAAGGTTTAACTGGTTTTATTATTTTACATGGAAAATCCTTAATATTTTTTCTTTAATGACAAATGTTTCTCGTTCTACTGCATTGTCAAAGACTTTCCATTGTCCACCCCATTACAACTCTAATCACTAACTGTCCTAACTGTTCCATAGCTAACTGGATGTTGTTCTTCCTTTATCCTGAGTACATAACCCGCTCTCTCCAGCGAGTGCACCCCCTTTAGAAGTCAAAACAGCATATGATTAGATTTCACGCTCTTTTCTCTTTAAACCAGCCTGATAAGATGAGCGGAGGGAGCGGCGATGGGCGCGTGTGCGTGTGTAAAGACCCTCCAGCGTGTCTTAGCACAGGTCCCATTAGCGGGCCCAGCCCTCCCGCGTTGCCCGGCGATAAGGTCAACACAATCTGTTTGGACAATGAGGCGCACAAATATTCCAATATTTGTCCTGGAAGCCGGCTCATGTGATACAGACGCAGCGGGACGTGGAGACAGTATAAATGCACACGCACGGTCCATCAGAGAGACGGCGCCCGCACCACTGGAAACACCAGGTAATGTCACTTTCATTTTCTTATTACAACTACATTTGATCTGTGTGACCTGCCTTTTGTCCACATTTATATGATTATTTACACAACAAAAAGACATATTTAATCCAAGATTACAAATATTTCATCACATACCTGTCATGTGCATGTGCTCTCACTATTTAACAATTCAGCCTGGGCTGCCTGTGCAAATCAATCTTATTATATGTGGACATGTCATGCCTCATTTGAAAGCTCAGTATCTAATTGGAGGACTGCACTGTCAGAGATGCTGGGATGTTGGAAGCAGATTTATAAGCTTTATTTCTAGCTTATTGGTTTGACCTGGGGCATCTTCTGCTTCCTGGTTGGACTGTCAGCTTCAGAATCAAAAAATTGAGCATGAACTTTTATATCATGTAGAATATTTTCTAAAATGAATAGATATTTAAAAATGTTTACTTTATATCCTGAAACAGAGAGGCTCTACTTATGAAAGATATTGTAATACATGTGCATCAGTAAAGCTGCATGTAGCTGTTGCAGACTTGGTTTGTGCCTACTGTTAGATAGAGAGAGATGAATACTTTATTAATCTCCAATTGGGGAAATTCAGGTGTTCAGCAGCAGACAGTGTTTGCCGTCCATCCAGAGCCAAGCATTCACTTTATAATACAGCACAAACATCAGTAAGAATAAGCTACGATTAATAGTAGTAAAAGTGCACATTAATGAGGTTCATTGTACAGTGTCTCTCAGTACCTCTCAGTATTTGGGAGGGAAACAGTCACTGCGATCACAGTGCTGTGTATGAGGTTGCTGCTGTTTTTGAGGATGGCCTGCGACATTTTGTCCACCAGTTCACAAGCACAGTTCAGTTTGATGCAGGATAATCTTTCCTAATGGTGCAATGTGCTCATTCAGGCGATAAAAAAAATAAGTATAGAAACATGGACATCGTTCAGACGAGGTATGAGAGGTCCAGGAGTGATAAAACATTTAGAATTTTTGGCCGTTTAACTTGTTTTTTCTGGTTCTCTTCTGCAGACAATGGCTTTGTTTTTTTTACATTCAGCCACAAATTGGCCATTAACACTACAGTGAGTGTAACTGTTCTATCTTTGGCTATTTAAAGCCACATTTTGCAACATTTCATTCAATAAATAGGGTAAAGATACAAATATTCATTTCATTTCAGATATTTTTGTAGATATGAACAAAAAATGTGTGTTAGTCAGGTTTCGTCAGATCTCACTAACGTAGCTGGAAGCGGGATGTCTCCAGCTCGTCTCCATGGAGATGTCGACAAAAAGGCAGCCAAATATGAGATTTAGAAAGATCAGGTACTCGTGCAAATCCATTCTTTGATTACCCACTACAAAACTAGTCTGGTCGGTGTCTAGTCAATAGGAGTTTTGTATGGATGGAAACAATATAGTTGAAAATGTTTCCCTGTGTGCCAATCTTTATCAGAAAAGGGTCAGTGCTTTGACTACATTTGGTTGGTGACGCTTATGACATGGTCTGCAACATTGTGGATTTAAAAAAAAGCTTATATAGTATAATATAGTTTTTTGTCGACATATGAGCTACTGTCTATTAAATCCCTTTTCTCCCTCCTCCATTATGTGCAGAACACATCATGGCGACAGGCGTGATCCGCAGTTTTCTGGTCCAGCCTCCGGGATACTTCCCCTTGATGTTCCAGCCCTCTCCTCAAACAGACCCGGACGAAGATCAGTCGCCTCATCATCACGAAGAGGAGCGCAGTGAGGAAGAGGAAGAGGAGGAGGTGTTCTTTGACCCCGCCCCCACCGGCCTGGACGTGACCAAGCAGCTGCTCCGGTTCGCCGATCTCATCAGCCGTGACATCCAGCACTATTTCGGCCGCGGCTCCGGGGACCAAGACGCCTGCGACATCTACGACGACTCGGTCTCCTTGACGACCAGCGGGCGTCTGCGTTACTATGACGACCTGCTTAAAATAGCCAAAGGGGGGAACGCGGAGACCCGTGAAGATGGGCAGACGGTCACAGAGTGCGGCGACAGTTTGGGTCCCCTGGCTGAGCTGTTCCAGCAGAAGGGTGCGACTGCAGGGCGGCCCATGGTCAAGAGAGCCCTGCCTCTGAGCTTCTGGACAGAGCCCCTCTCAGGCCTGGATCCTGACAGCGAGGCCACACAACCAGACCCAGCACTCTCCCCGCACGCGCACCACTTAGTCGGGACACCCATGGACTTCAGTGACCTGCTGGCCTTCTGGGACAGCCACACTGAGCTCCCCCAGGCTCTGACTGACACCTCTCACATGCAGCACTGAGGAACTGGCTAACAGACTATAGAGCTCGGGATAACCACAGACCCACCATTTCACAAAACAATGTCCACAGACGGTCATTAGATAAAAGAACCACCAAAGAACCAAAGACTGCATAGTCTATACATCGAACACACTGTAGGGTCCAAATGCTTGTCCAATGTATTTTTAAGTTTTGATTTATTGTTTTGCATTGTCCCCAAAATGTACAAATTTGCCGACACAATCTCAAGCTCTATTGTACTTACAGACCTTGTAAACACTTGGACACTCAAGGGTCATTGTACATAAAACACTTTTGTATTTTTAGATGTTCATTCTTTTATGTATGTATTGACGTTGTTGGATTTTGCTCAACAAATAACAACAAATAACAAGCTGAAGATGTTTTTATAGCTGAAAGCCCAAACACTTTTTAACTTTTTCTGTCAGTAATGTTAACAACGTCTTGTTAGCAGTTAGCATGTCAACTGTGTAAACAAACTACAACGACAGCTAAATCACTGACTCCAGCAGATTGACTGACTGCTTTTCTTTGTTTAGTTGATGTTTGATGTGGACAGTATATTCTTAACTTGTTCCCATGGTTCACTGTTGCTGATCAGTATTGGGTTAAAAATGTTTAGAAGTATTCCATTTGCATTTGTAAACTTCAGTAAGTCAAACATCTGCGGGTTTTGTTTTTGAACTTCTAAGCACATTTTTTTTTATATATCTACTGTGTGCCTCATGTCTCTTTTGTATTAGAACCAATTATGGTTTTATGATGATGCCCACACAGCAATGAAATAAATAAGAATGGCCTGTTGACTTACTTTGAAAGTAAAGCCAAACTGTCATCTTCTTGCTACACTGACTAGATTATAATGTGTCTGACTTATGTTATTTAAACATCTATGGCCTGAATAAACACATTCTTCCTATTTATACCTTGAACAAAAAATATTAAAATATACAAAACTATTAACTATTCAGAAAGGTGTGCCTCAGGGCTCATTGTTAGGGCCACTGCTCTAATGGCAGGGCTCAAATGTGCGGCTACAAATTTCACATTTGTCCTGAGTCACACCGGTGCGACTGCCCTGATGATTGCTGTAATACCACCCCCTGGTGGCCAGGGGCGTTTCCAAAACACACTTGGTAAACAGCCAACCAAAAGCATAGGAGGAGATTGAGCAGCCATGTTAATTTCACAGACCACCCGGGATCATTACAATGAAGGGGGCTTAAATCTATGGTTCTGCACCTTTTACAAACAAGCCACATTTTGAACAGCTCCTGTAACATTCTGCACTCCTTTACAGCTGTGTGATGTTAAAACATACATTTCACTGTTTCATATTTATTTGGTCGGACAAATGAGACTCATGCATCCAGATATAGTGTTATTTATTATTATTTAACATGTAGCTCTGGCCTTTGAAAGATTAATTGAGCGAGCAAACAATATGAAATATTAAATACTGACAGTGAATCCTGTTAGCAGGAAAAATGTTAACATTTCTAAAGTGGTGCGCTTAAGTTATGTCCTGGTGCACCTAAATGAAAATACTTGGGTGCAGGTAAAATGTTTGTCTGGAGCCCTGGTCTAACGGTCTCCTTTATGCAGGTGAACCGGTTTAATAACAGGAAAACACGCTGTACTGTAATAAACCTCACACAATGTATATTTACTATTAGTAATATATTATGTCAACAGATTATTCAGCTAGCTCAGATATTAATGACCCTTTATCAGCTTCAGTAGGATATCTTATAACTGTTTGTATTTGCAGGAGGGGCGGGGCTTATGGAGAAAAAACTGTTTGCCGTAAGTCAATAGAGAGGTAGACTAACAGTCATACCTCCACTCTCATCCCGAGGTAGGCAAATCGGATTATGGTAACAAGCCCAAAACTTTCAGCGGAAACGCATGCTTGTAAGTCCTGGAAATGTAGTTTTGTAAATGGTTGGTTGGCCTGGTCGTGATTGGATTCATTGAAAAGTAATAAATAGGCACACATTAAGATCTACGTATTCTAGAATTTGGCATCCACAAGGCAGTCTCTCATTGGTCGAGATCATCGGTTTGCCCTTGCAGGTGTCGCTTCCGATTGGCCGCAGGGGGAAGGCCAGTGAAATTTCGA